>NC_133162.1:91460453-92903406 GCF_040802235.1 Manis javanica
AGTAAGGATCACCACCATCCAAAAGACAAACATCAACAAATGTTGGCAAGGTTGTGGAGAAAGGGGAATCCTCCTACACTGCTGTTGCGAATGTACATTAGTTCAACCATTGTGGATAGCAATATGGAGGTTCCTCAAAAAACTCAAAATAGAAATACCGTTTGACCCAGGAATTCCACTTCTAGGAATTTACCCTAAGAATGCAGCAGCCCAGTTTGAAAAAAACAGATGCACCCCCATGTTTATTGCAGCACTATTTACAATAGCCAAGAAATGGAAGCAACCTACATGTCCATCAGTATATGAATGGATAAAGAAGATATGGTACATATACACCATGATATATTATTCAGCCATGAGAAGAAAACAAATCGTACCATTTCCAACAGCATGGATAGATCTAGAGGGTATTATGCTCAGTGAAATAAGCCAGGTGGAGAAAGACAAGTACCGAATGATTTCACTCATATGGGGAGTATAAGAACAAAGAAAAAACTGAAGGAACAAAACAGCAGCAGAATCACAGAACCCAAGTATGGACTAACAGTTACCAAAGGGAAAGGGACTGGGGAGGATGGGTGGGAAGGGAGAGATAAGGGTGGGGGGAAGAAAGGGGACAGTATGATTAGCATGTATAATGTGGGGAGATGCACGGGAATGGCTGTGCAACACAGAGAAGACAAGTAGTGACTCTACAGCATCTTACTACGCTGATGGGCAGTGACTGTAATGGGGTTTGTGGGGGGGACTTGGTGAAGGGGGAAGCCTAGTAAACATAATGTTCCTCATGTAATTGTAGATTAATGATACCAATAAAACAAACAAACAAGCTGAGCCCAGTGGGAAAATAAAGTCAGATGGTTTTGAAGGTGAGACAGTCCATAGGCATGATTCAGTGGCTCTGCCTTTCTGTTGTATAGCGTGTCAGCATGATTTTTTTCATCCTATGCAAGTGGAGAGTTGTAAACTTCAAATTTATTTCTTAAAACCTAACCATAATTCCATCAACCTTTAGCATACAATGGAAAAACTCAACTTCTACCAAATTATAGTTGCTTACATTATTCTTGCCTCCCTTCCCCAGTCTTTTGATCATTAATTGATTTTTTCCACAGATACTGGACTCCCTATGTTTAGCACAGATAAATAAGACCCAGTCATGCTTTGTAAGAGTCTAAAGTATGATCAGGGAAACCCAGAAAATAACTGTTACAAGATGTCTAGGTATGGCGATTTCTAAATAACTAAGCAACTTTTCTAAGAATGTTGTAAAACTCAAAGAACATTAAGCTTACTCAAAGTGATAAAAGTAGAATCAAGGTTACTGTTACTTGAAGCAGGGCCATTGTTATTTTCTAAGACCAGATCTGGTCCTTAGCGCTAATTACATTCCATGTGGCAATGTGTAGAGGCAGACTCAACACGTTAATACTCAAAGCAAGGCCCAGGTAAGATTTATCTGTAAGGTGGAGATACTCGTGTTCTGGCATAAGTCACAGAGTTGTTGCAGGACTGAAGCGAGAAGCCGTACTTTAGCCAAGTTCCGTCTATACGCATAAACATGGGCTGTGACAGAATCTCATTAGTCACGCCTCAAAAACTTCTCTGAAGTGTTTGATTATCTGCCTACAAAGGGCATTGCACCAGTATTAATGAAAAAAGTCAGCTCATTATTGGAATTACTATTTTGTTAAAGGTATGACATATGTTCTTCTTAGATTGCTGACTGTATGTCTATTAAGTCTTAAATAGAAAGAAGCATTTTAGTAGTTACTGAATATCTCTTAAGCATTAAGGCTAGGGCCAAGTTTAAACTTCCGTACTGTACTGGAGCCCGTTCATTTTGGGAAATTAAAAAAAATCAGCCTTTTGTTGTTATTGCATTGATTCTGCATCAAAATTAAAAACAAAGCAAGCATTTATTCCTTTCTGAAGTAACCCAGAAGAGGAACTAGCTAGCTGTTCACCAACCCTTGTAAAAAAAGCAGACTCATTACTTTATAGCTGTACTTCCAACAATGGTGCCACTCAATTGCCTACCCAAGTGATTGACAACTTGGTGAGCTGACTAGGTCACTTCCTGCTCAGAACTCTTCAGTGGCTCCCTATTAACTGCAAGCAAGATAAAGTCCAAGTTTATCAAGGAATGCTAACCTTCCTGGAAGAGGACTTGGATATGTTCAGCGTCCTCTGTCACACCCATGGACTCACACTTTCAGTTCCCCTTGCTTGCAGTTTACACACAGCGCATGTCTGTGCACATACACCATGCTGTTTCTTGTCTTTGTGACTTGTTCCCTTCCTGGAACATTCTCTCTCTTCCTTTGCCTGGCTAAATTTGTGTTCTTCCTTCAAGATCCATTTTTTCTGGAAGCTTTCCCTGACCCCAGTTTTCCTCCAGTGGAATAATATTCAGTGCCTAGACGCGTCATTTTAATTGCTGGTTGTGTTGAAATGATTGGTTTCCTTTCTGGTCCACTAGAATATAAGTTAAGAGCAGGCACTGTCTTCCTGCCACTGTACCTTACACATATGCTAACTGACATGTTCCAAACAGACCTCCTAACCTCCCACAGCCCCTCATACTCAGGCTGTGCCTCCTGTTGTCTTCGTCCATTTAGGCTACATTTAAATATATGCTACCTTCACATTTTCCCTGCTTCTCAGTTCAAACCCTTGGTGTCATGCTTTCTCATACCCCTTACCAGTCCTTCTAGAAATTCTGCTTATTCTGCCTTCAGAGTAGAGCAAGTATGCAACCACTTCTTATCATCATGCAATCATCGTGCCTCACCTGATTTTTTGAAACAAGCTCCTAATTAGTCTTCTGCTTTCCACTCTTGCCAGCTTTCAATCTATTTTCCACATCAGGGGTTGGCAAACTTTTACTGCAAAAGGCCAGATGCTAAAAATTTAGGTTTTGTAGACCACACAGCCCCTATCATAGCTACTCAGCTCTGCTTGTTGTAGCACAAAAACAACCATAGACATGCAAATGAATGAGTGTTCCAATAAAATTTTATTTGCAAAAACAGGTGTGGGCTGTGATTTGTCTACCCTTGCTCTACATTGGCAGCCAACTACTCAGAACCCGCCAACAACTTCCCGTCTTAGTCTGCACAGTGGTGTTTAAAGCCCTACGTGATTTGTGCCTTCAACCCTTTACCTCTCTGATCTCATCTGCTGCTGTCCCCTGCATTGTTCTCTCCAGCTACTCTGGCCCCTGTTTTCCTCAGATATGCCCACACTGTGCCTAGGACACTCAGTTCCTCATCTCTTTCAAATTTGCTCAGATGCCAGCTTCCCAGAAAGGTCTACCTGACACCCTACTAGTCATTACACCACAGCGATGTAGTACCCATTCCTGGTTTGTTTTCCCACAATATTTATTTTTAATAGTTTATAACTCTATGTTGACTTAGTTATTTTGTTTGACCTTTCTCCTCCTACTGGAATACATGTTCCCAGACACAGTCACTTTTTCTCTGTTTTGCTCATTATTGCATCCCCAAGATCTAGAACAGGCCTGACATATATAGTAGTTGTCCAGAAAATATTTATTGAGTAAATGAACAAATAGTGGATATTTTTAAAGTTTTTAAAATTGATTCTTCTCTCTCGTCACTCCCAAATACTATCTCATTCTTAATTTTGCTTCAATTCTCCTGCCCCCTCCAGGCCCACCCCTTCATCTAGGTTCCTGCCTCTCATCTTTATGTCAGTAACCGCTTATCACATGTAATCCAATCCATCCACTGCAAGTAGCCTGAGTGACATTTGTAAAATTGAAATACTGTTTTGCTACTGTTACTCAAAAATTGGCTCTCAGAATCAGGATCCTATGGAATAAATGCTTGTTTAAAATTCCAGGAACCCAGGCCTCATTGTATCCCCATTAAATCATGATTTCAAATGGTTATCATATATTAAGTAGACCAAATGAATTCTCACTGACCACCTTTGGCTACAGAACTCCTCAGCAGGTTAGGAGACCTCTGATCTGCCTCTGCATCTTTCCTGCTGCATCTCCTCTACTCCACAGCAGCACTTCACCTTCCAGCAGTGTTTCCCCTTTGCATTTCTCTCAGGGTGTCATATTTGTTCTTGCTTTTTGCAAATATTCTATTTCCCTGTATTTGAAATCTCCCCCTGCTCTGGAAAATTTCTGTATTTATCCTTCAAAATACTGCTCATTTGTCATGTTCTCCATAAAGTCTTTTTTGTCCCATTCCCATAAGAGCATTAATCTTTCATCCAGGCACTTTGTATAAAACCCTATTGTATCTATTACACTCCCTGGATACCTTTGCACAACTGTCTCCCTGTTGTGACCCACCCTGAGCCAGTTCAGTTGTGTAGGTACTAGGTTCTTTTTGAAGAAAGAGTTACTGCTCACAGGCTACACAGATAAGTGAGCACATAGATCTACTCCCTCCAAACCTAGCTTCCAAATAGCACATTACTGTTAAAGCAAAGCTTAGACTAAGTTCTGCTGTGCAAACAAAAATATATTTAACAAGCAAGCACAAAAATAGTCTCATAAACTGGTTTCTAAACTGGGTGAGGTCCCTCCTTTCCAGCCTTTTAGAAACTCTGACAGGTACCCCTTTATGAAAGGTTTTATTCTAAGAAGTGCTCATCTGATTTTATAATTTGTTTTAACCTAGTTGGGATCAGACAACAGAATTCCCTTATAGAGAACTAATCACTGAAGTAGGTATCCTAGGCCTATTGTACAGTCCCCAAGAACAATAGGCTACTTTAGGGTTCTTTAGACGTGTGTGTGCCCATATAAGAGCACTGGTCCCTTTGTGATATCTGTAGCCAAACCACAGATCTTGAACAGCACTCTTCTAATACTATTTCCACTATCCTCTATGTTAATTGCCAAACTGTAATTGAGGAGAGAGAAGGATACTGGACTTATCTCACTGGAGTGAAGTCTTTGATTCAAGACTTTCAACATTAACAATAATTTTGTATATCCAGTAGTGGCTTTGCAGATGTTAACTGCTCCAGCATGAATATCAGGGACCCCCTAATCTGTGCCTTCCAGTCCATTACAACAAGTAGATACATATTAAACTCTCCGCTGAAATAAGTTAAATAAGAGTTTTATGTCACTCCTCTCTTCTGGACTCTGGAATTGAAACAGGTGTTGAAATTTTCATTTTTGTATCCCCGTGCCTAAGGCATGCCTGCTCAGTGGGACGGGAAGTGTGGAAGTACATGTGATGTCAGACAGCTGGGAGCTGTGCTTGTTTTGTTTATTCTGGTTTTAGTTTTCTTTTAATGCTAAATTGCAAACTCTGCCAGAGAGTTACATTAATAATGAATCAAGTTTGCCATACCGGAGTAGGTGTTTTACCAGTAACATCTTGAGTGGACAGCAGTGAAATCCTGTAACTCTCTGGTTGGGGATCAGGCTGAGGCCCACTCAGGACTCCTAGCCTCCTTGTGGGGAGAGGTTGCTCAGGCCTCCTTCTCAAGCTTGTGGTTTGGGGTATTGTGAGTAAGTGGCATAAATACAGAGCCTTGCTTAGGAACCTGAGGACAGCTATACACAGCTGGTGAATTTTCAGCCAAGGTTAACAAATTATAGGTGTCTGTACTGACAGAAGAGCTGGACAGCTCAGATATAAACTGTTACACCAGATAGATTCCTAATTTTTAAAGTATAATTTAATAATTCCTAAAAGAGAAATAGGAGTGGTAAGTCATCATTATATGTCTCTAGATTATACTGCCTATTAGGAGCATTGCTCTTAAGCAAGTTGATTTTTAAATGTATATTGAAGTTCTTTCTCTTGTATGGATATAATGAAAGGTCCTGTGGCCAGGTTTCTCACCTGGCCCTGGTTGGCTAGCTCACCACACACATGTGGGCAATACTTTGCTATCGACTCTATATAAAGAGCTCCGCCCAGTTCCCTGGGCAACATGGTGGCATGGCTGCAAGGCTGCCAGAGAGCAGAATTATGGCTCAATAAGTAAAGTAGTGTGTCTGGTCTCAGATTAAACAGTCCATCATTCTTGGGCCACTTGGAGAGTAATTTGGGGCAATACTATTTATTACCTTTCCTTTTTTCATGTTCTTATGAATATGGTCAGAAGAATCTCTTGGGCTTTTTAAAACTTCAATTTTTATTAATTAATATTACTATACTCTGCCTTCCTGCACAATTAATAATTACCTTGTATTAAAATACTCTGTAGGAACATAGTAAAAATGTTGAAATAATTGTGTCATAGCTAAAGGTAGTAGCTAAAGAGCTCTTAAAAGTCAGTAGAGAAGGGATGAGCAGCCCAATAGGAAAGTGAATAAAGGATGTCAGTAATCAATTAACAAAAGAAATGGCCAATAAAAATATGAAAAATGTTTACTTTCATAAATAGAGATGTATTTAAAACATAATATAAATTTTTATTTACCAAAATGAGCAGTCTTTAAAAGAATAAAATTTAATAGCCAGACTTGGCAAATGAGTGGAAAGATATCTGTAATTCTACAAAGCTGGTGGGGAGAAAACATATTGGCAAAAAAAAACTTTTAAGTCTTATAATTTCATTATTGAGGTATCGAGGATGTTTATAAAGTGATGGAGCTCTAAAACTGTTGGTGATCACAATATTATGATACAAGAAGTTCTTTTAAAACATTTTAAGGAAAAACCTGAATGCCTTAAAAGTTCTGTTTTATAATATTTGTTTATAATTTACACTTAATCTAAAAACAATTAGTAGGGGGATTTTAGGAAGATGGCGGCATGAGTAGGGTAGCAGAAATCTCCTCCCAAAACCATATATATTTTTGAAAATACAACAAATAAAACTATGCCTAACAGAGAGACCAGAGGATACAGTACAACAGCCAGGCTACATATACATCTGAGAGAATGCAGCTTCTCATGAAGGGGGTAAGATACAAGCCACAGCCCGGCGGGACCCAAGTGCTCCCCCACTCCATCCCACCAGCGGGAGGAGAGGAGTTGGAGTGGGGAGGGTGTGGAAGTGCAAGACTGCTAAATAACCAGCCCTAGTAATCTGCACTGGGAGCACAGGCACACATTGCATGGTGTGCTGGATATTAGGGAAATGGAAAAGTAAAATCTGTGAGCGGGTCCCCACAGCAGACTTCCCAGGGACAAAGAAAAGCAAGTGCTTTTTGAAAGTCTTAAAGGGACAGGGGCCTCACAGATGAACAGAATCATCCTGGCACACACAGCCCAGCAGCAGGGAATCCTGGGGAACTCTAGGCACCCAGTGCCCTGGGAGGCAATGCAGCCCTGAAGCACCTCACTGTGATAAGCAGCCTGCCATTCATTCCCACTCCTGTGCAGCCCTGGCACAGCAGCATGGGAGCGGCCACACCCACAGCAGCTGCTCAGAGCCTCCTCTCAGCATGCAACTGGCTGGGCCAGATGTGGGGCTGCTGCTGGCATGTAGGTGGCTGGAGCAGGGCGCGAAAGGGCACCACTCTCGCAGGAGACCACACCAGGCATGCCTGCCTCTCTCCATGGGGCTCTGGGCTGCCCCAAGGATTGCACCCAGTATGTGGGTAACTGGCACAGGCAGTGGAGAAGGGCAGGGCAACCAGTAAGCAGAAAGGGACTCTGTTCTCCCAGGTAACACACACACTACCTGCCTAAAACTACCTCTATCAACATGAAAAGGCAGAAGAATTTGGTTCAGCCCAGAATCACCCAGACAACCCCTGAGAGAAGCCCTCAGGAGATAGATTTAACCAATCTTCCTGAAAAAAAATTCAAAATGAAGGTCATCACCGTGCTGATGGACCTGCAGAGAAATATGCAAGAGCTAAAGGATCAAGTTGGGAGGGAGAATACAGAAATGAAACAATCTCTGGAAGGACTTAAGAGCAGACCAGATGAGGTGCAAGAGGCCATTAATGGAATAGAAATCAGAGAACAGGAAATACAGAGAAGCTGAGGCAGAGAGATATAAAAGGATCTCCAGGATTAAAAGGATATTAAGAGAACTGTGTGACCAATCCACACAGAACAATATTCACATTATAGGCATACCATAAGAGGAAGAGAGAGAGAAAGGGATAGAAAGTGTCTTTGAAGAAATAATTGCTCAAAACTTCCCCAAACAGGGGAAGGAAATAGTCTCTCAGACATGGAAGCACACAGATCTCCCAACACAAAGGACCCAAGGAGGACACCACCAAATGTATAATAATTAAAACAGCAAAGATCAAAGACAAGGACAGAGTATTAAAGGCAGCCAGAGACAGAAAAAAGGTCACATACAAAGGAAAAACCATCAGGCTATCATCAGACTTCTCAACAGAAACCTTACAGGCCAGGAGAGAATGGCATGATATATGTAATGCAATGAAACAGAAGGGCCTTGAACCAAGAATACTGTATCCAGCATGATTACCATTTAAATATGAAGGAGGGATTAAACAATTCCCAGACAAGCAAAAGTTGAGGGAATTTGCCTCCCACAAACCACCTCTACAAGATATTGTAAAGGAACTGCTTAAGGTGGAAGCACTCCTAAGCCTAATAGATGATAGCAGAGAAAATAAAACCACACTAAAGAAAGACCAACCAAATACTAACTAAAGGCAAAAAATAAAATCAACTATGCAGAAAAGCAATGAAAGGAAACACAAAAGAGTACAGAATAAAACAACTAACATATAAAGAATGGAGGAGGAGGGAGAGAAATAAACAATCATCAGACTGTGTTTATAATAGCTTAATAAGCAAGTTAAGCCAGATGAATAGATAGTAAAGAAGCTACCCTTGAACCTTTGGTAACCACGAATCCAAAGCCTGCAATGGCAATAAAGACATATCTTTCAATAATCACCCTAAATGTAAATGGACTGAATGCACCAATCAAAAGACACAGAGTAATAGAATGGAGAAAAAAGCAAGACCCATCTATATGCTGCTTACAAGAGACTCACCTCAAACCCAAAGACACACACAGACTAAATGTCAAGGGATGGAAAAAGATAATTCATGCAAACAATAGGGAGTAAAAAGCAGGAGTTATAGTACTAGTATCAGACAAAATAGACTTCAAAACAAAGAAAGTAACAAGAAATAAAGAAGGACATTACATAATGAATAGTGATGAAGGGGTCAGTCCAACAAGAGGATATAACCATTGTAAATATATATGCACCCAATACAGGAGCACGAACATATGTCAAACAAATGCTAACAGAATTAAGGAGGAAATAGAATGCAATCAAGGAGACTTCAACACACTACTCACTTCAAAGGACAGATGCACCAGACAGAAAATAAGGACAGAGAGGCACTGAACAACACACTAGAACAGATGGACCTAATAGACATTTACTGAACTCTACACCCAAAAGCAGCAGGATACACATTCTTCTCAAGCACACATGGAACATTTTCCAGAACAGACCACATACTAGGCCACAAAAAGAGCCTCAGTAAACTCAAAAAGACTGAAATCCTACTAACCAACTTTTCACACCACAAAGGTATAAAACTAGAAATAAATTGTACAGAGAAAACAAGAAGGCTCACAAACACATAGAGACTTAACAACATGCTCCTAAATAATCAATGGATCAATGACCAAATTATAATAGAGGTCAAGCAATATATGGAAACAAATGACAACAACAGCACAAAGGCCCAACTTTTGTAGGATGCAGCGAAGGCAATTCTAAGAGGAGAGTGTATAGGAATCCAGGCCTATTTTAAAAAGAAGAACAATCCCAAATGCATAGTCTAAAGTCACAATTATTGAGATTGGAAAAAGAAGAACAAATGAGACCTGAAGTCAGCAGAAGGAGGGACATAATGAAATTCAGAGAAGAAATAAATAAAACTGAAAAGAATAAAACAATAGAAAAAAATCAAAGAAACCAAGATCCGGTTCTTTGAGAATATAAACAAAATAGATAAGCTTCTAGCCAGACTTATTAAGAGACAAAGAGAATCCACACACATCAACAGAATCAGAAATGAGAAAGGAAAAATTAGAATGAACCCCCCAAAAATACAAGGAATTATTAGAGAATACTATGAGAATCTATATGCTAACAAGCTGGAAAACCTAGAAGAAATGGACAACTTCCTAGAAAAATACAACCTTCCTAGACTGACCAAGGAAGAAACAGAAAATCTAAACAGACCAATAACCAGCAATGAAATTAAATTGGTAATCAAAAAAATACCCAAGAACAAAAGCCCCAGGGCAGATGGATTTATCACTGAGTTTTATTAGACATATAGAGAAGACATAATACCCATTCTCCTTAAGTTTTTCAAAAAGCAGAAGAGGAGGGAATACTTCCAAACTCATTCTATGAAGTCCGCATCACTCTAATACCAAAACCAGGCAAAAACTTCACCAAAAAGTAAATTACAAACCAATATCCCTGATAAACATAGATGTAAAAATACTCAACAAAGTATTAGCAACCAAATTAAAAAATACATCAAGAAGGTCATACACCATGATCAAGTGGGATTCATCCCAGGGATGCAAGGATGGTACAATATATGATAATCCATCAACATCATCCACCATGTGAACAAAAAGGACAAAAACCACATGATTATCTACATAGATGCTGAAAAAGCATTTGACAAAATTCAACATCCATTCATGATAAAAAGTCTCAACAAAATGGGTACAGAGGGCAAGTAGCTAAACATAATAAAGACCATATATGACAAACCAACAGCCAACATCATACTGAACCATGAGAAGCTGAAAGCCTTTCCTCTAAGATCAGGAACAAGACAGGGATACCCACTCTCCCCACTGTTATTCAGCATTGTACTGGCGGTCCCAGCCATGGCAGTCAGACAAAACAAAGAAATACAAGGCATCCACATTGGTAAAGAAGAAGTCAAACTGTCAATATTTGCAGATGACATGATATTGTACATAAAAAACCCTAAAGACTCCACTCCAAAACTACTAGAACAAATATCTCCATTCAGCAAAGTTCAAGGATTCAAAATTAATACACAGAAAACTGTTGCTTTCCTATACACTAATGATGAACTATCAGATAGAGAAATAGGAAAACAATTCCATTCACAACTGCATCAAAAAGAATAAAATACCTAGGAACCTAACCAAGGAAGTGAAAGACCTCTACTCTGAAAACCACAAGACACTCATGAGAGAAATTAAAGAGGACACTAACAAATGGAAACTCATCCCATGCTCTTGGCTAGGAAGAATTAATATTGTCAAAATGTCCGTCCTGCCCAAAGCAATCTACAGATTCAATGCCATCCCTATCAAATTACCAACAACATTCTTCAATGAACTGGAACAAATAGTTTTAAAATTCATATGGAACCACAAAAGACCCCAAATGGATTGCCGAAGCAATCCAGAGAAGGAAGAATAAAGTTGGGAGGATCTCGCTCCCCAACGTCAAGCTCTACTACAAAGCCACAGTAATCAAGACAATTTGGTACTGGCACAAGAACAGATCAACAGACCAGTGGAACAGGATAGAGAGTCCATATCTTAACCCAAACATATATGGTCAATTAATATATGATAAAGGAGCCATGGACATACAATGGGGAAATGACAGCCTCTTCAACAGCTGGTGTTGGCAATACTGGACAGCTGCATGTAAGTGAATGAAACTGGATCATTGTCTAACCCCATACACAAGAGTAAATTCAAAATGGATCAAAGACTTGAATGTAAGTAATGAAACCATAAAACTCTTAGAAAAAAACATAGGCAAAAATCTCTTGGACATAAACATGAACAACTTCTTCATGAACATATCTCCCCAGGCAAGGGAAACAAAAGCAAAAATGAACAAGTGGGACTACATCAAGCTGTAAAGCTTCTGTACAGCAGAGGGCACCACCAATAGAACAAAAAGGCATCCTACAATATGGTATTCTCTATTCATAAATGACAGATCCAATAAAGGGTTGACATCTAAAGTATATAAACAGCTCATGCACCTCAACAAACAAAAATCAAATAATCCAATAAAAAAATGTTCAGAGGAGCTGAACAGACAGTTCTCCAAAGAAGAAATTCAGATGGCCAACAGACACATGAAAAGATGCTCTACATTGCTAGTCATCAGAGAAATGCAAATTAAAACCACAATGAGATATCACCTCACCTCATTAAGGATCCCCACCATCCAAAAGACAAACAACAACAAATGTTGGTAAGGTTGTAGAGAAAGGGGAACCCTCCTACACTGCTGGTGGGAATGTAAATTAGTTCAACCATTGTGAAAAGCCATATGGAGGTTCCTCAAAAAGCTCAAAATAGAAATACCATTTGACCCAGGAATTCCACTTCTAAGAATTTACCCTAAGAATGCAGCAGCCCAGTTTGAAAAAGACATATGCACCCCTATGTTTATTACAACATTATTTACAATAGCCAAGAATTGGAAGCAACCTAAGTGTCCATCAGTAGATGAATGCATAAAGAAGATGTGGTATATATACACAATGGAATGGTATTCAGCCATAAGAAGAAAACAAATCCTACCATTTGCAAGAACATGGATGGAGCTAAAGGGTATTATGGTCAGTGAAATAAGCCAGGCAGAGAAAGACAAGTATCAAATCATATCACTCATCTGTGGAATATAAGAACAAAGAAAAAACTGAAGGAACAAAACAGTAGCGGACTCAGAGAACCCAAGAATGGACTAACAGTTACCAAAGAGAAAGGGAGTGGCGAGAATTGGTGGGGAGGGAGGGATAAGGGGGGGAAGAAAGGGGGCATTATGATTAGCATGTATAATGAGGGCAGCATGGGGTGGGCTGTATAACACAGAGAAGACAAGTAGTGACTCTACAGCATCTTACTACGCTGATGGACAGAGACTGTAATGGGGTATGTGTGGGGGACTTGGTGATGGGGGGAATCTAGTAAACATAATGTTCCTCTTGTAATTGTAGATTAATGATACCAAAAAAAACAATTAATAAAAAAATCTGGTCAAAATCCATTTATAATTAGTCAACTTTTGACCAGTTATGTAACCATTGTCTTGTGATCAGGAATATAGCAGTTCTTATCCTAATGTGTCTATTCTGTCCTTTGTTATTCTCTTTATAAACAATTTTTTATGATATTATTGATATACACTCTTCTGAATATTTCACATGAAAAACAATGTGGTTACTACATTCACCCATATTATCGAGTCCTCCCATATCTTATTGCAGTCACTGTACATCAATGTAGTAAGATGCCACAGTCATTACTTGTCTTCTCTTTGCTATACTGTCTTCCCCATGATCCCCCACCACACCATGTGTACTAATCATAATACCCCTCATTCCCCTTCTCCCTCCATCTCCTTCGCCATGCCCCCTCCTCCCCTTTGATAACTGCTAGACCCTTTTTGGAGTTTGTGAGTCTCCTGTTGTTTTGTTCCTCTTGTTTTGCTTCATTGTTACACTCCACAAATGAGGGAAATCATTTGGTACTTGTCTTTCTCTGCCTGGCTTATTTCACTAAGCATAATACCCTCCAGCTCCTAACTGGTGTGAGAGTGATATCTGATTGTGGTTTTAATTTGCATTTCTCTGATAATTAGCAGTGTGGAGCATCTTTTCATGTGTCTGTTGGCCATCTGAATTTCTTCTTTGAAGAACTGTCTGTTCATATCCTCTGCCCATTTTTCAATAGGGTTATTTGCTTTTTGGATGTTGAGGCATGTGAGTTCTTTATATATTTTGGATGTTAACCCCTTGTTGGATATGTCATTTACAAATATAGTCTCCCATACTGTAGGATGCCTTTTTGTTCTGCTGATGGTGTCCTTTGCTGAACAGAAGCTTTTCAGCTTCATGTAATACCATTTCTTCGCTTTTGCTTTTGTTTCCCTTGCCTGAGGAGATGTGTTCAGGAAAAAGTTCAGTAGATTTTTGCCTATGCTATCTGCTAAGAGTTGTATGGTTTCCTGACTTACATTCGGGTCTTTGATCAATTTCAATTTTACTTTTGTGTTTGGAGTTAGACAATAATACAGTTTCATTCTCTTACATGTCGCTGTCCAGTTTTCCAACATATGTTGAAGAGGCTGTCATTCCCCCATTGTATATCCATGGCTCCTTTATCATAAATTAATTGACCATATATGGTTGGTTTTAAATCTGGGCTCTCTATTCTGTTCCATTGATCTAAATGTCTGTTTTTGTGACAGTACCAAATTGTGTTGATTAATGTGGCTTTGTAGTAGTAAATTTGTGGAGAATAATCCCCCCAGCTTTATTCTTTCTTCTCATGTTTGCTTTGAATATTTGGGGTCTTTTGTAGTTCCATATGAATTTTAGTACTATTTGCTCTAGTTTGTTAAAGAATGCTATTGGTATTTTGATAGGGATTGCATTGAATCTGTAGATTGCTTTAGGCACAATGGCCATTTTGACAATATAAATTCTTCCTGTCCTTGAGCACAGGATGTATTTCCATTTATTGGTAACTTCTTTAATTTCTCTCTTGAGTGTCTTGTAGTTTTCAGGGTATAAATCTTTCACTTCCTTGGTTAGGTTTATTCCTAGGTATTTTATTCTTTTTGATGCAACTGTGAATGGAATTGTTTTCTTGATTTCTCCTTCTGCTAGTTCATCATTAGTGTATAGGAATGCAACACATTTCTGTGTATTAATTTTGTATCCTGCAACTTTGCTGAATTCAGATATTTGATCTAGTAGTTTTGGAGTGGATTCTTTAGGACTTTTTATGTATAATATCATGTCATCTGCAAACAGTGACTGTTTAACTTCTTCCTTACCAATCTGGATGCCTTTTATTTCTTTGTGTTTTCTGATTGCCTTGCCTAGGACCTCCAGAACTATGTTGAATAAAAGTGGGGAGAGTGGGCATCCTTGTCTTGTTCCTGATCTTAAAGGAAAAGATTGCAGGTTTTTGCTGTTAAGCATGATGATGGCTATGGGTTTGTCATATATGGCCTTTATTATGTTGAGATAATTGCCCTCTATACCCATTTTGTTGAGAGTTTTTATCATGAATGGATGTTGAATTTTGTCGAATGCTTTTCAGCATCTATGGAGATGATCTTGTGGTGTTTGTCCTTTTTGATGATGTGATGGATGATGTTGATGGGTTTTCGAATGTTGTACCATCCTTCCATCCCTGGGATGATTCCCACTTGATCATGATGGATGATCTTTTTGGTGTATTTTTGAATTCGGTTTGCCAGTATTTTGTTGAGTATTTTTGCATGTATGTTCATCAGGGATATTGGTCTGTAAGTTTCTTTTTTTGTGGTGTTTTTGCCTGGTTTTGGTATTAGAGTGATCCTGGCCTGATGAAATGAGTTTGGGATTATTCCCTCTTCTTCTACTTTTTGGAAAACTTTAAGGAGGATTGGTTTTAGGTCTTCAGTAAATGTTTGATAAAATTCAGCAGTGAGGCCATGTTGTCTGGGAGTTTTGTTCTTAGGTAGTTTTGTTCTTAGGTAGTTTCTTGATTACCAGTTCATCTTCATTGCTGGTTATTGGTCTGTTCCAATTTTTGTTTCTGCCTCTGTCAGCCTTGGAAGGTTGTATTTTTCTTGAAAGTAATCAATTTCTTCTAGGTTATCCAGTTTGTTAGCATATAATTTTTCATACTCTTCTCTCATTATTCTTTAGGGCGGAATGTTCTGTATATGTCTGTGAGGTGTATCTCTCCTAATACGTTGTTCAGTGCCTCTGTCTCCTTGCTTATTTTCTGTCAGTTTGATCTGTCCTTTGGAGTGAGTGGAGTGTTGAAGTCTCCTAAAATGAATGCTTGCATTCTGTTTCCCCCTTCAATTCTCTTAGTTTTTGTTTCACATATGTAGGTGATCCTGTGTTGGGTGCACAGATATTTATAATGGCTATATCGTCTTGTTGGACTGACCTCTTTATCAATATGTAGTGTCCTTCTTTGTCTCTTATGAATTTCCTGTTTTGAAGTCTATTTTGTCTGATACAAATACTGCAACTCCTGCTTTTTTCTCCCTACTAGTTGCATGAAACATTTTTTCCATCCCTTCACTTTTAGTCTGTGTATGTCTTTGGATTTGAAGTGAGTCTTTTGTAGGCAGCATGTAGATGGGTCTTGTTTTTTTATCTATTCAGTGACTCTATATATTTTGATTGGTGCATTCAGACCATTTACATTTAGGGTGATTTTCGATAGTTATGTACTTATTGCCATTGCAGGCATTAGATTCATGGTTACCAAAGTTTCAAGTGTAATTTCCTTACTTTCTAACAATGTAACTTAACTCAACATGCTGTTACACACACAATCTAAAGGTTCTTTTATTTCCCTCTCCTTTTTTTCCTCCTCTATTCTTTATATATTAGGTATCATATTCTATACTCTTTCTTTATCCCTTGACTGACTTTGGGGGCAATTGATTTGATTTTGCATCTGCTTCAAAATTAATTGTTCTGCTTTCTTTACTGTGGTTTTATTTCCTCTGGTGACAGCTATTTAGTCCAGGAACACTTGCATCCATAGCAGTCCCTCCAAAATACACTGTAGAGGTGATTTGTGGGAGGTAAATTCTCTGAGCCTTTGCTTATCTGAAAATTGTTTAATCCTTCCTTCAAATTTAAATTATAATTTGCCAGGTAGCATATACTTGTTTTGAGGCCCTTCTGTTTGATTGCATTAATTACATCATGCCACTCCCTTGTGGCCTCTAAGTTTTCTGCTGGGAAGTCTGATGAGAGCCTGCTGGGTTTTCCTTTGTATGTGATCTTTTTTCTCTCTCTGGCTGCTTTTAATAGTCTATCCTTATCTTTGATTTTTGCCATTTTAATTATTGTATGTCTTGGTATTGTCTTCCTTGGGTCCCTTGTGTTGGGAGATCTGTGCACCTCCATGGCCTGAGAGACTATTTCCTTCCCCAGATTGGGGGAGTTTTCAGCAATTACCTCCTCAAAGACATTTCTATTCCTTTTCCTCTCTCTTCTTCTTCTGGTACCCCTGCAATGTGAATATTGTTCCATTTGGATTGGTCACACAGTTCTCTCAACATTCATTCATTCTCAGAGATCCTCTCTGTGCCTTAGCTCCTTTGTATTCCTCTTCTCTAATATCTATTCCATTTACCATCTCTTCCACTACATCAAATTTACTTTTAAATACCTCCATTGTATGTTTCATTTCTGATACTGTGTTCCGTAATAATTGAATCTCCAACCAGAATTCTTCTCTGAGTTATTGAATATTTTTCTGTTCCTCCACGAGCATGTTTATGATATTTATTTTGAAATCTCATTCAGGAAGATTGATGAATTCAGTTTCACTCATTCCTTTTTCTGGTGTTTGTGGGATTTTGGTTTGAACCAGGTTCCTTTGATGTTTCATATTTGAATGTGATGCCCTGTCATGACCAGAGGCTCTAATCTCTGGAGCTGCTCAGCCCCTGGAGCAATGTCAGGGGTCACAGGGAAGCTCTGCTGTTGCCTGGGGGGAGGAAATAGCTGTTTCCTGCTTCCTGATGCTATAACTGTCTCCACTGCCAGCACCAGTGGGCTGAGCACACAGGTGTAAGCCTGTATGCTTTGCTTTTGTAGATGCCATAGGTGGGGCTTTCTGCTGGGTGGCCTGACACCAGGGCAGGGGCTGCTGGTTTGCGAGCCAGTGTGGGATGGCTGGGAGGAAGGCACAGCAGGCTGCATATCATGGTGGGGGGCCTTGGAGCTGTGTAGCCATCCAGGGGGCTGGAGCGTCTGAAGATCCTGAAAGTTCCCAACCTTCTCGGCATAGTGTGCCCAGACAGTTTTGTCCACCTGCCTTTTTCCTGAGCTGTAAGCTCTGTGCAATCCTTGCCCCTTTACCCTTTAGCAGTCCTCTCACTGTTAGGGAGTCTCTCAGACTGCCCATCTTTCTTTCATCCCAGAGCAGCCAGATGTGGACCCCTGTTTTCCACAGCAGCTGGAATCTCAGTCTCTCCAGGTATTCCCCCCTGCCTTAGCTTTCTAACCCCAGTAATAACCACAGCACTATGCAATGTGGGTTCATGCTCCCAGAGCAGATATCCATGGCTCAGTGTTCAGCAGTCTTAGGCCTCCACTCCTCCCCGCTCTGTTTCTCTTCCTCCTACCGGTGAGCTGGCATGGGGATAGGGCTTGGATCCCACCAGATCATGATTTCGGTATGTTACCCTGCTTCATGAGGTCTTCTCTGTTCTCCAGGTGTATGCAGTCTGGCATGGCCTTCTTTCCTGTTGCTCTTTCAGGATTAGTTGTATTAATTATATTTCCATATTGTATGTGATTTTGGGAGGAGGCCTCTGTCTCACCTCTCATGCCACCATCTTTAATCTCTCCTGTCCTTTGTTCTTTCATTTTCTCCCTACCCTCTCTTCTTGGAATCTCTTGCAGCCACATGGCTTCAGCCATCCTATGTGATGATGCCTCCTCAATTCCCATCTCCAGTTATGACCTCTTTGCAGCATTCCAGACTCACATTTCCAGCTGTCCTTTGAACATCTCCACCTGGATGGCCTAACAGCATGGCAAACTTAGTATGTCCAAATGAATGAAGCCATCTCTCCCAAATCCATGTTCCCTACTTCCATTAATGGAAGGTTAATCTCAACCCGACAGACCTCTTAAGGCTCTTAAGCGAAATCTTTGATTTCACCCCATTCTCTGCTCCATCTGTGAAAGCTCTTACAAGCAAGATCTGTCACTGTTCTCCTGTGAATTTTCCATCTGGCTCCACTTTCCCCCTCTCCCCACCCTTCCCAAAGTCCCTCCTCTAAGGGAGGCTGTCCCTGCTTTTCGTTACCTATTTCAGTATTGTCCTGACTGGTCATCTTGGTGACTTTCATTCCCCTTCCCCCTCGCCCAGATCTATCTTGCCCCCTGTTTGTGGTGTTCCTGAAGCACAGTTGTGATCATCTTGCTCACTTGCCCAGAAACAATGGCTTCCCTCTGCCTGTGGGATAACTGCCGCATTCCTCATGGAGCACTCAGGTTTGTCCACAGTCTGGCCCTTCTGACCTCTTCAGTTTTCTCCCCCTTCTCAAATCTGAATATTCCTTGTCACCAAATGTGTTCTATATTTTCTTGAGTTTAAAACTTCCCTTATAAAATTCACTCTGAAATGCCTTCTTTTCCAGCTTACATATTTCTTTTAAGCTTAGCTCAGATGCTACTTCTTCTGTAAGTCTGCCATGATCTGTCACAATACTCTCTTAGTACCTCTTTTTAGGTTCTTCTCTCTGTACTTGGAATTGGTTGAGTAAGTTTTATGCAATACTGATCTAAATGGTCTTTGTTGGCCCATGTGGACTGGAGGCTTGTTAACAAGAGAAACTGCCCTCATTCTTACCGGCACATCCTTTTTTTTCAGTGCTAGTTTTATTTTTTTCCATGACAGAGATCTGAAAAATCTGTCTGCCAAAATGAAAGTCTTGAGTTTATTGTGAGATATGTTATTTACATGTTATTAAAGTTGAGCAAAATAAGTCAAAGCTTTAAAATTGTAAGTGCATGTAGATTGTTGCCCTTCTCTGTTACCCCCAATTTATTATGCTAATTAATGCAATGAACAAAGTTAATAACTTTTTATAGTTCCTAATTGTATCTTTTGGGAAATGAGATTGACCTAAACTAAACAGGTATTTTTGAAAACTGCAGCTTTAAAAATTAGATTATTCTTGTAGTAAATACCAACTTTCTCTTAGTCCAGTTCATTTGATGAACTGTTTTTTTCCCCATACTTTAATGATTTTGTGTAATAAACCACAGAGGTGGTGATGGTGGTGGGGGGTGTGCTTTGGGAATGGTTGGGGAAGAGACTTAAAAAGTGTAACCATAGTGTTGGCACAGCCTCCTGTAGCACATCTGCAGTCTGTGGCTCTGTGGTGGAAGGGGAGCCATCAGAGCACCCCCTTGCCAATTGCATCTGAACCCCTGGTCAGACTCTGCGTAGCTTCCTTGGAACAGGAACTGAGCAAGGATACAGAAGGAAGAGGTTCTGCCTCAGTCCATGTCCCATCTCTGCCACTCAGAGTCTTGGTGAACTTTGGCAAGTTTTCTTTTCTCATTATAGTTCAGTTATGGAGTGATTAATTGTACCTACTTCATAAGTTCATCATGCAGACTGAATGAGATACCATGTCTGTCTTGCAGTATCTCTGTGGACATCTGCATGGGGCAGTGCCATGTGCTCTGAGGCACCGTATTCTAATAGGATAACTTTTCAAGTAATAAACCTTCTCATTCAGGGTAAAAATAGTACTTTATAGAGCCCATATAATTTTAGTTCTCTTAGGTTTGAATCAGTGTTTTAAAATAATTCATTTCAAAACGGAAAAAAATTTCTTAGTTTCCTGGTTCAACTTCATATTGAATAAAAACCTTCCAATGCCAGAAATAAATGTCTTCAGATTCCACAGAGGTATCACAACCCTCTTCTTTCCTTTTATTCTTAGAATAAAAAACAAATTTATGGTGTTTGTTATCTTAAGAATGTCCTCAATTGTGTATTTTCATATCAAATGAAAAAATAGTATTTCATTGTTTTGCTTATGTTTAAATAGCTAAGAATATATATTTTTTAAATGTGAATACTGGTTTTAAACACAGTAAGCTGCCAGATTTCATAAGACATAGAAATATCATTTTTATGTTTTCTAAAAATCTAATAAAATCCAAATGGAGAAAAGTCTCAGCACAGGCATGAATTACCACATGCAGTTTCAGTGTATCATTATCAGACTACACAGTTATTTGAATGAATTCATGACCCTTCCAAATCTTTGCAAATTTCCCACAAAGTTTCTCTTTCTTCAGAACATCTGGGGATTTGGCTCTTTCAGGCCTCAGATCTTCAGAACAATCTTTCTTCTGGGTGTGCACAGGCTCTGGCTCTCCCTTCTCCCTTGAAAGTCTCTTGTTACAGGAACAGAGGGGCTTGTCCTTGTACTGGAATCCTTATTCTACCCAGGCGGTATTGGCTGCCTTCCTTCCCGTTTATATAGCACTCCACTTTAGAGCTACCAGCATTAAGCTGTCTTATTGATACGCATTCTAGTTTGCTCTGTTGCACTCATATTTTCCATGTTATCCTTTTTACAATGATGGTATGCTACCTTTCCTAGAGCTGGTACTGACAAGTTGAGGTGGCAGATTCAGGGCAGGGCCTGTTCAGCACTCAACCCCTCTTCCTTCCTTCCTTTCTCTTCATATGGCAGTGTCCCTAACACCAGAGAGGAGCTGAAGGGACCTAAGGGACACCAGGTAAGGCTAAAGTGGTTATGTCCACCTCAAGTGATACATTTAGGTGGTGGTAATTGCCCTGTATCAGGGATTGTAAAATTTAACTAACATGATTGTTCTCATTGCATCTTTTATTTTTTCAAAGTCTCACTTGGAATTCAAATAAATGAAACAGATAAATACTGCCCCTAGTTGAAGGTTGAGGCAAAACCTGCTTGTTTGGCCTATTATCATTTCACTTCATCCCTTGTCCCTGGCCTCTGGAATCTCCGTGTAGCCCTAGGGCTCTCAGGAAAGCAGTTTTGAAGTGACTGATACAGAGTCCTGGTGCCTTCAGTTTCGCTCTGGTCTGAGATGTCTGGACACTGCTAAGAAACCCCCTTCCTACCCTATGCATGTTGTTAATACTGCGCTTTCATGTACTGTTTCCGTTTTAGTAAATAATTCACTCCATTCATTCAGTTACATTGGCCGACAACCTCTAAGTCATTGTTGACTCCTCTACTATCCACTTTCAATTCATTAGCAAATCATATTGGTTTTCTATCTTCAGATATATCCCCCTTGCCACCCTGTTCAGCCTCTTGTTTTTCTCCTAGAAACTGCACTAGCCAACTAGCCATCTTCTTGTCACTGTTTGCCTCCCTGAAACCTAGTACAGTGGTTAATTACATGGATTCTGAAACCAGATTGCCATAGTTCATCACTGGACCTTCTGCCATGTGACACTGAGAACATTAATTAGCCTTTCTAGGCCTCAGTTTCCTTAACTGTCAAATGAAGGTGAGGATGATGATACTCTTCACCTCATATGGTAGTGCCAGATGAGTTTTGTACACATAAATTACTTAGAATAGTACTTGACAAATAGTGAACATCCAATAAATGTTATGAATTGGATAATATTGAGGTTATTGCAAACTGTTAAAAACTGACCTTTTTAAAGCAGTAATCAGATGTATTCTCCAGGGGCTTCCTGTCACTTTCAGAACTATATCCAGAGTCCTCACCATGGCTTGCTGGACACCCTCTGATCATTATTTGCCCTTGCTCATTCTCTCCCAGCTGGCTTGTTGTTCTCCACCCTGGCCAGCCATCTGCCTTTGCACTCATTTTCCCTCTGATGGGTATGCTTACCCCCTTGCTACTCCATTTAAGTCTCTGTTCATGTGGAAGATCCTCAGAGCCGTCTTCCCTGACCACTGTTGTAGAAAATTGTCCCGTCATTTTCTATATCCTTTGACTTAGTTTTTTTCAGCCTTATGAAAGAGAATTTATCACTACCATAACATTATTTTATATATCTATTTGTTTGTTGTTATTTATCCCACTATACTAACTTCTGTAATAAATGAAAGCAAGGAGCTTTGTCTACTTTATTCACTGTTTAAGCACTAAGGACTTTAATATACATAGTAGATGCTCAAGAGGTATTTGTTAAATGGATGGATGGGTTGGGATGGGGTGGGTGAATGGAGATTTTCCCTTCATGCTTTGCACAAGAGATACTGAGGTTAGATGCTGGGATCAGACAGTTGTAGAGGCCTGAGTGAACTTGCTGGAGATGAGATCACTTCAGGGAAGAGTTCAAGTTGTTGTTTTTTTCCATTCTTTTCTAAATAAAAATGTATTCGTTAATTCACCATAATCATATTAATTAATCACAAATAGGTTAGTGCCTTTCCTTAGCAGCTAATGACCCAGAAATTGTTTGTGTTTCTCTTTTATGGAGCATTATTAAACCACAAAACCCATGCCATTCTCCCTCTTATTCCCAAGCTCAGGTCCTAAGAGGAGGAATTTAAGTCTGTCCGGAACCAGGAGAAATAGAAGCATATGTAATATGCACCAAAAATTCTGCTTCTGATAAAGGGCAGTTGGTTCAGAGTGTCTATGAAATTGTGATTTTATTTTTAAGCATTCATGTTTAAAATGCTTCCTAGTCTAGAGATGGAACACCTCATGATTTATTTACTAATTAGTTGAATATGAATTTTAAAAACTAGCATTCCGTTTATCTTAAATAATGATATAATTTCATAACTGATAACTTTATACTAATTTGTTGACATTAATACTGAGAGTTGATTTTGATACATATTAGGGAAATAAATATTGGAGAAATGAATGTTTCAAGAATAATTTTTGACTTTGTTCTTGTATTCTTCAGAATTCCTGAGACTTATTTTTTAATCATCCCTACTAATTTCATTTGATTCTTATATACTACATTCCTGGAACACATCAGTATATGGTGCTTTTAATTTTGGCCCTCTCTTTCACCTTAATTCTTATTAACATGCAGCAGTCTTCTGAACTACATCTTGTTATATAATCTGAGTGAAAAAAATGACTTTCTTTCTGATTTGAAGAGGGGTTAGTCACATGCTGATTTTATCATTTAGCCTTTTTTTTTTAATCACTGACATTAAATGAGGTAATGTTTGAAGCTGACCTTCTAAATTATGGTACCATTCCAAATGGGTGACATTCGAAGACATTGTGAGCAGCAGTACAGGTATTCTGTGGGAAGCTCGCAGGGGAGAAGTCTCCCATAGAGCAAGACAAAAACTCCCTTGATCTGGATTATCAGTATGAATAAAGATCATGAACATGGGTTCCACTGACCTTTGGGGTTTTAAGTAGGGCAGCTGGCTGGTGACAGCTCACAGCAGCGCTGCACCCGGCCTTTGAGTGTCAGCTCTTCCATCAGAGCACAGCCAAATCCACCAGGCCTTGGATTGCTGGATTATTCATCATCTTACCCTTGTGTTCTCCGTAGAATCTCTGTGCCTCTTCTTATCTACAAAATAGGATTTTTACTAGAGGGAATTTAAGCACAAGTCACAGTAGCCAAAAATCAGAGATCACTTCTATAATCCATTTTCCCTTTTTGTTTAAACATGGACTTTAAGAATTATTATTATTATTATTGTTGTTGTTGTTATTATTATTATTATTATTATTATTATTATTATTATTATTATTATTATTATTATTACAGGCCATGGTTGCTTGTTATCCAGGCAATGGAACGGGTTATGTACGTCATGTTGATAATCCAAATGGAGATGGAAGATGTGTGACATGTATATATTATCTTAATAAAGACTGGGATGCCAAGGTATGCAATTTAATTGAGCCTTTGTTTTTTTCTCACAGTTATTTTTTTCTCACAATTATTAAGATTCATACTCTTCATCGGTGAGACTGTCTTGAACACATAGAACTGTTAAAAAAATTGTTTCTTATCCAGAAAATCTAATACAAAATATTAAGCATTAAAAAAAAATTTCTTTCTTACATTTGTTTCAGTCACTCAGGTATTAGTGAATCTTTATAAAATGAAACAAATACTTATATTTCTCAGTGAATTCCCTTATCTTCGTATATTGAAGCATTCATCCAAAATTTTGGCTTTTACAAAAAATGTTATTTTTTTAAATACATTCTTATTAATAGTTTTTATAAAAACACTTCTGTGAATGACTGTGTTATAATGGACTTTTGAGGAAGATTGTGTATAATTATTATGGATTATGTACTACAATATCCTGTATTTCATTCTTCACGTTGTTATAGAGATGTTACCTGGCATTGGGTTGTTGAAGATTGGAGGCAGGATTCTTTCCTTCCATGATTATGGAAAAACTAGAAGTTCATCAGTACTGACAAATCCTATAAGCCAGCCACAATATGCAGTACATTTAATCTCTCTTGTTTTATGTACATAGTCCCTTAATATTAGCCCGAGTTTCACTTAAGTTTAAGTGATTTAAACTTAAGATGTATGTCATGTGTTATTGCACTGGAGATTGTATAAACTAATTTTTTGGTTGATATTTTTAAAAATCATTTTTTATTTTCTTTTATTGAAGGAAAATATTCAAATCAAAAAGTGAACACAGTGGATAGCCCAGTGGATTCTCATAGATTGAACACACCTGAGGAGCCAGGGTAATTTTTAAAAATCAAATAGCTTTTAAAACACTGCCTTCCCCCACCCCCAACCTCCACACACAAAACACGCAAATGGAAACAAGTCTGTTTTTACTTTTATTTATTTATTCTTTGTTGGCATATAGTTTACATAGTACTGCAGTTGTTTCAGGTGGACAGCATTGTGATTCAATGTTCATATACATTACAAAATGCTCACAGTGGTAAGTATGCTTACCATCTCTCACCACTCCAAGTTAATACAATATCATTGGGGAAACCACCACATCTTAATGTGTAAAAAACCTAATATTGAGGATATGGTCATAGTCCTCTAGTAATCTTTCTATATCATAAAGAGTTTCATCTGTCCTGGTCCAAGTTCAAAATGGAGGTAAGTTTTACTGCTAATCTGATTTTGAGGTATTGTGTGAACAAGCATAGTTGTTCTGTTACAGCTTTTGAAGTTTGAAATAGAGAAATAAATTTTGGAATCACCTTGAGCCCAATGCACAAAACAGATTGGTGTAATTTTGGCTAAATCTTAAGAAAAAGTTTTTTCCAGATTTTGTGAATATCTAGAAAGCCCAGTAATGCTTGGTCAACTCCTAACTTCTATATTTTATAAAGTTCTTTCTAGGTTTGATTTCCTTTTTATTTTCATAGTACCTAGCCAAAATCATTTATATATATATATATATTTTTTAAATTAGTATGTAAGCAGACAGAAGTCCTTATTAGTACTTTAATATGTAGAACTGAAAACTTCTGTTGCAGGATTGCTATATATGTACTGTGTGTCAGACAATGTTCTGGGTGCTAGAGATAGAGAGGCAGTAGTAATAGCCCTTATAGAGCTTGAGATCTAGTGGAGAGTACAGATCATTAGATTGACAAGTACACCAAGTGCAGGACAGATTGCTCTGTGGGCGGATGGGAGGGCCATCTAATTCAGAGGTCAGGGAAGGTTTCCCAGAGGAAGACTGGAAACTTAAACTGTCTCTTTTTATAAGATTCCAGCAGATCACCTTTTGATTATTCAGTTACTACGGTCAAAGGAAAGGGGGCAGGGAAAGGAAAGAACATATGTTGTGGGTCACAGTCCAGAAGGTCTTTAGAAATTGAATTAAATTAGAGCAACAGTGGAACCACAGGAAGGCACAGTTGCTGGGGTACTTGCCCAGCAACATTGGAACCAGAGGAAGGTAGTGGGCAGTGGCTTGAATTTAACTTCCTTGGGGATGAACCTGATAAACAACTACTCTAACTATGGATTCTAGGAATAGGCTCAACCTCCATGAGTCTGGAGTTAAAGTTCCTTTCACTTTAAGAGACTACCTGCATGGAAGTTTAGTTTTTCACGGGTAAAGACTACTCAGTTGGTTGGGTTTTGCCTCACTTTAATTTCCCCCAGATTATAATTGCCAGGACAGCATCTGCCTACATTATTCCCTGCTCTGCACCTGGGGCCCACCACCCATCCCAGAACAACAGACATTCATTCAGTATTGGGATGAGTAGATGAGTCCATCTGATTCCCCAAAACAAAGGATTTATGTGTGGGAAATTAGTAATAATCCTTTCTGGGTGGAATCCAGCTTTTTAAGCAGGTAATATTGCTGTCAGGCCCCGACTGGAAGGGGCGATTGAGCTACAGTTTCTAATAGTGGCCACAGTGGTATGATGCTGATGATAAATGATGATACTTTCTACGGATAAACTTAATTCCATAAATCAGAGGCATTAAATTTGTGGCTGTCTTTTTAATTATGCATTCAACTTTAAATATAATAAATTATTTATTTGACATACTTAACCATTTGTAGTAATTTATTCAAGATGATTTGAAATGGATACATTTTAAGAATAGGCTAAGCACATCATTAACATACATAAATAAGAAATGTTTTCCAGTTATTAAAACTTTCAAATGTTATTTTAAGACTTTGAAATTCAGGTAATATTCATCTGCCTCAAGTATTTACAAAAATCCCTGAAACAAGAAATGAATTTTCCCTAGGTCAGTGTACATGCTTGGAATCTCTGCCCACCTTCATGCCTTGTTCTTTGAGATACACTGTGAGCAGCCTAATTAAGAATTTTGATTCACTGAAGTGGTCCCCCCACCCACCCAAATTTAATTTTGAAGCACCCGTGGTTACTCATACTTACATACTTGGCTCTTTTCCTAGGTAAGTGGAGGTATACTTCGAATTTTTCCAGAAGGCAAAGCCCAGTTTGCTGACATTGAACCCAAATTTGATAGACTGCTGTTTTTCTGGTCTGACCGCCGCAACCCTCATGAAGTACAACCAGCATATGCTACAAGGTAATATTCCTTTAAAGAAAACACTGGTAAAGCATATGGTAGGATAGGAGGGGGTAGATCATCTTGCTGTCCTTCAGTTACCATTGCCATAATGCTGCAGTCATCACTTCTAATTTGAATAATTGTATGAGACTCACTACAATAGTACTAAATGTGTGTGACTTGTTGTGCACAGCCACTCCTTGTCTGGGGTGACAAATGAAAGCACAGGCTTGTTTTTGGCCTGCCTCCTTGATTTGCACATCTCTTTACTGCTGTCCCCCACTGGTTGTGTGAGAGTTTTCACTTGGGGGATACAAAGATTAGACAGAGAAGGAAAAGAGCAGTTTTTTAAAAGGTGGTGGGGTTGCGGGGAGAGAAAGATGCTATAGAGCAGTGATACAGAGAGGAAAATAAGAGGTACCTAGAGCGTAGAAGTAGAGAAAAAAAGTGTAGAAGAAAGAAAAGTAAAGGCTACTGTGTGGGAAATTAATGTTAGATAAATACCCCTTTAGCTTGTTACAAAAGTAGGCATCTGTAGGCTTGTTACACTCTTTTCTACGTTACACATATATATTCTTCTTTATATTTTCTGCATTTCACATTATTTTTATGCATGGTTTAGTGTTCTAAACCTATTGTTTATTCTTTGAAAAAGCTTTTTTAAACCATTTTCCATGATTCAATTAAAATGTCAAGACTGTTAAATAGAAGACACGCATTTTTGTAAAAATAAATTATTTGTAGAAAAAGAGTACTGTTTTTTAAATACCTATTTTTCATTATGTAAAGAACATTGGGCTAGTGAATTATTGGCACACAGTTTCTCAGATCTGGTGACGAGGCCTACCCATAGATACGCTGGAGAAGAGATGGCTTTTAATGTTAGGGATGGGCCAGCCCTGGATGAGGTTCCAATGCTAGATTTTTTGTCACCTCTCTCTCTTTTTTTTTGGCTTCTTTCTGAGCAGTGTTGCCTTCAGCCCTAATCCCCATAAGTGAGCAGCAAGCTGAACAGTTTGTAGCTAGAGATCATAAGAACCCAAAATAAAAATGGGGGGAGATCCTGTCACATCACATGATATGCTCTCCTCAATTTTCATCTCTCCTCTCCACATACCATGTCTGTCTACCCTAAGAGATTCTTTAAAACCTTCTCTAACCTACAAACCACTTCATAGACCTTCCTTTTTATGGAATCTTGAGTATGGCCTGGTTGTATCATTTTTAGATGAACAGATGATGGACATTTTTAGGTAGTAAATAGATGCCAAATGATTACAGAGGGTAAGTGTACAGGAGTTTGGAGGAGAAGTGGTCTTAAATCAGCATGGGTGAGTCCAGGGTCACAGTGAAAAGAGGAGCTTAGGGCCTAGAATGAGGAGGGACAGGAATGGTGCTGTTAGTAAAGTCCTAGGAGAAAAGGCAAAATGTTCAAGCTGCAGCAGAGTTTAACGTGAGGAGAAGCATTCTTCTGATAGATCAACAGAGACAGTGCAGGCATATAGTAGTTTTAAGTTGTTTTCTGGGGAGGACTTAGGGCTATACAGACTGATGCAGATATTAGAACTCTGATTGCTGAGTACCTATAAGTTTGTGGCATGGGCAGAAGAGAGATAAGATTGTATACATACACCTTTCCCTTTCCCAAAGTCCCTGGGAAGGTAGAAGAGGCTCCATGGTAAGACAGGTGCTAGAACTCTAAAAAGAGAAGAATCTGCAAGTTGGGTGGCCAAAATTCTACCTCAGCTTTGTCCCTACCCAGCTGAGTAAGCTGTGGGCATCAAGTCTCCCCAGTTGTCCAAACTTCCAGACTCTGACTACTCTGCCTTTGACTCTTGACTCAAATACATTACGTGATTTTAGTTCTTTCACATTTACCAGGCTTTTGTTTGATCAGTATTGCTCCCCACCCACCCACCCCCACATCCCCCAATATGCAACATAGTTTATCTAATTGCTCTGTTTTACTAAGAAATTAATTGCCTGTAGTGTGCTTTCACTTCTGATAGTACAGATACATTTCCCCTGTATTGGTACCAAAAGGTGTAACTATGTGCTTTGTAGCATTTAATAAGCGAGAGATTTCTCATTTATTTGTGGAATGAGATATTCCAAATAAGTGAAATTTTCATAAATGTGGAGCTAAACTTTAAATGTCAAAACATAGTATAATTGTTTTGATAAAAATTCTGAGAGATTCTTAGCATACTTAAACTTTCTCGATGATTCCAGGTTGTAAAATTGTGAACAGCCATCATTGTTCTTGTTGTAATGTAGTCATGCCCACAGAGGCTGTTGAAACTGCTAGCCTCCCTTTCACTAAAGGGTCCCAGGCCTCGAGTCCTTTTCTGTTTCTATTCTCGTCTTTTAGACTTAGGCCATGATAGTGTGCTTTTTCTGTAAAGCCATTCTTTCACCTTTCTGCTTCTGATCTCTGGGCTTGCAAGACATAAGTAGGTTCAGCAGTATTAAGAAAGTCATAAAAGCTCATCAACTTGGCGACATCAATTTTAGCTACTGCTGGCTCTCTGCTGTGCTCTTGAGCATTGAGGCTGCTGGATAAGTGGGCTGTTACTACGCTCATTTGTCCTCTGTTGTCATTCCAATTAGGCGTAATTTTGGCATTACAAGTTTTAATGGACAATTGCAACAGCATAGAGCATTCTCCCCATGTGATGATTCTTTCTTACCCTATTCTAAATTTTCTTTTAGGTACGCAATAACTGTTTGGTATTTTGATGCAGATGAGAGAGCACGAGCTAAAGTAAAATATCTAACAGGTAAACATTATTTGGGGCCAGGGAATACTGGAAGTAAAACGCCCTGAGTCAGGTGGTGCTTCAGTGAGGCAACAGTCTCCTTGTTTTTGTCAAATTCCTTAATTCCCTTACTCAAAAGAGGACTTCTCTTAAGTCATCTTCACTGTTATCTTTAGCCAACAAAATTGTCCAAAATCAGGAAAGTCTGGGTCAAAGAAGTCTGAGAAATTATTCAAATATAAGCTGAGTTTTCTGTGATTATTCTTTTTAATAACAGGCTGCTGAACTCTTGGTACCTGCCATCTGGCTTCTTTTCATTCTCCCCTTAGAAGAAAGTTCATATCCTTTATTTTTTAAACATACAAGTGCTAAAGAATTCTCCAAGTCTTCACGTTGTATGTGGACATGAAGAAAATGCATACGAAGATGAATTAAAATGCCCAAATAAGGAAATCAGACAAGCATGTAGAATCCATATCTACCAGTGGTGTCCATAAGTCAGCACACTTGCACTAAATCTGAAGATCTTTCCATATGCCAGCCCTCTGCAACCCCACTCAGGCCTGTCTCCTAACAGTGGTGGGTCTGTTTTCCACAGGATGGACCACTTACCTGCCATTTCTTTAACCCCACCTTATAGCTCCAGAAGTCTGCTCAGTGTTCACATTACTGATTAACTAGCTATATTTTCATGAGCTATTGATAATCCCACATCAGCCTTTTATAAAACTATAAAATTGGTTGTTCATGCATTTTCTATGTATTTTAAAGTATTTGTAGCAGAAGCCTAGTGGTGTGCTTTCAGTGTCACTGAACACACTGCTATTTTATAGCAGTTCAAATTACTTTTAAAATAAAAAGAAGACCAAACTATTATTTCAGTGTAGAGAATGTTTTTTCCCTTTGAAGGTTTACCAGCTCAGAGTAACGCATGCATCATGATACAGTGCTGAGTGCTGAGTGCTTCTGGAAGTGCAAATATGATGGTTTTTGGATGACATATATTTGCAAAGTTGAACTGTTGTGCGTACTGTTAGGAACTGAGTAGGAAGCAGTAATAGAAGCTCTCTGGTGCTTAATGAATGAATTTCTTTCATTTCTTTTTTTATACCTTACAGGTGAAAAAGGTGTGAGGGTTGAACTCAATAAACCTTCTGATTCAATCAATAAAGACGTCTTATAGAGCCTTTGATCCAGCAATACCCCACTTCACCTACATGATTGTTGATGCTATTTGTTAACTTGTGAATATGAATAAATGGGGTAAAGAAAAATAGACAACCAGTTGGCATTTTAATAAGGAACCAGAAACAACTTTTTTATGTTGCTTCATAAAGAAGATTTGACTGTGTGGCTTTGTACTGCATGACTGACTCCAAACCTGTGATTGCTTCTCAGGAAGAATACAGGCTCTCAACAGAAAGTGGTATTTATTTACAGCTGGACATGAAATAGGTGCCCTAGAGAAAAGTTTTTCATTCTGATATTTTGCCAGATCTGTCATCTAGCCGAGTTCATTTCATATTTCCCTTTTTTATATAGTCAAGTTTAAATTTGAAGTAATTTTTGTATGATCAGGTACAATTTATCAAAACTGGATTGAGAAAAAATTACAGCATTATTCCCCAAATAACATCGATCTATTTTTGTAAACCTCTTCGTACTATAAAATTTTGCCCAAAAAAACCTCTTATGATGATTATTGCCAGTGATTTTCTAGGAGCACTTTAATTACCAGATGAAACATCGGATTGTTTTGTAGTCCTGTCTCATACTAATTCAAACTCTTAAAGATCACTGCTCTCATTTTTTGACATTGTTAATAATGAAACAACAGTGAAACCATCACCATTAACTACCAATAACTTTTAGTTCATGTCCTATAAGAAATACACAGGAAGAAGGTTTTATCTTTTAATTTTTTTTTAAACTAACATGACTGGCACTAAATGAACTTGATTGAGGTTATCCTCAGCATCGGGTTCCATGGTAAGGGCCTTCTTACCCTTTCAGGTGTCTCCTGTAGATGTAGAAGATAATGTCCCTAGTTCCTAAGATATTGCCCTTTGCTTTCCGTCAAGTTGATTGTACTTCCAACTTTGCTATTACATTTTCTTCCTCCCTTCCATATGCATCCCATCTGATCTGCAGATCAAAACCTGTTTCTCCTGGATCACATCAAGGGGAGATTGTATGCACATCAAGACTGAACTGTGTTATTACAGATGAAGTGCTTAGTGACACCTCAGACTGCTGCTGAGGCATTCTCCAAATGTGATGCTGGCCTCTGTATCAGTATTGAAAGATCGATGTTTAGCTTAAAAAAAAAAAGTGAATTTTGTATTTATTATGTTTTATGAGTTTTCTTTTTTACTTTTTAAATATTACAAAATCACAGCAGGCTGCCCAGACCTCTGTTATTTGATTACCAATTGGGATGGATGTCTTAGACTTCAGTTTTCTAGGCTCTTTAGCAAAGTCCAAAGGGTGGTATCCATATTTTGCATGAATTATGGGGTAAGACCATGCCCACTTCAGTTTTCTATCTCTGTCTTTGATCTTTGCCAAAATAATGTGAGCATACAGAAATATTTCTGTATATTTCAACTTATTAACAGTTTTAGCATCTGTATAGTTTGTATTCAATTAGAGACCTTTTCTATGGAAAGCTCAGTAATTTTTATTAAAAGATTGCTACTGTTCATGTAAAACATGAAAAAAATTGTTTAGTGAAACTGACTGTGGGTTTAGGGTGGGATTAATTATAGAGCATTGTGATCTCACTTCAGAGAACTCACAGGAGAAAATTAGAGTTCATTGTTGTTTTTTCCTGCTGTGTTCAGTTCTGTTCCACTTCCTCTCCTTGTTCAGATAACACAATGTAACATCTCGTAGAGTAAGTGCCTCTGCTGGCTGAACCTGGGAGCGCCAAGTTGTCTTGGCTGTCTGGCCTGGGGTGCATGCGCTGCACTGGGCCACTCAAAAGCGCTGTCGTTCTTAGGTCCAGTAGAAATTGTGTCATGTTAATGAGAGATTTCTTTGATCGCCAAGGTGTACAGAAAACAGCCTTTTAATCTAGGAGCCCTGGGTCATTCAAATGTATATCTCTGCAGTTGTACGAAGTGTCAGACTCTACTTAGTATCTGTGGTTTGTGCTTGCCCAACAGGTCTTAAATTTTCTATTTTTTGAAAAATTTAATTTCTTGGAGATCATTGTGAAAGGATCAAGAAATAACAAGGATAGTCATTTCTTTAATCTATTTAAAATCTGTTCATTTCATCTTAGTGGGACTGTTAACATGTCACCAGGCAGGACTTTAAAACAAAATTTAAAACTATTTGTGGCCTATATGTGTTTAATCCTGGTTAAAGCTTCTAATGCTGTTTTTATTCAACACATTAACCAGCTGTAAAACATACACCTTTATCAACAGCAGGCAAAGAATTTTCAGGATTCATAAATAGAAAGACTATAAAGTCATGTAATTTGAAAAGCAGTGTTTCATTATAAAAGAACTCTCAATTTGCTTGTAAAGCTAATCTAATTAAAAAGATATATAAATGTTCTTGAAAAAATTATGGTTATTTCCAGCTGTCTTTGTTTTTTAATCCTCTGTTATTCACTGACTTTCTTAATGGGCCCTTCCATCAGATCGTATGCTTTTCTATCACACATCTCTGGCTTAGTGCAGAACATTTGGTGGTATGTTTTATAGACGATAAAATGGTAACAAGGGAAAAAGAGAAAACAGTAACCAGTAAACGGGCCCAGCAACCTTAGGAACATCTTGGGTGTGACTGGACTGTCTGTGGGATCCATGATACTCTGTGCTGGATTCTTACCATTTGGATTCTTGTCCTCCTAATGGTATTTTTAAAATTACTCTATCACTCATGCTATTAAACACACTGTGCCATCCTTCAACTGAAAACAGGCAATATGCATTTCTAATTGTCACAGGTGTCCCATGTGTGCATGCAAGTTTAATTTGTTTGGTCAGAGACTAATGTATAAGAGCTCTCATAATGTAAGATCAATATTCATGCTCACTGTTTTATGTTATTTTCTGGCCTACCTTAGGGCATTTGAGAAGTTCTACTGAAATGCAGCTGGATGGATTAAAGGAGCAGGCAAATGAATTAAGAGATGAAGACTAAACTAGGAAGTGTTGTAAAAAGAGCACATGATTGACACATCTCGGTGTAGTTTTGGCCTAACCACTGAGTTGTATGACCTTCAGAGCCTTTTCTGTATGAAAATAAGCACAACAGCTCCAAACTTAAGAGTTATGTGTGACCTTTACTGAAATACTATTTCCTGAGATGCTCCTGGTCCCAGAATGAGAGCCTTAGTTTAACTGTGGACTGCAATGATACATATTAATACCATATATTTAATAATTAACTGTATGTTGGGTTTTTTCAATTAGTTTAATAAACATTCAGAAGTAAATATCTATACTGCTTCACAGAGAGTGGATTGGACATCTGAGGTCAGCAGCATGTTCCCCAGATGCTGCTTTTGGTTTTCATGCAGCTTCTTTTCATGATCGCCAGCAAGTAACCTTCACCTGAATACAGCAGTGCTCAAGGGCATACTGTTGGGCCAGCGATCTGTATGAAGCACACGACCTCATGAGCTGGCAGGATTTTGATAAGTGGAAAACTTACATAAAGATCACAAGATGGATAAACGTAAACAGCTGTGGGCAGCTAAACAAGGTGTAAAGGTTATTGGATGAGGTCTTCCTTTCAGTGAGATATTAGGACTCTTTCTGCCAAAATTACGTTTCTATGGTGTTTTATAAAGCATCTTTACATTTTTTTTTCTCAGAACATAGAAAGTAGGCAAAGCAAACTTATCTCTCTTTGTAATTAAAATAGGACCAGAAAAGTGACTTGTTCAGTCACCTGGTGAGTTAACTGGTAGAAAGCCAGGACTTGAACATAGGCTTTCCTTTTTTTGTTAAATTATTTTAAGCCAAAGTGACACATGTACATGTAGGTAGGTCAACTTGTTCCATAAGGCATATTAAGGAAAACAGCCCCTCATCTGCTTCCCCTAAGAACGAATTCTAACTCTTAACTGATTCGTAGGTACTGCCTGATTAGTTCTAAAGAACATAATTACATTGCCACCTCTACTAACTTCCCCACATGAAGGATAAGAGTATAGGTTTCTTTCCTGCCACCCTTCACCATCCCTACCACACATGCAAGCTCTCTCCCACATCCTGATATTCCTACAAATTATGTTGTAACTTAGATGAAGTAAATAGATTATTTATGCTATTCAAAGCCCAGACACAGTAAACCATGATGACTTCCACAGTTTACTTTTTCCTAATGTCTTGATTTTCAATTTTTTCCCTGTGGCTTCCAACCTGCAGTGGTCTGGAGTGGTGGCTGGCCTGCCAGGTTCCCAGCTGTCTCCTTAGCCCTCCCTGCCTTCACCATGGTGCTGCAGGCCCCCTGCCCTCCGTCCTCTCCTGTTGCCTAGATCCCTTGTCTTCCTCCTTGGTTTACTTCCTCAGTCGGGTGTGTGACTTTCAGTACTTCTTCTCAGAGAGTAGTATGTGGGAGGTACATTGTCTTGAGACCAGTGTCTTTTGTTTTACTTAATTGGTAACTTGCCTGGATTTAGAATTCTAGTTCAGAAATCATTGTATTTTAGGGTTTCGAAGGCATCAACTGGTTCTAGGTTCCAGTGTGGATGCTGAGAAATCTGAAGCCCTTCCTATTCCTTATTCTTTATATGGACTCTGCTTTTTCTCTGTGCAAGCCTACAGATTTATTCTTTGTCCCTAGAACATACAAGCAGGTGGGGCCAGGGCTCTCCCCCATTCTGCTTCAGTGTGTGCCTCTCAGCCATCTTCTTAAATGACTACATTGTTTCTCCCTGCCACTCTCCCTGCTCTTGCTGGAACTCCTGTTGTCCAGACTGCACATCTGCTGCTTTGAGCTGTTTGCTCTTTTCTGGGCACTGTGTATCTGTGGCCTTTATTTGGAGATGTCTGTTTTCCAGTTCTCCCTTAGCAAGGGTTTGATGCCTGCTGTCTGGCTTTCAATGGTCAAGAGCTCTCTTTGTTCTCTAAATTTGTTTTTAATATCTAAAACCTGTTCTGTTTAATGGATACAGTATTAAACCTTTTTTACTGTTTATTTTTTGTCTTTTCTGTTAAAAGTTTTCCCCACATGTCTGGTAATTCTTGTTCATATTTAAGAGAAGTTACCTTGGGCTTCTGGTTTTCCAAGAAACACTGGCAGCTGCCTCAGTCTGATTCTCTTTCATAATCTTTCCAACACCAGACAGACAAGGAGAACAGTTACCTGTCACCCATACCTACAGCGAAACTGTGAGACACAGAAAAAAGTTCAGCTTAGGTGAAGGGAAAGCAAAAAGCACCAGAAACTAGAGCATACATCGGAACTCGTGAAACAGAGGCTACGTAGTGGATACTCTGGTAAAGGGACAGAGGCAGTGGGGCCTCATGGTGGCAGTACACAGGGAAGAAAAACAGGGACTCCAACATAAGTGACAGAAATACTGATAAATCAGACATCAGTGCCTCAGAGCACTTCCACCAGGAGGAAGATGTTCATGAGGTTGGAGGTGGAGGATGGGTAAGGGCCCATTTCTGGGAGAGGGGGCGGTGTCTCCTGGAGGCTAGATGGTAAACTGAAAGAAGCAAGCAAGGGGCTTCTAGGGAAAAAAAATACAGAATCAAGAGACTCCAAGCCCTCCCACACAAAGAAGTGTTGTCTCTGAGCGATACTGCATTTCACTATACCAACAACACAGAATCAGAGACCCAGAAACCACACAAACCCCTCATTCCTGCCTACACAGAACCAACAGTGAAAACAATGCCTTTCAAAATGAGCAGAAAGAGGAAGACAACATTTATAAAAATTGTAAGAAAACAAAGAGTCAGTTATAGCTGGTGAGAATTCTGTCCTCATCTATCAGGCAGAAGAAAACTGCAATATCCAGTCTGAGATAAATTTCTTTAAACAAGACTTTGCAGAAGTAAAAATTAACACCTGAAATTAGGAATTAAAATCTCAGAACAACAATGGACCGGGGCAGTGGGGCTCAGAAAGCTGTGAAGCAAGTTGATGTAACTCAGACAAAATTATCTCCAAAGTAAATTACAAGGTGCCAAAGGCAGAATAGATTCAACTGAAAATATAATGAAGAGTATTGGAGAAAAATAGGAAAGTAGCCCACAGTACCAAAGAAAATAGCTACAAAGAGCTAAAAAGAATCGCAGCACATACCCCTGGCATGGTGGTACACCTGCACAGGGAAATATTATCAACAGTGACAACCATCTACACACACACAGCAACACCAAGGAGACATGGCAGAGCAGCTGCCACCCTCCCCTGTGGGGCCTGTGGAGGTGGCTGTTTGAATATCTGGTGTTAATAAAACTGAACAAGTGTGGGCCCATCTTTATAAATGAGTTACCAGAAATCACTTACATATGTGTGTACCTATGTATATGTATATGTACATATTTATCTATTGAATTATTTTAAATGTATACAAATACTTAAAAATTCTGAGGAATCATTAAAACAAATACCCTCCTAGTTTCTCTCATGTAGATGCAGATTTTCACGTATCTGGTCCACAAGGAATGCTCATTACCTGGAGTTATTTGGGTCTCAGGACGATTCTAGCTTGAAAACATACAGATTCTGACTTCAGAGAAGTGTAGGGGGAAAGCTTGTTCATTAAGGGATTTTGGGGAACACAGAACAGTGGAACTTGAGAAATGCCTAGCCATTTCATTCACTAATCACCAAGAATCTAAGAAGCTCCTCTTTGTTCTAGGACATCTCTGATAAAGGGGCAAAGGACATTACTTATGTCCCTAGCAAGCTTTCAGACTGGTCTAGACAGTAAGGAGCAAAGTGGTGAGTGTTAGACATGTTCAAAGAAAAGAGTATTATAATTTCAGAAATAATAGAAAAGCATAGGTCTTGCCTTTGTCTAGAAGCTTCCTGTTGGGAATTATGCTTTGCCACTTGTTGGCCCTAGTTTCTTACTGCAGAAGACTGGGTGTCAGGTTAGTTTTCAGAGAAAACGTGGAAGGAAAACAGTTAAGGAGATTACAGTGCCCTGTAGCTCAGTGCTGTTTGTTTGAACAAGCACATTCTTGGGCTGCTGTGTCCCCTCTCACAGGACTGGAGATCATAACCTATCTTTTCCTTTCTATGAATCAGAACTGGCAATTATTGTTCCAGTTGTTGCCAAGTTCCCCATGCATTGGGCTTGGCTTGCCTTGGTTTTTTTTTTTCAGAGAAATGTAACTTACTAAAAGCGCCACCTGGTGTTCAGTAAACAAGAGGGTAAACTGGTAGGTTTAGCACCCAAACTGGAAAGCAAACAGCAGCTTGTTTCTGCACCCTCTGCCCCTCCTGAATCAATACATTATCAGCAGGGAGCACAACTGGTGGTCCCAGTGAAACACGACAGACAGGCTCTCTGCCCTCAGAACTCTGCTTTACTGGATCTGTCCTGTCTGCAGTTTCCCCTTCTGCCTCTTTACCCCTCACATCTGATACTGTACTCTGTCAGAAAAGCTCAGCTCGCCCAGTGGCACATGCTAGCCGATTTGCATTCCTTGTGTCCTCTCTCTTCACAAGGCCTTTTCCACCCTTCCTTACCAGGCTAACCTGACCGCTCCTGGAAGACAGCCTGGCTATCCCCTCCTCCGAAACACATCCCAAAGCCCTGACTGTGCACCGACGGCCTTAGGTTCCCAAGCACCTGGGTTTCCCAGCAGAAACCCACTGGGGCACTTACTATGTTGAGATTAGTCCACTTGTCTCTCTCCCAACTGAGCTACAGAGATTCTTGGGGACATGGACTTCTTTTTTTTTTTACTTCATGGATCCAGAACCTTGTACAGTTTGGCCTCAAAATCTGTTTAATTGCATACAATTTGTTAAAGTGAATTAGAGAAAAACAGTCTTCTATGAAAGTATGACTGCATATACTCAACAGAATATGCATATGTAAGTCATTCATCTTATTTATTAAATGGCTTTTTAACTTTAAAATACCAAAACTTGTGAACACGCAACCAGACGGGTTAGAATGAAAAGGCTGGATAACCAGGTCCAGATGCAGAACAAATGAAGCTCATAGGTCGCCAGTGGGAGTGCTGAGCTGGCAGTGCTCACCGGCACTGAACAAATTGCACCCTGGAACACGCCAAATCCAATGCTGGGTGTGTGCCCACAGAAATACATATGAAAGTTCTCAGCATTATTCCTAAAAGCCAGCCCCAAACTGCAAGTCAGTCAAATGTCTACTGCTACTGGAATGGATGAACTCTGGCACATTCACACAAATGCTGGAGTGCCAAGGAAGAGCAACACATACCAACAGACACACAACTTCATCAAGTAAAACACAAGCTAATGGAGCTGTGGTGACAAATGCTCTCTAACCTGATCTGGGTGATGGTGACCCAGAACATGATGCCCAACTCCGCCCAGCTGCACCTGTGATCTGTGCGCCTCATGCACATACAAGTCACGTGGCAACGAAGTTAGGAAACCTTAAGAACTCAGGTCTTGGGAAGATGCCAACATGCTGGAGGTACAGCCACCAGACAAAAAGCAAATTCACCTGATAAAATGTCTTTGTCCCTTAATGTTCTTTAAAATAAATATACTTTTTAAAATGCACAAATGGCATTGCTTTTATTATAATGGTTCCAACTTTGGCTTAAGGTTCATTAACACTGTTTCCAGATAATGTTTCACTGTTACATAAATTAGGCAACTTGAGAGTAAGTTAGAATATACCATTTAATTTAGCATCAGGTTCTAACCACTCATTTTGCTAAACTTTATTAAAACAGCTGTGTCCTACAGATTACAGTGGCTATATGTTACTAGTAATGTTCTAAAAGAAATGTATTTTAACCTAAAATCTGCCACCACCTTTTAGAGAAATGGAAAATAAAATTCTTTAAAATACATAAAATTATTTCCTGTTTTAAAAGACTAAAAAAAAAAGTGAGTACCCTAAAACAACTGATATATTCTGAATTCCAGACTATGTTTTTAGTCATTATGTCTGATGCCATGAATATGAATGTAAGTTCTGTGAGTTTTAACATTAATAAATATTCAGTTTTTTACTTGACAGGCTTCCTCACTGAATATTCTGAGGGAAGTCTACAAATAAAAACTATCAACAGATTAAAACAGCTTTAAGAGCAAGAAAGAAGAAAAGTGTCTAAGAATTACTCATATATACATGCACAACAAAGTCTGGACTACAGTATACGTAAGGCAAGAGGGAATATAGCACCTTTAGATATGACTTAATTACAATTTCATATGTATATATAAAATAGAATATTTTGTATTAATTACATGAACTAGATCATAACCTGCAGATCTTACTATTAAACAGAACTCCCTGAGGTGCTGACATTGTATCAGTGAGGCAATATAGGAGTTGGAGAGACCCACTCGTTTTTCAAAGACTTCAGCTTTTTACTTTGATGTTGTCACCATCAAGGCACCAGTCTAAGTGCTCATTAATCTGAGACGCCAAAACTTCACTCTGACAAACAGGGCAATTCACTCTTTGGCTCTGACTGGGCAAAGTAGTGGAATTCTGAGTTGCAGCTGTTGAATGCAAACTACTTTTTGGTTCACTACCACCACTTTGTATTTGCTCCTTCTTGATAAAGAAATTGTCAAAAACAGCCTTGTCTTCTAGCCTGGGTCTTTTACTTGGGTATCTGTCTTCAGGCCTACTCACCTCCTGGGATTCAGTCACAGACATAGACTCCATTGCTTTTAAAGAATTCCGCAGGGATGTCTTAGAAGATGCAACCCTCCTCTGAGAACTGGAGGACACTGAGTTTTTAGTGATTTCACCAACTGTTACACTTCTCGCTGGAGACCCGTCCACACTTCTGTAAGCCTGGTTGGCAACTGATATGCTGGGGAAGTAGTTGCTTAAAACATTTCGGTGACTAGTATTAAGAACAGGGGAGACTAGAGAAGTTCTTTTACTTGAACCATTCTGTTTCAATTTCACCTCAACTTTAGAATTAGGTCTTAGAGCATTTGCTGAATGGTCTTGACTTAGAAGATCCTGGGTTTTGCTGATAGCATGTGAAATGATAAATTTCCCAGATGAGGGTGAACTGCTTGTTTCTCCTAGAACATATCCTTTCCCACTGAAAGGGATTAACAGCTGTGTGTCACCTCTGTTGGGTTTATCTGCAAAGAAACAAGATTTTTCCTTGACTCAAAAGGAATACAGTAACAAATATTAAGCTAATGGATAGCTTTCTCAAAATGGAGAAATACTATTTTAATTTAATTTAGATTCAGGTAATAAGTTGCCTATTAATGAGAGGAGTACAGTCTTCAGCAGTCAGAGAGGTCTGGTATGGGAACTACAAAGGACAAAAAACATCCTCTCATGTTTAGATAAGGAGTTCTGTTATGCAAAGACTACCAGCAAAGTTAATGTTTACCTTGAAAACTGCTCAGTATTCTTTAAGTTTAGCTCAAACAGGTAAAAATCTGCTACCACATTCTTTTCTCCTACTCACAAAAATGAGGATATAATCTCTATGCATAAATTCTTCTATAGCTACTCAAATTATTATTTCAGATTCGGGAAATATACCCGATGTTTCTGGGCCCTGTCACATCCAATCAACAATTTCCCAAAGGAAGAAATATTAACTTTAGTAACCTAGTTACCTCTTCAAAAGGCAGGAACTCTGAACTTCATAGAAAAGGGATGAAGTACTAGCATACACAAAGCATATCCTTTTCCCAGTCTCCCAGTGAAAATACATACATCAGTAAGAGAAGTAACCTGGACAGAATCCAGCTGATAGGAAGGGGTGTAGTTAGGACACATGTTCCGGGCATTGTTATTGAATTGCTGTTTTTATTTTGACAATCTTTTTGCCTTCTGTTTCCTAATGACTCAGTGAATCAAGATATAGAAAGGGACTTCACTATTTCTACTTTTACTCACATCTATATAAAGCAAAGTATACTTTTCTACTATCATTTCACAGACCATGGAATTTTTTTTCTGAAGTCCATACTTGAAAACTTCTGCACTAGGAAGAATCCTTAAGTTTGTCTCCATACCAGTCCTTCACAGGCTGGCCTGTCTACACTGTAGCCACTACAGTCACAGAAAAGTTGGAAGAATATATACGAAGAGTTACCCTTATTCTCTGCTGCCAAGACTGGCTGTTTTCCTAGTTCTGTCTTTCCTTTGCCTTTTCTTGAGTAGTTCTCTGGTTCCTTGATTTTTATGTAAGTGCCCCCACAGGTCTTCTGGTGCTCAGCCCACCAACAGTCATGTGCAGAGGGTGCCCTGTTGGTAGCACGTTTGACGTAGCCATAGTAGGGTTTCCTGTCCTGACACGGGCCATTGCAGCGCCACCAGTGTCGCCGGTACTCATCCACCTCATCGTGGAAAGTATGGTACACCTGAGTTGAGAGAGAGAGTTTGGCACTGTGTGGCTAAGTTAACAATTTTAAGAACATACAGAGGCAGGTTTGTTTTTCTTTTAACTTTCCAGTTTCCCAGAGCTTTGTTGTTCTTTTTTGGGAAAGACAGAAACTGTATTTAGTCTCTGTTCAAAAGTTCATTTTAATGGAAACAACAGCAGTTAATTTAATACTTCATATAAACTGTGTAAAGATAGAAAAATGTGAGAAGACAAAAAAATTAAGAGACACAAAACCCCTCTATAAATGCTGAAAGTATTAGAAACAAAATTTTTAAATGACTGAAAATTAGGATAAAGACAAGAGTTTATATACTGCCATAATAAACAGGAATTGATCCCACTGAACTGAAAATTTCCCTTGTAGGTAATAATACCAAAGGGTTCTGAAGGACTGCTGACCACAACTACACAAACAGCTTGCTTGCTGAGGCAGTCTCATGCCCACGTATTTGTAATAAGCCTTATGGGGTACCATTTCATCTGCTTACAGGTGAAAAGCTCTCCAGGATTCAAATGTTTTCATCTCTGTCTCCCCAGTGGTTAACACAGGCATGGTCCAGTGCAGGTGCTCAGGAAGCACCTGCTGACTGAGTGAGCAAAAAGCTTCGCTCATTGAGTCAAATAAAATTTCTATAAATATGCTTTTCAATTCTTAAATAGGATCCTTCTGTTTCACTCGGTAGGTGAAATCTCACTTAGAACTTAAGCAGAAGACAGAACAAGAATTCTGACTGAAAGCCTCCCACCTTGGTGGCACCGAGGACGGCAGGGCGCCATTTAACAACTGAGACTCCTCAGTGACTATGAGTGCCTTTTTCTTCTGTCTTCTCAGTGGAATGTTACTATCACAGAAGATAAGGAGCAGCATCTGTACATGACATTTTTTTAAACCAGACACAGAACTGTAATAATAAATTCCCTTGTGGGAAAGAATGCTAAGCTTTCTGTAACTGCACAGATAAATAGGTTTATACTCTCTCTCCAGCACAAACAAAAAAACCCTATTACCTGGCAAGCATGTGAACAATGCACCTCATATTAGCTGTACATAGAGCCTGCCTTCTCCCTCACACTGAGGACTCTTCGCTTAGTTAAGTCACTAGCAAAAAAGGGAAATGGCTCTGAAATGCTTTCAACTCCTACAGCCTGGGGGATGTGACTTTGTAACAATACAGTCACTAAAATAAAACTGTATTGTAGTGTGAAACTGGATGCCCTGTGGAGTTCATTACAACAGGATGTAACCGTTAAAAGCAAGGATGTCCACTCACTAAAACCTCTCCTAATAGAAACACATAGACATCCAAGATAAAAGAACAGACCCTCTTCCAACTAACAAGAAGTATGCCAGCCTTTGCTTAAAGTGCAAAGTCTAATGATGCAACTAAAAGCCTTTAATTTTTTTGCTAATCTGGATTTTATGTGACTTGTTTTAATGTAAGCCATTTTCCTGATGTTGAAGTAACTCTATCCAGGAATTAAATAAGCTCTCTAGAAAATCAGAACTGATGGCTAGGAAAAATACACAGAGGGTGAGTGCTCCTCATTTGCCATCGCACTGGCCTCTACTAGCTTTTCAAGGAAGCACCTAACAAACACAGCAATGAATTTAATCTATGTAGCAATTAACATTCTATCTGGTTCGATTCAGTTCAATCCTCATTATGCCCGTGTAGGGGCCTGACATTATATATCTTATACAAAAGTATATATAAAAATAAGTTAAGAGCTGCCTGTATTCACAGGTATGAAAACAGAATAAAATACTGTAAAAAGTTAACTGTCTGCTGAGGAGATTCAACGGAGTAAGAACTTATATCCCAGTGGAAAATTTAAGAGCATTTTGACAGGAAACAGGAAGTAGCACATTTTGGGGACAGGATATATGAGGAAAGGCACAGAGTTTAAGTTCAGTTAGATACAAGACACAAGCAAGGGGTTCATGGGAGTTTAAGAAAAAAGTAACAGTAAGGTCATCTGATAAAATGGATCAATAATAATGAAAACTAATATTTAGTTAGTACTCAAACTGCTAAAATGCTTTGCATGTATTTTCTCCTTTAGTCCTCACAAGGCTCTGATAGAATGTTATTGTCACTATCCTTGTTTTACTTGTGAGTAAACAGGGGCATGGGAGAGGTAAACAGGTCCCAGTTAATAATCAGTGGCGGCAGCATCTGCAGCTAAGCAGTCTGATTCACACTGTTTTGACACCAGGCTCTGCCACCATGTACAAGATTATGCAGAAATATGAATCAAAGACTTCTGATGAAGGGAGTGACATATGCAATGGTAGAATATAAAATGGGCTGGAGGAGGAGACTATACAATAAGGAAACCAGTTAAGACATAATTGTGATAGCCCAGGAGTGCTATGGAAGGCCGCAAGTAGCTACACATAAAACGGTACCCTGGACGAGGTCAGAGGCCTTGGGGTTATGGCCTCTGCTGCCCTTTGAGTCTGTAATCCCAGACAAGCCAGTTTGCTTCTCTAGGCCTCTCGCTTGCTGTGGAAAATGCTCAAAGATACCATTTGTTTCTACCCAGTTCTCTATTTTTAATTAAATCCCAGGAATCACTGAGTAAAAAACTACTAAATAGCATAAATGTGTGTGGCTTTATATACCGTTATATTGGCTCCAGTCAGGCGATTGATTCGATGCATATGTTTACAAAACTCTGGACCGTGCCCTTCCCGGTCTTTATCATTATTGGTAACAAATAAGTAGGCATGTATCATTTCATGCAAGAGTGTCTGAAACAGAAAACAAATTAATTTGTTATAGCACTTTTGAAAATGAAAGTGCATTTTCTTACTCTACCTGGGATCTTAACCTCCTTCAGATCACAGATTCCCTTTCAGAAACTGATAAAAGTCATGAACCACCTTTCTAGAAAAATTTGAAAGCACACATTCACAAATGTTGTATATAATATCCAAAGCTCTGTAGATCCCAGGTTACAAACTTCCTGCTCCAAGAAAGCCTTTTTAACTATTAATCAAAATCCCCAAGAAATGATCAGTGAATTCAATCACATAAAAACTTTACCATACTGTATAGGGAAAAAACTCTGTGAGTAAAATGAAAAGACAAATTCAGAAAAATGTATGTTTAACTTATCTCACAGACTATTAATTCCTAAAATAAAAAGAGCTCCTAAAGTCACAGGAAAATGACCAACAACCCAATTTTAAAATGGACAAAGGTCATGGATAATTCACAGAAAAAGAAATTAAAGAACCTATAAACATATGGAAAAATGTTCAACTTCATTTATAAAAACAAATATATTAACACTACACTAGTACACTGCTTTTTGCTTATCAAGATTAGAAAAATTCCTAAAGTTTGGCACCATTTTTACAGCTAAGGGAAAACAAACATCCCCAAATATAGCTGGTAGGAGTGCAAAGTGGTACAAGCCCTATGGAGGAGAATTTCTGAACATCTGATGAAATTACATCAGAATTTCTGAACATCTGATGAAATTACAAAGGATTTATCCTTTGACCTAGAAATATCTAGACTATGCTACTGTCTTAACCATCTTTAAATGTAGTTTAGTAGTGTTAAGCATAGTCACAGTGTTATGAAACCCATCACCTGTTATCCTTAAATACAGCATCCATTATATTTCTAAGCATGTTTTAACATATTTCCCATCCAACCTCTACCACCCCATATATTTCAATTTATATATCTGGGGCAAGACAAGTCACACCTGGTGCAGCCTGGGGAATTTCAGGCATCTACTAGATTCAATTAAACCCAATCTGAGAGTTACTACTGCTCCATTTTGCTAGTGGGGTGACCAGCAGCTCTAAACATGAAGTGTGCCCTTGAACTGGTTTGTTCTGCAGCTCAGCCTGATGCCCTTGCAGGGCAGCACCAGGGTAGCTGAACAGAAGAGAATCAACATTTGAGTGTCTTAATAGGAAGAGTTGAATCCTAAGTTTTCTCTGCCTCTAATTATGAACTTAAACCAATAACTTAGCCTCTCTGAACTTTATCATTTCCTCTTTTATAAAAATGAGGACAACACACATTGAACATAGGGTTGTTGTAAAGATCAAATTAGATAATACACTAGAAAGCCTTTAACTTTGGATCACCATAAAAATATATGAGAATCATTATTATTTGCCCACAATTCAAGTTTTTAATGAGGAAAAACTGATTTTTTTCCATACATATACAGGTTAATTCACAGCAGCCTAAATCAGTAATATGCATTTTAAAATTACTGAGCTAAGAATCAGGTTTATGCAGAATACCTCCACAAGATCCTTTCTTGGTCTCAACTTTAACAGAGGTTCACTGAGGCGGATGGAACACATTCCACCCCTTCCTTCATAGCTGCATATCCCAGCACACCTGGAAAACAACCCCCACAGAAGTGTTACTTACCAAATATACACAGAAAGGATATAGAGATGAAAACGCATGCCCTTACACACTCTTAGGCAGCTCACACTAAGGGACTTCTAGGGCAGATGGCTTTATTGAAAGTATACCCTCTTTGTTAGGAGACATTTGCATTTCACCCTAGTTAGGAAAGGGTGAGAACAGCAGTGGCTTCCTTCACCCTACCCAGGCATCAACAGCTCAAAGATAATCCTCTTCTGCTGCTCCCAGTGTCCTCTGTGGCTGTAACAACCGGCTCTCCATTAACGCATCTCCAAAATTGTAACAGAAACCAATAAAAAGGAGATTTGTACTTTAAACACAATTTTGTATCACATTAATCCGTCTTCTTCAGGTCGTTTGGTATCAATTCAAAAATAAGCATGGTAGTATACAACCATATCTTAAGCTTAACCTGCTTCACGTACAACAGTAGAATACTTCAAATCGGGATTTCTCAAACTTAGCCTGTAGAAAAAGGATTCCTCTAGAGCCATCCCTGAAGATCCCTTGGGTCCACACGGCCACCCCTTCCCCATTCTCACACACAAGCTCGGAAGAGGCCAGCACTGCTTTAGAGGCTGCACTGCGTCGTCAGAGTTCTTTCCTAGGGGTTTCTCCCTCCTGGGTACTAAAGACCTACCACGAGACAAATCAGAAATGTGTTACTGTTAAGACGAGGTTTAAAGAAACACCCTTCTCTCTCACTGCGTCCCTTATAAGTCAAATGCAGCGGGGCGGACCACGCATCAATGCTGGTGGGGAGAGACCGAGGCTAAGGCAAGTGCTGATCCAACCGCAGCCGCCGTCGCCCAGCGACCCGACGACCCAGGCCGGGGCCCGCCTCTATTCCCCAGCAGGGATCGGCACTCACAGGGTCATCCGCATGCTCCACTTCACCTCCACGGCCTCCAGCTGTCCCCAGAAGAACCGGTCGTTGAACTGCACAAATAGGGCCTGCAAGTCCGGCGTGGGGTCCACCAACTCCCAGGACGCGTCCACCAGCGACACGGGTTCCTGGGCCCGGTCGCGTTCCGAGGCCTGTAGGTTCCACTCCTCCTGAAGCTGCAGCGCCAGAACCAGGTCCTCGTCCATCGCTGCCGAGATCCCTGCGGGCCCGCGGATTCAGGGTCGCCCCGGCCAGGCAGGCCGCTGTCCCGAGACTCAGACGGCCGGGCCCAGCTCCTAGGAGATAACCGGTTCTCAGGCTGCTCTCGCGGCAGCGCACCGATCTCGCGAGAACTCAGGGAAAAATGGCTCTAGAACGAGCCCGGAGCCTGCCCAAAGCGCCGATGCAAGATCACGGGGCTTAAAAGAAGAACACGGCATAGCTCCTAATGGGCCCAAAATGGGTTTCCATGCCTTGGGCCGGGGGAAGGCTTTAGCCAGCTGGTCACCGCCCTCACGCTTCGAAGATAAATCCAAACACCGGCGTCACACAGTGCATGCGCAGTACCTACGCCTCACTGCCTCCCCACCACTCGGTTCCGCAGTAGCTGTTTTAGCGCATACGCTGTGCGCCGCTGGCATTCCTGCGCAGGCGCAATGACTGCGCCAGGCCCCTTGCGCCGGCGCACTGTGTAACGCTCGGGCCGGGAGCAGGCGTACTCGATTCTCACCTTGCTTCCTCAACCTGGAGCTGGGCCGGGCTTGGGTGGGTCTAGGCAGTAGCGGCCACACGGCGGTGATAGTGACAGTGGCTGCGTGAGACCCGGACGGAAATGGCGGTGGCGATGTCGGACAGTGGGGCTAGCCGCCTGCGGCGGCAGCTGGAGTCAGGAGGCTTTGAGGCGCGGCTATACGTAAAGCAGCTCTCGCAGCAGTCAGACGGGGACCGGGACCTGCAGGAGCACCGGCAGCGCATCCAGGCGCTGGCGGAGGAGACGGCGCAGAACCTGAAACGCAATGTCTACAAGAACTACCGGCAGTTCATAGAGACGGCCCGCGAGATCTCCTACTTGGAGAGCGAGATGTACCAGCTCAGCCATCTGCTGACCGAGCAGAAAAGCAGCCTGGAGAGCATCCCGCCTACTCTGTTGCCGGCCGCCGCCGTCGGAGCTGCCGCGGCCTCCGGGGGCGAGGACGGGGGAGGCGGCGCGGGCGGCCGAGACCACCTCCGGAGCCAGGCTGGCATCTTTCCCACCCCCGGGGGCACCTCCCGCGACAGCTCTGGTCCCAGCGAGGAGGGAAAGCAGCGCACACTCACCACCCTGCTTGAGAAGGTGGAAGGCTGTAGGCACCTGTTGGAGACGCCGGGGCAGTACCTGGTGTACAACGGGGACCTGGTGGAATACGAGGCAGACCACATGGCCCAGCTGCAGCGCGTGCACGGCTTTCTCATGAACGACTGTTTGCTGGTGGCCACCTGGCTGCCGCAGCGGCGGGGTATGTATCGCTACAACGCCCTCTATCCCTTGGATGGTTTGGCCGTTGTCAACGTCAAGGACAACCCTCCCATGAAGGACATGTTCAAGCTGCTAATGTTTCCCGAGAGCCGTATTTTTCAGGCAGAAAATGCTAAAATCAAACGAGAATGGCTGGAAGTGCTGGAGGAAACCAAGAGGGCCCTCAGTGAAAAAAGACGAAGGGAGCAGGAGGAGGCAGCAGCCCCTCGTGGGCCTCCCCAAGTGACTTCCAAGGCCAGTAACCCATTTGAGGATGAAGATGACGACGATCCAGCTATTCCTGAGATAGAAGAAGAGAAGGTGGACCTCTCAGTGGAATGGATCCAGGAGTTGCCTGAAGACCTGGACGTCTGTATTGCCCAGAGGGACTTTGAAGGGGCTGTTGACTTGCTGGATAAATTGAACCATTACCTGGAAGATAAGCCCAGTCCACCTCCTGTGAAAGAACTAAGGGCCAGAGTGGATGAGCGTGTCCGACAGCTCACCGAGGTGCTAGTGTTTGAACTTTCCCCAGATCGTTCCCTGAGAGGTGGTCCCAAGGCTACTCGCAGGGCAGTTTCTCAACTAATCCGGCTTGGCCAGTGCACCAAGGCTTGTGAGCTGTTTTTGAGAAACAGGGCAGCAGCCGTGCACACTGCAATACGGCAGCTTCGCATTGAAGGTGCCACTTTACTGTACATTCATAAGCTGTGTCATGTCTTCTTTACCAGCCTCCTGGAGACTGCGAGGGAATTTGAGACAGACTTTGCAGGCACTGACAGTGGCTGCTACTCTGCTTTTGTGGTCTGGGCAAGATCGGCCATGGGCATGTTTGTGGATGCATTTAGCAAGCAGGTGTTTGATAGTAAGGAGAGCCTCTCTACTGCTGCAGAGTGTGTAAAAGTGGCCAAGGAACACTGTCAGCAGCTGGGTGACATCGGACTAGATCTCACCTTCATCATCCATGCCCTTCTGGTGAAAGACATACAGGGGGCCTTGCACAGTTACAAAGAGATCATCATTGAAGCCACTAAACATCGCAACTCTGAGGAAATGTGGAGAAGGATGAACTTGATGACTCCAGAGGCCCTGGGCAAGCTCAAAGAGGAAATGAAGAGTTGCGGAGTAAGTAACTTTGAACAGTACACAGGTGATGACTGCTGGGTGAACCTAAGTTATACAGTGGTTGCTTTTACCAAACAGACTATGGGCTTCCTGGAAGAGGCCCTGAAGCTGTATTTCCCAGAGCTGCACATGGTACTCTTGGAGAGCTTGGTGGAAGTCATTCTGGTTGCTGTTCAGCACGTGGATTACAGCCTTCGGTGTGAGCAGGATCCAGAGAAGAAGGCTTTTATCAGACAGAATGCATCCTTTCTATATGAAACAGTCCTCCCTGTGGTTGAGAAAAGATTTGAAGAAGGTGTGGGAAAACCTGCCAAGCAACTCCAGGACCTGAGGAATGCATCTAGACTTCTGCGTGTGAATCCTGAAAGTACCACCTCAGTGGTCTGATGTTTGGAGCCATTTATATGTATACATATGAACTGTTTATGTATTATTTATATGTATATTAAGTTGCATTAGCCTATCTGTTGTAGTCTCAAACACAGCTTAAGAATAAAAGATGCCCTCTCAGAAATGGAAAATCAAAAGCAGAAAGAAAAGATGTTAAATTAATCCCAAATAACAAAAACATTGGAATTATTAAAATATGTAATATGCTTTCCTTTTAAATTATGCTTTCTAATGAATATATTGTCACACTGTGGCATTTCAGGTTATCCTTTGAGTCGAAACACACTTTCTGACGTTATATATTATGCAGCACAGAGAAATAACATCTGTAAATTCTTTGAGTATCTTGTGAAAAGTTTTACCAGCTCCCTAAAATGTTAGGTTTCTTAACAAGTACAGTTACATAGTTCTTCACCTGTGTTACATAGTTCTTCACCTTAAAACGTGATTTGAGCAACTTGGGGGAAAGAAAGGAAGAATTGAGAAAATAGGCTTTAACGTAAATTTTGGTCAAAAGAATTCCTTCTTGAAAGTAGCTAGTTTGTGGACTCAAATACTCTAGTCCCTGTAGAGGGAGCTTTCATAAAAACAGCAAACATTTCCAGCAGAATTTGGCTAATTAGCAGCTTTATAATAGTTTATTTGGGAGCATTTACTTGAAAATCTTAAGGACTGATTTTTTTCAATCTATTCCTGAACTGTGTGAATTTCCAGCTCTAGTCTTTGTCTTTGTCAGATTTTAAAAAATAAAAATAATTTTTAAAAAACAGGACACATTGAGGCACCTGGCAGCAGCCACTGCTGTCCTCCCCATTTTCCGTGTGAGTTGCATAGTAGCTCAGACTTCATGCCAGTGGGAGAGAAAAGTGTTCAGATTTCAGGGTCTGAGTGGATGGGAAATTAGAAAAAAAACATGCAAACCCCAGAGTGTTCACAGGGTGACTGCTTTGAGCAGAGATTTGCTTTTGTTTTTTCTCTTGAAATGGAGAGGAGAAAGTTGAGACGGTGTGCCCAAAACAAAGAGAGGAAAAGACACTTTGGGGATTCCTACTAAGATGCTGTCACATTTTCCTGTTTTATTTTTATTTCCCTTGCTTTGTTTTTGAATGTGAATAGACTGCTTACTTCAGAGGGTTTAGTAAAACAAAAATAACTAAAAAGATTTGAGCTTCCCACTGTTTCTAAACTATTGCTTCTATTGTATATGGATTCTATAACATAACTCATACTTTGAGATAATGCTAAGATCCATTTCCCCCAGCTTCTAGTTGTGATTCTTGTCCATAAGTGCCATTTCCCATGCCTATGACCTTGCAAAGGTCATTTCTTTTTTTTAAACATTTTTATTGAAGAATAGTTCAGATAGTTGATCATAGAATATCATATTGGTTTCAGGTATACAACACAGTGATTCATTACATGATTAAATCCTCACCCCAACTAGCGCAGCCACTATCTGTCAACACAGAAAGATGTTACAGAAACATTGACTATATTCTTGCTGCACTTCATCCTCGTGACCAACTTACATTATCATTGATATTTTCTGCCTCTTTATCCCCCTTACTCACTCCACCCATCCATCTCAACCCCTTTCCCCTGGTAACCATCAGTCACTTCTCACTGTGTTCATTTTGCTTTGTTTTTAAGATTCCACATACAAGTGAAATCATACAGTATTTTGTCTTTTTCCACCTTCACTTCTTTCATGAGTGAAAATAGTCTTATTAAGACTGGAAATTATGTAAAACTTAAGATAGCTCCATTAGTGGCTTAGGCTTGTGAAGCTTCTTGATCTAATTGCTCATAGGCCAGAGGAGCCCTTTTGTTTTTAGCTATGCATATTTTCAAAGGTTGAAAATTATCAAACTCAAAGATTTTCTTTGACTAATTTTTTCACATAACTTCAGGATTTTCTAGATAATAACCATAAGTGGGTATCTCAGCTTAACAAAAACCATTATAATTGTCTTTTTAAGATCACTGGAAACTTGAATTTCATAAAAATGTGATTATTTTGTGCCACTTGCAGTTTCTAAAATTATACTGTATGAAACCTGTATTGTGTAAATGTTTGATGTGGGGTCCATGAAATGATACTTCTGAAATCAAAACTTTGTTTAAAGTTGTAAACATTTGAATGTGTATACTCAGATATTTAAAAGGTTGTTTCTTCATAGAACTGTCTGCTTTTTAAAACTCGAAGTACAGAATTTTCTTCTGTTAAAATTTGTATTCCTCAGTCAAAGTTGTAGCTAAAGGACGTGTGCTTGTGGTGAATCCTGTAGCTTGGGAAGTTGATTAAGGGCTGCCAGTGTAACAGTGTACCTTAGTGCCAAGACAGAGCAGTTATGGTACATTCCTCCAAATGGAGTGAGAGCTCATCTCTCTAGTTCTTGTTACTTTAGACTCCAAAACAAGTGCTAAAGCTTGAATTCAGTTAGAGTGTCCAAAAACAGTACATGCTGTAATATACTCCTTAAGAGTTGATTGCCTTTTCTTGTTTGCTTCAGTATAACACTGTCACTTAAGCTTGGAATCACAGACTTGAATTAATTACTGTTGAAAATAAGACACTCTGTGGAATTAAGTCTCTTTGATTATAGCCTTGTTTCACATGAGTGCTGAAAATTCACTTATTTTTGTTAAAAATACTACCTATGTTTATCAGCACTTGTGTTTTGCAACTTGCTTACCCGGGATTCAGAACTGGGACTTGACATGTAGTATAAAAATCAGTATATGTGCATTTTGCTTATTGATATGCTGTGATGTGAGGGAATATGAAATGTTTTATCAAAATAAAGCCTAGTTTTTTCTTACACTGGATAAAATTGATATTACAATGTTATATCTATTTCTCTTCTTTAATCAGGATTTAATATTATGTTCTTGTTCCTGAAATATCATTTTAAGAGACTAGGTTTGTTTTGTTGTGTTTTTCTATAAGGGTATGATAAGTAGGAAGCTGTTCACTAGGTTAAGTGGTCTTATTATTAGAATTGTAAATCAGATTTCAGTTTTTTAGGATTCCTTTGAATAAGAAATTTCATATATATAAAATGTGACCTTAAAAAGGATTTTATGCCATCTGCCTATCCCTAAATGAAGAAAATATAACATAGGCCATATGATCTAGGAACTAGGATCATAAATGACAAGGACTGTTTTTGTAAAATAGTATGTAGATACTGAGGAAATTATCATATGTAATTATGTAAAACTATGGAATGCTCTGCCTCACATTGACTGTAGTGTGGGGTTGGAGGACAAAATACATGCTTTCTATTACAATGCTTAAAAATTGGGGGAAAAAAACTGAAATGCAAAAGAACATGTTACAAAATCAATTAATTTGGATAAAACAGTTGAATGCCAGTGGTATGTTGCAGTTTTAAGTTCTGTGGGAATATTGAGAAGGAAGAGAGCAGTGTTATTCTGAGGAGTTAGAGAAGTCCTCGTGGAATTGTTGCCTTTTGAGGTGGTCCATGAAGAATGGACAATATTTGGATGTGCAGAGAGAGGAAGAGCAGATGAGAGCACAGAGGGAAGGGCTCCAAACAGACACTGCAGGAAGGGACCGCAGAGCGGGGCCGGCAGCTCTGTGAAGTGCTGTGGCTCACAGAGCCACTGCAGATGTTTGGAATGTTAGAGGAAAGAAAAGGTACAGAAGAATCCAGGCTTCATCTCTGCAGAAGAGTACCAAGTGAAAAGCCAGTCATCCCACCAAGCCCCCACTCACCAGAGGGAACCACTGGTAAGAGTTTCTCATACATCTTTTTCCCAGAAATTGTATCATACTAGATATAACGGGGAGCATTTTGTTTTTATCCCCTTACCAACTCAGTATTTTTAAGACTCTTCCTGTATCAGTACCTACTGCTGTACCTCACTGGGTTGATTCTTATCTTTTCTGTGATTGAATAGTGTTCACAATGAATGGATCTGTCATGATTTTGTATTTTCTAATTACTTTGTTGGCTTCAGGTTTTTGTAATTACAAAAAATCATGAAAAAAATATCCCTGTACATTCACCCTTGCTCATGTGTGAATATATCTTTAGGACACATGTTTAGAAACTGCTTTGCCAAACAGTGTACTTTAAATTTAGGTAAACATAGTCATCATTGCATATCAGGCAATTTCCCCAAATGCTCATCATTTATTCATTTACTTTTTAACAATTAGATTATTCTTGCTAGTAATAAGATTTATTCATTTTTACCAATCCTATCTGAAAAAAAATAGTATCTAGCTTTGTTTGTGATTTTTGATAGTGACGACCAAATTTGTATTTCTTATGAAGCTATCTGTTTCTGTCGTAGGCCATTCTTTTCTTGGATTATCTTTGCATTACGATTTTGTAAGAGTTTATACTTAGGAAATTAATTCTTCATGTGTACTAAGTGTTGTAGATTTTTGTAGTTTTTCATTCATTTATTTGTGCAGTAAAGTACATTTTTATCTGTTTTAAAGCTAGGTTTAGTTAGGTTTTCTTGTGACTTCTAGTCTTCCTTCAGACTTAGCAATGTCTTGCCCACTCTGAGATTCTAAAAATTTCACGTCTTCCTTCTAGCAATTTATGATATTTTAATATTAGAACTGCTGCTCCATCTAAAACTCATTTTAAAGAAAGACAGAACTCCATTTTCCCACATATAGCAAGTTGTTGCAACAACTTGGAATCATCCTTCTTTTTCCACACTGACTTGAAATGCCATTTTAGTTATATATTAACTTTGTACTGTGTGCATCTGGGTACATTTTTAGGCTATAATACTCTATTTCACTGATATTCTGTGCCATTTTCAAGCTGTTAAAATACTTGTGGATTTATGATGTAATGGCGCATAGGACTGGTACTCATTCTTCTGCAGTTTCAGGTTTTTTGCTAAGTATTCTCACACATGTATTACCAAGTTGCATTTTTTAAATTTTGTTATCATTAATATACACTTACATGAGCAACATTGTGGTTACTAGATTCCCCCCCATTATCAAGTCCCCACCACATACCCCATTACAGTCAATGTCTATCAGCATAGTAGGATACTACTTGTCTTCTCTATGCTATACTGCCTTCCCCGTGCCCAACCCCTACATTATGTGTGCTAATCGTAATGCCCCCTTTTCCCCTTATCCTCACTTCCCACCCATCCTCCCCAGTCCCTTTTCCTTTGGTAACTGTTAGTCCATTCTTGGGTTTGTGAGTCTGCTGCTCTTTTGTTCCTTCAATTTTGCTTTGTTCTTATACTCCACAGATAAGTGAAATCATTTGGTATTTGTCTTTCTCCGCCTGGCTTATTTCACTGAGTATAATACCCTCTACCACCATTCATGTTGTTGCAAATGGTAGAATTTGTTTTCTTCTTATGGCTGAATAATATTCCATTGTGTATATGTGCCACATCTTCTTTATCCATTCATCTACTGTTGAACACTTAGGTTGTTTCCATTTCTTTGCTATTGTAAATAGTGCTGCAATAACCATTAGGGGTGCATATGTCTTTTTCAAACTGGGCTCCTGCATTCTTAGGGTAAATTCCTGGGAGTAGAAATCCTGGGTAAATTGTTTTTCTATTTTGAGTTTTTTGAGGAACATCCATACTGCTTTCCACATGGTTGAACTAGTTTATATTCTCACCAGCAGTTTAGGAGGGTTCCTCTTTCTCCAAATCCTCACCAACATTTGTTGTTGTTTGTCTTTGGATGTTGGCCATCCCAACTGGTGTGAGGTGATACCTCATTGTGGTTTTAATTTGCATTTCCCTGATGATTAGCAATTTGGAGCATCTTTAAATATGCCTGTTGACCATCTGAATTTGTTCTTTGGAAAAGTGTCTGTTCAGCTCCTCTGCCCATTTTTTAATTGTCTTATTTGCTTTTTGTTTGTTGAGGTACATGAGCTCTTTGTATATTTTGGATGTCAACCCTTTATTGAATATGTCATTTATGAATATATTCTCCCATACTGTAGGATGCCTTTTTGTTCTACTGATGGTGTCCTTTGATGTACAGAAGCTTTTTGGTTTGATATAGTCCCACTTGTTCATTTTTGCTTTTGTTTCCTTTGCCCAGGGAGATATGTTCATGAAGAAGTTGCTCATGTTTATATATTCAAGAGAGTTTTGCCTATATTTTCTTCAGAGTTTCATGGTTTCATGACTTATATTCAGGTCGTTGATCCATTTCAACTTTACTTTTGTGTATGGAGTTAGTAATCAAGTTTCATTCTCTTACACATAGCTGTCCAGTTTTGCCAACACCAGCTGGTGAAGAGGCTGTCATTTCCCCATTGTATATTCATGGCTCCTTTATCATATATTAATTGACCATATATGCTTGGGTTAATATCTGGACTCTCTAGCCTGTTCCACTGGTCTATAGGTCTGTTCTTGTGCCAGTACCAAATTGTCTTCATTACTGTGGCTTTGTAGTAGAGCTTGAAGTTGGGAAGCGAGATCCCCCCTCCTTTACTCTTCCTTCTCAGGATTTCTTTGGCTATTCTGGGTCTTTTGTGGTTCCATATGAATTTTAGAACTATTTTCCAGTTCATTGAAGAATGCTGTCGGTATTTTCATAGGGATTGCATTGAATCTTTGGTTTGCTTTAGGCAGGATGGCCATTTCGACAGTATTAATTCTTCCTACCCAAAAGCATGGGATGGATTTCCATTTATTAGTGTCCTCTTTAATTTCTCTTAAAGAGTGTCTTGTAGTTTCCAGGGTAAAGGTCTCTCACTTCCTTGGTTAGGTTTATTCCTAGGTATTTTATTCTTTTTGATGCAATTGTGAATGGAATTGTTTTCCTGATTTCTCTTTCTTCTAGTTTATCATTAGCGTATAGGAATGCAACAGATTTTTGTGTATTAATTTTGTAACTTGCAACTTTGTTGAATTCAGATATTAGATCTAGTAGTTTTGGAATGGATTCTTTAGGGTTTTTTATCTACAATATCATGTCATCTGCAAACAATGACCATTTGACTTCTTCGTTACCAATCTGGATGGATGCCTTTTATTTCTTTGTGTTGCCTGATTGCTATGGGTAGGACCTCCAGAACTATTTTGAATAAAAGGGGAGAGTGGGCATCCCTGCCTTGTTCCTGATCTTAGGTGAAAAGCTTTCAGCTTCTTGCTGTTAAGTATGATGTTGGCTGTGGGTTTGTCATATATGGGCTTTATTATGTTGAGGTACTTCCCCTCTCTACCCATTTTGTTGAGAGTTTTTATCATGAATGGATGTTGAATTTTGTCAAATACTTTTTCAGCATCTATGGAAATGATCATGTTGTTTTTGTCCTTCTTTTTGTTGATGTGGTGGAATATGTTGATGGATTTTCAAATGCTGTACCATCCTTGCATCCCTGGGATGAATCCCATTGGATCATGGTGTATGATCCTCTTGATGTATTTTTGAATTTGGTTTGCTAATACTTTGTTGAGTATTGTTCCATCTATGTTCATCAGGGATATTGCTCTGTAGTTTTCTTTTTTTATTGTGTCTTTGCTTGGTTTTGGTATTAGAGTGATGCTGGCTTCATAGAATGCATTCAGAAGTGTTCCCTCCTCTTCTGTTTCTTGTAAAACTTTAAGGAGAATGGGTATTATTTCTTCTCTAAATGTCTGATAAAATTCAGTAGTGAATCCATCTGGTGCAGGGGTTTGTTTGTGGGTAGTTTCTTGATTACCAGTTCAATTTCATTGCTGGTAATTGGTCTGTTTAGATTTTCTGTTTCTTCCTGGGTCAGTCTTGGAAGGTTGTATTTTTCTAGAAAGTTGTCCGTTTCTTCTAGGTTATCCAGTTTGTTAGTATATGGATTTTCATAGTATTCTCTAATAATTCTTTGTATTTCTGTGGTGTCCATAGTTATTTTTCCTTTCTCATTTCTGATTCGGTTTATGTGTGTAGATTCTCTTTTTCTCTTAATAAATCTGGTTAGGGGTTTATCTATTTTGTTTATTTTCTCAGTGAACCAGCTCTTGGTTTCATTAATTTTTTTCTGTTGCTTTACTCTTCTCAATTTTTTAAATTTCTTCTCTGATCTTTATTATGTCCCTCCTTCTGCCAACTTTGGGCTTCATTTGTTTTTTGTTTTTGTCCAGTTTCAATAATTGTGACTTTAGACTATTCATTTGGGATTGTTCTTCCTTCTTTAAATAGGCCTGGATTGCTATATACTTTCCTCTTAGAACTGCCTTCCCTGCATCCCACAAAAGTTGGGGCCATTGTACTGCTGTTTTCATTTGTCTCCATATATTGTTTGATGTCTTTTTTTGTTTGGTCATTGATCCATTGATTATTTTGGAGCATGTTGTTAAGCCTCTATGTGTTTGTGAGCCTTTTTGTTTTCTTTGTATAATTTATTTCTAGTTTTATACCTTTGTAATCTGAAGTTGGTTGGTAGAATTTCAATCTTTTTGATTTACTGAGGCTCTTGTTGTGACCTAGTATGTGGTCTATTCTGGAAAATGTCCTATGTGCACTTGAGAAGAATGTCTATCCTGCTGCTTTTGTGTGTAGAATTCTGCAGATGTCTGTTAGGTCCATCTGTTCTAATGTGTTGTTCAGTGCTTCTGTCTCCTTACTTATTTTTTGTCTAGTTGATCTGTCCTTTGGAGTGAGTGGCATGTTGAAGTCTCCTAAAATGAATACATTTCATTCTATTTCCCCCTTTAATTCTGTTAGTATTTGTTTCACATAGGTAGGTGCTCCTGTGTTGGGTGTGTATATATTTATAATGGTTATATCCTCTTGTTGGATTGACCCCTTTATCATTATGTAGTGTCCTTCTTTGTCTCTTGTGACTTTCTTTGTTTTAAAGTCTATTTTGTCTGATACAAGTACTGCAACACCTGCGTTTTTCTTCCTGTTAGTTGCATGAAATATCTTTTTCTATCCCTTCACTTTTAGTCTGTGTATGTCTTTGGTTTTGAAGTGAGCCTCTTGTGGCAGCATATAGTGGATCTTGTTTTTTTATCCATTCAGTGACTCTCTGTCTTTTGATTGGTGCTTTCAGACCATTTGCATTTAGGGTGATTATCGATAGGTATGTACTTATTGCCATTGCAGGCTTTAGATTCATAGTTACCAAAGGTTCAAGTGTAACTTCCTTGTTATCTAAGTATGCTATTACAAATACAATCTAAAGGTTCTTTGTCTTTTTTCCCCCTCTTCTTCTTCCTCCTCCATTCTCTATGTATTAGGTATCATATTCTGTACTCTGTCTATCCCTTTTTATTACCTCTGGTGACAGCTATTTAACCTCAGGAACATTTCCATCTATAGCCGTCCCTCCAAAATACACTGTAGAGGTAGGTGGTTTGTGGGAGGTAAATTCTCTCAGCCTTTGCTTATTTGGATATTGTGTAATCCCTCCTTCAATTTTTTTATTTTTTTATTTATTTTTCCCTCCTTCAAATTTAAATTATAATCTTGCCAGATAAAGTATTCTTGGATCAAAGCCCTTCTGCTTCATTGCATTAAATATATCATGCTACTCCCTGCTGGCCTGTAAGGTTTCTGCTGAGAAGTCTGATGATAGCCTGATGGGTTTTCCTTTGTATGTGATCTTATTTCTCTCTCTGGCTTCTTTTAATAGTCTGTTCTTATTCTTGATCTTTGCCATTTTAATTGCTATAGGTCTTGGTGTTGTCTTCCTTGGGTCCCTTGTGTTAGGAGATCTGTGTACATACATGGCCTGAGAGACTATCTCCTTCCCCAGACTGGGGAAGTTTTCAGCAATTACTTCCTCAGAGACACTTTCTGCCTCTTTTTTTGTCTCTCTTCTTCTTCTTGTACCCCTATAATATGAATATTGTTCCATTTGGATTCATCACACAGTTCTCTCAGTATTTTGTTCCTATAGACCCTTTTTTCTCTCTGTGCCTCAGCTTCTTTGTATTCCTCTTCCCTAATTTCTATTTCATTTATTGTGTCCTCCACCATATCTAATCTGCTTTTAATACTCTCTATTGTGCTCTTCAACAACTGGATCTCCATCCTAAATTTGTTCCTGAGTTCTTGAATGTTTTTCTCTACCTCCATGAGCATGATTATGATTTTCATTTAGAAATCTCTTTCAGGAAGATTAACTCAGTCTCACTCGTCTTTTCTCTGAAGTTGAGATTTTGCTCTGAACCAGATTCCTTTGACGTTTCATACTTGTATATAGCACCCTCTAGTGCCCAGTTCTACTCTCTGGAGCTGCTCAGCCCCTGGAGCGATGTCAGGGGTTGCAGGGAGGTGGTACTGGTGCCGTGTTCTGTGAGGTCTGCTCTTTTCTCCAGGTGTATGCAGTCTGATGCAGCCTTCTTTCCTGTTGCACTTTCAGGATTATTTTAATTGTATTTTTGTATGATATGTGACTTTAGGAGGAGGTCTCTGTTTCACCTCTCATGCCACCATCTTTAATCCAATCTCCCTAATTGCATTTTGAATAATTTTATGACATTCTCTACCAACCTCCAAAAGAGTTGGCATTTTGATTGAAATCAAATGGAGACTATGGATTAATTTAGGGATAATTGGCATGTTTGTCATTTTGAAACTTGCCATTAACATAGCATCCTTCTGTATTTCAGTAGCATTTTCAAATTGTCCTCAGGTAGGTTGTGCACATTTCTCAGTGAGTTTTTTCCTCAGTGCTTCATATGTTACTGCAATTGTGAATGAAATCTTTGTCTCCTTTATGTTTTCTGATTGTTTATAGATTGAAAACACACTGATTGGTGATTATAGATACTGTAACCAGTGCCTTATTATTTTATGAATTTTTAAAGTGTATTTTTTAATTGAAGTATAGTTCATATACTGTATTATATTGGTTCAAGTATATGACAGTGATTCAACAGTTACCCACATTATTAAATTCTCACCCCAACCCGTGTGGTCACTATCTGTCCACATAGAAAGATGTCACAGAATTATTGGCTGTATTCTCCATCCTTAACTTCCATCCCCATGACCAACTTATATTATGATTGAGATTTTGTGCCTCTTTATCCCCCTCATCCACTCCATCCCCTTCCCCATGGTAACCACCAGTCACTTCTCAGTGTCTATGAGTCTACTGCTGTTTTGTTCATTTTGTTTTATATTATGAATTTTTAAGTTCTCTGGCTTTTGTTCTGGAGTTTTCAAGTATATAACCACATCACCTGCAAATAAAGATCATTTTGCCCTCCCAACTTTTATACATCTTATATAATCCTCTTAGTATTCTATATTAAGTTGAACATCCAAAACTATGTTAAATCATATTTTTTGCTTGATGTTAGTGTCAAGGAATTAGGAATTATACTAGCTGTGTATCTACTAGAAATGTTTTTCCTGTTTTTCCCTGGAAGCCTGATGTTGGCTCTTGGTCACTATGTTAAGGAGGTGATTATCTATTCCAGTTAACTAAGAGTTGTGGTCTTTACTTTTTGAGGTCAGGAATACATGTTATATATCAAATGAATCTCAGCATCTATTGAGCTAATCATGATTTTTCTCCTTTGTCATATTAATTTGGTAAGTTTTAAAAATGGATTTCCTAACACTTACCTTACACTCTATGAATAAATCCTATTTGGTTGTAAGATAAAATTTTTTTGATAGGCTGCCTGTTTCTAATGATTTCATTAGAATTTTTACCTCATCAGAGAACATCTCCAGCTGTCCCTGAGGTGGGGCCCAGGCAGTCCTGGCTCTGAGGAGTAGAAAAGGAGATGGGGTCTAATTGCTTTGTAAACAGCTTTTATCCAGCTCTCCTCAAAGGGCTCATGGTTGAGTGGGGAGAGGGCACATAAATGTGAATAAATGGTTTTGATGACATGCCATAGATATTTAAAAGAACACTGAAGCCCAGAAGAAGTTAGCTGATAACTGACAGTAGGAGGAAGCTTCCAGAGAAGCAAACAGATTTGGGGAGGGTGAAAGAGTTGGCCCAGACAGAGAAGAAAGAAGGGGCTTCTCTGCTCAGTACAGATGCCAGGTGCCTGCAGAGCTGGGCAGGGAGGCCCACGCTGAAAGTCACTGAGGGGACACTGTGCCACCTGCCCTCTGATTTGCTTGCATGGGGTGTGTGCCTCGCTCTGGTCCTGGTCCTCGCTGCCCGACTGCCCTCACACTCAGCAGCTCCTGGGCTGTTCACTTCTGGATCTCTGCTTGCTCTCCAGGGCCTGTCCTGACTTCTCTGCTTCCACCCCTCATGGAAGTGCAGGATTCTGGCTGTGACAGACAGGCTTACCAGATAAAACACAGGACACAGTTAAATTTGGATTTTGAATCACCAGTGAATTAAGTTTTAGTATGTCCGAGATATTACAATATATAAACATCCCAAATCCCTATGCTAAAAAATTAAAATTCTATTCCAGTCTGGCTTCCTGCAGGAAAGTATAAGGGTTTTTCTCTGCTCTTGCTGAAGGTCTAGGATTGGCATGGGGACGAGACACACACCTGCCTGTGGCAAGGCATAGCCTGGAATCCCAGCAGGGATAAAACTATTTCTATCTCCCTCTGTGTGACCCTTGTGCTTCTTTCTCAATTAGCTCCAGATGCAAAGGAGCAGGGCCTGGTTTATTATCACCGTAATCTCCAGTTTTACCCTCAGCCACTGTGGGGATGCTGCCCCCCAGATGTACCCAGCAGGCTGGTCACTGGTCACAGGTCCATGTGTGCTGCTGTGGTGATGTCCCTCCTGCTCACCTGTCCCCGTGGCTCTTTCAAACACAGCAACCCTGTGGCTTCTGAGCCACATCCGTGAGTCAGGGGCCTTTTGAGATGGCTCCTCTCAGTCTCGCCATCTCCTCGAGTGCGGCCTGCTGGATGGCTTGCAGAACAGACCCCTCCCACCCCCACCCTAGCACACGGCTCTGTCCCATTCCAATCCTGAAGAACTTTCTGGGCACCGTTAAAGGGGTCTCTGTGCCTCCCTTTCATGGCACTGCTGCCTCCTGCAAATGCTATCTATCTTCTGCATGGGTTTAAATCACCAGAAACAACAGCCAAAGAGGGAAACATTTACTGGCAAATTTTTGCTGTCCACCCTGCTGCTACCTTCCCCCAGACAAGGAAACCAGAGCTTAGTAGGGAAAGGAAAAATATAAGAACAATAATTAAAACATCAAGAAATGGGATTCATCCACATATGTGATAGGTATATATGGTAGGCCTCCCCAGGAGGATTTTAAATAAAGGAAGATAGGGACAGAGAGGAAGAGACAGCAAAAAGAGGGGAAGGGAGAGAGGGAAAGAGGAGGGAGAGAAGAAAGAAGGAGGTGGTGGGTCTGGGTTCTGATAATAGAGCTGTGGTCACAGCTGGAAGCCCCAACGGCTGCACAGTGGGAACTGCAGTCTCCAGGCAGGGCTCTGTCCCTGGCAGGGTCCCAGGGCCCTGCCAGCTGATCAGCAGTTTTGCCTCCCATGTCCTGCCCTGAGCCGTTCTGGGCCTGTGCAATGGGCTCCTGCCACTTCAGCCATTAGCTGGCAGGCCTGAGGTTTTTTGTTTTTGCAAGGAAACAAGAATTGGACTTCACAGTTTTGTTAGCCCTTGCTTCTTTCACAGAAAGCATTTGTGAAATGGAAAACAGTTCACTTCATCATGTCCCTGAATGTCTGCACAGCTCACTTCCTTGTTCATGCAAGGAGGCTGGTCCTAAAGCTATCTGCTCACAGTCGTCCTGAGGATTAAGTGAGCCAATATTTGTAAAGCACTTATAAAACTGCCCACACATAGTAAGCGGCCTGTAGGTGTTAGTCAAGTACAACGAGTAACTCATTAGTTTCACCTTGGTGAGGACACAGCCAGCCCAGTGAGGCTACCACCCAGCCCAAGCCCCAACTCTTAAGCTCTTCAGCTCAGAGAGGCACTGCCCAGCATGAATGGGCAACAGGTGAAGTTAGCTGCAAAATCAGTACCATCCATTTTAGTTCACAGATGTTAGTTACACTTAAAGACTGTAATTGTCTTTGAGGAAGCTAAAGATGGCATTGGTCAACAGAGATTCCATTTCCGAAAAATAGGAAAAGACTTTGTAACTGCTTTCCTGTGAAAAGCACCATGAGCTGAGAAGGGCCTGGTCTTCAGGTCAAAGTAATGTCGCACAGGGAGTCCCATCTCTCCTCAGGCCTCTGCAGGTGCCCAGATGTGTGAGAACAGACAGTGGCCAGCAATGAAGTTCACGTCATGATTTGCTTGTGTATCTGGTCTTTACCTAATGCATTTCAGCTTCACCACATCTGATGAAATGGGTGCTCATTTTCCTCATTTAGCAGTGGAGGAAACTGAAGCATTGGCAGGTAGGAATTTCTTCCACATCACACTGCTCCTATGTGGCTGATTCGGGCCTGGATCTTCTACACCAGAGCCCCAGTGGGCTTCTCCGCTCCCCCCACCCCATCCCCTTACAAAGTAGGGATAGAGCTTACGGAGCTCAGCACCTTCCCAGGTGGGAAAGAGCCAATATAGGTTGCAGCCCAGCAGCTCAGCTCTGGAGCACAAGCTCCATCCCCACAGCCTCTTAGATTCCAGGAAGCAGGGGACAGGAGTCAGAACTGTGGCCCTCCCCTCATTCATCTTCTCCCTTTGTGGAGGCCTGGAGGCTACAGGGAACAGGTACCTCCAGGGAACTCCCTCCAGGGAGTAGCTCCTTTCTGAGGTTTTCCTTAGAGGGGAAGCCTTTCTCCCCTGCCCCTTGGCTCATCACTGCCCTACCTACAGCCAACTCTCTCTCAGCTCCATGGGAAATGCCTCAGCTGGACACCTAGCTCCTTGAATTTCCACTGCATGCAGGTACTTTCACCTCTGTGGTCAGCCCCACAACGGAATGCTGGTGTACCCTGTCTACAGGCTTGTCTAGAGGATTGAGTGGGATTGTACAGGCAAAGGACTTAGGGCAGCCCACAATAAGTGAATGTTAGCTGCTATGGCCCCTGCTTGTCTTCAGCAGAGCGGCAGGCTGAGGCAGCCTGCATGGAGTCCCAGAGCATTCATCTACCCAAGACACGGAGGAGGCCCAGGCATCGATGGGTCTGATGTAAGCCGGTCCTGTTCCCACAAAGGGCGCAGCCCCAAACCCAGGCTGTCAGCGAGCACACACCAGTGTTCTCAGTAGCCCCACTGGTGCAGTCAGCTTGCAACTGCAAACTACAGGCACCAGCACTACTGACCTGGCAGGGGGCTAAGTTCCTCTCATGTTTTATACTCTGCTGTGCACTTCTGAAGGCATCTATCCTGACCCACAAAGAAAAGTCACAAAGGAAAAACAGATAAGGAAGAAAAACAAGGTCACTGAAAAAATGTAAAGACATTGATTCTGCTTTGGCCGGTAAAAGTGAATTTATAAGTGCTCCTGTTTCAGGATCATTTTCATTAATAAGAAATCCATGTCTGTTATTGCCACCAATTGCAGGCTGGCAGGGGTGCCAACTCCCTAGTTTGGCTAAGGCATGCATGAGTCTCTTTCCACCAACCCCCAGACTCAGTCCCTTGAGCATGAATGCTCACCACAAGAGAACCAGGTTGCCGGTGGGTACCTCCCCTGCTTTCCACCAGTGTCCCTGAGATGGGTGCCTACTAAGGGCTGTCAGATTTAGGTGTTGTGCCTAGACCTCAAATCCTGTCCTGGTGGGACAACCTGGGAATCTGCATGTTAAACCAGTTCTCCAGGTGATTCTGAGGTTATGTTTGAAAATCACTAACACAAGCATGAAATGCAGCTAATTTCAACTATAAAGATGTGGTCAGGTTTGACCTCCAAGCTTGCCTTAAGAAACTGCTAACACATTCTGCCTATAAGTGTGTCCCATGGGAATAGAAAGCTGCACAAATTGCTTCATATCTTTGCCTTGTCAAATGGAAGCAATCAGAAAACTAATTTTTCATCTCTAATTAACACAGGTAGGCAAGAAACACTCACCCCTTTTAAGAGAAGTTAATTTCTATGTGTTAGCTATTTGTGGAAGCATTTCCTATTGTGATCTTTCCTCTCAGTTCCCTCTTATTTCATGCTCAATAATGGCTGATAGGTTTCTCATCTCCGGATTCCCATTCTCCATCTGGTTTTGTTCCAAACAATGCAGAAGATGCAATTCAAGCTTCCTGAACCTCTCCTGGAAGCAAGGTTTGGTCTCAGGGATATGGTCTCTACAGATCAATATAAACAGGACCAGTGGCCTTCTTGACTGGTTCCAACCACGGGTGCAGTCTGCCATAGTACATTCACATGAAACCTTTCCCCCAACAGGGCAAACTGGTTTCACAGAAGGTTACCTATTAACAGTCCCAATAAAAGGAAATAAACAATTCAGAAGGGCCATTCATTCACAAGAAGGTAATCTGCATGCTTTTAAATTTCCAGACATGTTTTTCAAAGTAGGCAATAGAAAAAAAATCTGCCTAAAACACATAGGTTACATACTTCTAAGCTGAAAGCTGATCGACATGAGGGAACCAACTTAGCAGATCCGAACCTTAATCTGTAGATGAATATGAACAATTTGTGCCATAGAACCCTGGTAAGGCTCAGGAATTGGGTGGTCTCAAAAGTCAGGGGCAGAGGAGGTGTTTGTGGAAAGGTGTGTAAGAAGTTAGAGCCTCAGAGAACCTGCCCACCTCACCCCACCAGACACTACTTCACCTCCAGAAGATTAGAGACTTACTCTGTAAAGAGGTCAAACCAAATAACTCTAGTCAGAGAGTCACTGAGCACAGTTGGGTCCAGGGTGTTGTGAAAGTCTACAGAGTAGATGAGAGCCTCTGTAGGCCCCAAAATGCTGGTAGCCACCTGAAGGAGCCTGAAAGACTCCTCTCTGGAGAAACTGGGCAAAGAGAAAAAGACCAAAATGTATTGAAGTTTGGGATCTTCCAACAAACTCTGCAGGCCTCTGACCTACAGCCCTAGCTGTGCAGGCCACTCTGTAGGGAGCCCATGCACAGGACAGCTGCCACTCTGCTCTGGACTGTCTCACTCCCAAGTGTGAACAGAAACCAGAGTTCACTAGATATACAGAGGAAATATGAAGCATGAAATGAAAATAAAAAAAGAACAACTAAAACATGAAGAAAATAGAATTGTCAGAGACAAACTTCTACAAAACCATAAATATTATAAGAGAGATAAGAAGATATTGCATCTAAGAAACAAAAACAGGGTGTTAGAAAATAAGGAGCCAAGAGGTCTTAGAATAAAATAATATGAATTTTAGCAACAGAGTGGAGAAAACAGAAAGCCGCCAAATTATAAAAGAAACAACACATGAATATTTCCTAGCACTGAAGAACACATATCTATTAAAAAGGTCCATTGAGGGCCCAGAATAAAGGATTTAAAAACACTGACAACACATCAATAAAATGAAAAGGCAACCTACTGAATGGGAGAAAATATTTGTAAATCATATAACTGATGATAAGGGTTTATATATGAAATATATAAAGAAATCATACAACTCAATAGCAAAAAACAACCAAGCCATTTAAAAAATGAGCAGAGGATCTGAATAGATTTTTTTCCAAAGAAGATGTACAGATGGCCAACAAGTCCATAAAAAGACCCTCAACATCACTCATCATCAGGGAAATGCAGATCAAAACCACAATGAGGTATCACCTCATATCTGTTAGAATGGCTAACATCAAAAAGACAATAACAAATGCTGACAAGGATGTGGAGAAAAGGGAACATTTGTGCACTGTGGTGGGAATGTAAATTGGTATAGCCACTGTGGAAAGCAGTATGGAAGTTCCTCAAGAAATTATAAATAGAATATCCATGTGATCCTGCAATTCCACGTCTGGGTATTTATCTGAAGGAAATGAAAACACAAACTCAAAAGGTATTTGCCAAGAATGGAAGCAAACTAAGTGTCCATCAATGGGTGAATGGATAAAGAAGTTGTGGCATATACATACAATGGAATATTATGCCATCATAAAAAGGAAATCTTGCCACTTGTGACAACATGGATGGACCTTGAGGGCATGATACTAAGTAAAATAAGTCAAACAGAAAAAGATATATACCATATAATTTGACTTACATGAGGAATTAAAAACAAAACAAAAACCCCAAGCTCATGGATATTGTTAGAAGGAAACTGGTGGTTGCCTGAGGTGGGGTGTTAGAGGTGGGCAAAATGGATGAAGGGGGTCAAAAGACACAATTTTCCAGTTATAAAATGTAACTCTTGGGGATGTCATGTACTGTATTATACTACATATTTGGAAGTAGCTAGGAGATTGGATCTTAAAATTTCTCATCATAAGAAAAAAAATTTTTATAACTATGGTGACAGATGTTAACTGAACTTATGTGGTGGTCATTCTGTAATATATACAAGTATAGAATCATTACATTGTATATCTGAAAGTAGTATAATGTTATGTCAGTTATACCTCATTTCTTCTAAAAAGTGGAAGAGGGAGACAGGAGAACCAGGAAGATGCAGCATGAGAAGGACTCAGCCCAACACTGCTGGCTTTGAAGGATGCTCTGAGCCAAGGAGTAGGGTGGCCTCTAGCAGCTGGAGAAGGCAAAACAGATTATTCTCACTGGAGCCTCCAGGATGACAGCCCTGCTGACACCTTGATTTTAGCCCATGGAGACTCCTTTTGGACTTCTGACCTCCTAAACTGTAAGATAATAAATTTAAGCCCCTTGCAATAAAAACAAATACATAATGATAAAGCAAATCACCTGAAATTTCAGAAACTATGTAAGACAGATTCTAAAATATTTCTCAAAAAGAAAATAGTTTGTGTTCAGAAATTGGACTGTTCTTTTGCTTTCAAAAGAACAACTTTAGAAACCTGGAAGAAAACAGAGAAATGTGTTTTAAAATTCTGAGGGGAAATAATTTCTAACTTAGAATTCTATACCTACTAAAACCTTCAGACAACTAGGAGAGCAGGGAAAAGATATTTTGAACAGGTGAGGTCTGAAATATTAACTCCTCATACACCTTTAGTGAAGATGGGCTTCACTAAAATTAACGACCACCAACAAAAAACCCACAAAAAACAAAAAGGAAGACATGGGATCCAAGGAAGAGGGTAATCCAACACAGAAAAGGGAATTGTTGGGATAATGGGAAACTCCAGGCCTAGAAAGCAACTAGCCCAGACTGAGCTCTAGAAAATGGTGTGTTTGAACCTCCTAATAGGAAATTTACTCTTCCAACAATTGATCATTTTAATTTGAAAAAACAAAATACAAAGTCAAAGAAGGCATCAAAGCCTAATTCCTACCTCAGGTTGAATGATTCCATATTATTGGTGGGAGGGGTACAGAGAAGTTGCGATTTTACTCTGTGGACTTGGGAGCAGCACACACCTGAGTGAGACAAAGAGGCCCCACAGCAGTGAGCAGAGCTGAACAGCTGGGCTGATGCAGGACAGGGGTGCAGGCACCTGCAGCCATACTGAACCTGTCTTAGTGTCCCATCTCATTTTCTCTGAGAAGACAAGTATGCTTTGTCCCAATTAGTAGTAGAATAACATGTTACACTTATCAAGCACTGTTTCAAACATTTTACTGACATTTGTATTTCTTACAATCCCAGAGTATTACCCAATTTACGGATAAGAAAGCTAAGGCTTTGAGAGTTTAAGTAAACTACACAGGAACAGGGTTAGTATATGGTAGAGTTGGATTGCAGATCCAGTTGAGTTCATCTCTGCATTCTTGGCTGCTACACTATGCTGTATTTGGGGGACTGTCTTGGAAAACCAGATACTTTTTTTTAAACTTACTTCAAAGCAGTGGCAGCTCCAGAATTTATGAATAGGAGACTGGAATGGCTAGGGGACAGCAGTGTGGTTTAAAACAGTGTGTGTATGCAGAAGCATGTGACAGGCAGGGTGTAGGATACATGCTTTGAAGTTATATCAGCACAGGAACCATGTTATTCTTTGACTAAGACTTAGGTTTATTTGGGTGACTTGGGCAGGTTTGAAATAACAGAGGTGATAAGGCGCTCCTTATTGCCACCTCTTACAGCTGTCTCCACCACAAAGCTTCCTTTACTTTTGGTTGCATCCGATTTTCCTGCCCCTCTATGACCTGCTTACTTGCCTGGCCAGGAGACAAGCTGATAGCCACTTGCACCCAAATCTCCAAGGTCTCGACATCTGAAATGTCTTACAGACAAGTAAATAAAATCATCTTAGTCTTCAACATTTCTATGTATACCATGAGTGTCATGGAGAAAAAGATCATCAAATTTGGTGTACTCCTAGGCTCATCTACTCAGCAAGAATTGGCCAGGGTTCCAGTCCCCCAATTTCTCTGAACTCCCACCCTCTCTGGAGGGCAGTAGCTTAGTGTCTCTGTTCAGCTGCTATGCCATAAAATCCCCTGCCAGGAACATTATTCAACCGACTCCTCAACTCAATTTTGGCACACATGATTCTTCTCTGCCACCTCTAACAGCCAGACACACAGAGTGCCTTTAGGTAAGGGGAGTGGAAATCCCAGGGCAAAATACCTCTAAAAACCAAAATCAGTCAAAGGGAGAAATAAAGTTAAAAACCCGCTTATTGCTTACAAACGGCAGTCCAGCGCCATCTCTCTCTCCTGCTCCAGAAGGAAGCAAGCAAACAAGTCAGCCCCTCCCTTTAACCTCTCAGGTTCAGACACGCCCTCAGTTGCTCTCCACCCCACAGGACTTGCAAATACATTAAAGCCAGGCGAGATATTCTGGAAATGTTACAATTTTACCCACAGGGCCCCTCAGCCACCAATCCTGGACCAGCAATGGCTCTCCAATCCAAATGTGCAGCAGAAACAGCTTGGCCTCTGGGGAATAAATGCACATCCCAGGAATTTTGATACAAATAGTCCTAGAGCCACATGCTCAGAAACTTCTCAACATTTCCCAAGTCACTTTTATTCCAATTCAAATGTTTTCAGTGTTTAAATCACAGATGATGTTGACTCCTGCTTCTGTGGACTGAACTGTGGCCCCCAAATTCCAAAGTCCTAACCCCCAATGTGACTGTACCTGGGAAAGGTGCCTTTGGGAAGTAATTAGGGCTGGATGGAGTAATGAGGGTGGGGCCCTAGCCTGATAGGATTTGTGCCCTTATAAGAGACACCAAAGAGTTTGCCTTCTTCCCATGTTCACAGAGAAACTGTGAGCACACAGTGAAATGGTAGACTCCCAAGAGCTCAGAGGCCTCAGAATGAAACTTTCCATGTTGGCACTTTGACCTTGGAGTTGGAGTCTTCAGAACAGAGACAACAGCTTCCTGCTGTTGAAGCCACCCAATCTGTGGTATTTTGCTACGGCACCCCTGGCCAACTAAGACACCTGCCTTGCTATTTCACTCTCCACAACTTGTTCCAGCCTCATTGGTCTTTCAGGTCCTCCAAAGCCAACCCCAGGACATTCTGATCACACCTTCCTCTGTATGCCCCAACCTGACATGTGGAGGGCTGGCTCCTGCTTACCCTAATTCTCAGGTTGCATGTCAAGTTTTCTGGTGTTCACCCACCTTATTTCCAACTTTCCTTTCCTCAAACTCTTAAGCCTATTTATAGCACAAAATTTCTCTACTGCATGTACTTTACCTAATTCAGTTTTATTAAGGCTCTTGGATGGCAAAATTTAATGTAAGCTAGCTAATTTATTATATAATACATACATCTATGTCAAACTTGAACTTGAGGCTATAATGGTTAAAGAAACCCAGGAGAAATGTAAGGTATGCCCTTCCCAGTAGTTTTCTTTTGAGAGCCATAGCCTTTAGTGTTGATGTTGTACTTTAATTCAGAAGTCAACAAAATGCCAAAGTTTAATGCATGTAATAAGTTGAAAAGTGTTAGTGAAATAGAGGAGATGGGCTTTGTTTTTCTGAACATGTTTCCAAAAGACTGTTTTATTTTAAAACTCACACAGACTTGGATACAAATGCCTTTCTACCCACTGTAGTGAAGATTACACTGACTGCTTCCATTGGTCACCTCTTCTTTTCTCCACTGAGCCCACCGTTCTCAAAGTCGGATTATGCAAACATGGGCTTTTCCTTTTCTTCCGTTTGCAGTACTAAGAGTTCTTAGATGACAGTAATTATATAACACAATTTTCCATAAGTGTTTGGCAATTATTAAAGTTTTGCAATCACTGATTTTCCTACTGGTATCTTTCCACCTAAGAAAGAAAGACAGAAAAAGAACTGACACTGAGTCTGCCCTTCCTTGTACAATCGTTTAAGCCACCAGCAAAAGAGAAACACGTGGCACATGTACAGTTTTACAGACTGACAAAGGACAAATGAACAAGCCCCTTTTGCAGGAGAAGCAGCAGCTCTTAAAGGGGTGATGGGCAGGCCCATGCACCCCAGCCAGAGGCAGAGCCAGGATTTGAACACAGTCATGTGTTCTGAACTTCAAGGCTACTTTGTTCTGGTATGTTCACACTCTTGTCACATTTGCCCTCTGTGACCCAGAAATCAGTGCCACCCTCCTCACAAAACGAGGCATTTGGGTCTGTTTCAGCTACAGGCCCTTCTTACCAAATTCAAACCCTACTTCCAGGTTTCACATCCTGAGATTTCAGATATAATATAATATATATTGTTACATATTATAAACAGGATGTAACAAAAATAGAAGATTGGGATCTCAACCTTCATACTGTCTTCAAAAGAAACTAGTGATTTCACTTTCCCTATTTATGCCAACTATTCCTTTGCCCTTCCACCCTTTTTCTTCTACCTTTTTCTCCTTTACCCATATGCCCTATCCTGTCCTGGTCTCCCCCTAATCCCAAAAGACATCTGTGTAAAGCTCCTCTTTGCAGGTTTAACAAATGTACTGAATTAGGATTAAGTACAATGCTATTTGTAAGAAAATCCACTCATTGTTCTAGTGCTTATTCAATGTAATCAGCAGATAATTATTTTTTTCAATGCTAACACCATCTTCTAAAATTACCCCATCATTCCTATGACAGTGTTCTCTACTTCCTCTGACCTTTTATTAAATCTCTTTGTTTATACAACACTCTCAATTTTTACTATTCACCATATGTAATATGGTAATACCTTATTATATACATATTTACCAATGGCCCTGCCTTCTTGGTTGGACTATTTCTTTATAAACTGATAGGATCTGAAGAGTAAGGGTTGGATTGTTCTCCCAGAGATATGCTATCAGCCCCAGTTCCGAATCCAGAAAGTCTGTGATGGGAACACTGCTGTCAACCTCTTACCTGGAAAAGAAGGGATCCAAGAGTGGAGAGAGAATGAACCCAAGGACAAAATCAGATGTGTTTTCTCAATGTCCATTAAGACTGGATGTGAAGGGTCTACATCTTGGGCCCTGATTTGTTGTTAGAAGCTGATAATTTTTGTGTTATATAAGACCACCTAGTTAAAGCTTGTTGTGTTTTTTTAATCAATTTTCTTTGCACTTTCTCCTAGTTTTGAGAAAAATCTAGATGATATAGTTTTGTTTATATTAAAACTCTACTCTTCTTCACTTTGATAAAGTATTTGATGCCATAGTATAGGGTCTTGTTTTACTACATGTTGGTAAATACAACATAAAAATCTATCATATTTTATTAAACTGTACTTACCAAGCATCTCTTCTAATTTTGTTGTGGCAGATTCATTCACATTAAATATATAGTCATTATTTCTAGAAGAAAAGGTAATAAGCTTTTTTATTGCATAAACTAGGGGGAAAAGACAACTTTTGTTATTTTGTGTTAAGACCAGTTTTAAATAGTCTTCCTCAAGGCCAGCTGGTGTTAGGCAGTTGTAAAGCCCCTGGCTCCTGTCCTATTTTCTGGCTTTGTGCTTCATTCTTTTGGCCATGCAAGAGACACTGTGGGAGTTTACCCATTAAGCTTTATCGCTCTTAAATTCATTCACTTGGAAGAGTAAATTTCTAACTACCCACACATACACATACATATGTGTATATTTTTGCATTATAAATGTATTTGTGTATATATAAGCATACATCCATACACTATACTGAAGTTCCCCAATATCTTTCTATTTATAATTAGTCTATAAATTTCAGTATTAGGTCAGTTATAATAAGTTTCAGTATAAATAAATGTCAATATTTAGGCCAAAATGTAGGCCTAAAGCACTTTTTTTGCTTCAGTATCATTTTTATTTCTAGCCACATCACATTTGCATGGTTACTCATCCTGACATGATCAGGAGATGGGCAAGTGAAACTCGACATAACGTTTAATGGATCATACACTTCTACATATCTCCAGCTACCCCTCTAGCACTTCTGGGAGTCTTGTACAGTACTTACAGCTTCTTCTTCTCTACCACACCTAACCGCACAAAAGCTGCTAAGGTGTTCTTCTGTATGTCGGAAGATAATACATCATAACACTGCGAGGCACCTAAAACAGAGGGACAGGAAGGGTTAATGGATGACTATTGATCTCAACTGAAGGAGATCACCACCCACAGACAAGTGACTCACCTTGATCGAGAAGCTGACTTGTGAATTTTCTGACTCCAGCCAAATACTGTTTCTCAGTGAAATCATCATCTTCTTTCAAGAGGTATTTGCAGATTATCTGATTTTAAGAGGGAAGACGAGAGGTATGGAAAGGGAAAAAGGGCAGCCAAATACAACAGAACAAGAAGTACTTTTACATTGCACACTATATTAGAGCAGAGTGAAGGCCCTCCAAGGTTGGACACAGAAAAACTGCAGAATAATTAGGAGGTCTCTTATAAGCTTATTTCATTGTTTACAATTAGAAAAAAGAAGTTTAAAATACTACTGACATTTATTAAAATACAATTACTTATAAAACTAATGGGTTCCAAGATAAATTACTATCAACTCTTACGCTGCTCAGGAAAAGGGGCCAGATTTTTTGGAACTTTGTTTCTTCTAGTAAAAAATCCTAATGTGCCAGGCCACCAAATACTTGGTGATTTCTATTGTAGGAAGGTGTTTAAAGGGAGAAGTAGCACTTATCAAATACCTGCTATGTGCTAGACCTTGTGCATGGAGGCTGACAAGGGTTCTTTCACTGGCTAGAGCACTACTCTGCAGGAGGTCAGTCCTGGGTGCCGGCAACCAGCGCACAGAGCTGAGCACTACACAGTCCTCTTCTCGAAAATACACACAGGCCTCTGAAGGTTTCCACTGCAAACTCCCTCTCTCCCTCTGAGTCCTGGCACAATTCCTGCTGGCCATATGTGCTATTCCCTCTCTAGCCACTCCTCAGATACTGATGCCTGAGCTTTCCTTTCCCTCCAACATTAGCATTTAGTCATATAAAGCATTGCCTTTATGTAACATTCAAATTTTGCATTATGGAATACCTCATATGTATCAAACCTCTTGCTAATGTTATGAACACAAGATGTAAGATATGGTATGACAATGCTTGGTGTAATGTGGTTACAACTGTGCTCATGGCATCATCAAGCTGTCACCCTCCTGGCTCTGTAATGGACCTATATGTCAGGGGCAAGGTCTTACCTGAGAGGTGGAATCAGTCTCTGTCGTCTACCACCTCCCTGGAGAAGACTGCCCTGCAGACCAAGGTGGGAAGTGCAGGGTTGGGGAGGAGAGCTTGCAAAAGATGTACATACCATGTAACCTTCCATAAAAGGGTTAAAGAGTCCTGTTAAAAATTCTAACACAGTATTTCCTTTCTCTGTAACTAGGATGTCCCTTGTTGTTACTTGTACGGTCTCAATTTTACAAAGCAGGTAACAGCCTTCTTCAAAATCCTGTAATGGGAGAGGAGAAGACTGGATGCATCCACTAACTGAGGTGAATGGGACACTGCTGGTCTCAGTACTCACAGCCACATACCGAGAGCTAGACACCAGCTAATTCCACAACCCTTCCCCAAGAGCTCTGGTATAATTTAGTAGTTGGAGAAGCATGTGTTCTAACACTCAAAATGTTGAATCCTCAAAGGCAGCGAACACACAACAAACTGAACCTCAAATGCAGTGAACACACAAATTATGAACCTTAGAAAACAAAACCGGGATGGATTTTTTTCACTTTGTATAGCCACACTCCTTAAATTTTAGTGGGAAGTGCATATAGCAAGCCTTAAAAATACTTACACTTGTGCTTCAAAACCACTACCTTCCTTCTCTATTGAATAAAGCCTGTGCTCCTTAGCAGTACGCAGAAACCTAACCCACTTCCTGTCTGTTCTGGCACTGCCCGCCACCCAGCAAGCCAGCAGCCCCACTCTGGGAGCCCGACCCCTCAGTAGGCACCTCTGCCACCAAGGAAGACCAAGGCATGGCTCATTCCAACATGCTGTTAGCAGGGAAATGTGTGCCAGTTGGTGAATGTCTAACAAAATAGAGTTGGTTTATTTACAGTAGCTGCACTGATGGTTCAAAGAGTAACTCTTCTCTCACTAAATGATCCCTAAATTACTGATTAAACCTGACCAGAACCAAAATGGTTTGCTCAACTGTAAGTGCCCAAATTTCTCTTTAATTCCACCACATGTAGCCTTGAAGAAAGGAAGACACAACTGTGAATCTAAGTCTAACATTGCCAGAACTCACATTACAAACATGCTTCTTCTTTGGCTATAAGGATTTACCTTTAATGTGTTTCCTGGAAGGAAGATAAATTCATCCAAAAAAACACTGTGTAGGAAGTGAAAACAACTGTAGACATCCTCTGGAAATAAATTCATTACATAAAATTACAACATTGCTTTTCAAATTTTCAAGGAGTGTCAAGAAGTCCGTGATACTCAAAATCAAGTATTTTAAATGCATATTATTCATATACCAGAGAGAAGAATTAAGGCCCCCAAAAGAAGCTATAACCAATCCAAACTTTACTTACAGAGCAAATTATAGTCTGGCATAGTTTTAGTGGTGGAATCTAAATTACAACCAGGCCTGTAGCCAGTCAGTTTGGTAATGAAAAAGGTGCCAGAGTCCTCTGAAGCCAGGGCACTTCACTTTCCCCTGCCCATGGTTCCCTAGTGAAGAAAGGAACGGGTTTCTTCATTCCCTTCTATATTCGTATTTTCTGATGTCTTACGGTATCTTCAGCACTAGAATACACCAGCATATAGAAACAGAAAATACTGTCACTTTTTAGACATAGAGGTCCAACTTGTCCATCAACTACAGAGGAGGCTTCTTCATCTTTCTGACATATGCTATGAACTTTCTGAGAAAAATATATACATACATATGGATCAAAATGTTGCCTCCAATCGCAGGGTTTTCACAATACTCTAGCAGACCAGGTATGTGCCCCTTAATTGTGCATGAATTCCAATGTAAGAAACCTCACATGGAACTATGATCAAGATTTGAATTTTCTGTGTCCTGAATTAAATCATCTGACCTCTCTGGGCTCCAGCTTCCTTAGGCGTGGCCACAGGGGCTCTGAGGTTCCTTCCGAGGCTAAAAGTCTGTGGCTGAGCCCAGTGCCTCTCACCCAATAGAGATGTCTATGGAGCTTTGAAAAACAAAGACACCAATATCTGGGCCCCACTCCAGGTCAACTGAATCAGAACCTTTGGGGGTGTGGCTCACCCTCTAGTTAAATGTACAGCCTGGTAGAAAACCTTTGGTGTTGACTATAGGTCCTGTCAACAAAAATTGTATTTTACTTATTTTTACACTCCCCACTGCAACTAGAATGCCGTAAGTCTACCGTGAGTCTAGTTAGCACTCGCATACCTGCTGGATTGCCTGCCCACCAATGAGAACTGTTACAGAAGAAAAAGAGCATCAGAGTAGGAAATGGAGAACTGTGCTCTGGTCCCAGATCTTCCCTTAACTAATCGTGCATCTTTCTAGGCCTAATTTTCCTTATTTTAAAACAGAGAGGTTTAGATTAGATATTTTCTTAGGTCCCTAATAATTCCCCCAAGTCTAAGCAGATGACCATGTATTTAGGGAAAATTTTAAACTTTTTCTTAGTGTATGGGTCCCAGTCCTTGCTGGTGTATGGGCTGCACACAAGTAGCTAAGCATATGGAACTGAAAGGCCAGGTCTCTTCCAAAAATCAAGACCACATTCCTGAAAGTTACCTTTCCTGAACCCAGGTGTCATCTGCAATGCTACAGCTACTAACGAAGGTCGGACGAAAATGTTGAGCAACTGGTTCCTGTAAGCCGAGCACATAAGGAGAGTGATATGCTGGAAAATAAGTCCATTGACTACTTCTGAGTCTCCAGAGTCTACTTTCAGAATCACTTGGTCTTTGACAAGACTGGCCATGTTGGAATGTAGAAGAATGCTGGACTGGATAACTTCTTCAGCAGGTTCATTACCTACACACAAGGCAGAGACGATTCGATTCATTCAGTCAAATGGCAAAGAGATGGGCTGGGTGACTGCTGGAGTCTTAGTTCTAGTACACATCGGTGTCAGAGAACTGACACATTTACTTCCCAGTTCCAGATACAAGTTTTAGGCTCTGCCAAATGAGGTAATTATACCATATGTGAAGGATATTTTAAAAGTATTATTTCATAAATCAAATCTCTCTTAAGGGCTTAAAACGTACTTTCTTATTTAACCAAATCTGTCTGCTATTCTGAAATGCACATCAGTTTCCCCTCTGAAAACCAACACTTCCTCAGGAACCAATGATATCCAAAGTTTGATAACAGCAAGTTACACGGCAAGAAAATCACATATATATGAATTTAACAACACTAAGACAAGAAGACCCATGAGCAGTGTATGAGTATATTAAAACATGCTTAACACACACATACACACACACACACCTAACTTAGACCAATTCCAAGATAGCAAAAATACTACTTTGCAACTTAGCAGATGAATTAAAGGGCAACCAAATTGGCACTCCTAGCATCGGGCCTCCTGGAGTGCAGAGGAATGCTGAGGAGGTGTTCTGGGTTTTTCACATCAAAGATAACTAAAGGGGGCTCATAACAGTTCCTGGTAAGTCATCATCTGATACCACCATGGCCTAGGGATAGCCAAGGAGTTAGAATTCTCGAAGCAAAAGGAAATCATTTTACTGCTACCCTGAGCGAAAGGGCTGGATGGCAGGCATGCAGGCAGGCACACTCCTCTGGCTGGGCAATGAGTTCTCCTAATATTGCATGCAAGGGGCAAGTGAGAGGTGTGATTTTCCTTCTGGATTCGATCATGTTTGTTCTGGATGAATCTGCCTTTTCTCAACTTGCTCAAGGTAATGACAGAGCATACAGCATTATTTTGCACACACATACACACACATCATAAACAGCTTTAGATATGAGAATGTTTAGGAATATGGGAGAATCTGAAGAAGAAATAAAAATGAAGTGAATATATGTAACACATTCTAAATTAGGGATTATATTTAATCACTCTACACTATTACTGTTACTTAGATCTCAACCAACTCTCACTTTAAAATAACCAGAGTGAACACTAAATATTAGTGTTAATGAGTGAACACTAAAATATTAGTGGCCAATACTCTTAGCTATAGAGTGCCACATACTTACACTACCTTGAAAAAGCAAAAGACAACTTAGAAAGGTAGGTGCCACTGTTCTCATATGCTCCTGGGCCAAATGGTTAGGAGTTTAGCACTTCACTTATTTTCCTCATGAGTTTCTACTTTGTGCTACAATCAACATCTCCTAAAAGATAAATAAAATACTGGGAACAGTCGTCTGATTCACCTTTATTTCCCCTTTGGTGAACAGCACTCAACTGATTGCATGCTATTAGTAATTAATTCCTCCTGAATGCCTCAGCTTCGACCAGCTCTGTCCCTGCCTAGGTTCAGGTTTCCTTATTTCTCATCTGGGCAGAGCGGCCTTCCAGTGTGTCTCCCTGTCTCTAGTCTTCGGCTGTGGTCCACCTTTAAAGGTAATACCAGAGTTGTTTTCTAAAGGCCAATTGGTCACAACCCCTGCTTATTACAATCGATGACTGTAGCCCCTAGCCTGCAGATGCCAGTCCAGGTCTCCAGGCAGGCAGGCAGGTCTGGGCCATCCAGCCGCTGCTACACTCTTCCTTCCGGTGCTCCCTCCCCATGACCAACATTCGGAAGTTACCAATCCACCTACAGGGCAGGTACTGTCATCCACAGCACATTCCTGTTCCCTTCATTAGTTGAGCTGCTTTCCCACTTGTCTTCTTGAAGAGCTTCTAGTTTTCCATCAAGATTGGTTTAAAAGCCACTTCTTCTATAAAATCTTCCCTGAGTGTAGGCCCTGTTCTCCACAGCATTCTCAGTAACCCTCTGCAGTTTTCTGTAGCTCTTTGTCTTTATTTCACTGAACCCTCTTTACTAAATTACATGTTAACCACCCACCCCCAACCTCCACACACGAGGAGAACCTCCAGAACCAGTTCATCTTGTTCACCTGTGTCCCTGGTCATACCCAGCACCAACTAGGTATTAACTGTAGGGTTAATGAGTGAACAGTAGGTCCTTGCCCACAAATAGTTATCTGTTCTTAGAAGGACTGCATGTCTAACTGTAGTCTCTATAGTTCTTAATTAAAGAGATGGAAAACAACTTCTGTAACTATTGTTATATACATTCCAAACTCCCAACATCATATCCAACAGGGTTTTACAAAGTTGTTATTATCAGAGTTGTATAAAGTTCTATGAGACCGGCCCTTTAATCCTTACAAGCAAGTGAGGCAAATGAGTTGTAAATATGTGGTTTAGAAAGAGGTGGGTATAGAGGGAAGAATATGCAGAATACAAAAAGATTCATTATTTCTTCCCCCGTCTGCTGGGTGCCAAGGAGATGGCATTCTAGTCCTCAACATATTCAGAGTCTTTTAGGGAGAAATGACATATTAACAATTATTTTCCAATAATCAACATGCTATGTTCAATGTCCTCTAGTAACAAAAACAGACTAGGTTTTCTTTATCTGCTTCAGCAATGTTTTGCTCAATGTCCTTTACAGGTTTTTCCTGTCTAGGCTATAACTTTTCAAAATTAAGAAATAAAAGAGACAACCATGCTCATCACATACATTCCACAGACATACCGGGCCAACTGAGGAACCCCCCGAAGGCCTGGGCTAAACCTTTCAGCCATAAAGTCTTTTCCACCAGCACGTCAAAGTCCATGGATGGCCGGTTCTGAAGCAGAACAGCAACTGTCAGGGACCATGGACTTAGAACCAGGTTTTGAATTTGCTGCAGCTGTATTTTAAAAGCAACTTCAGTGACAAAGGCATGCATGTCCTCTGACTGTTTCTGAGGAATATACCTAAAAGGAAGAATACAGAACAACAAATTACAGTTCCACTGCCTACACAAATGGGAATGGAGAGGAGAATGGGAGAAAACTCCTCAGAGTGTCTGCCAACTTAATTCTCTCAGGTCACACTGCCAGAATGCACCTTTACTTTACTGTAGGGTAACCTGTTCCTTCAGCTCTAGGGTATGCTCTTGAGAGGTGACAAAATATATTCAAGGAAACAGGGTCCTATTACTCCTGGTTCCATTTGAAAACCAACTTTGCTTAATAAGATATATCCCTTCTGGGAAAACTGATGCCTCCCTGAGGAACCTAAACTCTCTCACAGAATGCATTTGCCAGGTTACATGCTATCTGCTCATGTCTGCACTGGCCTGGCTACACAGTTTGCCTGGCTGCTACACTGCCCTCCTGAGAAGCTTCAGGGCATCTGACAAATACTGCTACGATCCTTGCCTGACAGATTCTTTAGGCATGGCTCACCAAACTTTGAACTGGATTAACAGGAGCCTACACAGAGCTGGTTGGAGCAGAGATATGCATATGACCTAAAAGCAGCTACACAGAAAGATGGCTTACTGTGAGAGCTGTAGCCAAGGAGGGTGCTCTGTACTGAGTAACAACTGGCCAATCCTACTGGAGATCTATACAATGAAAGCCTGTGCCTGCAAAATGCTAACCTCTCCTTCTGATCGCTAATAAAGCTGCTAGATAGGGACATTAGTTGCCGTGGGACCTTTGGCACTATAGGTAATTATGAATGATGCTGCAGTCATGTAAGGCCTAGCTGGGAAGACAGATGGTTTCTGCCTTCCTTCCTTACCCAGGTGTGTTTCTCTAAATTAAGAAAACCCAAAAATATATCTGTATCAACAGGCTGAAAGAGCCCTAATATATTTCCTGGCCATAAAACCATAATCTTCACAACAGGGACTCACACCCATTCATTATTATTATGTACTCTTTCAAGGATCAAAAATAAAATTTAGTACCTCCTTTGGCTGGCCTACCAATAATGCTTAACAATTCCCATGCATGTACTCATTAATAATGGTGTTATTTCTTTTCATTTTAAAACTAACAGGGTACTGGTTCCCCTGAGAAAAATGAGCACTTCCTGACACTGTATATTTGACATATATTATATTCCACAGCTAAATGGTTTTCTGGCAAGTATATAATTTGTCTTAAGAAGCTTTCAGCTTCCCTAATATGTGCTCTCAGATAACCAAGTTTCAGTCCCAGAAGTGGTCAACTCAAGAGTCACAATTCACACTCAGATTTTCATCCTTGTTTCCTTATCAGTTATGAAAACACAGGCCTTGCACCTTGGAACCAGGTTATATGGGCTCCGATTCATCCTGCCAGCAGCCAGAGTTCGAAGTGACACAGGGTCTCCAAAGTATACATGGATGTTTCCAAAATTTTCAGAGAGAATTCGCCTGGCTTTCAACAGTCCCTGATAGTATCACAACAGGGAAAAAAGAGAACAAACTGGAGTAAGTTCAGAACTTAGCTAATGCATAAATAGCATTTTCTTGTAATTCTAGAATCAAGTATGGCTATCCTTTACATACAGTTGTAGATTCTTTTGGCTTAGGAATCCCTAGAAGCTCATACGCATAAAGAGTTTCTTCCAATATCTTATCATAACTGATGCTAATTGGAACAAGGTAGGTATCAAAAACTTCTCTTTTGAAAAACGGTTCCATCACAATATTTAGAAGACCTGTAAACATAAGGAGGAATGGCTTTCATACATACTGAAAAGCAGAGAAACAAGAGCATACAAACAGAAAGACACTAAAGGTGTATATTACATACTAAGCTCATACATATAAATTCAAACAGTTACACTTATAAAGCAAAGGACATCTTGAAAGTGTCAAGTTATATTCAGCAGCTATGATAGCGTCAGAAGCCTCTGGGTTTGCATTTTTCCTTCAATCTGTAAGGGACCTACCAAATTTAGGAGTCAGTGTCTTAGCAGAGCGGCTTCTTGTCCCTTCGAGGAAAAATTCAACAGGAGCATAACCATTCTTTAAAGAGAAAACAAACAAAACAAAACAAACACAAAACCCATTGCCTACTCTCAGAATGGTATTGCCTCTCCCCTGCTCCCACCCCAGCCCTCTGCCCAGTCACTGTGGGACTTAAACAAGAGAGTCACAGTGCACATGGACTGCTGAGGTTCTCCACATTCCTGCAGGGGGAGAAAATAGCCAAGCAGCCCATTCAAGTTATGAATTTAAGTAAGATTTTAAGCAAACTTCAATGACAAGAAAATACAGCCTGAAAGTACTTGGTAATTATTTGCATTTACCCGTAACATAGTTTTTACATATTCAGAGAATACAGCCCAGTAGAGTTTATTGCCACCGAAGGTGCGTCGCATGAAAAAGGCACCTGACATCCGTAGCAGCTCACCAACCATCTTCATTCCCAGGAAGTCTGAAAAATAAAGAAGGGGTTAATATTTATTTGGAGATCTTGAAGCCTTCTAAAAGTATCTAAACTCGAACTCCATTAAAAAAGATTTCATGTATGTACACACCCTACAATATTAATAATTACACTTTCTGAGATTAAAATCCATGAGACATCTAAGAGAATTATGGAAAAGGGACTCTGCAGAGAGGTACTTGCTGGGAGGTTACCCTGTGCCTACACACCTCTGCATTTACAACCAGACTGGCCAGAGACGGGCTAAGAGCAGGCAAGGTGACAATCAATAGGGTCATCACACCAATTTCTTCAGTCAGCACTGCTGCTGACCTTGATGACAGATGCACATGCTCCATGCTCTGAACAGCCAGGCCAAAGTAGTTTTCATCTTCCTTCCTTACCTTAGGTAAAAATATCAACCTTCATTTAGTTTGAGCACAAATTAAATAAAGCAAGTCTAGAATGAGAGGAAGAGTTCTACTATCAGTTTTAAAGCAGTCCTTATTTTCATTTTCCTTAGTTTTCAAATAACTTCCTCAAAATGTCCTTACAAATGAAAATGCATTAAAGTGCCTAATTCCCTGGCAGTTTTACCTTCCTGGTTTACTGCATTTATTAACAAAGCTGTATGTTTGAATCTCAGCTACCTTGAAAGGGAGATGATAAAACAACATATTTTGCCTTAGCAATCCTACTTTTGGGAGTCAATTGTACAGAAATAAAAGCACTGATATAAAAATATATTGTATAACTGTTTGTAACAGCAAAAACACTAAGTTATGATAGACCTACTCTGCTGAATATTATATAGCTATTTAAAAAGTTGGGCATGAAGTCAGACACTCACCTTATGCCATATAGAAAAGTTAACTCAAAATGGATTAAAGACCTGAAATGTAAGACCTGAAACCATAAAACTTAAAAGGAAGCATAGGAGAAAAGCTTCATGACATTGGACTTGGCAATGATTTCCTGGATATGATACTAAAAGCACAGAAAACAAAATCAACAAACAGATTAAACTGGGCTATATAAAAATTAAAAACAACAGTGCATCAAAGGATACATCAACATAATGAAAAGTCAACTCTGGGAGAAACCGGACAGGAGAATGGGGGAAAACATTTCCAAATCATGTATCTGGTAAGGGCTTATTATCCAGAATTATAAAGACAACAAACAACAAAAATACCAAACAAAGATGGCAGCGTGAGACGTGAGACAGAGAATTCCTCCCAAAACCACATATAGTGTGAAAATAAAGTTAATACAACTAGCCCTAAAACAGCAACAGGAAAGCAGGCAGCACAAGACTGCATACAGACATCACGAACAGAGCAGACCTCACAAAACAGGGTAACGTGTGAAAGCCTTGATCCAGCAGGACCCGAGCCCTTCTCCCAAACCAGCTCACTGGTGGGAGGAAGAGAAACAGAGTGGGGAGGGGGTGGAAGCCTAGAACTGCTGAACACTGAGCCCTGAAAGTCTGCTTTGGACCACAGACCTACAGTGTGTGGTGCTCTGGAGATTGCTGGGGTTTGGGAGCTGGGACAAGCAGAGTGCTTGAGAGACTGAGATTCCGGTCATTTGTGAGGACGGGGATCCACATCCGGCCACTTTAGGACAAAGGAAAGGCAGGTGGTCTGAGAGGCTTCCCAGAAGCGAGAGGGCAACTGAAGGGGCAGGATTTGGATGGAGCTTGCTACAGGGGAGAAGGGATAGGTGGACAAGGTTGTCTTGGCGCACTCTGTACAACAGGTTGGGAACTTTGAGGAGATTCAGGAGGTGCTCCATCCCCCTGTTTGCCTACTAAGCTCCAATGCCCCCCCGTGACACGTGGCCTACTGTGCCTTCCTCCTGGCTTGCAGCACCTGCTCGCAAGCCAGCAGTCACTGCTCAGAACAGTCGGAGGGAGGCCACACCTACAACAGCTAGACATGCCAAACACAGAGGCTTACACCTGTGTGCTTGGCCCACTGGAGACAGGCACGGCAGGCAGGAATCAGCAAACAGCTCCTTCCTCTCCCCAGGCACCAACACCGCTCCCCTACAACCTCCAACCTCACTCTAGGGGCTGAGCAGCTCCAGAGATTAGAGCTTCTAGGCACTAGAGGGCACAACATAGAATTACAAAAAGTCAAAGAAACCTGGTTCAGACCAAAATCTCATAAAAACCAAACAAAGGGCCAAATGAAACTACACCACCAATCTTCCTGAGAGACAGTTCAAAATAAAAATCATAAACATGCTCATGGAGGTACAGAAAAGTATTGAAGAGCTCAGGAATGAATTTAAGATGTAGATTCAATCATTAAGAAATTCCATATCTGAAATGAAACATACAATGGAGGAATTTAAAAGCAGCTTAGATGTAGTAGAAGAGATGGTAAATGGAGTAGAAATTAGAGAATAGGAATACAAAGAAGCTGAGATACACAGAGAAAAAATAATCTCTAAGAATGAAAGAATATTGATAGAACTGTGTGACCAATCCAAACAGAACAATATTCGCATTATGGGGGTACCAGAAGAAGAGAGTGAAGAGGGATAGAATGTGTCATTGAGGAGGTAATTACTGAAAACTTCCCCAATCTGAGGAAGGAGATAGTCTCTCAAGCCATGGAGGTGCACACATCTCCCAACACAAGGGACCCAAGGAAGACTACATCAAGACATATAATAATTAAAATGGCAAAGATCAAGGACAAAGACACACTTTTAAAAGCAGCTAGAGAGAGAAAAAAGATCACATACAAAGGAAAACCCATGAGGCTATCATCAGACTTCCCAACAGAAACCTTACAGGCCAGAACAGAGTGGAATGATATATTTAATGCAATGAAAAAGAAGGGCCTTGAACCAAGAATACTCTACCTGGCAAGGTTATCATTTTAATTTTTTGGGGGGGTATCATTAATATATAGTAACATGAGGAACATTATGTTTACTAGGCTCCCTCTTCAACAAGTCCCCCCCAACAAACCCCGTTAGAGTCCCTGTCCATCAGTGTAGTAAGATGCTATACATTCACTACTTGTCTTCTCTCTGTTGCACAGCTGTTCCTATGCCTCCACCCACATTATACATGCTAATCATAATGCCCCGTTTCATTCCCCCACACCTTATCCCTCCCTTCCTACCCATCCTCCCCAGTCCCTTTCCTTTTGGTAACTGTTAGTCCATTCTTGGGTTCTGTGAGTCTGCTGCTGTTTTGTTCCTTCAGTTTTTCCTTTCCACAGATGAGTGAAGTCATTTGGTATTTGTCTTTCTCTTCCTGGCTTATTTTACTGAGCATAATACCCTCTAGCTCCATCCATGCTCTTGCAAATGGTAGGATTTGTTTTCTACTTATGGCTGAGTAATATTCCATTATGTATATGAACCAAATCTTCTTTATCCATTCATCTATTGATGGACACTTAGGTTGCTGCCATTTCTTGGCTATTGTAAACAGTGCTCCGATAAACATAGGGGTGCATCTGTCTTTTTCAAACTGGGCTGCTGAATTCTTAGGGTAAATTCTAGAAGTGGAATTCCTGGGTCAAATGGTATTTCTATTTTGAGCTTTTTGAGGAACCTCCATATTGCTTTCCACAATGAACTAATTTACATTCCCACCAGCAGTGTAGGAGGGTTCCCCTTTCTCCACATCACCAAAATTTGTTGTTGTTTGTCTTTTGGATGGTGGTGATCCTTACTGGTGTGATGTGATATCTTATTGTTGTTTTTAATTTGCATTTCTCTGATGACTAGCAATGTGGAGCACCTTAACATGTGTCTGTTGGCCATGTGAATTTCTTCTTTGGAGAACTGAATGTTCAACTCCTCTGCACATTTTTTAATTGGATGATTTGCTTTTTGTTTGTTGAGAGGTGCGTGAGCTCTTTATATATTTTGGATGTCAACTCTTTATCGGATCTGTCATTTATGAATATATTCTCCCATACTGTAGGATACCTTTTTGTTCTATTGATAGTGTACTTTGCTGTACAGAAGCTTTTCAGCTTGATATAGTCCCACTTGTTCACTTTCGCTTTTGTTTCCCTTGCCTGGGGAGATATGTTCATGAAGAAGTTGCTCATTTTTATGTCCAAGAGATTTTTGCCTATGTTTTTTACTAAGAGTTTTATGGTTTCATGACTTACATTCAGGTCTTTGATCCATTTCGAATTTACTTTTGTGTATGGGGTTAGACAGTGATCCAGTTTCATTCTCTTACATGTAGCTGTCCAGTTTAGCCAACACCAAATGTTGAAGAGGTTGTCATTTCCCCATTGTATGTCCATGGCTGCTTTATCGTATATTAATTGACCATATATGTTTGGGTTAATGTCTGGAGTCTCTATTCTGTTTCACTGGTCTATGGGTCTGTTCTTGTGCCAGTACCAAATTGTGTTGATTACTGTGGCTTTGTAGCAGAGCTTGAAGTTGGGAAGTGAGATCCATCCCCCACACTTTATTCTTCCTTCTCAGGATTGCTTTGGCTATTCGGGGTCTTTTGTGGTTCCATATGAATTTTTGAACTATCTATTCCTGTTTGTTCAAGAATGCTGTTCGTAATTTGATAGAGATTGCATTGAATCTGAAGATTGTTTTGGGTAGGATGGCCATTTTGACAATATTAATTCTTCCTAGCCAAGAGCATGGGATGAGTTTCCATTTATTAGTGTCCTCTTTAATTTCTCTTAAGAGTGTCTTGTAGTTTTCAGGGTATAGGCTTTTCACTTCCTTGGTTAAGTTTATTCCTAGGTATTTTATTCTTTTTGACGCAATTGTGAATGGAATTGTTTTCCTGATTTCTCTTTCTGTTAGTTCATTGTTAGTGTATAGGAAAGCCACAGACTTCTGTGTATTAATTTTGTATCCTGCAACTTTGCTGAATTCCGATATTAGTTCTAGTAGTTTTGGAGTGGAGTCTTTAGGGTTTTTTATGTACAATATCATGGCATCTGCAAATAGTGACAGTCTGACTTCTTCCTTACCAATTTGGGTGCCTTTTATTTCTTTGTTTTGTGTGATTGCCGTGGCTAGGATCTCCAGTACTATGTTGAATAAAACTGGGGAGAGCATGCATCCTTGTTTTGTTCCCAATCTTAGGTGAAAGCTTTCAGTGCTGTTAAGTATGATGTTGGCTGTGTGTCTGTCATATATGGCCTTTATTATGATGAGGTATTTGCCCTCTATACCTATTTTGTCGAGAGTTTTTATCATGAATGGATGTTGAATTTTGTCAAATGCTTTTTCAGTGTCTATGGAAATGATCATGTGATTTTTATCCTTTTTGTTTATGTGGTGGATGATGTTGATGGATTTTTGAATGTTGTACCATCCTTGCATCCCTGGGATGAATCCCACTTGGTCATGGTGTATGATCCTCTTGATGTATTTTTGAATTCGGTTTGCTAATATTTTATTTGAGTATTTTTGCCTATATTTGTTCATAAGGGATATTTGTCTGCAATTTTCTTTTTTGATGGGGTCTTTGCTTGGTTTGGTATTAGGGTGATGCTGGCTTCATAGAATGAGTTTGGGAGTATTCCCTTCTCTTCTATTTTTTGGAAAACTTTGAGGAGAATGGGTATTATGTCTTCTGTGTATGTCTGATAAAATTCTGCAGTAAACCATCTGGCCGGGCGGTAGATTTTTAATTACCACTTCAATTTCATTGCTGGTAACTGGTCTGTTTAGATTTTCTGTTTCTTCCTTGGTCAGTCTTGGTAGTTTGTATTTTTCTAGGAGTTGTCCATTTCTTGTAGGTTTTCCTGCTCGTTAGCATATAGGTTTTCATAGTATTCTCCAATATTTCTTTGTATTACTGCAGAGTCTGTCATGATTTTTCCATTCTTGTTTTTGATTCTTTGGATGTGTGCTTAATAAGGCTAGCTAGAAGCTTCTCTATTTTATTTCCTCAAAAAACCAGCTCTTGGTTTCATTGATTTTTTTCTATTGTTTTATTCTTCCCAATTTTATTTTTCCTCTCTGATCTTTATTATGTGCCTCTTTCTGCTGAGTTTAGGCCTCATTTGTTCTTCTTTTTCCAATTTCAATAATTGTGACTTTAGACTATTCATTTGGGATTGTTCTCCCTTCTTTAAATATGCCTTTCCTCTTATATACTTTCCTCTTAAAACTGCTTTCACTGCATCCCACAGAAGTTGGGGCTTTGTGTTGTTGTTGTAATTTGTTTCCATATATTGCTTGATCTCTATTTTAATTTGGTCGTTGATCCATTGATTATTTAGGAGCATGTTGTTAAGCCTCCACGTGTTTGTGAGCCTTTCTGCTGACTTTGTACAATTTATTTCTAGTTTTATACCTTTGTAGTCTGAGAAGTTGGTTGGTTGAATTTCAATCTCCTTGATTTGCTGAGGCTCTTTTTGTGGCCTAGTATGTGGTCTATTCTGGAGAATGTTCCATGTGCGCATGAGAAGAATGAGTATCCTGTTGCTTTTGGGTGTAGGGTTCTATAGATGTCTACTAGGTCCATCTGTTCTAGTGTGTTGTTCAGTGCCTCCATGTCCTTACTTATTTTCTGTCCGGTGGATCTATCCTTTGGGGTGAGTGGTATGTTGAAGTCTCCCAAAATGAATGCATTGCATTCTATTTCCTCCTTTAGTTCTGTTAGTATTTGTTTCACATATGTCGGTGCTCCTGTGTTGGGGGCATATATATTTATAATGGTTCTATCCTCTTGTTAGACTGAGCCCTTTATCATTATGTAATGTCCTTCTTTATCTCTTGTGACTTTCTTTGTTTTGAAGTCTATTTTGTCTGATACTAGTACAGCAACACCTGCATTATTCTCCCTGTTGTTTGCATGAAATATCTTTTTCCATCCCCTGACTTTTAGTCTGTGCATGTCTTTGGGTTTGTGGTGAGTCTCTTGTAAGCAGCATATAGATGGGTCTTGCTCTTTTTATCTGTTCTATTACTCTATGTCTTTTGATTGGTGCATTCAGTCCATTTACATTTAGGGTGATTATTGAAAGATATGTACTTATTGCCATTGCAGGCTTTAGATTCGTGGTTACCAAAGGTTCAAGGTTAGCTTCTTTAGTATCTTACTGTCTTACTTAGCTCGCTTATTGAGCTGTTATTAACCCTGTCTGGTGATTTCTCTCCCTTCTTATTCTTCCTCCTCCATTCTTTATATGTTGGGTGTTTTGTTCTGTGCTCTTTTGTGTTTTCTTTGACTCCTTTTCTGGGAAGTTGATTTTACTTTCTGCCTTTTGTTAGTATTTGATTGGTCTCCTTTCTTTGCTGTGATTTTATTTTGTCTGGTGACATCTATTTAGCCTTAGGAGTGCTGCCATCTAGAGCAGTTCCTCTAGAATACCCTGTAATGGTGGTTTGTGGGAGGTAAATTCCCTCAACTTTTGCTTGTCTGGGAATTGTTTAATCCCTCCTTCATATTTAAATGATAATCGTGCTGGATACAGTATTCTTGGTTCACGGCCCTTCTGTTTCATTGCATTAAATATATCATGCCATTCTCTTTTGGCCTGTAAGGTTTCTGTTGAGAAGTCTGATGATAGCATGATGGGTTTTCCTTTGTAGGTGACCTGTTTTGTCTGTCTGGCTGCCTTTAATACTCTGTCCTTGTCCTTGATCTTTGCCATTTTAAATATTATGTGTCTTGGTGTTGTCATCCTTGGGTCCCTTCTGTTGGGAGTTCTGCATGCTTCCATGGTCTGAGCGACTATTTCCTCCCCCAGTTTGGGGAAGTTTTCAGCAATTATTTCTTCAAATACACTCTCTATCCCTTTTTCTCTCTCTTCTTCTTCTGGTACCCCTATAATGCGGATATTGTTCCTTTTGGATTGGTCACAGAGTTCTCTTAATATTCTTTCATTCCTGGAGATCCTTTTCTCTCTCTCTCTGCATCAGCTTCTCTGTGTTCCCAGTTCTCTGATTTCTCTTCAATTAACAGCCTCTTGCACCTCATCCATTTTACTTTTAAGTCCTTCCAGAGATTGTTTCATATCTGTATTCACCCTCCCAACTGTATCGAATAGCTCTTACATTTTTCTCTGCAGCTCCATCAGCATGGTTATAACCTTTATTTTGAAATATTTTTCAGGAAGATTGGTTACATCTATCTCTCCAGGTTCCCTCTCAGGGTATGTCCTGGTTATTCTTGAATCAAATTCTTCTGCCTTTTCATGGTGATAGAGGTAGTCATAGGCAGTTGGCGTGTGTGTCAGCTGGGAGAATAAAGTCCCTTCCTGCTTGCCTGTCCCTTTCCCTTCCTGCGAGAACGGTGACCCCTAGCGACTTGTGGTGGGCAGCTGCACGCCGAGGGAGCCTCTGAGTCTGGCCCGGGCGGCTGTGGAGGAGGCTCTGTGTGGTTGCTGTGGGCGTGGCTAGTCTCAGGCTGCTGCTCTGCTATGGTGGGGCCCAGCGGAGGGGGAACGGGCGAGAGGCTGTTTATCGCCATAATGGGCCTCAGACCTGCACTGCCTCCCAGGGGCTTAGGGCACCTGGAGTTCCCCAGAGTTCCCAGCTGCTGGGCAGAGTGTGCTGGGACGCATCCGTCCAGCTGTGAGGCTCCTGTCCCTTTAAGACTTTCAAAACACACTCGCTTTTCTTTTGTCCCAGGGGCACTGGCTGTGGGAACCCCCTCGCAGGTTTTACTGTTCCATTTCCCTTGTATCCAGCACACCACTCACTGTGTGTCTGCGCTCCTGGTGCAGATGATTAGGGCTGGGTATTTAGCACTCCTGGGCTCCCAGTCCCTCCCCGCTCCGACTCCTCTCCTCGCGCTGGGGAACTGAGGTATGGGGCACACTCGCATTCTGCTGGTCTGCGGCTTGTATCTTACCCCCTTCGTGAGGTGCTGGGTCCTCAAAGGTGTAGATGTAGCCTGGCTGTTGTCCTGTATCTCCTTGTCTCTCTTTTAGGAACAGCTGTATTTGTTGTATTTTCAAAAATATATATGGTTTTGGGAGATTTCTGCTGCCCTACTCACGCTGCCATCTTGGCTCCTCCCCCCATCATTTAAATTTGGAGGGGGGATTAAACAATTTTCAGATAAGGAAAAGCTGAGAGAACTTACCTCCCACAAACCAAATCCACAGTGCATTTTGGAGGGACTCTTATAGATGGAAGTATTCCCAAGGCTAAATAGATGTCACCAGGGGGAATAAAACCACAGCAAAGTAGAACAATTAATTACTAAGCAGACGCAAAATCAAATCAGCAGCCCCCAAAGTCAATCAAGGGATAGACAAAGAATACAGAATATGATACCTAACATATAAAGTATGGAGGACGAAGAAAAAGGAGGGTAAAAAAAAGGAACCTTTAGGTTGTGTTTGTAATAGCATACAAAGTGAGTTAAATTAGCCTCTTAGATAGTAAGGGTATTACCCCTGAACCTTTCGTAACCACGAATCTAAAGTCTGCAATGGCAGTAAGTACATACATATCGATAATCAGCCTAAATGTAAACGGTCTGAATGCACCAATTAAAAGACATAGAGATACTGCATGGATTAAAAAAAAAAAAGACCTATCTATGTGCTGCCTACAAGAGACTCACTTCAAACCCAAAGACATACACAGACTGAAAGTAAAGGGATGGAAAAAGATATGACATGCAACTAATACTGAGGAAAAATCAGGAGATGCAGGTACTTGTATCAGACAAATAAGACTTCAAAACAAAGAAAGTAACAAGAGACAAAGAAGGACATTACATAATGATACAGGAGTCAGGACAAGAGAATATAACTATTATAAATATCTATGCACCCAACACAGGATCACCTACATATGTGAAACAAATACTAACAGAATTAAAGAGGGAAATAGAATGCAATGCATTCATTTTAGGAGACATCAACACACCACTCACTCCAAAAGACAGATCAACAGACAGAAAATAAGAGACAGAGGCACTGACCAACATATTAGAACAGACGGACCTAACGGACATCTACAGAACACTTCATCCAAAAGCAACAGGATACTCATTCTTCTTAAGTGCACATGGAACATTTACAAGAATAGATCATATACTAGGCCACAAAAAGAACCTCAGTAATTCAAAAAGATTGAAATTGTACCAACCAACTTCTCAGATCACAAAGGTATGAAACTAGAAATAAATTACTCAAAGAAAATGAAAAAGCCCACAAACACATGGAGTCTTAATAACATGCTCCTAAATAATCAATGGCTCAATGACTAAATAAAAACAGAGATCAAGCAATATATGGAGACAAATAACAACACTAATTCAACACCACAAAATCTGTGGGATGCAGCCAAGGCGGTGCTAAGGGGGAAGTATATTGCAATACAGGCCTACCTCAGGAAACAAGAACAATCCCATATGAACAGTTTAAACTCACAATTAGTGAAAGTAGAAAAGGAAGAACAAATGAGGCCCAAAGTCAGCAGAAGGAGGGACATAATAAATACTGAAGCATAAATAAATAAAATCAAGAAGAATAAAACAATAGAAAGAATCAATGAAAGCAGGAGCTATTTCTTTGAGGAAATAAACAAAATAGATAAATCCCTAGCCAGACTTATCAAGAAAAAAAGAGTCTACACACATAAACAGAATCAGAAATGAGAAAGGAAAAATCACCACAGACACCAGCGAAATACAAAGAATTATGAGAGAATACTATGAAAAATTATATGGTAACAAACTAGATAACCTAGAAGAAATGGACAACTTTCTAGAAAAATACAAGCTTCCAAGGCTGACCCAGGAAGAAACAGAAAATCTGAACAGACCAATTACCAGCAAGGAAATTAAACTGGTAAGAATAAAACGCCTGGAATAGATGGTTTCACTGTGGAATTTTATCAAACATTTAGTGAGGATGTAATACCGATCCTTCTTAAAGTTTTCCAAAAAGTAGAAGAGGAGGGAATACTCCCAAACTCATTCTACGAGGCCAACATCACTCTAATACCAAAACCAGGCAAAGACACCACAAAAAAATTACAGACCAATATGCCTGATGAACATACATGAAAAAATACTCAACAAAATATTAACAAACCAAATTCAAAAATACATCAAAAAGATCATTCATCATGATCAAATGGGATTTATCACAGGGATGGAAGGATGGTACCACATTCAAAAATCCATCAACATCATCCACTACATCAACAAAAAGGACAAAAACCACATGACTATCTCCGTAGATGCTGAAAAGGCATTTGACAAAATTCAACATCCATTCATCATAAAAACTCTCAACAAAATGGATAGAGAGGGCAAATACCTGGACATAATAAAGACCCTATATGACAAACCCACAGCCGACATTATACTTAACAGTGAGAAGCAGAAAGCTTTTCCTTTAAGATCAGGAACAACACAAGGATGCCCTCTCTTATTCAACATAGGTTTGGAGGTCCTAGCAATAGCAATCAGAGAACACGAAGAAATAAAAGGAATTCAGATTGGTAAGGAAGAAGTCAAACTGTCCCTGTTTGCAGATGACATGATATTGTACATAAAAAACCATAAAAGAATTCACTCCAAAACTACTAGATCTAATAACTGAATTCAGCAAAGTTGCAGGATACAAAATTAATACACAGAAATCTGTTGCATTCCTATACACTACTGATATAGGAGAAAGAGAAAGCAGGAAAACAATTCCATTCACAGTTGCATCAAAAAGAATAAAATACCTAGGAATGAACCTAACGAAGGAAGTAAAAGACCTATACTCTGAAAACTACAAGGCACTCATGAGAGAAATTAAAGATACCAATAAATGGGAAACATATCTCATGCTCATGGATAGGCAGAATTATTACTGTCAAAATGGCGATCCTGCCTAAAGCAATCTACAGATTCAATGCAATTCCTATTCAAAATACCAACAGCATTTTTCAGTGAACTAGAGCAAGGAGTTCTAAAATTCATATGGAACCACAAAAGACCCCAAATAGCCAAAATAATCCTGAGAAGGAAGAATAAAGTGGGGGGACTTAGGCTCCCCAACTTCAAGCTCTACTACAAAACCACAGTAAATCAAGACAATTTGGTAGTGGCACAAGAACAGACCCATAGACCAATGGAAAAGACTAGAGAACCCAGATATAAACCAAGCATATATGGTCAATTAATATACGATAAAGGAACCATGGATATACAATGGGGAAATGACAGCCTCTTCAACAGCTGGTGTTGGCAAAACTGGACAGCTACATGAAAGAGAATGAAACTGGATTACTGTCTAACCCCATACACAAAAGTAAACTCAAAATGGATCAAAGACCTGAATGTAAGTTATGAAATCATAAAACTCTTTAGAAAAAAATGTAGGTAAACCTCTCTTCGACATCAACATGATCAACTTCTTTATAAACATATCTCCCCAGGCAAGGGAAACAAAAACAAAAATGAACAAGTGGGACTATATCAAAATAAAGAGCTTCTGTAACACAAAGGACACCATCAGTAGAAGAAAATGACATCCTACAGTATGGGCGAATATATTCATAAATAACATATTCATTAAGGGGTTGATACCCAAATTATATAAAGAGGTCACACACCTGAACAAACAAAAAGCAAATAAGCTAATTAAAAAATGGGCAGAGCAGTTGAAAAAGACAGATGCTCCCCTATGTTTATTGCAGCACTATTTACAATAGCCACGAAATGTCCATCAGTAGATGAATGGATAAAGAAGATGTGGTACGTATACACAACGGACTATTATTCAGCCATAAGAAGACAACAAATCCTACCATTTGCAACAACATGGATGGAGCTAGAGGGTATTATGCTCAGTGAAATGAGCCAGGTGGAGAAAGACAAGTACCAAATGACTTCACTCATATGTGGAGTATAAAAACAAAGAAAAACTGAAGGAACAAAACAGCAGCAGACTCACAGAACCCAAGAATGGAGTAACAGTTACCAAGGGGAAAGTGACTGGGGAGGATGGGTGGGAAGGGAGGGATAAGGGCGGGGAAAAAGAAAGGGGGCTTTACAATTAGTATGTATAATGTTGGGGGGGTATGGGGCAGGCTCTACAACACAGAGTAGAAAAGTAGTGATTTTACAGCATCTTACTACGCTGACGGACAGTGACTGTGAAGGAGTATGTGGGGGGGACTTGGTGAAGGGGGTAGCCTAGTAAACATAATGTTTTTCATGTAATCGTAGATTAATGATACAAAAAAAAAAAATGGGCAGAGGACCTGAACAGACACTTCTGCAAAGAAGAGGTTCAGATGGCCAACAGACACATGTAATGATGCTCCATATCCCTAATCATCAGAGAAATGCAAATTAAAACCAAGTGAGATAACACCTCACACCAGTTAGGATGGCTACCATCCAGAAGACAAACAACAAATGTTGGCAAGGATGTGGAGAAAGGGGAACTGTCCTACATTGTTGGAGGGAATGTAAATTAGTTCAAACACTGTGGAAAGCAGTATGGAGGTTCCTCAAAAAACTCAAAATAGAAATACCATTTGACCCAGGAATTTCACTCTACCCTAAGAATGCAGGAGCCCACTTTGAAAAAGACATATACACCCCTATGTTTATCGCAGCATTATTTACAATAGCCAAGAAATGGAAGTAACCTAAGTGTCCATCAGTAGATGAATGGATAAAGATGTGGTACATATATGCAATGAAATATTATTCAGCCATTAGAAGAAAATATATCCTACCATTTGCAACAACATGCATGGAGCTAGAGGGTATTATGCTTAGTGAAATAAGCCAGGCAGAGAAAGACAAGTATCAAATGATTTCACTCACCTGTGGAATATACGAACAAAGCAAAAACTGAAGGAACAAAACACAGAACCCAAGAATGGACTAACAGTTACCAAAGGGAAAAGGATTGGGTAGGATGGGTGGGAAGGGGATAAGGGGGAAGAAGGGGCATCACGATTAGTATGTATAATGTGGGTGGAGACATGGTGAAGACAGTAGAACATAGAGAAGACAAGCAGTGATTCTATAGCATCTCACTATGCTGATGTACAGTGACTGTAATGGGGTATGTGGTGGGGACTTGATAATAAGGGGAGTTTAGTAACCATATGTTGTTCATGTAATTTTACATTAACGATAGCAAAATAAATAATAATAAATAAATACATAAATAAATAAACAAATAATGAATAGACAAATAATAGATAGATAGATAGATAGATAGATAGATAGATAGATAGATAGATGATAGATAGATAGATAGACAGATAGATAGACAGATAGATAAAACACCAAACAACAGAATTCAAAAATGATCGAAGGACTTGAATAGATATTTCTCTAAAGAAGACATAGAAATGGCCAAATTATGTGAAAAGATGCTCAACATCTCTAATCATTAGGGAACTGCAAATCAACATCACCATGAGATACCACTTCCACCACTTCACACCCATTAGAATGTTACATCAAAAAAGAAAAAGTAAACTAGAAAACATGTTGGTGAAGATGTAAAGAAACTGAACCCATATTATACACTACTGGTGGGAATGTGAAATGGTACCACAACTATGGAAAACAGTATGGTGGTTTCTCAAAATATTAATAAAATTACCATATAACCCAACAATTCTACTTCTGGGTATGTATCTGGAAGAACTTGTAGCAGAGACTTGACGAGATATTTGTACATTCATATCAGCACTTTTCCTGACAGCCCAAAGGTGGCAACCACCCAAAGTGTCCACAGATGAATGGATAAAGAAAATGTTACTCAGATTTTAGAAAGAAAATTCTGACACATGGTGTAATATGGATGAACCATCAGAAAATTATGCTGATTGAAATAAACTAGCCACAAAGAACAAATACTGTATGATTTCACTTCTATGAGGTTGCTAGAGAAGTAAAATTCGTACAGACAGAAAGCTGCCAGGGGTTTGGGGGTAGAGCAGAATGGGGACTGAATGGCAGTTCTGCAAAATGAAAAGCTTTCTGTGGACAGATGGTAGTAAGAGTACCACACAATGTGACTGCCCTTAATGCCCTGGAGCTAGACGCTTAGAAATGGTTAATATGGTACATTTTAAATTTTATTTAATTTACCACAATTTAAAAATATGTTAAAAAAAAGATCTACTTCTGACCTACAGAGTCAGCCACAGTTGTATTTCCAATAAAAGCAGTACATATAGGTAATATAATCTCATTTTTCAAATCTAAACCAAAAACCCTACGTGCATCATGCTTATGTCTGTTTGGGCATAATAAAGCAGAGTTAGAAAAGGACACAACCCAAACTACTGACCACTAGGACTGGATGGTAGAAAGGAGAGGCTGTTTTCATCATCTTCAAATACCTTGGCATTGTTAAAATCATTCCAGTAAACACTGTGACTTTTATAACTAAAAAAAGTAGAAACACAATACATACCCATTCCTGCTGCTATGACTGGTACAGGTAAATCATAGTTGTATAAAAGAAAAGACAACATCAGAAAGTCAATGTAACTTCGATGACTAGGCAGAAGAACAACTGGATGCTCCTGGATGGCTCGTTGTAGCTTTAAAACAAATGTTACATTTTGAATAATTTCAGTTTTCATATTATTAAAATACTCTCTCAAATAAGAAGATGGAAGAATGTGTGAACATGTAGAGGCAAATAATGTTTATCTGCCTCTCCTACCATATACACAAAACTTTTGATTTCAAGTGTTCTAGTTAAATAATCTCACATAATGCAAGAATATTAAAACGTAAATTTTAGATTATAATAATAATGGTAATAATCATTAACATATATCAGTTGGGCACCATATTAAGCATTTTACATACCAAGAATTTTACATGCATTGTTTAATACCACGTATTTGTAAAGAAGGTCTAAGCCTTAGCTTCCTCGGTTATCACATGGTCATACACCTAATAAATGGCGGGGTTAGGAGTGGAAACTGAAGTTAGTTTGAATTAAAAAGTCAACTGTTAACTGCTACTTTACAGTGGCTATTTGTAGTAAGAGAGTTTGTGGTAAAACTTCCCTGAGGGAGAACAACAACAAAAATCTATGAATTATTAGGGCAATAAGAGGTATGGTATTTCTCTACTTGTACAGCAGACTCACTGCCAGGGAGAATGGGTGCCATGTAGATGGAGGGATGCATCTGAGCTTCCAGGTACAGACTACAAAGGCTATCAACCTGAAAAATATTCACTGGCATCAATAAATTACCTGTTTTTCTGAAATGTAACTATAACTAACTGAGCCAAGGCAATATATGATCAGTAAAGATCAGCCAGCCAACATTCCCTGGCTCCAAACACTGTACCAAACATTCTTTGACAGAGATTCAGAGAGTCAGTCAGCAGTCCAGAAGACAGTTATAGAAGGAAAAGAAAAAATTCTTGAAAGTAAACAAGCAAAACATTAAAAGGCATAAGGAGGAAGGCCAATGAAGGTGAGAGCTTCCTAGGAAGAGAAAAAGGTATTAAAAACATAAATGAATAAAATAATCTTCATAGGGAAAGCTCTTCCTTTCAGAAAAAAAGCAAACTATTAAATAATAGGAGTGTCGGAATCTAAAAAATCACCATTTGGCAATCATCAGAGTAATGACCGATTCAGGCAAAAATCACCAGTGGCTGTAAAAACTTGTGAAGGAAAGCTTAGTGAAAAATAGGACACTGAGCCATTCTGACAGGATCTCTACAGAAGGTATGTGTCAATTACAAAGGGAAAAGTAGTAATCTTACAGTGGAGAAAACTTGGTGGGCACCACGGCAACCAGCTGATGAATATGCACATCACCAACAGTGGGGCAGACAGACCGCACACTCCTGGTCTGATGTACTGAGGACACAATGTCGCTTCTGTGGTATTCCTGCCATAAGTACATGACCTGAGTTCTAACACTGAGAATATATTACTCAACCTAAATCAAGGGACACTATAAAATAACTGAGCCACTCTCTTCAAAAATGATTTCATGTAACACAAACAAAGACTAAGACTAGATTAAAAGAGATATGGAAGCTGAATGTAACACATGATTGGGATTTTCTTTTGCCATCTGAGATATAACTGGGACAACTGATGAAATAACGAAAAAGGTCTATATCACTATTATATCACTGTCAATTTGCTTATTTTGATAATTGCAGCATAAGAGAAATGCCCTTGTTTATAGGAAAAACACACCAGAGGATCAAGGAAAGAATAAAGAAAATGCAATAGGGGAATTGGAATGAAGTGCAGAAGGAACTTCCTTGTATTACTTCTGTAACTTTGTGAGCGCCTGACATTAGGTTAGTCTGTAAGTCTGCCCTGACTAAGCAAGTTAGTCTAAGTCTATAGGTCTGAAGGGAAAAGGGAAAACACCACCTGCTGGAGAGGCAGAGCACCTTCTGCCCAGCCCGGATGCCTGGTGTCTGGGGCCTGCTTATTTTGTGCAGTGAGATGTCTCTGAGTTGGCTAAATTGTGAGCAGTATATTTGATAAAATATACATAAAATTTACCCTTTTAACAAGCAGTACTCACTTTCTGAATACCTTCTTCATTTACACACACTTTTGAGAATATTTGTTTAAATATTTTGCTCAGGGCAAAGGCAAAAAACCGGATGGCTCCCAGACGCAGTTTGTGGCTCATTTCATCCAAAATCTCACAAGCTTCCTCTCGGAGGACATCAACAGATTGAAAGGATTCCTTGGAAAGCTAAAAAAAAAAGGAAAGTGGGGATACATGTCTGAAAAAAAAAAAAGAAGCCAAATGCTTTTTACTCAAACCAGTAGGATTAGTTCCAAATGGCCCAATATTAAATAATTCAAAAATAGTAAGTTTTCTTAATTTAAATTGACATAACTTATTTCCCAACATGACAAAAGTAGATAAATGATCCTATTTAGGAAATTTAAAGACTAGAAATTCAAAGAGAATTGGCTTTCTAGGATAGCATTTTAAACTAAAGAAAACATCACACCTTTCCATTTGCTTTGTTAATAAGCTTACATTCAAATGCTCTAAACTAAGTTGTTGCCTATGATCTAGTGTCCCAAAATATGTATTTAGTGTTTTCTTTCAGTAAACTGTTGCAATGTTGGAAAAACTTGCTCAGTGCTATTACCAGGTAATATACAAGGTGAAAATACAAGAGTACACTAAAGTAACCACTCAGACTATATCAGATATATAGGACATTGGTACAAAAATCTCCAAAGTATCAAAGGATAATTAGTGAAACCAGTGATCTCACAATGGAACTCTCTTTATTCGTATGGTGCACCACATCTTTTTTGTAAAGAGAACAAAGTGTTGGCTGTATGCTAGGACTGCTGAGGGCCTGAGATGAACAAGTCACAGTTCTGTTCCTCAAGGAAGCCTAATCTGATCCTTTTAACTCTCTCTTAAACAAGCACTTTGAAAAAGAGTGAAGTCTGTATGATAAATAGTATTTATCCTTCCCAAAGGCTGAGGGACAGATCAGAGGGTGATGTTGGAGTCTGGACTTCCCCAAGTACCCCAATTATATGCGGTGAAGAGGTACCTTCTTTTTGTAAAAATGGAGGTGAAATTAACATAATATTAGCCATTTTAAAGTGAACTATTCAGTGGCATTTACTACCTTCACAGATGTTGTATAATCACTCCCCACCCAGTTCCTTATCTTACCTTTTGAGGGCTCACTTCAACAGGCCAAGAGTATGGGACTAGGATAAACTGTTCCTCTTAATCTGTATTCCTTTACTTTACTCAGAAGTTATCTGAAACAGTGATGCAGCAAGGAGGGTTCTATAACATGGTCAGAAGAGGACCCATATTGAACATAAATTGACTGAAGACTAAAGGAACAGGAAGTGAGGAAGCAAAGATAGTGGCCATCAGATGAACAACTAACAAGTGTGAAGGAGGAGAGGGAGGTTAACAGTTAAAGCAAAAAGACCTGTTTTTTGTTTCTCTATCATCTCATTTTTAAAATTTGATAAAATTACATAAAATTTACCCTTTTAATCATTTTTAGTGTACAGTTTAATGGCTTTGAACTTGCTTAAAGACTAAAGGGAAGAAGTCAACTGGGAAAGAAAGGCTAAAAATAGAGAAAAGGGAGAGAATGCCTACCAAAAGGTCTTAAGAGGCTCAAAGGGATGGTTTGCATTAAGACACCAGCATGTGGTCAGCAGAGGCCTTGTGTCTGAGCCTAGACTAAAAAGCACACAGGGAATGGGTGTAGTATAGATATATTTGAAGATAAGAACCTGGAATTTGAAGAAAATCACTCCTAATATTTTTTCTAATCCCAAAGGAAACTATATAATTGCTTGCTAGTAGCAAGAGAGGTAGGGTCCCCTCAGAGCTTGGGGCAGCACAAAGGTTTGGCAGACCCGAGGGAAGGGAAAGGGAAGCAGCACTAGGAAAGGCACTGAGTTTGCAGAGAACTGATCTGCACAACTCTGCCCATTCTCCCAGGAACAGCCAGGTCCCCGGTTATGAGCAGAGAAGTCATGCTGGCACAGATCCTGGGTTGCTTTTTTCTGAACAAGCTGGAAGCTCAGGAAAATTATGCAAGTTGGTGAAATAGCTCGTCAGGTAATCCTAACAAAGGCCAGACACGAAGAGAAGGCAGAAGGGAAGAACTGGATGAAGGGGAAACAAAGGAGTCAGGGCTTTAGAAAAGGATGGTTTTCAGGGAATAAATCTAAAGGAGCATATTTGGAAATGATCAAAATAATTCAGGCCAGAGAGAGAAGAGGTCCAAACAAACCTTATAGTCAGTGCCAACAATAACAGACACAGCAGAAAGATACACTGAAGACTAACAGGGTACCCTGGCTTGCATCACTCGGAGATACACAGTAACCTTCCTTGGGTGATTTTCAGCATCTGCTGAAACTGCGATGTGAATGGAGAGGAGGACAGCCTGCACTTTGGATGACTTGGGATGAGAAGGGAAAGAGTAACAGGGCAATAAAAAGAAGGAATGCATGGCTAGAAAGGACCTTCCTCCAGATGGAAAATGCTTATGCTGGCTTGAGCCAGTGAAGAGGCTGAAGAGTAGGAAACACAAGACCCTGGGGATCTGAAGGAATTGGCCAGATGAACAATACAGGTGAACAGGTTGGTTTGTTCAGAAGGAATGCCTTGTCCAAGACTGCAGGGGAGCAGAGAGGTAGAGGATGACCTGACCTCTTCTGTGAAAGTGGGCTTCTCATTTGCCCAATAGTTTATCTGTCCTTCTAGATCCCTCTTCCTGAAAACCTAAGAAAAGGCTTAAAGATAAGCAATAGTCTTATAACTCCTTGTCCCCAGTCTTGTCACTGTTCTGTGTAGTCTCCACATTACAAACCTGAGCAGTCTCTTAAATGCCAAAGTTATCACAACCTTCCTTGGCTAAAATCCCTTCGATGCTGGCTACTGCATTCAGTGAGACAGAGGCAGCAGATATGGAAAAAAATGGCCAAGAAAAGCTATTTAGGAGAGCAAATTGGCAGCTCTCAACAGACAGCACATGAAAGGAAAGCAAGAAGTTGAAGGTGGCATCCTGACTTTTGGGTTGAGCCGTTAGCACAGGGAGCGGCCATTCCTGGACACAGAAAAAACTGGGTGGGGAGGGGAATGTACATGTACAGGGCCTGGGGTGACAAGGTCAAAGAGTGATTTAGACATCTTGAATTTGAGGTGTTTTGGGAATTTCCCAGTGGATAGTCCAATAAACATAGAAAAATGTATTCATGAAACACAAAAGAGATCTGGGCTGAAGCAACAGATTACTATTATCTATGCTATTTAGCTATTATTACCTATTATTATTTGTAACATTATGTATTATTATTATTGTAATAAAAATCAGCTTAAGGAAGGTACTTAAAATTCTGGCAACAAATAAAACTACCTAGCGAGTGGGCAGAATGAGAAGGGGCTGCTACAGAATCCTGAGGAACAGCAGCATTGACAGAGACAGGCAAAGGAAAAGAAGCCCACAAAGATAAGTGAGGAAGGATCAGAAAGATTTGGGTCAATAAGAGGGAGAGTGTGGTGTCATGGAAACAAAGGAGAGAGTGTGTGCCGAAGGCTATCAAGAATTTGAATGAGGCTGATCTTAGCCAGAAGGAAAAGGGTCACTCACAGTCTCCCAGAGTGCTCTTACAGTGGGTTGGAGATCAGATCCCAGTGAGCTGAGCAGTAAGTGAAGGCCGAGGAGGTAGGGCACCAAGAATGGACAACACAGCTGACTTCTTCAACAAAGTCAGAGGATGTGGGAAACGAAGGGAGGGGGTAATAAGTAGAGAAGGAATGTGGTCAAAGGGTGTCTACTTGAGCTGGGAGAGAATGAAGCATGTTAAATGCTGATGGTAAAGAGCTAATCAAGAGGAAGAAGCTGAAGACATTTGAGGGGACAGATAACAGAGCAAAGTCTCTAAAAAGGAGGGGGGAAGTAGATTGAGAGCAAAGGAGTAGGGCTGGGTTTAAATTTGAACAGGAGAAGGGGATCCCTTTTCCTTGTTTAATAGGGGGAAAGAAGAGAATGGTGGGTATTAGATGCTTCACCACAGGAAGCTGAGAGAGTTTTCATATAATGGTTTACATTTTCTTCATGAAGTAGGAAGAAATGTCAGCTGGGAAGAGAAATAGGATAAGATGGAGGTTCAAGGAGAAGGGAACAACTGAAACTGCCATTTTGGAGAAAGGGAGAGAGTTCACTGGGGAAATAGTTACTGGGTAAATAAATAGTTACAGATAGCCCAACTGTATTAATCACGAATTTGTAACAATTATAATCTACCTAGATCATGTGATTTTTTTCATCAGCAGTTCAGAAACACTGCCTTAAGTTAGTCACACCTAACCTGGCTGTGCATTAGAATTACAAAAAAAAGAAGAAAAAAAAGAGAAATGCCTGGATCCTACTCCAAACCAATTATGTCAGAATCTCTGTGGATAGGGGCAAGGCATTTTTTTTCGTTTATTAATTCAAGAAACATTTATTAAACGTGTACTATGTGCAAGGTACTGGGAATACCGCAATGAGTGAAAGAGATAAAAATTTCTTGCTTTCATGGAGTTTATATACTAACAGATAATAATCGTTAACTTTTTGCAAAGGTTCTTCTCCCAGTGATTCTGACAAAAAGGGCCAGTATTGAGAACCAGTGTCTTTAGCTTCTAACTGATGAGGAACCTTGACTTCACTTTTGAAATAGGCCCAGTCAGAGAAGACTAATAGCTCTCCATGACAGAGCAGAGCAAAGGATTAGGAGCACAGGTCTTATGTCCAAATCAGAAGAACTCAGACAGCAGGGATAAAGAAATCTCCTGAGGTTATAAGCCGATGAAACTCTAATTAAAAGTCAAAGAAGCAAGATTGCAACAAGTAAATCTCAAAGACATGGGAGCACTTGGACGACATGACATGGAGGATACTCTAATTGTGCCTACTGAGTACCTCTATCTTGACATCTTCAAAGGACATAGCCCAAGCAGAACTCAGCTGCTCTTCCAAGCCAGGTCCCTCTTCCAAGTGCCCTTTCCCAGAGAAGGGCTCTAGCATTCTTGATTCTTCCTTTTCTTTACTTCATTTACCTAACTAGTCATTAAATAAGGTCTACTCTACCTCTCTCAAATTACTTAAATCTGTCCATCTCTTTTGTTTCTACAACAACTTATCAGTCCAGGCAACTATGATTCCCACAAAGGGATTATTGCAAGAGCATCATAAACAGACTTTGTTTCCATTTTTGGCAGAATGGTGGTTTAAATTAAGCATACCACACTTCAACTTGAAACCTTTCAATGGTTTTGCAGTGTATGTACAAAAAAACTAATTCCTCTATGTTGTTTACAAAGTCCTTCATAATGTGGCCCCTGCCTGCCTCTGCAGTCTTAATTTTTACCATTACTCCTTCTTTGCTTTCATACTGACCTACTTTCAGTGCTGTGAATATGCATGTTTTCTAGTCCTTAAAATAAACTGACTGTTCCCAGACATTGCTACAGTTTAGAATCAATTGGGTTTCTTTAAAAACTACTGATGTCTGGCTCCCTCCTCCCAAGATTCTGTTTTAATTGGTACAGGGTTGAGACCCACACACAGGGATTTTAAAAAATTACTCATGGAGTAATTTTAATGTGCAGTGATGTTTGAAAACCATAGGGAAAGAGTTACTTGCTCTGCTAGGAATATTCCTCTTTACCCACTTCACCTGGAAAACATTTAATTATCTTTCAGGCCCAATTTAAAAAACCAATTCTCTAACTCCTGACATAAAATGAGCTGCCCCTATAATTAGTGTCCCTGTAATTGGACTCCCACTAGCCTGTCTTGTATCATATTTCATTGTAAATGATTTTATAACTGTCATCATTCCCTATCAGACTTAAGAGGTCAAGAACTCTGTTCAACTTTGTTACTGTTAGACCCCCAATGTCTAGCCAAGAGGCTAATACACATTATGGGTATGATAAATACTTGATGATGTGCTGAATACAGTGAAATCTCAAAAGACACATTAAAAATAGCAAAATAAATTCATAGTCAGGAAGAGAAAGAACTTGTTGACAGTGAACAAATCTGGCTATGGCTGAAGAAGGACTCACTTACCTGTTTAATGACATAGTGAACCTCTTCAGAATTGAGAACACTACATTTAACATCACTTGGCTTACAAGGAGTAATTCCCTTATAGACAAGAGGTGTGTAACATTTCATTGCAAATTTCAAGTCACTGACATGCCTCCTCTCCTCTAAAATATCTTCAAACTCATCCCACTTTTTCTGCTCCTTCTGTGGATAAGGCAAATGAAAAAGAGTAATGCACATACTGTAAAATAAATCAGGACAGATTAAGGACTACATTGGTGAGGTTTCAACTCTGCTACAATTTTTATTCTGACATATGAACAAGACAGTATTCTGATGTTAGATTTTCATCCAAGAAAAAAAAGTAATGAAAATTAACATCAATAAACTGATATTGAATTATCATAGTATTTTACTATTATGCTTTTACTTTTATCTGTGGAAAGCCAGTACCCTTTTGGGAAGGTTAGCAAAGATAGTAAAGATCTAAAGTAATCTGATCAATTTTACAAGGTTTCATCAATTACATTGATAAATTTATTTTGTCTCTTCTACTTAGCTTTAAAAATTAAAGCATAAATTAGAAACTCAAAATTATGTCAAATCAAACCACCTGGAAGCAAACAAAAGGAAAATTCACTCGAGTGTCCAATACATTACTAATGAACAGTCTGTATTTGCTTTGACTGCTTGCTTACCTCCTTTGAACCCACTGCAGTTTAGCTTCTATCCAGCCAGCCCCTGAAACCATTTATCAGACTACGAATGACTCCAATGAGTTATTCTTAAAAAGTTTGTTTTTCTGATTATGAAATAGTAGTAGTAATAATAATTAGAGCTAACATGTAGTTGCTTACTGAGAGTCAGGCACTAATCTAAGACATTTACCTATTAAAGAACAAGCCTCACAACAAACCCGTGAAGCAGTTGTTAGCATCACCCCATTTCTCACGGAGAAACCAAGTGAAATAAATCACCCAGGGTCTCACAGCTTGCAAAGCGCAGAGACAGGACTCAAACTTGAACCTACGGCTTCACAGGTGTTGTTCCTAACCACAAACCTGTGGTTAATTATGGAAAATTTGGAAACATGTAGGTATATAAGCAAACATATTTGCCCGTAATTTTAAATCTGAGGAATAACTACTCTTAACACTTCCTATGTTTTTTCATTCACAGCTAAGAAATACTCTTTTTATTCAAAACATGGACCATACCAAATGGTTTATCGTGCCTTTTGAATTATGAGTATTTCCCTATATTAAAATGTTTTAAAACATTTTAGTGCCTGCATAATCACCTAACTTCTTAAAATAATTTTTTTTTACCAAAGTGATATATAAGAATTTATACAAGATGTACATTATAAGAATTTGGAAGATACAGGAAAGCAGAAAGAAGAAAACTAAAATTGCCTGTCATCCAATGATCCAGATATCATATTAGGGAATGCTTTTTTCTATGCATGTAGACACATTCCCCTCCCCTGCCACACACACATTTTAATTGGCCACCTGATTCTTTTCATTTAATGTCGTAAACACTCCTCCAAGTCATTTGAATCTCTTTCACATTATTTTTAATGTAGGACATATGCACTATTTTTCATTCATTGCTATAATTAAAAAACGTGTAACAAACATTATTTCTTTCTAATTTGTTAAAACCTGGCCTCTTTCTAGTTGTGATCCTCTTAGACCTCTCCACAGCATGATGCCATTTTCAAATGCTACCTCCTTTCCTACCTCCAACCACCCTTGTTGGAGACGGCCTTTGTCTTCTCACATGTTTGTAGGTAGAATGGGAAAGCACCTTCCCCCATGTCTGAATGCAGCACGGGATAGCACCCGCTTGAGAGCAACTGGTGCAGTCCTTGGAAGTTATCTGCCCACAAAAACACATCTTGTCCTCGAAGACAAGCCAAGACTCCTCACTCTGAAAATAGGGAGACCTTGAGGATGTGTGAAAACAACGCCCCTGCTTCTGGCCTGCCCCCCCTGAGAAGGGAAAGATGAGTATAGCACTTGGCTGAGGTCCAAGAAAGGCAGTATGAAAATAAAGGTGCTGCGCCACATCAGGGCTGCAGCCATTGTCTGTCTGTCTGTGTTGTCTGTGTTTTTTGTTCTCTCATTTCACCCAAAGAAGATGAGTGGCACATCACATCAGGCACCCAAACGTGGGGCATCCTTTCAGAGTGAGTTGTACATATACTCAGCTCCACACCTCCCCTTCAGACTGTTCGACTTCGACGGCAGGCACCGTCAACCCTGAAATTTTTCTACTCTGGTTTTTAATTCATGACTGTTTGTCAGCAGCAGAAAATTCACCTCATTCCTCTAATCCAGTGGTTCTCACCTGGGGGGGTGTAGTTCTCCCTCAAAACTACACATATGTTTACTTTCCCCCACTTCCCTTAATATGTTAGTATCTCAACCCACTTTTCTTGACTCCATTTGCTATGCTAAGGACCCTCACCTACCCAACTGGTTTAAAATACTAACTACACGTACTGCTGAACCTTTTGCCCTGTTCAGTTCTCCCATCTCTGAGCTCCTGATGTACACATTTAGTTGCAAACACTTCACTTGGCCATTCCCAAACTGAACCTGTTTATCCTCTGTACACTCCTACAACCTGACTATTTTCCTGAAATCTCCACCAACACCCGCTATGCCATCTACAACCCTCTGCACTGTTCCAGACCCCAGCTCCCTCACACTTTACTTCCCATCCACCCACTCCTCTTAACGTGGCCTTTCACAGTGTATCATGTCTCCTCAGGCACACAAACCAGCATGTGTTCCCATCACAACAGCTTCCTCACTGCTCTCCTTGCCTGCTTTGTCACCTTAGAATCAGTCTTCCATGCCGTCATGTGTTCTTTTCAAAACATGATTTTGACCAAATGGTTCACGGCTTAAAACACCTCAGTGACTTCCCACTTCCTTCAGAATAAGGCCTATTCCACTTCTGGTGTCATTAGAGAACCTCTATCTCCAGGCCTTCCCTTCCCTTCTGGACTCACCCACTGTTGGCCTACTCTGCAGTGAGTAACTTGCATTTCCCCAACACAAGTTATTCACTGGTATGCCTGTGGTCTTTTCCCCAGGCTCAGCTCTCTGCCTGGAACGCTCATTTGTCCCTCTGTCACCCTTGCTTAGCCAATACTCTTCTGTGAGAACTCTCCCTGAGTTCCTCAGATGGACTTACTCCACCTTCCTCATTAGGACTTCTTTGCCTAATTTACTACATACATCTACTAGGTAATGTATCCCGTAACATTGTAATTGTTGGCATGTCTGCCTCCCTACTAAAACGTACTTATTTTGCAGGCAGGACAGCTTGTGTCTTCTTTGTATTTCCAACATCTAGCTGTGTTTGGAATACAGCATAACTGGACAATAACTGAATAACTAAATGTTGAGGTAACAGAAAAAATACAGAATGTTAAACTGAGACCACAACTAGGCATAATGAGAATATAAATAGAAGCAAAGGGCACTTGAGTTTAAATATAAAAGGGTAGCATATAAAACATGAAATACGCAAATATGAACATTTCTATGCTCATGTATATGAAACATAGGAGAATTTATGAGGGAAAAATATTTCTAACTGCCGCACTGCTGGTCAGCAGTCATTGTAACATATCACATACTCATGCTTATAAGGCTGCAGAACCTTCTCAAATTTCACATTTCTCATTAATAAAGTAATATACAATTCTACATACTCAGACTTCATACATGCAACAAACCATCATTATATAAATTATATAATTTTAGGGATAAAAGGGATCTCAGAGTCTTCCCTTTTAGTGGTCCTGGGGGTGGGAAGAGAAAAGGATGAGAATCTGCCAAGGAGAAAAAAATATATATATAAATATTTATAATATATTTCTAAGTGTATGTTTATATATGCCACATGGAAATATATTTTAAAATTATATATATATATAAATAAATACATATAGGGGGAGGGCCCTCCCCCACTGTTCACTCATGGAAAACACAGAAGCCATCAACCACAGCTGCTGGCCACCTCCTCTGTTTCCCATTTCCTGACTTTCCCCTTAATTTACACTAATCCAGTCATATCCTTTGAGTCTTTGCTGAACCCTCAACACATTTTCATGACAGCACTGAAAATACTTCATTAAACCTGGATTTGGTATCTCCCCTTCAAGACCATGAAATTCCTATCTGGTAAGTAATGTGTTGTTATATATTTTTGTATTCTCAACTCCTAGTAGGAGCTCAATCATTGTTTGGATAGTGAAAAATGACTTACTGCATGAAGCTATGTCTTGAACCCTGTTGATGTTGGTACCCCAGTGTTCTCAGGCTGAAGCTCAAACTTCTCCCAGTCTGGCCCCAACCTAAGGCCTAATCCAGTGGTTTTTAATACAGGCTGTACATTAAAATCACAGTGTAGGGTGGGGTGGGCTGGGGTGAGTGGGGAATTTGAAACATATGCTGATGCCTAGGCCTCCTAGAGATTCTTGATGAATTTGGTTTGTGAGTCATACCCAAGCATCAGAATTTTTGATAAAAGTACTCTAAATGATCTCCACCTGCAGCCAGGGTCCAATGTTACTCCTCATTAATTGGCCGTCTCTATACCACACTGGAGAATCGTTTGCTATCATTAAATATTCTTAACAGATACCCAGGACCACAATATAAAGAGGAGCCCAAGTAGGAAGATTCAGGTGAAGTACTTTCCCTCCCAGGTTGTTTCCCCATCTTAATCTTTCTCAATCTCCTGACTGATAGCTAAACATCCTTTCCTTGTACCTACTTTTCAACTGCTCTGGAGGATTCATTCATTCAACAGATAGCTGCTGAGAGCCCACAATGTCCCAGGCACTGTTCCACAGGTTGAGAATCAGCATGAACAAGGCAGCTAAGGCACGTGCACGGAGGGAGCTTACCATCCCTTAAGGAAAGACAGACAACAATAAACAACTTAAGCTCGCTTAGGTATGCCACCAGTAGCATGCTGGTAAATTAACTACTGGAGAGCTCTGATTTATAGAATTTGCCTATTTCTATGGTATATATACTTCCACCACAGCAGATTTCAAGCTGCTCACTGAATATGCACAGTAGCCACTGTTACACAGGATTTTCACTTTACAGTGTGATAGATATAATCACCGCAAGAGCACAGATAAAAGAAAAATTTAGTATAATAATTAAGAAGTGCTGGGTTTTTATTACTTTTGTTTTTAACAGTATTTAATTGTAAATTTATAAAACTTAATCTTTAATTTTTACTAATGGCTGTGCTTTAACAGTAGGCTTGCACACTTCATGAAAACTAGCAATCGGCTTTGAGAGCCAGTATGAGACTACTGTGGCATAACACCAGAAAGAGAATATAAAGAAAATACTAATGAGAAAGAGTGACTTGAGAACTACTTTAAATTAAATGGTAAGGCCTCTCTGAGGTGGTGATGTTTGAGCTAGGTCCTCATTTAAAAAAGGCAGGAAGGCAAAGTAACAGAGCATGCCATGCAGAGGGGGCTGTGAGCACTCTGAGGAGAGTAAGCTCATTGCCTGAGAAGAACAGGCCAGTGTGGCTGAAGCCCAGTGAGCAAGATTAATAAAATCAGTGAGGCAGCAGCTGCCTGATTCTATGGTCTTGAAGGACACTGTAAGGAGTCCAGACTTTTCACTCAGATTCTAACAGAAAGCCAAAGCTTGGGTTGTGGGTACACCAGTGATTACCCCTCCCAGTCTTCACTCTGTGTTTCACTGAAAGACTTCAGGCAGACTTATGCCTTCAGATACAACCCACTTGATGATGGCGCCAAATTTACATATATTTAGGCCAGACCTTCCTCTTTTGCTCTGGCACCATATTTCTAATTCTATTTGGTTAATTCCAAACACCTCGTGATGTGTCTGGTCCATTAATATGATAAACCACAAGTTAAAAATCATTAATTTTGCCTTGGCATCCCAAGCTGAACACATCCCGAACTGGAATTACTATTATACCATCTGACTAAACCTGCTCCTCCCCATATTTCCTATCAGCAAAAGGCATCATCATCCACCCAGTGGCCAAATCAACAGAAACCGGGAGTCAACTTCAGACAGCCTCCTGTTCCTTGTCACCACATTCAACTGCCCTAAATATCATACAAGCTCACATCTCTTCCTTCTCCCCAGGCTCACTGGCCCTGCCTTACTTCAGGCTTTCATCACTTCTCTGGGTTACTGCAGTAGTGTCCTAACAGCTCCGTGCTGATGGCATCACATTCTTTCCCAACCAGATTTCTTTCTGCAGTCTCAATTTAAGTGTGAGAGATTATCCACACAAATAACCAGGCGGGAAACGTAGTCATCTTCTCGGACGTGCAAAATACAAATCTGATCATCCTTAAATGGTCCCCTACAAAGTGAAGATTTTATCCTTAAGAGTGTTGTACACATGATACCTAAAATTCCTTGAGGAAATATCCTCTGCCTACTTCCTTAGTTTTGTTTCTCATGCCCCCTTTATTGAACCTTTACCTAACTACTTGGTTCCCTCAAACATGGAAGGGAGTGGTTTTCTTACATTAATGCCTAGGGCAGTCTTCCTCTCCCTCACCTCACATTCACATCTCAGGTGTCCCCTTCTCTTAGAAGCCTTCTCTGAGTCCCCAAAAGCTCATGTACCCCTACTCTTTACTCCCACAACATACTGTGCATTCTTCAGTTGCTTACTTGTAATCATTTGTTTACTTACATGACTTCCTTTGAAGTCTTTAAAGGTAAGGCCTGGATCTTTAACTACTCTATTATTATTGAGACTAATGACTGGGACACTGTAGGTAACCATTGCTGCAATGTTTGCTACACCAGCAGTATCTTAAATATTCTAAAACACTACTCTCAGATTAGATAGAGTATTGCACAGTAACAGTGTGGCTGAAGAAATAAATAAAGACAATAAGAAAAAGAAATAGGAAGAAAAAGTTCCGGTTATCAGGAAAGCAGACTGCTGTCACAAGAGAAGCAAGCTGTCCAAGTGCAGATGTAGAAAAAGTTCACATGCAATTGCCTTAGTTTTTCATGTGAAAAAATTGCCAAAAGTCTTATTATTAAAGAACTACTGGTGAACAGGGAAACAAAAAAATCCATTCCTTTCTTTAATGCACGAGTAGAAAATTGAAATCAATTAATTCTCCAGCTAGTTTAGGGCTGAAAAGGTGAGTCAGATCTAAACAGCAACCCTCTTCCCTACATGCCATGCCAGAAAATAAGGCTGTAATATTTCCACCACAGAACTGTGGGGTGAGAAGGTCACAGAGGAGAGGGATTAAAGTGACAAGTCTAAGAGAAGCAGCCAGTTAACAGCAATTATAAGCCCAGAGCTCTGGACAGTGATGGAACAGAAGTTTCCCCAAGTTCCAAAGAACACTGGTGTCCTAATACGTATTCTCTTTCCAAGCAGGGTCTTTTGTTTGTCGTGCTCTTTGTGTTCTCTGTTATGTAATTCTTACACAAATAAATATATTTAAGTCAGAAACTGGCACTACCTGCCAAGACAGGTAACATTCTTTTAAAATGCATTCCTTTATTTCCTCCTAAAGTAGATAAAAATTCATTCAGGGGCAAAAAAAAAATCAGTAGCCCCAGGATTGTGCAATTCTGAAAGCTACAAAGCTTCCACCTCATAATTTCTTCACAAAAACGTTCTGTTGGCAAAGTGGGTAAAATAGAGAGAGAGGGAGAGTTGGGGGTGGAAGGGAAACTGGAGAAAGGCTGGCTGGCATTAGCTGTCTTCCAAAACGATTTGTGGAAAAGGTACAACGGCAGATGAAAGACAAAAATGCAATACAAAATTCCATAAGTTCCAAATAGTCCTAGATTAAAAACTTAAAAGTCTTAAAAACTCTATGCCCAGAGACAAGCCAAATATTTTTTTCTCCAATTAATATCACAGCAGCAAAAAGGACAGGATTTGCTCAAGACAGCCCCACATGCACTGGCTGGAGAGAGCCGGATCCAATTCTCACCCCTCACTCCTCGTCAGGAGCTTACTGAAGGCCCGGAGCCTGGTGGAGGAAGCAAGAAGGAACGAGGGGAAAGGAACCAGGCGGGCCATCGCCAGCAGAAACTTCTAAAAGCATATCACACTGGTACACTCTCGGCCATATACCGTTGCCTCGGAAACCTAACCCCTCTGCCGGAGTCTCGGGATCCACTCTTTCGGGCCAAGGGTCGTGGCCGGTAGGAAGCCGACACCAGGGGAAAGGGGCCCTCTCTGGCGGCCCCGCCCCGGGCCTCGTTCCCCCGTGAGCCTACCGAGTAGAGGAGCACAACAGCGCCGGGACTGGTGGAGTTGACGGAGAAGCAGGAGTTGGATGAACTGGAAGAATCCATGGTGCAGCTGCCGTCCCGGTCCCGGTCGGAGTCTGGATTCTTTGCTACGCGATGGTGGTGGTAGCGCTGGCGGGGGCGGTTCTTCTACGCTGGGAGGCCCCACCTCGCCTAGGGCGGTGGCACCCTCTGCGGCCGCTCCCGGGGACCTCGGGCGCCGCCATCTTAGCCAGGACGGAAGCCGTGCGGGGACCTGGAGCGCGCGCGCAGCCTGCGGACTCTGGAAGTGGGCCGTCTCGCGGTGGACTCCGCATGGCGCAGGACCTTGAGCTTGGGATGTCTGTGTCTCCCGGCTCTCAGACACATCTGGACGCTCTGCTTAGAAACCTCTACGACTTTGGTGAGTGCAGGGCCACAGAGCCCACGTGGACAGCGGACTTGAGGAGCCGAGGGTCCACTGTGCGCCCGGAACTGGCCAGGCCTCTGCTCTCAGGCTAAAGGTTCTTGCACGGCGAGCACCCCTCCGCTTGTCGCCGGGTTCCGAGAATGGGTCCCGCACACAGCACCTCCATCGAGCTCACCTTTCTAGCCTCCACGATCAGACCCTGTTGGGTTACTCTTGGGGAATGAAACCTCCCAACTTTTCCTCAGTGTGAGGGCCAACCTAGTTGATTGTTCAAAGTATCCAGGCTTTCAGACGCAAACAGGATGATTCACACTGTACCTTGGGCTTTCAAAATAACCCATCTTCTAACTTTTTTCCCGGACCTCTGGGTAGCTCCCCCGACACCACCTCCAGGCCCTCCTGACCTTGTCACCTTGGGGCCCCATCCTTCGTTGTGTCGCTTGCCAAGGACTTAGAGCGTTTTCACATGATGTTTTTCCACGACCTTTTCTTCCTCTAAGTGGCCGACCTGTGCTCTCCTTAATTTTGATGGAGAAAAAGGAAAATAAAAAAGGTCAAAGATTGGCTACCACCTGGCACTTCAGCAGGAAAACAGCTCCGCACATTCCAAAAAACTTTCCCCAGGGAAGGTGACATCCTTTGTTTAGGCGCCAAAGATAACTGTTAGGCATTAGTGACCTTCAGGACGGAACAAATGTCTTGAATTAGTAGTGTCATGTTGTAAAAGCTATTATTTTATTTTGGAGCCATTGTTCAATTTTAAGTTCACTTAAACAGCAAAAATCACAGCTAAAAATTATTGATAATTTACCATGTACTACTTGCTTTTCACGTATTGACTTTTAGTTTTCAGAACAACCCTATGAAATAGTCATTAATCCCATTATTACAAATGCAGAAACAAGCACTAGAGGTTAAAAATGAACTGAAGTTCACTTAGCTAGTGGTCTGCAGAGCCTGGGTTCCAGGCCCCAGAGTGTCTAACTCCAGACCCCGCACTTGTATTGACTTACGCTGTGGACAGAGTACCTCTGTGCACTGTTGGGAATATTGGAAGATGGAGAAGACTTAGTCTCTGACCTTAGGAAGTTTAAAATCTGGAGAAAATGATTTCTGCAAAATCCTAAATATAGTTTATGTCATCACAGGTTGGAAATTATGCTGGGAGCTCTGAAGGCATGGGCTGTAACCAGTCCTTTCTGTATCCCTAATGCCAAAATTTAGTTGACTCTTAAAGTTTTTTTGAATGAAAGACTAAGAAAATAGAAGCAACCTTAAGTGATCAGCCAATATTCAGATGGCTCTGAGAGCTCAAATTCTTGTCAGAACCTTTAGATGACTGCTCAGAGTTAGAACAGGTGAAACAAAGAGGAGCTATGGGAATTTAATAGAAAATAAAGTTGTTCCAAGTTAAGCTGGTTGTCTTAAGTCAATCTTAATGCATAAAAGGAAAACTGAAACTGACCTGTAACCCTAGAAAGTGTTAAAAAGAAACACTAGCTGAAATGGCAGACGTTTTTAGTACAAATTGTCAGCTAGCTGGGATTACAAGTCCCTGGGACTGTTGCCATGATGACACTTTTAGTAAGGACCAAGTTGACAATTCACATAATTGTATGAGTAAGAGTCAAAGACATAAATATAATCACCCAGGAAAATATGACTGCATTTTGGATTCTATAAATTGGGCAAATACTATCTTATTTGAAGAAAAAGTTTCTTCTTAGTGTGTATTTCTAGGTGTTGATAGCTGTGGCGTATGTACAAGTGCGTTTACATGATTTAATGATTTGATAAAAATACTTATTTTTCCATTTTGTGCTTGAACAAACAGGGGAGACAGAAGATGAAGCAGGTAAGAAAAGGGTCAGAAAGAAAAGTGAAAGCAAGAAGAGAGATACAGGGACTCCAGTGGCCTTGACAGCAGAACTCACTCCCCTACCTGGTTCTCATGTAAGAGGCCCAAGAAAAAGTGCTACCTGCTTCTTCAGAGAGCTCAGAGAAGAGCTGCAGTGTGCTCCTGCTGTGACCCCCCTGGGCTATCCCTCAGGACCAAAAGTCTCTAGTGCTACAGTATCTCCCACATCCTTGAAGAACAACAGGGGGCAAGTAGAAGTGATAGAATTTCACAGCGGAAATAAAAAAAGACGACAGAAGCTAGATCCAGATGGTAGCACAAAGGTAATGAATTTGTTAATTTATATGGTGAAAACTCTGATATTGAGTATTAGACTTTATAGACTGTGTCAGGAACCCCAAGACTACCCCAGGCTCAAAGCATTTGCTGAAAGCATTCACAGGACCCAAGACTCAGCATATAGTCATAGTCACAATTACAATTTATTCTAGCAAAAGGCTACAGAGTAAAATCAGCAAAGTCAAAAGTACATGGGCCAAGTTTGGAGGAGACCAGGGGCAAGTGTCCAGGAGTCCCCTCCCAATGGAGCTGCATGTGATATGCCTGTTTCCCCAGTGAAGATATGTGGTAGAATGTGGGAGGTGTTACGAACCAGGGAAGCTCCCCAGCCTGAGTGACCAGGGGTTTGTTGGGGGTTCAGTTAGATAGGCCTATTGACTGACTTTAGTTATTCAAGTTCTACAGCCCCAGAGAAAAAGCGGGTTTTCACCATAAATCACATTGTTAGTATAAGCTATCTGGGCATACCTAGTACAGCATGGCTCAAGGCCTCAGGTGTGCAAAAACACTCTTACTAGGCAGAATATTCTAATTGTTCCATTCCCAAGAGCCAGCCGAGGGTCAGTCACAAAAATAAGGCTTTCTTGGGACTGTGCAGGGTTTTATAAACTCAAGTCCACTAGGTTAACCCATTTATGCTCATAAGCCTTCCTGTTGATAGTGCTCAGAGGAAAGACTGTCATTCAACAAAACTATTTCTGGCCAGTGTTCTAGACCCTGGGATATACCATAATAGACAAGACTACTTTCTCTCAAGGAACTTTTATTCTTTTTTTTTTAATGTCTTAAGAGATTTTTGCCTATTTATTTATTTACTTTCTTTTGATATCATTAATGTACAATTACTTGAACAACGTTATGGTTACTAGACTCCCCCTGTTATCAAGTTCCCCCCCACATACCCCATTATAGTCACTGTCCATCAGCGTAGTAAGATGCTATAGAATCATTACTTGTCTTCTCTGTATATACTGCCTTTCCCATGTCCCCCCTATGCCTCCCCACCACTACATTATGTGTGCTAATCAGAATGCCCCTTTTTCCCCCTTATCCCTCCCTTCCCACCCATCCTCCCCAATCCCTTTCCCTTTGGTAACTGTTAGTCCATTCTTGGGTTTGTGAGTCTGCTGCTGTTTTGTTCCTTCAGTTTTTTCTTTGTTCTGGTACTCCACATATGAGTGAAATCATTTGATACTTTTCTTTGTCCACCTGGCTTATTTCACTGAGCATAATACCCTCTAGCTCCATCCATGTTGTTGCAAATGGTAGGATTTGTTTTCTTCTGATGGCTGAATAATATTCCATTGTGTGTATGTACCACATCTTCTTTATCCATTCACCTACTGATGGACACTTAGGTTGTTCCCATTTCTTGGCTCTTGTAAATAGGGCTGCGATAAACATAGGGGAGGGGTGCATATGTCTTTTTCAAACTGGGCTCCTGCATTCTTACGGTAAATTCCTAGAAGTGGAATTCTTGGATCAAATGGTATTTCTATTTTGAGCTTTTTGAGGGCCCTCCATACTGCTTTCCACAATGGTTGAACTAGTTCACATTCCCACCAGCAGTGTAGGAGGGTTCCCCTTTCTCCACATCCTCACCAACATTTGTAGTTGTTTGTATTTTGGATGGTAGCCATCCTGATGTGAGGTGACATCTCATTGTGGTTTTAATTTGCATTTCTCTATGATTAGGGATATGGAGCATCTTTACATGTGCTTGCTGGCCATCTGAATTTCTTCTTTGGGGAACTGTCTGTTCAACTCCTCTACCCATTTTTTAATTGGCTTATTTGCTTTTTGTTTGTTGAGGTGCGTGAGCTCTTTATATAATTTGGATGTCAACCCCTTATCAGATATGTCATTTATGAATATATTCTCCCATACTGTAGGATGTCTTTTTGTTCTACTGATGGTGTCCTTTGCTGTACAGGTTTTTAGTTTGATATAGTCCAGCTTGTTCATTTTTGCTTTTGTTTCCCTTGCCTGGGGAGATATGTTCATGAAGAAGTTGCTCATGTTTATCTCCAAGAGTTTTTCACCTACATTTTTTCTAAGAGTTTTATGGTTTCATGACTTAACTTCAGGTCTTTGATCCATTTTGAGTTTATTTTTGTGTATGGGGTTAGACAATAATCCAGTTAAGGAACTTATATTCTGATGGAAAAGCAGTTTGACTCCACTGAGCAACAATCTCTTTCAGACTAAATTTGTAAGTCTGACTTAAAATTCAGTCCATGAGAAAGGTGTTGCTTATCCAGACTTTTTCACAAAGATACCACGATAGTTTGTCAAATTCTCACAAAAATCTAGTTATTCTATGTGTTCCCATATCTTATAAACTTTTATCTATTATAAAGGAAAAGAGGATTGTATTAATGTCCTAGGGATGCTGTACAGAAATTATTTTTGTTGCAGCCCCGGAGGCCAGAAGCCCTAAGTCATGGTGTTGGCTTAGCTGCACTCCTCTCTAAAAGGGGGGGTTCCTTCCTTGCTTCTCCCAGCTTCTGGTGGCTCTGAGGTTCCTTAGCTTGCAGCTGCATAACTGTAAACTCTGCCTCTCTTCTCCCCTGTGTGTCTGAGTTTCAGATCTCCCTCTGCCTTTGTTTTAGAAGGATACCTGTCACTGGATTTAGGGCCCACCTTAAATCTAGGTTGAATCTCATCATGAGGTCCTTAACTTAATTACACTACAAAGACTTTTCCCAGCTAAGGTTGCATTCTCGGATTGCAGGGATTACGCATGGGCACACCTTTTTTGGAGGCTACAATTCAACCCTCTACAAATGTAGTTAATCTTGCACTGTTCTTTGTGAATGTGAGTGAGACACATGCTAGGACCCAGTGTTTGCTGCCTCTTCCGTATGGCCTAAGAAATCATCTACGCAGTCTTTTCTGTAGTTCCGGTAGCACCACATGTCAAGCTCACCAGTATCTCTTCCTCAAAGATTATTACTGCATTCTGTAATCATATCTACCTTTATTTTAGGATTCTATGTCAGCTTTCCAACTCAGCACCAACTACTAGGCCGCTGGCAACTGTTATAGGCAGGCTAAGGAATGGATTTCCTTGTCCTGGGGCAGCCTGAGCCCCCAGGCTGGCCTGCTGGGGAAGCTTACAACCATTGGTATTACCCCAGGGTACAGTACAAATGCTGGTATTTTCTGTGTTTGCTGTGATGTGAAAAAGTTGGGAAGTACTGCTTTGCGATATAATTCTGCATTTGGAGAACTGAACTGTCATGAAGCATCTAGGTACCTTCCCTTGCTTCCTCAGATGTCTTGGGATTCAGCTTCCTCTTACATGCTCTGTGTTTCTTTCTGGAATGGAAGATTTTCTTTCTGATAGAAGGGACAAAAAAGGTTGGCCTTAAATGAATCTGCACTTCTCTATCTCTTAGTAATAGAGTATCTGCAGCAAGCTATTGAATTTTTTTCCTACGGCTTCAAACGATCCCTTTGTGACTGTAGTTGGCTGTTCTCTAGAATACGGATTGGACTTCCCAACCTTAGTTACATTATCTACTTGTCTCTGGTTTCTGCCCTTCCTCGTTTTTAAAACCTATCCTTTGAAAATGTAAATGTGTCTGGCTAAGGAGACAGATATGAACACAATAAAAACATATATGCCCATAAAAAGACTTTAGAATGTTGACATTGCAACATGTAAATAAACACAAATGAATAAATATATCTAGTTATGGCATATCCTGGAATGCCACACAGGAATATAGGGAATGCCAGGTAAAGAATTGCCAGGCAGTAGGGAGTAATTACTGTACTTAATGCCGTGCTAAGAGTTTGTATAACATGATAAACTATAGTTGTGGCTCCTGCTGTCCGAAAGTTTGCAAGTCATCACAAGACAGTTCAGACAGACATGGAATAGCAAAAATACATAATACAATAATGAGCCTGCATAGAGTCTGCTGGTTGTCTTTGAAGAGTACTTGAGTCTGGAAGAGGTTCTAAGGGGTTGGACAGCTATTCATCTGGCTTTGCCTGAACCCAGAAAGTGACCTTTTTCCAGAGCTTAGACCTGTGCCATCAATACTGTGATTCAATTACATTGTGTATTGAAACAGCTTTTCATGAGTGCAGTATTATGCTTTATAAGAAAAAAGTAGATATTTGGCCTTTGTCACTGTTTATGGCAAAAAAGCTCCTAAAATTTGGAAATTTAGGAGCTTGTAATTTCCTAAATGCTGGGAATGGTAAAGGTGTCTTCTGTTATGCTAATAAAGTGTGTGGAAGAGCTCAGTGGGGTTTGTTGCTGGGAAAACCAGTCTTGTGATGAGAGGGTTGGAACTTTGAGTCCCACAACTTGACCTCTTGGGGAGGGGAGAGCAGCTGCAGGTTGAAACAGCTGTCAGCAGCCAGTGATGTAATCAGTCATGCACATATAACAAAGTATCATAAAACCCCAAAAGGACAGGGTTTGGAGAACCTCCTGGGTTGGTGAACACCTGAAGGTGCTGGGAGAGTGGTGTGCTTTGGCGCCAGAGGTAGGGGGAGCCCCGTGCCCCTTCCTGGGGCCCTCGCTGTTCCTGATTGCAGCCATATGTAATCAGCTGGTGATCTAGTAAGTAAATGGGTTTCCTCCATTCTGTGAGCCACTCTAGCAAATTAGTTGAACCCAAGGAGGGGGTTCTGGGAACCTCCAGTGTGTAGGCAGTTGTTCAGAAGTACAGGTAACAATCTGGGTTTGCAATTGGCATCTGAAGTGCAGGGCAGTCTTGTGGGACTGGTCCCCTTACCAGTGGGGTCTGATGCCAGCTCTGATAGTATCAGAGCTGAGTTGAATTGCAGAGCACCCAGGTCGTACAGGAGCATTGCTTGTTGGGTGTGGGTGAACCTTCCCTGCATTGAATTGGTGATCAGAACCCCTTTTAAGGGGCTTATCTTTGAACTTGGCCACCACTTATATAACATTTTACACTTTCCAAATGTCTAGCCTACAAATAAAGTTCCTGATCCTGTCCCACAAAAACACTGATTATAGAAGTAGTTTGTCAGGAAGTAGTAAGTAAGAGATCACTTTTTCATTCCACAAATACCTGAGTGCTTACTGTTTGCTAGACTCAGGAGATCCCGCAGTGAATGAGGTGGAATCCTCTGCCCTTGTGGAATATACTGTCCACTGGTGGAGTCAGGCAGACTGCAGGTACATTAATAATATAATTAAAAAGTGTTATAAACGCTCTGAAGGAAAGAAATAGGGTCCTGAGAGTAATAGGCAGAAATGCCCTTCAGTGGAGTGGCCAGAAGGACTCTGAGGGGATGACGTCAGGCAGGCTGGTAAAGGTCTTGGTGACAGGAGCCGAGGAGAGGGCTGCAGGCAGTGAGGAAGCAGCTCTGGAAATGCCCTGTGGTGTGGAGAGGCCTGCTGGGTCTAGTGGGGCAGTATCCAGGGAGCATGGCAGACAGCTGCCCCCACATGGCTGGTCCTGTTGGCAATGGGGAGGCCTTTGGATTTAGTTTAAATTACATGGGAAGCCACTAAAGAAATTACAGCAAGGTTATGAAGTGATGTGATTTATATTTTACAAAGATCCTTCTGGCTCCTATATGGTAAGCAGGTTATAGGTCAGCAGTAGTGAGGGGATTGAGTGGGGAGTTTATTACAGTGGTCCAGGTTCAAAATGGAGTGATCTGGACTTGTGATTGGAGGAATGAGTGCAAGACTGCCTGTGAGGGAGAAAATTCCTGTGCTCTGAAGAAACGTAAGTGTCATGTATAGCTTAAAATTGACCCATTGCTTGGCCCTTAGGGTCTTAATGGTGTTTCTCCACCCTTAGCCTTGGTCCATGTTATGAACCTTAGCCTCCCCTGTGGTCCACATAGAAAAGGGATAGGAAGAAATAATAGAAATAATAGAAGAGTGTGCTGTAGATCATCAGAAGGGGTTCTTGGATCCTGTGGCCTGGTCTGAGGTCCATGTAGACTGCTTCTGAGCATGTAACAGGTTGCTAATAATAGCTAATATTTACTGGGTGCTTATTGTGTACAAGTGACTATTTATATTCAGTGGCTAATTCAGTATCTCACTGAATCCATAAAATTCATGTGAACTGTCCTCATTTTACAGAAGATATTGGTACCTAGAGGTTCAAGTATTTGCCTGTATTTAAGCAGTAGCTCCACTGCCCCAGGTCTGCAGTTCCCAAACCCCAGAGCTTTTTAAATCACAGGTTTTTTTTGTTGCTTTTTAAGTTTCTTGTAATTTGGCAGCAAAACTTGACCTGAACTGAAGTGAGACTTAAGAATTATTTTTGTTCCATTTGGCATTAATGTTCATAGATGTGGCCACAAAAATGTTAGGAAGGAAAGGACTCGGTGTTGCTCGGTGTTGCAGGAAAGTCAGATATAGTGAGACAAGAGGCCAAAGTCAGGAAAGCAAAGTAAGTTTTAATGTACTCTGCCCAGAGTCACAGAGCAGGCCTGCCTAAAGTGAGACAGGCAGGCATACATGCTCATTCTGAGGCTTTTATGTGGTTTTTGGCAGGGCAGAGAGGTCCTTGATTGATAGCTGTCAGCTCTCTAGGCTTGTTCTGATTGGTGAAATGGGGGCAGGGTCTGTGCTGTGCCTGTGCCTCTGATGTTTCTTATCTGGGGGGACCGTGGACATTTCCTGAGTCACTCGTGGACCCTGTGGCTTCATCTGATCAACTCTCTAAGTCATTTCTGACTTTCTGGCTCTATTTGATCAACTCCCTCAGTTGATCATCTTTGAGTGGCCCTTTCTCCTTTTCAGCCCACTCATTTCTGTCTTTCTGCCTAACATTCCCCTCTCAAGCAGTTGAGACCCAAATCATTGGATGAGGGGTGACAACTGCTCTGGCTGCTTCCTGCTAGTGAGGGACAATTTGGTCATTTGGGTCCCTCTGCTTGCTGACTGTCGGGATGGTGAGATTAGGACAGTAAGGGTGTCCATCTAGGGGTCCCAGGAAGAAAGCTGATTCATCAGTTGGCAAGGGCTTGAGTCCTCATGACAACAGGACTTTGGGCTCGATGGACTTGAGTCTGGAAGAAACAAATTTAATTAAGAGATTTAGTAAGCATGGCCCAAATAGTAAGGCTGGGTGAAGCATCAGTAGGGGTCCTCTTAAGGGAAGCAGCCAGGATGCCCAGCTCCAAATCTGGGACCAGTTGCCCCAGGATTTTGAGAGTTGTTGTTGGATTCTGGAGGCACGTTCCAAAAAGCGTTTGGACAGTGTCTGTAACTAGGCCAGACTGGTTAGCATAAAAACAACATACCTCATTTAGAAAGAGGCATAGGCCTCCCTTTTCAGCAGTTAAGAGGTGCAATCCTCTGCTGTTTTGAAGAGTGACTGCTGCTAAGGAGTCTATCTGATTTTGAACAGTTGAACACTTTGGGCAATTTTTTTTAGGCTGTCAGAAAAATCTTTGTGGACAGGCTTTGGTAATAGCAAGATAGTTAGTCCAGCTATGCTAGAGCTTAGTCCTGTGGTGATTCCTAAGCCTATTAAGAGAGGAATGAACTGTATAACTCATTTAGCTCTTAGTGAGAGGACAAAGGAATGGTCAGTGATTGGTTACTGGGGACTATGTCAGTGTCTCGAGCCAGATGGACTAGGGTACAGGTCCTGGTCCAGTTAGCCGGGAGGCACAAATAGGTATTTAATCTGCATAAGAAAATGACTCCTTGATTTTTGAGGCAGAAATTTGGTTTCGATGGAAAATAAGTGGGTGAGTTTGGCTTAATTTTTGAGTTAGAACTCCGAGGGCCACTCCTTGTCTTTCATGGGAAGTACAGTTGGAATGGCCTGGCTGGGTTTGGGAGTCCTAAGGCAGGGTCTGTGTTAACAGGTCCTTAAGCAGATCTACAGCTCTTTGCTGTGATGGTCCCCAGTCTAAAGGTTTAGATCATCCTTTCCTTTTAGGACTCCATAGAGAGGCTGTGCAATGAGTTCATAATTTGGGATCCATAACCTGCAATATCCTGTTAGTCCTAGGAAAGCCCTGAGTTGTTTGCTAGTATTAGGTTGGGGAAGGGAAATAATGGCCTGAACTTGATGTGGAGAAAGGCCTCTCTTTCCTGGAGTAAGGATTATTCCCAGGTAAGTGACCTTTTGTTGTACTAACTGAGCTTTGGCCCTTGAAACTTTATATTGCTGCTTAGCTAAGAAATTAAAGGTTTGAATGGTATGATTGATGGGGGGGAACAGATTAAAAGGTCATCACATATTGTATGAGTGTGCCCCCACTGTTCAGGTGCTGGTGGGCTAAGTCTTGGGACAATGCTTGTCCAAATGGATGAGGACTGTCTCTAAACCCCTGGGGGAGGACAGTCCAGGTTAGTTGGCCAGAGGTGTTTTCTGAAGTGGTTCATTCAAAAGCAAATAGTGACTGACTGTTTTTCTAAGGGGATGCAGAGGAAAGCATCTTTGAGATCTAGAGTTGTAAACCACGAGGTGTCAGGCAGAATAGCTCCTAATACAGAATATGGGTTAGGAAGCACAACTGCCTCATTGATAATTCTTAGATCCTGGACTAGACAATAAGTCTGTTCTTTCTTTTTGATGGCCAGGATTGGAGAATTGTAAAGTGAATTAGTTGGAGCTAGCAGCCCATGTTTAAGGTATTTGGAAATTAGAGGCTGGAGACCTTTACAAGCCCCAGGCTTAAAGGATATTGTTTTTGGCTAGGAAACTTAGTTGGATCTTTGAGCTAGATGACTACTGGGGTGGCATACTTAGCCCTTCCTGGGATTCCCTTTAATCTCAGGATTAATAGGCTGTTCCCAGTTCCGAAAAGCTGATGAGGGGGTTTTGGGAACAACCAGAAGTTGGAGAGGAGTCTGACTGGTTGGAGAAAAGCTAAAAATCATCCTAGTGTGTAATTTTTCTAGTATGTCTCACCCCAGGAGGGAAATAGGGCTTTCTTTTACAACTAAAAATAGATGTGAAAAATAATGGCTATGGAGGAGACATCCTAAGGGTGGAGTGAAGGGCCGAGTAGTAGTCCGAGTACTATACAAGTTCACAAGTTTGAGATGATAGGGGTCTGGAATAGAAATTAAGGACAGAGTAGGAGGCCCCGGTGTCAATTAAAAAGAAAATTGTCCTACCTGCCACGTCCATGTTTACTCTAGGCTCTATTCCAGTGGTGTTGATGTCATGGACTGGGGCCAACCAGCTAGGGCCTCTTCATTCCTGTGAAAGGAACTCAAGGACCATGGGCAGCTCTGATGGCCTAAGGGCCCTGCGGCCCACAGGGCAGAGGGCAGCCCAGTGACCCATTTCCTTACATTTGTAGCAGGGAGATTGTGGAGGCTTATCTCTGTTAGGACAGCTCTTAGCCCAATGTCCAGTCTTATGACAGACGTTACACTTACTACCTTTCTTAGAATTCTGGTCAGGACCTGTTGAGCCTCTGGACATGGGCTGATCCGAAAGGGCGGCTAATAGCTGAGTATGTTGGGTCTCCTTCCTCTTTTCTTTTTCCTGAGCCTTAGCCTCTTCTTCCTCATCATAGCCATAGAGCACAGTATTGGCCGTGGTCAGGAGTTCATCTACGCTGCTATTAGGGTTTATCTGGATCTGTTTTTGTAAGTTTTTTCCTGATGTCAGATAATGACTGTGAGAGGAATTTATCTCTCAGAATTACTTGTCCCTCATGTGTCTAAATCCAGATTAGTATATATAGTGAAGGTGTCTCTCAGTCTTTCTAAGAAAGTGACAGGATTTTTCTCTGGCCTCTGACTAATGGCAGCAACTTTTGAATAATTAATAACTTTTTGCCTGGTGTTCTTTATCCCTTTCTTTATGCGAAAGAGGAAGTGGTTTCTCCCCCACATATTGTCTTTATCATTATAATCCCAATTAGGATCTGTAGAGGGGACAGCTGTTTCCCCACTGGGAAATTTCGTGTCTGATAAGTGGAGGCTACTGGCACATTTATGGGCTTCTTTAATAACTCTCTCTTGTTCAGGGTCAGAGACTGTCTGCCCCAGGATTATCAGGATATCTTTCCAGGTGAGGTCATAAGCTAGACTGATGTGCTGGAATTGATCAATATAGTTATCTGGATTGGTAGTATAGCTGCCAAGATCAGCTTTACTTTGTTTTAATTCACTTAGTGAAAAAGATTTGTGGACTAGCACTGTGCCAAATTCTCCACCTGCCATTTCTACTAATGGAAGAACATTAGCAGGTGCCTTTGGGAACAGATTTGAGTACCCAGGACCCTGTTCTTGATGGCCCTGTGGGGCTGGCTGTGACACTTTGCCCTTGGGTGGTCCTGGGTACTGGGGTGGAAGTAAAGCAGGCAGTGGAGCAGAGAGAAGGCTGGGAGGACTTTTTAACTCATAAGCCCAGCAGAGATCCTCTTGGCTTTTAAGATAGAGGAAAGCCTAAACATATGGGATCTCTGTCCATTTACTCAGCTTTTTGCAGAAAAGGTCAAGCTGCATATGGGTGTTAGGTTGAGAGTTTGATTAAGTGGCCACTGCTCCTGGTCTCCTAGTTGATATTGGGGCCAGGCTGTGTTGCAAAAGAATATTAGTCTTTTCTTTTTAAGTGTCTTTCCATCTATCTGGGACCAATGAGAAAGGATATAGCCCAGTGGCATAGTAGCCAGAATGGATTCCTGGTTGCCTGTCTAGGAAGAAACGAATGGGTTAAAGAGCCTAGTGTCCCAGGGTCTATTGCAGAGGTCTTGGCACCTCAAGACCTGGAAATCTATTCCTGTTTTGGATTTCTCCAGCAACAGGACGGAGGACTGAAAGACATAGTCCTGCAGAATTGGTTAGAGAGCCTAGCATCCCAGGGTCTATCCCAGAGATCCTGGCACAGCTGGCTGCCCAGGACTTTAACGCATCCTGCCTCAGACATCTCCAAGTGGGATATGGAGGACTAGTCTTGTGGCTTCCTAGTGAAGGGCTAAAGGGGGCTTACCATGATCTGAGGTGATCTCAAGAGCTGGAGACAGTAGAAATCAAAGCTGGCAGAAGGTCTTTGTGGGAGCCAGAAGGTGGCTCAACCAAATGGAAACTGGAAAGGAGATAGTGTCAAGCAGCCAAAAAACCTATTTGGGAGACGGCCAGGGGTTGGACTTGGATGTGATTTACTGTGTGCCTGATTGCACACATGTTGTCTTGTGGGTGGCTGGGAGCCTGATGCTTCTGTCCCTGATCTGCGATCACCTTATCCTGTCATGGGAATCTTCTAGTGGCAGCGTGCCCTAATAGCATTTTAGTGTGGCCAACCCATGTGTCTTTTGGTCAGAATGGCTGCCCAACAAAAAATGAAAGTAAGAGTGACTTACCACTGCTTTCTCCGAGGCATGGCACCAAAATATGTTAAGAAAGAAAGGACTTGGCTCAGTGTTGCAAGGAAGTCAGATACAGTGAGATGAGAGGCCAAAGTCAAGAAAACAAAGTAAGTTTTAATACACTCTGCACAGAGTCACAGAGCGGGCCTGCCTAAGGTGAGACAGGCAGGCATAGATGCTCACTCTGAGGCTTTTATATGGTTTTTGGCAGGGCAGAGAGGTCCTTGATTGACAGCTGTCAGCTCTCTAGGCTTGTTCTGATTGGTGAAATGGGGGCAGGGTCTGTGCTGTGCCTGTGCCTCTGATGTTTCTTATCTGGGGCACTCTGGATATTTCCTGAGTCACTCTTGGACTCTGTGGCTTGATCTGATCAACTCTAAGTCATTTTTGGCTTTCTGGCTCTATTTGATCAACTCCCTGAGTCATTTTTGCAGGCCCTCTCTCCTTTTCAGCCCACTCATTTCTGTCTTTCTGCCTAACAGAAATATGAATGTGCTTAATTATGAGTTGCTATCTTGGACCACACTGGAAATGGTATCTAATATACAGTACATTCACTGTATTAACTTTCTAAAACGTAAAATCTTCTGAGTTTTCTAAGTATCTCAATTCACCTTATTGCTTTGTACCACTCTCCCTGTTCTTTGTATGTCCAGGATGAGATAGGCATTAGGAAGAGAGTAATCTAGTTGAAGTATTTGCACTCAATAGGACCTGGATAAATTTCTTAATATTCCTAGAACTGCTTGCATTTTAAAAAGAGAGTATGTACTCCTTATCAGACAAATGTGGGACAGTGGAATTAATAGAGTACAAGAATCTAACTGGTACACAGTAAATCATTTTTGTTAGCAGATCAGTCCATAGACAAGTTCATCGAGCCTGGTGGACTACCTGTCTTCATCCCTCACCCACACATTTCTCCCAAAGTGTTCCTTCTGCTTTATAGCTTACTTCTTTCTTCATTGCCTGACATACAAGTTCTGAAAATCTCCAAACATTTCTCTCTCCTGTGTGTGGGACAGTAAGGCTTTATTAGAATGGGTTAGACCATGGTTTGATAATAAATAGTCCCTACATCTCAGTAGTTTAAGGGCAAAAATTAATTTTTCCGCATGTAACATGTCTCTTAGCATTGGCAGGGGCAGAGAGAGGACTCTGCTCCACACTGTCCTCATCTAGAGACCCAGGATGACAAAGGCTGCACCACCTGGAAGGTTTTTAGTTCTCTGGTGAAGAAGGGGAATTGGTGAATCTTTCTTACAGGTTCCATGTGGAAGGGTTATACTTCTTCTCTGCTCACATTTCTTGGGCCAAAGAAAGTTATGTAGCCCTGCCTGACTTCAGGAGGCAGTTGAAGCCCAGTTCTGGAAGTAGAGGAGGACCTGCTAGTCTGTAGGTAGTAGTGCTTCCTACCACAGTGAGTACAAGGGGGAAAATAGGAAGCCACCGATTGTTACTTAATCAGGAATGCATTGTGAATAATGTACTGGTTTAAAAGCTATGAATAAAAATTAAGGTTAGATAATAGTGGGGTCATGCCAAGATAGGAATGTCTGGCCAGACCTGTCACCAGGGTTTGCCCTTGGTCTACACAGCGCCCCAGCCCAGGTTCCTCACAGACAGGATGAACAGAGGCCTGCTTGGAAGCACTGGGTAGTCTGTGAGGCCAGTTGCTCCATTCTCATGCTGGTTTTCTGGGTAACAGGTCAGCCTAAGGGCATCTGTGATACCTCTAGTGTTGTTAGGAATCCAATGTTCCTAAAAGAAATTTTGGGGGAAGGAAAAAGAGGAAGAACTATTTAAATATTTAGAAAAGGAAGTAAATGTTCCATAGAATTTTGGAGATCTGTAAAAGGTACAGGTTTTTTTTAATACATAAGATTTATTTTTGAGGATTTGGATATGATTGTGTGTAGAGAAAATGGAAATTTTATGGCCAGTATTCTCACCTCCTCTGAGTCTAATACTTCCCATTGTATACATACAAGCCTGCTTACATACCCCTTGGCAGAAAACTGTTTACTGGTGGAAGAGCCACCTGGAGTAAGCTGTCAGTCACGGGTGTATAGGCCCACAGGAGGGTTGGAAAAGAAACGAACAAGCTCCTGGATTGTAATTGGGCATGGAGGCTGCCAGTCATCATAGAGATGGGCCCTCAAAGTTCTGCAGGAAGGAGAAGCAGATAGCTTAGGGAGCCTAGAGGGGAGTGAGAAGCAGAAGAGGGAAGCCGTGGAGCCTCAGTGCTAGGAAGGGAGAAGAGAGCCTCATGCTGGGGAACAGGAGAGAGCAAAGGCTCTAGCCTGACGGGAGATGGAAATGGGCTTGCCGCTTGTACATAGCCAGGTGACTGCCATGAGAATAAAGCTTGGTTTGAGCCCCTTTGAACCACTAACATTCCATTGTTATTCAGTCTCATCGACTTTATAGTGAACTTGCCCAGAGTGGGAAACCCCTGCATCCTCTCAGAGCAACATCCTAAAATCCTAAAGATTTAATGCATTTGTTTTTTAAAAGTAGTATTACTGTTTATCATAGTAAATAAATTAGATGTAAGTCCGGGAAGAGGAAATCAGTCAAAGGGAGAAATAAAGTTTAAAATCTGTTTATTGCTTACAAACTGCAGTCTGAGGCTTCTCTCTTTCCTGCTCCAGCAGAAGCAAAACCCAGCACTCCCTCTCACCTCTCAGGTACAGATAAGCTCTCCATTGCCCAGGTAATTACCCGGTGATATAGAGATGAACTTATCTCCACCCCTGAGGAATGATGCAAATGCACTAAAGCCATACTTCTTTTGACCTCTGAACACCTATTGATATGCAGATGTACTAAAGCCAGGTGAGATTTTCTGGAAATATTACATACAGTTTTATACACAGATGTGCATGCCGATGAAAAGATATCCTAACTTCAAAGTAAATGCTATTTTTTCCACTCATGGAACAGGATGTAAGACTTTCTGGGGTATATAAGTGAAAGCTCACTCCCACAGCATCAGCCATGCTGTCCATGATCTTAGTTAAGGTATGATTGTAGCTCTGGGCTGAAGAGGATTCCAGCTCCAACACTCTGGATTTGGTGGAACCAAAAAATGATAATGGAACGTTGGGGTTAAAAAGGGATGTATATAAAGCTTTCTTCTCACTGTGGCAGGTCACGTGCTAAACCTGTTCGCTTCCAGGGCAGTGTACAATAGCAAGTCCATCTCAGCCTCTGCCTCTGCCCCAGGCTTGGCCTCCTCTCCCAGCTCATTCTTGCCTCCAGCCTCTGCTATCCTAGCACCAGGTGGAGGGAGCTCTTTTAATGGCAACACAGGCAATAATGGCTTATCACCAACTGGTGTGCAAGCATGTGCACCTCTGCAAAGGCTATGTATTACATCATTGCATGTATGCAGTGGGCTAGTAGGTTAGGATCACGTGAGGATCTTAGCCATGGAATTTACATTTTCCCTACAATGATAAAGCCAGGAATCTCCATCAAGAAATGTGGATGATGCACTGACTCAGCACAGAGCCAGGCCATATGCCTAGAGCATGACAGTCACCCTCCTTGGTATAACCTCTTTTGTCATACTCGATGCGCAGGCCGGTCAGGAGTCAGTGTTCATGTGACAGTAGATACACGGTGCTGTAGAGACTGCCAGAAGCTGAGGATTCACAGTCAGGGGCACAGTTAGTAACACAAGCCTTACTGGAGCTTTCCTACCCACCAGGCCCTGCCACACCTCCCTGCTGCCTACCCATTCTGTTCCCTCCTGACCCCAGGAGCTCAGTTCAGGGCTCCTCACATTGACAGAACACTTTTGTGGGAACACTCAGGGAACACCCAAAATACAGGGTGGGAGAAAACAGAAGCCAAAGACAACTTTGCCTTGAAGGAGAAACTGGAGATCTGTAGAGGGCAGTGCGGAGCCCCTCTCAGCGAGCTGCAGGAAGGCACGGAGCTCTGTCTCCTCCCTCATGCCCCTACTGGGGAGCTGCAGGATGCCCCCCACTGGCAGGCAGCAGCCGCATGAGGGAGATGGTGCTCAGCTTTTATGGCCTACTTCCTGTGTCCGGATTTAGGGGCCACAGTTGAACAGTGACTGCTATTGTTGGCGAGATTTGACAACAGTTTTCTTAAAATCTCAAGCCTCTGGTCAGTTGTATGGGTTGAGAACCACAATCCGGATATATTGATGTAAAGAGTCACATAATTTGCAAATGCACAGTCATTTGTAGTATCATTTTCTCTTGGGAATTACTGGCCAAATTCCATCATTTCTACAAAGCCAATGTTCCTGTAAGAAACAGTCAACTCAAGAGAGTTTTGTTAGCCATTATTCTAACGGCTGGATGGGAAGATGAAAGAATTATTTAAACATATTTTTCACCCTCTAAAATCCCCATCCAAACACCTTTTCTAGACTCCTACCAAACAAAATTTCCTACATGTAGTGTGTGAGACAGAGATGTTGGGGTCTCTCTCACCATCTTTTTTTTCTTGGTTTATTATAAATCCTTTATAAACTTTGAGACTTCAACATTTTTTTTCTACTTTTTTCTTCCACTAGGTATTAATTAGGCTTTTGTGTAGCATGCTTATATTGTTGTTTGGTATTTAGGTATCTGGTCCAGTTTCAAGGCTGTTTTTTTCTTTTTTTTTATTGAAGGGTAGTTGACACACAGTATTACATTAGTTTCAGGTGTACAACACAGTGATTCAACATTTATACACATGATAATTCTAGCTACCAGCTATCACCATACAAAGTTGTTAAAATATTTTGACTATATTCCTTATGCTATACATTACATCCCAGTTACTTATTTATTTTACAATTGGAAGTCTGTATTTTTTTTTGTTTTTGTTTTTTGAGAGGGCATCTCTCATATTTATTGATCAAATGGTTGTTAACAACAATAAAATTCTGTATAGGGGAGTCAATGCTCAATGCACAATCATTAATCCACCCCAAGCCTAATTTTCGTCAGTCTCCAATCTTCTGAAGCATAACGAACAAGTTCTTACATGGAGAACAAATTCTTACATAGTGAATAAGTTACATGGTAAACAGTACAAGGGCAGTCATCACAGAAACTTTCAGTTTTGATCATGCATTATGAACTATAAGCAATCAGTTCAAATATGAATATTCGTTTGATTTTTATACTTGGTTTATATGTGGACACCACATTTCTCTCTTTATTATTATTATTTTTAATAAAATGCTGAAGTGGTAGGTAGATGCAAGATAAAGGTAGAAAACATAGTTTAGTGTTGTAAGAGAGCAAATGTAGATGATCAGGTGTGTGCCTGTAGACTATGTGTTAATCCAAGCTAGACAAGGGCAATAAAACATCCACGGATGCAGAAGATTTCTCTCAAAACAGGGGGGGTGAGGTTCTGAGCCTCACCTCTGTTGATCCCCAATTTCGCACCTGATGGCCCCCCTGCAACTGTGCCTGTCTTAGGTTGTTACTCCCTTGAGGAATCTTACCCATCTCTGGCTAACCAGTCATCTTCCAGGGCCATACAGGGAAATGTAAAGTTGGTAAGTGAGAGAGAAGCCTTACTGTTTGAAAAGGTTAGCTTTTTACTTCTTTGCAGATTTATGCCCTGTGGCTTTTATGCTCAGCATTTGTCTTGAGGTATCTTTACCACTTGGAAGAATTACGATACTGGGTGAATTTGATATGAGGCATGAATTCTGTTTAAGGGTTGTAATTAGGAAGGAAAAAGAAAAGCTATAGAAGTAGCAGGCGGGAGAAAACATGGGAAGACTGATTATTTCTTTGACATATCTTCTTGTAGAGTAACTTCAGCATGTATAGGTTTTAAACTACTAATTAAATTGCGCACACACATTGACATAATAGGAGTACAGTAACATAACCAAAGCAGACCTATAATACCAGCCATCTCCAGTGACAGTTTCAAGGCTTTTTAAAACATAACTACTCTGTTGGTGAGATACTATAATGATACAGTAACAGGTGATCTTAAGAATTTTTTTTCTTTTCAGACCAAAACTAACATCCATGAGAAAGACATGAGTATACAAGAATTTAACTTAGAAAAGGTATGTGTTCTGAAATTGTTAATTTTTTCAGCTTTATAGTACAAAAAAAAATGAGTATGTTTACATGCCCAGTGGTTGGGGAAATGGTGTCTTGCCAATGAGTTTCACCCCTAGCAAATTCACTATGGATTCAGTGTGACCAAAGAAAATGACAGTAAAACATTCTTGGGGTGAAAGGGTTATATCCACTTTATTTCCATGGTGGCAGGTCAATCACTAAAATCCTGCTCACTCAGCGAGTCTGCATACAGCAAGCCAGTCTCTGCCTCTGGGCCTCTCTGCTGCACAGTCGTCCGCAAAGCTGTCCTCTAGACCTCTCTCCTTGGTGCTGCCACCACTCCAGCCTCTACTCTGCTCTTCTGCAGCCTTGGAGCTGTGCCACCATGTCACCCAGAGCACTGGGCGGAGCTCTTTATATAGAGTCAATAACAATGCATTGCCCACACACGTGCAGTGAGCTAGCCAACCAGGGCCAGGTGTGAATCCTGGCCACCGGAACTTTTCACTTTATCCACAGATGATTAAACAAATAACACCGCATTTACTTTTATTAAATAAAGCATGATTTTGTGACTACAATGCCAGTGATACAACAGTAAGTAGGACAAGCGGGGATGTGTGTATCTGTGATTGTAACTAGGTTTTAAAAATGCATGAAAAAAAAAACCAGGAAGAAATAATTCAACTGCTAAAGGTAGGTACTGGTGGCCTTTTCTCTTCACCTACAATGTCTTTTTTTTTCTTTTTTTTTTTCTTTTTTTTGTTATCGGTAATCTACAATTACTTGAAGAACATTATGTTTGCTAGGCTCCCCCCTTCACCAAGCCCCCCAACAAACCCCACTACAGTCACTGTCCATCAGCATAGTAAGATGCTATAGAATCAATACTTGTCTTCTCTGTGTTGCACAGCCCTCCCCATGCCCTCACACACATACATGCTAATCGTAATACCCCCTTTCTTCTTCCCCGCACTTATCCCTCCCTTCCCACCCATCCTCCCCAATCCCTTTCCCTTTGGTAACTGTTAGTCCATTCTTGGGTTCTGTGATTCTCCTGCTGTTTTGTTCCTTCAGGTTTTCCTTTGTTCTTATACGCCACAGATGAGTGAAATCATTTGGTATTTGTCTTTCTCCGCTTGGCTTATTTCACTGAGCATAATACCCTCTAGCTCCATCCATGCTCTTGCAAATGGTAGGATTTGTTTTCTTCTTATGGCTGAATAGTATTCCATTGTGTATATGTACCACATCTTCTTTATCCATGCATCTACTGATGGACACTTATGTTGCTTCCATTTCTTGGCTATTGTAAATAGTGCTGCGATAAACATAGGGGTGCATCTGTCTTTTTCAAGCTGGAGTGCTGTATTCTTAGGGTAAATTCCTAGGAGTGGAATTCCTGGGTCAAATGGTATTTCTATTTTGAGCATTTTGAGGACCCTCCATACTGCTTTCCACAATGGTTGAACTAATTTACATTCCCACCAGAAGTGTAGGAGGGTTCCCCTTTCTCCACAACCTCGCCAACATTTACCATTGTTTGTCTTTTGGATGGTGGCAATCCTTACTGGTGTGACGTGATATCTCATTGTGGTTTCAATTTGCATTTCTCTGATAACTAGTGATGTGGAGCATCTTTTCATGTGTCTGTTGGCCATCTGAATTTCTGCTTTGGAGAACTGTCTGTTCAGCTCCTCTGCCCATTTTTTAATTGGATTATTTGCTTTTTGTTTGTTGAGGTGCGTGAGCTCTTTATATATTTTGGATGTCAAGCCTTTATCGGATCCATCATTTATGAATATATTCTCCCATACTGTAGGGTTCCTTTTTGTTCTGTTGATGGTGTCCTTTGCTGTACAGAAGCTTTTCAGCTTGATGTAGTCCCACTTGTTCATTTTTGCTATTGTTTTCCTTGCCTGGGGAGATACGTTCATGAAGAAGTGGCTAATGTTTATGGCCAAGAGATTTTTTTTGCCTGTGTTTTTTTCTAAGAGTTTTATGGTTTCATGACTTACATTCAGGTCTTTCATCCATTTGGAATTTACTTTCGTGTATGAGGTTAGACACTGATCCAGTTTCATTCTCTTACATGTAGCTGTCCAGTTTTGCCAGCACCATCTGTTGAAGAAACTGTCATTTTCCCATTGTATGTCCATGGCTCCTTATCATATATTAATTGACCACATATGTTTGGGTTAATGTCTGGCATCTCTAATCTGTTCCACTGGTCTGTGGCTCCGTTCGTATGCCAGTACCAAATTGTCTTGATTACTATTGCTTTGAAGTAGAGCTTGAAGTTGGGGAGTGAGATCCCCCCAACTTTATTCTTCTTTCTCAGAATTGCTTTGGCTATTCGGGGTCTTTGGTGTTTCCATATGAATTTTTGAACTATTTGTTCCAGTTCATTGAAGAATGTTGTTGGTAATTTGATAGGGATTGCATCAAATCTGCATATTGCTTTAGGCAGGATGGCCATTTTGACTATATTAATTCTTCCTTACCAAGAGCATGGGATGTGTTTCCATTTGTTAGTGTCTTCTTTAATTTCTCTTAAGAGTGTCTTATAGTTTTCAGGGTATAGGTCTTTCACTTCTTTGGTTAGGTTTATTCCTATGTATTTTATTCTTTTTGATGAAATTGTGAATGGAATTGTTTTCCTGATTTCTCTTTCTATTGGTTCATTGTTAGTGTATAGGAAAGCTACACATTTCTGTGTGTTAATTTTGTATCCTGCAACTTTGCTGTATTCCGATATCAGTTCTAGTAGTTTTGAAGTGGAGTCTTTAGGGTTTTTTATGTACAATATCATGTCATCTGCAAATAGTGACAGTTTAACTTCTTTACCAACCTGGATTCCTTGTATTTCTTTGTTTTGTTTAATTGCTGTGGCTAGGACCTCCAGTACTATGTTATATAACAGTAGGGAGAGTGGGCAACCCTGTCTGGTTCCCGATCTCAGAGGAAAAGTTTTCAGCTTCTCACTGTTCAGTATGATGTTAGCTGTGGGTTTATCATATATGGCCTTTATTATGTTGAGGTACTTGCTCTCTATACCCATTTTGCTGAGAGTTGTTATCATATATGGATGTTGAATTTTGTCAAATGCTTTTTCAGCATCTATGGAGATGATCATGTGGTTTCTGTCCTTCTTTTTGTTGATGTGGTGGATGGTGTTGATGGATTTTCAAATGATGTACCATCCTTGCATCCCTGGGATGAATCCCACTTGGTCGTGGTGTAAGATCCTTTTGATATATTTTTAAATTCTGTTTGCTAATATTTTATTCAGTATTTTTGCATCTACATTCATCAGGGATATTGGTCTGTAATTTTCCTTTTTGGTGTGATCTTTGCCTGGTTTTGTTATTAGGGTGATGTTTGCTCCATAGAATGACTTTGGGAGTATTCCTTCCTCTTCTATTTTTTGGAAAACTTTAAGGAGAATGGGTATTATGTCTTCTCTGTATGTCTGATAAAATTCCAAGGTAAATCCATCTGGCCCAGGGGTTTTGTTCTTGGGTAGTTTTTTGATTACCACTTCAATTTCTTTGCTCGTAATTGGTTTGTTTAACTTTTGTGTTTCTTCCTTGGGCAGTCTTGGAAGGTTGTATTTTTCTAGGAAGTTGTCCATTTCTTCTCGGTTTTCCAGCTTGTTAGCATATAGGTTTTCATAGTAGTCTCTAATAATTCTTTGTATTTCTGTGGAGTCTGTCGTGATTTTTCCATTCTCGTTTCTGATTCTGTTGATGTGTGTTGATTCTCTTTTTCTCTTAATAAGTCTGGCTAGAGGCTTATCTATTTTGTTTATTTTCTCAAAGAACCAGGTCTTGCTTTCATTGATTTTTTCTATTGTTTTATTCTTCTCAATTTTGTTTATTTCTTCTCTGATCTTTATTAAATAATGTCCCTCCTTCTGCTGACTTTAGGCCTCATTTGTTCTTCTTTTTCCAATTTCGATAATTGTGATGTTAGACTATTCGTTCGGGATTTTTCTTCTTTCCTTAAGTATGCCTGGATTGCTATATACTTTCCTCTTAAGACTGCTTTCGCTGAGTCCCACGGAAGTTGGGTCTTTGTGTTGTTGTTGTCATTTGTTTCCATATATTCCTTGATCTCTATTTTAATTTGTTTGTTGATCCATTGATTATGTAGGAGCATGTTGTTAAGCCTCCATGTGTTTGTGAGCCTTTTTGTTTTCTTTTTACAATTTATTTCTAGTTTTATACCTCTGGTCTGAAAAGTTGGTTGGTCGAATTTCAATCTTTTGGAATTTACTGAGGCTCTTTTTGTGGCCCAGTATGTGGTCTAATCTGGAGAATGTTCCATGTGCACTTGAGAAGAATGTGTATCCTGTTGCTTTTGGATGTAGAGTTCTATAGCTGTCTATTAGGTCCATCTGTTCTAGTGTGTTGTTCAGTGCCTCTGTGTCCTTACTTATTTTCTGCCTAGTGGATCTATCCTTTGTGGTGAGTGGCATGTTGAAGTCTCCTAAAATTAATGCATTGTATTCTATTTCCTCCTTTAGTTCTGTTAGTATTTGTTTCACATATGTTGGTGCTCCTGTATTGGGTGCATATATATTTATAATGGTTCTATCCTCTTGTTGGACTGAGCCCTTTATCGTTATGTAATGTCCTTTTTTTATCTCTTTTGACTTTCTTTGTTTTGAAGTCTATTTTGTCTGATACTAGTACAGCAACACCTGCTTTTTTCTCCCTGTTGTTTGCATGAAATATCTTTTTCCAGCCCTTGACTTTTAGTCTGTGCATGTCTTTGGGTTTGAGGTGAGTCTCTTGTAAGCAGCATATGGATGGGTCTTGTTTTTTATCCATTCTGTTACTCTGTGTCTTTTGATTGGTGCACTCAGTCCATTTACATTTAGGGTGACTATTGAAAGATATGTACTTATTGCCATTGCAGGCTTTAGATTCGTGGTTACCAAAGGTTCAAGGTTAGTTTCGTTAGTATCTTACTGTCTAACTTAACTCGCTTATTGAGTTAACTCACTAAACACTGTCTGGTGATTCTTTATTTCTCTCCCTTCTTATTCCTCCTTGTCCATTCTTTATATGTTGGTTCTTTTATTCTGTCCTCTTTTGTGTTTCCTTTAACTGCTTTTGTGGGTTGTTGATTTTATTTTTTGCCTTTAATTAGTATTTGGTTGGTCTGCTTTCTTTGCTGTGATTTTATTTTCTCTGGTGACATCTATTTAGTCTTAGGAGTGCTCCCGTCTAGAACAGTCCCTCTGAAATACCCTGTAAGGGTGGTTTGTGGGAGGGAAATTCCCTCAACTTTTGCTTGTCTGGGAATTGTTTAATCCCTCCTTCATATTTAAATGTTAATCGTTCTGGATGCAGTATTCTTGGTTCAAGGCCCTTCTGTTTCATTGCATTAAATATATCATGCCATTCTCTTCTGGCCTGTAAGGTTTCTGTTTAGAAGTCTGATGATAGCCTGATGGGTTTTCCTTTGTAGGTGACCTTTTTCCTCTCTCTAGCTGCCTTTAAAACTCTGTCCTTGTCCTTGATCTTTGCCATTTTAATTATTATGTGTCTTGGTGTTGTCCTCCTTGGGTCCCTTCTGTTGGGAGTTCTGTGTACTTCCGTGGTCTGATCGATTATTTCCTCCCCCAGTTTGGGGAAGTTTTCAGCAATTATTTCTTCAAAGATACTTTCTATCTCTTTTTCTCTCTCTTCTACTTCTGGTTCCCTATAATGTGGATATTGTTCCTTTTGGATTGGTCACACAGTTCTCTTAATATTGTTTCATTCCTGGAGATCCTTTTCTCTCTCCGCGTCAGCTTCTATGCGTTCCTGTTCTCTGTTTTCTATTCCATCAATGGCCTCTTGCATCTTATGCATTCTGCTTATAAATCCTTCCAGAGATTGTTTCATTTCTGTAATCTCCCTCTGGACATCATCCCTTAGCTGTTGTATATTTCTCTGCAGCTCCATCAGCATGGTTATGATCTTTATTTTGAATTCTTTTTCAGGAAGACTGGTTAGGTCTATCTCCTTCTCAGGGGTTGACTCTGTGATTTTGGTCTGTCTAAAATTCTGCCTTTTCATTGCGATAGAGATAGTTTGCGGAGCTGGTGCAAGTGATGGCTGGGAGAAAGTCCCTTCTTGTTGGTTTGTGACCTTCCTCTCCTGGGAGAACAGCGACCTCTAGCAGCTTGTTCTGGGCAGCTGCGTGCAGACGGGGCTTCTGATTCTTGCCCGGCCACTATGGAGTTTATCCCTGCGATTGGCCTAGGCATGGGCTGCCTCAGGCTCCTACTCCAAGATGGCAGAGCCGCGTTGGAGGGGAAACAGCTGGGAGGCTGTTTATCTCCGTGAGGGGCCTCCAAGGTGTGCTGCTGCTCATGGGGTTAGGGTGCCCGGAGTTCTCCGGGATTCCCAGCTGCTGGGCTGCATTTCCTGGGACACTTCCATCCAGCTCTGGGGCCCCTGTGGCTTTAAGACTTTCAAAAAGCACTCGCTTTTCTTTTTCCCCGGGGGCCGGCTGTGGGGACCCACTCACAGGTCTTACTGTCCTGTTTCTCTAGTTTCCAGCACCCCACACATGCACTGTGTCTGTGCTCTGGTGAGGATGTCTAGGGCTGGCTTTTTAGCAGTCCTGGGCTCCCAATCCCTCCCCGCTCCGCTCCTCTCCTCCTGCTGGGAGCTGGGGTGAGGGGCGCTCGGGTCCCGCCGGGCCCCGGCTTGTATCTTACCCCCTTTGTGAGGCTCTGGGTTCTCGCAGGTGTGGATGAAGTCTAGCTCTTGTCCTGTGTCTTCTGGTCTCTCTTTTAGGAAGAATTGTATTTGTTGTATGTTCAAAAATATATGTGGTTTTAGGAGGAGATTTCTGCTGCTCTACTCACGCCGCCATCTTGCCTCTTACAATGTCTTTTTAAAGAAAAATCACAGACCTGTGTTCAAGGCTGCCATGACAGATGGTTTCTAAGTGTGAGTGCGAGTGCGTATGTTTGGAGAGGTACTTCTGAATTGAAATTATTGCCTTTATAAGTGATTGTTTTAGAGAGCATCCTAAGGCATTGGAAAGTTTGGCATTTAATGCTAGTTATGTTGCTAATTGGTGCGGGAATGAGTCTTTGCTTCAGCTGTTCCAGTTCAGCATGGGAGAGTCGTACTGTGAGATTAAGGGAACACTGTAAGATCTCTGTAAAGCTCCTTAAACCACACCATCCCAGAATTCTTGCTACTTGTAGATACTGCAGGTCATAAGGATGCATGAAAGTATTTGACGTATAGCGCATGGTAGTTGACATACATCATCCTAGGGATTTCTCTCTTCTGTGGAGTTTTTGGAGTTCATGCAGGTCTTATTCTGCTTTGTCTACAGGCACGTTTGGAAGTGCACCGGTTTGGGATCACAGGTTATGGAAAAGGAAAGGAAAGAGTACTGGAACAGGAACGCGCCATTATGCTGGGTGCTAAGGTGAGGGGCTGCCTTCCATCACCAGACAGGACACAGAATGGCAGAGCCCAGGGCAAGTTGGCAGGGTTAACTGGAAAACTTCTGCAAAATGAAAAATGATGCTATGTGTCCTTTTTCTTTAATTTCAGCCTCCTAAAAACAGTTATGTGAATTACAAGGTTTTCCAGGAGCAAATCAAAGGAAAAAGGGCAGCAAAGGAGGAAGAACAGAGAATGGTGGGTGTAACAGTTTTTGCTGTGGTGTGGTGTCCCCCAGTGGAATGTTGGACCTGCTGCCTAAAGCGGTCTGTAGACAACAAGATAATTCTCTCCACTTGTTCAAGTCAGCTACATTTTATAATACCACCCAAGTGATCTGGCATATTTACATGAAAGGACTGCTTTTAAATAGCAATCTGCTGTTCACATAATGTAAGCTAATTTGGTTTTTTTAACCCTAGAGTCTTTTTTTGGCCGAGGGGCTCTTACAGTGTAGAACACAAGGGTTTATGATAACAAGGGGAATAGATGGGATTTGCCCCCTTTTTCACCTATAATGAGAGATTTGATATTTCTACTGTCAGTCTTCTCTGCAATGGCCTTTCACATTCTTGAAAGGGTTTTAGGATGAAAGTTTGTTATGTTTATTATGTCTACTTGAAGAAGTACTAAAAAAAAAATGATACCTCAGTGGCTTTTCCTCACAAATCTCTTGCTTTTGTTTGAATTTCCATTATCCATTACTGACACATGTTATCTTAAATTCTGAAATCAGGCCCAGGACACAGATATTTTCAAGAAAAAGAAGAGGAAAGGGCAGGAAGACAGGTGAGTGGTACCATCAGATACTAGAGTGGTATGATCTGGATAAACCTCTTGATAAGTTCTGAAAGTAATACCTTAAATGTTGGGGTGTTCTAGTCCCTTAGAGTGCTACACTATCTGTCATATATCCTAATCAAGCCCTTTGAGGGGAAGATAGGATTTAGCAGATTGTTCAAGTTCAAACAGCTACCTCAGAGCTGAATTAGAACCTTCTCCCATTTCCCATTTTCAAAGACCAGACACTTCGCATGAGTTGTGGAAATGCTAAGCCTGATGTTTCTGGCCAAGAACTTCTGTGCCCTGCTAAGGGAGACTGCAATACCATGGCATGTCCCATCTCAGTCTGTCTGTCTTGCCTGCTCTTTGGCCTACCACACGAGATAGAGGACCATGATTTGAGTTACAGAACCTTGATTTTGTTGCTTTATGCCTGTTTCTTAGCTTTTGTTCAAGTGCCTTTCTCTCTCCTTGGATTTGTCTTTCAAACTGGACTCCTTTTGCCTCAATCCTTTTCTTGGACTCCTAGTAAGCATGCATATGCTATCAGGCAGTCATTTGTTCTGGCCATATATGTCTGTCTATTGAGGGCCCACTGTGTGCCAGGCACACAGGTGGCCAAGGCATGTGGGATGCAGCCATGATCACACAATGGGCATCCCTGCCCTCGGAGGCTGAGAGTGTGAGGGGAGCAAAGGAACACACAGCAGGTAAGAAAGGGGATGTCAGTGGCTGGCAGGTTCTGTGAAGAGGATGAAATACAGGGTTGTAAAAGAAAATCACTGGGAGATGGGCTGGGATGTCATTCTGAGGAGGTGACATCTGAGCTGAGAACTGAGTGAAGAGGAGGAAGTGGTCTGGAAAGATCTGGCAGCAGAACATTCCACGTAGAAGAAAGCAGTGCCCAGGCCCTGAGGCAGGAGTGTGAATGTCACATTTCAGGCACCATAGGAAGGCAGTTCCGTTGGGCCGGGTGTGGCGCACAGTGCAGAAGGAACCTGGTATATGCAGGCAGACCATGCTCACCTGGTTGGCGGTGCAGCAGTCCTCTATAAGCTTAACCATAGTACCTTTCTCATTTAAATGCAGGAAACTCAAAAAGAAGAAATCAGCTCCCATTTTGTCAAGTGGATGGAGTAGACAGGTTGGAAAATTCAAAAATGGGACATTGATTCTGAGCCAAGTTGATATCAAGAAAATTAATTCTTCCCGAGTGGCTAAATGAAGTACTTTGTAACATAGAGAGAGGACTGGGAAAGTGCCATTATACTGAAACTGAACTCCTGTGAGACTTCTAGATTATTATTTATTTTCAATACATAGACTTTAAATTTTAGGGAAAAAATAAATTATAAATAATAAAATTTCAGGTTGCTAAGGTGTCTGTTTTGCAGTAATAACCATGTTGGGCCAGCTATAGTATGAACATAAAGTAAACCTATTGAAAATGATGTTTAATCTCCAGCAAAGCTCACTCTAGTTTCATTTTGGTGTTTTGTGCATTTGCTTAAGGTAAGATTTTTTTCATAAATTTACTGATTTTGTAAATGCTAATAATAAGCTTAAAGTGCCTCAGTTTTTAAAAAATGATGTTACTGTATCATGAAAGAATGTGATAACTTGACAGATGTTTTAATTTTTAAAAAAATTTAGAGCAGTTTTAGTTTTCAGCCTACCAGGTGTATAAAGTCTACCTGATAAGTTATGTAACTAAAGTACAACTTTTGTGGTATATATAGCCATGATTATTAAATAACACAACAGAGGAATATCCTAGTAGCTACTTTTAATCAAATATAATCTTCAAAAGTAATTACCTTGGGGAGCTAAACATTTGTTTTATAAAGATACCACCCTTGCTGAAAGTGTCTGAAACTTCTCAAAGCTTGTGGCACATTTAAAAAATTCATGGTGGTAATCAATTTGGCACCCCCCCTTTTTTTTTGCCAACAATTCAGATCCAGACCTAGTAAATAACCAAATTTTGGTGAAAACAGAGTAAATGGCTGACTTCTTTATCTGACTTGTAAGTTGACTCCAAAGACATTGCCAAATGAGCTAAAAAAATGTTTTGAATTGACACAAAATTGGAATTAATATTTTACTTTCCAGGATTATTTTGAAAGGCAGTATTCATTAGGAGATGGATGGATGAGATGGACAGATGGGCAGTTTTTAAAAGTAATGATTTAAGAGGGTGTAGAAGATCCCAAACGTGACAATGCTAGGAAGAACCTTGAGTTAGAAATGACCTATGAGAGTGGTCCTGGATCAGTATGCCTCCCTTCCTTTTTCAACAGAGAGCCTGGCCCCACCTTACTCCTGCCTCCCACAGCTGCATGGCCCAGACGACGGAGCACTGTCCCAGGCCAGTCAGTTTTGGAAAAGCATGCCAGTTCCAAGTATAAATTGCTTTTTGGTTTAGCCTTTTAATTTGCTGAATAAATATTTAAAGAGCAGTTTTGTGACCACTGGGCATTCTAGAAACAGATTTAGGGACTGAAAGAAAGCAGCTTGTACTTTAAGGACTGAGTATCATGGTTAGACCTTGCTTTTTATTTCCCATTGATAAAGCTTTCTCCAGCAAGATTAACCACAGATAGAAGCCACAGTGAGAAACAGTCATCCAAGGGAAGACGGCTTTGATCAAAATCCTGGCCGCAAAAAGCAAAGGAAAGAAACTGGGCTTCGGGGTGGTGGATAAGTGTTTCCTCACTGTCTTAATCTGCCATCTCCCCTTTGCAGGAGCTTCTTCCCAGTTGTGGACACCTCTGTGAGGATCAGTCCTTACTCCGCACAAGCTTCAAGCTTCCTGCTTATTGTTCCTCCCAGTGATCCACCAAGGGAAGTTGTGATTCCTGTCCCTGCAACTCTTGGTTCTGTGGACCCAGAGACTGTTTCCCAACGGGAGAAGCAGAAAACAGTTAGTGTCCTACTGAACCAAGGTTGTTGCCTGGCAGGAAGAGCTCCCACCTTGCAGGGGTGGTTGACCATGACTATAAAGAGCAGGTAGAGCTGCTGTCACCCAGGGGAGCAGGAAGGAATCTGCAGCCAGGAAGTCCACTGGGGCATCTCTTGATATGCCCTTTGCCCAATGTTGATGGTGAATGGACAAGTGCAGTGACCTGGGACAAGGAACTGGTGACCAGAGGTCCAGACCCCCCAGGGAAAGGGTCCCCCCGGTCAGGTTAGCAGAAGTGCTATGTGAGGGCCAGGGGAGCCAAGCAAAAAGCAGAGGCGATGAGTGTTGCCAGTCCAAGACCAGCTAGAGTGGCAGGGGATGTATTTTTTTCCCCAACCTTCCTCATTTAAGCTTTCCTCCCTGGAATTCTTGAAGAGTTTCTCCCCATACTTCAGTGAGGCACAGATCTGTGGCACGGGCTGGCCTGGTGGACACGGCGATTTCCTCTCAGACCCCCTTCTAGAAATAAGGACTTTCTCAGCTACCAAGACGAGAGAGAGCACCCCCTCCTGCTATTAACCCTCCCCAGGGATGGCCTTGTTGATTCCTGGGGTGAATCCACAGCCAGTGAAGGATTGACAGGAGCATCTTAAGGTCTAGGCCTCTCATCCCAACTCGGGACTGCTGTGGAGTTGAGTTGGCTGAGGCCTTTGCTGGTCTGCATCTCAGCTTGATATCTCCCTGGGCCCAATCCTGCTTCCTTTCCTTTCATTCCAAGGGTGTGGATCCCAAAAGCACCTGCTAATAAATGTCCTGCTCTCTAATCTGAGTCTACAACTGCCCTCTACCCAGTGAAACCCTTCAGTAACCCAGCAGGCAACCAGAGGGTGAGGCCAGGTCTCGGGGGCTGTTGGGAGCATGTAGGATGGCTGCTCCTGATGGTCCAAATTTGAGGAAAGCAACAGGTGACAAGAGTTCCTGACAGATACCCCTGGACTGTAAGGTTGGGCTGGTTAGTCTCCCTGATGTCCCTAGGTTATTAGGATGTTTTCCCCAAATCTCAGTTTCCACTTATCACCCACTATCAATTTGTTATTCATGAATTTATCTTAAACCATATGTTAACTGTTACTAGTTTACAGCCTTATTACCTCTTGCAAAAATGAATTCCACAAAATCCCCAGAGACAGATGGTCCTTACAATTCAGTCACATTAAGTCACCTCAAGATTTTCTGGGCACATGCAGCAGAACCACGTTGACCCTGGTGCCCACCAATGCCCATGCCCTCTGGGTGGAAGACAGGGCAGCTTCTCCCCCCTGCAGCCTCTGCCCTGTCTCTCTGGGTAGTCAGGGTCAGCATGGAAAAAGGCAGACCCTGGCCACTGTGCAGTAATTACAGACCATGCCTTGTTTTTCAGTTGTTGGCAGTGTCAAAGAATTTATTTCAAATCTGCTTAAGACCATGGTAAAACAGGTTCTCCAAAAGGCAATACACAAAGTTTAACCAACCCCCAAAACCAGAAAACAGTGTTTGCAATTCAAAAAATACAAACGCATGTGGATACCAATACAAAAATTAGAAAAACATCGCTTCCCTCCCCTTTACCTCCTCTGCATTTCCAGTGGGAGATGAACACCAGTGGGACCAAGGGTGCCACCAAATACCAACAACCAGTGACAGGAAATGGATGTGATGGAGGAGGGTGGGAGAGAACAGAGAAAAGAGGGGCAAAGAAAGGCAGGAAAATGGAGGTTCTGTCAACGGCCAAAATATTGACACAGTTTTTTGTTACTTTTTAAATTCCTTTGCCAACGTTAAACAAACATCTCTCATGCTTAGTACAACAGTTTAGTGCGAAAGCAGCAATTCTACATCATGCATTTAACACTCTGCTCACACTGCACTTCCTCATGGTGCTAAAGATACCTGGGTTGCGGGTGTGGGTCCCAGGCATGGGGATACTGGACAGGCCTTACCTCACTGGAGTCTCCTCCAGGACTCGCCATGTACCTGCCCTCTCAGCCACAGGCAGTCAATTCTGCAAGTGTGAAGCTGTGTTTGGACTCACCCCACAGCCTTCTGAGGCCTGGCCGGAGGCTCACTCACTTGCTGGGGTCCTCCCCAGGCCCCATTAGACATGAGCCACATGTTTGACAGAACAGCAGCTCCTTGGGACCAGTCTTCACTCTAAGGGTTCAACTCCCATCTCCTTTTGACTGAGATTGGTGTTATTCATGGCAAAGGCTGAGAGTCCCTCCTCACAGATGGTATATTCCAGCCATGTGACACCCACCAGCATCCCCCGACCCCCATCACCTTTGAGACTGTAGCTGGTGCCATCTCGTGTTACTCATAGACATTGTTTCCAACTATCTCAGCTCTGTCTGTTGAGATCCTTAGAAATAAAGACATACTATCGGTTGGGAGAACCCTTAGAAACCAGCACTTAAGGGAACCAAGGAGGCAAAAAGGCAGGTTAATCTCTTAACATGTTTGAAGGGGGCTTCTGCAGGCAGATGCCTTTGGGACTAACAGTGAGAACATTGATAAGTAGCCTGTTTTACAGCACCATTAAAATGAGCCTTACTGGGAATGGGGACATTTGGGATGTTGCTTTCTATGGTCATATGAAGCCTGTTTTAAATGTCAATTTTACCCCCTCAAGACCAGGCAGCTGTGTAATAAATACATGCTCCTGGTCATAAGAGGCTTGAATGGAAGACACTGGTCAGAGAATACTCTGGAAAGTCAACATGCAGGCTTGATTCGTGGCACATGAACCATTAGCCCAGACTCAATAGGTGAAAGACTGCCCTTGTTTCTTTAACAGTGTTATCCTATAATCCTCACAAGACGTCAGAGGAGGTAGGTTAGTATGATTATTCCCATTTGCAGGTGGGAATACTGAGGCACAGAAAGATTTAAGAGCTTTGCCCCCACCATAACATGAACCAATACCAAAGCCAGGTTAAAAGAGATGAGTGTCTGAGGACTGAATTTGGTTCTGATCAATACATCTTGCCCCAAACCTATTCTTACCTACTTTACAGTCTATTTAAAGTTAAAGCTGCCAGGATCCTTTTCTGGTCAAGGAGAAACTGCCATGGAAGGTGATCAATGAAAGCAGCTGCTGGCTACTTGGGAAACAAAAATCGAGATTTCCTAGGATCAGCGTAGACCTTGAATATCTTCTAATGGGATCTGATTAACCAGTTAAAGGCCACAAACCCATTAAGAAATTGCTGTTGCTTCCAGTCAGAGGAGGCCAAGGAAAACAAAGGGAATGAGTTTTGCTTTCTCAGTAAAGGGTGGGGGTTAGGGGCATCATCAGTGAATGCGAAGTGAGACCTAGGGCGGCTTCTGTTCTCAGCTCCCTGATCCCCCTCCTGCCCGAGCTAGCACAGCACTGCAGACCCACAGAAAATCCTGGTCTTGGGTATTAAGATGAAGGCATGCAGCCATGTGATACAGGCTTTCTGTGTAACACTGGAGTGGATGCCCCACACATTTGCAACCATTGCAAACCACTGGCAAACCTAGTGGTTCTCAACCAGAGGCACACACCAGGGGACATTTGGCAATGTCTGTAGACCCTTTCAGTTGTCACAATTAACTCAAGCAGTGCTGCTGGCACCTAGTGGGTGGAGCCAGGAATGCTGCTGGCTATCCTATTGTGCACAGCACAGCCCCCAACAGAATCACCCACCCCAAAATGCCAGTAGTGCTGAGAGTGAGGAACCCATCGTCCATGGGCTTCGTAACTTTTTTGGCATTCCCATGTTGGGTTCCCCCAAGGATTACCCGCCCTCACTATCTCATAGCCAGCAAGTGGCCATGGGACCTGCAGCAGCTTCGTTAATGAGCCACCTGCTCTTCTGTGCTGAAACATGCCTTCACAGGGGACCAAGCCTTTCCCTTGCAATTAGAATTAAGGCTTAAGTGCAAATATCCCTAGAAGAAGTACACGTAGATCCCACATTCTGATCCTTTCCTGAGAGTGCTGCGGTAGGCAGAAGGTCCCCCAGAGCAAGGAGGATGGGCCTCTCCATGTCACTCTTGGTGAACTCCAGTGCTGCCCAGGCTCTCTGGATGGTATGGCCCTCCCCAGTCTTGGTGGGCCACGGGGCACCTGAGGGCACTGTTGGAGCTGTGGAGTACACATGGGGCCAGAGATTCAGCCCAGCACTATATACAGGTTTATAGTGTTTAGGTCAGTCACTTCGTAGGTCAGGATTACTGATGTCTGCTTTAACTGGAATAATTTTCCCAAACAGGACAGAGGGATAAGTGTTGTGGGTATCACTTACCTAGCTTTGAATTTGGAGTGATGATGTCACATAGTGGGATGCTATTAGATATTATTTAAAGAGATTGATTCTAAAAGGAAAGGCATACAGTGTGGCCAAGCTTCCTCACTAGCAAAGGACAATCTACAGAACTAAGTTATGGAGGCATGATTTACAATGCAATGGGACTTGACATGTTAAATTACTTTAACTCCTTTCTCATTGAAACTGCTTGATAGACTAACACTGAGTTATTCTTCAGCCATCCCAGCAAAATCATCATCTCAATATTATTTCTATGTACAAAAATGCCACTGCATGGTAAAGGAGCAGGGAATTCAATGCAGAGGAGAAGCCCATGACCCATCTCTTCTACTCCGAATCCCAGGGGCTTTCTGGGGGGATGACGTAAGGCCATGAGTTGGTGATACCTTCTTCATTTTGCTGATCCCTCCAAACAACAAGTGTGTGGCACAGACCTACCTTCTCTCTTGGGCCCATTCTTGTCCCTGAAAGGTATTCTTTGTTGTGGACAGGAGACATTGCTGCAGGGCAGTGACATGGTCCCTGGTGTCATCCATATTGCTTCTGGGCTCCTGCAGGAGTCGGTTCAGGTAGAATGGTGCCATGCCCACAGGCCCCTAGGACTGCAGATGGCTGCACATAGGGTGCGAGTCCTGGCAGCTTCCCTCTGAACTTCAGGACATTTTCTTCCCAAAAGTGGCCACTGAAATTGTGGGAATTCCCCTTTTCTGTTTCCACACCTCCTGGCCTGGATGCTGGCTTTCCTGAGGGTGTCCTTAAGTCGACACTGACCTAGAGCAGCTCCTCTCTAAAGAGGCAGAGGCAGGGCCGCCTGAGACCCTGGTCTCGATGGTCCTGGGAGCTCCCTGGCCTTTTATTTGGATGCAGCTGTAAAAGCCACTTCTGCCAGGAGGCCCTGCCCAGCTCACCCTCCTGAGCACACCTGTACTCCCAGTGCTTTTCCACAAGACTAGATTTTCCCAGTGCTGATGTGTATGGACCTGCCAGCCACAGCTTCCTCGGCCCCAGGAATGCGTGGCTCCCTTGTCCTCCAGTCTTTAGGAATGTGGCCTACCCTGCCAGCCAAGTCCACTAGAGCTATGGCTGCAGAGTGAGACAGAAGGGAAGTGGGGGCAGGAAAGAGGGGCAGCTACATAGGTGAGGACATCCAGGCCGTGCCATCACCCAACGGGCTCTGGGACAAGACGAGGAGCACCTCCATGTACCAGAAACCACTCGGCTAACAAGATCGAAGGGGCAAGACCTCAACTCCCCTGAGCAGATGGGTGCCAGGAACTTGGTGGTGGTGGCAGAAATGCAGCACCAAGCAGCTCCTGAAGGCAGTGGCCGAGCTGGCTACACTGTGGACAGAGCAGGGACAAGGCAGCCCTGTGGTCCAAGAGCGTGGGCTTTGAGGTAGGATCGTTGGGTCTACTGGACAGAGGGCAAGCTGTGTGCAACATCGCCAGGGTTACTTGGGAAACAAGTGCAGTGTCTAAGCAAGTAGATAGGACCGAGTCAACACAGTTGGTGCCAGTTTACAGGCTAGGTTTTACAGAAGTCCAATCCAGCAAATAGACAAAGTACTCCTCAACCGCAAAAAGAAAACATATTCTCTAAAAAAGGAGAGAGAGCGGTTTACTACCAGATGGAAATGGAGGTGGCAGGTGACAGGGAAGAAGAGATGGAAGAGGAAGGGTCAGGTACCCTGGGGACAGGAGCACGGCAGGCTCCAGGCTCAGATCCTAGAGAGAGCTCTGAGGGACGGAAATGACCCCACTTTGGTTTCAAGGGAGAAAGTCAGTGTTCCCAGCAAGGAGAGGGCTCCCAGAGCCCTGCCCTGGCCACGTGGCCTCCACACACCCAGGCTCATGCTGGGAAGCTGAGAGACAAGAGCATAATATTGCTATTTCCTGCCTTCTTCAAAGGTCCTGCCTGCCCTTCCACAGCAGAACCACCCCTGCCATCAGGGCCACTTCTTCCTTTCATAATGCTTTCATGAAGACAGTAAGATGGGTTTCAAAGTGAAGGTGGACCAACTCTGCCAGGCTTTCCCAGGAGGGCCTCCCCTTTTACATGCTTATGAGTCTGGGAGTGGCAGCGATCAGAAGAGCAATTCAGATGGGTTTGCACTTAACCTCTTGGGAAGCCAGTTCCAGAAAAGAGTCCCCCCGACCAAGTGAAAGCTTATCACATAGCCATTCAAATTCCAGTGTTTTTGTCTGTGTTTAAGAACTAAGAACTAAGGAATGAATTTTAGCAGACTGTTGTGTGTGCCCATGTGTGTATGCGTGTGTTGTGCATGTGTGTGTATGAGAGAGAGACAGATTGGCTGATTAATGAAGGACCTGAGGAAACTATAAAGGTTTCAACCGTTCAATGATTGATGATTCATGCCCCTTTCTACTGATCCTGGATTAGGTCTGCAAGTGGCATAATATACTGAAGAATCCAGTCCCCAAAGGCTCAAGGATAGCCTTTTCCAGGTAAAGACGAGAACCTGCAAGCTGGGGCTCTGAAGGAGTGGTATCCTGGGCAGGAACTGGCACTCAGAGCCTGAGATTCCAGAGTGTCTCTGCCTGCTGCTCTCTGGATGCCCATGACAAAGACTGCCCTCCTCTTGTTCCCCAAAAAGACAAGCTCTGAAAATAGATGGCAGGAAACATAGCCAAAAGCCCTGAATGCTTTCTCACTCTCTTGAGAAACGTCCTTCCTTGTGATCATTTGTTATGTCAGGTGGAATGAAGGGGAAACACACCAGAGTTCACCACCAACAGTGGCCTCAAACAGCATGGACCCCTTCTTCATTCCCCAAAGAAAGCATGTCTCTAAGATACTCCGTGCCAGCTGAGTTGCACCCATGACGTGGCTGCCCTGCCTTCGGGGGTTAGTGAGGGATGGTCGGGCTTTTCCCAGATGCCGGTGGAGAGCTGGAGCTGGAGGGCTAGTTGCCTGACAGCTTTGGCCACCCCAGGTTTGCTGGCACTTCCAGTCCTGTGTGCAGGGTGACCTGGAAACAGAGATAGGCCACGTGAGGGTGGGAGAGGCCACCACTTGGACCGAGCACTCAAACAGCACTGCGGGCTCTGTGAGTTCAGGGGTGGCCACTGGCAGGAACCTGAGGGCTTCTCTGTATTGTGGGTGTGCTGCTTGTATGCCACTCAGCACAACTTATGTAAGAACCCAGCATTTGTCCAAGGAGTTGGTCTGAATCTCTTTCCTCAGGAACCAGAGCAGCCTGGGTTCCCCTCTGCCCTCACTGAAGGGGCCCAGAAGTACTGGTTCTTGTGGTTGTATATTGGTTCAGCTTCTTTCTGTGGCCCCTGTTCTTTTCATATATCTGTTCTATTGTCCCTGTGGAGTAACAGCCGTCATTTCAGGCTGCCTCAAAGCCCTTTTTGCAAAAAGTGGAGATACAAATCAATCCACGGGTAACTGCTGTGCACCCATCAATATTCAGAGCCCGTGGGCACCACCAAGCAGGGATCCCTCCACCCAGGGGCAGGAGGACTCTGCTAGAAACAAAGGATGCTGCCTCTACATTTCCCCCACTCCCTCACTGGGCTCCCATTTGTCTCTGCTGGCTTTGGGTTGGGCCTCCTGAGCCATCCACACTCCCCTAGGACTCGGGCCCAGCCCTGGGCTCTGAAGGGAGTTTCCTGCCTGCTCACGTGGGAACCAGAAAGGGGCAGAAAGGGTGGGAGAAGCTGGAGGGGGCTCACAGCACCCAGAACTGGTCTCTCCCAACTCTCCTTGGCTATTTCTTCTCTCCAGGCCAGCTTCGCATTCCCTGCCCTGAAAGGCCCAGCACACACACATGACCATCAGGCTTCACTGCAGTCTTTCCCAAAAGAGGAATCACACCTTGCTTCCCTGCTCCATCCTCTACTCTCTTCCCTTTTCCTGTGTCTCCACACACTGCTGCCTTAGAGCCCCAGCTTATTTCAAGTGATCAGGTAGAAACTCATCACATCAGAGAGGGCCATGTCCAGCGAAGGCCCCAGGCAGGCGGGTGGTAAGTTTGCTGTCTGGGTGGGTGCTGCAGTTGGCTTCTTTATAGCCCACTTAGCCCCAAGGTGTTTCAGAGGCCCTGGTGAGGGATGAGTAGCCAGATGTGCCCTGGCCCCAAGGGGTTCACAGTACCTGTACATTGCGGTTGAGGCTGAGGGCTGGCATGAAGACCCCATCCACATGGCTGAAGGCCGTAGGGCCCTGCTGCTGCCCATTGATGAAGAAGGTCAGAGTGTGCTTGTCCAGGTCCAGCAGCACGCCAACAGTGGCCCCCTTACACACACCACCCTCTGTCCTGTGAAGAGAAGCCCCAGAAAGCCCCATCACCACACCTAGCCCGGAATGGAGGTGATGGCTCAGGAGAATCACTTAAAGGATATTGGGAATAGCCTTAGCCAAAAATCACAGCCACCACGGGGGGTGAGGATGGGGTACAGGGAGCTATTCCTCTGGGCATAGGTGTTCTGGGAGTGCATCTGCTATTAAGGGGCCCACACAGAAAGACCCCACCCTTCGTGAAAGGTCCCTTAGCTTAGAGGAACCAGGTTATCCATCCCTTCTTTCCTGATAGTATCGAGGCCTAGACACCCAGGGAGTTAGGGTTTTGATGAGTGGGTCCCACTTTAACACATGGAACATGGAGCATAGGTAGAGAAGACTCCTTTACCTGCCAAGGAAAAGAACTAACTTGGCACCCTCTACAGTTTTAGTCAGGTGAGACAGACAGAAGCTGATATCCTGGTCTTTGAGAGATTATGAAAGACCCTTCCCCACTATGAAAGGCAGAACATAGCAGGGGACAGATGCTGAATTTGGAATCAAGGCATCTGAGGCACCATCCCATGGGTGCAGTGGTGCAGTGGTGACAATGTACATCAAAAAGCTCTTGAGAAGTTACACTGTGTTTCGGGTGATGGGAATTCATACCCACTGGACTGGGAAGACTGTCTCAGTGAGCAGCACTCTCCAGGGGTAATGGGCTAGCCTGCCTCCCAAGGGTCTGGGGGGAGATAGGGGCTGGGTGGGGCAATGTCCCTCAGACTCTCCCCTTCCATAGCAGGAGCTGAGGTCTTCACACTGACCTCTGCTGTTACATCTTCTGTGATAAAACCATTTTTGTCCCTTCCTGATTGGGAATGAGCTGATCAGTTGGACGCCCTCGGCGCAGAGAGCACAGGAAAAGTTTCAGTGGGCTGACACAGAGGGTGTTTCTCCAAGGGGGCATATTTCCCAGTGAGTGGAGCCCCAGCGCAAAACCCTGGTCAGAGAAGGCAACTGGACCGGGCCCATGGTGCTATTCAGATGCTGACCACTTGGGTGGTGGCCACGACGAGCCTAAGGTGCAGCTATGTGCAAGACAGCACTGCTCGGGCTCCCCTGTGCCCCAACTGCACATGCAGAACTGAGCTGGGGTCCTGAGTTAAGCACCACTTATTAGGCCTGGGACAGGCCACTGTTCAACCTTTCTAAGACCATCTCATTATCTGTAAAATGGTGATAACAATAGTACTTCAGTGAGGACTAAATGATATCATACAAGTCAGGTGCTTCCTGCAGCCTTGAGTACAAAGTATATCTGGATGCTGGTTGCCTCAAGCAAGCAGAGGTGAAGCTGTTGGGCCTGGACTCAGCTCCTTTGTGGCTTGTGAACAGGGGCTGGTAGGCCCAGCATCTGGTCAGCCTGCAGCACCTGGGCAGCCTGCACGGCCCAGGAAGAGGGTGCAGAGGGACAGAATTGCCTACCCCTTCCCCAGGCCTCTGGAGACAGGAGTCCCTTCTACTGAAATGGCAGCTTGGAAGAGGCCCTGTCTGCTGCTAGATCCCCTGGGAAGCCTCAGGCAAGTCCCTGCTCCCACCAGGACCTGATGCTCCAAGAGCCTCCAGAGCTGACTCTGCCTGGAGCTAAAGATCACTAAGGTTGGCTCCTTGAGTCTCCTTAACCAAATCTACTTGGAAAGTGGCTGAAAACACCTCCCCCACATTCCTGACACCTAAACTTGGAAACAGAAGGGACACTGGTCCCACAGGACCCTCATTCCCACCCCCGGTCGAGGAGGGCAGGGTTGCAGCGCACCTGCTGGTATGGGAGTTGCAGTGCATGAACCAGCTGCGGTTGTTATCCACATACATGGCCCAGGCCTTGTCATCTTTGCCCAGCATCATGTCCTTGACCACGCTGGCTCTGGCCACTCCGAAGGCAGGGTCTGGGTGGTTGTCATACCGGTCCACGTGCAGCTCCCAGTAGTGCACGCCCTTGGAGAAGGCAGCTGTGCCCAGCACCACCCTGTCATCATAGCTGCTGCACGTGGCTGTCTGGTTGTCATTCGATAAAATGATGTCCCGGTGCCCAGAATTGGGGTCAAATGTGAACCAAGCCACTGGATGGGAAGGAGGCAAGAGGACTAGGGTCAGGGGATGGCATTCGCTAGCATACTGTACCCTAAATGCAGAGACACAGACTCACGCACGTCCATCAGAAGGCTGGCACCCAGCACCAAATGCTCTTCCCTGTGTGATTCACACATGCGTGCACATACACACACAAATCCCTGATCTGTGTTCATCCAAGTTCCCAAACCCAAGAGCCCAACATTGCCAAGAAATACAGACATTCAGGCAGGCCTCAAAACCCCAAATCTAAGCGCATTTCATGGAGTCTTAATTTCTGACACCCTTCCATGTGCTTCCTACACACTGTGAGTCAAAGAGGAAGTAGATACCCAGGAGATCTGAGACACAGGGAGGTGAAGTGATGTTGCCAACACTGCAAAGCTCCATTTTGTCATTTCCCAGTCCATTGGATGGTGTCACCTTTGGCTCTACCAGATACCCAAGGTCTGTGGAAGGTGAGGCCCTTACTCTGAAATGACTGAAACCCAAAATGCACAGAGAAAGAACTGCCCATCTCCAGGCCAGGGGGCTCCTGGGGCAGAAAGCTCATGATGCTTCACAGTTTATTAAATAACTCTGCAGGTCACACCATTTTCAGAGAACCATACCCATCTGTGCCCTGTCCTCTGTCCCTCTCATCCCTGGGAGACAAGCCAGGCAAATTTTGTTTTTCTTCAGGACAATCAGAGGTTGTACTGGGTACATAATGACAATGGCACAGGGTAGGAGCCATCCTGGAGCCCTGCAGCCCAGGCTGGGGCATGGCTGGTTGAACAGGGCAGATTCCCTTTGGAACATGTTCCTTATTTACATCATTGCTCCCTGCTTTAGACTCAGATGATCAAAAGGCAACAGAAAATGGATGTGCTCTTGTTGCCTGAAACCTGAAAGGACCCAGCTGGGTGTGAAAACCATCAGATCTGAGCTCTGGTGCTCAGTATTCCAGGGATAGGTTCCCACTGGAGGAGGGCTGGAACCAGAGGCTGGTGTGTGCCACCCTGAGACTCTTCTCTGGGACTGTCCCGCCCACTCTCAGCCCCCGAGTCACCCAGAGCCTCTCAACACCTTGGCTCCTTTCCCAGGTCTGGTAGATGGAAGGAAGGAATGCCTCTGTCCCTGTGGCCTGCAGGAAGGGGCCTGCAGGCCAGGAGCCACAGTTAGAGGAGCAGGGACGGGGCTGGCCATGGGCACTCTTCTTCTCAGCACTCACTCCTCCAGCAGAAGCTGCATGAAATATGGGCTGGCCTGGACTCTGTTCTCCTTCTAAGCTCATCCACAGCACCAGGATCTTTCTTCCCTGAGGCCTGTGGCTCACCGTCAGATGTCTGCAGGACAACGGTTTTACTGTAAGGCCCGATGCCGGAGGAGTTGAACGCCTTGACTCTGGCATTGTAGATGCTGTTGAAATGAAGGCCATCGATGCTGCACAGGGTCTCCTTGCCAACGTACACTTCCTAAAAGACAGCCAAGTCTGCTTACCAGGTACCTGTTACTTGGGACGTTGCTCTTAGCATCACATTGACGTAGAAAGTGCTGTCACCCCAACAGTTATTGAATAAGGAAAATTTGGATGTGTGGCAGCAGGGTCACAGACTGTAAGCTGGGCACCAACCTTACTAATGGCTGCCTGGCCCCTCTGCCTGGGAGGGTGTGGTGATGACGGGGCCCTAAGGGGAAGGTCTGCAGCCAGCTAGGATGTTGCCTGAGGTCAGCCCTGTCAGCCAGGACTTGGAGCCTGGGGACACCAGCTCTTCTGGGGAACAGAGGGGAAGAAAACTCCGCTTCCTTCTTGGTTGGAGCAATGGAGAATTATTGCGATCCAATGGGAATTTAAGCTAGAAAATACAAGCTAAGCATCTAAATAAACAAAATAAGCAATATTTTAAAAAGAAGGGTCATCACACAATGTAGAGAAAAAGTTGACCAAGCACAGGCAGGTTCTACTTGATTTGGAACCACTTCTGGAGTGAGGGGGTGCTCCCCTCTTCCCTGTCTTCTCCCAGCCTGGAGCCTGGCATCTTCCACTCCTCATCCCAGCTGGAGCTGCTTTGTTTCCAGCCTCCCATTTCTGGTGGGACCTCAAAGATCCTTTTCTAGGGATTTACTTTGTTCTCCACTCACTTCAAACTTACCCTTGTTCCTATTAACTCCCCCAAGTGCTTAGCCTCACACCTTTCTTATGTCACTTTGTTTTGCTTAGTTTGTCTAAAACATCTTTCCTGTCTGGTTGTTTAGGAGTTTACTCTTCATTTGTTATTCCAGGCTGTTAATAATAATAGCTGAGGTTCAGGTGTTGTACACAGCTGACATGTATTTGAATCCTCCCATATCCCTTGGACACTGTACTATTTTTTGTTTTACACACCAGAAGACCCAGGAAAGGTAGGGGACTTGCCCACCTTCACTGTTAACTTCTTTGGAAGCCAGGTTTCAAATCCAACTCTGTCTGCTTCATAGCCATTTTCCCCATTATAACACACTGTTCCTCATAAATACTAGCCCTGGGATCTAGCTTTTGTCAGTGGCCACACCTTACAGAGGAAAGGCCATCTTTATTTGAGCTCTGTGTCTGCTTCTTTGGACATTTCAAAATAGTCATCCCTTTCTTCCCATTTCAAAAGCATGAGCTCTCCTCCTGGTTTCCAGCTGAGGAGCCCTTTCAGCTTTCAGCTTGTTTGCATGACCCAGATGCCCAAGGTTCATAACCTAGTGAATAACCCTCCATTACCCTCTAAAGCTGCCTCAACTTTGCACTTTATTCACACAGGACACAGCCATTCCCAAGGGGGTGCTGCATTATTTCCCCAACTCTTACATTCTCATAGGGTATCTTTCAAGTAAAAAAAATAAAATGACATATGCATAAATCCATTTGAGAGAAACAAAGAGAATATTGACCTACAGCTAGAACTGTTAAATGGGTGTGACTCCCCAGGAGAAGAAACTAAACAACTGTTATGGTGGCAGTGGTTGGTTAGAATGAGTTTGTGCTCTTTTGTGCATGTCTGCAAAGCAACATGAGTGCAATCTATACTTCATTGTGGGAAATCTCAAGGTAAAGTTCCACTAGGAGGTCTGGGGTGAGGTAGAATAGGGTGCTGCCCCAGGGTTTCTACCTGATGGGAGAGTAGATGATGCATTTCTGGTTGTTTTTACTGTCCCTGCAGTATTTCTTCTCTGGGGACATGCATGTAGAAGGCCACCGCAACCGACAAACATTTATCAAGGGTCTTCCACATACAGAGCACTTGCCAGGTAAGCAGTTAGTGACCCTGAGAAGGCAAAGTGTGGCAGAACCCTGGGGGATGGATACCTGTGTGAGGCATCTGTGGGGATGTTGAAGATAGTTATAACAGGACGGGGGGCTGAGCCAGGAGGTAGGTACATGCAGGTGACACCTTTTCTGAGCACCACCCTGGCCAGTCTCCTCAGGGAATCATCTCGAATCTTCTCTGTGGCTGCCCTCTGCCTGCAGGCCTGCCCTGACTGAGCCCTGGGAGAGAAGCCCCAGGCCCCTGAGCTCAGACACAGCAGCCCCTGCCCTCTCTGGGCGGCATCGCAATAAGGGCAGCCCTGTGGGCTAGTCCAGCAGCCAGGCCCCTCAGGCCCCCAGGTCAGGACCCCCCAGAGAGCACAGGGTCTCACCCGGAACTGCCCCCCATCGCCGTCGTCCAGCTCCAGGATGTAGCCGTCTACAGGGCTGTGGGTGAAGGGAGGCATCCTCCAGGCCAGTGTGACGCTGTTGTTGTGGGTGCAGCATTTCTCCAGCTGCAGCAGTGGGACAGGTGGCACTGCATGGGGATCGGGGATTCAGTGCACAGTACCGTGGCTCCGTCCAGGCTCCCCTCCCCAGCCAGGGCCCAGGCCAGAGGAAAGGTAGCTGAGTTCCCTTACAAGCCACCTGTGATCACTCCCAGCCTGTCACACATACACCTCGGTCCTGGGATTCTCAGCCCCAAGGTGGGCTGAGAGAAGGCAAGCATAGATGTCCGTGCACCCTTAGCCCTGGAGAGTATCCTGGCATCTGGCAGTGGGGAGGCATGGCAGAGGATGCCTCTACCCCTGGTGGGTGGCTTGAAGTTAGAGCATCCTCCCCACTTTGAAAATAACAGGTTGTGACTCTCAGCCAAGAGTGGTTCGCCCCAGAGCCTACCTCTCTGCAGGGCTGCATCCTGCTGGGAGGGGGTGTTAGGAGGTGCAACATGCAAAGACACATTTAAACCTTTGGCTGGAAGCATTTTAAAGGCTCAGGGAACTACATCCAGGAAGGAAAGGCAATCCTAGAAGATTGGAGAGTCAACCCATGGAATTAGGGATTTGAATTAAAAGTATCAAATTATATTAAGGTAAGATTGGGATATTTTTATTTTCTCGCTGTGTTAAGGCTCAAGAGATTTTAGGACTAAATATAGTCCACACTGACACTTTTTAAAGGGAAAATTGTAACATCATTAGGGCACTGTCTTCCAGATTTCAACTGATGGTTTAGTTGGGTGCAGCCCCTGTCTTGATTACTGACTTGGACCCAGAGCTGGCTGCATGCAGCCTGATTTGCCAGGGCTTGGCTTCTGCCTGTAGGAGCTCCCTCTCCATCCCTAGGCTGCTGCCCACTCTCCTGCCTCCTCTGGGAATTCCATTACTCCCAACTCCCCTCTGAGCAGGTCCAAGCCTCCTCCTTTAGCACCCCAACTTTCCAGAGCCACTCCTCCCTCTGCCATGCATCCCCCAGCCCATCAGGCTCTCTCTGCTCCTCAGCACCTCTCTCATTTACATCCAGGGCAGGTGGCATTTCCAAACCTCACCTCAGGTGCAAACCGAGTATGGGAGTGAGAATGGATTGTGCAAGGGACTTGTTCTTTCTTTAGTTTAAAAATGGCCATGTATTTTGCAGGTTAGGATTTCCTGAGTTCACAGATATCGCAGGATTGGCACTCAGTCTTTTGATATTTTGATTTTAAAAAACCAAACAGATTTACTCCCTCTCCTGAAGTTACCCTTGATGACTCTAGAGAGACAGCCTTTAGATCAGGACTCTGGTTCTAGGCAACACTTGCTGACTGTAACCCGGAGCAGGTTTTGCAAACTTTACTTCGCCCTGAGACTGTGTCCCCCTGCCTCTGGTACTCACCTCCTGCTATTCTCCACCTTGTTCATTCTGCTCTCACCTTCCATTCTTCTTGGATCTTCCTGCTCTTCTTCGAACCCAGAAAAGTTATTCTGCCCCAGGGCTTTGCATGTGCCATCCCTCTGCCACCTGGAATGTTCTTCCCCTCTATTGCATCTCTTTCATGCTCCTTACCTTGAAATACCCTCACATGTCTATTGCTGCTCCTTTTCTGAAAAGCACCTTCTTATAGCAGCTGGCACCATCAGGTTATATTGCATTATATATTGTGTATTGTCTACTTCCTTCTCTAGAATATCAGCTCAGTTTTGTGAAAGAGCTTGTAGACTTGTTTGAGTCATGTCCTGGGCACCGAGAATAGTGCCTTGTACCTGGTGGACACTCAAAAAGAGTCTGAATGATCCTCTTTTATAAGTAGGAATACTCAGCCTCAGACTGGGGTGTTCCCTGCCCTCAGTCATCCAGTTAGTGGGTGGCTGAATTGGGACTTGAACAAAGGGCTGTGATGGAGGCAGGGAGCACAGAATGCCCCTCCCTCCCATTCTGCCTAACTCCATTTCTGAAGCCTTCCAACAGCACTGAGCTGCCCCTGCAGAGGAGATGCCTCTTTTGCAAGAAGCACTCAGTGAACTGGGCCAATCGCAGCTCACCCCTACATTTCATCTGAATGAAGTCCAGCTGGTGGATGGCCTGCAGCAGTGGCTCACTGTCCAAAGTCAGGTCGAACTCTGCAGACACTTTCGGCTCCAGGGCACCTTTGACCCACTGCTCTTGAGATACTTGGACACGCTTGATCAGAGCATCTGAGATCTTAAAGGGGAGCACAGAGTTTAGGGTTTTAATTTGAAAAGGAAAAATCATGCAGCATATGGTGAGGAAGGAGCAGGGTCATGGGCTCTGTGGGCTCACAGTGGGAAGAGTCTGTACTGACCACATGCTCTCAAGCCCTGGTGGTGATGCAGTCATTCCTGTGCTGTATTATTTAAATCATATTTCAAAAGTGCAATCAGGTTACATGTAAGAAGCACTTGCTACTTAAAATTAGGTCAGACCCTTTTGTGAAGCAAATGATATTTTTAAAAATACACAAAAACATTCTTCATTGTACTTCATTTGCTAGATTTAGTGCATTGCAAAGTGAAACATACTATCAGTGTATCCCAGGGTCTGAAGAAATCATTCCTTATATCCCCACAATTTTGAAGCTCAACTCCTGGTGTGTTGTTTTCAAGTTGCTCTGCAGCTTCTGCCCCGAGCTCTCAGGGCATCACACCCACAGCTCTGCTCTCCTTTGCTGGGAAGTTCTACTCATTCGGACACTTGCACATGTCCTTCTAGAGCCATGATCTGGTGCACCCTTCTTAGAAACCAATCAAGGGGATTCATCATTTTCCCCACAGATGGAGAACTGAGCTCCCTTCTGAGTCACTGCCATGTTCCTGAGATATGCTCATGGCCCTGAGTCAGCCTGGTTAGAGGGATACCCCAGCAAGGTTACTAAGCTGTTCTGGCTCTGCAGGTAGCAGACATCTGCCCAGGCCTACAGGACTTTGCACTTAGAGATAATGAGCCAAGTGGATTCTGTCAACTCACTTCCTCCACTCCGATCTTTGTAGCTTGTTTGGCAATGACTGTCCTTTCCCATCTATGGGGAAAATGTTGACTTGGGATCCCTGGAAGTCAGAGCATTAAAGCATGTCATTTCAGCCCTAGAGATAATGACATTTGATCTCCTCTTTTAATGAAGACATGGAACCAGGGTCAGAGCTGGTGAGGGCAGAGCCAAGGTGAGAACCTAGGCCTTCAGAAATGACTGAGCAAAGGAGAATCTACTCAACTCTAAGTCATGGGAAGGGACCTTCCTGAAACTTCAGCTAGTTTGAGGGGATGGTGGGGGAGTTGGGGAAAGGAAGCCAAGCCCACCCAGAGCCCTCTGGGAGCCAGCTCACCTGTAGGAACCCAGAAGGATCATTCTCCTTGATCACCTCCAGGCAGTACTCCATCAGCCCCGTCGACTGGCGCAGCTTCAGCGTGCAGTGACTGATCTGATCCCAGACCATCTACAATGGAAAGAATCCCTAGTAACCACCTTGTCTGAGGAAGGGTAGCTGGGCTGCAGTGCAGTGAGAGTCAGAGAGATCACACAGAGGGCCCTGGAGGAGGGGCGCAGGCCTTGACCACCGTGCACCCTTTCCCCCCACCAATCTCTCCTGAGCACCAAGTGCCCTCTGCACTGTGGAATAAAAGGACCCACTTTGCAGCAAGTGGGGCCACAATCCTGTCAAAAAGAAAACTACAGGCCCAACATGGTATCACTTCTGCTCAGCCAAGTCACCAAACCAGGGCTTAATACCTAAGTAATTTCAGTTTCTGCCTCTAAGAAATGAAGTCTCAGTTGGTCTGCCAAGAGCTTTCTCGTCAGCATGAGTAGGGTGATCAGTCACCTGGGCCTCTCTTTTCTTTCCTTTTGCTAATAACTTCTTCCTATAAGAACCTTCCATTTTTCTACAACTCCTTGGAACAACTCTCTGTTTGCTAGAAAGGATGCTGCCCAACTCATAAGCTACTTGATAAAACCAATTAGATTTTCAAATTTCTCAGTTAGCTTTTGTTTTTTTTAACAACACCGAACAGAGAGACTTCCTGAACTCTGGGTAGTGAAGCAGACAGAGTGCACAATCTGAACCTCTCCATGTGATAGGTGACTAACTTGTCTTAGTCTCGATTGTCAGATAGTCATAGATAACTGATCTGATCCCAGACCATCTACAATGGAAAGAATCCCTAGTAACCACCTTGTCTGAGGAAGGGTAGCTGGGCTGCAGTGAGAGTCAGAGAGATCACACAGAGAGGGCCCTGGAGGAGGGGCACAGGCCTTGACCACCGTGCACCCTTTCCCCCCACCAATCTCTCCTGAACACCAAGTGCACTCTGCACTGTGGAATAAAAGCACCCACTTTGCTGCACTTGAAAACCATGAGCCATGCCCAGTGCTCATTCCTTCTTTCCTTGAAAGCAATATTTCCCAATTCAGTTGGGAAATGTCTATAAAATAGATCGAGCCCTCCAGACAACAAAGCAGTCCTTTGTGAATGCAGAGCATTCTGGGTGCCTGCCTGGACAGGAGCCTAGCATCAGGTCAGGGAAAACCTCTCCTTCCTTGGGTGGATATTGGTTGTATTATTGCTGATTAGTGAGTGCATGAGATATCAGAGATACCAACTAGTACTCACCCAGTGCATATGGTGTGCTCCATCCCACCCTGGGATGTGGAGGCTGGGAGGGGGATAGAGTGCATTGGTCACCCTGGTACCTACCTTCAACTTGTGCTCCCTCTCCTTAGTAACCTTGGTGAGCAGCTTGGCTTTCTGCCGAGTTAAAGCATCAACCAGTGCGTCACACTGAGCAACCAGGCAGGCTTCATAGTCCAGTCCATTTTCCTGGGGAAAGAAGAGAGCTTTAGGGAGAAGGCATGCTGAAATCCAGCCAGTTCTAGGGACAAAGAAGTATGTCAGAGTAGCTCTTCCCAGAGTTACCTATATAGCACTATTACATTGGAAATGCTGTAAATATGAATTATGGAGGGGTACCATGAATCTTCGCATATCAGTATGGTAGAATATTCCCATCATTCAAGCCTTGCTCATAGAGAGTTTTTAATGTCACAGAAAATGCTCACAAGAGACTGTTAAGAAACAGCAGGCTACCAGCTATGTACAGCATAGTCCCACACACATGTTGTGCATGTGTGTGTCTAAAAGTAATGAGACAACAAGGCAAAATGGCGAGGTAGTCACCTAAGATGGTGAGATACTGGTGAACTTATGTCCATTTTTCTCTACTTTCTAAAATTTCTGTAGCACATACTTTTGCTTTTTGTAATCAGAAAACAGTAAAACAACCAAAAAACTGGTGCTTTTGCTTTAGTGTCTGTCTTTGTTCTAACACAGATTCCTTCTGTGTCTCTAAGATCAGTGCAGATTCAGGCCTCATGTTCTGGGCTGAATTGTGTCCCTCTCCCCAAATGCCTATGCTGCAGTCCTAACCCCAGTCCCTCAGAATGGAGCTGAAGTTGGACAAGGGCCTGTAAGGAGGTGGTTACATTAAAATGAGGTCATTAGGGTGGCTCTGATCCAAGATTAAGAATGGCAGCCCCTCCATCCCTTCTCTCCATCCAGACACTGGAGTGCTTTCCGGGTTCACCATCTTCATGCTTGGCATTCATAGAGCACACACGTGTGCACTCTCTTCCCTACAGATAGAGCTCCTGAGACCAGAGATGTACCTTATTGATCTGAGTTCGGCTCAGTACATGACTCAGCATGGGTGATCAGTAAACACATTTATTTAGTAAATGGTGTGTTTATATTTTGATGCATTGATTACATGGCCATGAAAGCACCATATCTGCATATGGATTAGGATTACATGGCCATGTGGAGTGCTGCATTACATCTTTGCAGCTCTCTTCCATGATTCTCTGTAACTGATGTCATGGAAAATCCCCTTTCCGTATCCAGGGGTGACATGGGTGTCAATGGATTGAGCGTGTGGCGTCTGGAATATCTGAGGTTATGCAGCAGGGAGACTGAACCCTCTCATGTTGGTCCCGGACAGAGTGCTTGCCCCAGGACTGTTTCTTTCTTCCTGACACTCCTCGTACACTTCCTGCCTGCCTGCTGGCCCTCTGCTGGAGCCACGCATACCTGGATCTGCTGCAGAATGTTCTTCAGCTGCACCAGAAACTCCTTGGCTTCTTTTGCCTTATCGGAAACTCCATTTAAGGCCTGAGACAGCTGGGCCTAAAAAGATATCACAGGTTGAAAAGGAAAATCAGGTGTTAAAGGCACACGGTTTGCACTTTATCATGAAGGCTTGTGTTTATAAGGGGGCATAGAACTGATCCCACACATGAGTTGCCTTATCTGTGAAGAGACTGCTGTTGACTCATGGTCCCTACATTTTCCAACAAAGGGTGATAATTTGATTGATTGATGTTGACTCTTTGTCTGGACCCCAAAGCTGGATAGAGGTAAGGAGCATTCAGCTAACTGGCTCAGGCTGACAAGCCCTCTCCTGATGTTTGCAGAGCTCAGGACAAGAAGGCAAACTGAGCCGTTGATCCAGTCTGGCCCCTCCCATGGCAGTTCTGTACCTCATCAAAAGGACCCTCAGATGCTCATGTATGGACATCCCAGGTCCCAGGCCAAGCCCCTTGGGGGATGGGCAGGAAGAGGCCTGCAGGCCCTGGAAAAGGGCTGGGGCCATGTGGACGGGGAAGCCTAAGGCATCATGTACAAGGGGATCCAGGTTCCTGGTGGCAGTCACCTAGGCACCAGGTACTCTGCACCTGCAGAGGAGGCCCACGGGACCCTCAGTTGCCAGTACCCAAAAGGTAGGACTGCCAGCAGGGATCACGTCTATAGCATTTAGCCTCATGCTTCTTTCTAATGAAACACACATACACACACACACACAATCCAGTCTGTCTTCAAATCTGGCTAGTAGACTGATGACCTCGATTTTTAACAGGACTCTGTTTTCAAATTAAAAAGCTGAGAATGGAGTAAAGTGGGGACAGAAGACCTGGGTCATACCCTCTGACCACACCCCTACTCCCAACTTTTTTGAGTCTTTGCTCATCTGTCACTGTATTAGTGAGGCCTTTCCTGAGGACCATATAGAATAACCCTCTCCCCTTGTCCTGCTTTGTTCTGCTTTCTGCCATTTGTCACCACCAGGCATAGGCTTGCTTACTGTCTGTCCCCTTACCTAGAGTGTCCACAACCAGAGCAGAGGGCCTGGTTTACTCACATTCAGGAAAAGCATCTGACACACGGCAGTGTTACATGAGTATCTGCTGTGTGAATGAGTCAATGAGCGTGGTTCATGAGACCAAGGATTCTCACACTGTGGCCCCCGGACCAGCAGCAGCAGTGTGTCACCTGGGGGGTTGTTAGAAATGCAAATTCTCTGGCCCCACCCCAGGCCTACTGATCAGATACTGGGAGGGATGCCCAGGAATCTTTTAACTAGCCCTGCAAGGGGTTCTGATGCAGCTTGAGATCCACTGGACAGCACAAAGAGCCTCAGTTGAAAATCTCTGAAGAAGATGAAGGCATGGAACAGATGAGGAGACACAGGGGGTTTGCAGAAGGAGAAGGAGGGGCCTCAGACCCTGGGAGCACCAACATTCAAGGTGAGGGTAATGTGAGGGTGGGCTATCTCCTTCTCTGAGAGAGTTGGGAGCCTCAGACCATGGCTCAGCTGAGATGCAGCTCCTTGGAGAAGCCTTTCTTTTGTCCACTAGCTCCACCATCCCTGCATATTCACTCTCCCCTCCAGAGCTCACCTAGGTGGGCCATTCTCTATTACACTTATCTAAGCAGGAAGGATGTCCAACAGAATGATGGGAAGGGCAAAAGGGTTCTGTGTCTGCTCTGTCCAACTCGGCAGCCACCCGTTATGTGGCTTCTGAGGAGCCGGGGCTTTAATTTTATGCAGTTCCCATTTGAACCACCACATGTGGCTGTGGCTACTGTTATGGACAGCACAGGTCTCCACACTCACCCTTAGAGGTGTACAGGTCCCACAACAACTTAGCCCATCTCCAGATAACTTCACTGGGAAGGAGTCTGGAATATCAGCCTTGTTCATGTGTGACAACAGGGATTTTCAAATTGAAGTTTATTGGTGTCCAGATAGAGAAGCCTCTCCCTCTCCAGCGCCCCAGAGGTGGCACCCTTCCTCCCCACACAGGGGCTCACTTCCCATTAACCTACAGAGTCCTAGATGGAGGGGGACTTTGTCTTTTGTGTTTGCATTTCTAGCCAGCAGTGCTGGCACCAAGTAGGGGCTCAAAAACTGCTCACTGGCTGAATGACAAGCAGAATGATTGCTTCACTAGAGGTACTTGTGAAGGGCAGACAGATCCCAGTAGGTCTGCTGCCACCATGGCAGCCTTTGCCAGCAAGGAGCCCTGAGGGTCCTCCACTCCCAGAGCAGTGCACTTCCTCCTGGCTCTGTGCCTACCGATCCTGGTCTCCCAGGGACCCAGCCCAACCTGGGGCCTGTTGACCTGCTTCCTGCTTGGAAGCACACCAAGTAGCTTGGCAAGGAGTCCAAGAAAGAGTGATTTTGAAGGACACCAATGACCTTAGGCTGAAAGAGTAATCATCTCACAGCTGAGTGGACACCTCCACCAGCCCTTGCCAGGCTTGCCCCCTGATCTTTTCTGCTCCTCCTTCTAAACACCCACCTGGAGAGGCCACCTAGTGTGAACCATCTCAGGCCCAGCAGTGTGCACACTGCATGAGGTGCCTGTGCTCTGGTCTCTATGGAAGAACCCCGATAGCCAACTGAGGGCTGGGTGGCAGTAAAGGATGCTCCCACAAGCCCACACTGTACTTCGTGGTACTGTACAGCTGATTCATGTGTGAAGTGGCCACAAGTCACCTCTTCTTGCCCAGGGGACAGCATTGTGGAAACTGGACCTGGTTATTCTAGTGGAATTCTCAAGGGACAAGTAGTTTATTTATTAGCAGTCTATCAGGGGTTATAGCATATTACTTCAGTGCTTTAAGACATGAACTTTTTTTCCATGGAAACTATTTGGAGTGTTGGCAGATGATACTGAACATTGTCCCTTTCTGGTCTGAGAAAAGAGCCTGCAGTTTGAGAAATGAGAGTGGTTCATTTTGTCTGTGGATGTTGATTATACCAAATTCTTGGAAAGAAAGGAAATAACTGGACAGAAAATGAATTTTTTTAAATGACTGAATGGATTTTAACCCAAATCAGAAAGATGCATGTTATGTCTTCCTATTCCTTTAAGATTAGAAATACATTCTATAGAGTCTCTGAGTTTAGATAGACAGTGTAAAAATATAAGCATTTCCAATCTGGGTCAAACCACTTCCTGCCTGGTGTAGCATCACGTCTTCACCTGCAACCCAGAGGAGCAGCTTCTAGGTACACAGGGCAGGTTTCTGCCTTTCCTCCCTATTCTGGATGGTGTTACCATGTATTATATTGCATCAAACAGGAGGACTCCGGACCACTACAGTTCACATCCTGGTTCTGTCCCTGGTTAGCTGTGTATCTTGGGAAGATACTTCATCTCTTTGTTCTATAGTGTCCTCCTCTGTAAGGTGGGGATGGTAATAACCCCTATCCCAAAGAGGTCTTAGTATTATGCTTAATATGTAACTTAAGCATTCCCCAAATTCTCCTTAATTATTCAATCTGGGTGTATCATATGTGAATTTTTATGGACTAAATGTTTGTGTTCTCCCAAAATCCATATGCTGAAGCCCTAAACCCACTGTGGTATATTTGGAGATGAGGCCTTTGGGAGGTAATTAGGTCATCAGGGTGGAGTTTCCAGGATGGCATTAGTGCCTATAATATAACAATTTATAGGAAATGTGTGTTTGGTCATTCAGTTGACCAAAGTATATATCTCAGGTATATTTGGTCTTCATCCACAGTTCCTGAAAACACTTCAGAGCCATTAAGATGAAATGGGTGTCTTGTGATGAAGGTGATTTTGGTACCCAACCCAAGGGCAGGGGCTGGGTGCCAGAAGCACTAATCATGTGATTAAGGGGCTGCAACTTTCAGCCCTTCTACCTCAACCTCTGAGGAGGGGAGAGGGGCTGGAGGTCAAATCAAATTTCTAGTCTTTCAATTTGACTGTGCAATGAAGCCTTCATAAAAACTTGTGAGAACAGCATTTTGGCCCTTTTAAAATCCTGTTTCCCTTCATGGAGCGCTTCCACACTTGGGGAACCAGAAGGCTTCCAGGTGCCACTGATCCAGGCCTCAGACTCCATGAGGAGAAGCTTCTATATTCAGGATCTTGCCCTTTTGATCCCTTCATTTAGCTGTTGACTTGCATCCTTTACAGTATCCTTTATTAAACTGGTAAATGTGTTTCCTGAGTTCTGTGAGCCTCTCTAGCAAATTAATCCAGTGTAAAGCAGGTCATTGGAACCTCCAGTTTAGTAGCCAGTAGGTCAGAAGTGCAGGTAACAGCCTTGGCTTGTGACTGGCATCTGGAGGTGGGGTGGGGGTAGAGGGTGGTCTTGTGGGACTGAGCCCTTAACCTGGGGAATCTGATGGTGTCAGGATTGAAGTGAATTGTAGGACATCCTGCTAGTGTTTGAGAACTGCTTGCTATTGTGTGTGGGGGAACTCACACCTTGAAACTGGGTCTGGGAACCCTAGAAGAGTGCCTTTATGGAAAGAACATGCTCACACACTGAAGAAGGGCCATGTAAGGACCCAGGAGAAGGTGGGCATCTATGAGGCAGGAAGAGAGTACTCCTCAGAAACTGACTCGACTGGCACCTTGATCTTGGACTTCCAGCTTCCAGACTATGAGAAATAAATCTGGTGTTAAAGCCACTTAGTCTATGGTATTTTGTTACAGCAGCATAAGACATGAATTTATCTAGATTACCTATTATAACTAGAACCTATCATATTCTTCAGTTCAAACAGTCTAGAGAGGATTCTCATGTGTTTGCCACAGTCTCTGTGGAGAAGCTCCTAAGTTGTCTCCTTTTAAACCTGGTCCCTGTTCTCTAATATCCGGATTATCTGATAGGAGTGCATAAAGTTAGACACCAAGGATCTAGATGTAGTCTAGTCCAACTTCTGTCTTCTATACATGCAGAAACTGAGCTTCTAGTAACATTTAACTGTAAAGGAGTATACAAATATATCAGCGTGTCACCATTAAATAGCATACTGCACAAAAGTACAGGTAGTGACTGATATGCAGTAGATGCTCAATAAATATTTTTTTTGTGAATTTGTCCAGGATCATATAGCTTAGCTTATTAGAGGTCATTCTTATTTAAATGTAAAAGGCCTAGAAACTAGGTGGCCCTCTCAAGAGAACTATTGTTCCCCAGCTTGAAGAGGGTAGAGGAATATGACCCACTGATATTACAATGTCTGACTATTTGAATGCAGCTGACACCATCCCCTGATGTCTGGAGAATATTGTTCACAGCAGCTAGTGAATCCTTCCCTTTGGCACTGTAGAGCCTTCCGCTAAATGAGAAAAGGCAAGGCTCCCAGCAGAGCTATAAGCTCCTGCCCACTGGGCTGTAGGGTGTGGCTTTGAGTTCAATGCTGCCCTCATGTGTTGATGGAGGCAATGTCCAACTGCTCGGTGAATATCCCCATTTAGCAGACAACTCAAACCCCACATATCTAAATAACCTCCTGGCCATTCTGTCTCAGACCCAGCTCTGAGAGCGCTCACTCACCAGTGTGCTGTGCTCCTCCCTCAGCTCAGCTTCAAGGCTCTCCAGGCTGCCACCCTCTCCGGGCTTTCCTCCCAGCTGTGCACATTGTTTCCACCTTTCAGTTAGGCTGGGGTCAGCCACCCTTAGGCTTTCCCCTCCCTGCCTTAGCCCCTCTGTCCCCTCTGCTTGAATGCCTGCTGTTGCCTGTTAACAACCCCACCACTTGTACAGACCCTTCCCACAGGCCACCTCTTCCTGAAGCTTTTGCTACCCTCCCAAATGGAGTTTGCCCTTTGACCTCCTGGAACAGGGCTGGCTTCTAGGGCATATCTCTGTCTTTGACACAGGTGACCAAGGTGAGGGCATCAGCTTTCCTGTCCTGTTGGCAGATCCTGACCCTTTGGGGCCCTGCAAGCCCATGTCTGCATCCCTGTGTGGGCAGTACAGCCTTACATCTGGACTGTGCTCCATTAAGATCTCTATCAGTGAACAGATTTTGTTCTAGATTTTGCCTGACTAGCTTACCCAAGCTATTCAAGTCTCAGTCCTCTTACCCACTGGGCATAATTTAAATGGCCACATGGCCTCTCTGAACCCATTGTTTTGAGGGCCCACAGCCCCATATGCTACTGGGTGCTGGCCCTCTGACCCTACCCTGCAGATAAAAAGTGATTTTTCTGATTTCTGAGTGTTAACTATTTCCAGTTAACTTCCACCTCTGATCCAGCCCTGGTTTAATCACCCTACCCGGAGCTGCTGAAGTCCTCCTGCACCCGGCCGCAGCCTGAAGACCAAGGGCTCCCCCATTCAGTTCTGCTCAGCCCCTTAGCTGAGCAACCTGCACCAAGCAGGCCCTGCTCCAGCCAGCAGAGAGTGGCTTTGTTTTCTAGTCTTCCCCAAATTGCTAGCCACAGGCTGCAAGAACCCAGAAGCCAAAATAACTGCAACTGCCCTAGTGGGCAGCCTGAGCTGAGACTAGTGTAGGACCTTGATTGTCCTTAGTGTAAAAGCAGGTGTAGTGGTGGGGCTGGAGACTGGATGGCAGAGTAGTAGTCCATGCCTGGGGATAGGAGAAGGTGAGGTGGGGACACAGAGTGGGAGGGGGCAGGACCCACACAAGGTGTGAGAGGAGGATGGGAACAGACACCACGCATGAGGCAGTGGCAGCCAGACCTCCCTGAACCTCACTTCATAGGATCCCCTTCCCAGTCTGCTCCCAGAATCTAGCACCCAGCCTCATGGGGCCAGGTTATAGGTGCTCCCCAGGGATGAAGGGTGTTGCTCAGGGACAGAGTGGACAGGGCCCTCCAGTCCAAGTCTCCCTAGGGAAAGAGCAGGCCCATGTTTGCTGAGAGGGCAGCAGTGCTGTTGGGTAGCCTCTTCCATGTCAGCCTGTGAGTCACAGTCTGAGAGGGAACCCCCAGGAGCAGAAAGGGGCTTTGGAAGAAGGACCAAGGATCTAGGTGTGACCAAGGCAAACTCGCGCTCCAGTGGATGTGACTCAGATTTGGGGGATCCCCTGAGGCCAAATGTCTCCCTTCCACTGGCTCCCTGTGTTTCTAGCCTCTGAGTCAGTAAGGAGAGGGTTGGGATTGGGATGGGGCTATCCAGGCGCTAATCCAGGCCTCTGTTCTGTGCATGGAGCTGCCTCCAAACCCAGAGCCTCTAGATGGAGGCTGCTGCCCTGACTGTCCACACTGCTGAACTGTTATCTACAAAGGACCTACTCCCTTACCACCACCCCCTCCCCAGGGCTGATGCAGAATTAGAGACTACTCTGAGACAAATCTGCCCTCCCACAGGTTAAGGGCTCAGTCTTACAAAACTGTCTCCCCCACAACCCTCTTCAGCCACCCTTTACAGTCCAGGTTGATATCTGTGCTTCGGACTCATCCACTGTAGATTGGAGGTTCTCACAACCCCCTCCTTGGGTTTGATTAGTTTGCTCGAATGGCTCACAGAACTCAGAGAAACATTTTATTTAGCAGTAGACCTACACTATAATTCAGGAATAGCCAGATGGAAGAGTTGCGCAGGGCAAGGTGTGAGGAAGGGGCATGGAGATCCCATGCTCTCTCCAAGCCGGCCATGCTCCCAGCATGTCCCAGAAACTCTCCAAACCCCATCCTTTCGGGTTTCTATAGAGGCTTTCATACACAGGCATGATTGATTAAATCACTGGTACTGACGATTGATTCAAGCTCCAGGATTCCCCAGAGGTGTGTGGAGTGAAAGTCCTAACCCCTCAAGTCATGTGCTTAGTTCTTCTGGCAACCACCCCCATCCTTAGGGTGCCCAGGGGCTTTCCAAAAGTCACCTCATTAACATAAATGAAACCTTTATCACTTAGGAGACTGCTAGGGATTTAGGAGCTCTGTGCCAGGAACTGGGACAAAGACCAAATACCTATTTTATTATAGATCATGAAATCATGTATTGCCCTGGGAGGACAGTGGGGGAGGGACATTCAGGCAGCTACATTCCAGGGTCAGGACAAATAAAGAAGACTTGCTTTTATCTGTGACAGGCACTCCCAACGATTCACTGCTGTCACTAAGACTAATTTCCTGTCCCTCAGCCTAGCCAAGTGCCCACCTCCACAGGGTCTCCATTGGAAAAGGCCACTGGGAGCCCTCTGTGCACAGTGCTGCTCAGAGGGGGCTTGCAGCCCTGCTCCTATGCTTCACTTACACCACCTCTTGCAGTTGACACCCCTGCAGGAGAAGGAAGGTTTGAGTTACAAGGGGGTCAGATAGTCACAGAGCAGTTGACATACTCACTAGGCATAGAGGAAGAGGCTGTGAGGGGGCAGCAGGAGCCACGGGCGATTTCTCCCACCTTCTCACCCTACACTCAATGTTAAGGTGCTGGTTTTTAAAATTCATGGCTTATGATTATCTACCAAAAGAGTTAAAAAGGCCCTAATCCTTGGACAGCACAGCAGTAATTAAAGAGAAATGTGGAGGACTCATTTAAGAAAATTACAAGGCAGGGACTCCCAGATAAATAGAGACCCTTCTGAGAGATGCATGGGCACACAAGACACCCCTCCCCTGGTCAAGTCCCCATGCAGAGTCTGAGCCCGTGGAGGCAAGTCTTTGCCCTGCATCTTCTACAATGCTCCCTCCTGTCACATATGAGAGGGCCCAGCAACAGGGTGACCTCCTGGCCTAGTCACTCACCTGGGAGGCTTCTGAGCTTCTATTCTCAGATTTAGCTTCTGTGCAGTATTCATATGTCTGTTAAGCATGGATATCATGGGGACATGTTGGTAAAACTGGCTTCTGTCAAGAGAGTGGAAGCCTCCCAGGGCAGCACCCTCCTGACACCCGAGCTCTCACTGCAGGTCTCTGGGCACTGAGACCGGGCAGGCTGCTTGGCATTTCCGCTTTCACATTCCCTGAATCTGGGGCCGTGTGCTCGGAGGCAACAAGAAAGTAGGGATGAGCTTGGCTTCTCAACTCAAGCCTGCCCCTGGATCAGCTCCAAGGCTGTTATGGGCTGTGTGAGCCTAGAAAGCTATGTTGGAGCCCCAATCTCAGTACCTCAGAATGTGACCTTATTTGTAGATTGGGTCTTGACAGTACTCAAGTTAAAAGCAAGGCCATTAGGGTGAACCCTAATCCTATATGACTGTTGTCCTTATACTAAGGGGAAATGTGGACACAGAGACAGACACACAGAGGGAAGAGGCTTTGTGAAAGTTGTAGCTAAGCAGCCTGAGACATATCCTTCCCTAGTGCCTTCAGAGGGAGCTGGCCTTGTGACACCTTGTTACTGAAGACTTCTGGTCACCAGATTGTGAAAGAATACATTTCTGGTGTTGCAAGCCACTCAGTTTGTGGTACTCTGTTACAGCAGCCCTAGCAAACTAATATAAAAGGGTTTTTACAGTGGGACGTTCACTGATGTCCTGTTTAAACCATACAACCAGGGTAGATACTGATTGGTTCTGTTCTGCCTGGAAATGCACTCCTCCTCTAGTAAGGAATTCTGTCTCTGCAGAATGTCTTTCCTCTGCCCCTCTACTCAAGGTTTCCTCTCCTGTGGCTCATGCAGAATAAAGTCAGAACTCCTCAGCCTGGCTTTCAAGACCTTCATCCATTCACTGGTTTATTTATTCAACAAACATCTACTGGCCACATATGAGGAAAACATTTGATCTGCTGGGGAGGATTCACACTGTTTTCCTTCCTGGGGTAATTTGTAACCTAAGAATCTACCTTCCAACAGAAACCCCTTCCAACTCCTTGCTTCTCCCCTACTATGAGCCTCTGTCCCAGATGTCACTTCCACATGCAGTATTCATCTGGAGTCCTGACTCCACTGGCCCAGGTCCACCTGGCATTTCTCCTTTTCCATGAAGTCTTCCCAGACTCCATGAGTTTGTGGGGCCTCTTCTCCTCTGTTCTCCCTTGGCCTTTTGCTTACCCCTGATTATGGCCCTTGTCACTGTCTGTGAGTCCCTTACTGGGCTGGGACTGTTACAGTGAGAAGTCAATTCGTCTTTGTGTCCCCAGAAAGGGGACAGAGAACAGGCACTCAGTAGTGTTTGTGAAGTGCTCAGTAGTGAACAGGGAATTGCTGAATCTAGTGCCTCTGATAGTCGTGTGCTCTGGGGCAGCAGAAAGGCAGTGATGGGTCTTCTCTGGGTGGGGTTCCAGGGGTACAGCCATAGACTCATCTAGTTTGTTTCTAGGGGTTTCCCCCACACCCACCACCTCCCTTGCCTGCCTGCCTGTCTGGCTCATCCTGGGTTTCTCCCTTGCTCTTCCTGGGGGCTCCGCTCCTGTGACTCTGCCCTTTGGGTGATTCTCCCCCACTTCAGCTCAGAAAAATATAGCCAGACAGTATTCCAACTTTCCTTCCTTTTCTTCCTCAGATTCCTCCAAAGCAGCAGGGATAGAGGATGATCCAGGGGAAGGGGGATTATTTTCTTGCACAGAGGTTTCAGATATGTGAATACTGACAACAGTGGAGGTGGCCAGGAATGGATGCTGTGTGAGCAAAATTGACTGGCTTGACTCGGAATTTTCCTCAGATGGACATTTTCCACTGAGCTGGCCAACTCAGGCTTTGGTACCTGGGAGATTGGACTGGACTCTCTACTCCCCAGAAGCCAGTCATGGCTCAGGAACACACTGGCTTGGGCCCTGGGACCAGAGCAAGCTGATCCTCTCCAACTGGTCCAGTGTACACCAGTGACCCCTAGAAGTGGACTTTGGAATAAAACTCTAATTTTAGGTGACCAAGTTTCTTACCCTCTCAGAGCCTTTGTGTTCTCACCTATGAAATGGGGGTAATGATACACACCCCAAAGTACCATCTTGGCATTTAAATGAGACTGTGTGGAAAGACATGGGTTCAGGGCTTATGCTTTACTGACTCAGATGGCTCTGAGTAGGACAACACTCCAGAGAGGGCTTCTCCAGGCAATTGCATCGGCCACTGTTTCCTCTGTTGGCCATCCAGGAATCCTTCGTAATGGTACTCTCATTTGGCTTTGAGAAATTGTCTTTTCCCCACTGGGTAGAGTCTGGTGGGCCTGGAATCAGGGCCCCAACACCACTGCCTTCTCCTTGGCAAGAAGCAGGCATGTATTTTGATCTGGGTCGGTAGCATGCTAGCTCCTTGGAATTCAAAATTGAGGAAAGGGACAAAGAGACCTAGAAAGATAGGCATTTGTTCCTTAGTTCCCTGGCCAGATTCCAGCTATTAGACCATTCCCATAGATCCCACTCTTACCACTTGGGAAAGCCTTTGCAAACAGACTGCTGGATTTGAATCCTGGCTCACATATTCTGTGACCTTGGGTGAATCATTTAATTTCTCCCAGACCCCATTTTCCTCAACCACAAAAAGGTGGATGATAGTGCCTTCTAGTGTTATTGTGGGATTAAACAAGTTGACTCACCTGAAGTGCTGAGAACAGAGCCCAGCACACATAGAATGCGCTATATGTGTGCACTGTTATCATTTCAAATGTGGCTCTCCAAGCTGCCATGAGTGCTTAGAAAAAACGTATTATGTTCCCAATAAATTCTCTTCAAGTTAACCAGAGTTGGTTTTTTTGCTCACGACAAAGAACTCTAACTGATTTAGTGGTTAGGTGGCTAAACAAACACAAATATAGCTGTGTTATTATTCATAATTCATACTGCACCTCAATATATTCAGGCCCTATGGAGATGGTGATGGCAAGAGGCCTCTTTTCCTTCCCAATCACTACTCATCTTCAGACTCAGACTACCAAAATGCTGACGGTTTAGGGATTCTCCATGAGCTCCTGCCCCCAGGCATGCAGTTGGAGCAGTCTGGCTTGTCAGCAGAAATCTTCAAGCTGCCAATATTGATATGTCAGATATACCTACTGTACTTCCTTAGCTAGAGTTTAATGCCAAGGTCAAAAATAAGAAGAGTCAGGGCTGTAGGTGATGCTTCCAATCATTGTATATATACTCAGTTGCTTCTTATTCTGATAAGGGAGTCAGTTAGTGCCAAATGACTCACAGGAGCTCACACATGCAGGAATCAGACCCAGAATAACTGGAAAATGCATTCCCTCCCCACGACTTGGGATCATCAGTTCCTGTTGAAGTTAAAAAGCAAGGGCAGCAGCTAGTCCCACCTTCAAGCCACAAACTGCCTTACCATGACCTGTCAGGCTGCTCCACACCTTGATACCTTTGCACTTGTATTCACCTGTTTGATGGGCCCTCAGCACACACAGTTTTGCCAGCACATACATCATCACTCAAAACTCAGCTCATGTGGCCCTCATCCACTCTGTCTTGACTCCCACCACCTGGTCTGGGGCAGATGCTCCTTTTCTGGTCCCCTCCCATGCCACCACAGACCTCATTATATTGTACTATCATCATGCAGTTACTTTTTCTTCTGCTAAATACAGAGACCCTGTATGCCTCATCTTTGTATAAGCAAATCGTGCACAGTATTTGTTGAATAAATGAATTAATTATTTTTTTATTGGACACTATAACAGGGAATGTTTATAAAATGAACCAAGCTCCAGACGCAAGGACAGAGCTCTATTTTAACTTTGCATCTGACATTCAGTATGTTAGAATGGTCAAGTAATTTTACTTCTTACACTTTGGAGTAGCTCACTATAAAAAAGGACTATATGGTGCTCATTTGTCACTACCATGTAGAAATATTATGAAAGAACACGTTTGTGAGGTTTACTAAATATCTTGAATTATCACTTTTAAATGTGCTCAGGAAGTGCTAGATTCATGATTTTAAGCAAACTTCAGGAAACTATCAGGAAAAGGTTCAGGATAGAGAAAAGAAGTTCAAAGAAACCCCAAGTATTCAAAAAGCCACTGCTGGACAGTATCCCCTGTTCTAGGTGTGGTATGTGTGATAGGGAACTCCTGTCTATAGTCAGGGGATCATTTAAAAAGTCAATATTTTAAAAAAATCAAGTCTAAAGAGAAATTTAAATATGGGTCTAGTAGAAGACATGATAAATATTTTTTTAAAGTGTTTCCTCATTCTTCTGCAACCAAAGGAAAAGAGGATAGAAATATTTTGACCAATAAGCAGGGTGAGGCTCAGAAGAGAGAAGTAAGATAGTGAAATGGAGAGTGTGGTTGCATCAGACAGCAGAAGCTAGTTAAGCTGCAGTAACAAACATCCTCACACAGCTCATAAGCTTTCAACAACAAAGACTTACTTCTTGCTCACATCACATTAAATGTCCATTGCAGGTCACCTGCAGCTCTATTTTGTGTCCTTTTCTTTTCAGGATTCAGGCTAAATGAGTATCCCACATTTGAAACACAGAAGACACAGCATTTACCCTTGTAGCAGAGGAGAAGAAGCTACATATACACTGGTTCTTAAAGCTCCTCCTGGAAGATGGCACACATTTCCACTCTCATGTCATTGGCCCAAGCAAGTTACACGACCCTAACTTATACCAATGCATCAAGAAATATAACTGTCCTACAGGGAAAGCAGAAAATATTTTGAACAAACAATGAAATTTAGTAATATTGTCTCTAGAGTCTGGCAGACTTTGGCTTTCCTTTACTAGCTATTCAATCTTGGGCAAGTTCTTACTTTTCATAGAGTATATGTACTGGGAATTATAGTACCTACTTCTTAGTTATGACATTTAAAATTTAATAACATGCTGCATGTGCCTTTTTTTCTTCCTTTCACTAGGTCATCCAACCCCTCCTTCTACTATTGCCTTCTTTCTCCACCCTTCATGCTGTCAACTTCAGCACAACAGAATTGACATGAGCCCCCAGTAAGACTTAGGGCAGGAGAGTATTTGAGAGAGGTGGGCAGGAGAGGAAGACAGGCACACTGGGGTAATGTAGCAGTGAGAATTGCTTCTTAAAGACAACATCCTGGCTTCATATATTCAGGGAGAGTTAAGAAAGAAATCCCTAAAGTGTTTCAATGTTTGTGTAGGACTTCATCCTAAAGGAAATAACAGGATAAGCATGCAAAGATGTATATATAAGAATGGTCACTGCATTTTTAAAGCTTGTAAGATTTTCTATATGTTCTAAATTCATAAATAGTGATTAAATTAGTGATGTCTTATCTATGTAACTGAATACTCATCCATTAAAATGGCAACATATTTCTATATTGACATAGAACAGTCTCTGTGGTAGATTGAAAGTAAAACATCATACCAAAAGCACATATAAGGCTTCATTACAAATTTTACATATATAAATAAGTGGCATATATATATTTATTTATGTATATGCCACTATTAAGGTGATGAACTAATTAAAGAATAAATTTTGGTTGCTTTAAGCCACCCAGTTTGTGATAATTTGTTATGGCAGCCCTAGCACACTAATATATTATGTAGAGTCTTATTTTTCCTATTTTAATGCATGCATATACATAGTCACTATTGGGGTTAGACATATTAAAATTGGGCAGAGACATATTCATATAAGAGTTTTAAGAATACAGATGAAAAGACGGCAGTGTGAGAGGTGAGACAGAGGCCTCCTTCCAAAACCACGTATAACATGAAAATATAATTAATAAAACTAATCCTGAAAGAGCAATAGGAAAGAGGGCTGTGCCAGACTGCATACACCTGGAGAAAAGAACAGAACTCACGGAACAGGATAACATACCAAAGCTGTGATCTGGCAGGACCCAAGACCTTCTGCCACCCCAGCTCACCAGTGGAAGGAAGAGAAACTGAGCAGGAAGGGAGTGGAAGCCTGGAACTGCTGAGCACCTAGCCCTGGAGATCTGCTCTGGGAGCATGAACCTACATTACATGGTACTCTGGTGATTAGTGGGGTTAGAAAGCTAAGACAGGTGGAATACTGGGAGAGACTGAGATTCCAGCCACTTGTGGAAAACAGGGATCCACATTCAGCTACCCTGGGACAAAAGAAAGGCAGGTAGTCTGAGAGACTTTCTAACAGCAAGAAGGCTGATAAAGGGGCAAGGATTTCACAGAGTTTACTGCTCAGGAGAAAGGACAGATAGACAAAATTGTCTGAGCACACTCTGCCCAGCAGGTTGGAAACTTTCAGGAGCTTCAGACACTCCATCCCGCTGGCTGGCTACGCAGCTCCAAGGTCCCCCACCATAATACACAGCCTTCTGCGCCTCCCTCCTGGCCAGCCCACACTTGGCTGGCAAACTAGCAGCCCTTGCCCTAGCATCAGGCCAGCCAGAGGGAAGCCCTGCCTATGGCAATTACAAATACAAAGCATAGAGGTTTACACCTGTGTGTTAGGTCCAGTTCTGGCAGTGGAGACAAGCATAGCAGTCAGGAAGCAGGAAACAGCTCTTTCCTCCCTCCAGGCAAGAGCACCACTCTCCTGTGACCCCCGACATCGCTACAGGGGCCTAGCAACTCCAGAGAGTAGAGCTTCTGGGCACTAGAGGGAGCCACATACAAATATGAAACGTCAAAGGAACATGGTTAAAACCAAAATCCCACAAACACCAGAAAAAGGATCAAGTGAAACTGAACTCATCAATCTTCCTGAAAGAGATTTAAAAATAAAAACCATAAACATGTCCATGGAGGTACAGAAAAATATTCACGAACTCAGGAATGAATTCAGGAAGGAGATCCAATCATTATAGAATACAATGGAGGGATTTAAAAGCAGATTAGATACAGTGGAGGAGATGATAAACAAAATGGAAATTAGAAAAAAGGAATACAAAGAACCTGAGGTACAGAGAGAAAAAAGGATCTCTAGGAATGAAAAAATATTGAGAGAACTGTGTGACCAATCCAAAAGGAGCAATATTCATATTGTAGGGTTACCAGAAGAAGAATAAGAGAGAAAAAGGGGTAGAAAGTGTTAATGAGGAGGTAATTGCTGAAAAGTTCCCCAATCTGGGGAAGGAGAGAGTGTCTCAGGCCATGGAGATGCACAGATCTCCCAACACAAGGGACCCAAGGAAGACAACACCAAGACATAATAATTAAAATGGCAAAGATCAAGGATAAGGACAGACTACTAAAAGCAGCCAGAGAGAGAAAAAAGATCACCTACAAAGGAAAGCCCAAGGCTATCATCAGATTTCTCAGCAGAAACCTTACAGGTCAGAAGGGAGTGGCATGATATAGTCAATGCAATGAAACAGAAGGGCCTCAAAAGAAGAATACCCTGCCTGGCAGGTTTATCATTCAAATTTGAAGGAGGGATAAAACAATTTCCAGATAAGCAAAAGCTGAGAGAATTTACCTCCCATAAACCATCTCTACAGTGTATTTTGGAGGGACTGCTATAGATGTAATTGTTTCTAAGGCTAAATAGCTGTCACCAGAGGTAATAAAAACACAGTAAAGAAAGTAGAACAATTAATTACTAAGGAAATGCAAAATAAATCAACTACCCCCAAAGTCAGTCAAGGGATATATAGAGAATATAGCATGTGATATCTAATATATAAGGAATGGAGGAGGAAGGAAAGGAGGAGAAAAAACACCTTTAGATTATGTTTGTAACAGCATACTGAGTAAACTTAGACTGTTAGATAGTAAGGAAGTTATCCTTGAACATTTGGTAACCACAAATCTAAAGCTTGCAATGGCAATAAGTACATACCTATAGATCATCACTCTAAATATAAATGGTCTGAATGCACCAATCAAAAGACATAGAGTTACTGAATGGATAAAAAAGCAAGACCTGGGGATTCCAGATGGTGGCATGAGAGGTGAGACAGAGAACTCCTCCCATAACCACAAATAGTATGAAAATAAAGTTAATTAATACAACTAACCCTAAAACAGCAACAAGAAAGAAGGCTGAACCAGACTGCATACAGATCTCATGAACACAGAAGACCTCTCTAAACAGGGTAACGTATGAAAGCCTTAATCCGGCAGGACCCAAACCCTTCCCACACCCCAGCTCACTAGCGGGAGGAAGAAAAACAGAGCAGGGAGGGGGTGGAAGCTTGGGACTGCTGAACACTTAGCCCTGGAGATCTGTTTTGTGAGCAGAAACTGTATTGTGGGGATTTCTGAACATTGGAGAGCTCAGACAGGTGGAGTGCTTGAGACACTGAGATTCCAGCCATTTGTAGTGGAGGGGATCTAAATCTGACCGGTCTGTGTCAGAGGAAAGGCTGGGAGTCTGAGAGGCATCCTAGCAGCAAAAGGGCTGCTGAAAGGGTAGAGTTTGCATGGACCTTGCTGCATGGGGGAGGGGAGAGCTGGACAAGGTTGGGTTCACTCTACCCAGTGGTTGGGAACTTTGAGGGGCTTCAGGTGCTCCATCCCCCTGGCTGCCTACTCATCTCTGTGGCCCCCCACTGTGACATGCAGCCTGCTGCGACTTCCTTCTAGCTGCTGGCACCAGTTCACAAACCAGCAGTCACTGTGCTGCTGTCAGGCCAGTGAGAGGGAGGCCCCACCCACAACAGCTAGTGATGCAAAGCACAGAGGCTTACACCTGTGTGCTTGGCACACTGGCTCTGACACTGGAGACAGGCACACAGGTGGGAATCAGGAACCAGATCTTTCCTCCCCCTAGGCATGAGCACCGCTCCCCTATGACCTCCAATCTCACTCTAGGGGCTGAGCAGCTCCACACACTGGAGCTTCTGGGCACTAGTGGTCACCACACAGAAATATGAAATGTCAAAACAACATTGTTCAGACCAAAATCTCATAAACCCCAGAAAAAGGGCCAAATGAAACTGAACTCACCAATCTTCCTGAAAGAGTTCAAAATATAATTGTAAACATGCTTATGGAGGTACAGTAAAATATTCAAGACCTGAGGAAAGGCAGAGAGTCTGAGGCATCCTAGCAGCAAGAGGGCTGCTGAAGGGGCGGGGTTTGCATGGAGCTTGCTGCATGGGGGAGGGGAATTTCTTAAAGATTGAATTTCCCACTTCAAATTTAAGTGGGAAATTCAATCATTAAGCAATTCAATATCTGAAATGAAACATACAATGGAGGAATTTAAAAGCAGCTTAGATGTAGTAGAAGAGATGGTAAATGGAGTAGAAATTAGAGAATAGGAATACAAAGGAGCTGAGATACACAGAGAAAAAATAATCTCTAAGAATGAAAGAATATTGATAGAACTGTGTGACCAATCCAAACAGAACAATATTCGGATTATGGGGGTACCAGAAGAAGAGAGTGAAGAGGGATAGAATGTGTCATTGAGGAGGTAATTACTGAAAACTTCCCCAATCTGGGGAAGGAGATAGTCTCTCAAGCCATAGAGGTGCATAAATCTCTCAACACAAGAGACCCAAAGAAGACAACATCAAGACATATAATAATTAAAAGGGCAAAGATCAAGGATAAAGACAGCATTTTAAAAGCAGCCAGAGAGATATAAAAGATCACATACAAAGGAATACCCATCAGGCTATCATCAGACTTCTCAACAGAAACCTTACAGACTGGAAGGGAGTGGCATGATATATTTAATGCAATGAAGCAGAAGTGCCTTGAGCAAAGAATACTCTACCTGGCAAGGTTATCATTTAAATTTGAAGGAGGGATTAAACAATTTTCAGATAAGCAAAAGCTGAGAGAATTTGCCTCCCACCAACCACCTCTACAGTGCATTTTGGAGGGACTCCTATAGATGGAAGCATTCCTAAGGCTAAATAGATGTCACCCAAGGAATAGACAAAGAGTACAGAATATGATTCATAACATACAAAGAATGGAGGACAAAGAAAAAGGAGGAAAAGAAAAAAAACCTTCAGGTTGTGTTTGTGATAGCATACTAAGTGAGTTAAATTAGACTGTTAGATAGTAAGAGAATTACCCTTGAACCTTTGGTAACCACAAGTCTAAAGCCTACAATGGCAATAAGTACATACCTATCGATAATCACCCTAAATGTAAATGGTCTGAATGCACCAATCAAAAGACATAGAGACACTGAATGGATAAAAAACAAGACCCATCTATATGCTGCCTACAAGTGACTCACTTCCAACCCAAGACATACACGGACTGAAAGTAAAGAGATGGAAAAAGATATTTTATGCAACTAATACTGAGAAAAAAGCAGGAGTTTCAGTACTTGTATCAGACAAAATAGACTTCAAACAAAGAAAGTAACAAGAGACAAAGAAGAACATTACATAGTGAAAAAAGGGTCAGTCCAACTAGGGGATATAACTATTATAAACTATTATAAATATATATGCACCCAACACAGGATCACCCACATATGTAAAACAAACACCATCAGAATTTAAGGGGAAATTAGAATGCAATGCATTCATTTAGGAGATTTCAACACACCGCTCACTCCAAAGGACAGATCAACCAGACAGAAAATAAGTAAAGAGACCAAGGCACTGAAAAACATATTAGAACAGTTGTACCTAACAGACATCTATAGAACACTCCACCTAAAAGCAACAGGATACACATTCTTTTCAAGTGCACATGGAACATTTTCAAGAATAGATCATATATTACAGCACAAAAAGAGCATCAGTAAATTTAAAAAGATTGAAGTTGTATCAACCAGATTCTTAGATCACAAAGGCATAAAATGAAATAAATTAGAGGAAAGGAAAGAAAATGAAAAATCCCACAAACACATGGAGGCTTAATAACAGTCTCTTAATCAATGGACCAATGACCACATAAAAACAGAGAGCAAGCAATATATGGAGACAAATGACAACAATAATTCAACACTGCAAAATCTATGAGAGGCAGTGAACGCCATGCTAAGAGGGAAATGTATTGCAATACAGGCTTACCTCAGGAAAGAAGAACAATCCCAAATGAACAGTCTAAACTCACAATTAATGAAACTAGAAAAGGAAGAACAAATAAGGCCCAAAGTCAGTAGAATGAGGGACATAGTAAAGATTAAAGCAGAAATAAATAAAATGGAGAAGAATAAAACAATAGAAAGAATCAATGAAAGCAGTACCTGATTCTTTGAGAAAAAAAACAAAACAGATAAACTGCTAGCCAGACTAATCAAGAAAAAAAGAGGGTCTACACACAAATAGAATCAAAAATGAGAAAGGAAAAATCACTATGGACACCACAGAAATACAAAGAATTATGAGAGAATACTATGAAAAATTATATGGTAACAAACTGGATAACCTAGAAGAAATGGACAACTTTCTAGAAAAATACAACCTTCCAAGGCTGACCCAGGAAGAAACAGAAAATCTGAATAGACCAATTACCAGCAAGGAAACTGAATTGGTAAACAAAAAACTACATAAGAACAAAATACCCATACCCGATGGTTTCACAGCTGAATTTTATCAAACATTTAGTGAAGACCTAACACCCATCCTCCTTAAAGTTTTCCAAAAAGTAGAAGAGGAGGGAATACTCCCAAACTCATTCTACGAGGCCAATATCACTCTAATACAAAAACCAGGAAAAGACACCACAAAAAAAGAAAATTGCAGACCAACATCCCTGATGAACATAGATGAAATAATACTCTACAAAATATTAACAAACTGAATTCAAAAATACATCAAAATGATCATCCATCATGATCAAGTGGGATTCATCCCAGGAATGCAAGGATGATACAACATTCGAAAATCTATCAACATCATCCACCAAATTAACAAAAAGAAGGACAAAAACCACATGATCATTACCATAGATGCCAAAGAATCATTTGACAAAATTCAACATCCATTCATGATAAAAACTCTCAACAAAGTGAGTATAGAGGGCAAGTACCTCAACATAATAAAGGCCATATATGACTAAACCACAACCAACATCCTACTTAACAGCAAGAGCCTGAAAGCTTGTCCTTTAAGATGGGGAACAAGACAAGGATGCCCACTCTCCCCACTTATATTGAACAGAGTTCTGGAGGTCCTAGCCACAGCAATCAGACCACACAAAAAGGTAAAAAGCATCCAGACTGACAAGGAAGAATTTAAACTGTCCCTGTTTGCAGATGACATGATATTGCACTTAAAAAACCCTAAAGAATCCACTCCAAAACTACTAGATCTAATATCTGAATTTAGCAAAGTTTCAGAATACAAAATTAATACCCAGAAATCTGTTGCATTCCCATACACTAACAATGAACTAGAAGAAGGAGAAATCAGCAAAACAATTCCATTCACAGTTGCACCAAAAAGAATAAAATACCTAGAAATAAACCTAATCAAGGAAGTGAAAGACCTGTACTCTGAAAACCAAAAGACACTCATGAGAGAAATTTAAGAAGATACCAATAAATGGAAACATATCCCATGCTCATGGATAGGAAGAATTAATATTGTTAAAATGCCCATCCTGCCTAAAGCAATCTACATATTCAATGCAATCCCTATCAAAATACCAACAGTGTTCTTCAGTGAACTAAAGCAAATAGTTCTAAAATTCATATGGAACCACGAAAGTCCCCAAAAAGCCAAAGCAATCCTGTGAAGGAAAAATAAAGCTGGGGGATTATGCTCCCCACCTTCAAGCTCTACTACAAAGCCACAGTAATCAAGACAATTTGGTACTGGCACAAGAACAGACCCATAGACCAATGGAACAGACTAGAGCGCCCATATATAAACCCAAGCTTATATGGTCAATTAATATATGATAAAGGAGCTATGGATATACAGTGGGGAAATGACAGCCTCTTCAACAGCTGGTGTTGGCACAACTGGACAGCTCCATGTGAGGGAATGAGACTGGATTATTGTTTAACCCCATACAAAAAAGTAAACTCGAAATGGATCAAAGACCTGAATGTAAGTCATGAAACCATAAAACTCTTAGAAGACAACATAGGCAAAAATCTCCTAAATATAAACATGAGCAAGTTCTTCCTGAACGCATCTCCATAGGCAAGGGAAACAAAAGCAAAAATGAATACATGGGACTACATGAAACTAAAAAGCTTCTGTATGGCAAAGGACACCATCAACAGAACAAAAAGGCATCCTACAGTACGGGAGAATATATTTGTAAACGGCATATCTGACAACTGATTAACATCCAAAATATACAAAGAACTCACACACCTCAACACCCAAAAAGCAAATAACCCGATTAAAACATGGGTGGAGAAAATGAACAGATACTTCTCCAAAGAGGAAATTCAGGTGGCCAACAGACACATGAAAAGATGCTCCACATCACTAATCATCAGGGAAATGCAAATTAAACCACAATGAGATATCACCTCACACCAGTAAGGATGGCCAGCATCGAAAAGACTAAAAACAACAAATGCTGGTGAGAATGAGGAGTAAGGGGAATCCTCCTACACTGCTGGTGGGAATGTAAACTAGTTTAACTGTTGTGGAAAACAAGATGGAGGTTCCTCAAAAAACTAAAAATAGAAATACCATTTGACCCAAGAATTCCACTTCTAGGAATTTACCCAAAGAATACAAGTTCTCAGATTCAAAAAGACATATGCACCCTATGTTTATCAAAGCACTATTTACAATAGCCAAGATATGGAAGCAACCTAAGTGTCCATCAGTAGATGAATGGATAAAGAAGAGGTGGTACATATACGCAATGGAATACTATTCAGCCCTAAGAAAGAAACAAATCCTACCATTTACAGCAACATGGATAGAGTTGGAGGATATTACGCTCAGTGAAATGGGCCAGTGGAGAAAGACACGTGCCAAATGATTGCCCTCATTTGTGAAGTATAACAAAGAGGGAAAACTGAAGGAACAAAACAGCAGTCTCACAGACTCCTAGAAGGGATTCACAGTTACCAAAGGGGAGAGGTGTAGGAGGGCTAGGTGTAGGAGGGGGAAGGGGATTGAGGGATATTATATTTAGTACACATGGTGTGGGGGTCATGGAGAAGACAGTGTAGCACAGAGAAGGCAAATAATGAATCTGTGCATCTTACTACACTGATGTACAGTGATTGCAGTGGGGTATGGGTGAGGACTTGATAATATAGGTGTATGTGGTAACCACATCTTTTTTCATGTGAAGCATTCATATGTGTGTATATCAATACCTTAATAAAAAATAATAAAAGAACTTAAGCCACCACAGCAGGAGTGTGAAATCTAGTGTCCTAGTTTATCTTTCAGAAGCAGTCACCCTCACAGCTCACAGCAGCAACCTAGATGTCTGCTCACAAAGCAAGACCAAACAAATGCTCGACCAGGAGCCCTGGTTTATCTGTTCTTTTGATCACCAGCCCCTAGCTGAGATATTCATGGTAAGCACTCAATAATTTCTTTCTGTAGTAAAACAGCATCTGCTGGAAGAGAACAGCAGAACTTCTATTCATTCATGAAAACAGATTTACACAAAAGTCTCTCATAGCATTCTTTCTGGATTCGGGAGGATATCTTAGTTGCTTGAAGCAGTGGCATGAAATATAAAATTGAGACACTAGATTCTGCATAGTCATGTTTCCCACAGATAACTGTCCCACTCTATTGAGCAAATATTACATAAGCTTTCCATATTTCCTCATACCTTTGCATTGTTGGTTGAAGATAGGAATGTTATAAAACTGCTCTTGACACCAAGGCAAGGATGCATGACTTTGGCTCTTAAAACCATAGCTCATTATCCAACAAACCTTTCCTCATAAGAAGCTTATCTCTTTTAAGATTGCAGACTCTCATCTCAACTCATTTTGGTTTCCATTCTCTAAATCTAAAGATTTAGGTGGCAACATCCAGAATTTGTTCTAGATTTTCTGTAAAGGAATTTTTTTGTAAAAGAATTTGTTCTGCACTGTGAAAATTTAACAGCTCATGAAATCTGAATGTGAACCTCTATTTCTTGTCAGTGGGACAGCCTGTTTGCTAAAGATTTTATTTGTAAAATGATGTCTCTTACGTGAAAGATGAAATGAGCAAGGTGGCTAAAAATGCTGGGAGGCATATTCAGCAAAAGCATATGAATGAAAACTAACTCTAGGCAGACTTTCCCATTGAATGCAAAGCTATTTTAGGATTCAGTGTAAACAGTATCAAAAGTTACCAGCTCATGTTTTCTCCAGGTGACAAACTCACTGATGTCAAAATGAGCACACTTTGCTGCCGCCCTGTATCTTTCTGCAAGTCTAGTGGTTTTAAGTATTAGGATTATAAAAATAGTAAATAATATGTACTGGTGACCATGAGTCAGGTCCTGTGCTAGAGGCTAAACATACTGTATTTACATCTACTCCTTACAACAATTGTCTGAGTTAGTATTATTACTCAGTGGGGTAAAAGGTGCACCCAAATGCTTCCAGCAAGTGAACTACATACCCTGAGATTTGAGTCCAGGTCTATGTAACAGTACAATAGGGTTTCTCTGCAGAGGCACTATTGATACTTGGGGCCAGATAGTTGTTTTGGGGGGTTTTCCTGAGCACCATAGGATGGCTAGCAGCCTTTGGGGCCTCTACCTATTAGATGCCAGTAGTGCCCCCAGGTATGACATTGCCTAATGTCCTGACATTATGTCTTCAGACATTGCCAGATGTCCTGAAGGGGAGCAAAACTGTCCCCAAATGAGAACCACTGCTCTAGAATTAGGAATTTGACTTAGATTGCCTTTCTCACCTACCATGCAAATTTCCCTTTCCAAGGTGGATTTCTAAAGTGTTCCCCATTTTTTTCTAATTTTCTTATTTGAAAATGATAAATTACAGCAATAATATGCACATTGTAGCAGATGAAATCATATATAACTATATATTGTAAATTATAAATAATGGCAGGTCCCTTCTTCTCTCAGCTATACTCCTCTTTTTGACTATTTCCAACTGGTGATACAAGATAACCATGGCAAATTGCATTATTTCCCTGTGTCTTTCCTCTTCAGTCAGAACACATATTCCCTGGTGGATGATTTGGAGACCTCCTGCCTCTTTGGGGGTGAGAATTTACTGGAAAGCGGACACTGAATGGTAGGTGTCCAAATTTGAAGATGTGATTTTCATCTTTGAACAACTCTAACTCTATTGGGCCTGACTCATTGACCTCAGGCACTGATGAGTCCAGTTGTTCAGCTTGGCTTTTGATAGGAAATTAAAGTGAATGTTAGAAGAACTGGCCCTCTTCTTGCCTTGGGGCCTGATAAGGGCCTGAGCTGATTTTGAAGACTTCTCTCTTTCTCCCACTGTCAGATAGGAGGACACATTGGCAGCCACAAGTCAGTGCCAGTTGCCTTTGGAGGTTGTTCTGTTCCTATTTGGCAAGTCCTTTGGGAAAGAAGGCCTGGGGCAGCTTGCAGATGGAAGTGTGCCTGGTTGCCTTACTAAGAGCTTACTCTGGACTCCACCACAGTTCCACTGCTGGAAGTAGCAGAATCCCTAGCAGAGGTCTCTAGGGTGAAACAATGCTCTCTTCCTAAAAGGGCACACACCCAAATAAGGCTTGAGGAATTATATCTTCCCCTGTGCTGACAGGTACTCTAGGGGTAGAATGTGCTGGTGACTAGTTGAGAGAGTAGGAAAATTTCTAGAAGCTGCTTGGAGTTCTGCTCTAGAAGAAATAGTGTATTCCTTCACCACAGGCTGGGACAGAAACCTTCCTGCCTTTAGAGAAGATTAACTGAGCAGGGGAAGACATCAGACATTTTTCCTGTGTGCATTTGGTTGCACTTGCACTGAGAAAAAAAAAATGTTTTTAGGGGGAACAAAGAGGCCCTGGATGCCACAAATCTGGAGAAGCCATCAAGATAACTTAATAGTCAACTCTGGTAGTGAAAAAGCCTTTGCTTCTGCATTCCAGGTGCCCTTTGAATCTTAAAAACTTGGGGCAGGGGACCCAGTATGTCATCTTTCCATGCCCTTCCTGTCTCCAATACCCAGACCAGAGTATCTGGATTCATTTAAGTGTTTGTCAGTTCACCGATGAGGGAATGAATGAATGAATAAATGAATGAGGTAATTCCTGCTTGACCCTCTGGCTGGCCGGCCGCCAACTCCAAGGAAAAGGACAAGGGCCCAAATCTTCCCACCCTCTTCTTTGCACCCGTGCCCCCGCGTCTGCCCAGCGGGCGCTCACCTTGTGCTGTTTCCACATGGCCCCCAGCGGCTTCACTTCGTGCTTGCTGTGCCGGCCCTCTTCTAGGCACACGTAGCACACTGGAGTTCGGCAACTGAGGCAGTACGTGCTGTAGTTCTCCATGTCGTGTTCGGGGCATGTAGAGAACTTTCGGGTCGCGCTGACCCCAGCTGCTCCTGACCCGGCGCCCCCTGGGCTCTTGCAGCCGCCGCCTCCGCTGGGGGCGCCCTGGGACGCGCCTGGGAAAGCAGAGGCTGTCTCGGCTGGCGCAGGCGGCGGTGGCAGCGGCGGCTGCACCAGCCGATGCTTAGCAAAGGGTCCCCGGGATGGATGGCACTTGACCTGGCAGGTAGCGCAGTAGAGCACGTCGCACTGCTTGCAGAGCGTGGCGGCAGGCTCGGGCGGGGTGCGGTCGCACAACTGGCAGATGGCCACAGCAGCGGCTGCAGACGCCCCTTGCATTGCCCCGCGGCCCTGATGGTACCGCTGCACTATGGCCTCGAGCAGCCGGTTGCGCTGGAAGCCGCGGAGGCCGCGGTGGTCCAGGGAGGCGCTTCGGTGGCACTGTGGGCACGTGATGGAGCTTGAGGAGGACGAAGTCAGCGAGGAGCAGGCGGCGCCCCGGGCCGCAGCGATGGAGGAGCCGGGGGGCGCGGGCACCAGGGGTAGCACCCGAACCCCGTTGGGGGATTTGAGGCTCGAGGTGTAGGAGCCATAACCGCTGTCAGTCTCGCTGTACAAGCTCAGCTTGTCCGCGTGGTCCGCGCCACTTCCCGCACCCCCGCCCAGGCCGCCAGCTGAGCTCACGATCCCTCCGCTGCAGGCCGGACCAGCCGCAGAGTCATGGTCCAGAGGGAGTACGGCGGCAGCGCTCACAGGCAGCCCCGAACCCCGGGAGTGCAGGAGCGGCTGGGGCAGGTGCTGCTCACTGTCCGGGGTCTGCACAGCGATGGTACGAGCACAAGGCAGACAAACGTTGTGGGAACAGGGCAAGATGATGGGCTCCCGAAACAGGGAGCCGCACACGGGGCACTTCAGCTCTTCCTCCATCACGACGCAGGCAGAGCGACTTTTCAGGAAGGGGGTGGGATGGCCCAAGCTCCGGAGACCGGCGGCAGGGAACAAGCTTATTTAGCACCAGAGAGACTGGAGACGGGGGCAACACACAGGCATGACTACTTCACAACCCACAGGCACACCCCTCTCTGTCCCGGGGCCACCGCCCTAAGACAATTGCGGCTAGAGAAGGGAGGGGTCCTCACCTTGTGCCAGCGAGGCTCCTGTACCAGAGGCTTCAACCTGCGGCCAGAGTCCCGAGCCTGTAGGCAGCGCTCGCGATGGCCTGCGAGGCGCTTTAGGTGATGAATCAGCACTAGCGCCGCTGCCGGTTGCAGCGCACGTCTCCTCTCCACATCAGGATCAGCGGCCAGGCTGTGGTTCGCTAGCTTTCCTGTTTCAGCCCCTCGGCTCCAGTGGGCAGCTCAGGCGCCCCCTTGGCCCTACGCCGCCCCCCAATCGGGGCTACCGGCAGGTGAGAAGGCGGGTGAACAGGCCGCTTGGCTTCGGGGCTGAGTTCAGCACCACAAGGTGGCGGACAGCTCCCGCGCGCAGAAGGAGGAGCCGCGGCTGGATGCGCGTGGACTCAGGGCCTGCATCTGCCGCATCGCTCTGTCCCGACTCTCTCGGCGGAGCCCGGAGACCTCCGCTTGCCCTCCTCCGTAGTGGCTGCTGCGTCCACCGGCTGAACGCGCTCCGGAGCTTTCTCCTCGTTGCCAATATTGACCCGCTTCTTTGGTTCGCAGCTGCGGCTCCGGCGGCGCCTCTGACCTTGGCCGCGAGACGCTGCAGCCGGCTGGCGGAGGGCGAGGGCCCAGCTGGCTCGGGAATCCCCCCGTACTCCTCCCGGCGCCGCCGCCGCCGCCGCCTCTCGGCGCCGCGCGCTGAGGAGTTGTAATTTCCAGAGCAGAGTAGTGGAGAGGAAGACGAGGGAAGGGGTGGGGGGAGGCGTCAGCTCAGCGAATAAGGGCTCTCCTCCTGCTGCTAGGGGAATCAAGGGGCAATTTTAAGGGTTTTGCAGAAAGGATCATTGTTAATAACAGCCTATTATTTGGATGGAGATTGCGTCTTGAATTAGTACAACGTCCTGTCTCGCCCCTCCCCTGCTATCGTCTCCTCTGCCTACTCCCGCGCCCCCACCCACCACCATAAAAGGGTAAAAACAAAGACTTAAAAAGCCAGTTGTTTACAAATGGATGGGTGGCGTGGTTTGCAGTCGCTTCTGAAATCTGTGATAGAACAGAAAATGCAAATCACAAAGTTCCGGACAGCCTGAAATCAAAGTGTGAGGTTTTATTTACATATTGAACCACAAACCGTTTCGTTTCTTCCTTTCAGCCAAGACCCAAGAGTGCTCATTTGCGATGGGTGTCAGTCGTCTACACAGACTGAGCGAGGACACTAGATGGGATTTATAAAATGGAATTTCCTGGCGAAACGCGCCACTTAGTCCCCTCCGCATCGGAACCCAGCATCCCAAACCCAGTCCTGCCCTGCCACCGATGGGGCTGTGCAGGGTGGGCGGGAAGACTGCGGCTGGGGGTGGTACTTTTATGAATGGGAAAATCGCCACATTCTGCAGCTCCAGCCTAGCGCTGCGGGAACAGCCTCCCCCCGACCGGGCTGGTTCGTCTGCTCGGCTGTTCTCTCTGCCGAGGGAAGAATGTGGGGATGGAGGTGTCAGGGCATTGTGGGTGGGGGCCGGCAGACGGAAGGGCTACAGCGCAGCAGCGTCTGCCCACGAAACTTCCACGTGGTAAGAAGCAGACTAATCAACTAGGGAATTGTTTAAAAACGATATGAATATTGAAGTCACGGCTTCCCTGTTCTCAGATTTTCAGTACTCCAAACAAAGACAAGACAGACGCCACAAAGCAAGGCGTTCGCCAGCCAGTCACCGGTGAGGGCGGACAGGTCAGGGCGTGAGAGAGCTGCAGCCAGGCTGCCGCTTGGTGCGCAGGGAACCCGGCGACTCTCAGGTAGAGCGAGGCATTCCTGACAGTAGTCAGTAAGGTCCAGTAGTCAGTTAAGTCAAGACTCCGGCTGGGGACTCTGGGCTCCTTTACTGATCAGCCCCACCCTGAGCAGCTTGTTTATGCTTTCTTTGACCCTCATTACTGTAATGAGGATTATAGTAATACGTATTTGTGAGAACTAAGCAAAATAATTCTAAGTACAAATTGCATACCCTACTTCCTGCTTTAAAGTCCATGACTCTTTAGTTCAGCTTTGCTCGCTTCTGAGCAGCTTGCTTCCGATTTGTCTTAAGGCTGAAGAGCAGGCCAGCCTAGTGCCCCACACAGCATCCCAGAGCTGAGAGTTCTGACTTGACCTCCCCTCAGCTACCAGGAACTTAGAACAGTTATTTAACCATGCATCAGTATTACCCTCCCACCCCTTAGGAGATGTGACAACCCTGTCCTCATCTGTCTTCTGCAGATAAAGTCACAATGAGGTGGACCCTGCGTGCAATGCCTTGATAAGCCTTTGAGAAAGTCAGTACAGTGTCCTGTCAAAGATGGGGCATAAGTATAGGTAGTCTGTGATAGAATCTACCTATAAGCATATTTCTTGTGATTATAACAGTGTCATCAGTCACCCTAGCCCAGCCCAGCCAAGCCTCCTGGTGGCTTCAAGGTGACTACTTCTGATTCTACTGTGAACAGGCCTGCCCCTTGACTACCAGTCATATGCCTGAGACCTACTCTGCATTGTAATTTTTAGACCAAGGCAAACTGCTGGGAGGTGGGAAGGGCTTTTGGAGGGGTATGTAAACCTTTCTCTGTACATAGGACCTCTAATTCCAGCAATATTGTCACTGGGGCTGAGCATGATTTTGTTTCCCATGGGCAAGAAACTCACTAATACATCAGAATTCTACATCTATGCATTTCTCCCATGCCTTCCATTCCCACCACCCCAATTCCACAACCTAAATCAGCTTGGCTTTTACTGCTTGCTGAGGCATCTGCAAGCTGGCATCCTACAGCTGCTTTGTCTGAGCCTAGGTCACACAGCCAGTCCCAGTACTTCACTATATATAACCATAATTACTAACAATTGTCAGCATAATCTATAAAAGTCCTCTTTCTTCCAATGGTACCATGTGCCATATGTATATAAAAAGGCATTTTAATTCTGTGATCCTGTTTATTTCTATTATAAAATCTAAGGGTAGAATTTATTGAACTTTAAATTTATTTTTGCTTATAAAAGTCTCTATGTATTAGTTTTCAAGAATAATATACCTCATTTGATAAAAATTACACTCATAGGTACCACACTATCTGATTTCAAGCTATAGCACAAAGCTATAGTAATCAAAACAGTATGGTACTGGCACAAAAATAGACACACATATCAATGGAACAGAATTGAGAGTACAGATATAAACCCATGCTTATATGGTCAATTAATATACAACAAAGGCAAGAGCATGCAATGGGGAAAAGATAGTTCCTTCAATAAATGGTGTTGGGAAAATTAGATAGCTACATGCAAAAGAATGAAATTGTATCACTGTCTTGCACCATACACAAAAGTAAATTCAAAATGTATTAAATATAAGACCCCAAACCATAAAACTCCTAAAACAAAAAGTAGACAGTAAACTCTCAAACACTGGCATTAACAATTTTTTTCTGGATATGCCTTCCCAGGCAAGGTAAACAAAAGCAAAATCAACAACTGGGACTACATCAAACTGAAAAGTTTCTGCATAGCAAAGGAATCCATCAACAAAATGAAAAGGTGACCTCTGAAAGGAGAATATATTTGCAAGTGATATATCCAACAAGGGGTTAATATCCAAAATATATAAAGACTCATACATCTCAACAGCAAAGAAATAATCCAAAAAAAATGGGCAGAGGACCTGAATAGACATTTTTCCAAAGAAGACATATAGATGGCCAACAGACCCATGAAAAGATGCTTAACATCAGTAATCATCAGGGAAATGTAAATCGAAACTACAATGAGATATCCACTCACACTAGTCAGAATTGCTAGTATCAAAAAGACAAGAATTAAGTATTGGCAAGGATACTGAGAAAAGGAACCCTCGTGCACTCTTGGTGGGAATATAAATTGTGGCAGCCACTATGGAAAACAGTATGGAGGTTATTTAAAAAATTAAAAATAGAAATACCATACAACCTAGTAATTCCACCTCTGGGAATTTACCCAAAGAAAAAAAAATCACTAATTTGGAAAGATAGATGCACCCCTATGCTTATTGAAGCCTTATTTGCAGTAACCAAGATTTGGAAGCAACCTAGGTGTCTGTTGACAGATGAATGTATAAAGAAGAGGTGTTACCTATATACAATAGAATATGACTCAGCCATAAAAGAGGAAGGAGAGCTTCCCATTCTGACAACATGGATGAATTTAAGGGCATTATGCTGAGTGAAATAAATCAGAGGGAGAAAGACAAATTATTATTTCATTTGTATGTGGAATCTAAAAAATAAAACAAAGGACAAACAATCAAACAAAACACAAATAGACTCAAAACACAGAACAAACTGGTGATTACCATGAGGGGAAGTGGGGGAGGGTTGGGCAGAATAGATGAAGGGAATAAAGAGGTATAAACTTCCAATTATAAAATAAATCAGTTACTGGGATGAAAAGTATAACATAGGGAATATAGTCAATATTATTGTAATGTCTTTGTGTGTTGACAATAGGTAACTACACAACAGTGAGCATTTCATAATGTTATAACTGCTAAATCACTATGCTGTACACCTGAAATCAACATAATATTGTATATCAACTATTCTACAATTAAAGTGGCTCTCATGAAGAAATTTGATGCCAAGATTGAAAAAACAAACCCATCTTTTCGAGTATATTATTTAAGTCTGGGCCATGTAGAGGATGAGACAAGCAATAATATTTGCATTGTAGCACTTGACGGTCTGTCTTTGTTTGCTTAGGCCTCTATAATAAAAATGTCATGGATGGGGTGGCTGGAAGAACCGAATTTACTTCTCAGCATTCTAGAGTCTAGGAAGTCTAAGACCAAGGCACCAGCAGACCCCCTGTATGGTGCGAGCACCCTTCCTCTTTTGCAGACCACCACCTTCTCCTTCTCTTCTTCCCCCATTGGAGAGGAGGAAGGGAGAGCAAGCTATCATGTCTTTTCTTATAAGGACACTAATTGCACTCCTCATGACCTAATCACCTCCCAAAAGCCTTCCTCCTGCTACTATCATATTGGGGGTTAGGATTTTAATATACGAACTTGAATATATTGTGCGAGTATAGGCGGAGAGCAGACATTCAGTACATAGCACAGCGTGAAATTATATTCTCCTATATAATCTCATTTAATCTTCACAAATAATCCCAGGAAGTATGCATAATCTCATTTCCTCAATTTTATGATGTATGTATTTTCACATTTTTATATGGCTAAAATCAGGAAGTATAGTGCCATTGACAGAGACTTCTCTCTTTAGCTTCACCTTGAAAATTTCTTATTAAATAGACATTCATGTTGCAATAACTTAAAATCAAGGAAATATTTTATTATTTCCATTTTACAGACAAGGAAATTGGGAGGAGAAAACTGAAGGTCTTGCAACCTTCAAGTTTGGTTGCAAGTAATGGTGAACCTAGAACTGGTCTGACTTCAAGTTCAAAGCATTTTACTTTAAGCCACAGCTGCCAGTAGGGACTTCCCTCCCAGCTTTCAGTTATTGGTGGTTAGACTGGAGAGCACAAGAATGCAGAATTGCATATCCTCTGTCCTCACACAGGGCCAGCAGACATGCAGTTCTCTCTCTCTCAGGCCACCATCACCCCCAGTTTGGGTGCACCTCTAATATGTTCCTGGAAGCACCCTGTATTATTCCCCTGTAGCCCTATCACTACCTGTGATTTTTATGTTTCTCTCTCCTCTAGACAAGAAGTTCTTTGGGGACTGGGATTGTGTCTATCATGTTGTTTCCTCCACCATTGGTTCCTACTAAATTATCCATTTTTGTGAACCAACTGTCTATTGGAATATCCATCCCTGTGACCTTCCCTGAAAAGCTTAGTTCCAGGGGAAATAATTTTTTTTCTGTAGAATGTATCAACAAATCCACTTTGAAATTTTCTCCTTTCAATTCTCAGTTTCAAACAGGTTATTTTGCTTTGGTTCTTTGGAGTGTGCGTGTGTGCATGTGTGTGTTGTTAAAACAAGACAATGGGCCCCAAATGGAGTTCCTTCTGCTAAATCCCATGTGACAAGACTGAGACTTAATTACAGTTTCAGCTTTCCCAGAAATGGAATCTTAAACCAGTCAAGCAGGAATCACCTGATTGTACCAGTTAGGTCATCTGTATGACAGGCCCCTGCCATCCCCTAAAGGAAAATAACCTTGCAAAAACCAATTTTTCTTTTTCTCTACTATAATTTCCTTGTTTCGCTCCCTTCTGCCTATAAAAAGTCTTTTGTTTTGTTCAGATCCTTGGAGCTCCTTTCTACCTGCTAGATGGGATGCTTCCTGATTCATGAATAATTGAATACAGCCAATAAATAGGATCTGTAAAATTTACCCAGTTGAATTTTGTTCTCTTTTTGAAGAGCATGCATCTTCTCTTAATATCCTTTACTCATACTTGATTGTCTTGGTGTTTAACTTATTTTTCCTGCTTGGTTCCCTCCCTCTCCCTCAGTCATCTTCACCTCTATTCTGAACAACTTATGGATCTCAGAAAGATGGTCTTACTCATATTTAATTTCTGGTTGTGAACTTAAGTCCTCTGGTGTCATCCTAGTTACTCCGTTTCCCATGACCCATTGGCAAGCCAATGGGCTCCAGCCCCGGGAAAGTTCTCTATGGATTCAGTGTGACCAAAGAAATTGACAGCAAAACGTTCTTGGGGTGAAAGGATTTATTGTCCAGCTTGTTCTCCAGTGGTAGGTGGAGCACTAGCGTCTCTGCCTCTGCCCAGAGCACTAGGCCCAGCTCTCTATATAGCGCAATAATAGCTTATTGCCTACAGATGTGGAAGCGGCAGCCCAGCAACAGGCCAGTTACACCATCAGGTGGTTCAAGTTCAATGAGGATCCTGGCCATAGAAACCCCAACTTCCCCACACCCTTTTTCTTTTAAAAGACAAGCATTTGGACACATCTGAACAGTGCATTACAAATTAAAACTCCACAATGCACTGACATCGAGAGAAAAACTCTCTGCCGTGAGTTACTTTGTGCTCCAGGATGGTTTTTATGCTCAAATGTCCCATAAGTCAAGAGGCAGGAAGGATAATGTTACCCCTCCTCCCAAAAAAGCACAAATAAGTTAAAATACTTACTCCAGGTAACACAGCAAGTCACAATAAAAACAATCAATTTGCATTGTTGTTTGAATTTCAAGTATGAAGTAGCTTGACCTTTTCAACCTGCTAAATTTTGCCCCCTTCCCTCCTTTGCTTTCACCCTAACCACCAACTCTAATGTGCCATTGGCTTCCTTTGGTGGGGCTCCATGCTTCCTCTTCCTGACCACAGTGGAAATCATAGCCCCATGATGTGCTCACACTAGCCATTCAGTATTCCGTTAGACAGGAAATCAGTGCAATGTTAGGATATACTTGGTGGTGCCTACTAAGCGCACTGGCGTCCCACATTAAAATAAAGATCAAACCCCCAAGGTTTATAAACTACAAAGTGCTATACAGGGGATAACAAGTTAGTTACTTGGTAGAATAAGAGAGATCAGAGAAAAAGTAGTGGGATATTGTGCAGAAGTACTTTCAAAATCTGATAGTTTTATTCATTCATCCCCCTGCTGGGATAGGGACTGTGGATGCAGTCAGAATAGGTGGAGGGCCTGTCTTGCCAACAATGCCAACTCGGTCTTCAGCAGTTCTCTTACCTTCAGCTCAATGCTTCGCAGCTGATGTTCTCGTGCCACCTCTGCCTGTGCTTCCCTCAGGAGTTCATCTTTTTCCTTGATGGCCTCTTCCTCCTTCAGAACACCTGGCAGCACTGCCGTCCCATCTCCAATGGCACCTTGCTGCCAGCGCTCTTGTGCTGTCTCCTCCCACATCAAGGCCATCTCCTTCCTCAGGGAATCCACAGAGGTTTCCAGCTCGCGTTCTCATGCCGCCATTTCTTGGGTCTCCTATGTAGACTTTTTTAATAGTGTGAGAAGCAGCCAACCCACAGTCCCAGCTGCCTCATGGGCACTCTGCTTCTCAAAGGATCTGCTTACTATACTAAGGGCCACCCTTACAGCCTGAGGTATCACTTCCACTTGCCTCCAGTCCTGGGGTGGGGCCCAGTCCTCTAGGAGGCAAGCCACCTCAGACCACATACCCATTGGGGGACGATCCACTGTCTCCCCATTCACAGGGGCAGCCTGCTGAAGCACCCCTCCCATCAGGGAAGCCTGTCTTTTTCCTTGGTCAACAATGAACCCTGCCAACTTTTGCCAATTGTCTTGTCAATGGGTTTCAGCCCTGGGCAAGTTCGCTATGCATTCCGTGTGACCAAAGAAAATAACAGCAAAACATTCTCAGGGTGAAAGGGTTATACCCAGTTTTATTTCCAGGTGGCAGGTCAGTCACTAAAATCTCATTCACTCAGAATGAGTCTGTATGCAGCAAGAAATGGCGGTGTGAGAACTTGAACTGCAAACATCAGTAGATTCCCTGAGGTGGAAAGTGGCATTGTTGCAAGAGGCCACATGAGAAAATGAGCTGCAGACTTCTGTGGATGCCCTGAGGAAGGAATGGCCTTGATGCGGGAGGATGCAGCACAAGAGCGCCGACAGCAAGGTGCCATTGGAGACGAGACGGCAGCGCTGCCAGGTGTTCTGAAGGAGGAAGAGGCCATCAAGGAAAAGGATGAACTCCTGATTGAAGCACAGGCGGAGGTGGCACAAGAACATCAGCTGCAAAGCATTGAGCTGAAGATAAGAGACCTTCTGAAGACAAAGGTAGCATTGCTGTGAGGCACAGTAGAAAAGGTAAGGATTGTAGTAGAGGAGGCACTTGGGGGAGGGAAGAGAAAGGTGCCATCAGTCCCAGAAATGGAGGAGCTGGGGAAGGATGAAGGGGTGGTGCCAAAGGCACTGGCGCCTCCTGTATTGAAAGCATGCCTAGTGGTTGTAAAGAAAATAAAAACCCAGCAGCTGAAAGTTCCCCAAGGAGAGGAGCAGCCCCTTTCCCAGGTCATGGAGCACTCTATGGTCCACCCCTATACTCAGGCTGAGATGGTGGATTTGGGCTCCCGGTTTAGGCAGAAGCCTTCCAAGTCTATATCAGCTTGGCTCCTGCATCTGTGGGACTTAGGGGTGGATGGAATTGTTCTGTCGGGATCAGAGATGCGAAAGCTGTCTTCCCTGACAGTGCAGCCTGCCTTGAGGCAGCAATTGCAAAATGCACATCAGACCCCAGGGAGTCACTCCCTCCTCTATTGGCTTATGGCTGCACTTTGTGCTATGTGGCCCAATCTGGGTGATCTGCCTCTCCTGTTAGATGGCAGACATGCTGAGCTCCAACAGGTGCTATGAGAGCTAGGCATAAGAAATGCCATCTGTAGTCCAGAGAATTATAACCCAGATGAAGAGATTTTTACTACTGGGATGAGAAATACTGTACTTCAAATAGCTCCTACATCCCTCTTTGGGTCTCTAGTGGCCATTATTTCCCCTCACTTAGGGCAGCCCATAAATGAGGTGACATGTACAGTAGCAGACTTAGGAAAGGCAGAAGCAATGAGAATCCAGAAAGAAATAAGACCTGTTACTCACAAGAAGAATTTACAGGGCCCTGTGAGGGTTACAAGGACCTAGATGTGGGTTGATTTGATACGGGCAGGAGTAGATGAAAGGAAATTAGATGGGAAGCCAAATATGATCTTACTGGAGCTATGGCAACAGTTGAAACCAGAGCAGCAGTTCCAGCCATTAAGACCAAAGAGGTAGAGGTCAGAGACAGAGCCATGTGTCTGGCCTATGTGCCTGCAAGACTTTTTGCTGGAGAGGCTGGAGAACAATGTTCGAGCTTCCTTGCACAGGAACCATTGCAGAGGACTAAGGGCACATAGATTGAGAGGAGAGAATCCTAGAGGCATGCAGTGTGGATAAAATGAGAGTTCCTGTGGCTAGGATTCTCACCTGGCCCTGGATGACTAACCCACTGCACACCTGTGAGTAAGTTGACTCTATAAAAAGAGATCTGCCCAGTGCTCTGGGCATGACACAGTGGCAGGGCTGCAAGGCTGCTGGAGAGCAGAGCAGAGGCTGGAGTGGTGGCAGCACTGAGGACAGATGCCCAGAGGACAACTGTACTGGACCACTGTGCAGAGTTGCCCAGAGGACAGCTGTGTGGGGTGACTGTGCAGACAGAGGGGCCCAGAGACAGAGACTGGCTTGCTGCCTACAGACTCTCTCTGAGTGAATGGGATTCTAGTGACTGACCTGCCACCTGGAAATAAACCTGGGTATAACCCTTTCACCCCAAGAACGTTTTGCTGTCATTTTCTTTGGTCACACAGAATGCATAGCGAACTTGCCCAGGGCTGAAACCCATTGATAAGACAGCTAAGTTCATTCTTCAACTCAGCAAACAAGAACCCCGGCATCACTACAAGGATATACCACCAAGAGGATGGTCACACAGGCTCCGAGGTGGGGCGTCTTCTCTGTGGCAAAGTGCTGGAGACCACTCAGAACCATGTCATGATCCAATTCAGTAGCCAAAAGCAGTACTTTATGGTAGGGAAGTCACTATGCACTTACGTGGACTATAGTTCTTAATATCAATTATGTTTGACTCATTTCTACCTAAGGGTCCGTCCAGTTTCTGTAGAAATTTGGCAAACTTCCTGGGCTCTGAGGTGGTATGGAAATTAGTGTGGGAGGTGGAGCTGGACTACATGGGTTGGAATCTTGGCTCTCCCTGGGAAAATGTGGCAAGATGCTTAACCTCTCAGAAACTTGGGTTCCTCAGCTGTAAAATGGGGATAATAGCAATATTTACCTCAAAGAATTGGGACAACTGAGTGAGGTAATGCCTATAAAGCATGAAGAAAAGTGGGCACATGTAATCCTCCACAAGCATCGGCTATTATTACTCTTACTTTTCTGCCTCCCAATATATGTTATTTGGTTGACTCTCAGTAGATATTAGTGAATAGATACCCCACCAGGAGATTATGTTGCCTGGAGTATAGTATATGTATATATTTGAAGACAGTGTGGAAAGTGAGCCACATATTTTGATTGAGGCAGAAGGGAATATAGAAGAGCTATCAGAACTAATCCATCAGGAAATGGGTGTAGTATTTAGGAAAACTACAATCTGCTCCAGGGAAGCTTAATTCCTAAGACTGACCTCACAGAGCAAGGAAAAGAGAAGTTATGAACTCTAATAATGAAGAACAAGGGTTTTTCTAAAAACAAAGGAAACAGAGACCTTTAAGTATTTACACTATGTGAAGATTAAGGATTAAGAGCATTGATTCTAAAGCTTTTAGTGAAACAATGCTAAGTAATTATGACCAAATAATACTCTTGTACATCTTTTAGATACATGTAACTGGATAATACTTTGATATTTTAATCAAATACTCTCAATATTTTTTTTCAGTTATTTCTGTTTATCTCATGATCCTCTTATTGAAATTCTGTATCCATTGCAAAGGGGTAATGGTCATAATAGAAATAGAAAGAAGAGAGTTAAATAGGTCTCCCAAATAAGTTTTTTGAGCTCATGGCAAACATAATATTTTAAGAGAAAAAAGTTAATTTTCAAAATTTGAGTATAAAAATATCTTGAGCTTGAAGCAACTCAGTACATGTAACTTTTGTCATATAAGTTTTAGAAAACAGTAAGATCAGTTAGAATGTTTTTTCTGCCCCAGGAAAAAATAAAAACCAACCAAACAAAACCCCCCTTAGGAGAAGAGGATACAGAGTTAGAAGAGCTGAAGGCCTGAGACACTGCTGTGTCAGTGTCAGTAGAAAGGTGGCACAGTCCCTGTCTCCATACTGGCTTCATGGGAAGGGATGGTTAACAGACACTTCATGCAGCTCAGGGAATCTGAAAGTAGAGGAAAGCCAGTTTCTGGGAGTAGAAAAAAATCTGCAAGCTTTGTGGGGGGCCCAGGTGAGTGGAAAGGCAGTACAGCTGAAATTGTTGTGTCCAGACAGATGGTAAAAGGCAGCTCAGGTCGGTCCTCGTGCTGCTGGGCAGCTGCATCTGGGGAGGTCCTTTCCTGTACACTAGGCAAGACTTCAACCCAGACGGGGGAGGGCTCTTGACTCTGATCAGGAAGGAATTCTCAATCAGGTCAAACAAGTACCAGCAAGGAAAGAGTTCATCAAAGCAAGAGAAGAAGTGAATGTCAGCAGCTATGCAGACAGTAGAGAGGAAGGAAGAATGGAGGGAGAAAAGAAAAGTTCATTGAACTCTTACCTCACATAAGGCAATATCCCTTGCCAACTCCTGAAACCAGGGCCACCTGCTGTCCACTGTCCACTTGACCTGCACGGTGTGGGAATTATATTCCTATCATCCCAGAATTTGGGGGAGCTGCAGAGCACTGTATGGAGTGAGATTGTGTTCTGAGAACTTCTGCTTCATTACTGGTCTGAAATAAATAAAACAGGGAGAGAGAAAAGGATTGCATTGAGACTGGAAAGCTGAGTGAAATTGCAAAGTCACAAAGATTTACCACCAGAGGTGGAGGTTGGTGAGTTCTTGTCTTTATCAAGAAAAAGAGTTCAGAGATGAGTGCAAGGGACTTATGAAACAAGAAGGTTTATTTGATGAAAGATAGCATACACTCAGACAGAAGTATGGATAACCTCAGAGAGGAGGTGTGTATAATGGTTTAGGGTTTGGGGTTTTATAGACCCTTTTGGGTAGGGGTCAGCATAAGGCATGATGTATACAGGTGATTCATAATTCCTTTGAAGTTTTGTTTTAGGAATAGGGTTATTTTGATGACTGTGTTGATACAAATCTCAGTATTCTTTATCCACATTGGTTTATTTACACTCTATAGTTCTATCTCTTGTCTTGGTTACAAAGTTACTTAATTGATTAAGGGGCTGGAAGAAGAGGAAGAACAGCATATAGATGACATGAGCCCTGTTCTACTTCCCTGCTCTATCTCACTTGCACTTCCTGTAGGTGCTTCAGAAGCACCAGAACTTTTTTTGTGTGTGGATTCTTGTGGCTCTAATCTACCCTACTGGGAAACTAGCAATAGCCTTTTTGTTGGAATCTAAAAGAACTGTATGACCAAAAGCGGTCTGGAAGCCAGAGACCTCAGCAGATGCCAATATGTGTGAGGGTAAGAATTACTAAGGAGCAGATGTTTAGTGCCTCTACACAGACACACACTCTCACAATGGAAAGCCTTCCAGAACTTGAGTTAAACCCAGGGAGGAGAGAATGGAGGGTGAGGGAAATGACTGAGAGAACACTTAATTGGCAGATAATAAATTACCATCAGCCTGATCTGCGCTCCACTTCACCTACCGGATCTTCCCAATGCCGCCATGCTCTCCATCTGCATCCTGCTCACCACCGTCGTGGACCTGCAGCATCAGGTCCCCACGTGCTGGCCCCCGCGTGCTGGCCAGCAAGACCACCGGGAGGATCTTCCAGGACTCCTCCGAGCCAAAAACTAAGATACTTGCCCCCCAGCTTGGAGGATGAACTACTACTAAGAGAAAACCTTCGCCATTTTGTCATCTTTTTTACCGAATACCATGATATTTGGCAGATGTATAAGAAAATGGAGGCTTCCTTTTGGGCAGCTGAGGAGGTGGTCTCTCTAAGAACATTCAGCACTGGGAAGCCCTAGAGCTTGAGGAGAGGTATTTTATATCTCATGTTCTGGCTTTCTTTGCAACAAGTGATGGCATAGTAAATGAAAACTTGGTGGAGCGGTTTAGCCAAGAAGTTCAGATTACAGAAGCCCGCTGTTTCTATGACTTCCAAATTGCCATGGAAAACATACGTTCTGAAATGTATAGTCTCCTCATTGACACTTACATTAAGGACTCCAAAGAAAGTAAATTTCTCTTCAATGCCATTGAGATGATGCCTTGTGTAAAGAAGAAGGCAGATTGGGCTTTGCCTTGGATTGGAGACAAAGAGGCTACCTGTGGAGAACGTGTGGTAGCCTTTGCTACCGTGGAAGGAATCTTCTGGTTCTTTTGCATTGATATTCTGGCTCAAGAAACAAGGACTCGTGCCTGGTCTCACATTTTCCAATGAACTTATTAGCAGAGATATAGGTTTACACTGTGACTTTGCCTGCCTGATGTTCAAACACCTGCTACACAAACCTTTGGAGCAGAGAGTGAAAGAAATCATCATCAATTCTGTTAGGATAGAACAGGAATTCCTCACAGAGGCCTTGCCAGTAAAGCTCACTGGGGTGAATTGTACCTTAATGAAGCAGTATATTGAATTTGTGGCAGACAGACTTATGCTGGAGCTGGATTTTAGCAAGGTTTTTAGAGTAGAAAATCCTTTTGACTTTATGGAGACTATCTCCCTGGAAGTGAAGACTAACTTCTTTGAGAAGAGAGTAGGTAAGTACAAGAGGATGGCAGTGGTGTCGAGCCCAACAGAGAATTCTTTTACCTTGGATGCTGACTTCTAAGAGAACTGAAGGTGCGCTCTTTGCTGATTTTTTTTTCCTTCTCAGCAAAAGAAAAAACTCAGCTGCTTGAAGTGGAGCAACCAGCTACACCGTGCATTGTCTCTAATGTTCGTTAATGGCATCTTTAAGATGTGTAGCTACCTCAAAACCAATCTTGTTTATTAATGATGCTAGCAATCTTATCTAGAATGAAAGTGTAGACAAAAGCTAGTGGGATTCCTGGGAAAGATCTTATCTGTGCTTTGTTTTGGCAAACAGGCTGGCTGCACATGACTTTACCATGCCTCTTAGCAGCAGAAATCTTGGGGTCAAAGTGGGGGGATTCAGTCTCCAGCAGGATAAACTGTCAGTTATTACCACAGGTTGGTGGAGGATGTCAGCTTTGTTGTTTCAAAGTAGCTAGTAAAGTTTACTTCTTGATTTGTATATAAAACTGGCACTTTATACACAAATAAATGTAGTTTGGACTGTCAAAAAAAATAAATTCCCATCATTCAGCAGAACGGTGGCTGAAATAGAAACTGAATTCCTTTATAAAGACAATGAGAAAGCTGTATTTCTTGTTTCCCTAAGTTTTTGGCATGAGATTCATACCTGATTCATATATTCCCCAATTTAACATCACAACAACCCTGTAAATTGGGATTATGACCAATCACTTCATAGATGAGAATGTAAGGGATACAAAATGTTGAGTAACTGCTCAAGTGGACTTGGCCAGTAAGTGGTGGGACTGAGATTTAACCCACAGTTTCTGATTTTACATCATTCATTTGAAAATGTTTGTATACCTGCCATGTGTCAAGTACTCTTAGTGAAAAAGACAGAGGTGGTTCCTATTTTTATAGGGGGAGATGTAGAGGAGATAGCAATTTACCATGTGTAACAGATATCATCTGGAGCATTATTACCTCTTTAAATCTGGATATTTTGGTTCACATTGGTCATTCCACATCTTTTGAAAGCCTGTCTTTTTTACAGTTTTTAAGAACTCATAGGGTGCTGACATTCTCAATGCCATCTCTGCCTGTGGCCATCTACTATGACACACCATTTCTGTTCTTTGCCCATGTCAAATTGGATATGATACTCTTCTTGAGTTTCTTAAATGCCCACTCACCTCTCTCTCCAACTCTGAGCTAATAGTTTGACTCAAGACTTGAGGCCTTTGGACCTGGGCTTTGCTGGTCTGGCTGAACTTCTGCTCTGAAATTCTGTCCTGCCCAGTGGAGTCAAATTCTGGTGCTGCTGTGGCTTGACTCTGCTCCTTCCATCCTTATCCACTCCACCTTCATATGAACAAGTGGTCCAGCTTCCCAAAGAGTCTAGAAGGAGGTGATATGGTTCTAAGAGTTAAAGGACTAAGTAAAATGGGCTAACATACATGTAATTGGAATTGTAGGAGGAAGAGAGAGAGAGAACAGGACAGACTGTGATAACTTACAGATGTTTATTGTAAAGTCTAGGGTAATTACTAAAAATGAAATAATGTGGAATAACAAGTCAGTAGTGGAAGTAAATGGAACAATTTTTAAAACTCTCAACTCAAAAGATAGAAGAAGAAAAAAGGATCAAAGAGTACATAGGACAAATAAGGTATATATAGCAAAATGGGACAAATAAAATAAAAATAGCCAAAGATTTAATCCCAATCATATTTACAAACAGTAAATGCCAGTGTTCTAATCATTTCAATTAAAAATAAAAATTTGCCAGATTGGATTTTTTTTAAAAAATAAAAGAAACCTACTTTAAATTTAAAGACACACAGCTTACAGAATATAGTCAATAATAATAATACAATATTAATTTGTGTGGTGACAGATGACAACTACACTTACTGTGGTGAGCACTTTGTAATGTATATAAATGTCATACCACTATGTTGTACCCTTGAAACCAATATAATATTGTATGTCAACTATACTTCAATAAAAAATTTTTTAAATCAGGTGAAAAAAAATTTAAAGACACAAATAGGTGAAGTGTAAAAGTATGTATACAGACATGCTATATAAATACTAATCAAAAGAAAGCTAGTGAGACTACATATATTCAGAGTACATTCAGAAAGAGAAATATTAGCAGAAATAAAAAGGAATATTACATAATTAAAAAGGGGTAAATTCAAGAAAACAGCAATCCTAAATGTGTATGCAGAATGTATTAACAGAGCTTCAAAATATATGAAGAAGAAAATGGAAAGAATTGAAAAAGAAGCAGTCAAATTTATGGTTATAGTTGGAAACTCCAATACTCCTCTCCAAAGCATAAAGCAAATAGACAAAAACTCAGTGAGGATATAGAAGACTTGATCAACATTCTTAACCAACTTAATCTAATTGACTTTTATTGAACACTCCATCTAACATCAACAGAATACAATTTTCAAGGGTACATAAAACATTAACCAAAATAGTTCAAATTTGGGCTACAACAAAAAAGCATCAGTAAATTTAAAAGAATTCTAATCATAACTATGATCTCTGACCACAATGAAATTAATTTAGAAATCAAAAATAGAAAGTTATTTGGAAAATTCTCAAATACTTGGAACTAAATAGCATACTTCTAAAAATCCTATAGGTCAGAGGAGTCAGAAGGGAAGCTAATAAAAATTTTTAACAGAATAGAAATAAAAATACAATATATGAAAACTATAAGATGCAACTTAGAAAGCAGTGATTACAGGAAAATTTATCCAAATGACTATATCAGAAGAGAAAAAATATCTTGGTAAATGATCTACCCTTTCACCTTAAGAAACTAGAAATAGTAGAGCAAATTATATCCAAAGTAAGCAGAAGAAAAGAAGTAATAAAGATCAGAGCAGAAATCAGTGAAATAGAAAACAGAAAAATAATAGAGGAAATTAATACATCCAAAAGTTGGTTCTAAGATCAATAAAATTGATAAACTCTTATCAAGACTTATCACAAAAGACAGAAGAAACATACTACCAATATTAGAAATTAGAGGACATCATTATAGATCCCTAGTCATTAAAAAAATAGTAAGTTTATATGAACAATTTTATGCCAATAAATTTTATAACAAATGAAATAGATAAATTTCTTAAAAGACACAAACTACTAAAAAAGAAATAGATAACCCAATTAAAAACTTCATAATTAAAAACCTCCTCACAAAGAATACTCTAGCCCAGATGGCTTCACTGGTGAATTCTACCACAAGTTTAAGAAGTTTTACAAAAAAATTAAGAAATAATAGCAATTTTACATGAGTTTCTTGGAAAAACATAAGAGAAGGCATTTCTTCCCAACTCATATTGTGAGATCAAACATTACCCTGATGTAAAAACTAGAGAAAGCTCTTACAATAAAAAAAAAGCTATAAACCAATAGCCCTCATGAGCATAGTAGCAAAACTCCTCAACAAAATTTTAACAACTCAAATCCATATATACACAACTCATATCAATGTATAAAAAGGAGAGTACTTCATGACCAAGTAGAGTTTTTCTCCAAAATGAAAGTCTGTTTTATCACTAGCAAATTAATCAATGTAATTTACCCTATCAATACACTAACAAAGGAAAAAACCTATGATCATCTCAACAGATGAAGAAATAGCATAAGAAAATTTAAGATCCATATATGATTAAAAACTCTCAGCAAACTAAAGTAGCAGGAAATTCCTTAACCTGATAAAGCACATATATAGTATGGAAAACCTACATCTAACAAACAGCATACATACCAGTAAAAAACTGGATGATTTCCTCTTATGCTCAAGAACAAGATAAGGAATATACCTTTAACTATTTCTTTTTTTTTTTTTCTGAGAGGGCATCTCTCATATTTATTGATCAAATGGTTGTGAACAACAATAAAATTCTGTATAGGGGACTCAATGCTCAATGAACAATCATTAATCCACCCCAAGCCTAATTCTCGTCAGTCTCCAATCTTCTGAAGCATAACGAACAAGTTCTTACATGGTGAACAAATTCTTACATAGTGAAAAAGTTCTTACATGGTGAATAGTACAAGGGCAGTCATCACAGAAACTTTTGGTTTTGATCACACATTATGAACTATAAACAATCAGGTCAAATATGAATATTCGTTTGATTTTTATACTTGATTTATATGTGAATCCCACATTTCTCCCTTATTATCATTGTTATTTTATTATTATTATTTTTAATAAAATGCTGAAGTGGTAGGTAGATGCAAGATAAAGGTAGAAAACATAGTTTAGTGTTGTAAGAGAGCAAATGTAGATGATCAGGTGTGTGCCTGTAGACTATGTGTTAATCCAAGCTAGACAAGGGCAATAAAACATCCACGGATGCAGAAGATTTCTCTCAAAAAAGGGGGATGAGGTTCTAAGCCTCACCACTGTTGACCCCCAATTTCTCACCTGATGGCCCCCCTGTGACTGTGCCTGTCTTAGGTTGTTCCTCCCTTGAGGAATCTTACCCGTCTCTGGCTAACCAGTCATCTTCCGAGGCCATACAGGGAAATGTAAAGTTGGTAAGTGAGAGAGAAGCAATATTGTTTGAAAAGGTTAGCTTTTTACTTCTTTGCAGATTTATGCCCTGTGGCTTCTATGCCCAGCATTTGTCTTGAGGTATTTTTACCACGTGGAAGAATTATGATACTCGGTGAATTTGACATGAGGCATGAATTCTATTTAAGGGTTGTAATTAGGAAGGAAGAAGAAAAGCTATAGAAGTAGCAGACGGAAGAAAACATGGGAAGATTGATTATTTCTTTGACATATCTTCTTGTAGAGTAACTTAAGCATGTATAGGTTTTAAACTACTAATTAAATTGTGCACACCCATTAACATAATAGGAATATAGTTACATAACCAAAGCAGACCTATAAGTACCAGCCATCTCCAGTGAAGCCAAGAAAACCAGTTAGGCACCCTAGGCATTTGTGAAAATTTGTCTATGATATGATGAATATTGTCCAACTGTACTTGAACAGTCTGAGAGAAATCAGACAAATTAAAACAACCCATTCCTGGGAACTGTTCACATCCGATATGTTCTTTTAACAGTAGATAGTCTGTAGTTGTAAGATTTTGGAGTGCTACAACTTGCACTTCTCCTAATTCTTGGTTGAGTTCCAACAGTATAGATCCAATCAAATTTGTTGTTTTACTGTATGCACAGGCCAGCTTAGATATCTCCTTCTTCATTCCCACAGCAAGTCCAGGAACCGGTGGGATGAATGCAGCTACAACTGTAGCAGCCCCTGGATCTTTGTGGAGGTTTTTTGATGATCATCTTCTGGTATGAGTCTTCCAGAGAGTGCTGATGTTGGAAGTTCTTCTTCATATCGTATCTTAGTTCATTTTCTGGGTAGCCAAATTAGGCTTTGATCCTCTGTATAAACACAAACAGACCATTTGCCCACACTTTGATATGCCCTTTATACCATTGTGTAGAACTCATTGGAGGTCACCACACAGGAACTGCTTTTTTTTCTTTTTTTTTAAGAGAAAGGAATATTATCAGAAAAATGTACATCCATAGGTGATCATCTGACACCATTTAAGTGATCAAAATTAAGGATATTTAAAGCATGCATTAATCATTGATTTACAGTTAGTTTTATCCTATCAGGGAGTAATCCCCCGTTTCTTTCTTTCTTTTTTTTTGTTATCATTAATCTACACTTACATGAAGAACACTATGTCTACTAGGCTCTCCCCTATACCAGGTCCCCCCCACAAAACCCCCTACAGTCACCGTCCATCAGTATAGCAAAATGACGCAGAATCACCACTTGTCCTCTCTGTTCTGTACAGCCCACCCCTTTCTCCCACCCCCCATTATGCATGCTAATCTTAATACCCCCCTTCTTCTCCCCCCCCTTATCCCTCCCTACCCACCCATCCTCCCCAGTCCCTTTCCCTTTGGTACCTGTTAGTCCATTCTTGGGTTCTGTGATTCTGCTGCAGTTTTATTCCTTCAGTTTTTCCTTTGTTCTTATACTCTACTGATGACTGAAATCATTAGGTATTTCTCTTTCTCCACTTGGCTTATTTCACTGAGCATAATACCCTCCAGCTCCATCCATGTTGCTGCAAATGGTAGGATTTACCCTCTTCTAATGGCTCAGTAATGTTCCATTGTGTATATGTACCACATCTTCTTTATCCATTCATCTACCAATGGACATTTAGGTTGCTTCCAATTCTTGGCTATTGTAAATAGTGCTGTGATAAACATACAGGTGCATCTGTCTTTTTCAAACTTGATTGCTGCATTCTTAGGGTAAATTCCTAGGAGTGGAATTCCTGGGTCAAATGGTAAGTCTGTTTTGAGCATTTTGAGGAACCTCCATACTGCTTTCCACAATGGTTGAACTAATTTACATTCCCACCAGCAGTGTAGGAGGGTTCCCCTTTATCCACAGCCTCGCCAACATTTGTTGTTGTTTGTCTTTTGGATGGTAGCCGTCCTTACTGGTGTGAGGTGATACCTCATTGTAGTTTTAATTTGCATTTCTCTGATAATTAGCAATGTGGAGCATCTTTTCATGTGTCTGTTAGCCATCTGTATTTCTTTTTCGGAGAACTGTTCAGTTCCTCTACCCATTTTTTAATAGGATTATTTGTTTTTTGTTTGTTGAGACATGTGAGCTCTTTATATATTTTGGATGTCAAGCCTTTATCGGATCTGTCATTTACAAATATATTCTCCCATACTGTAGGGTTCCTTTTTGTTCTATTGATGGTGTCTTTTGCTGTACAGAAGCTTTTCAGCTTAATATAGTACCACTTGTTCATTTTTGCTGTTGTTTTCCTTGCCCAGGGAGATATGTTCAAGAAGAGGTCACTCATGTTTATGTCTAAGAGGTTTTTGCCTATGTTTTTTTCCAAGAGTTTAATGGTTTCATGACTTACATTCAGGTCTTTGATCCATTTTGAATTTACTTTTGTATATGGAGTTAGACAATGGTCCAGTTTCATTCTCCTACATGTAGCTGTCCAGTTTTGCCAGCACCATCTGTTGAAGAGACTGTCATTTCACCATTGTATGTCCCTGGCTCCTTTATCAAATATTAATTGACCATATATGCTTGGGTTAATGTCTGGAGTCTCTAGTCTGTTCCACTGGTCTGTGGCTCTGTTCTTGTGCCAGTACCAAATTGTCTTGATTACTATGGCTTTATAGTAGAGCTTGAAGTTGGGGAATGAGAACCACCCCACTTTATTCTTCTTTCTCAGGATTGCTTTGGCTATTCGGGGTCTTTGGTGTTTCTATATGAATTTTTGAATTATTTGTTCCAGTTCATTAAAGAATGTTGCTGGTAATTTGATAGGGATTGCATCAAATCTGTATATTGCTTTGGGCAGGATGGCCATTTTGACGATATTAATTCTTCCTAGCCATGAGCATGGGATGAGTTTCCATTTGTTAGTGTCCCCTTTAATTTCTCTTAAGAGTGACTTGTAGTTTTCAGAGTATAGGTCTTTCACGTATTTGGTTAGGTTTATTTCTAGGTATTTTATTTTTCTTGATGCAATTGTGAATGGAATTGTTTTCCTGATTTCTCTTTCTATTGGTTCATTGTTAGTGTATAGGAAAGCTACAGATTTCTGTGTGTTAATTTTGTATCCTGCAACTCTGCTGTATTCCGATATCAGTTCTAGTAGTTTTGGGGTGGAGTCTTTAGGGTTTTTTATGTACAATATCATGTCATCTGCAAACAGTGACAGTTTGACTTCTTCTTTACCAATCTGGATTCCTTGTATTTCTTTGTTTTGTCTGATTGCCGTGGCTAGGACCTCCAGTACTATGTTAAATAACAGTGGGGAGAGTGGGCATCCCTGTCTGGTTCCGGATCTCAGAGGAAATGCTTTCAGCTTCTCGCTGTTCAGTATAATGCTGGCTGTGGGTTTATCATATATGGCCTTTATTATGTTGAGTTACTTGCCCTCTGTTCCCATTTTGCTGAGAGTTTTTATCATGAATGGATGTTGAATTTTGTCAAATGCTTTTTCAGCATCTATGGAGATGATCATGTGGTTTTTGTCTTTCTTTTTGTTGACATGGTGGATGATGTTGATGGATTTTCGAATGTTGTACCATCCTTGCATCCCTGGGATGAATCCCTCTTGGTCATGGTGTATGATCCTTTTGATGTATTTCTGAATTCGGTTTGCTAATATTTTATTGAGTATTTTTGCATCTACATTCATCAGGGATATTGGTCTGTAGTTTTCTTTTTTGGTGGGTCTTTGCCTGGTTTTAGTATTAGGGTGATGTTGGCTTCATAGAATGAGTTTGGGAGTATTCCCTCTTCTTCTATTTATTGGAAAAGTTTAAGGAGAATGGGTATTCTATCTTCCCTATATGTCTGATAAAATTCCGAGGTAAATCCATCTGGCCCTGGGGATTTGTTCTTTGGTAGTTTTTTGATTACCACTTCAATTTCATTGCTGGTAATTGGTCTGTTTAGATTTTCTATTTCTTTCTGGGTCAGTCTTGGAAGGTTGGATTTTTCTAGGAAGTTGTCCATTTCTCCTAGGTTTCCCAGCTTGTTAGCATATAGGCTTTCATATTCTCTAATAATTCTTTGTATTTCTGTGGGGTCCACCATGATTTTTCCTTTCTCGTTTCTGATTCTGTTGATGTGTGTTTACTCTCTTTTCCTCTTAATAAGTCTGGCTAGAGGCTTATCTATTTTGTTTATTTTCTAGAAGAACCAGCTCTTGGTTTCATTGATTTTTGCTATTGTTTTATTCTTCTCAATTTTATTTTTTTCTTCTCTGATCTTTATTATGTCCCTCCTTCTGCTGACCTTAGGCCTCATTTGTTCTTCTTTTTCCAATTTCGATAACTGTGACATTACACCATTCATTTGGGATTGTTCTTCCTCCTTTAAATATGCCTGGATTGCTACATACTTTCCTCTTAGGGCTGCTTTTGCTGTATCCCACAGTAGTTGGGACTTTGTGTTGTTGTTGTAGTTTGTTTCCATAAATTGCTGGATCCCCATTTTGATTTGTTCATTGATCCATTGATGATTTAGGAGTGTGTTGTTAAGCCTCCATGTGTTTGGGAGCCTTTTTGCTTTCTTTGCACAGTTTATTTCTAATTTTATGCCTTTGTGGTCTGAAAAGTTGGTTGGTAGGATTTCAATGTTTTGTAATTTACTGCAGCTCTTTTTGTGGCCTAGTATGTGGTCTAATCTGGAGAATGTTCCATGTGCACTTGAGAAGAATGTGTATCCTGTTGCTTTTGGATGTAGAGTTCTGTAGATGTCTATTAGGCCCATCTGTTCTAGTGTGTTGTTCAGTGCCTCTGTGTCCTTAGTTATTTTCTGTCTGGTGGATCTGTCCTTTGGAGTGAGTGGTGTGTTAAAGTCTCCCAGAATGAGTTCATTGCACTCTAATTCCTCCTTTAGTTCTCTTAGTATTTGTTTCAGATATATTGGTGCTCCTGTATTGGGTGCATATATATTTATAATGGTTATATCCTCTTGTTGGACTGAGCCCTTTATCATTATGTAATGTCCTTCTTTATCTTTTGTTACTTTCTTTATTTTGAAGTCTGTTTTGTCTGATACTAGTATTGCAACACCTGCTTTTTTCTCTCTGTTGTTTGCATGAAATATCTTTTTCTATCTCTTGACTTTAAGTCTGTGCATGTTTTTGGGTTTGAGGTGAGTCTCTTGTAAGCAGCATATAGATGGATCTTGCTTTTTTATCCATTCTATTACTCTGTATCTTTTGATTGGTGCATTCAGTCCATTTACATTTAGGGTGATTATTTCAAGGTACACACTTATTGCCATTGCAGGCTTTAAGTTTGTGGTTACCAAAGGTCCACGGTTAGCTTCTTTACTATCTTACTGTCTAACTTAACTCGCTTATTGAGCTATTATAAACACAGTCTGATGATTCTTTATTTCTCTCCCTTCTTATTCCTCCTCCTCCCTTCTTCATATGTTGGGTGTTTTGTTCTGTGCTCTTTTTAAGAGTGCTCCCATGTAGAACAGTCCCTGTAAGATGCCCTGTAGAGGTGGTTTGTGGGAGGCAAACTCCCTCAGCTTTTGCTTGTCTGGGAATTGTTTAATCGCTCCTTCATATTTAAATGATAATCGTGCTGGATACAGTAGTCTTGGTTCAAGGCCCTTCTGTTTCATTGCAGTAAGTATATCATGCCATTCTCTTCTGGCCTGTAGGATTTCTGTTGAGAAGTCTGATGATAGCCTGATGGCTTTTCCTTTCTAGGTGACCTTTTTTTTCTCTCTGGCTGCCTTTAATACTTTGTCCTTGTCTTTGATCTTTGCCATTTTAATTATTATGTGTCTTGGTGTTGCCCTCCTTGGATCCCTTGTCATGGGAGTTCTGTGTGCCTCTGTGGTCTGAGAGGCCATTTCCTCCCCTAGTTTGGGTAAGTTTTCAGCAATTATTTCTTCAAAGACACTTTCTATCCCTTTTTCTCTCTCTTCTTCTTCTGGTACCCCTATAATGTGGATATTGTTCTGTTTTGATTGGTCACTCAGCTCTCTTAGAATTTTTTCATTCCTGTAGATCCTTTTATCTGTCTCTGCATCAGCTTCTCTGTGTTCCTGTTCTCTGTTTTCTAGTCCATTAATGGTCTCTTGTTAAGCCTCCATGTGTTTGTGAGCCATGTGTTTGAAGTCCTTCCAGAGCTTGTTTTATTTCTGTATTCTCCTTCCTTAGTTCTTGCATATTTCTCTACCAGTCCATCAGCATGGTTATGACTTTTGTTTTGAATTCTTTTTCAGAAAGACTGGTTAAATCTATCTCTCCAGATTCCTTCTCAGGGGAAGATGTGGCAGATGCCAAAGCTGTCTGGGTTACTCTTGTCTGGATCAAATTTTTTTGCCTTTTCATGTAGATATGTGCTATTAACTGTCAGCTGGGAGAGCCAAACTTTCCACTTGCTACTGGCCTTTCTTTACTGTGACAACTGTGACCCCTAGTGGCTTGTGTTGAGCAATTGCATGTAGACTGGGCCTTTTTGTCTTGCCCGGCCGGTATGGAGGAAGCTCCCTTGCTGAGGGCATGGCCAGCCTTAGGCTGCTTCTCTGCTATGGCTGGGCCCCAGAGGGTTAATGGATGGGGAGCTGTTTGGCTATTTACCTCCATGAGGGGTCTCAAAGCTGTTGCCCAGGGGGTTAGTGCGCCCGGGTTTCCCTGTAATTTCCAGCTGCTGGGCTGTGACCTGGGTTGTTTCCATCCAGCTATTGCATCCCTGTCCCTTTAAGACTTTCAAAAAGCACTCAGTTTTGTTTGTCACAGGGGCATTAGCTTCTGGACTGACTCAGATGTCTTGCTGCCCTGTTTCCCTAGTTTCTAGCCCTTCACGCATGCACTGTGTCTGCACTCTGGTGCAGAAGGCTAGGGCTGGGTGTTTAGCAGTCCTGGGCTCCCTCTCCCTCCCTGCTCCGATTCCTCTCCTCCCGCCAGGAGCTGGGGTGAGGGGTGCTCGGGTCCCACCAGGCCGGGGCTTGTATCTTACCCCTTTCACCAGGCGCTGGGCTCTCGCAAGTGTGGGTGTAGTCTGGCTGTTGTCCTGTGTCTTCTGGTCTCTCTTTTAGGATTAGTTGTGTTTGTTGTATTTTCAGAAATACATATGTTTTTGGGAGGAGATTCCCACTGTCCTACTCATGCCGCCATCTTGGCTTCGCCTCCCTTTTACTACTTCTATTCAATACTTTATATGTGGTCCCAGTCAGTGCAATAAGCTAGGAAAAAGAAATTTAAGTCCTGTAAATTAGAAAGAAAAAAGTAAAACTTTATTTGCTTATGTCATTATCATTGCCATAGGAAATTACAGGGAATCTTTTAACAAACTATTAGAACTACTAAGTGGGTTTTAACAATGTTGCAAAAGTCAAGATACAAAATTAACTGTATTTCTATAAGATAAATTTAAATACCATTTTATAAGGATTAACAAATTAAATATTTAGGGAAAATATTAGCAAAATATGTGCAAGACTTACACACTAAAAGACTTACACACTGCTGACAGAAATTCAAGGAGAAACTAAATGGAGATACATCCTGTGTTCATGGATTGGAAAACTCATTATACCATTTCTCAAGATACCATTTCTCCCCAGATTAGTATATAAATTTGGTGCAATCCCAATCAAAATCCCTGAAGGTTTTTTCAAAGAAGCTAACAAGCTGATCCTAAAATTTATATGGGCATGCAAAGGATCTAGATTTTGAAAAAAGAACAAAGTTGAAAGACCTATACCACATAATTTCAAAACTTGTTATAAACTATATAATCAAGACAATGAGTATGGCTTAAAATAGAAAATAGGTAAATGGGAATAAATAGACTCACATATGTGGTCAATTGATTTTTTTTACAAATACAAAGGCAATTCAGTGGAGAAAGGATGCTCTTTAACTAAGTGGTTCTGAAACACTTGGATATTCATATGCAAAAAACAAACCCTTACCATTACCTTGCATAATATACAGTAAATTCACTTTAAATTAGTCATAAGTTTAAATATAAGAACTACTATGATAAAACTATAAGAAGAAAAGCTTTGTGACCTTCAGTTAGGCAAAGATTATTTTTAGGTATGACAAAAAAAAAAGCAAACCATAAAAGTGTTGGTAAATTGGTCTTTATCAAAAGTAAAAATTTCTGTTCTTCAAATGATATTGTTAAGGAAATGAAAAGACAAGCCCTAGACTTGAGAAGAAAATATTTCAAGATCAATATTTCAAAGGAAAATATTGCAAAATAGACTGAAAGAAAATATTTGCAAAATCATTGCTGATAGATGACTTGTATCTAGAACATTCTAATAAAAATGGGTAAACAATTTTCATAGTCCCTTGACCAAGAAAGACACACAGGTAGCAAAGAAGGAAATGAAAATATATTCAACAACTTCAGTCATTAGAGAAACATAAATAAAACCTCATGAGATACTACTACATCTTCTCATGAATGGTTAAAATTTAAAAGTCTGACAATATGAAATATTGATGAGGATTTGGAACAGTTGGAATTCTTACACATTTATGATCAGAATGCAGAATGGAAACAGCCACTTTGGAAAACAGTTTGGCAATTTTTCATACATTAAACACAAATGCATGACACAATCCATACTTAGGTATATAGAAAGAAAAATAAAAATGTATGTCCAAAGACTTTTATTCAGAGAAGCTTTATTCATAATTGCCAACAACTGAAAACAATCCAAACCTACATCAATAGGGGAATAGATAAATTATGGTACATACATACAATGGAATGTTACTCAGGAATAAAAAAATAAATTACAGATACAGGCAACAACACAGATGAATCTAAAAGCTTTTTGATAAGAGAAATAAATCAGACACAAAAGGCTATTTAATCTATGTCCTATTAATGTGACATTCTAGGAAAAAATTATAGGAACAGAAAACAGTCCAGGGACTGGGGACTGAAGAATAAAATTAAATGCAGAGAGAACTTTTGGAGTGATGAAACTGTTCTATATTTCCATATATGATTAAGGTTGTGATTGCATGGCTAAATACATTTACCAAAATTCATTGACCACTTAAAAGTGGTGAATTTATTTTACATAAGTTATATCTGTGTTAGTTTTCTACTGTGGTAACAAATCATCACCAATTTAGCAGCCTAAAACATCCATTGACCACACAGTTCAGTAAGCCAGAAGTGCAGTAGGCTACAGCTGGGTTCTCGGTTCAGTGGATCACGAGGCTGAAACCAAGAGGTCAGCCAGCCTGAGTTCTTGTCTGGATGATCTGAAGAAAAATCTACTTCCAAGCTCATTCTGTCATTGATAGAATTTAATTTACTATGAAAGTGAAGTTCCATTTCCTTGCTGGCTGTCAGCTTGGTGAGCTCCCATTTCAGGGAGGCCACCTGCACTCCTTGCCACATGGTCCTCTTCCTATTCAAGCTAGTGATGGCATGTTAAACTTTGGACTTCCTCCTCTACAAGTGACCAGAGAAAACTCTCTGCTTCAAAGTGCTCAGACCCACCTTAAAAGGGTCATGCCTTTTTAAGATGAACTGTGCCATATAATTTAATGTGGTTATAAGAGAAAAATTCATTATATACACAGTCTTGGGGTACATACATATGGAGCCAGGGGTTGCAGGACTCCTGGGGGCCATCCCAGAATTCTGCCATCCACTGTCCTTGAATAAATCTTTCTTCAAAAATTAAATTTCAAGGCCAAGATGGCGGTGTGAGTAAAGCAGTGGAAATCTCCTCCCAAAACCATCTTTATTTTTGAAAATACAACAAATACAACTATCCCTAAAAGAGAGACCAGAAGACACAGGACAATAGCCAGACTACATCCACACCTGTGAGAACTGAGCGCCTCGCGAAGGGGGTAAAATACAAGCCGTGGCCTGGTGGGGGCCAAACACTCCTCACCCCAGCTCCTGGTGGGAGGAGAGGAGTTGGAGCAGGAAGGGAGAGGGATCCCAGGACTGCTAAATAGCCAGCCCTAGCCATCCGCACCACAGCGCAGACACAGTGCATGTGTGGGGTGCTGGAAACTAGGGAAATAGGACAGTAAGACCTGTGAGCAGGTCCCTGCAGATGGCGCCCCTGGGACAAAGAAAAGCAAGTGCTTTTTGAAAGTCTTAAAGGGACAGGGACCCCACAGCTGGATGGAAGCGTCCCAGGACACTTAGTCCAGGGCTGGGAATCCTGAGGAACTCTGGGTGCCCTAACCCCCTGGGCAGCAGAGCAGCTCGGAGGCCCCTCATGGAGATAAACAGCCTCCCAGCCATTTCCCCTCCAACCCAGCTCCACCATATCAGAGCAGCAGCTTGAGGTAGGCCACACCAATAGCAACCATGGAGCTTAACTCCACAGCAAACATGGAGCTTAATTCTACAGAGGCCAGGCATGAATCAGAAGCCCCATCTGCACACAGCTGCTCAGCACAAGCCACGATAGGTTGCTGTTCTCTCAGGAGAGGAAGGCCACAAATCAGCAAGAAGGGATGTTCTCCCAGATGTCAAACACACCAGCTCTGCAAACTATCTCTATCGCCATGAAAAGGCAGAAGAATTTGATACAGACCAAAATCACGGTCAACCCCTGAGAAGGAGATAGACCTAGCCAGTCTTCCTGAAAAAGAATTTGAAATAAGGTCATAACTATGCTGAAGGAGCTGCAGAGAAATATACAAGAGTTAAGGGATGACATCTGGAGGGAGATTACAGAAATGAAACAATCTCTGGAAGGATTTATAAGCAGAATGAATAAGATGCAAGAGGCCATTGATGGAATAGAAACCAGAGAACAGGAACACATAGAAGCTGATGCAGAGAGAGATAAAAGGATCTCCAGGAATGAAACAACATTAAGAGAACTGTGTGACCAATCCAAAAGGAACAATATCCACATTAGGGGTCCCGGAAGAAGAAGAGAGAGAAAAAGGGGAAAAAAAGTGTCTTTGAAGAAATAATTGCCGAAAACGTCCCCAAACTGGGGGAGGAAATAATTGATCAGACCACGGAAGTACACAGAACTCCCAACAGAAAGGACCCAAGGAGGACAACTCCAAGACACATAATAATTAAAATGGCAAAGATCAAGGACAAGGACAGAGTTTTAAAGGCAGCTAGAGAGAGGGAAAAGGTCACCTACAAAGGAAAACCCATCAGGCTATCATCAGACTTCTCAACAGAAACCTTACAGGCCAGAAGAGAATGGCATGATATATTTAATGCAATGAAACAGAAGGGCCTTGAACCAAGAATGCTGTATCCAGCAAGACTATCACTTAAATATGAAGGAGGGAGTAAACAATTCCCAGACAAGCAAAAGCTGAGGGAATTTGCCTCCCACAAACCACTTCTACAAGGTATTTTAGAGGGACTGTTCTAGATGGAAGCACTCCTAAGACTAAATAGATGTCACCAGAGAAAATAAAATCAGAGCAAAGAAAGCAGACCAACCAAATACTAACTAAAGGAAAAAAATAAAATCAACAACCCACAAAAGCAGTTAAAGGAAACACAAAAGAGCACAGAATAAAACAACCAACATATAAAGAATGGAGGAGGAGGAATAAGAGGGGAGAGAAATAAAGAATCACCAGACAGTGTTTATAACAGCTCAATAAGTGAGTTAAGTTAGACAGTAAGATACTAAAGAAGCTAACCCTGAACCTTTGGTAACCATGAATCTGAAGCCTGCAATGGCAATAAGTATATATCTTTCAATAGTCACCCTAAATTTAAATGGACTGAATGCACCAATCAAAAGACACAGAGTAATAGAATGGATAAAAAAGCAATATCCATCCATATGCTGCTTACAAGAGACTCACCTCAAACCCAAAGACATGCACAGACTTAAAGTCAAGGGATGGAAAAAGATATTTCATACAAAAAACAGAAAGAAAAAAGCAGGTGTTGCAATACTAGTATCAGACAAAATAGACTTCAAAACAAAGAAAGTAACAAGAGATAAAGAAGGACATTACATAATGATAAAGGGCTCAGTCCAACAAGAGGATATAACCATTATAAATATATATGCACCCAACACAGGAGCACCAGCATATGTGAAACAAATATTAACAGAACTAAAGGAGGAAATAGAATGCAATGCATTCATTTTAGGAAACTTCAACACTCACTCTAAGGGATAGATCCACCTGACAGAAAATAAGTAAGGACATGGAGGCACTGAAAAACACACTAGAACAGATGGACCTAATAGACATCTATAGAACTCTACATTCAAAAGTAACAGGATACACATTATTCTCAAGTGCACATGGAACATTCTCCAGAATAGACCACATACTATGTCACAAAAAGAGCCTCAGTAAATTCCAAAAGATTGAAATTCTACCAACCAACTTTTCACACCACAAAGGTGTAAAACTAGAAATAAACTGTGCAAAGAAAGCAAAAAGGCTCCCAAACACATGGAGGCTTAAAAACATGCTCCTAAATAATCAATGGATCAAAGAACAAATTAAAATAGAGATCAAGGAATATTTGGAAACAAATGACAACAACAACACAAAGCCCCAACTTCTGTGAGACTAAGTGAAAGCAGTCTTAAGAGGAAAGTATATAGCAATCCAGGCATAGTTAAAGAAGGAAGAACAATCCCAAATGAATAGTCTAATGTCACAATTATCGAAACTGGAAAAAGAAGAACAAATGAGGCCTAAAATCAGCAGAAGGAGGGACATAATAAAGATCAGAGAAGAAATAAACAAAATTGAGAAGAATAAAACAATAGAAAAAATCAATGAAAGCAAGACCTGGTTCTTTGAGAAAATAAACAAAATAGATAAACCTCTAGCCAAATTTATTAAGAGAAAAAGAGAATCAACACACATCAACAGAATCAGAAACGAGAATGGAAAAATCATGACAGACTCCACAGAAATACAAAGAATTATTAGAGACTACTATGAAAACCTATATGCTAACAAGCTGGAAAACCTAGAAGAAATGGACAACTTCCTAGAAAAATACAACCTTCCAAGACTGCCCAAGGAAGAAACACAAAAGTTAAACAAACCAATTACAAGCAAAGAAATTGAAGCGGTAATCAAAAACTACCCAAGAACAAATCCCCCAGGCCAGATGGATTTACCTCGGAATTTTATCAGACATACAGAGAAGACATAATACCCATTCTCCTTCAAGTTTTCCAAAAACTAGAAGAGGAGGGAATACTCCCAAACTCATTCTATGAAGCCAACATCACCCTAATACCAAAACCAGGCAAAGACCACACCAAAAAAGAAAATTACAGACCAATATCCCTGATGAACATAGATGCAAAAATACTCAATAAAATATTAGCAAACCGAATTTAAAAATATATCAAAAGGATCATACACCATGATCAAGTGGGATTCATCCCAGGGATGAAAGGAAGGTACAACATTAGAAAATCCATCAACACCATCCACCACATAAACAAAAAGAAGGACAGAAACCACATGATCATCTCCATAGATGCAGAAAAAACATTTGACAAAATTCAACACCCATTCATGATAAAAACTCTCAGTAAAATGGGTATAGAGGGCAAGTACCTCAACATAATAAAGGCCATATATCATAAACCCACACCTAACATCATACTGAACAGTGAGAAGCTGAAAGCTTTTCTTCTGAGATCAGGAACAAGACAGGGATGCCCACTCTCTCCACCGTTATTTAACACAGTACTGGAGGTCCAAACTATGGCAATTAGACAAAACAAAGAAATACAAGGAATCCAGATTGGTAAAGAAGAAGTTAAACTGTCTCTATTTGCAGATGACATGATATTGCACATAAAAAAACCCTAAAGACTCCACCCCAAAACTACTAGAACTGATATTGGAATACAGCAGAGTTGCAGGATACAAAATTAATACACAGAAATCTGTAGCTTTCCTATACACTAACAATGAACCAATTGAAAGAGAAATCAGGAAAACAATTCCATTCACAATTGCATCAAGAAGAATAAAATACCTAGGAATAAACCTAACCAAATAAGTGAAAGACCTATACCCTGAAAATTATAAGACACTCTTAAGAGAAACTAAAGAGGACACTAACAAATGGAAACTCATCCCATGCTCTTGGCTAGGAAGAATTAATATCGTCAAAATGGCCATCCTGCCCAAAGCAATATACAGATTGGATGCAATCCCTATCAAATAACCAACAACATTATTCAACAAACTGGAACAAATAGTTCAAAAATTCATATGGAAACACCAAAGACCCCAAATAGCCAAAGCAATCCTGAGAAAGAAGAATAAAGTGGGGTGGTTCTCATTCCCCAACTTCAAGCTCTATTACAAAGCCATAGTAATCAAGACAATTTGGTATTGGCACAAGAACAGAGCCACAGACCAGTGGAACATATTAGAGACTCCAGACATTAACCCAAACATATATGGTCAATTAATATTCAATAAAGGAGCAATGGACACACAATGGGGAAATAACAGTCTATTCAACAGATGGTGCTGGCAAAACTGGACAGCTACATGTAAGAGGATGAAACTGAATCATTTTCTAATCCCATACACAAAAGTAAATTCTAAATGGATCAAAGACTTGAATGTAAGTCATGAAACCATAAAACTCTTAGAAAAAAAACATAGGCAAAAATCTCTTGGACATAAACTTTAGCGACTTCTTCATAAACATATCTCCCCAGGCAAGGAAAACAAAAGCAAAAATGAACAAGTGGGACTACATCAAGCTGAAAAGCTTCTTTACAGCAAAGGACACCATTCATATAACTAAAAGGTGCCCTACAGTATGGGAGAATATATTCTTAAATGACAGATCTGATAAAGGCTTGACACCCAAAATATAAAGAGCTCATGCACCTCAACAAAAAAAAAGCAAATAATCGAATTAAAAAGTGGGCAGAGGAGCTGAGCAGACAGTTCTCCAAAAAAGAGATTCACATGGCCAACAGACACATGAAAAGATGCTCCACATCACTAGTTATCAGAGAAATGCAAATTAAAACCACAATGAGATATCACCTCACACCAATAAGGATGGCTACCATCAAAAAGACAAACAACAACAAATGTTGGCAAGGTTGTGGAGAAAGGGGAACCCTCCTACACTGCTGGTGGGAATGTAAATTAGTTCAACCATTGTGGAAAGCAGTATGGAGATTCCTCAAAATTCTCAAAATAGACTTACCATTTGACCCAGGAATTCCACTTCTAGGTATTTACCCTAAGAATGCAGCAGCCCCTATGTTTATCACAGCACTATTTACAATAACCAAGAAATGGAAGCAACCTAAGTGTCCATCAGTAGATGATGAATGGATAAAGAAGATGTGGTACATATACACAATGGAATATTATTCAGCCATAAGAAGAAAATAAATGCTACAATTTGCAACAACATAGATGGAGCTAGAGGGTATTATGCTCAGTGAAATAAGCCAGGTGGAGAAAGACAAGCACCAAATGATTTCACTCATATGTGGAGTATAAGAACAAGGAAAATCTGAAGGAACAAAACAGCAGCAGAATTACAGAACCCAAGTAGGGACTAACAGTTACCAAAGGGAAAGGGACTGGGGAGAATGGGAGGGTAGGAAGGGATAAGGGAGGAGAAGAAGAAAGGGGGCGTTATGATTAGCATTTATAATGTGGTGGGTGGGAAAAGGGACGGCTGTGCCACACAGAGAAGACAAGTAGCCATTCTACAACATCTTACTACACTGATGGACAGTGACCGTAATGGGGTTTGTGGGGGGGACTTGGTGAAGGGGAGAGCCTAGTAAACATAATGTTCTTCATGTAATTATAGATTAATGGTAACAAAAAAATTAAATTTCATGTAATTATACATTTAAGATGTTGCTTTTTTGAGAAGTATAAAATTATTTAAATTTGGGACTGTCCCAGAAAATGTAGTATACATTGCTGCCATATGATCTATTTATTTTGCAGCTTACATACATTAGGATATGACAGAGGGGCTAAGTTAACATATTTAACATATCTTGAATATCTACCATGTGCGAGACAGATGCTAGACATTTTATGTAAATAAAGCACAAAAGGGCTTCTGAGTCAAAGCAAATGATGGGAGTGGAAAAGGGGGTTGATCGAAGGCAGATGCAATTTCCAGTGTAAAACTAAGAGATGTCAGCATGTCAGAATGCAAAGCTGGGCCATCCAGGGATTCTGTCCCCACCATGGCAGAGAGGAAAGGAACCCAGATGAAGGCCTGACAGAGATAAAGCCCTCATTCAGGTGTCTTGGGGGTCAGAATTTCCCAGATGGCGTGCCTTGAATAGGTTACAGGAATCAGCAGCCAGGGGGAGCCAGAGCAAGTTTACCTGCAAGTTATACCAAGGCATCATTTTTTAGAATGTGCTATCAGGTAAGAAAATTTTGGAGGCATTATTCTGGGGTCTAAGACACTGCAGAAGCAGGGAAGAACACCAAGGACCTAGGCACAGCAGAATCATGTCCCACAAGGAAGGCTTCTGGGGTAGGCTCGTGCTCCAATCCCACAGAAGTGCCTGGCACACCTTTTCTAAGCAATAAAGCAATAGAAGAGTTTGGATTCTGGAGCTGGAGGACTGAGAGCTATTGATATGCTGCTCTGCTGTGGACCACAGAGGAGGGAATGGGACAGGGACTGTGGCCAGACTGGGGATCAGGTTGAATGGTGAGCTGCCTGCTGCTGCTGTCTGGCCTAATTGACCCCAAGGCCCCCACGTGTGGACACTAAAGCCTCAGCTTACAGGGTTTGCCCTGTTCTGAGCTGAGCCAGCCACAGTGAGGTGCTGTGGTGGAAAGGATAAAGGTTCTGGAGTAAGACCTGCCTGAGATCCCTTTCTGACTCCACATTTACAGCTCTGAGCCCTAGGCAAACTGCACAACTTTTTGAGCATGAGTCTGCATCTACAGAATGGGCCTCTGTGAGTGCTTACCTCAAAGGGTTGTTGTGAGCCTGTATGAAGCTGCTGTCTGCCAAGTCCCTGGTGGGTGATGGGCACTCAGTGAATGGGAGTTTGGATGCACCCAATGGAGAGGTCTGGCAGTGTTGTGTCCTGGGTTTTGGTGCCCTTTGGAAACTGAAGACCACATACCTGTCCTCTGCTGGGTTGACTCAGCCTGTGCATATGGACTTTATTCCCTGTCCACCTCTTGCCTGCCCCCTTTCCTCTTCCTTTGGGATTGGACCCCATCCCTTGTCCTTGTGGCTACTCACTGGTGTTCTTCCAATAAGACCATTACTCGGAAGCAAAACCATGCTGCACCTTCATTTTGCTCCATTGCTGGTTTGTGACTCTCAGTTCTAAGGCTGGGTGGGCTTCTCCATATTCATGGGGACTTTTTATGCTCTGCTGCTGGCTGTTCTTTTAGAGGTCTTTTTAGTGCAGTAGTAGCTTCCCTGGCCTTGGCTTCATTCCCTCCTTCTCCATCCTGCACTGCCAAATCTCAGATTGGTTTAGTCCATCTGAGTGCTGACAGCTGAGGATCAAGAAGCAAGTGAAGGGTGACACCAATGTCAGTACCAGCAGGTCCCCACCCCACCCGGAGAGAGGATGCTAGAAAGGAGCAGTGGGTGGTGAGGAAGGAGGAACAGCCTCCAAGGGCTGGTCAGGAGGGAAGCACATTCCAGGGAGAGCAGCTCAGCCCAGAGGCAATGGAGGACAAGGAAGGGTTGGGGTGGACAGAGGTGCCCCCCTGCTCCCGGAGGGTCACAGGTGCTGTGTACCTCATCCTCCCTCCCCAATGGTACTCTGTCCCTAGTCACTTCTTTGTTAAGATACATTGCCTCCTCAGGCTTTTCTGTATCAGGAAGTTACACCTTGAACTGCCCACTTGCTTAAGTAAAAAACCCACACTCTAATTGCTATTCAAGATGGCAACATGAGAGATGAGACAGAGAACTCCTCCCAAAACCACTTATAGTATGAAAATATAGTTAATACAACTAACACTGAAACAGCAACAGGAAAGAAGGCTGCACCAGACTGCATACACCTGGAGAACAGAGCAGACCTCACGAAACAGGGTAATGTACCAAAGCCTTGATCTGGTGGGACCCAAGCCCCTCCCCCACACCAGCTCACTGACAGGAGGAAGAGAAATGGAGAAGGGAGGGGGTGGAAGCCTAGAACTGCTGAACACCCAGTTATGGAGATCTACTTTGGTATACAAACCTACATTGTGTGGTGTTCTGGAGGTTGGTGGGGTTGGGGAACTGGGACAGGTGGAGTGCTTGAGAGACTGAGATTCTGGCCATTTGTGGAGGATGGGGATCCACATCTGGCCACACTGGGACAAAGGAAAGGTGGGCGGTCTGAGAGGCTTCATAGCAGGGAGAGGGCTGCTGAAGGGGCAGGGTTTGCACGGAGCTTGCTACACGGGAGAAGGGAGAGGTGGACAAGGTTGTCTGGGCATGCTATGCCCAGCAGGTTGGGAACATTGAAGAGCTTCATGCATTCCATCCCCCTGGCTGCCTACTCAGCTCTGAGGCCCCTCACTGTGACATGCAGCCTGCTGCACCTGCCCTCTGGCCTGCCAGCACCTGCTCCCAAACTGCCAGTCACTGTGCTGGCATTAGGCCAGCCAGAGGGAGGCCCTGACTACAAGAGCTAGAGACACAAAGCACAGAGGTTTACACCTGTGTGCTCGGGCCACTGGGGACAAGCACTGCAGCTGGAAAGCAGGAAACAGCTCTTTCTTCCCCCCAGGTAGCAGCACCACTCCCCTGTGACACCCAACCTCAGCAGAGACTAGAGCTTCTGGGCACTAGAGAGCACCACATAGAAATATGAAACATGAACCTGGTTCAGACTAAAATCTCACAAACCCCAGAAAAAGGGCCAAATGAAACTGAACTCTCCCATGTACCTGAAAGAGAGTTCAAAATAAAAATCATAAACATGCTCATGGAGGTACAGAAAAATATTCACGAACTCAGGAACAAATTTAAGATAGAGATTAATCATTAAGAAATTCCATATCTGAAATGAAAAATACAATGGAAGGATTTAAAAGCAGATTAGATGTAGTAGAAGAGATGGTAAATGGAGTAGAAATTAAAGAGGAATACAAAGAAGCATAGGCATAGAGAGAAAAAAGAATCTCTAACAATGAAAGATATTGAGAGGACTCTGTGACCAATCAAAATGGAAGAATATCTACATTATAGGGGTACCAGCAGAATAAGAGAGGGAAAAAGAGACAGAAAGTTTTATTGAGCAGGTAATTGCTGACAACTTCTCCAATCTGGGGAAGGAGATAGTCTCTCAGGCCATGGAGGTGCACAGATCTCTCAACACAAGAGACAACATCAAGACATATAGTAATTAAAATGGCAAAGATCAAGAATAAACACAGACTTTTAAAAGCAGCCAGAGAGAGAAAAAGATCACATACAAAGGAAAACCCATCAGGATATCATCAGACTTCTCAACTGAAACCTTACAGGTCAGAAGGGAGTGACATGATATATTTAATGCAATGAAGCAGAAGCACCTCAAATGAAGAATACTCTACCCAGCAAGGTTATCATTTAAATTTGAAGGAGGGATTAAACAATTTTCATCTAAGCAAAAGCTGAGAGAATTTACCTCCCACAAACCACCTCCACAGTGCATTTTGGAGGGACTGCTATATATGGAAGTATTCCTAAGGATAAATAGCTGTCACCAGGGGAAATAAAACCACAACAAAGTAAAACAATTAATTACTAAGCAGATGCAAAATCAAACAACCCCCAAAGTCAATCAAGGGATAGATAAAGAGTGATACCTAACATGTAAAGAATGGAGGAGAAAGAAAAAGGAGGAAAAGAAAAAAGAACCTTTAGGTTGTGTTTGTAATAGCATACAAAGTGAGTTAAATTAGACTGTTAGATAGTAAGGGAATTATCCTTGAATCTTTGGTAATCACTAATCTAAAGCCTGCAATGGCAATAAGTACATACCTATCGATAATTACCCTAAATGTAAATGGTCTGAACACAGCAATCAAAAGACATAGACTCACTGAATGGATAAAAAAATAAGACCTGTGTATTTGCTGCCTACAAGAGACTCACTTCAAACCCAAAGACATACACAGACTAAAAGTAAAGGAAAGGAAAAAGATATTTCATGCAACTAATATGGAGAAAAAAGCAGGAGTTACAGTACTTTTTTTTTTCTTTTTTTGAGAGGGCATCTCTCATATTTATTGATCAAATGGTTGTTAACAACAATAAAATTCTGTATAGGGGACTCAATGCTCAATGCACAATCATTAATCCACCCCAAGCCTAATTCTCATCAGTCTCCAATCTTCTGAAGCATAATGAACAAGTTCTTACATGGTGAACAAATTCTTACATAGTGAATAAGTTCTTACATGGTGAACAGTACAAGGGCAGTCATCACAAAAACTTTTGGTTTTGATCATGCATTATGAACTATAAACAATCAGGTCAAATATGAATATTCGTTTGATTTTTATACTTGGTTTATATGTGAATCCCACATTTCTCCCTTATTATCTTGTTATTTTATTATTATTATTTTTAATAAAATGCTGAAGTGGTAGGTAGATGCAAGATAAAGGTAGAAAACATAGTTTAGTGTTGTAAGAGAGCAAATGTAGATGATCAGGTGTGTGCCTGTAGACTATGTGTTAATCCAAGCTAGACAAGGGCAATAAAACATCCACAGATGCAGAAGATATCTCTCAAAACAGGGGGGTGAGGTTCTGAGCCTCACCTCTGTTGATCCCCAATTTCGCACCTGATGGCCCCCCTGCAACTGTGCCTGTCTTAGGTTGTTCCTCCCTTGAGGAATCTTACCCGTCTCTGGCTAACCAGTCATCTTCTGGGGCCATACAGGGAAATGTAAAGTTGGTAAGTGAGAGAGAAGCCATATTGTTTGCAAAGGTTAGCTTTTTACTTCTTTGCAGATTTATGCCCTGTGGCTTCAATGCCCAGCATTTGTCTTGAGGTATTTTTACCACTTGGAGGAATTATGATACTTGGTGAATTCTATATGAGGCACGAATTCTATTTAAGGGTTGTAATTAGGAAGGAAGAAGAAAAGCTATAGAGGCAGCAGACAGAAGAAAACATGGGAAGATTGATTATTTCTTTGACATATCTTCTTGTAGAGTAACTTAAGCATGTATAGGTTTTAGACTACTAATTAAATTGTGCACACACATTAACATAATAGGAATACAGTTACATAACCAAAGCAGACCTATAATTACCAGCCATCTCCAGTGAAGCCAAGAAAACCAGTTAGGCACCCTAGGCATTTGTGAAAATTTGTCTATGATATAATAGATATTGTCCAACTGTACTTGAACAGTCTGAGAGAAATCAGACAAATTAAAACAACCCATTCCTGGGAACTGTGCATATCCCATATGTTCTTTTAACAGTAGATAGTCTGTAGTTGTAAGATTTTGGAGCAGAGTTACAGTACTTTTATCAGACAAAGTAGACCTCAAAAGAAAGAAAGTAACAAGAGACAAAGAAGGACATTACATATTCCAAAAGGTTCAGTCGAACAAGAAGATATAACTATTATAAAAATTTATGCACCCAACACAGGATCACCTACATATGTGGAACAAATACTAACAGAATTAAAGGGAGAAATAGAAGTCAATGCATTCATTTTAGTAGACTTCAACACACCACACACTCCAAAAGACATATCAACCAGACAGAAAATAGGAAAGAGGCAGAGGCACTGAACAATTATTAGAATAGATTGACCTTATGGACATCTATAGAACACTCCATCCAAAAGCAAAAGGACACACATTCTTCTCATGTGCACATAGAACATTTTCAAGAATAGATCATACACTAGGCCACAAAAAGAGCCTCAGTAAACTAAAAAATATTGAAATTGCACCAACTAGCTTCTCAGATCACAAAGGCATGAAACTAGAAATAAATTACATGAAGAAAAAGAAAAAACCCACAAACACATGGAGGCTTAATAAAATGCTCCTAAATAATCAGTGGATCAATGACCAAATAAAAATAGAGATCAAGCAATATATGGAGACAAATGACAACACTAATTCAACACTGCAAAATCTGTGGGATGCAGCCAAGGCTGTGTTAAGAGGGAAGTATATTGCAATACAGGCCTACCTCAGGAAAGAAGAACAATCCCAAATGAACAGTCTAAACTCACAATTAATGAAACTACAAAAGAAGAACAAATTAGGCCCAAAGTCAGTAGAAGGAGGGACATAATAAAGATTAGAGCATAAATAAATAAAATGGAGAAGAATAAAATAATAGAAAGAATCAATGAAAGCAGGAGTTGGTTCTTCAAGAAAATAAAGAAAATAGATAAATTCCTAGATAGACTTATCAAGAAAAACAGAGAGCCTATACACATAAACAGATTCAGAAATGAGAAAGGAAAAATCACTATGGACACCACAGATATACAAAGAATTATGAGAGACTACTCTGAAAAATTATATGGTAACAAACTAGATAATCTAGAAGAAATGGACAACTTTCTAGAAAAATACAACCTTCCAAGGCTGACCCAGGAAGAAACAGAAAATCTGAATAGACCAATTACCAGCAAAGAAATTGAACTGGTGATCAAAAAAAACTACCTAAGAACAAAACACCTGGAATAGATGGTTTCATTGCTGAATTTTATCAAACATTTAGTGAAGATATAATACCCATCTCCTTAAAGTTTCCAAAAAGTAGAAGAGGAGGGAATACTCCCAAACTCATTCTATGAGGTCAACATCACTCTAATACGAAAACCAGGCAAAAACACCACAAAAAAGAAAGTTACAGACCAATATAACTGATGAACATATATGCAAAAGTATTTAACAAAATAGCAAACCAAATTCAAAAATACATCAAAAAGATCATCCATCATGATCAGGTGGGATTCATCCCAGGGATGCAAGGATGGTACAACATTTGAAAATCCATCAACATCATCCACCATATCAACAAAAAGAAGGACAAAAACCACATGATCATCTCCATAGGTGCTGAAAAAGCATTCAACAAAATTCAACATCCACTGATGTAAAACACTCTCAACAAAATGGGTATAGCAGGCAAGTTCCTCAACATAATAAAGGCCATGTATAACAAACCCATAGTCAACATTATACTTAACAGTGAGAAGCTGGATGCTTTTCCTTTAAGATCAGGAACAAGACAAGGATGTCCACTCTTCCTACTTTTGTTCAACATAGTTCTGGTGATCCTAGCCACAGCAACCAGACAAAACAAAGAAATAAAAGGCATGCAGATTGGCAAGGAAGAAGTCAAACTGTCCCTGTTTGCAGATGACACGATATTGTATATAAAAAAACCCTAAAGAATCCATTCCAAAACTATTAGATCTAATATTTGAATTCAGCCACAGAAATAGAAAATTATATCTCAATTCAGCAGGATACAAAATTAATACACAGATATCTGTTGCATTCTTATAAAGTACCAATGAACTAGCAGAAAGACAAATCAGGAAAACAATTCCATTCACAATTGCATCAAAAAGAATAAAATACCTAGGAATAAACCTAACAATGAAGTGAAAGACCTATACTCTGAAAACCACAAGACACTCATGAGAGCAATTTAAGAAGATACCAATAAATGGAAACACATCCCGTGCTCATGAATAGGAAGAAGTAATATTGTTAAAATGCCCATCCTTCCCAAAGCAATCTACAGGTTCAATGCAATCCCTATCAAAATACCAACAGCATTCTTCAATGAACTACAGCAAATAGTTCTAAAATTCACATGGAACCACAAAAGACCCCAAATAGCCAAAACAATCCTGAGAAGGAAGAATAAAGCAGGAGGAATTATGCTCCCTGACTTCAAGCTCTACTACAAAGTCCCAGTAATCAAGACAATTTCATACTGGCACAAGAACAGACCCATAGACCAGTGGAACAGAATAGAGAGCCAGATATAAATCCAAGCATATATGGTCAGTTAATATATGATAAAGGAGCCATGGATATACAATGGGGAAATGACAGCCTCTTCAACAGCTGATGTTGGCAAAACTGGACAGCTACATGCAAGGGAATGAAACTGGATTATTGTCTAACCCCATACACAAAAGTAAACTCAAAATGGATCAAAGACCTGAATGTAAGTCATGAAATGATAAAACTCTTAGAAGAAAACATAGGCAAAACTCTCTTGAATATAAACATGAGCATCATTTTCCTGAACACATCTCCTCAGGCAAGGGAAACAAAATAAAAAATGAACAAGTGGGACTACATCATGCTAAAAAGCTTCTTTACAGCAAAGGACACTATCAGCAGAACAAAAAGGCATCCTACAGTATGGGAGAATAGATTTGTAAATGACGTATCTGACAAAGGGTTAGCATCCAAAATATATAAACAAGTCACACGCCTCAACACCCAAAAATCAAATAACGCTATTAAAAATGGGCAGAGGATATGAACAGACAATTCTCCAAAGAAGAAATTCAGATGGCCAACAGGCAGATGAAAAGACGCTCCACATCATTAATCATCAGGGAAATGCAAATTAAAACCACAATAAGATATCACTTCACACCAATTAGGATGGTCAGCATCAAAAAGACTAACAATAACAAATATTGGTGAGGATGTGGAGAAAGGGGAACCCTCCTACACTGTTGGTGGGAATGTAATCTTGTTCAACAATAGTTGAGGTTCCTCAAAAAACTAAATATAGGAATACCATTTGACCCAGGAATTCCACTCCTGGGAATTTACCCTAAGAATGCAGTTTCTCTGTCTCACAGCACTATTTACAATAGACAAGAAATGGAAGCAAGCTAAGTGTCCATCAGTAGATGAATGGATAAAGAAAATGTGGTACATATACACAGTGGAGTATTATTCAGCCATAAGAAAAAAATAAGTCCTACCATTTTTAACAACATGGATGGATCTAGGAGTTATTATGTTCAGTGAAAGAAGCCAGGTGGAGAAAGACAAGCACCAAATGATTTCACTCATCTGTGGAGCATAAGAACAAAGCAAAAACTGAAGAAACAAAACAGCAGCAGATTTACAGAACCCAAGAATGGACTAACAGTTACCAAAGGGAAAGGGACTGGGGTTGGGGGTGTGGGAAGGGCGGGAGAAGGGGAATAAGGGGCATTACAATTAGCACACATAATGTAGTGGGCTGGGGGCATGAGAAAGGCAGTATAGCATGGAGAAGACAAGTAGAGATTCTATAGCATCTTACTACACTGATGGACAGTGACTGTAATGGGGTATGTGGTGGGGACTTGGTAATGGGTGAATCTAGTAACCACAGTGTTGCTCATGTAATTGTATATTAATGATAACAAACAAACAAAAAACTACACTCACCTTGGGTTCCTCACCTTTCTCTCATATCCCAACTCATCACCAAGTCTGGTTCTACTTGTAAAACTGATCCCTAATCAGCCTACTCACCTCCACTTCCATCCATACCCCTCTAAGTCAGGGCTACCAGCATCTATTCCCCCCAACTATTCCAGTACACTCCTAACTGATTTCTTATTTCACATTTGCCTCGTTAATCTGGTCTCCAGTGATTTAAACTGGTGATACAACACACATGCAAACATTGTAGCATCTTACCACTGCTTAAAATCCTTCTATTCCTTCCCCTGCTCTTCCAATAAATTTCATCCTCCCAGGAGGGCCATGTATCCTATGAGCACACAGCCCACACTACTGTCCGACTTCACCTCTGGTCTTTCCCACCTCTGCTTATGGGCTCCGGCCCTATCAACCTCCTTCCAGCTCCCAGGACAATGCAAGCCCTTTCCTGACTCCTGCCTTTGAATTTGAGGTTCCTGATTTGGGGAAGATTCATCACACCCACCTGGCTTATGGAGAGCCTTCTCTGACTGACCACCTGTAGCTTCAGGAGGAAGGGGGTCCCCACCCTGGGCAAGTTCCTTGTGAATTTGATAAGACTAAAGGAAGACAAGGGTGAGAGGTTGGGAATGAGAGGGTTTATTCTCATGGCTCAGTCTGTTAAACATCCCATAAATGTGCAAACATGCTTTTATTATATACACAATAAGTGCTATTAAGGCCAGACAGGAATCCTGGTCAGAAAGTTCCATTTTCCCCACACCACCCATATAAAGAGCACAGCCTTTCCTCCAAAGTGCTACTGTTTGGTTTTTGCTCCCTGAAGAACTTTTCACAGTCTGAAATCATCTTGTACTGTTTGTTTACTTTTCTGTGGTTTGTTCCTGATTGGATAATGCTGTTTGGAGGGCAGAGACCACGTCAGTCTCATTCACTGTTCTATCTACAGAGACAGGCACAACCTGCGGCACATAAAGGATACCTGCTATGGAATGATTGCATGAATTTGGATTTATAACTGGCCCTGGGGTCTTGCTAAGGACATGTCTGTCCCCTACTGAGAGGCTGGACAGTGTCTGGGAGGAAGGAGGAGTCTCTTAGGCTTTGCGGGGTGCCAAGACAAGATCTCAAAATATGAAAGCCTAAACTTTCAAGGGACTGGAGAACAGTACCCTCCCGTGTTCTCTCTGAATCAGGACCTGGGCAAAGGGAGTCTGTCCCCTCATCCCCTGCCACTCTGCCTGGCTATGGAGACTGGTACAGAGGCTGGGTTACCAAGCATCCTGCAGTCCAGTCTGCCAGAGATTAGAGCTCAGGGGGCCCACAAGTAGCTTAGTCCCAGAATCTGCATGTGGCATTTGCCAGACATTCCAGTATACCCCACTCATCCTGCCTGGCTTCCAGCAGCAGCGGACATGTGAAGGCTTTTCCATCACACGCGGTGCTGTGTGCAGTGGCTTCAGGGTATGGAAGCAGGGCCGCAGACTAGCTGTATTTCAAAAAGGAAGGGATTTGGCATTTATAGCTTTCAGGAGAACTTTGGGCCTTTTGGGTGAAGAACACTACATAAACCTCAGCTCTTAGAGCTCACTTCTGTATGATATTCCTGCATACAAAGTGAAGTTTCATAGCAGTTCTGATGGCAGACCTTGGAGAGGAAGTTGTAACTTGCTCCCTGCAGTCAGAACACAGATTCTTCCCCAAGCCACTCTGTGAGGTGCATTTGCAAAATTCATGTTTTTTGCTTCTCATTTCCAGTGAAAGGGACAAATTCTTGTTTGGTGGAAGAGTGCATACCCCAGAAAGCCAAAAGTGGAATCTGTGGATTTGCCACTCTCTTCTTCCTTTTCCTGTTTGGGTGTTTTGGAAAAATATCACTACTGTGAATCCCGGTTATCCCATCTGCATGCTGGGTTCAGATATGATCTGCATGGAGCTATTGTGCCAAATGGGGGAAGCACTCCTAAAAAAGCTAGGCATCTCTACAAGCAATGCTCTGTCACTGAACTTGCCCAAAAAGAAGAAAAGAGAAAGAATTCAAGACATGATTTGAAGGGGAGCCAAAAGATAGGGATATTTGAAATGTTAGTGGCCAGAGGTATTGAGAAGAGAGCTGTAACAAGAAATACATGAGTCATAAGGAAATGAAAACCTCTATGTTGACCAGATCATAAAGTCACAGGACAACTTATTGAAGGTTTTAATGCTTCTGGAATATTTATAGCAAAGAGGAAAAACAGCGAATTGGCCAAAAGGCTGCATATGAAGCCTCAAAGATTGGGGAAAAAGTTGCTGTTGAGATGGGTGGCCCAATTAAGTGAGAGCATACATGCTGCCATTAATTAAAAGCTCAAGATGTTTGGGGGGTGTTACATTCCTTATCCTAGTCAAACATTACAGATGATTTTAGAAAGGAGGCATCATCATCCCTATTTTATAGATGCACAAGCTGAGATTCAGAAATAGTCAAAATTTTCTTCTTCTTTTAAGTTCACAGCTAGTATTTGGTAGCCCACACTTTCCCTTCCTACCCCCACTGTGGAGTACTAAGAGGCGGCCTGGCCTGGTGAAAATGGCATAGATTCTGGATTTATCCAGGCTTAGGTTTGAACCAGCTCCAACCACCTACTAAATAAATGGCTATGGTGAAATTGTCTCCACATCCTTACAGTTTAATTTCCTCAACTGTAAAAACTGGGATAGTTTCTCAACAAAACACTAGCAAACAGAATTCAACAATACGTTAAAAAGGATTATATACCATGACCAAATGGGATTTATTTCTGAAATGCAAGTATTGTTCAACAAACAAAAATTAATCAGTGTAATACACCACATTAACAGAATGAAGAGAGTAAAATCCACAAATAATCACCTCAATTGATGCAGAGAAAACATTTGCTAAAATTCTACACTGTTCATGATAAAAAAGAAAATCACTCAGCACATTAGAAATAGAAAGAAAGTACCTCAACATAACAAAGTTCATATATGAAAAGCCCACAGTTAACATCACACAAACAGTGAAAGACTGAAAGCTTTTCTTCTAAGATCAAGAATAAGACAAGATTGCCCTCTTTTACCACTTTTACTTAACATACTGGACTAGCCAGAGAAGTTAAGCAAGAAAAAGAAATAAAAGGAAAGGAAGAAGTAAAATTATCTTTATTCACAGATGACATGATCTTATATGTAGAATACCTTTAAAATTTACACATGAAAATCTGCTAAACTATTAAATGAATTCAGCAAAGTTGCAGGATACCAAATCAACACACAAAAATCAATTGTATTTCTATATACTAACAGTGAATGATACAAAAAAGAAATTAAGAAAATAATCCCATTTCTAATAGAATCAAAAAGAATAAAATACCTAGGAATTAACAAAGGGAGTGAAAGACTTGTACACTGAAAACTACAAAATCTTTCTGAAAGAAATCAAAGATGACACCAACAAATGGAAAGATGCATCACATTCATGGATTGGAAGACCTAGTATTGTTAAAAGGTCAATAACACCCAATGTGATTTCAGATTCAACATCTTCCCTACCAAAATCCCAATCATAGTGTTTGGAGATGCAAATGAATTCATCCTAAAACTGATATAGAATCTCAGGGACCATAAATAGCCAAAGCAATCTTGAAAAAGAACAAAACTGGAAGACTCACACTTTCTGGCTTCATAGTTACTACAAAGCCATAATAATCAAAACATAGTGGTACTAGCATAAAGGTAGACACAGTAACAAGGAAGTACAGTAGAGAGATCAGAAATAAACTCTTGCATAGGATTTTCAACATGAGGAAAGGGCAACCTTTTCAATAAATGATGCTGGGAAAACTGGATATTCACATGCAGAGGAATAAAATTAAACCCTTACCTTACACCATATACAAGAATTTATTAAAATGAGTGAAAGAAATAAATTTAATGGCTAAAACTAAAATTCTTTACAGGAAACAGAGGAAAAAATTCATGACATTAGATTTAGCAATGATTTTTTAGATATGACATCAAAAGTGCAGACAAGAGAGAACCAAGATGGTGGCGTGAGTAGAGCAGTGGAAATCTCCTCCCAAAACCATATATATTTTTGAAAACACAACAAATACAACTACTCCTAAAAGAGAGATCAGAAGACATGGGAAAACAGCCAGACTACATCCACACCCGCGAGAACCCAGAGCTTCACAAAGGGGGTAAGATACAAGCTGCGGCCTGGAGGGACCCATGCACCCATCACCCCAGCTCCAGGCAGGAGGAGAGGAGTCAGAGCAGGGAGGGAGAGGGAGCCCAGGACTGCTAAACACCCAGCCCCAGCCATCCGCACTGGGAGTGCAGACACAATGCGTGCGTGGGGTGCTGGAGACTAGGGAAGCAGTACAGTAAGACCTGTGAGCGGGTCCCCGCAGTCGGCTCACCCAGGACAAAGAAAAGCAAGTCCTTTTTGAAAGTCTTAAAGGGACATGGAACCCACAGCTGGAAGGAAGTGCCCCAGGACACTTAGCCCAGCAACTGGGAATTATGGGGAACTCTGGGTACCCAAACCCCCGCAGCACAGCATGGAGGCCCCTCACCATGATAAACAGCCTCCCGCCTCTTCCCCCTCTGATGCAGCTCTGCCATATAGGAGAAGCAGCCTGAAGCAGGCCATGCCCACAGCAACTGCAGCAGTAAACTCCATAGTGGCCGGGCAAGATCAGAAGCCCCATCTGCATGCAGCTGCCCAGCACAAGCTGCTAGAGGCCACTGTTCTCTCAGGAGAGGAAGGCCGCAAACTGGCAAGAAGGGACTTTCTCTTACCCAACACATGCACCAGCTCCACACAAATATATCTATCACCATGAAAAGGCAGAAGAAATTGATACAGATCAAGATCACAGAGGCAAACCCTGAGAAGGAGATAGACCTAACCAGTCTTCCTGAAAAAGAATTAAAAATAAAGCTTATAACCATGATGATGGAGCTGCAGAGAAGTATGCAAGAGCTAAGGGTGATGTCCAGAAGGAGATTACAGAAATGAAACAATCTCTGGAAGGATTTATAAACAGAATGGATAAGATGCAAGAGGCCATTGATGGAATAGGAACCAGAGAACAGGAACGCATAGAAGCTGACACAGAGAGAGATAAAAGGATCTCCAGGAATGAAACAATATTAAGAGAACTGTGTGACCAATCCAAAAGGAACAATATCTGCATTATAGGGGTACCAGAAGAAGAAGAGAGAGAGAAAGGGACAGAAAGTGTATTTGAAGAAATAATTGCTGAAAACTTCCCCAAACTGGGGGATGAAATAATCGATCAGACCATGGAAGTGTACAGAACTCCCAACAGAAAGGACCCAAGGAGGACAACACCAAGACACATAATAATTAAAATGCAAAGATCAAGGACAAGGACAGAGTTTTAAAGGCAGCTAGAGAGAGGGAAAAGGTCACCTACAAAGGAAAACCCATCAGGCTATCATCAGACTTCTCAAAAGAAACCATACAGGCCAGAAGAGAATGGCATGATATATTTAATGCAATGAAAGAGAAGGGCCTTGAACCAAGAATACTGTATCCAGCACGACTATCATTTAAATATGAAGGAGGGATTAAACAATTCCCAGACAAGCAAAAGTTGAGGGAATTTGCCTCCCACAAACCACCTCTACAGGGTATTTTAGAGGGACTGTTCTAGATGAGAGCACTCCTAAGACTAAATAGATGTCACCAGAGAAAACAGAATCACAGCAAAGAAAGCAGACCAACCAAATACTAACTAAAGGCAAAAAATAAAATCAACTACCCACAAAAGCAGTTAAAGGAAGCACAAAAGAGCACAGAATAAAACAACCAACATATAAAGAATAGAGGAGGAGGAATGAGAAGGGAGAAAAATAAAGAACGACTAGGCAGTGTTTAAAATAGCTCAATAAGTGAGTTAAGTTAGACAGTAAGATACTAAAGAAGCTAACTTTGAACCTTTGGCAACCACGAATGAATCTAAAGCCTGCAATGGCAATAAGTACATATCTTTCAATAGTCACCCTAAATGTAAATGAACTGAATGTACCAATCAAAAGACACAGAATAATAGAATGGATAAAAAAGCAAGATCCATCTCTATGCTGCTTACAAGAGACTCACCTCAAACCCAAAGACTATAGGAACAAAGAAAGACTGAAGGAACAAAACAGCAGCAGAATCATAGAACCTAAGAATGGACTAACAGTTACCAAAGGGAAAGGGACTTGGGAGAAAGGGAGGGATAAGGATGAGGAAAAAGAAAGGGGGCATTACGATTAGCATGTATAATGTGGGGAGGGGCATGTGGAGGGCTGTGCAACACAGACAAGCAGTGATTCTACAGCATCTTACTATGCTGATGGACAGTACTGTAGTGGGGTTTGTTGGGGGGGGGGATTTGGTGAAGGGGGGACCCTAGTAAATGTAATATTCTTCATGTAATTGTAGATTAATGACAACAAAATAAATTAATTAATTTTTTAAAAAGTGCAGGCAAAAAAACAAAAATAGATAAATTGGACAACATCAAAATTTAAAACTTCTGTACATCAAAGGACAAAATCAATGGAGTGAAAAGGCAACCAGTGGAATGGGAGGCAATATTTGCAAATCATGTATCTGATAAGAAATTAATATCCAGACTGCATAAAGAAATCTTACAACTTAACAAAAAACAAGCAACCTGATTCAAAAATGGGCAAAGGATTTGACTAGATATTTCTCCAAAGAAAACATACAAATGGCTAATGAGCAATGAAAAGATGCTCAACCTCATTAGACATTAGGGGAGTACAAATCAAACCACAATGAGATACCTACTAGGATGGCTATACCCAAAAAAGAAAAAAACAGTAAGTGTTGATGAGGATGTGGAGAAACTGCAACCCTAGCATACTGAGGACACGAAAGAGATTATCAGGGCTATGACATCATGGAAGGGCATCAATCTCAGCCTCCCATTTCACTAACTGTACAGTCCTCCACCTGTCTCTCTCAGGGAGCACTTAACTGGCTGGGCTTGGCCCCTCCCCATTCTTATATTAGTCACCAGACCCCCATGCTGGGGCAGTCCTGGCTCACATGTCCATGGAGTGCTACTTGAGTCATTCTCACTGAGAAGATTGCTCCTTACATTAACGCCAGAGCCTATTGCAAGAAAGAAGAAAGGAACGTTGACCAATGACAGCGTCAGATGTTGGCTACAGCTCGTAAACTCGGAGAACAGACAGGTGGGTGTCGTAGGGGAGGAAGTGGAGAGACTCAAAAAATAGGTGAAGGGGATTAAGAGGACTAGACCAGAAACAACCTGGATTGGAACCTTAGCACCTGTAGTAAATAATGTCTGTGTCACGGCGCAAATCAACCAAACCATTGTGATTAAGGTCATGGCAGCTTTCCATACCTTTGTTCTCATGGCTTCAGAGTGGTTTGTGATTTTCTCTGCATTGCAAAGGTGAGCCCTTGGAGAAATTTCTTGTTTTGGGTCCATATCGAGTCTCCAGAGAAGTAAACCAGCTTTCATTTCTGACTTCTTAATGGAGTTGTACAGTACAATGTGATGCTCGCTCCTCTTTCCAAATGATGAGCTGCCTCTCCTGTGGGACACATGACTTATTGTACTCAGCCAAAGATCAGGCCCAGGATTGCCCAGCACATCCTTAGAAAGAATGTTTTTAAGTGGCACTAGTTATTTGAGTAGCAAGGGTTTATTTTGGGGGTCATGTCTTCATAGTACACAAGTTTTATAATCATATTTGTTAGGTATTCTTCATTTACCACTGAAGCTGGAACTCTTGGTTCTTTCTTCCTATGGGAAAAAATGTTTTTGACTCTACCTCATCACTTCACTGCCAAAAGGTTGAATTACTTATCCAGATTATACAATGTGTCAGTCCGTGTCAGAGAGAGCCACTCTGGGAAAGAGTCATTGAGCCATTTATATTTTGTTTAACACAATAACATGTACTGATTTTAATAGATGCACACGTTTTATTGATAAGACAGTCCAATGAGACCTTTTATCTTGGAGACCACTTAAGTGTCTGGAATATGTTCAATGCACTTTAAGCCACAGACTTGCCTAGCAGGATGTGGGAATCATTGAAGTACAGAGCTGAATCTGTGGCCAGTCATTAATTTTGTAATAAATAATGTTTAAGTGCTTGATTGGCACTGCAGATACTACAGTAAAAATATCAACAACCAAACACTTCTCCCCCTTGTGGAGTTTATAGTCTAATGTGAGTGGTAGATTTTAAACAAATAATCACATCAACAAATATATATGTGACAGAGTTGCAGGTTCACTCACATGTACTCAGAATTGGGAAGGGAAAAAAAAGCCTCATTTTCCAAAACTGATTTCATCTTCCCCAAAGCCATATGCTGGGTCCTGAAGAAAAATTTTAAATGCATTCCAATCTGTTAAACTCTGTTCAATCCAGTACTTTCAATCAGTTCCCTTTGGAGAATCCATGTTTCAGATCTCCATAACATTTTATGTAGAGTCTTAAAAGATGAAGGATGCAGGGTAAAATGGAGGGGACTGTGGCTGTAATAGGTTAGCCTGAGGAGTCCTGGTGATGGGTCCCTGTTCTTGTGTCTTGGCTGTGGTGGTGGCCACATGAGTCTACACATCTGATAGAAGTGAGCACGTGTGTGCACACACACATACACACACACACACACACACACGAGTGCATGCAAATGGGTGAAATCTGAATGTTGATGAATTGAGTGCATGTCAACTCCTGCTTGTGATATTGTAATACAGTTATGAAAGATGTTCTCATTAGGAGAAGGCTGGTAAAGGGTACACAGGCTCTTTGTATTATTTGATACAACTCCATGCAAATCAGAATTATCTAAAAAATTAAAGTTTGTTTTTAAAAAGAAAGGTGATGAGAGGCTGAGCCAAGATGGTGGTGTGAGTAGAGCAGCGGAAATCTCCTCCCAAAACCACATATATTTTTGAAAATACAACAAATACAACTCTTCCTAAAAGAGAGACCAGAAGACACAGGACAACAGCCAGACTACATCCACACCTGCGAGAATCCAGCACCTTACGAAGGGGGTAAGTAAGATACAAGCCGCAGCCCAGTGGGACCCCAGCACCCCTCACCCCAGCTCCTGGTGGGAGGAGAAGAGTCAGAGCAGGAAGGGAGAGGGAGCCCAGGACTGCTAAACACCCAGCCCTAGTCATCCACACCGGAGCACAGACACACAGTGCATGCATGGGGTGCTGGAAACTAGGGAAACAGGACAGTAAGACCTGTGAGCAGGTCCCCACAGCTGGCGCCCCTGGGACAAAGAAAAGCGAGTGCTTTTTGAAAGTCTTAAAGGAACAGGGAACCCACAGCTGGATGGAAGTGTCCCAGGACACTTAGCTCAGCAGCTGGGAATCCCAGGGAACTCTGGGCACTCTAACCCCCTGGGCAGCAGGGCAGCTTGGAGGCACCTCACGGAGATAAACAGCCCCCCTGGCCATTTCCCCTCAGACACGGCTCCACCATGTCAGAGCAGGAGCCTGAGGCAGGCCTTGCCTGCAGCAAACGTGGAGCTAAACACCATAGCGTCCAGGCAAGAATCAGAAGCCCCATCTGCACACAGCTGCCCAACACAAGCCACTAGAGGTCACTATTCTCCAAGTAGAGGAAGGCCACAAACCAACAAGAAGGGACGTTCTCCCAGCCATCACTTGTGCCAGCTCCACACAAATATATCTATCACCATGAAAAGGCAGAAGAAATTGATACAGATCAAGATCACAACCCCTGAGAAAGAGATAGACCTAACCAGTATTCCTGGAAAATAATTCAAAATAAAAATCATAAACATGCTGACAGAGCTGCAGAGAAATAAACAAGAGCTAAGGAATGACATCTGGAGGGAGATTACAGAAGTGAAACAATCTCTGGAAGGATTTAAAAGCAGAATGGATAAGATGCAAGAGGCCATTGATGGAATAGAAACCAGAGAACAGGAACACATAGAAGTTGATGCAGAGAGAGATAAAAGGATCTCCAGGAATGAAACAACATTAAGAGAACTGTGTGACCAATCCAAAAGGAACAATATCCACATTAGGGGTCCCAGAAGAAGAAGAGAGAGAAAAAGGGGAAAAAAAGTGTCTTCGAAGAAATAATTGCCGAAAACGTCCCCAAACTGGGGGAGGAAATAATCGATCAGACCACGGAAGTACACAGAACTCCCAACAGAAAGGACCCAAGGAGGACAACTCCAAGACACATAATAATTAAAATGGCAAAGATCAAGGACAAGGACAGAGTTTTAAAGGCAGCTAGAGAGAGGGAAAAGGTCACCTACAAAGGAAAACCCATCAGGCTATCATCAGACTTCTCAACAGAAACCTTACAGGCCAGAAGAGAATGGCATGATATATTTAATGCAATGAAACAGAAGGGCCTTGAACCAAGAATACTGTATCCAGCACGACTATCATTTAAATATGAAGGAGGGATTAAACAATTCCCAGACAAGCAAAAGTTGAGGGAATTTGCCTCCCACAAACCACCTCTACAGGGCATCTTACAGGGACTGCTCCAGATGGGAGCACACCTAAAAAGAACACAAAACAAAATGCCCAACATATGAAGAATGGAGGAGGAGGAATAATAAGGGAGATAAATAACCATTAGACTGTGTTTATAATAGCTCAATAAGGGAGTTAAGTTAGACAGTAAGGTAGTAAAGAAGCTAACCTTGAACCGTTGGAAACCACGAATCTAAAGCCTGCAATGGCAATAAGTACATATCTTTCAATGATCACCCTAAATGTAAATGGACTGAATGTACCAATCAAAAGACACAGAGTAATAGAATGGATAAAAAAGCAAGACCCATCCATATGCTGCTTACAAGAGACTCACCTCAAACCCAAAGACATGCACAGATTTAAAGTCAAGGGATGGAAAAAGATATTTCATGCAAACAACAGGGAGAAAAAAAGCAGGTGTTGCAATACTAGTATCAGACAAACTAGACTTCAAAACAAAGAAAGTAACAAGAGATAAAGAAGGACATTACATAATGGTAAAGGGCTCAGTCCAACAAGAGGATATAACCATTATAAATATATATGCACCCAATAAGGAGCATCAATATATGTGAAACAAATACTAACAGAATTAAAGGAGGAAATAGAATGCAATGCATTCATTCTGGGAGACTTTAACACACCACTCACTCCAAAGGACACATCCACCAGACAGAAAATAACTAAGGACACAGAGGCTCTGAACAACACACTAGAACAGATGGGCCTAATCTACAGAACTGTACATCCAAAAGCAACAGGATACATATTCTTCTCAAGCGCACATGGAACATTCACCAGAATAGACCACATACTAGGCCACAAAAAGAGCCTCAGTAAATTCCAAAAGATTGAAATTCTACCAACCAACTTTTCAGACCACAAAGGCATAAAACTAGAAATAAATTGTACAAAGAAACCAAAAAGGCTCACAAACACATGGAGGCTTAACAACATGCTCCTAAATAATCAATGGATCAATGACCAAATTAAAATGGAGATCCAGCAATATATGGAAACAAATGACAACAACAACACAAAGTCCCAACTTCCATGGGACACAACAAAAGCAGTCTTAAGAGGAAAGTATGTAGCAATCCAGGCATATTTAAAGAAGGAAGAACAATCCCAAATGAATAGTCTAATGTCACAATTATTGAAATTGGAAAAAGAAGAACAAATGAGGCCTAAGGTCAGCAGAAGGAGGGACATAATAAAGATCAGAGAAGAAATAAATAAAATTGAGAAGAATAAAACAACAGAAAAAAATCAATGAAACCAAGAGCTGGTTCTTTGAGAATATAAACAAAATAAATAAGCCTCTAGCCAGACTTATTAAGAGAAAAAGAGAGTCAACACACATCAACAGATTCAGAAACAAGAAAGGAAATATCATGGCGGACCCCACAGAAATACAAAGAATTATTAGAGAATACTATGAAAACCTATACGCTAACAAGCTGGAAAACCTAGGAGAATTGGACAACTTCCTAGAAAAATACAACCTTCCAAGACTGACCCAGAAAGAAGAACAGAAAATCTAAACAGACCAATTACCAGCAATGAAATTGAAGCAGTAATAAAAAAACTACCCAAGAACAATCCCCCAGGCCAGATTGATTTACCTCACAATTTTATCAGACATACAGAGAAGACATAATACCCATTCTTCTTAAAGTTTTCCAAAAAATAGAAGAGGAGGGAATACTCCCAAACTCATTCTATGAAGCCAACATCACCCTAATACCAAAACCAGGCAAAGATCCCACCAAAAAAGAAAACTACAGACCAATATCCCTGATGAACATAGATGCAAAAATACTCAACAAAATATTAGCAAACCGAATTCAAAAATACATCAAAAGGATCATACACCGTGACCAAGTGGGATTCATCCCAGGAATGCAAGGATGGTACAACATTTGAAAATCCATCAACATCAACAAAAAGAAGGACAAAAACCACATGATCATCTCCATAGTTGCTGAAAAAGCATTCGACAAAATTCAACGTCCATTCATGAAAAAACTCTCAACAAAATAGGCATAGAGGGCAAGTACCTCAACATAATAAAGGCCATATATGATAAACCCACAGCTATCTCATACTGAACAGTGAGAGGCTGAGAGCTTTTCCTCTGAGATCAGGAACTAGACAGGGATGCCCACTCTCCTCACTGTTATTCAACATAGTACTGGACGTCCTAGCGACGGCAATCAGACAAAACAAAGAAATACAAGGAATCCAGATTGGTAAAGAAGAAGTCAAACTGTCACTATTTGCAGATGACATGATATTGTACATAAAAAAACCCTAAAGACTCCACTCCAAAACTACTAGAACTAATATCGGAATTCAGCAAAGTTGCAGGATACAAAATTAACACACAGAAATATGTGGCTTCCTATACACTAACAATGAACTAATAGAAAGAGAAATCAGGAAAACAATTCCATTCACAATAGCATCAAAAAAAATAAAATACTTAGGAATAAACCTAACCAAGGAAGTGAAAGACCTATACCCTGAAAACTACAAGACACTCTTAAGAGAAATTAAAGAGGACACTAACAAATGGAAACTCATCCCATCCTCTTGGTAAGGAAGAATTAATATCATCAAAATGGCCATCCTGCCCAAAGCAATATACAGATTCAATGCAATCCCTATCAAATTACCAACAGCATTCTTCAATGAACTGGAACAAATAGTTAAAATTCATATGGAATCACCAAAGACCCCAAATATCCAAAGCAATCCTGAGAAGGAAGAATAAAGTGGGGGGGGATCTCGCTCCCCAACTTCAAGCTCTACTACAAAGCCACAGTAATCAAGACAATTTGGTACTGGTACAAGAACAGAGCCACAGACCAGTGGAACAGAATAGAGACTCCAAACATTAACCCAAACATATACATGATATGTATAATACATGATAAAGGAGCCATGGATATACAATGGGGAAACGACAGTCTCATCAACAGATGGTGCTGGCAAAACTGGACAGCTACATGTAAGTGAATGAAACTGGATCACTGTCTAACCCCATACACAAAGGTAAATTTGAAATGGATCAAAGACCTGAATGTAAGTCATGAAACCATAAAACTCTAAGAAAAAAACATAGGTAAATATCTCATGGACATAAACATGAGTGACTTCTTCATGAACATGTCTCCCCAGGCAAGGGAAATGAAAGCAAAAATGAACAAGTGGACTATATCAAGCTAAAAAGCTTCTGTACAGCAAAGGACACCATCAATAGAACAAAAAGATATCCTACCGTATGGAAGAATATATTCATAAATGACAGATCTGATAAAGGATTGACATCCAAAATATATAAAGAGCTCATACACCTCAACAAACAAAAAGCAAATAATCCAATTAAAAAATGGGCAGAGGAGCTGAATAGACAGTTCTCTAAACTAGAAATTCAGATGGCCGACAGACACATGAAAAGATGTTCCACATAGCTTGTCATCAAAGAAATACAAATTAAAATCACAATGAGATATCACCTCATACCAGTAAGGATCACCATCATCAGAAAGACAAACCACAACAAATGTTGGCGAGGTTGTGGAGAAATTGGAACCCTCCTACACTGCTGGTGGGAATGTAAATTAGTTCAACCATTGTGGAAAGCAGTATGGAGGTTCCTCAAAAAACACAAAATAGAAATACCATTTAATCCAGGAGTTCCACTTCCAGGAATTTACCCTAAGAATGCACCACTCCAGTTTGAAAAAGATAGATGTACCCCTATATTTATCGCTGCACTATTTACAATAGCCAAGATATGGAAGCAACCTAAATGTCCATCAGTAGATGAATGGATAAAGAAGAAGTGGTACATATGCACAATGGAATATTACTCAGCCATAAGAAAAAAACAAATCCTACCATTGGCAACAACATGGGTGGGGCTAGAGAGTATTATGCTCAGTAAAATAAGCCAGGCAGAGAAAGACAAGTACCAAATGATTTCACTCATCTGTGGAGTATAAGAACAAAGGAAAACTGAATTAACAAAACAGCAGCAGAATCACAGAACCCAAGAATGGACTAATAGTTACCAAAGGGCAAGGGACTGGGGAGGACAGGTGGGAAGGGAGGGACAAAGGCGGGGAAAAAGGAATAACGCATTACGATTAGCATGTATAATGTGGGGGGTGGGGAAAGGGGAGGGCTGTGCAACACAGAGAAGACAAGTAGTGATTTTACAGCATCTTACTATGTTGAACAGTGACTGTGAATGGGTATGAGGGGGGGGACTTGGTGAAGGGGGGATCCTAGTAATCATAATGTTCTTCATGTAATTGTAGATTAATGATAGCAAAATAAAAATAAATAAATAAAATAAAAAGAAAGGTGATTAACAAGTAGCCATGTGAAGAATATTCCAGGCAAAGGAACTGCATGTATTAAGGCCTGTAGGGAGAAAGGGCTTGACAATTTGAGGGAATTAAGAGACAGAGTCGCCAGACCTTGGGGAAAAAGGGGAGTAAGGAGGTGCAGGGGGTGATGAGACTGCAGAGGAAGGAAGCAGGACACATCAAGTGGGCTTCATAGTGATGCCAGCTGTTTCAGATTTTATATTAAATGTAACTGAAGGATTTGAAGTAGGACAATGACATCTACCCTCTAGAATATCTCTGTGTGGAGAATGGCTGGGAAGTGGACAGGAGTGACAGAAGGGATACTTCTGTAGAGGTCTCGGGGGGTAAGCATGCTCACCTGGACTATAGTTGGGCCGATTTGGAGACATATGGACCATTTTTAGAGATATTTTGCAGGTAGGATTCACACAATATATTCATGAATTGTATGGTGAGAGGTAAAGAATAGGGAGGTGTCAAATAAGACCTCTGTGTTTCTGCAGCGAGCATCTGGGTGCATAGAGGGGCTGCCCTGAAATGGGGAAGGAGTGGAGACCGGTGTTTGCAGGGACGTCATGATGGGTTTATTCCTGCCACACTCTTCCACACACAGAGCTTTTAAATTCATTTGATAACTGTTGAACAAGTTCCCCAACTATACTTTTCTTGTTCAGACCTTCCATGGCTTTCCGTACCTTTTCACTTTTCCATATGTTTACATTCAGTTTATCTAGTTAAAAACATTCACATTGGCATTTTTATTGGGATCACAGTAAATATGTAAATAACTTAGAGATACTTGTTATCTTTATGAGGTTAACTTCCTCTTCAAGAATATAACATAGCTTTCCATATGTTCATCTTCTTTGGGAGGAACCTCAGTAGTATTTTTAAGTTTTCTACAATTCTTGTATATTTCCTATACAATGGTATCATTTTTGATTAATGGTTCATTTTTGTAATTTTCTGTCTACCTTACTGATTTATCTCCTTGAACTAGTTTTTTAGATTATTTCTTGAGGTATCATAGGTATACAATAATAATAATTTTACCTCCTTCTTTCTAATTTTTATGCCTCTTCTTTCATCTGCTAATGTCTTGGACTTGGCTGGTACCTTTAACTATTTTTAAATAATAGTGAAGGTAATGGACATTTCTGTTTTGTTCCTGACTTTAAAGGAACAGTTTTAGGGTTTTTCCATAAACATTATGATAGTTTGTTTAAGAGAGATACATTTTTCTAAATCATGCTAAGTAATTACTTTATAGTTATTTATCTATTCACAATCTTTATCAAGAATGGATGTTTACAGAATGGATCATCTATGGAGGTAATCATACTGTTTTTCTTTCTTGGAAATTGCTTTAATAATGAATAACTTTATTGAACTATTCTTGCATTTCCAAAATAAACTCCACTTAATTAAAAGATTATTCCTTTAACAGTTTCTGGATTCTGTTTGTTACTATTTCATTTAGTAAATTCTGTCTACAGTTTTTGTGCTACTGTTGTCAGGTCAAATTTGGTTTGTTGGCTTTGTATAAAGAATTTAAAAGATTGTCTTCTTTTTCTATGCACTGGAACATGTGAAACTGCATTGGAGTCATCTGCTGCTTCGAGTTTTGGTGGAATTTCCCTGTGAAATTCCCTTTGGAGCTGAGTTCTTTTGGGATTTAGGAGTGTTAAAAACAAGACAGCAGGCCCCTAATGGAGTTGCTTTTAAGCCCCATGTCACCAAACTGAGATTTAACTTAATTAAATTTCAGTTCTCCCAGAAATGGAATCTTAAACCAATCAGGAATTGCTTGGTCAACACGGGCTACGACATTTTCCTGATAGACCCCTGCATCCCTTAAAGGGGCATAACCTTACTGTGACCAGTTTTGGCCTCCTTGTTCCTGCTTCCTTCTGCCTATAAAAGTGTTTCATTTTGTACAGTTCCTTGGATGTCCTGTCTATCTGCTGGATTTGATGCTGCCTGATCATGAATCATTGAATAAGGCCAATAAGATCTGTAAAATTTACTTAGTTGAATTTTGTTTTTTAACAGGGAGTCAATGACAGTAAGTAGTTCTTAGACAAACTCCTTTTTCTTCTATTATAATTGATCTGTTTAGATTTTCTTTCTCTCCTTAGATCAATTTTGTAAAATTTAATTTTCCTGTAAAATGGTCTACTCCACCTGGGAATTCAGGTTTATTTCCATAAAATTAAGAAAAGCAGTCTCTCATGATTCTTTTAATTTCCTCTGTTACTGATTATTTCCCCTTTTCATGTCTTATTTTGTGAATTTGTGCTTTCTTCTCTTTTCATGATCAGGTTACTAATAGTTTATCTATTTTATTGATTTTTTTTCAAAATAAACCTTTTTATTTATAGTTTTATATTTTTTTTGTTTTAATTTCTACTCTCCTGTTCATTCATTTTTCTTCTTTCTTTGACTTTATTTTATTGTTCCTTTTCTAACTTACTGAGGCAGAGACTTTATTAGTCTTCATTCTTTAAGATTAAAATATGTATTTTGGACTATGAATTTTGGTTCCAAAATGTGATATTTCAGTTTTAATTTCCTCTTTGACCTATTGTTTGAGGGAGAGTTTTAAAATTTCTACATGGAAGGGCATTTTTGTGTTTTGCTCATTTTTGTCATCTGGTTTTATAATTGACTTCTAGTTTGCATTGTGACTAGAGATTGCACTAGTTTAATTTTTTTAATTTATTGAGATTTGCTTTGTGGCTTAATATATAGTCAATTTGTATGAATACTCTATGGGCATTTGAAAAAGAAGGTGAACTGACTATTTTCAGGATGGGCTTGTATATTTTTATTTGTATATTTTATTTGTATTGTATATTATTTTTAACTCACTTGATCTGTTAGAGTCAGGAAACATGGATTAAAGTCTCCTATTGCTAATGTGTTTCTATTTTTCTTTGTAGTTTCCATAGTTCTTCCTTTACGAATATTGACAAAATCAGTTGCTATGTAGATATTTTAAATTACTACATTTTTTACTGTGGACTGTGGATTGCATCACTTCTTATTAAAAACAGGCCTTCATTTTTATCCTTCTTTCTTTGTGCTCTAAATACAACCTTCTATGATATTTAGATTATTAATTCCTTTCTTTTGATCTACCTGATATTCTTTTACCTCTTATTTTAAAAGTCACTTTAAAATAAACTGAGAGTCACTTTGTTTAGGGTATATCTTTTTGATACAAAAAATATTAAGTTTTGCCTTGTGATACTTTATGATTGTCTTCTTTAGTAGGTGAATTTAGTCAATTTACATTTAGTGATATTACAGGTAAATTTGGTCTAATCTTGGCACCTCAATTAATGCCATACTTTCTATCTTCATTGCCTTTAAAATATCTTCTACCAAATGACTTGTCTTTGCTTTTTTTAGGTAAAAGTTTTGACAATTTAGAAACTTAAATTTTTTTCTGGTGGTTTCCTTTATAATTATAACTTTATAGAATATATTTAACTCTCTAGGTCCTTAGGCAATACATTCTTAGTCCCATATAAAAGTAGTATATGCCCTCATTTCCTCTTTCCATTCTATCAGCCAATTTTATTTGATTATATTTGTCTTATATTTTTACTTTTACATTATTTCATATATTTATTCTTCTGTTATGTGATTTGTCAGCTTTACATTGTTTCTTTTGATCCTCTCCTAAGAAATCATCTAACTTACACAAGCTCTACTTTCTATATGCGATAGAAATGTCTCTCTTTGTGATAATACTCCTGTATCTTGAAAACATTTTTGTCTGATATTAATATAGCCACTCCAGTTTCCTCTTGATTAGAATTTGCATGGAATTTCTTTTTCCATCATTTTACCTTTACTGTATCTGAGTCCTTGTATTTTTTAAGTGTGTCACTTACACATAGCATACATTTGGGTCTTGATTTTTATTGGTGTTTTGCTGTATATTATTTTTTAAATCCAATCTGATAATCTCTATCTTGAATGGAGTGCTTAGTCCATTTATATTTAATATAATTATTGATAAAGTTGGATTTGATCTGCCATTTTGCATTTGTTTTCTATTTGTTTCATCTGAGCTTTACTCCTCAGTTTCTTCCCTTGTGTCTTCTTTTATTTAATCCATATATTTCTAAGTCCAAATTTTAATTTTCCCAATGACTTATTAACTGTATTACTTTGCATTATTTTTTAAGGTGTTTCTCTTTAAGGAGTGTCCATATACTGAGTATCTAACAGTATATTTAATATGAAATTACTTCAAGTAAAATACAAGAATCTTGAAACTGTAGTGTTCTAATTATCTCCCTAATCCTTTGTGCTGTTATTTTACACACACAAAATGTAAATATATAAAAATACATGTACACATTTATGTTATAAACCCCAAAATATAAAAAATACTGTTAAAATTCATTTAAACAGTCATGTTTTAGATAAATTAGAGTTGTATATATAATTGTATTTATCATTTCCAGTGTTCTTTATTCCTTTCTGTAGATCTGATCTAAATTACCATATGTTGTCACTTTCCTACCACATGAAGAACAACCTCTAGCATTTTTTTTTAGTAGTACAGGTCTACTAGTAATAAATTCTCTCAGTTTTTGATTGCCTGAAAATGCTTTATTTTGCATTTATTTCTTAATAGAATATAGAATCTATGGTTGACAGATTTTTTTCCCTTTAAACACTTTACAGGTCTTGAATTACACTTTACATGTAATGTCTTATGATCTCCATTGTTCTGATGAGAAGTAAGATGTTAATCTTATTTTCATTCCCATGTCCTCACAGAGTTTCTCCCTGCTCTGTCAACTACTGAAAGAATGGGGTGTTGAAATCACCAACTATAATAATGGACTTGTCTATTTCTCCTGTCATTTATATCAGTTTTTGTCCCAAACATGTGGTGCTGTGTGTTATTAGATGCATACACATTTAGGATTGTTATGTCTGCTTGGAGAATTGACTCTTTTATTATTGTGTAATACTGCTCTTTATCATTGATAATTTTCTTTGTTCTGAGGGCTATTTTATATGAAATTATAACTACTCTGGCTTTCTTTTGATTAGTGTTTATATGTATGATATATCTTTCTCCATTTCTTTATTTTAACCTATCTGAATCTTTATATTTCAAATGGGCTTCTTATAGGAAACATAGTTATGTCATTTTTGGAATCCATTCTGACAATCTCTGTATTTTAATTAGTATTTTAGATCATTTGCATAATTGAATTAACATTTACCATGTTTGTAACTGTTTTCTATTCATTGCACTTGTTCTCTTATTTATTTTTTTAAACTTTATTTTATCAAGTGTATATCATAGTGTTCCAACAGTTCCCCTCCCTATCATCTTGCCTCCACCCACTCCCCTCCCCCTTGGTAACAACTAGTCACTTTTTAGTGTCTATGAGTCTAACGCTGTTTTGCTTTGTTTTTATATTCCAGAAATAATGGAAATTATATGGTATTTGTCTTTCTATTGGTTTATTTCACTGAGCATAATACCCTCTAGATCCACCCATGTTGTTGCAAATGGCAGGATTTCTTATTTTTTATGGTTGAATAATATTCCATGTGTATATATACCACATCTTCTTTAGCCAGTCATCTATTGTTGGACACTTAGATTGTTTCCAACTCTTGGATATTCATTGCACTTGTTCTTGTTTATTTCCTTTGCCCTCTTATTCTGCCTTCTCTAATTTTAATTGATCATTTTGTTTGATTCCAAATATCTTTTCTATTAGCAAATCATTTATACTCCTTTTAAAAAAATTTAGTGGCTGGCCTGCAGTTTGCAATATGCATTTTTAACAAATCTAAATCCACCTTTAAAGAAAACTATGCTGCTTCACATATAATGCAGTTACCTGATAACAGAGTATTCCAATTCTTCCCTCTTCCTTTTGTGACATTCCTCTCATTCATTTCACTTACCTGTGTGCTATAATCACCCCAAATATGGTTATTGTTAATATTTTAACAGTTACCTTTTAGATAAATTATGAATAAGAAAAATATAAGATTCTGTTTTACTTTCATTTACCTCTTTTCCAACATTCTTGTTTTACTTGTGTAGATTTGAGTTTCTGAGTTATGCCATTTATCTTCTCCCTGAAGAAGTTCTTATCATTTCTTACAGAATGTGTCTGCTGGTGAAATTTCCCTCAATTTTTTGTCAGAGAAAACTTTTATTTCTTCTTCACTTTTTAGAGATAATTTTGTTGGATATAGACTTCTATGTTGGTGGGGTTATTTCTTTTAATACTTTAAATATTAAATTTTATCTTCTGATGAGAAGTCCACTCTAATTCTTTTTCTTGTTTCTGTAGAGGCAGGTGTTCTTTTCTCCAGCTTCTTGTAAGACTCTCATTGTCTTTGGTTTTCTGTTGTTTGAATATGATATGCATAGGTGTAAACTTTTGGAGGGGGTTTAGCATTTATTCTTGTTAAGTATTTTCTGAGATTCCTGGATCTCTATTTTGGCGTCTGTCATTAGCTTTGACCCCTGCCAGAGCCATGAAGTGATATTTCTTGGCTTTCCACCATGAGAACCTGGTGGGGTTTCTGGAGATCAAAACCATGACAGGATGGGCTCCCTCCTAAGACTGATGCCTCCAGGAATTTTTCATTCTCATGCAAGTCCATGCTCAACCTCACAATTTGTCAAAATTATTCTTTAAGTATTCGTAGTAATTTATCACTTCATTGGCTTTAGCTCCAGATAAGCAGATCTTACTGTGACTCTCTGGATTCCCTGTGTCTCCAGATTTTGGGGTGGCAGTTTGCTCTGCAACCTCCATTCTCTGATAGGGTCAATAAAAACATTAATTTTTAGTTTTTTTAGCATTTTATTATTGTAAAGATGGAAATGCTGACTTCCAAGCTCCTCGTATCTTGGAGCTGCAATGGGAAGTCAATTACCCAATATGTAATAACCTATTTCTCTCTTGCCATTTTCATGATTTTCTCTTTATTATTCAGATTTATGCACTATGAATATCTACTTTAGAGTGTGGTTTTCTTTGTATTTATACAGTTTGGCAGTTTTATCTTTACCAGATAATTTATCATGTATTAGTTATATTTTACCAGATATGGGGAATATCATTTTGATGCCAGCTTTCTTGTTTGTGGAGTCAAAGAATGAACTTAGCAAACATCTAAGGTAGGAGAGCCAGGAAGAGACTCTTATTGAGAGACAGTGAGAGGACAGACAGAGCTCCTGGCTCATGCCAGGAGGGGAAAAGAGAGCCCGTGGTGGTGCATTGTCTAGGGGTTTTATAGGCAGTTCAGGATTTGGGGGAGCATAAAAAAGACTTAGGGGTGTGAACTTGTTAAGTGATTCCTGAATATTTAGAATGAACTTAACATAAGGAATTTCCTGCTTTGATTTCTCCCTGGGATACCAGCATCTTGGTCAGGGAGCATATCAAACAAGGCCTCATGCCCAGCCTCCAAGGTGAGCTGAGTTATTGTCTGTTTGCTAAAGAGTAAGTTAAGAATCTTACTTCTGAAACTTCTTGGGTGTTAAAATGCAATCTTGTCTTTAAGGTGTAATCCTTCCTGCATTTTACTATGTTGTTTACAGCTGGGAGTGCATGCTAAATTAGTTGCCCAGTTTGCAAATCACTTCTTCAGATCTGAAGGCAGAAAGACAGCACATAGGCCTGGGCCTTAAGCATGCTAAGGTAAATCTTACACATGATTACAAATGATTAGCATAATAAAACATTTGCTACTCTTCTTTATCTGGGGAATATTAACTGATCTCACTGAAGAATGACTCTAGAACTTAATGTTCAGCACAGAGTTTTAGTAGGGGGTTTCCTTGCATGTAGTTACATTGCTCTGGCTGCAAATATCCTGCCTTGCTTTTTCCGGAGGCCCTCACCCCCTCACCCTACTCTGACTACACCCGACAGTCCCTGTCTCAATTTTAATCTTCATATTCTATCTCTCCTTTTGTGATTCAAATTAAATGTTATGTTGGAACACTTTGTATTGTTCTGCAGATCTCTGAAGTTCTACTATTTTTCTTCATTTTTGTTTTTCTTTGTGCTCTTTGTGATGGGTAAATTTGATATGTTTTCCTTCTTTACTAATTATTCATTCTGCCATCTTCCATCTTCCATTTAGCCTATCTAGTAGATTGTTGTTTCCCTTATTGTAATTTTCAGCTCTGGAATTTCTAATTGGTTTTCATTTATAATTTCAATTTGTCTGTTGAGATTGCAAAAGTGTTCACTCACTGAACTAATTTCTTTTAATTCTTTGACCATGGTTATAACAGCTACTTTAAAATCTTTGCTGAATCTAACATCTGGGCCCAATTTCCGTATGGGTCCATAAGCTGTCTTTTATCCTGAATCTGGGCCATCCTTTCCTGTTTTTTTTTTACATATCTGGTAATTTTTGGTTGAAAACTGTGAATATAGGTAATATGTTGTAGAGACTGTGCATTCTGTTACATTCTTCTGACAATTGCTGGATTTTGTTCTATTAAGCAGTTGGTTTGTCTGAATTTTAATTTGTCTTCTTTGTATGGTGTAGCTGTTGATATCTCTATCCAGTTTTTTTTTTTCCAGCTTGTAGGTGCTGCTTTTACAGCCTTGCCTCTGGGAGTGTTCTCCATCTGTGTAGTTAAGAAGCCAGTTGAAAGTCTGGGAAAAGTTTATTCTTAGATTTAGGGTCTTGCTCTCTTTGATGTTTCCTTGCTTCCAGCTGATCTGCCGGTCACAGCTCTGTTCTCTGACACCACAAGCCATTATGGCTTCAGCTTCATGCTACATGAGCTGTGCATGAGTTGGAAATACATGGAGTTAAAAGAGCAGCAAACTTACATGTTGCATCTGGTGGAGTTCTGGCTTTCAAGAAAACATTCCTCCCTCACACCTGCCTGCTATTTCTTGGTGCCCCTTGTGGTCTCTCTTACGTATGAATAGTTTAGAAGTCAACCAATGATTAGGGTAGAATTTATACTCATATTTGGTGACCTATCTATCCTCTCTGTCATTCTGTGGTTTCAGTATTTCCTTCTAAATTTCCAGGTGCTCTGAAATCTTCAGCTTTATCCTCTGACTCCTTAGGCCAATAAGACTTCAGCATTTTGCTGTTTAAATTAAACATAAGCTGGAGAATATTATGGAGTCAAAAGAATAGCAAATGCAAATTGATTCCAGGGCAGTTTTGTCTTTCAAATGTAGAAGAGTCTCTTGTTTCTACCTTCCATTTCACTAGATCTCCCTGAAAACTTCCCCATGCTTGCATACATTAGCAGGTAGCCAGGGATTTGGGCAAAGTTTATACTCAGATTTTGGGGCTCATTCCTTCCTAAACTTTCTTGAGTTTTGGATATCTCCCCCAAATAGCCTTCTGCTCTGCCAACCCTAACCTCAGTTTTCTTTCACCTTTAGCCAGTAAGGCTGTGATGTTCTGCAGCAGGATTTTGGGTTGGGGTAGAATGTGCTCACAAGCAAAAAAAGCTACAAACTTGCAATTCTTACTCTTACAGTCATTTTTCAAGAATAAATCCCCCTGTATTCTCTAACTGTTTTAGTCACTCTCCAATACCTCCAGATGGTTAACAAATTATTTTGCAGTTTTTATAAAAATATTTATGGAGGGCTTTTTGGGAGACTTCATGCCACAGGCATTATTGGAAGTACCTAAGAAGTTTTTGTGTTGTTTTAATTTGCTATTTGCTTTTAATTTTTCCTCTTTTTTCTTTTTAACTGTAGTATCTTGATATTAATTTTGTGACTTTTTCCTTTGTGAATACCTATCTTTGAATGAAGTCCTTCTTGGAGCAGTTACTTGCAGGAAGCTCCTCTGGGAGTAGGGCTAGGGTAATTTTACTTATCCAGCAGGACTGAGTATATGAATGATTTCTTTAATTACTTTCCCCATCAACAACCAAGATTGGCAGCTGAGGTAGATTCCCAAAGCAGTCTTTCTCTTCTATGCTGCCACACTGATGAAATGCTCTCTATAAAAGTGTCTTGTCTCTATGATTCCTTGGTCAGCCTTCACTTCCTATGCTTTGCTTTGGAATCAAACTGAACCCACAGGAGTTCTTACCAGTAGTTTTTGCTTATTGTTTCATTTTGCACTTTGCAAGTCTCTTCTTAAAAATCTGCATCTTCTTTTTTAAAAATTGGTGTATAGCTGACATACATATTGTATTAATTTCAAGTATATCACATAGTGAATAATATTTGCATAAATTATGAAATGATCATCATAATAAGGTTTGAGCATGCTCTGCATTTTCTTGCACTTCTTTGGTTGCTACACAACCCTTCCTAGTGTCTTTTGACTTGGCATTTCTATTGGTACCTAGTTCTGTTAAAGATGATGTTGGCTTGTCTGTTTCCGGTCCTCTCTGTTCCTTTTGGTTGTTTCCATTTTGCTAGGAGCTGAAGGACACACTAGACTATACCATGTGAAACCAGAAGCAACCATGGAAAAGATACTTTTAATTAAACTTTCTGTCTTAAGATAATTGTAGATTCACATAACGTTGTAAAAGATAATGCAGAGATCCCATGAATGCTTTACTCAATTTCCCCAATGATAACTGAAAGGAAAGGAGCGACACACAGCAGCAATTCATTGGAGAATTCCGCTTTATTAGGGAAAGGTGCTGGGTTATATAGGAAGGGGCATGAATTGATTGAGGTGTCACTTCTACGGGGCTGGTGGCTGTTGGCTAGGTGCTGGGATTGGGAGGGGGGCGAGAGGTGATTGGGCTTCAGATGGCTCCAGCAGGAACCGAGGACCCTGAAGAGAAACTGGAAGTTTGCCATCTTACTGGTGGGGGCCCTTCAATAACATCTTGGAAAAGTTTAGGTCACAACCAAGATAATGACATTGGCACAGTCAAGATACAAAACACTTCCATCACTACAAGGGTCCCTCATGTTTCCCTTTGGAAGTCACACCCTATCCCTCCCACCCATCACCTCCTTACCCCTGGCAGCCACTACTGCATATTCCATTTCTATGATTTCAAGAACGTTATATCAATCACACAGTATGTAATCTTTTTGGATTGGCTTTTGTTACTCAGCATAATTCTCTGGAGATTCACTTAGATTGTTGCCTGTCTCAATAGTTCATACTTTTTATTGTTGACTAGTATCCCATAGTATGGATGTGTCAGTTTGTTTAACAACATGCCCATTGAAGAACATCTGGATAATTTCCAGTTTGGGGCTTTGATTAAAAAAAAATTCTATAAACATTCACATACAGGTTTTTGTACATAGACGGGTTTTCATATTTGTAGAATAAAGGCCCAAAAGTAAAATTGTGGATTGTATGGTAGATGTATGTTTGATTTTTAAAGAAACTGTCAAAATGTTTCCCAAAGTGGCTGTATCATTTTACATTCCCATAAGCAATTTATAGCTGACCCAGTTTTTCTGCATTTTCCCCAGCTTTGTTGGTGTTACTATTTTTTATTTTAGCCATTCCAATAGGTATGTCGTGCTCTTATTACGGTTTAGTTTCCTTAATGGCTAATGCTGTTGATCATCTTCTCATGTGCTCATTTCACATCTGTATTTCCTCTGGTGAGTATATGTCTTTTGCTCACTTTCTAAATGGGATTGTTTGGGTTTTATTGCTGAGTGTTGAGAGTTCTTAATTTCTTTTTCAGATATGTGGTTTGCAGATACTTTCTTATAGTCTGTAGGTTGTCTTTTCATCCTCTTAACAGGGTCTTTCACAGAACAAAAGTTTTTATTTGGATGAAATTCATTTAATTAATTTTTAATTTTATGTATTGTGCTTTGGTGTCAAATCTAAGAAGTGTTTGTGTGACCCTCTATCCAGAAGAATTTTTTTCCTAATTTCCTTACTAAAAGATTTTTTAAAATTTATTTGTTTGTTTATTTATTTATTTTTATTTATTTTTTAATTTTGATATTGTTAATGTACAATTACTTGAACATTGTGGTTACTAAACTCCCCCTATTATCACATCCCCACCAAATACCCCATTACAGTCACTGTCCATCAGTGTAGTAAGATGCTATAGAATCATTACTTGTCTTCTCTGTATATACTGCCTTTCCTGTGTGCTACATGATGTGTGCTAATTGTAATGCACCTTTTTCCCCCTTATCCCTCCCTTCCCACCCATCCTCCCCAGTCCCTTCCCTTTGGTAACTGTTAGTCCATTCTTGGGTTCGGTGAGTCTGCTGCTGTTTTGTTCCTTCAGTTTTTACTTTGTTCTTATACTCCACAGATGAGTGAAATCATTTGATACTTGTCTTTCTCCACCTGGCTTATTTCACTGAGCATAATACCCTCTAGCTCCATCCATGTTGTTACAAATGGTAGGATTTGTTTTCTTCTTATGGTTGAATAATATTCCATTCTGTATATGTACCACATCTTCTTTATCCATTCATCTACTGATGGACACTTAGGTTGCTTCCATTTCTTGACTATTGTAATTAGTGCTGCAATAAACATAGGAGTGAATCTATCTTTTTCAAACTGGGCTCCTGCATTCTTAGGGTAAATTCCTAAAAGTGGAATTCCTGGGTCAAATGGTATTTCTATTTTGAGTTTTCTGAGGAATGTCCATACTGCTTTCCACAATGGTTGAACTAGTTTATATTCTCACCAGCAGCTTAGGAGGGTTTCTCTTTCTCCAAATCCTCACCAACATTTGTTGTTGTTTGTCTTTGGATGTTGGCCATCCTAACTGGTGTGAAATGATATCTCATTGTGGTTTTAATTTGCATTTCCCTGATGATTAGCAATGTGGAGCATCTTTAAATGTGCCTGTTGGCCATCTGAATTTCTTCTTTGGAAAAATGTCTGTTCAGCTCCTCTGCCCATTTTTTAATTGGTTTATTTGCTTTCTGTTCGGTGAAGTGTATGAGCTCTTTGTATATTTTGAATGTCAACCCTTTATCGGATATGTCATTTATGAATATATTCTCACATACTGGAGGATGCCTTTTTGTTCTACTGATGGTGTCCTTTGCTGTACAGAAGCTTTTTGGTTTGATATAGTCCCACTTGTTCATTTTTGCTTTTGTTTCCCTTGCCAGGGGAGATATGTTCATGAAGAAGTCGCTCATGTTTATATTCAAGAGAGTTTTACCTATATTTTCCTCAAAGAGTTTTATGGTTTCATGACTTATATTCAGGTCTTTGATCCATTTCAACTTTACTTTTGTGTATGGAGTTAGACAGTAATCAAGTTTCATTCCCTTACATGTAGCTGTCCAGTTTTGCCAACACCAGCTGTTGAACAGGCTGTCATTTCTCCATTGTATATCCATGGCCTTTTTATCATATATTAATTGACCATATATACTTGGGTTTATATCTGGACTCTATAGTCTGTTCCATTCATCTATGGGTCTGTTCTCATGTCAGTACCAAATTGTCTTGATTACTGTGGCTTTGTAGTAGAGTTTGAAATGGGGGAGCATAATCCCCTCCATTTATTCTTCCTTCTCAGGATTGTTTTGGCTATTTGAGGTCTTTTGTGTTTCCATATGAATTTTAGAACAATTTTCTCTAGTTCATTGAAGAATGCTGTTGGTATTTTGACAGAGATGCATTGAATCTGTAGTTTGCTTTAGGCAGGATGTCCATTTAGACAAAATTAATTCTTCCTATCCATGAGCACAGGATGTTTCCATTTATAGGTATCTTCTTAAATTTCTCTCATGAGTGTCTTGTGGTTTTCAGAGTATAGGTCTTTCACTTCCTTGGTTAGGTTTATTGCTAGGTATTTTATTCTTTTTGATGCAATTGTGAATGGAATTGTTTTCCTGATTTCTCTTTCTGCTAGTTCATCTTTAGTGTATAGGACTGCAACAGATTTCTGTGTATTAATTTTGTATCCTGCAACTTTGCTGAATTCATATATTAGATTTAGTAGTTTTGGAGTGGATTCTTTAGGGTGTTTTATGTACAATATCATGTCATCTGCAAATGGACAGTTTAAGTTATTCCTTGCTGATCTAGATGCCTTTTATTTCTTTGTGTTGTCTTATTGTCATGTGTTCAGTTTTCTTGACTCTTTCCTTCCTGTCCACTACTTCTTCTCAGAGCTTTCCTGAGTTTCACAGGTCTGCTCCTAATTATTTCTAATTTGATTTTCCTTCTCCATTTGTTGTTCATTTGTAAATTCCTGTATTTAGGAGGTTAGCCATAGTTATTGCACTTTTGCATAAAGCCAGGCTTGGTGTTGGTGCATTCTGTAATCATCTGTAATCCTTACAATGGTCTTGACCTAGAGTTGTTCATCCTTATTTTCCTGATGAGAAAAGTGTCAACCTACAATGGTCAGGAGGGTAAAATAATGAAAGTACTTATTTGGGACCAAGAAATGCAACTCATGGCCCACAGATTTCTATAGCAATCCAAATAGTGTTCTCTAGGTGATAGGTAAATAATTACAAGGGCAGCAGTTTATTTCAGGTGGCTCCATTCTCTTCTCTAGTTATCAAAGAGAGCCAACATTCCCATTTTCCCCCTCCCTGCTCTGCCAGGCACTTACTCCCTAAACTCACTCTCTAACCTCACTCCCTAAACTTACTCCCCCTTGCTTGCTCGTTTGCTGTGCACATAGAAATGTTATAGATATGGAAGCAGAAAGATATATATAGCTCCCCTTGCCTTTGTTCAGGGCTCAGACCTTGGGAGATTACTCTCCTCTGAGCCCGCTGGTATAAAATAAAACCTCAATACTCCAAGACCTCCGAGTGCTGTTTAGTTCTTCCATCAGTGATCCAGTCCAGGTTTTTCAGGCTTTTTCTGTAACATGGGGAGGAAATGTCAGGGGTTCTTAGAGATGGAAAGGCCATGCTGGTATACATGGTTTACAAAGACTCTTGCCTGGCTTAGGTGGCAGAAAACTCTCTTGGCTGAACACAGTTGGATTCTAAGGCCCTGACTCAGCCCCTCCTGGAGCATGGTGCAGGTGTTGGGGCAGAGTCCTCAGCACGTGTGGGATTTGTCCCATTTCAAAGTCCAAGGTTGCACCCAGTGAAGATGTGTATGAGGTCTAACTCCTTAAGGACTTCCCACTCCATTTACAAACCCTTGACATCAGTGACTCCATTGTTCATAGCGCCTTTCACAGAACCAAGTGTCAGGAGCTCCCTGAAGTGTATCTGAGGCTCTAAATATATGTGTGTGTTTTATTTTGGTTCTCCCACTTTTCTCGGTTGACAGTACTGTGCATCCATCTGACTATAGCAGGAAAGGGGATTATTGGAAACCTGTCCTTTTCCTCACATCTTGCCATACTGAATTCCATATATCAGAGTAGGTTTTGGCATCTGGCATGGGCCATGCTGCTCATGCTGTTTGACAAGGTCCAGGCACGAGGAGGAATCCTGAAAACAGGAAACCTCATAGTTGGCCCCTGCTAATTCCCGCACTTATTTTTGCAGTTATGATGTTGGTGATTGGGCTCATGTATGGGAATTCTTATGTATTTAAGATGTATTAATCTTTAGTAAATAACATAACCAAAATATTGATCAAAGCAGCAATTCCAGAAATGAAAGCAGTGTTATAGGATCAACTGTTCCAGGCATATTGCCATAAATAAGTGAGGCAGAACAACCCAGGCCTTTCTTAAAACTAGATGCAGTTTGTCCTCCCTTTTGTAACAATTCAAACATGACTAACCAGGATTTCTTTAGAATATTGGCAGAGAAGGAGTTATGGGAATCTGGGCCATAGAAAAACCCATTCTCCAAAGAAACTTATATGAAACAGCAAAGTAAAGGAGATTAATAGTCCCCACTGCCCACAGCCCCCTTTATGTTGCTTATAATATTAGAAGAGTATCCCCCTTAAAGAAAGAAGTTATGAGTAAATAGGAAGATTTACATTTATAATTATCCCATATATAGAAGTTTATAATAAATTTATGATAAAATATTACTATATTAATGGTAAGGTAGTAAGAGCTGATTTAGTGTTGTTGTATAAAAGATAAAGAGGACTGCAAGGCCCTAGTGCCTGTAGATGCAGGAGGAAAGGTGTAAAGATCTGAAATTGTGGAATGAATATTATGAAAGAATAAGGTGTTTTTATTGTATTTGTAGGAATGTTGAGGAATGGGTGATAGGAGTACCATCCCTAGATTTTAGATGTAAGCCTCGACCCACATGTGTAGGATAGGATTTAATTAATAATATAGTTACACTTCATATAGTTTGCATTTATATAATCTGCTTAAACTTAATATAGCCTTAGACACATATTTTAGACACATATCTTAAACACTATATAATCTTACATACTGTTAGGAAAGAGCATAAAACCTAAATGTGATTTATTCCCACTAGGATGTTTAAACATTTTAACAGTAAGGTATTAACAAAGGGCTACGTGGTGGAAGCTGCTTGGGCTGATGTTAGGGTCCGGGCTTCCGAGGCTTCTCCAGAGAACAAACTACACAGGCATAGAGATGTAAATACAGGCAAAGTCTTTATTCAGCCAGCAAGCTGGGGTCGACAGCACCTCCCCTGACATGCAGGCCGAGTCCGAGCTGCCGACCCCCAGGCAACTTTAGGTATTGCTTATATAGGATTTTCACAGCGTTACACCGAAGCCCGCACATTTCTACAACCAATAATTTTAAAACACATTCTATATTGTAATCTTTCAGGAAACACTCCAGCTGCTTGACCGCTTCAATTGTTATCTCTTGCTTACCCAAGCATGTCTATGTGACTTATCACGGATCATGTCCCCAGGCTGCTACCCACTTCTAGTTATCTAACTTAAAGCAGGCGCATTTCTAAGCTTAGCCTCGGGTTGTTTATTCAAAACTGGATGGCCCATGCTGAGAACAAAGCACACAGGCAGTTAGGTTAAATGTTATTAGTCCTCTTTCCTGACTCTTGATGCCCTCTGCCCTCCTTTACACTGAGAGTGGGGGTGGGGGAATTGATAAGGGCCTGGCTATAACTGTTTGAGTTTTTTAAACCTACCAATAAAAATAAGACAAATGTAAAGGAAAGATATAACAGGCTTAGGCAACGTCCGGGTAAGACTGTGAACTCTGTAGTACTCAGCCAATGAGGAACCAGGGGAGGGACCTGCGGGCTAGGAGATAAATTATTGGCACCAAATTCCCCAGGTGTGCCTGCCCACCAGACACCCGATCTTGCAAGACCATCATTAAAGCCTCACTCCGCTGTTCTTTTTGTCTCTGTGTCCACTTATTGAATTTGGACCAGTGAATGTGTTTCTCACAATTTGGGGGCATGTCTGGGATCCTCTTGCCTGTGCGAGGTGGGGGCCCAAGCGGAGTGGGAAGATGCGTCCCACCCAGCTTTGGGCAGCCCGCCCAGTCTGAGCATCTTACCTTCACATGGAAGCCAAAGGGAGACCGGAGACTGTTGTGCGGAGACAGCATGACTGACTCAGGGGAGAAAACGCAGACACTGCGGCAACCAGGCAACCTCTTGCATGAGCCAAGGTGGGAAAATTGGGCTATAAGTACTGCCTTGGTGGTTGGGCATTTTTCAGAGGTCGAGTGTATGTTGCTAAGACGTGTAATCTCTGGTGTGTGCAAGAAACTTCCATTACCAGGGGTTGAGTACACAGGGAACTCAGACACAGGGACCTCTTGAAGGATATGAAATACAAATTCTAGGCCTAGGGAAGCAGAGAAAGGGAACCAGATGAGCTCTCTTGGAATTTCCCCCAGATAGCCTGCTGGGGTGAAGGTTACAGTACTGGAGGGACGCCTCCTGTACCATAAGGACAAACAGAAGATGATCAAATTTTGCTGTTTTGTCTGGATTAAAGTTGGGTCAGATGAAAACTGGCTTTGCCAGGTTTGAGTTATTTTTTGATGGTAATAAAGCCTCCAGTTCACTTGAGGAATCTGTTGGTTACCAAGGGCGCTTCCCCTATTTCCCCTAACACCAGAGAAGAGAAAGCTAGGGAGGAACTACAAGAGACTGCCCAGGACAAGCCCTGGTGTTGGGAGAGTGTTGTGTGTTTTCCTCGGTCCCTTTCCCCACCTCAGCCAAGAGTTGAGAGGCAGGGATATGGTGGTGAGGAGGGGTGAAAGTTTTGTGTGGAGTTACTTGAGGAGAGAGAAAGTGAGGCCGCCTCAGGAGGGAGGGGCACCCTGGGAGGTTGGAGAGAGAAAATTTTAAGTTAAAAGGTTGTGCACTTTGAGGGTGCTGGCAGCCTCGGAGAGAAGAGAGCCCCAGGGGTTAGGGGTTCCCTCTTTAAGGATTCTTTAGGAGTGTGGCCAGCACCTGGAGCTGTAGACTTGTTAGGTGGTCTCAAGTGTCTTTGATGAGACATTATATCTCTTATCAATCCTCTGGGTAATTCTGCAAAATTAGCTTAACACAAGAAATTTACTGCTTTTAGTCCCCTCCCAGGATGACAGCTTCCTGGTTTGGGAGCATATCAGGACTGGCTGCCCATCTTCCAAGAGGGTCAGAGTTATTGTCTGTTTGCTAATGAGTAAGTTGAGATTCTTGCTTCTTGACCGCCTGGTTATTAAAATGCAATCTTTGGAATGAAATCCTTCCTGCCTTTTGCTATGTTGTTTATGGCTGCGCCTGCATGCTAAATTGATTTCCTGGGTTGCAGACTATTTGGGGTCAGAAAGAAAAAAAAATAGCATATAGGTAAAGTTAAAAAAAAAAAGAAGAGGCTGGGCCTGTATGATTAACATAATAAAGACAGGCTATGCTGAGGTACCCTCCTTTATCTGAGGAATATTCAAACATTCCAGGCCAAGTTGCTCCTGTCCTTTTGAGCTTTAATTAACTAACTCTGGGTCTTTTTAGTAGACTTTCCTGGCCTTTTTCTCTTTCCACCCCACTCATATCTCATATCAACAGGCGTTCAGAGGTGGAAAGAAGTATGGCTTTAGTGCATTTGCATCTTTCCTCAGGGGTGGAGAGAAATTCTTCTCCATATCAATAGGTAATTTCCTGGGCAACAGGGCTTATCTGTACCTGAGAGGTGAGGGGGCTGGCTGGTTTTTGGATGATGCTAGAGCCTGAAAGAGAAATGGCCCCAGACTGCAGTTGTGAGTAGTAAACAGATTTTAAACTTTATTTCTCTCTTTGATTTCAGTTTTTAGAGGTATTTTACCCCTGGATTTCCTCTCCCCAGACTTAACAATGTAAGAAGGACTTAGAGTTTCCCCTTGCCATCTGGAAAGTCCACCAGGAATCCTAAGGTGTTTCCATTGAGAGAGGTCCCACTAGGACAAGGGGAAATTTGTTAATGCTCCCCTCATGGGTACTAAGGTGAGAAATTTTAAGCATTGCTAGAAGAACCCCTTAGCCTAGTGGACCAACTAGATCAATTCCTAGGACCTAATATATATACTTAGGTTGAACTGATGCCCATCATGAATATCCCATTCCCTGGTGGTGAGATGGGGGTGATCAGGAGAGCTGCTGTGTCCATTTGGGAACAAAAACACCCACCGGGCCAGGGTGTCCAGTCAGTGGAACAAAAGTCCCCAAATGTAGATCCTAGATGGGATAATAATAATCTAGGGGATAGAATTAAAATGTGAGATCTTCGAGGGCTAATTATAAAGGGAATTAGGGAATCATTCTCAAGATCTCAAAATGTTTCTAAGGTTTGAAGTCCAATGGGAAAAGGAAGAAACCCCAACTGCATTTACATAGAGTCTTAGGGACCAGATGAGAAATTATTCAGGACTTGACCCAGAAGCTCAGGTAGGACAAGGTCTTTTAAAAGTCAATTTTGTAACCAAAAGTTGACCAGATATTGCTAAGAAATTACAGAATTTAGCTCAAAAGTGTTTCTTAGAAGAGAGGCTAGAAGCTTGTATTTCAAATTGTTAGAGGGAGAGCCAGACCCTCTCCAATGGACCCCAGGGGAACTGCAAATTCTAGAGAAATTGAAAGCAATCCTTAGTCACCACCCCAGTCCTGGCACTCCCATCATTAGAGAAGCCATTTCACTAGTTTGTTACTGTTGAACAAGGTTCTCTGTAGGGTTTTGACCCAAGCCTGGGGAGGAAAGAAACAACCAGTGGCCTTTATGTCTAAACTATTGGACCCTGTCTCTCGAGGATGGACTGAATGTGTTCAGGCCATCACAGCCATGGCTTTACTGGTAGAAAGGAGCAGGAAATTAACTCAGAGGAACCCTCATGGTCAGTACTCAACAGGTTCAGGTCATGCTTACTTAATTAGTGGGCTGGGCACTGGCTAATAGATTCTCAAATTTTAAAATATGAAGCAAGTTTACTTGAAAAAGATGGAATATGTGCTGGCCATGTCTTCTAACTTATTTTCTCTTAAGCTGAAAGGACTCCTCACCCAGACTCCCTCGCTTGAGTTCTTGCTCACTGCTTCCAGCCTAGAGAGCTGGTGTTAGTAAAATCCTGGAAAGAAGATTGACTGCAGCCCAGCTGGGAAGGCCCCTACCAAGTGCTCCTGATCAAGGAGACTGCAGTGAGGATGACTGAAAAGGGTTGGACTCGTTACATCAGAGTAAAGAAACTGACTGGGGGATCTGGGAACAAAACAGAATTGGCAGGTGTCCCAGGTGGCTAACCAACCCTTAAGGCTGAAACTAAAAAAAAACCTAAAAATGTTAACTTTTATCCTTCTAACTCTGTATTTCACAGGCAAGTCACAGGAAGCCCTGGAATGGGAAGGAACTCCTGGTTATCCTGTCAAACTGATAATCAATATTACTAAAACATCAAGCCCCAAAGCATTAGGTTTGATGCTTGTCAGGTTCTCTCTTCTGGTGACCTAAATGACCAAAGATAGCTTTCTGGAGATAATAAGTATCTCTGTCCTGAATGAATAAATCTTAATAGAATAAAAAAAGGCAAGTAGGCCCCATGTCCAAGGTGGAGCAGTGTTTAGTGGACTGCCCAGTTTCAAGGGTGGACGGCCCCTCATGCAGCAGAAAAATCTTTAAAAAGAAAGCTCCACTTAGCTAAAGGAATTCCTCCTGACAATTGCCAGGATAGACAGTGTAAACCCCTTTTATTAACTATACATAAACCTCAAGATGGACTCAGTGCAGATGTCATTGGAGTAGATCCTGTGGGAAGGTTTAGTCTTCATTTAATCAAAGGCAAGATTTCACCCCTAGTAGCCACCCCCAATCCTGAGGGAAATATTGAGCCAGAGCTTCCCAAAAATGACCCTATACTAGTTACTGTAACAGAGAGAAAATATCTAAAACAGACTCTTGAAATAGAGATAGGTTATAGAGACACCAATGCCTGGGTAGAGTGGGTTAAATTTTCAGTACTGGCTTTGAATAAAAGCGATTGTTATGCATGTGCTGCTGGGTGGCCACAGGCACAGGTGGTCCCATTCCCTCTCAAGCTGGGACACAGACCCCACTGGGATGAACTGCATGTTAGCCCTGTACCAGGACAAGGATGCTTGAGGAAATGAGACTTGCAAGGGCTTGTCTTTACTCTTTCATGCAGTAATGAAGCCAGACTCAAGGGCAATCCCCTCTTTTTCTATAGGGAAGATGAATCACTCCTCATGCCTCTCTAGGCAAGGGGAAGGTTTCACAACTTCTGTGAGGAACTGACTGACTTGTACCCATGTCCTAAATGTCTCAAAAAGGGCAACTTCTCGAAATTACGCATCCCCCAAGCGGATGTTTGGTGATTCTGTAGAAAGTGGAAACTGCGCTACTTGTTGCCACCCACCTGGACTGAGACTTGTGCTTTAGTTCAATTGGCCATTCCATTTACCCTGGCATTTCTCTCCACATCCAATGAAAAAAATGTTCATAGAAGTCAAATGTATACATTGACTCGATAGGAGTCCCTGATGAATTTAAAGGTATAAATCAAATAGCTGCAAGATTTGAGTCAGCACTATTTTGGTGATCCACCATCAACAAAAACATAGATTAGATCATGAACTATACCTGGGATGTTCTTCAAGGAGTAGCTAGTCAACTAGTTGCTACCAGCAAGATGGCCTGAGAAAACAGAATAGCATATGTTAGCAGAAAAAGGAGTCTGTGTTATGTTAGGAGGAAAATATTGTACTTTTATCCCAAATAATACTGCCCCTGATGGTACTATTACTAAAGCCCTACAGGGACTCACCACTTTAGCTAATGTATTAGCTGAAAACTCTGGCATCAGTGACCCTTTTACAGACTGGTTGGAAAGATAGTTTAAAAAAATTAGAAAGGTATGGTTGCCTCTGTTTTAACATTCCTTGTGATAGTTGCAAGAGTTTTAACTGCTGTAGATGCTGTATCATCCCTTCTGTGAGAGGCTTGACTCAAAAGCTTATAGAGGCAGCCATAAACAAGAATAGAGAAATTTGAGAAAGGACCAAGCATAAGTTAAAATACATTACTGGAGATAAAATCAGAAAATCTTAAATAAAAAGAGGGGGAAACTGTTAGGAAAGAGTATAAAACCTAAATGTGATTTATTCCCACTAGGATGTTTAAACATTTTAACAGTAAAGTATTAACAAAGGGCCACATGGTGGAAGCTCCTCGGACTGAGAGTGGGAGTGGGGGAATTGATAAGGGCCTGGCAATACCTGTTTGAGTTTTTTAAACCTACCAATAATATTAAGACCAATAATATTAAGACCCAGCCCCTGGTCCCTGCTACCCCGCCACCGTCAGCCTTCCTGCCAACTCCAGAACCAGTGAACTGACTTCCCCCTGGACCAGCAGCCTGACTGCAGATGCCCTTCAGATGCCAGCGCAAGAGATGCAGGGCCTGAAAGACATAAGTATGAGACCATCCAGCCCAGCCAGTCTGTGTTTTATGATCAACTCTTCTCCACAACTGAAACCCCATCAGAAAAGCCATAAGTCCTGGTTGATCTCTTCCAAATCAATCAGCCAACTTAAAAAAACTGTCAACAGCTTCTCAGTATACTATTCACAATAGAAGAGGCAGCTGGGGTCCTTGGTCAGGGTGCATAAGCTGAAATTGCTGTCCCCGAGGAGCACCCCAAGAGGAACTTCACCACCCCTGAGGGACAGCACCAGATCCACCAATATCAGGACGCTCTCCTCCAGGAGATCAAAGCTGGGTCCAAAAAGCCAATGAACATGACTAAAGTTTTTCAGTCACTCAACAACCAGAAGAGTCTCCTAGAGGCTATTATGAGAGACTGTGTGAAACTTATTGCATCTACACCCCTTTCAACTCTGAGTCACCAAGGAGCCAGCAGATAGTAAACACCACATTCATAGTCCAAGCTGCCCCAGACATCAGATGAAAGCTCCAAAAGCTTGAGTGCTTCACTGAGATGACTGAAATTGCCAAGAAAAAATATCTAAACAGAGAAGTTCAGGCCTACAGAGAGGCTGAAAGGAAAATAAAAGGGCAAGTCTCCTGGCAGCTTCCCTGAAAGAGACGGATGGGCAGAAGGCAGAGAGAAGTCAGCCACCTAGAGGGGGGAAGACCAGGACCCCCCTAGCCAGAGACCAGTGTGCTTACTGTAAAAAAAAAGGGGGGGGGAGGCATTAGAAAGATGAATGTCCCAAACGAGGCAAAGCCCCAAAGCCCAGTTGCTGCTGGGAAGAGCCCTGTGAGGAAAGGCTCATTGGCCTGGCAGGAGCAGTGTCACCTTCCCTGAATGAAAAAGAAAATGAAAGAGTAGGCCACTCAAACATGATGCAAGAGATTTTTTTTATCTGAAAGAGAAAGTTAAGCACAGGGGCAGTGGAACAGAGAGACAGAGAGCACAGAGAGAGCAGTGGGACCGGAGACAGAGCAGCGGGGCAGAGAGAGCAGTGGGACACAGAGAGAGAGGGCAGCAGGAAAGAGGGACAGAGAGCAAGCAGCAGCATGGTGCAGAGAGTTGTGCCTTTATTGTGGTAGATCCCCTTGGCCTGTTGCCTTGATGGTTGGGATGTTTATAGACATAAGGTGGGGCAGGCCCAGGTATGATTCTCACCAGCTTATATGCTTGAGACCATGGAGTAAATGGAGGGTAAATTACTATATTCTTACACTTGGAGCCACAAAGACAGCAGCCGTCTCCCCTCTCACAAGAGGCGAGAGCAGGCATCCAGGAATGCTGATCAGACTCAGAGAGGCAGGCATTCTAACTGAATGTCAGTCACCCTGGAACACCCTGCTTCTGCTAGTCAAAAGGCCAGGAGGAGAGAACCGGCCTGTTCAAGACCTGTGAGCCACTAATAGAGTGACCGTTTCTTTACACCCAGTGGTCCCAAACCCGCACACCGTCCTCAGCCAGATCCCAGAGTCTGCCAAATAGTTCATTCACACAGACATAAAGATGCCTTTCTCCATCTCTGGCTGGCCCCCCAAAGCCAGCTCTTATTTGCCTTTGAATGGACTGAACTGGATACAGGGTGGCAGATGCAGTTAACATAGGTGCGGCTTCCACAAGAGTTCAAGAACTCACCCACCCTCTTTAGAGAGGCATTGTCTGCAGACCTTGCCAGCTTTCTGAGAGATGCCACATGCTGAGCCCTCCTGTGGTATGTAGATGACCTCCTCCTTGCCAGTGACACCCAGGAAAATTGTGCAAAAGGCACAAAGGCCCTCCTGCAACTCCTGTCAGACTCAGGATACTGAGCCTCATAAAAAAAGGCCACAAATCTGCAACCGCAAGTCCTGTACTCAGGCTTCCTCCTTACCCAGGGACAAAGGGCACCAAGGCCAGAGAAGATAAAGGTCGTTAACTCCTTGCCCCAGCCCAAGACAAGAGGGGGCATGCAAAAGATCCTAGGGGCCACCAGGTTCTGCAAAAATCTGGATTCTCGGATTCTCAGCAATGACAAGACCCCTCTGAAACCTCCTGGGGGGCCAGACTGAAAGCCCCTGTCTGGAAAAAAGAGGCAAGAGCCACCTTCCTGGAAATAACTGCTTCAGAACAGGCACCATCCCTAGGCCTGCCAGATATGAAAAGGCCCTTCAATCTCTTTGATACATAATAAAGGTAGCAATTCTGCATTGCAAAGAACATCAAAAAGAAAACAACCCTACAGCACAGGGAAATGGGATGGCAGATGAAGCTGCCAAAGCAGCAGCCAGTAAGGAGGCAGGGAGAGCTTCCCTCACTATGGCCCTAACACCCTGGTAGAGGCCCCTCCACCCAGGTACACTGAAAAGGAGAAAGACTGGAGCCACTTTAACTGACAACAGATGGTGGATGTTGCCAGACGTATCTTTGTCCCGACTCCAACTGGGAGGCAACTAGTCAGCAAATACCACCAGCTCAGCCACCTGGGAAAAACTGCACTAGAAGCCCTTCTCAAAAAGCAATACTATATCAGCCAGTTGCCAGCGCTATGCTGAGCAGTGAGTAGACAGTGTGTAACTTGTGCCAGAAATAATAGTCTGCACCACGACTCCCACCTGGTGTCCAAAGAATGGGAGTTGCCCCCTTTGAAGACCTTGAGATAGACTTCATGGATGTCCAGCCAAGCAAGGGACTCAGACACCTGCTAGTAATAGTGTGTACGTACTCTAACTGGGTCGTAGCCTTCCCAACCAGAACACAATGGAGCGGGGAGGTAATCAAAGTCCTCCTGAGAGAAATTGTGCCCTGGTTTGGCCTACCGTCCACAATCCACAGTGACAGTGAGTCTGCCTTTGTAGCAAACGTAGTGCAAATGTTAACTAAATTCCTCAATATTACCTAGAAACCTCACACTGCATACAGGCCACAGAGTTCAGGGAAAGTAGAGCGAATGAACCGCATCCTCAAAAGAGCCCCAGTACATTCTTTCCAGGCTAGGGACTCAGTATGAGTTAAAGATTGGAAAAAAGACCCCCTCAAACCTCAGTAGACTGGCCCCCACATTGTTCTAACTACTCCTACTGCCCTCAAGGTTGTAAGCATCACTCCAAGAGTCTGTCATTCCTGAGTATAAAGAGTCTGTCATCCTGACAAGGAAGCACATCAGCAGGAGGCCCAGCCAGACCTCCAGATCCTCTCCACCTCCACATCCGACAATTGCCCTCTGACTAATAGACACCTGCACGCCGTAGATCCTGCCTCTCGTCGGAGTAGTGTCTTTTATTCTGGGCATTGGACTCTGTGCCGTTGCACCCCTGGACTGGACTGTTCCTCAAAAAAGTTGCCCTTTCTATTGTCTATTGGGTAATTGTTAAGTTGTTTTACTGTGCTTACCTGTCTCTCCTAGCTGGACCCAAGTCTCAGCCTGCATTTCCAAAGTACCTCTCTGTAATGTTTAATTGTACAAAAGTTATAAAGTGCATAGTGGGCTAAAGGGAGCTACCTCCTTTCCCCCTGTGAGATTTCCTAGGCAGAACAAGCTGCCCCTTTACTGATCCCTGCTCTAGTTGGGCTCAGTAGAGCTGGATCAGCTGCAGTAGACACAGCAGCTCTAATAAAGAGACTTAGGGCCTGATGCCCTAACAGAGGAAGCTGATCAAGATTTAGAGCAGCTTGAAACCACCGTGATTCAGCTGCAAGATCAGATGGATTCCCTGGCTAAAGTGGTGCTGTAAAGTTGTAGAAGACTGGACCTCCTGTTCATGTCACAGGGACGCTTATGTATAGCTCTTAAAGAAGACTGTTGTTTTTATGCAAATAAGTCTGGCATAGTTAAGAGTTATCTAGCCAAAGCAAAAGAAAACATCCAGCATAGGAATAAAATGTTAGAAAATAAAAGGTCTTAGTTCCAGGGATGGTTTGAATAGAATCCATGGCTAACAACTCTTCTAACTGGCCTTGCTGGGCCAGTGATTCTGCTGTTCCTTAAACTATTAGTGGAACCCTGTATAAATATATTGGCTCATTAACTTTATCAAGAAATGCATTTCCTCCATACAGCTCATGTATACGCAGAGCCACTATGACCCTGTCATAAGCCAAGGAGATGATGCCCCCTAAATGAAGTGTTTGAAGGGGCATCAGAGGGGGTAATTATAGGGAAAATTTACAAGGACAGCAGCCTAGCAGGTGGCTCCACTCTGTCTCGCACCCCTCCCACCTCAACATAAATAGCACTACAAGGACAGTAATTTAAGAGGTGGCTCCCCTCCCTCTCACCCCACTCCTCAACCCAAACAAAAAAAAAAACACTCCCTTGGTTTCCCCGTGCTGCTGAGCACCGGGTCCCAAGGTTCGCTCCCTAAACTCCCTCCCCCTTGCCTGCTCACTTGCTGTGTACATAGGAATGTTACAGATAAGGAAGCAGAAAGGTATAAATTGCTCCCTTTTCCTTTGTTCCGGGCTCAGACTTTTTGGGAGATTACTCCCCTTTGAGCCCGCTGGTGTGAAATAAAGCCTCAACACTCCAAGACCTCTGAGTGCCGCTTGGTTTTTTCCGTCGGTGATCCAGTCCAGGCTTTTTTTCAGTATCTTCCGTAACAGTTCCACATAGTGATTTGCAATTATACACATGACAAAATGCTCCCCACAGCAAGCATAGGCCATTTGTCATTCTACAATGTGATACAATATTTTTCACTCTGTTCCCTATTGCTGTATGTTCATCTACATGGCATTAATCTTCTAGTTCCAGGTGTGCACGTCTTTGTCCCTTTCACCCATTTCACTTATCCCCCAACCCATCCCCAATGGCAAACACCAGTTTCTACTCTTTATTTATGAGTCTACTTCTGTTTTGTTTACTTGTTCGTTTGTTTTACGTTTCAAGATGCCTCTTATAAAAAGAAAACCAGTGACCACAATTCCATCTTCATGGGATGGGACCACTTACTTGATGGACATCCCTACAGCCAATCTGAGTCCTCTTTGCCTGCACAGACAGTAAGCAACTAAAACCCATAACCGGGTGCCCTTCCTATCCTAATCTTCACCACCCCAACAGTTAGCAAGCAGGGGGACCCAAATTACCACACCATCCCTCACAAGCAGGAAGCAGCCAGAGCAGTCATTGCCCTTTACCCCAATGAATTGGGTCCCAACTGCTTGAGGAGGAATGTTAGGCAGGAAAATAGATAATGAGTTGGGTGGAAAGAGAAAGGCCAGGAAAGTCCACTAAAAAGGCCCAGAGTTCATTAAAGCTCAAAAAGACAGGAGCAACATGGCCTGGAATGTTTGAATAGTCCCCAGATAAGTACCTCAGCATAGCCCATGTCTTTATTATGTTAATCATACAGGCCCAGCTAATTTTTTAAACCTTTACCTATATGCTGGCTTTTTTTTCTCCTTCTGGCCCTAATTAAGTAGTTTGTAACCTAGGCAACTAATTTAACATGCAGGCCCAGCCATAAACAACATAGTAAAAGGCAGGAAGGATTCCACCTTAAAGATTGTATTTTAATACCCAGGAAGTTAAAAATGTAAAATTCTTATTTAACTTACTCTTTAGCAAACAGACAATAATGTAGACCACCTTGGGGGCTGGGCAGGTAGCCTTGTTTGATATGCTCCTACACCAAGTGACTCCAGAGAAATCAGAGCAAGAAGTTCCTTGTGTTAAGTTAATTCTAGGTTTTCAAATACCACTTAACAGGTCTGCACCCTCAAGCCTTAGATACTTTCCTGAAGAATCCTTAAAAGGGGGAACCCCTAACCTTTTGGGGCACCCTTCCCTCTGAGGTTGCCCACACTTTCTAAGTGTGTAACCTTTTAATCTTAAACTTTCTCTTTCCAATCTTTCAGGGCGCCTCTCCTTGCTGAGGTGTTGCCTGCTGCACTTTTTCTCTCTTTAAGCAACTTTAAATAAAACTTTTACTCTGCTTCAAATAAAAAAAGAAAAATCATATGTGTAAGAATAGAAATAGGTTAGCATAAGCATAGCCATCTTAAAGGCCTAGAAGCCATTTTCTGAGTATGTGACTTAGAAAGAAAAACTGGAACTGGGTAAGGCCTTGAAAAACAAGTTAATCATGAACACCAGGTGGTGGGCAGCTGTGCCCTTTAGTCAGCTAACCTTGGTCAGCTAATCTTACATACCAAGCTTATCGTGCAGAACCTCCCTGACAACTGAGGAGTGGTCTTTGAAAAGAAAGGAGCAACACACAGCAGCAATTCACAGGAGAGTTCCGCTTTATTAGGGAAAGGTGCTGGGTTATATAGGAAGGGGCATAGGGTGATTTTGGTGTTACTTCTATGGGGCTGGTGGTAGTTGGCTAGGTGCTGGGATTGGGAGGGGGGGCGAGAGGTGATTGGGCTTCAGGTGGCGCCGGCAGGAACCGAGGACCCCGAAAAGAAGCCGGAAGTTTGCCATCTTACTGGTGGGGACCCTTCATTCCCCCCTTTCTCCTCTATGGGTTTGTGGACGTTGCTTTCTCTCTGCTTCTTGCTGAACAGGGGTGGAGAAGGGAGTGAGGGTTTGAGGATTGGGAGGAAAGGGTTGATAGGACTCCCCAGAGTAAGGATGAGTAGATGTGGACTTCTTCAGGTTGGAAATCAATGAAGGTTCCCTGTAACCATAGGTTGAGGACCTGTTGATTCTAATGGAGCCAAGAGGATATGGGTATTAGGAGCCAGGCGTCTGTGGCCATTGTTTCCAGGAACAGTTTCCAGCAGAGAGAGGGGTCTATCTTAGCATGTGGTGAGGAGGTCACGTGAGGGTGAGGGATCTTCTGTGGCCAGAAGCTGGTAGTTCCTGAGTAAAAGCTGGTTGAAAGCTTGATTAGAGATTTTTCCGACTTGGGATTTGATGAACTTTATTATACAGGGTAAGAAGAGACGGACGAGAAGAATGACTATTATGGGGCCTGCAATGGGCCAGAGCCAGGCAGGAGGGGGTTTGTTAGTATTGAAGAGAATGGGTTGGAATTGGAAGCAGAGTGGAGACTGGAGGCAAGGTCGGTGAGTTTGGTGATGTCAGTTTCTACAATGCCGGATTCGTTGATGTAATAGCAGCACTCTTCTTGGAGGAAGACGCAGGTGCCGCCCTTCTCGGCTGTAAGCAGATCTAGGGCCCGCCGGTTTTGAAGGGTGACTTTAGCTAGTGAAGTGACCTGTCTTTGGAGAGAGGCTAGGGAATCGGCAGTGGATGTCAGGGCTCCCTCAAGTTTGGCGTCGAGATCTCTAACTGCCCATAGAGAGTGACCCAAGGCTCCTCCTGAAAACCCCACCCCAATGGCTGAGGTGATTAAAGAGATACCGACCATGATGGGAAGGAAAGCAGCCCTTTTTGTGCATGAGGGCAAGGGAGGTTGGAGCTCAAGGAATTCTGCCATGCTGTAAAGTGTAAGCTGTGGGATTAGGGTGACGAGAATGCAGGGTGTATCGGAGTTGAGAGGTAGTGAGTTGAAAAGACTGCCATTACACTAAAAGAAGTGTCCCGGTTGTGTAAAAGTCTTAGAGCCGGAGGTAGGGGTGTAGATAGAGAGGCAGTGAAGTGCACTGGAGGGGGGTGGAGTTGGGCCTACACAGTGATGGATGGTGAGATTATCTGCGTATTCTGGTTCCCATAGGTGTATGTCTGCCAGGGGATGGAGGGGTTGTCCTTCTGCATGGAAAGAGTAGTTGGAAATATTGAGGGGCACGGCGGCCAGCAGTGGGCGCTGTAGTGATGTGCACAAGAAACAATTGGCGATATTGAGGGTGTGGTTGAGAAAGATGGTGGTGTCTTGAATGAGCTGTAACCAAGAGTAGGAGGAATAAGAAGATGAAGAGGTGCCATCAAGAGTTTGGATAATGACTTTCTCCGAATGTCTGAATATCTGATGCAACTTGAGAGATCTGGGAGCGAGAGGGAACATACTCTCGAGAGATATGAAGGGTACCGTGGGGGGTCGAGGACCCCTTGTAGTAAACTGAGGCTGTTACTCCAGCAGCCCATCGAGAGTCCCAGGGATCTGGGATTGATAAGGAGAATGAGCTGTTGGGATATTTCATGAAACGGTTGGAGGAGTAATACTGTGGGTACTGGAAGTCACCCATGTAGTGAATGGAGCAAGACCAGTAGGGGCATCCCCCCTAGGTGTCTTGCCATCGCCTGCAATAGGCTTGTCTTTGGTCATAGAGGAAGCAGAGGTAGGGAGAATAAAGGTAGCTGTAAATGAATACTTCGGTCGAGGGAGGAAAGTGGAGGTACAAAGGCTCAGAGCAGCCTTTCAGAGGGCAGTCTGATGTGGCAATGAGGGCAGTAACTTTTGTTTGATGCTGTGTGTAAGTCTGCCTGACTTTGAATCGCCATACAAAGGAGGGTGGGGTGGCAGGAAGACAATAGGAATGAGGGGAAAAAAGCGAGAGAGCAGTAAAGGAGGAAAAAGTCATGATTCGGGTATGGATAGCAAAGGGGGTGCACGGGAGATGCGGAGCTTCAAGGGATCAGAGGGATGAGGCGTGGTAGAGTAGACAGCGTCTTGGGCTGTATCCGAAGGACTCTGGATTGTGACTGATGGGTCTTGGGTGTCCAGAGAAGGTGGGTCTTGGGTATTTGGTTTCAACCTGTAGATATGAATCCAAGGGGTGACAGAGTTATCAGGCAGTGAGAGCTTGGCGGCCGAGGGGGTGCAGAGAATAACTGGGTGTGGACCTTCCCATTTCGGGGTGAGAGAGGGCTGATCCTCTGGTGGCTTATAAAACACTAGTTGGCCGGGCTGTAAGACAGGAGGATTTTGGGAGGCGGATGGATCAGGAAGGAGCCAATCCTGATATTTCCACAATTCAGTGCGGAGGAGAGAGAGTAGTGGAAGGGCTATATTGGGAGGAATTGGCCCTTTGTGGGAAGGAAATCCCGGGGGTAGAATCGGGCGGCCGTACATGATCTCAAAGGGCGACAATAAGGAGGGCTCGAATGTGGAGTAGAGCTAAGGGAAGTAAGCGAACCCAGTCAAGGTGTAGTTCTAGAGATAGTTTGGTCAGGATGTCTTTTAGAGTCCTATTGGCTCTTTCTACTTTTCCTGAAGCTTGTGGTCGATAAGGACAATGTAAATGCCAGGGGAGCGAGAGTGACTTGGAGAGGTTCTGGATAATTTGGGCAGTGAACTCAGGGCCGTTATCTGATTGGAGGGAAGTGGGCATCCCGAACCTAGGAAAGATCTGGGTGAGGAGGATAGAGGCAACCGCGGATGCTCGTTTGTTAGTGGTGGGGAAAGCTTTGACCCATCCTGAAAATGTATCTACTAGCACGGGTAGGTATCTGGTACGTTGTACAGGGGGCATGTTAGTGAAGTCTATTTGCCAATCTGCAGCGGGAACATTACCCCTTGCTTGATGAGCTGGGAAGGGTCGGGCTTTGAGGGGGGTATTACGGTTAGTGCGTTGGCAGATGGTGCACTTGCAGGTGATTTGGTTAAGTAGGGTTTTGTCTTCAGGAGAGAGAGGAAAAAAAGATTGTAAAAAATGGATCAAGGATTGGGGGCTGGGATGGAACAGTTCATGTAAGAGGCGGAAGAGAGACTCTTTGTCCTGAGAGCAGAGGGCGTCTTGTGATAAGGCTAAAACCGCAAGGGCAGACGGATTGTTGTCTGGTGTGTTTTCTGATAGGGCAACTGACCAGGCTACTCTGTCGGCTTTGTTGTTACCTCTTGCAATGGGGGAGTCATCTTTTTCATGTGATTTGCAGTGGAATATGCCTAGTCGGTGTGGGAGTTGTGAAGCCTCTAGAAGTTTAGTAATTAAGGCTGAATTAGTTATGGAATTCCCTTTTGTGGTGAGGAGGCCTTGTTCTTTCCATACTGCCGCGTGGGACAAGAGAATGTGGAATACGTACTTGGAGTCAGTGTACAATGTGAGAGACGTGTCCCGGGCCAGAGTGCAAGCTCTGGTGGCTGCAATGAGTTCAGCCTGCTGATTGGTTGTACCAGGGGGTAGGGCTCGTGCCTCAATGACATCTTCGAGGGAGACTACTGCATATCCTGAGTAGTGGGTGCCCTCATGTTTAAAGGACGACCCATCAGTAAACCAGATGAGGTCGGAGTGTGAGAGGGCTCCTTCGGAGATCGTGGAGTGGCACGGAAGGAAGTTGTGAAGGGCTTCCAGGCAATCAGGCGAGGGAGTATGAGGAGAGTAGGGCAGAGGAAGAAGAGTGGCCGGATTCAGGGGTGGGCAGGGGAGGAAAGAAATGTTTGGATTTTGGAGGAAAGAGGACAGTAAGGTCAGGAGTCTGGAGGGAGGGAGAGTCTGTAAACTTTTGTAGGTTAAGAGATCTTTTAGGTGATGTGGGGACAGAATGGTAAGGGGCGCTCCGAATGTTAGTTTATGAGCTTCTTTCTGTAAGAGCTGTCCAGCGGCTAATGCCCGTAGGTGGGGGGCCCATCCCCGAACTGTGGGGTCTAATTGCTTGGAGAGATAAGCTACTGGGGCAAAGGATGGGCCATAATATTGGCCTAGGACTCCTAGAGCTTGACTGGACCTCTCATGAATGTATAATGAGAAGGGTTTTGACAAATCAGGGAGATGGAGAGCTGGAGCTTCTACAAGGGCTTGGCGGAGCTTAATGAAGGAGTGTCGGGGTGAGGATGATAATGGTTCTTCAGGGGGGCCCTTGCTGAGGTCGTATAGGGGTCTTGCCAACAGGGAGAAGTTAGGGATCCACGCTCTAAAATACCCAGCCAGGCCTTGAAAGGAAAGGATTTCTGTCTTGGTTTTGGGAATGGGCAGGTCAGAGAGGAGTTGTTTTCTGTCTAAGGTAATGGACTTTCTTTGTTGAGACAGAAGGAATCCAAGGTAAGTGACAGAAGGCGAAGAGATTTGAGCTTTGACGGGGGATACTCGGTAACCTCTGGAAGCTAGAAAGTTAAGTAGAGATGCAGTGTCAAGTTGAGACTGTTCCCACGAGGGACTGCAGAGCAGAAGATCATCTACATACTGTAATAAAGTGGACTCGGGGTGATCATGGTGAAACTGTTTGAGGTCTTGAGCTAGGACTTGTCCAAAAATATGGGGACTATCTCGGAAGCCTTGTGGTAAAACTGTCCAAGTAAGTTGTACAGAATGTCTGGTGTATGGGTCCGTCCAGGTGAAGGCAAAAAAATCTTGGGAGGAGGGGTCCAGAGGGATAGAAAAAAATGCGTCCTTGAGATCTAGGACTGAGAAGTGGGATGTGGAAGCAGGGATCTGTGATAAAAGGGTGTATGGATTTGGAACTAAGGGATGGTTAGGGACAACGGCTATGTTGATGAGGTGAAGGTTTTGGACAAGGCGGAAAGATTCGTTGTTTTTTTTAACAGCTAATATGGGGGTATTAAATGGGAGAGTGAGTGGGTCTGAGGTAGTTTTTGTTTAAGAGATCTTGAATGATGGGTTGGAGGCCTATGAGGGCTGAAGTGGTTAGTGGGTATTGGGCTTGACAGATATACTGAGAGGGGTCATGTAATTTGATAGAGGCAGGGGGACATAGGGCCATGGAGGGGCTTGTAATGTCCCAAACTTTGGGATTTACAGGGTGTATAAGGGCGGAACCGGAGCTTTCATTGGGTAGAGGGGAGTTGTCGGCTATGAGGGCCATCAGAAAGGGAGTACTGGGGGCTGTGGGAGTGGATATAGTTATGGAAACGTGGAGGAGGGAAAGGATGTCCCGTCCTAGTAAAGGGATGGGACACTGGGGCATAACTAGGAAGGAGTGGGAGAAAGGTATTGGACTGTCTAGGATTGTGCATAAAAGGGGGGGGGTTTTAATGGGAAAATCTGTTTACCTCCTACCCCGACTATAGGAGTAATGGCTGGCGTGGTAGGGCCCCGGTATTCTCACAAGACTGAGAAGGTGGCTCCAGTATCTAGGAGGAAGGAGATGGGGCGACCGTCTACTGTTAAAGTAACCCTGGGCTCCTGTTTGGTGATGGAAATGGTCGGGCGAGAAGCCCCCGGGCCCCATCAATCTTCTTCTGCCAGCCCCACTATGGCGGGCTTAGGATAGGGGTTGTTCGTCCAGCCTCCCCTTCGGGTGGTTGGGCAATCAGACCCCCAGTGGCCCTTTTTGTGGCATCTGGGGCATGGGGTGGTAGGAGATCTGGGGGAGGGGCACGCCCTTGACCAATGTCCCTCTTTTCCGCACTTGAAACAAGCTCCTAGGGGGTGCTTGTCTGTAGAGGGGCGCCCAGGTTGTGGTTTTATCAGCTGGGCCAACATGTGGAAATTGGCCTTATCAGCTTTTTGTTTACGGCGTTCTTTCTCCTCCTCCCGGTTATGGAAGACTTTAAAGGCCACTGTTAGGATCTCAGTCTGTGGGGTAGCGGGGTCCTGTTCTAACTTTTTGAGTTTAGCTTTAATGTCGGGGTAGCTTTGAGCTAGGAAGTATGTCATAAGGACCTGTTTTCCTTCAGGTGTTTCTGGGTCCAGGCTGGTATACTGTAATAGGGCTTGAGTGAGTCTGTCTAAGAACTCAGAGGGGGTTTCGTCTCTCTTTTGAATTATGTCTTGGAGCTTTTGAAAATCGACTACTTTACGAGCTGCCTTTTTTAGACCTGCTATTAAGCAGGAGGCAAAAATATCTCGAGAGTGGAGACCCACGGCGGTGTTATAATCCCAGTGTGGGTCTTGTTCGGGGACAGCAGTGGGGCCAGGGGGACAGGTGGGGTCAGTCCTGTGGGTTTCGGTAGCATGAGTTTGGGCGAAGTCCCAAGCTCGTCTACACTCTTCGGGGAGGAGAGTATTGGCCAGGAGCATGAAAATGTCATGATGCATGAGGCTGTAAGACTGGAGGGTCCATTGAAACTCCCTGATGTATGTCGTGGGATCAGTGGAAAAGGAACTTAGGTGTTTCTCTAATCGGGCTAAATCTCCTAAGGAGAAAGGGATGTGAACGCGCACGATGCCTTTGGATCCTGCTACTTCCCGAAGCGGGGTGATAGTTTTGGGAGGCCCTCGGGACAGAGTCTGAGGGGGACTGAAGGGTTCTGGCTCAGTCTGTGTGGGGGAAACAGGTGATGGGGGCAAAGCCGCGATAATTTTGGGAGGCCCTCGGGACTGAATCTGAGGGGCAAAGACGGACGAGGCTCTTGGAACTTAGTTAGAGGGGGGCTGAAAGGCTCAGGCTCGATTTGCGGGAGGGGGGAAGGTGAGGGGGACGGAGGTGGAGGGGGTGAGGTGCAGGAAGAGATGGTGGAGGAGGGGGAAGAGAGAGGATGGGAGGCTTCTGCGGGGGTGGAGGCTGCCGCGATAGAGGAAGAGGGAGGGGCTGTTGTAGGAGAAGGGGAAGGGAGAGGATGGGAAGCTTCTGCCACGGGGAAAGAGGCAGCGGTGGCAGCGGTAGAGGAAGGGGGAGGGGCTGTTGTAGGAGAAGAAGGGGATAGGAGAGGACGGGAGGCTTCTGCCACGGGGAAAGAGGCGGCAGCGGCGCCGGAGGGTGGAGGGGTTGTAGGAGGGGGAGGGGCCGAAGGGGGAAGTCTGTATGGCGGAGGCTCGTCTACCGGGTCAAAGGTAATTGAAGAGGGACTGGGAGTGTGTGGAGGGGAGGGAGACCGCTTGCAGGCTAGGAGAACTTGGGGCGGGGAGCAGGTGGTGCAGAGGCTGGGATTTTGAGCTAGGAGGTGAAAAGCTTCAATATAGGGAATCTCCTTCCATTTTTTCAGGCGCTGGCAGTAGTTAAAGAGATTGCGAGTGATGTTAGGATCAAGAGTTCCCCCTGCAGGCCATTGGTTGTTATTGTCTAGGGGGTATGTCGGCCAATCTTGGGAGCAATATTTACGGAGAAGTTTTGGTTTTATATCAGGCGTCAGGGAGAGGGTAGCCAGATGCTTAAGCAGGCATTCAAGAGGTGAACTTTCAGGGAGGGATGAGGAGGCTCCCATGGCTAAAGGACAGAGAAGGAGACAAACAGGGGAAGACAAACGGAGATCCTCCGACTGGAGGCAGACCACAAGGAGATAAAGGGAGTCCCCGATGATCCTTGGTGGTCTGCGGAAACTCGTATACGAGTCGGAATTTCTTGGGAAGTGTGGGTCGTCACCCAGACTTCCCTAAGAAGGCAGAGTGCTGGAGTCACGAGGTACCTAGCGCTAGGCGTTTTCAGCAGACTGAACAGGTTTCGGTGGACGGAACAGAAGGAGGAGGGGGCGGGAAAGGGTGCGTTCTCATCCGCAAAGGAGTCACCTCGTTTATGGCTGTTGGAGGGGGGGTGCCTGAGAGTCTGCTGCAACTGTGAAGGCCTGAGGTGGGGATTTATGGCTGTCAGAGGAGGGGCCTGAGGGTCCGCCGCAGCCGTGAAGGCCTGAGGCAGGGAGCGTTCCCTCCTTGTTCCCGAGTGTCAGGGCCTTCCCGGACGATCACGGTCAATGGCACTGCGATAGCTTGGGGAAGAGTGGCCCACCCTGGGGAAATTTTGCTTAAAAAGTTTCAGGCCTGAGGCGGGGGTTTATGGCTTTTGGAGGAGGGGCTTGAGGGTCCGCTGCAGCCATGAAGGCCTGAGGCGGGGAGTGTTCCCTCCTCGTTCCCGAGCATCAGGGCCTTGCTGGACGATCACGGTCAATGTCACTGCGATAGCTCTGGGAAGAGTGGCCCACCCCGGGTTGAAAACTTACCTAAAGGCCAGAGAGGAGTGGTGAGTGTGATGAGCCAGCGCCAGAAAAAGAGGACAAGGGCAAGCTGCTGCTCGTGTCGGGGGGAAGACGGGGCCCAGTTGGGGTGTCCCGTCTCCCGGGTTTTGGCACCAATGAAAGGAAAGGAGCGACACATAGCAGCAATTCACCGGAGAGTTCCACTTTATTAGGAAAAGGTGCTGGGTTATATAGGAAGGGGCATGAATTGATTGAGGTGTCACTTCTACAGGGCTGGTGGCTGTTGGCTAGGTGCTGGGATTGGGAGGGGGGCGAGAGGTGATTGGGCTTCAGGTGGCACCGGCGGGAACTGAGGTCCCCGAAAAGAAGCCGGAAGTTTGCCATCTTACTGGTGGGGACCCTTCAGTCTTATCTTGCTCCTGCCTAACCCCAGGATGTATGTCTTGCAAGAATAATGTGCAGCTGTGGAAAATTACTATGAGTTAAGTGTTTTGAAAATGCTATATAAACCCTTGGCTTTGAGTGCTTGGGGTCCTTGTTGAGACCCGCTGCATCGGGCTGACACTTGGACCCCAGCTAGCTGGCTGAATAAAGACTTTGCTTGAATTTACATCTCTATGCCTGTGTAGTTTGTTCTCTGGAGAAGCCTCTGAAGCCTGGACCCTAACAATATGGAATTTGTCTTACTGACTTATTTCAAATAGTATAATACCATACACTCTAGGTCTGTCCATGTTATCACAAATGGCAAGATTTCATTCATTTTAAGGCTGGGGAATATTCTATCATATGTACTTGTGTGTGTGTGTGTGTGTGTGTGTGTGTGTGTGTGTGTGTGTGTGTGTGTATAATATTGTTAGTCCAGGGAGAGGAAATCCCGGGGCAAAATACCTCTAAAAACAGGAATCAGTCAAAGGAGGAAATAAAGTTTAAAATCTGTTTATTGCTCACAAACTGCAGTCCAGGCCCTTCTCTCTCTCCTGCTCTAGCAGAAGCCAAACCAGCCTTCCCCCTCACTTCTCACATACAGATAAGCCCTCTGTTGCCCAGGTAATTACCCACTGATATAGAGATGAACTTCTCTCCACCCCTGAGGAAAGATGCAAATGTAGTAAAGCCATACTTCTTTCCACCTCTGAACACCTGTTGATCTGCAGATGTCCCAAAGCCAGGCAAGATATTCTATAACTGTTACAGTTTTACCCACAAATATACACACATACACACACATATATATGCATGTATATCACATATTCTTTATCCATTGCTCTGCTGATGGACAGTTAGGTTTGTCCTGGGTTATGTGGTTTCCTGTTTTTAACACTGCGAGGATCTTCAGTGCTGTTTTCCACAATTGCATTCCCATTTCCCATTCCCATTTGCAGTGCACCACATATTTTCCCTTTTCTCCACATCCTTGTCAACACTTGGTATTTCTTGTGTTTTGAACAAAAGCCATTTGACTGATATGAGGTGACATCTCACTGTGGTTTTGATGTGCGTTTCCCTGATAATGAGCAATGTTGAGCACATTTTCATGTGTCCATTGGCCATCGGGGTGTCTTCCTTGAAACATCTGTTCAGGCCACTTGCTCATGTTATTGGTTTATGTGTTTTGTTGTTGGTGAGCTAATAAGCTCTTTCTATTGTTTGGAAATTAACCCCTCATTGGATATATCATTTGCAAACATACTGTCCCATTCAGTAGGTTGGCTCTTTGTTTTGTTGATGGTCTCCTTCATTGAGTCCATGAGTTTATTCCCCATCCATAAGAATTCTTCTTGGTGTTTTCCATTTTTAGGTCTTATATTTAGGTCTTTAATACACTGTGAGTTTATTTTTTATATTGTATGAGTGGTCCTGTTTCCTTTTTTTTTTTTTTTTTTGCATATAGATGTCTAGTTTACCCAACAACAGTAATTGAAGGATTGTCTACTCCCTATCATATATTCTTCCCTCCTTTGTCATATACTAATGGACTGTTTAAGTGTGGTTTTGTTTCTGGGCTGTCTGATTTTTTTCTGTGGTCTTTCTGTTTTTGTGCTGAGACCATACTGTTTTGATTTCTGTAGCCTTGTGGTATAATTTGAAAGCTAAGAGTGTGATGAGTCCAAATTTGTTGTTCTTGTTCAAGATTGCTTTGCCCATTCTGGGCCATCTGTGGTTCCATGGTTCCATACAAATATTTGGATTATTTGTTCTAGTTCTGTGGAAAGCTCCATGGGTATTTTGATAGGGGTGAGATTGAACATGTAGATTGCTTTGGGTAGTGTGGGGAAAATGGAACTTTCTGGCCAGGATTTCCACCTGGTCGTAACAGTGCCCATTGTATATACCTACAAGAGCCTGTTTAGTTTATGAAGAGCATTTGTATGTTTAGTTTTGCACATCTAAGGGATGTTCACCAGTGACAGCACAGCTTGTCAGTCATGGGAGTGCTGGCACTGTGGAGGGGTGGAGAGGAAACACCCATTCTCTCCTCCCCTCAGTTTCTGGTACATAATTGGTCAGGTGTCTTCTTGTCACCAGAGACCCACCAAAGAGTTCCTCACATTAAGAGGGGTGGTGAAGGAGAGGAAGAGTCACTGTCAGAGGACAGCAGAGAGAGCACTGTGGAATCCTGGCATCCCCTGAGGATTAAGCCTGTGCTGGGACACAGACCTGTGGCTAGAGGCTGCATTTGAGCCAGCCATGTGTACTGAGTTGTTTGTAACCACCATGAGAATAAATATGCTAACCCCTCAATCCCCAAATTCTTGCCCTTGCCTTATTCAGTCTGGCTTAATTGAGAGAGAACTTGTCCTGGGTGGAGAGCCCCCTCCTCCCAGAGCTACAGGTAATTTTAACAATACTACTTATTTTTATTTTTATGTTAATATCAACCATTTTAATTCTTCCATTCCATGAGCATGAGATACTTTCCATTAACTTGTGTCACTTTCAGTTTCTTTCCTCAATATCTTAGCATTTTCAGAGTATAGGTCTTTCACCTACTTGGTGAAACATCCTCCAGATATCTTAACTGCTTTTGCTACAATTGCAAGTGGGATTGTTTTCTTACATTCTCTTTCTGCAAACCTGTTTTTTAAATATATTTCTCTATATTCATCTTGTATCCTGCAGTTCTACTGAATTCATTGCTTAGTTTTAATAATTTTCATTGGAATCATTAGTGTTTTCTAGATAGAGTGTTATGCCATCTGCAAATTAATTATAATTTTATTTCCTCCTTACCAGTTTGGGGGACTTTTTTTCTTTTTCTTGTCTGATTTCTTTTTCTTTCTTGATTTCTGTGGCTAGGACTTGTAGTACTGTGTTGAAGAAGTGCTGAGAGTGGACACCCTTGTCTTTTTCTTGATCCTATAGGAAACATTTTCTGCTTTTCACCATTGAGTATGATTTTGGTTGTGGGTTAGTCCTATGTTTACTTAAAATATTGAGTCATGTTCCCTCTCAAACCACTTTGTTTTTAGAGATATTTATCATGAATTGACATTTAATTTTGCCAAATGCTTTTTGTTCATGTTTCAAGATGATCATAGTTTTCATCCTTCCTTTTGTAATGTGCTGTATCTCACTGAAAGATTTGTTAATGCTGAGCCATCATTGTTTCCTTGGAAAACATCCTACTTGGTCATGGTCAGTGATCCTTTCAATGCATTTTTGAACTTGGTCTGCTCATGTTTTGTTGAGTATTGTGGCATCTATGTTGAGCAGGGCTATTGGGCTGTAATTTTTCTATTTTTCTGGTGTTTTTTTTCTTGGTTTTGATATCAGTATAATGCTAGCCTTGTAGAATGAGTTTGGAAGTGTTTTATTCCTCTTTTAATTTTGAATATTTTGAGTATACATATCAGTTCTTTTTGATACATGTTTCATAGAATTGAGCTGTGAAGTCATTTGGTGGTGGACTTTTTTGTTTGGAGATTTTTTTATTACCAATTAATTTTTGTTATGAATAGTCAATCTGTTCATATTTTCTATTTCATCCTACTTCAGTCTTGGGAGAGTGTTGGTTTCTAGGAACCTATCCATTTCTTTAGGTTGTCCAATTTATTGGCATATAATTTTTCCTAGTAATGTCTTTTAAACCTTTGTACTTATCTTTTTCTAATGAGTCTCACCAGAAGTTTATCATTTTTGTCTCTCTGGAGAAGCAATTTTTTAATATTTTTGTAATACTACACAGCATTTAATTCTGGCCCTGCTTTATTATTTTCTTCCTTCTCACTTGGGGCTTTGTTCTTTTTCTAATGCCTCTAGGGGTAATTTTAGAATGCGTATTTGAAATTTTTCTTGTTTCAGGAGGTAGTCCTATATTGCTAGAAATTTATCTCTCAGAAATGCTTTTGCAGTGTCCTAAAGATTTTCATCTATTCTTTTTTTTCTAACTTTATTCAGTTTTCAAGTATTTTTGGTTTTCTTCTTTGATGTACCTGTTGCCCCATTGGTTGTTGAGTATCCTATTGTTTAGCCTTGATGTATTTGTGGTTTTTTTCCAGTTTTCCCTGAAACTGATTACTAGTTCCCCTTCCATTGTGATTGGAAAAGATACTTCATAGGATTTGACTCTTAAGTTTACTGAGATTTGTTTCATGCCTGTTGTGTGTTATCTCTTGGAAAGTGCACATTTAAAAATATGTATTCTATTTGTCTTGGGATGGGTTCTTGTGTATACATTGGTTAAATCCATCAAAGCTCCTGTTTCCTTTTCTGTTTTCTGTGTAGATGGTCAACCCATTTATGTCCATCCATAGGGTGTTAGAAATTCCTTGCTATTATTGCATTACTGTGTTTTTCTACCTTTATGTTTGTTCATATTTGTTTTATAGGTTTAGGCATTCCTCTGTTGGGTGCATATATATTCATAGTTTCTATGTCTTCTTGCTACACTGATGCCTTTATCATTATGTAATGCCTTCTCTGTTTGTTGTATGTTCTTTGTCTTAAAGCCTTTCCATGTCTCATAGTAGTATTGCTTCCCATCATTTTATTTTTTTCAGTTTCACTTGCATAGGGTATCTTTTCCCATCCCTTCACTTTTAGTCCATATGTGTCCTTCAGTGAAGTGAGTCTCTTGAAGGAAGCATACAGATGATCTTGCTTTTTCATCCAGTCACACTGTGTCTTTCAAATGGAGCATTTAGACTCTTCATTTTTCAGTGATTATTGATGTTCCTTCCTTATTTTCACTTTGTGAATTTTCTTTTTTTGTAGTCTTTCTTTGTTCATCACTCTCTTGGTTATGAGTGTAGTTTTTTTAGTACTGTGCTTGGATTTTTTTCTCTTTATTTTCTCTGTATCAACTCTAGGTTTTTAGCTTGTGGATACCATGAGGTTCACCTATAATATACTAAGTGTACAGCAGCCTATGAAACTGATGGGCACTTAATTTCAGATGCATTCTAATGTTATTAAATTTTTACTCCCTTCTCCATGTTTCATGCATATGATTGCACGTATTCATGATGACTCCCTTTACAAATTATTTAGATAAATTGGATATTACTGGTTTTGTCTTTTTATGTTAATTCTGGCTTTCAAGATATTGTTTTACTGCCTTTGCACTTTGATTGCCCTGGAGAGTGAAATTATTATCCTTTGATAATCTACAACACTGCTTTTCCTTTTGTGTTTAAACAAGTCCATTTAACTTTATTTAAAGTTTCATTTCAGTGGTAGAGAATTTCTTTAATTTTTGTTTTTCTGGGAGACTCTTGATCTCTTCTTCAAGTCTGGATGACCTTCCTGGGTAGCAGGTTCTTGATTGGAACTTCTTCGCTCCCAACACTGAGTACGTTCTGCTGCTCCTTTCTGGTACATCAATCTTGCTGCTGAACAGCCATCTGATAGCATGAAGGGGTTTCCCTTGTGTGTCACCAGCATCCTTTCTCTTGCTGCCTTTATGATTCTCTCTTTATCTTGAAACTTTCACACATTTTCATTATCAGGGTCTTGGTGTGGTCTCCTTGGGTTCCTCTTGTTTGGGCTTCTGTGTGGTTCCTGGGCCTACATGTCCATTTCCTTTCCCAGGTCAGGAATTTTTCAGCTATTCCTTCTTCAAATGGGTTTCCAGTACATTCTGTCTCTTCTTTTTCTGGGACTCCTGTCGTGTGAATGTTGGTGGGCTTGATGTTCTGGTAGAGGTCATGTAGGCTATCCTCATGCTTTAAAACTTTCCCTGTCTTCTGCTAGTGTGCATGCTCCCCACCCATATTCCCCTGATTGCTGCACCACTCTGTCCCCTCGAGTCTACCATTGATTTGCTCTGATGTAGTTTCCCTTTCAGTTACTTTGCTCTTCAGCCTTGATTGGTTCTTTCTCCTGGTTCCGCTCTCTTTGTTGAAGTTCTCACCAAGCTCATCCACTCTTCTTTCAAGTTTCTTGAGTATCTTTGTCACCACCACCTTGGACTCTGTATCAGATAGATGGCTTAACTCCATTTCATCTAGTCTTTTTCTGATATTTTGTCTTGTTTTGTCATTAGGAGATATTCCTCTGTCTCCTCCTCTTTCTTGATTTCTTATGTTTGTTCCTGTGAATTAGGTACTTCTCTTAGTCTTGAAGGAGTGGTCTTGGGAGGGAACATCTCCTAGGTAGACCACATGTGCTGGGTGGGTTTGGATGGTGGAATGGAGCTCCAACAGGTGCAGGCTGGGGCCCCACTCTGCCCTGGGGCTGCTCTCCTAGGGCAGCTGCCTGTGATGCAGGCAATCCGAGGCCCCACACAGAGAGCACCCAAGCTTGTCTGCCAGAGTCAATGCAGGTGCAGGCCTAGTTTGTCTTTGTACCTATGCACTCATGCCGCCTTGGTGGCACAGCTGGATCTCCAGAGATCATGTGCAGTCACAGGCAAGGGAGTCACCTTTTGGGGACATCTAGGGCTGGAGTGAGCCAGTGGTCTCTGGGCTTGCTGGGAAACTACTCCCCTCTCTGCTGTCAAGGTGGAGGTGAAGTTCCAGTGCATTTTGGTATTTGGATATGAGTAGGTCTATTTGAAATAACATAGTAGCTTTTAGAACTGTTTCTTTCTATTCATATGAAAAAGGTGCTGATCAAAAAGAGTTGGGTGATGGTAGCAGGAATTCTAGGAATAGCAACATCTTTACCTTTCTGTTTAGTAGAGTGATTCTGAAGTAATTTTTTACTCATGTATGAAAGTGGTAAGGCCAAATTAATCATGTTGAGATGAAATGATGTAAAGGCCCTATACCTTGGCCTGATGTGTAGGAGACACACCATTTGCAGTTATTTGCTTTCCTGCCTGGGTTTACTGCCTTATTTCACAGTTCAAAGTGGTCCAAACCACATTTCAAGCAAAATCTGTCTCAAATTGCATAGAAACACTTGGCAGGATATTTTCAGAGGTCTGTTGAAAATTACTCTTTCTAGACACTGTTTGCAATTTGTTTTTTCTCTCCATCACACATTCCTTTTTTATTTTTGCATTTCCTGTGATTGTAGGCTCACAAGTGCAGCAGAGGGGCACTGCTAGAAGAGCCTGTAGACTCTTTAAGGGCTGTGCCTGGTGCCAAGCCTCTGGCTGATGCTCTGTTCATCCCACAGCATCTGTGAGCACCTGATGTGCTTTGTAAAGTGCTCTTTTGCTCCCACAAGCTCAAGAGATCCTTGTCATTGCAACTCAGATCCATCACCTGGATGAACATCTTCAAGGTCACGTGTATAGTTACTGACCTGCCCTTCCAGTTTCCTTCCCAAGAGAAAGGGGCTTAGCCAGGGTGCTGTGGAGCAAGCAGGGTCCTGGCCTGCAACCCCCACTGGCTTGGAAGTAGGCCCAAGCTGCTTTGCTTAGAAACTGAGGTATGAGTAGAAGGGCCTTGGGTGGCCTGGGCCCCAGCCAGGGCACGACTGGGCTGTGTCATGAAAAGGGGCCTGGGTGTGGTGTGTTCCAAAACATGGAGTAGGGGATGCTCTGAGAGAGATCCTGCAGGAGGGGGCACTGGGCAGGTTCTTCCCTGCTTTGTGGGTCCCCCCATGTGCCCCAATGGCCTCACTCCTGGTGTGACCACCTCCCTTCCTCAGGTCTGAGGCAGTGTCACTATGGGCCCTGTTCCCCAAACAAGACTGAGACTTAGTGGAGACCCTAGATATTGAAAACTGAGCCAATACCTTAAAAAATGTGATATTATGTTCACAGTGTTGCCCTTATAGAGATGAGAGTTAAAAGTACAGAAGTGCATGGACACAGATGTACCCATCCTGTAATTATGAGTGAAACATTGGAAATGGCCCAAGAGTGGACAGGCAGGACTGCTGGGTAAATAGTGAGATGTGTCCCCTGGGAAGGAGCGAGTGGAACAAGACTGTGTGTGTGTCACCTGTGGGGCCTCAGGGTGGAAGAGCACATTCCCTCACCCCCGTCACACACACACACACACACACACACACACACACACACACACACACACACTCATCAGGCATGAGTGCACTTAAAGGCAAACGCCTGAAATGATGGACATCATTTGTTATTTGCTGGTAGGATTTTGGTAGAAGGAATGTATCTTCTTTCCTTATTCTTATTTAAATCATTACTTTACTAAGTTAATATTAACTGGATAATGCTAAAAAAAGCACAGTATACCTTACTAAGCATAATCTATCAGAAATCAGTGTACACATTTCTGATTTTAATTTTAATATAATATGTACATGAGGAAAACTTAAACATTGTATATGCAGGAAAATAAAAGCCTTTAAAGGTGTTTCCCTGACCCAGACATTTCCCTTAGGGTTTCTGGCTCTTGTTTCATACATAGGAAAGAGGTCCTTATCCTAAGTTAGTGAAAACTTAATTTAATATTGGGGCTTCATTTTCTATCCATCCTCTACTATGCATCAGGGATCTTCTTAATGAACTTGGTTATTTGTATTAAAAATGAAAGAATTTTTAACTTACTCTCCTCACACCTTTTGTGGTCAGACACCAAAGGCCACATATCATTATGATTCCACCTTTATGAACAATCTAGAAGAGGGAAATTAATAAAGACAGGAGGACGAACAGTGGCTCTTAGGGACAGTGGGGGTGGGGAGTGAGGAGTTCCTGATTTGTAAGGACAGAGTTTGTCCCTGATGAAAATGCTCTGGAACTGGCTAGTGCTGTTGGTGGGGCAACACTGTGCCTGTACTTCCTACTGCTAAAAGGGACAGTGTACCAGAATCTGAGAGTTAAATGTCATTTGAAGTGAACATTGTAAGATGAAATAGAGTAAGCCTGCACTATCTGTCAGATGAGAACCAAAAGGGGGAGGCTGCACACATGGGGTGGAAAGGGGCTGCCCTGGAGCTGAAGCTGCACTGCCTGCATCCCTGGGGCTGCAGCTGAGCTGCTGTGGACCAGGGTTCTGGCCCTGGAGCCTCCATGGGAGCTGTGCACTGAACCTGCTTTGGGTCTGAGTCCAGAGCTGCTGCAGGGGCCTGTTGTCAAGTAGGTGCCTGTTCTGAGCCTCATGTCTCACAGGAGATGTGGCTTGCAGAGTCCCAGGCTCACAAGCTGGGACTGGCAGGTTGTTTGTTTTGGCACTTGGGCTGCAGTGGTAAGAGCTATGGAGTGAGCCTGCTTTGGCTCTGGGACTGGGGCTGGCATCTGTTTTTGTTCTTGCTTTGGTCTTTGAAATACATGTGATGCTGTGCCACTTGCAAATCTGGTCATAAAATGTCAGTGCTGTCCTACCTGCTCACTCTGACCCATGTTCTCTGTCCTTCCCTCTCTCAGTCCCTCACATGGGGGACCAAGCCTCCATGTTAGGAACTGTGATATAGAAGTCTACCTGGCCAAGCACTGAGGGAGTCTGACAGACAGACAAACACAGGCCTCCCTTCCAAACCGAACCCTGCTGAAATCACCACATGAACTCAGGAGTAAGGGAACCAGGTCCCGTCTCAGTTTGGCCTGCAGCCCCAGCTTCCCAGAGTTTGGCAGGAGCTCCCAGCTGAGAGCTTCTGATTCCTGGTCCACTGCAACTGGGAGAAGAAATCTTATTTCAGCCACTGAGTTTGGGCAAATGTCCCAGAACTGCAGCAGTAGGTCACTCATGCTGTCATCCCACACCAGGCTCCTGCCACCCCTGCTCTCCTGACAGTCCCCTCCTTTGTAACTTCCACTCTGGCAAAAGTGCCTTCTGTCTCCACATGTCTGCAGGTTGTGCCTCCTGTCAGGCTAACTCACTGGGATTTGTGCAGAGCTGCCTCCTCTTGTCCCATTGCTGGAATTGGAGCATCTCCTCAGCTCAGCCTGCTCAGACCCCTGCACCTAGTGGAGCTCAGGACTCACTCTAGTGCCCTACTGTTTCCCCACAGAGCACTGCTCTTTTCATCCACATGGTGTTTTTGTGTCTTTTGTCCATCTTCCCCTGAGACTTCTCCCTGTGAGCTCCTGCAGGCAGGGGCCTTGTTGGGTCTTCCTGCCCTAGTGCATCTGAGTGCTCAGGGCACAGGTGCTGACTGAAAAGTGGAGTCTGCACTCTAACTGCCCATGTTGATGCCTTTGTTGTTTTCATTACTAGCAGGGGTAGTAGTAATAACATTTGATTAGCACTGTCATCATTTTTAGGCATCAGTATTTTCATTACATACACTATTATGGATTCTGAAAAACATCTTGCCTGGATTTGGGTTGATGACGATTCATAGAACTCACACTTTATGAGTTGACTGCAAGTTTTGCTAGTTGCATAAAGGATGTTTTAGGAGAGGTGGTTCTGCTTTTTTCTCCTGTAATCTTGCACTGACCTTGACTGCTGGTGTGGAGCACCCATGGACACCAGAGTGATGTCTGGAATTCTTGTGGTTTCCCCATGGGCAGGAGAAAGCATGAGAACCCAGTCTTTGTGAGGCAGGTAGAGCTCATGTGCTTTCGTTCAGTTTGTACTTTTCATTCCAGAAAAATCCAACAAGGAGGCATCTGCAGGGCCTTGGCTCCAGGAGAGGACAGTGAATCAGGTTCCCCATGAGGAGCATATCCCCTTTCTGCCTAGAATGCAGAGGAGGAGGCTGGACTGCCCCTTCTCCGGCCTTTGACCTTCAACTGCAGACCAGAGCCTTTCTTTCTGTGCTGTCCTGCGTGGCTGACTCTATGTCTTCAAGTAAGGAGACCTTCTAGGCAGGTGAAAGTTTTTTTGTTTTCCCACAGATCCTGTAGGGAAGGGGCTCAGTGGGTCAGACTCAGAGGCTGTTTTCATGTTTGTTAGGGACTGAGGGTGATTTTGTGGGTGAAATCCCTGCAGAGATTCAGAGACAGGAAAATACAAGGACAGTTGTGTAGCAGACACACAAGATACTGGGACCTTGCAGACAGTTAAGGTGGGGAACGTGGGATGTCCCTGGCCTGTACATAAAGAATTCCTCAGTGAAAAGGCAAATTTGAATAGTTTGTACATGAGTTGATTCATTTTTAATAGTTGATATTTCCTGTAATGTGAAAGTATTTGAAAAACTATGGGCAAAGGGGTATAGTAAAATACATTTTAAGCTTCAGTATTCTAAGTTTCTGAAATGCAGAATTTATTATTTCACTTTCCTGGCTTTCAAAGAAGATAAATGATCTGTAATGTCTTTAAAATATGCTTCTTACCTTTCTAATAATGTGGTGGCAATGTGAAATATTAAAACATATTGGCTCACTGAACATTTTTTCCTAGATTCCAGTGTGATTAGTATTGTTAAAAACTGATGAAACCAGGCTGCTACACAACTATTTTGAGTGTAATAAGATAATATCTTCAGTCAGATTTAGAAGATGAAAACCTAGTGGTGATTCTTAAAACACCAACCATTGCATGCTGCTGGAAACCACTAAAGGTGGAATACCTGAAAATGTCAACATTCAGAATAGTGAAGAACCAAGACCATGAGTGCTTTTTGTCAATGAGATACATTCATTGCACATGCATTTTTTGCCTATGAAAAATGCAGATCTGATGGCATTCAGTAGATTTTTGGGTGTTTCCATTCAAGAAATAACATGAATGTATCTGTAATCTCCTTACTGTTTGTGTGATCCTCTTTCTGGTAGGAATTGATATTTTTAGTGGGAGGTTTTTCATTTGTCAGTTCTGTACTTTCCATTTATTTCTAAATCCAAGTATAATCCTGTGTCCTGTTAAAAGCTTTCCATTCCTCAAACGTAAAATTTACTTTCTCACTTGAGTTCTAAGCAAGGTGGGAGGCCTTCTAAAGGTGAGTGTCTTTACATGAAGTCAGGATGTTTTGTTGGAGAGCCTCATTAACACTCTCTGCTTGGTTCACAGTACCATCCCATCATGATCACTGCCTAAAAAGGTGCTGTCCCTGTGCACTGGTCTGCTTCTGGTGTCAGTATGCTGTATTTTCCAGTTTGCTTTTTCATCCACATTATTTTCAACTTATAATATTTGAATTTAAAAACATATGCTCTTGATACACATATATTTATATATTTGTACACTTTTAGTGTCTGTTTAATGTATATTTTGCATGGGTGATGGCTGATGCATTTGATCTTGATGACCAGTGGTTGTTTGGAAGTATACTTACCATATTTTCTAGGACAGACCTGAAAATATCCCATCTGGTTATTCAGTTCATAAAACCTGTTTATCCATAGTGTAGTATTTTTAAGCCTATCATAGTTTGTGTCTTCAGATGATCAGCCAAAAGAGGTGCAAATTGGGCACAATGACATACTGTAGAGGAATAATGGCTTTTAACTTTTAATGCACACTCCACAGTTGCTCATGTATAATAACTGTGACCATGAGTGGTTTTCTGTCAACATTATCTTTTTACAATTTACTAATAATGACTGCAGGTACACCCTGTTCATTTTTTCCTTCCTTTCAATGCAATGAGTACAGCTTCTGTGGTGTTGGCACTGTTCTTAACGTGAACATACCTTGTCCTCTGACATATTCATGCAAGGCTACTTCCCTTGTGCAATCAAAAGTGTATGAAAAGTTTTAGCTTTTTATATTCTCAATTGTATTTCAGATGTGACCTGATTTCTTAGGTGCATTATATATTCCTTTTGAATTATAAGCACAGAGGAACAGATCAATTTTTATCTTTACCTACAACATTAGCTATAAGGAATTCTATCAAGATTTAAGATTCACTAAATTGGGAAACATATCAGCATTTTCTTTGAATAATTCTGTGTGATCTCCTAAGTATCACTTACACCTGGCACACAACATAGCAACATCTATTGTCACTTGCAGTATATTCAGCCACTTTTAATTCTTTAATTTTGCCACTGTTTGCTCACTAAAACCCTGGCAAATGATGTTTGAATACTTTTTAGATATTTTCTGAATGAGAAAATATCAAGACATTTTATCTCTTCATGGTCATACCTTCTGTTCTCATTATTGTGATCTGAATATTTGAGTTAGAGATTTTGATTTTCCTCCATAACTGCTTAACTATTCAAGTATTCTTGGAACACATGTGAGCCAGTCACACTGAGGCATTTTATTTTTTGTTTCCACAGCAGTCTTTTGAATATGTTTAACCTTGAAGTGAAATAGACACCCATAGTATCTGAATCTCTATATACATTTATGATGACACAATTTTTTGAGAATGATCCAAGACACAGCCATACCAGCGAAAAAACTTTAAAAACTTTCCCAAGTAACATAATATATAATAAGTAAATATGCACATGCATTATCTACTGAACATGAAAACTGCAACATAGTTGTTTGGAAATTATGATCTTCCTGGGTTATTTACTTCTCTGTGTCATAAATTCTATCTTTAAGAAACAAAACACTAGAACTAGGTGACAATCAAAATTAATAGTAATTTCTAGTAGACATTCTAGAAATACTATGTGTTAAAACATGAAAAGTGTTATTTAATACATTTTTATTTTAAAACACTTTCAGTTTTGTAGAAAATTTGTAAAGATAGTGCAGGATTTCACAGTTTGTTCAGATTACTTCCCCTCTTGCTACCATCCCCCATCATTATAGTTCCTTGTTATAATTAATGAACCAGTGTCACTGCATCATAACCATCTACCACCCATTCTTTTTCTCAGATTTCCCTACTTGTGTCCTTTGTCCCCTAAGATCCCATTCAGGTTACCTCATTACTTCTAATGATCTCATCTCCTTTAGGACACTCTTTGTTATCTGAATTTCTGAGACATACTTGTTTTGGACTATCTTTTCCATTTTCAAGATTCTTCATCATCAGCTTTACAGAATTTTTCTCCTGTTGGATTTAACCTGATGTTTCTCTTGTGATTACTTGGAGTTGTGTTTTATGGAGGAAGAAAGCCACAGAGGGCAAGTACCATCCACAGCACCTCATGTCAAGGTCACGTACTTTAAAGGCAACTTAGATTGTTGATGTCCCAAATGGCAGGATTTTTTTTTCTTTCTTTTAGCTGAGTAATATACTACTGTGTGTGTGCCTGTGTGTGTGTTTCACATCTTTATCCATTCCTGTTTCTATGGACATTTAGGCTGCTTCTGTATCTTGGCTATTGTAAATAATGTTGCAATGAACATAAAGATACATATGCCTTTTTAAATTAGTATTTTCATTTTCCATTGGTAAATTCCTAAAGCAGAGTTGCTGGATTATATGGTAGTTTTATTTTTAAGTGTTGGAGGAACCCACATATTGTTTTCCCTAGTGGATACACCAGTTCATATTCCCACCAATGTTATATTAAGGTTTCCTTTTCTCCACGAACTTGCCATTCTAACAGATTTGAATTGAGATCTCATTGTGGTTTTGATTTGCATTTCCCTGATGGTTAGTGAAACTGAGAATCTTTTCACGTGTCTGTTGGCCATCTATATGTCTTTTCTGGAAAAATGCCTATCTAGGTCCTCTGTCCATTTTTTAAACTGGATTGTGTTTTTGGTAGTGAGTTGTGTGAGTACTTTATATGTTTTGGGTGTTAACGCCATATTGAATATGTCATATTTGAACATCTACTATTCAGTAGGTTATTCTTCTGATGGTTGATGGTTCCCTTCACTGTACAGAGCATTTAAGTGTGATGTAGTCCCATTTGTTTGTTTTAACCTTTGTTGTCCTTGACTGAGAGAAATCAAAAAATTATTCCTAAGGCCAGAGTCAAAGAGATTGCTGCCTACTTTTCTTCTGGAAATTTTATGATTCCATTCCTACATTTAAATCTTTAATTCATTTTTTTTTATTGAAGGGTAGTTGACACACAGTATTACATTAGTTTCAAGTGTATAACACAGTGATTCAACATTTATATACATGATAATTCTAGCTACCAGCTATCATCATACAAAGTTGTTACAATATTTTCACTATATTCCTTATGCTATACATTACATCCCGGTTACTTATTTATTTTACAATTGGAAGTCTGTACTTTTTTTTTTTCTTTAATTCATTTTGAGTTTATTTTTGTATATGCTTTAGGAAAGTGGTCCACCTTTTGCATATAACTGTCCAGTATAACCAACACCATTTTTTGAACAGACTTTTTCTCATTATGTATTTTTTACCTCCTCTGTCATAGATTAATTGACCATGTAACTGTGGGTTTAATTCTGGGCTCTCTGTTTTGTTTTATTGATGTAAGGATCTGTTTTTGTGCCAATACCATATTGTTTTGATTACTATAGCTTTGTAGTATACTTAGAAATCTGGGAGTCTAATACTTCCATAATACTTACTTCTCAGTATTGCTCTGGTTGTTTGGGGTCTTTTGTAGTTCCACACAAATTTGGGAATGATTTGTTCTAGTTCTGTGAAAAGTGTGATTGTTTTTTTTTTTCAGGATTCTAACCTTTATTCTTTTTTATATTCTTTTTTTATTGGTGAAGGGGATAACATGGTACAAACATCAAATTATAAAGTAATTTAGTTACAGGGAAGGAATTACAGCATAGGTAATGAAGCTCATAACATTGTAACAGCTTTGTAAGCTGTTAGTACTTTGCTAGAGAGTGCATTGAATCTCTAGATTGCTTTGTGTAGTGTGGACATTATAACAATATTAATTCTTCCAGTCCATGAGAATAGTTTATTTTTCCATTTACTTGTGTTGTTTTCAGTTTCTTTCATCTATATTTTATGGGTTTGAGCATATAGTTCTTTTACTTCTGTGGCTGAGTTGATTCATTGGTATTTTATTATTTTTGATGCAATTGTAAATAGGAATGATTTCATAATTTCTCTTGTAATTCATTATTACTGTGTAGAATCATAACAAACTTTTGAATATCACTTTTGTATCCTACACCTTTACTGAATTCACTTGTTAATTCTATTAGTTTTGTACTGAAGGCCTTAGAGTTTTATATATATAGTAATTATCAAGTCATTTTCAGATAGTGACAGTTTTACTACTTCCTTTCCAATTTGTATGTCTTTTATTTTTCTTTTCTAATTGCTATCACTAGGACTTGAATACAATACTTAACAAAAGTGGCAAGAATGGATATCCTTGTCTTGTTCCTGTTTTTAGAGGAAAAGCTTTCAACTTTGCACTGTTGAGTCTGATAGGTGTGGGTTTGTCATATATGGCTGTTCTTATATTTAGATGTATTCTCTCTATACACACTTTGTTTAGAATTTTTATTAATGAATGTTGAGTTTTGTCAAATAATTTTTCTGCTTCTGTCAAGATCATATGATTTTTATCTTCCAATTTGTTAATGTGGCATGTCAAATGGATTAATTTACAGATATTGAACTAATCTTGCATCCCCAGAGTAAATCCCACTTGATCATGACACATGACCCTTTTATTGTATTGTTGAAGTTCCCCCATCTGACCTCAGCCTATATGTTACCTCCTGGAAATGGCTTCCTTTAGCCTGGCCCTCCCTCCTCTCATGAATTGCTATCTCAGTGCCCTACCTAGTGACTTAATGTAACTGGTTACAATGAGAGTCTGTCTTTTTTGTTTAACTGTTTGCTTAGATGTTTTATCATTGGTGGTCTTCCCATGCTGAAGACTGGTCTTCCTTGCATGATTCTATTCCCAGGGACTAGCACAGCAGTGAGCATAGTGTAAGTAATGAACATTGTTTTGAGTATTGTGACATAATGAGTTATATAAAATATATACTTAGTCATTCAATGACCCAAATATATATTCCTAGGTCTATTTGGTCCTCATCCACACTTCCTGAAATATTGCAGGCCTTAAAGGTCAAATGGATGTCTTGTCATGTTAATGAGAGACTTTTGGACGTGACCCAGTCATGGTGGCTAGAGGTTGAGTCAGCCAATGGCCAGTGATATAGACAATGAAGCCCTCAGCAAAAACCATGAGAAGGGCATTTCTCTCTCTCTTAGATCCTGTTTCACTATCAAAGAGAGCTTCCACATTAGGGAGCCAAAAAATTACATGCACCACAGAGCTAGTCCCCAAGCTCCAAGCTCCACAAGGATAGAAGCTCCTTTATTTGGGAGCTTGCCCTATGAAGCTCTTTATTTGGCTGTTAACTTGTATCCTTTATAGCACCCTTTATTAAACTGGCAAATGTGTTTTCCTAAGTTCTGTGAGCTTCTCTAGTAAATTAATTGAACCTAAGCAGTAGGTCATTGGACCCTCAAAAGTGTAGCTGGTTCTTCAGCATTGCAGGGAACTGCCTGGGCCTGGGACAGGCTTCTGGAGTTGGGGGTGGTGGAGAGTCTTGTGGGATGGAGCCCTTAACCTGGGGAATCTAATGCTATCTCTGGGCAGATAGCGTCAAAATTGAGTTGTGTTCTCAGACACCCTGCTGGTGTTTAAGAATTCCTTGGTGTGTGTGAGATGACCTGCTTTCTCTCTCTATCTTTCTTTCTATCACACACACACACACACACGCCTTGTTGGAATCATGTCTGCAGACTCAAATGGAGGTTGTACTACAATGTGTATGAGAAAACACATTTTGTGTCTGGGTACTGGGAGTTGGTAGAATGACCCAGGCTGTCAGAAATATGTGGGTTTTGAAGAGAAAGAATGAAAGGCAAAGGATGAGGAACCTTGGATGCCTGGATGGCTGCCCACTCACCCTTCATATGAAGGAGCAGCTGCACTGCCATCAGTTACTGCGGGTACAAGTTACCAGTGGAATTTAGAAGTGGCAGTGGCTCCAACTCTTCTGGAGTTGGCTCATTTGGCATGTAAGGAAGTGCAAACTAATAAGAAGCAGGCTAAATACTCTATTCCCTGGTTGTTGTTACCTGTAACAGCCAAAAAGAAAATAAGAAGAAAGTGGTGGGTCAGGGGTTGATGCTGAGCCAAGCTGGGATTTGGATCAATCTGAGTTTCATCCATTAGCCTCAAAGCTGCCTAGAAAGGGAAAATTATGTCAGAACAACAAGGAAGTACCTCTAAGACCTCTAGTCACCAAGAAGATAGCTGATGTAAGAGGATGCAAAAACTAGGAAATGTGTGAAGCAAGGGGATACAGTATAAAGAAACTGGCTCATTGTATAGATTGGCATCACCAGCTTCCTGAAGAACTTTTAGTAAAGTGCATTGTGAGCATCACCAATTTAGGAGTTGTGTCTGGTTTGAATGCTTCAGAGTGGAATAGCAGGTTTGGGCTGCTGCAGGACCTTCCACTCATTCTTGGACAAACCTAGAGGGCTATACATGATCCAGACACACAGGAGGTTATTCCTAAGGGAACAGCCAGCCTGGTGGACTGGATAAGAGCCCCTGTGAGGTCTGTTTATCCTAAGAAGGGGCACTGCCCAACTGCCCCTATAAATGCCAGATATAACACTCCAGAAGAAATAGCAGACAGGCTTCATATGCAAGCCATGTGGGATTGGCTTTAGGATGACTGAGATATTCCCCCCACTGACTATTCCTGTTACACAGGATATGGTGAATGCTCTGGTGAAAGGGCCCCTGTTACATGGGCACCCCATGTAACTTTACTGTGATAAAATTGATTAAGAGTTTGAGGAGTTTTATGAAATTTGTTTTCTCAGCTTCCCCTCAGGGATCTTATGGTACCAAGAACACTACCATAGTTAAGAAAATAGAGAGGGACAAAGGAGAGAGTCAAGGGACTCAAACCAATTGAGTGGAAGTTTTCAGATAGTTACTGATAAATTGAGTGAATCCAGTGGACGCCAATGGGGTGGCAACAGAGCTGTTAATGCAGCACTACTGGAAATTGGGTGGGCCAGTGGGAACCCCTGTTTCCCCAACATTACAGCAGCCCTAAAACACCACTCTCTGTACTCCAGTTTGGAGAATTTGAAAAGCCTGAAGGCCAAGATTACAGCGAGAAAGCTGACCAGGAATCCCTGCCATGGTGGTCAGGCAGGTTAACAAGTTAAATATTAACAAATGGGCCAGGCTCTTCTGGCTGCACCCCCAGCCTGGGTCCTGCGCCATTTGCATATGTATGGGTAAAATGGCCAGGGGCAAGAGGAGAAACTTCCCTGGGACTTCTGGATACAGGGCCCAATGCACTGATTCCAAAACCTGTTGGTGAATTCTTATGGGGTCTAAGCTTAGATTGGGAGGATATGGAAATGCAATGGTTGATGGATGTGAGACGAAAAGTTTGGATGAATATTGGGTATTTGAGCAGGTGTTGTGTGAGGTGGTTGTTTCCCCTGTACCGAATGTATTATTTGGGGTGGATATTATATCTGACTGGGGATTGCTTCTGCTGCCTAGTACAGTAAAACAGAAGGCAAGTAAGCCCACCCTCTGGCCAGTTTTAATTGGGCATGCTAAATGGGAACCACTAGAATTGCCTGAGCCACACAGGTGGCTAACTTGAAACAGTACAGAATACCTGGTGGACAAAAAAAATCACCACTTTGAGTGACATGCTAGAAGCTGGGTGCTGTTGCCCATGAATTCACTGTACAGTGCTCCTGGGTGGCCTGTGAAAATGGTGGATGGCTCATGGAGACCAAAGTAGACTATTGAGGTTTAAATAAAGTTGCACTGCCCATAGCGTCTGCAGTTCCAGACATGGTCTCAACCATAGAGAAAGTACAGCAGGCTAATGGAGGCTGGTACTCAGTAATGGACCTTGCAAGTGCTTTCTTCTCCATCTGGATCTCTGAAAAGAACCAACCAGAGTTTGCCATCATGTGGGAAGGACCCCAGTTTACTTCTGCCATGCTGCCACAGGGTTATCTGAATTCACAAGCTATTTTCACCACTTGGTCAGGAGGGATTTGGACTTGGTACGGGGCTTGAGTGTAATAATACCCTATGTGATGACATCATCATGATAATATCAGAAATAGTGGAGCAGGCTAGGACTGAGTTGAATGCAATAGTGACATACATGACCTATTGGGGTTGGTTAATAAATATAGCAAAGATCCAAGGTCTTGCTCAGATAGTGAAATTCTGAGGAATAATGTGGGCAGGAGCCACCCAGGATATTCCACAGTGTGACTAAGAATAAACTGTCACTCCCCACCCCTAGGTCCAGACAAGAAGCCCAGCATGTGGTTGGTTTATTTGGATTTTGGAAGACTCCTATTCCACTCCGGGGACTATTGTCAGCTCCCGTCTGTGACACTACATGGAAGAAAGCTGTATTTGAGTGGGGTCCTGAACAAAAGCAGGCTGTGTTAGAATTAGAAATGGCAGTCATGCATGTTTGATACCTTTTGGCTCTTATGAACCCCACTCAGACATGATTTTGGAAGTGTCTGTCTCCCAGTCCCCTGCACACTGGAGCTTGTGGCTAAATACCATGAGAGCCTCCCTGCTGTGACTGTTGGGATTTTGGATCAGAAAATTCCCAGATGTTGCTGCCTGGTACACACCATTTGAGAGGCAAGTATTAGCATGCCTCAGTGACTGAAGGACATAAAATAATTTTGAAGCCTGGGATACCCATAATGTCATGGGTGATGTCAGAGAAACATGCTAATAGGGAAGGCAGCACCCAGAAGAGTTCTATAAAAAAACAGAAGCAGTTTGTGCAGAGGCAGGTTGCTGGGAGAATGCTAGGAGACCCACACATTACCATGAGCAGGTAGCATTTCCTCGCAGATGGACACTGGAGCTTCCCGATGAGATGCTGGAACCCACCGCTGCATGAGCTACACCCTAGGAAGAGCTCTTGGATGAACGACAAAAGAGCTGCTTGGTTTGCAGGTGGCAGTTCCAGGCAGAATGGACAATACCCTGTTTGGAAAGTTGCTGCATTAAGACCACATATGGCAAGACTCTGGTTGGGAGGAAGGGGCAGCAAATCAGCTCAGTGGGCTGAACTGCATGCTGCTTTCCTGGCAGCGTTGGAAGAATTGAACAATGATGAAAACCCATACTGTTGGGATTTTTACAGATTCATGGTCTGTAGCCAATGGCCTGGCTGTATAGTCAGGTAGATGAGCAATGAAAAACAACTATGAAAGGAATGCCTTTGTGAGCTGCAGCCATATGGAAATCGCTCTGGGAATTTAAGGACACATTAAAGTAGGACCTGTAGATTCCCATTAGAAGATGCCCCTTTGAGGAGTGGAAGGTGATTGGAGCCATCAAGTGGGCCTGTTGAATGCTGTCCTTTGAAGTGGCTGCCTGCGACCATGAAATGAGTGGACATGGGAGGAGCTGCAGCAGTGCAGATATGGGATGAATCTACAAGTATTCCTCTTGCACCCTATGAGCGACAGAATGCCAACAAGAATGATTCTAACTGTTAATGAAGGAGACAGACTAGTTGGCTACGGGGAAAATTCCCCAGGGGGCACGCCCTGCTCATAGCTGACCTGTGGATTACATTGGAGCAATGCTAGTAGCTCCTGGAGGCTAATAATGGGTCCTAAGCAGAAGAGACACATATTCTGTACTGGGCTCTGCATACCCAGTGGTAGATGCAAATGTTCAAGATACCATTAAAGGTTGGAACAGAAGATCCTGCACCAAGTTGGACCCCCAAGTTGTGTCTCAGACCAAGGAACACACTTTACAGCCCATGGTGTTCTATGGTGGGCAAAGAGTCATCTCATCAGGTGGATGTACCACATTGCATATCATCCTCAGAGCAATGGTTTAATAGGAAATTGGAATGGGCAGTTTAAACACTGACTGTCTAAAATGGGGGGAGATAAAGGCATGAGGGATGGCTTACACACCTTCAGGAGTGTGTGCTCACACTGAACATGAGGGGTGCAAAGACAGGATAGATTCCTCTGTTTTTCTGGGGCACCTGGGGAGGCTGTGGTGGGGGAGGATGTTAGTGCCACTATATAGTTTTTCCTCACATCACCACCACTTTCTTTTTTCCTACCTGATGCAGTGGTTTCAGGACCAGGGCTTCCTCTCTGGGTGCCAGAAGCAGAGAAAATTACTAAGCAAGAAGGTATAACCACACCCTAAATATTTACAACAGAATTCTTAAGGACCTGATGGGTAGACTGTGCCTTCACCCAATGTGTGATGGTCAGGACTGACAGTGAGCACAGCTTTGCTGCCTAGTGGCCAGGATCTGCACCTGGGTAACTGTACCTTCCATGAGTGGGAGTGGACTGAGGGGAGGCATTTGTGAGACTGGTATTGTGCCAGCCATCTGGACTAGTACAGTAGCACCTGATATCCCTTTCACAGGTGGAAAGGTCTAGATAAAGATACATGGAAAATGGAGAGAGAGATCAATTATAGCTTAGGGTAAAGGGATGGGTAAGTGTGTTATGAACTGAGAGAATTCCAACATTTTATTAGTACCTTGAGAGAGGCTCCAAACAATAGAATAACATATCTCTCTTAGTCAAAGCATACCAGATGCCCTAGAGGGTGAAACTATATTTGACAAGACCATCTCTGCATTTGCAACCTGGTAAAGTTGCATGGCAGCCTGTAAACTGGACTTATATCACTCTGGGAGAAACTTGGGTGATAAGATATGTTGACAAACTAAACCAATATAAAAATGTTCATAATGACTTTATAAGTGAAATGAGTTATCACTGCAAATCTGTCCCCAACCCACACTGGCTTCTCCAAATGCCGGGTTTATTTGCATTGGTACTGTTCTATCTGTTGTATAAATGCTATATGAGATGTAAGGGTGTGATAGCATGACCATTTTGCTGTTAAGGAATCCATGTTTGAAAACCAGGGAGTGGACTGTGATAAAATGCTCTCTTATTACTTTTCTCTCTTCCTCCTTTACTGTCTTCTTCCCTAAATTCTTGCTTCCCTTGACTCATCCTCAGCAATACAACAGCACAGAAGCTGTTTAGCTCCATCCTGCACCTGAGCTAAGATGCAGGAGGTGAGGCAGAAGGAGCTGGTGTTGCTGTGGGCCTGGGTAGCTGGGGCCTGGTGCAGGGTGGGGTGGCCCCTTATCTGAGGCATGAGGGTGGGTCAGATTGAAAAGGAACAGCATGGGCAAGGCCAGAGCCCAGAGGAGTCCAGTGTGACTCCTGCAAAGGGTGCTCAGGCAGTGACCAGCTTTGCCTGTGCCCATGGCTGCCAGGGTACTCCTGAGCCTCATCATGTGACCTCTCTGACAGGAGGTTTGTAGAGGCTTTAAAAGAGGAAAAGAAAATGCTCTTGTAGTTTTCTTGGTGTTTTACAAACTACCTCTGGGTAAACCCTGGAGCTTAACAAAACAAATTCACTTCTCCCTCTCTCTGAATTGGGTAATGACTTACTTGGTCCACCCCCACTGCTGGGTAGTTACTGCTTGCCTTAGGCTCTGCCCCATGCTTGGAGCAATGAACTTTATCTCGGCTGCTCACCCTCTCCTCCTTGGTTGTGGAAGGCCTCTTGTGACTGCCCTTCCAGTCACAACTGCGCTGGGCTGGGGCTGCCGGGTTACAGGGACAGGATTGTCTGTCCCCTGCCCTGGATCCATTCACAGCTCTCTTAACCTCACCTGTCAGGACTGCACAGCCCTGAAGTTACCTCAGCTTCCAGCCACCGACCAGCTTGAGGTTTCCAGATCTTGTCTACTTTTTTTGTCCTCTACCGTCCTGCCAGAAACAGCTCCACTTAAAAAGGGGTGTGTGTGAAAATACAGCATTTTATACTTCCAGATATGGCAAAGGATCATTGATATGTAATCATTGTGTGTGTGTGTGTGTTGTGAAAGAGAGAGATCGCATGAGAGCTCTTTAATGGTCTGCCTCTCAAAGTCTTCATTAAAAGGGTATCAAGAATTCATTGCCAAGGTAATATCAAGAAGGTTTCCTCCTATTATTTTCCTCTGGAGTTTTCATAGTTTCAGGTCTTAACATTTAGTCTTTAATCCACTTGAGTATATGTGTACGGTGTGAGATGGGGCTCCAATGTCATTTTTTTGCGTGTGGTTATCCAATTTTCACAATACCATTTGTTGAAGAGACTATTCTTTTCCTGTTACCCTTGGCTCCTTAATCTGATGATTGCATATGTTTAATTCTGTGCTCACTCTTCTATTGTGGTGTATGCCTGTCATGCCAGTACCATGCTGATTTAATTACTATAGCTTTGTAGTACAGCTAGAAATCAGGAAGTGTGATGCCTCCTACCTTGTTCTCTCTGGATTGTTTAGCTATTCTAGGTCTTTTGTGGTTCCATATGGATCTTAAGATTTTTTCTAGTTTTGTAAAAACTGGATATTGGGATATTTTTGGTGATAGCACTGAATCTGCCAATCACTTTGGGTTAGATGCCAAAAGAACAAGCACCAAAGAAAAAATAGACAAGCGGGGCTGCATAAAAGTAAAAAGCTTCTGTACAACAAAGGAAATAATCAAATGAAAAGGCAACTTACAGAATGGGGAAAATATTTGAAAATCATGTACCTGATGAGGGGTTATTATCCAATGCAAGTAACTTCTACAACTCAGTAGAAAAAAGAATTGAAAAGTGTTAGGCTGGAGAAAGGAAAAACAAGGACATGCAAACAGAACAGAGAGATGCCATAGGGGGGGAACAGACCAGACCCCAAAGTCCGTGCCGTATATGGAAAGGGGACAGCTCTCCCTGAATTCCATCCTGATGTGCCAAGACCCAGATGTCAGCCTCCCCCTCTTGGAAGGAAACAAGTTTCTAGTTGACTTATGTCACCTTTAGCCAATTATACCCCTCAACACCCCCCTAAAATAGTTTGCCCACTCCTCCCCCTCCTAATCCCTTATAAGCGCCCCACCTCCCTAACCGGGCAAGACTTCTCTGGCCTCCGGCAAGAAGGCCATAGAACCTCACCCAGGGGTATTTAAATAAATTACCTGGCCATTTGTTGCCTCTCTTTGCCTGCTTATTCTGGCTAGAATTTATCTTACATATGGTGCTGAAATGCAGGAGGAGTGCGAGCTCGAGGCCCCGACCAGCCACCGGCGGCCCCGCCCCCTCCTTACCTAAACCGGGACCTCAGCCTGCTCTCCGCTGCATAGATTATTTTCCTGTGAGTCCCTCAGTTTCCCCAGTCTGCTTCCCTTCCTAACTCCGTTTCACCTGGTCCATCCGAAATCGTAGCTACGTCCAGGTCTGGGCATTCAGCCCATCTGTTGCGAGTATCCGGGATACTCACCCCTGGGCCTGCGGTTGGGGAGACGTCCCTCACCCAGACTCCCAGGCCCTCTCCCCTGACTTGGTGCGGTTGGGACGCTGGGCACGCTCCTCTCAGCGGGATATTTTTTTGGGAAGTGAATGCAGACATGGGAAACCAGCCCATGAAAGCAGAGGCTCAGACCCCGCTGCGGTGTCTCATTTCTAATCTGGCTGTTTGTCCTGGAAAATTCACAAAAGGAAGTTAGTCTTCCTTTGCTCTGAGGCCGGGCCTCAGTATCCCTTGGACAACCAATCTCCCTGGCCCCCTGAGGGAACTTTTGATTTTAGCCTCTTCACCGACTTAACTAATTATTGCTACCGGAGCGGAAAGTAGAATGAAATCCCACATGTGCAGGCTTTTTGGACTTTGCACTCCTGTCAAAACCTTTATGTTAAGTGTTATATTCTCCTGGCCCGATCTCCAGTTAAAGATTGTCAGCCTCTTACTCTGCTCAGTCCGTCCTTTTCAGATCTGCCAGGACCTCAGTCGCCCACCTCCCTCAGCTTGCAATCCCCTCCCCCTCTCTCCACCACCATCTCTAAGTCCTTTGTCTTCACACGTGTCGCCTCCACCTTAAAGTCCTGCATTCTCAACCATGCTGTTGTCCTGCTCTCCTCTTCCAGTGACTGCACGACCCCCTCCCCCTCTCCTTCCGCCTTCACCGCCCTCTTCCTCTACCGGAACACACCCCTCCCGCCCTCTGGTTCCAGAAGCCACAGACAAGAAGCTGAGAAGAGAGACGGCAATTAGATATCAGTAACTTAAGTCTTTGTATCGGTTTGTCTATCTGTGTATATATTTTTATGAAAAAAGTGTTGTTGACTGTAGTCGTTGTATCTCAGTTTGTACGTTTGTGTGTCTAAGTGTATAAATGAAAAATATTTTATTTAAAAACAAGCGCTTGTGAAGATTGAGAAGAAAATGAGATCTTAATATTAAGAAGACTAAAAGCTATACTTTGATAACAACTGTGCAACCTTTATTTGCCTTTGAAATACTTTGTTGTCATTCTAGTTAATTGGATAAGTATTGCTTCATAGCAACCTATAATCCTATTTAAGCAAGTGCCTTAAAACCTGTAACAACTTCCCAAAATCAAATTCAAAAAAGTGCTTTTGCCTCTAGTTAACTCTGATATTTTCCAGAGGGCCCCTGGAACATGTCAGAGCAATTTTTTTCTCATTGGAGAAAGTATTTATCTAATTTAGCTTATTTATCTGATACACAATTACCTGCTTAATTACCTAAGAAGCACTGTCAAAAAGAATAATGCTAAACTTTGTTACTGAATGTTTTTTTGTTACAGAAATATCAGAATTTATGTCAACTGTCTTACAGTAAGCTCTCATCAGATCTTTAACCACGGTCATTTGTAAGTCTTTTGCCATTTATAGTGACTGTTTTATTACTCTTAAGCTAGTAAAGAACTAGATTTCAGCATAACAGGTATTAGTTACATAAGATTAAGTAAGCTAAAGAAGATGATTTTGTGGCTTTTTGTTTCAAATGTTGATAAAGTGTTTTAAGCTTTTTCTCTTAAGCTGACAACAGTTTAGTAAATGACTGTCTCTATAAGCAGAATTGAAACTTAATTTTTCTCTCTACCTGATCCCTCCAGATTTTAAAAACTCTCATAACTATTTTTATATTTCATGGCAGTATATTTATTTGCACAAGTTCAACAAGAATCTGCATTCCTTGTAAGAAGACCAATTAAAAACACTGGTTATACTACCAAGGCTTTGACTGGAATGTCGTACCTGAGCGACACGTGCATAAACTCAGATATGAACAGACAGCTTTAAGGAACTGAGGTTGATTTTATAAGGCCAACAAAGCCCCTTGGAAGAACTGGCGTGGTACCTTGCTTATAGAGTTCCCAGCAGCCTTACCAGGTGAGTAAAGAAGGTCACTTCCTGCCTGCTCTCCTTGGGATGTGCAGGAACCTCAAGAAGAGAGGAATTCACGCAAATATACAGGTACTGCAGGCATAACCTGATGGCAAGTCTGGCTTGGCTTTCTGGCCTCAAGAGGCCCTTAAAAGTTCAATCTGAAATTCCTTACAAAAAGTTCCAGCAAAGCATATTTAAAAGAGCCTATGTAATCAATTGCTCTTCTTGCTGCATTTATGCAAATAATAAAACCAAGTGTTAATTATTTTCTTAATCTGGTTACTTCTAATAAAAATGAGGCTGATTTTAGAGAAAAATATTGTTTCAATAATGCAGTCTTATCTATACTAAATACTAATACTAGTCATTGAAATGTAAACTTGATCCAGAATTCCAGTCCCCCATAATAGCCTGGCTAATGCCCCTACTGGGCCCCTTAATAACAGTTTGTGGTTTACTCTTAGTTGCCCTTTGTGTCCTCAGGTTCCTCCAATAGCAGCTAACCCAGATGACCCGAGTCGCCACCAACCAGATGTTACTTCACTGTTACGCACCTCTTCCCACTGAACCCCCTCCTTCGGCCTAATACCAGCCTCAAACCCCCACGACGCCCCTTGTCAGCTGGAAGTAGCCAGATTGAGTCATCACCCATTATGACCAAAAGGCTGGAATGTTAGGCTGGAGAAAGGAAAAACAATGACATGCAAACAGAACAGAGAGATGCCATAGGGGGAGAACAGACCAGACCCCAAAGTCCATGCTGTATATGGAAAGGGGACAGCTCTCCCTGAATTCCATCCTGATGTGCCAAGACCCAGATGTCAGCCTCCTCCCTCTTGGAAGGAAACAAGTTTCTAGTTGACTTATGTCACCTTTAGCCAATCATACCTCTCAACACCCCCCTAAGATAGTTTGCCCACTCCTCCCCCTCCTAATCCCTTATAAGCGCCCCACCTCCCTAATCATACAGACACCCAGCTGGTGGGCATCTGGATGCCCCTTGGAGCCTGGGTATTGAGCATCAGTATCCCACCCATTATTCTGTGAGGACTTGAGGACTTCGCTGGGGCAATTCCAGGAGCAACCATGAGCCACCACAGGGAGCCTGCTCTCCTTGGGATGTCTCTGCATCTGTCTCAGCATTTGATGTGAGAGGTTCTTCCTCACAGTAGTTATTTGTAATGTCTGATTGCTGTGTGGAGTTCCATTAGGTGCAGTAGCTCTGTGTATATCCATTCCCCTGTTCATCAGCTTTTGTTTAGTTTCTAGAACAGTGATTTTGACTTTGCTTGTTGGGACCAAGCAGGCACATGATATTGGGGATATTTGTGTATCAGGAACACTGTAGGCCTGTATACAGTTTTAGTAGATGCTGGCTATTTTGTGAAGTGGTTCTACCAATGTAAATTCTCACTAGGCCTACATGAATTATCTGATTGTTCCAGAACCTTGTCAGCATGTGATATTACTGGTATTGTTTTCATTTATTTAATCTGATTTCAGACTTAAAAATCGCTCATTATGACTTTTATTAACATTTCCCTGAAATTAAAGAGGGTAAACATTTTTAAAAACATTTGAGTTATTTGCTTATCCCCTTTAATCTAATGCCTATTATAGTTTTTGCCATATTCTTCTGGTGGGCTTTCAGTACTTTGTTTCATTTGACAAAATTATTTACATAGTTTGCTTGGTGTCCTTTACCAGATGCATGTAATTTGAGTCTCTCCCACTAGGTCTTTCCACTGGTGAATTTTGATAAAAACTATCTCATAATATATCTTAATATGATCAAGGTTGTAATTTTCTCCTCTCTGTGTTTCACCGTATAAAAGTGAAAACTTTTTCTCCTCATTGTGGAAGTGCATTGTTGTGTTTCAAATTATAGTTTTGTTTTGTGTTTACATTAGAACTTAAATTAAGAAATGAAGAAGTGATTGATCCCAACAGAAGGCTGGATTACTAAACTGCAAGACAATTCAGGAGCAAATAACCCAACAAAAGTGCAGTGTGAACAATATTGGAAATCCCTGGACAGAGTTAAAGATGAGTGGGATCTGATTAAAAGAGGAGCATGGGGAGGGGAGTGTAGGGGATAAAGGGCCACAATAATTCACAGTCACAACATAAGTTGGTCATGAGGATGGCAATATGCATGGAAAATATAGTCAATGGTTCTGTAACATCTGACTACATTTACAGATAGCAACCACACTAGACAGGGTTGAGAATTTAATAATATGGGTAACTGTTAAACCACTGTGTTGTATATTTGAAACCAATGGAAGATAGTACATCAGTGATACTTTAATAAAGAAAAAGAAAGAGGTGGTGAAAGGCAGGAGGATGGATTACAGAGGCACAAGGAGAATTTTGGAGAATAATGGATATGTTCATTATCTTCATGGTGATGACGGTTTCACAGGCATATACATATGTTATAACTTATCAAAGTACAGTCCTTAAACACCTTATTCTAGGCAAATTATAACTCAATGAAACTGTTTTTAAAAAGTGCCCATGGGGAAAAAATTAAATGTTACATGTGGGTGTAAAGTGAAAAGTCAAGTTTTTCTGAATTCCCCTCCTGCAACTCTGAATGCCTTTGAAGTCTTCCATGAGGACCTTCCAAACATGTGCATCTCCCTCTCTTCCAAGTATTTAATAATTGTTGAGAATTTTGCATTTTTCTCTTCTTGTTTTAGTTTTTCCACATATGCATATATTTTAAACAATGCATTGTTTAAATATATATATATTTTAGAATAAACACATAACAATATCATAATATATGTATAATATCTCAAGTTGTTTTTATCATTCATTGTTAAGTTCTTGAGCTTTAACTGCATTGATAGGTAAAGTGAAGTTAATTCAGCTCTTTGCAGCATAAGTATTCCATTACATAATTATCCACACTAATACTGTAGCCAACTAGCCACATGTGGCTATTGAACAGTTGAAATGTGGCTGTTGTGACTAAGGAACTGAACTTTTTATTTTCACTAATTTAGATTTTAATAGTTACATGTGACTAGGTGAGTAGAGAAGAGCAGGAGATTGAGTTAACAATGGATCAGGCCTACATGATGAAGGCTCCATAAGAGAATCTCTTAACTATAGAGTTCAGATAGGTCCCAGGTTGGTGAACACATCTATGCACCAGAAGAGTGGCACACCACAACTCCACAGGGGCAGAAGCTCCTGTGCTCTGGGCTCCTTCAGGCCTCACCCTGCATACCTTTTCACCTGGCTGTTCATCTGTATCCTTTATGATATCCTTTATAATAAACCAGTAAATATAAGAAAGAAAAGAGTAGAGGGAATGTGGGGAAAGGAACTGATATTACAAGTGAAAATACACAAGCATAATCCAAGCTGATGAAAGACAGCAATCCACAGAAGCAATTAATTCAACATTCCCTAAGCAAAGTATTTGCACAGGAAATCATATGGGATTAATGCTGTGGTTTAAAAAACAAAGCTAACATAAAAGACTTTAGAGGATACAGAGGCTAAACAAGCAAGAATAAGGTGATGTCAAGAGAGAACCATTTTTAAAATGCTGGAAGAACATTCATGTCAAATCAGATTTCTATACCCCTCAGCAATATTGCCCACAATGATGTTTTAAGAAAACACTTAAAGTGTGTTACTTCATAGTTAGCAACCTTGAACTAGAGAAACTACTAAAGTGTGGTGTAAAGTCTGAAATGAAATAACCAGAGATTGAAAACCAGGAATGTAGGCAAAAATGAAGAGGAAAGGAAAAATTTATTTACAAAAAAATTATTCTCTATGAGTTAATTCTAAAAGTCTTATGCAGATTTAACTGTATATAGAATTAAAATGCATGATGACAATACTACAAGTCATGGTTAACAATAGAATTGAAAGTGTTCTAAGGTTTTTATTAGCAATTGGGGAAATGGTAAAACTACTTTATTAGACTACGTTATGTGAGGAATCCTTAATGTAATCATTACTGAACTGCAGAAGGATTTGTATATGATTGCAACTAACAAGACTAGTAAATGAGGAAAACCAAAGTCAGGGAAATAAGTGAATAAAGGAAGTGAATCAAAGGGTAGGGAAAGTGAAAGATGTTGAAATAATCTCAAATGTATCAGTTTAAGTAAAATGTGAATGTACATAACATGAATTTATTTTAATGGCCATTTGACATAGAGTATTGTTAATAAATATTCTGGACATTCACTTACTGATAAACACTTAAATGGTCTCGAATTTTTCCTATTAAAACATAAGTTGTATGGAAGTCTCAGTGCATAGAAATTTCTATTCCTATTGAATATATCCATTAGTGGAAGAAAAAGGAAACATTCAAATGCTGATGAAAATGGAATATACCACCTCCCCATACACTAATGTATTACATTTTTTCATCTACAACAGCATGTGACAGTATCAATAACCCCCAGATAGTTGTGTTTCTGTATAAAGATTTAGGACATTTTGAAGTTACATTGATATAAAACATGTCTTCTGTGGATTATCCAATGATTGGATGATCCACTCATTTCCCCCACGAAAAGGGAAGTAGATGGGGATGTCACTGCATTTTCCAGTAAGTCACGGGCTTCTTGCACCTCAGGAGTGGAGGTGTTATGACAGCCCTTCTAATATGGGGATTCTAAATGAACCCATTCTGGTGAGAAGGGCCCATTCTGGTGAGTGGGGAATCCAGATCAATAGCAAGTGTCCATTTGTGTATGTGGACACTTTCTCGTATGTGAGACCTAAGTTAGACACTAGCCTTTAAAACCAGGAGGTATTTTACTGAAAGTTATTTCCCAGGTGTTAATGTTGGTTAAATAATTTTTAAGGTATTGTACTATTTACTATATGAAGTTTCCTTAGGATATTATGCCAGATGGTCCTGTTTTGTTTCATCAACATCACTGGGAAGGGAAAGTAGTATGTAGCCCTGCACTGTTGAAATTGTTCCCTGTCTGGGAAAATTTTGACGTACAATGTGCTTGTTCTTTTAAAATTTTATTCAGGTCCATGGTGAGCTTTCATGCCCTCAGTGAATCCTTCCCTGATCTAATCATCAGTAATCAAAGTTGATTTCTTTCCCCTTTTTCCCCTATGCCTCTCTCTCTCCTCCTCTCTCTCTTTCTTTTTTCTCTGGTCTTTCGTCAGCCTCACTTCTTTTCATGACAGTCAACTTTATCTAACGCTTTTTAGACATTAGTTTGTCTTTCCTTTCACTGAGATTAAAATAAACAGGGGCAGTGACTTTGTTCAGTTAAAATTAGGATTTTAGGCTTTAGAAAACAAATTGGCACAGAATGGGGGCTCTGTCAATTGGAGGATCAAGTCATATTCCCTCAAAACATGGACATCTTAGTAATGAAAGGGGTAGTAATTAATGAATGACAGCAGGAATGAAGTAAGGTTTATAGTTTCCCTTTAAAAACTATTTTGTGGAGACAGAAATGAGGGATTTAAAAGGGATTAAACCTTCACTGATCAGGTTTATATTTAAACATTATTGTGGTTAGAGTATTACAGAGAAATGATTTGAAATCTTAATGGCAATTTATTGCAATAAATTGTGTAATTATAGTTGAGTGGATTTACTTGGAAAATTTAGAAAGTTTTTGTGCAGCTTGACCAATTTCTTTCAATAAAATATCTGACCACCTTGCAAGGACAAAGCAATAAGTGGACCATGGGCCCTGGTCACTGTGAATTAAGGATACTGTCATGGCAGTGTAAATGTGAATGCCCACTGGAGGCATCTTCATGCTGAACATTCACTTTAGTGAGAGAACCAGTGGGAAAGAAATAAGGAATGCACATATAGTAAAAATGGAAAAAATTATTACAAAATCAATATTAATTTTGATTGCCAGATCATTTAATGTCACTGTGGATGTAGTACTTTGTAGGAAGACTGTCAGGGTGCTCAAGAATTATTCAAAAGTTGACAAGCTTTAGCTGGATTCAGGAAAGTGAATGGATGGTGAGTTGATGAAAGAATGTGGGGAGGCAGGTGTCTGGAATGACACTCAAGTTCAGAGAGGATATTGCGACTAAGTGAGGTTTTGGATACTGAGCAGTGAATTATTTGGGTAGTTGGTTGATTCAACATGGGCCCTGGTCACTGTGAATTAAGGATACTGTCATGAATGTAGTGAGTGGGCAGATGGTACTTGCGTCTCAGGGTTGAAGTCAGAACCATGCTGATTTTGCAGGCATTTCAAGTTCACCAATGGTATTTCGAAGCCAGGAAAATGGTTGGGATGGACCAGAAGAGGTTGTGGATGTAGAACGTGAGATTAGGATTGACTTCAAAAAGTATCAATTGTGTTAAGCCAGAAACAGGATCTGAGAATAACAAGAAGGGGAGGGAGAGAAGGAAGAAGGTCAGGTTTGGTGCCAGCACACTGGCAAATGGTTTTTTACAAAACTGGAACTTTTTGATAGGCATATGCTGTTTCTCATTTGTGAAAAGGAGAATTTTTGAGTAAAGTTGGGATTTGGGTGTACAAGTGAATGTGAGCATCTAAAGGTTGAGAAAGACAGGATTTCTTTGGAGGTGCACTAAGGGAGCTGTGCAGACTACAGTTCATGTCTCCTAAAGCAGAGTAAAAAGAGATACTGCCCTGCAACCTTGGGGCACAAAGATAGCTGTGACCCCTGTATATCCAAATGCTGGTGAGCCAGGGAGAACCAGCATGTGTGTGGGTGATACAGACAAGGCTGACGGAAGGCAAACATCCTCAAAAGACATGGCTGAGGCCAAATGGTTTGGAATTGGTCCTAGATAAATGACCTTGCACTTTCTGTCTTGATTCCTGTCTGCTTGGTGATGTCCCAGGTTCTAGTCCCCAGTGTGGGCAGCCTGGATTGGCAGTTTCAGCCTCACCTGGAAACACTTAGAACTGCAAATCCTTGGACCTGTCCAAAACCCACTTGGGTTGAGATGCAGAAATGTTTTAACAACCCTTCACAAGATTGTGATGCACAGTACAATTTGAGACACATTTGTCTATGCAGAAAGGAGGTGGGATATCCAATAAGCTGGCAGTTTGCATTCCCCATTCCCTTCAAATTTTACACTTCATGTTTTAAAAAGGGAATCTCAGGAATATGCCCCATATTTCAATGGAGGAATAGTGTCTCCATTTAGCCAAGTCCAAGCAGATATCTGGTTAAAGTTCTGCGACACCTGAAAAGATGAGGGCTGCACAGTCACAAAGCCATTTATAAGGAAAACTTCCCATGCTGGCAGCCAGGTAAGGTGCTGTCAGTGGAAGGTGGCCTGGGAAAAGCTCCAGTGGGTCTGTGCAGACAGGAGTCTGCAAGGACTCTATCCCTGCAGCAGTGAGGAAGAACTTTTTAAAAGTCCACTTAATTTTTCAAATAACTTAAAAATCACTGCCCTGGGTAGTCCAGTGAGTCCCTGGGCTGTGCTAGTTCTGAGATTCTGCACACCAGCCCCAAGTGACCACTGCCCAGTCAGCAGAGATGATTCCAGTCGTGGGTCTCTGCCACCCACAATCCCTGTGAAGACAGGTAACATCTGGAGAAATTCAGAGACAGACATGGAATGTGAATAAAGTGGGGGAAAGTCTGGCTGTGGCCTTGAACTCAGGTAGGCTTGCCAGTGAGGCAGAGAGAGCAAGAGGCCTAGAAGGATGTTCTGAAAAGTAGGTGAACAATAGGAGAAAGTGCAGAAGAAATTGAATGCTGTGGTTCTTGGGAATTGTGTCACTGTGAGACAGTTCGCTGTTTTACGTGCATGCTTGTAAACATGAATCGTGCTCTGAGCATGCTATTTTATACACAATCTGTTAGTTATTAAATTCATTTGAGAGACAAAAAATGTGAAGAGTAGATGGTTTCATGGGTAAGAGATTAAGCTTCATGAGACAAGAAAGGAGATCTTTATCATTGTTCAATTTGTTTTCCATGATATTATTTTCACATTAGTCTACAAGATAATCTAGCCAGAAGAATTATTTAGTGTTTTGTTGTTACCTTTTTCTTCTAATAATCACCCCAACAGAAGTGACATGACCATCTTGCTGGGGTACATTTACACAGAAGTCATTTGGGTGAAAAGAAATCAATTGAAAATGGCAAACAGACCAACCCAATCCCACAGTGAGCTAACACCTGCTGAGAAAGCTGATCTCAGTAATCCCCTGGCCCTCCAGCTGTTTAAGGGGTGTAAAGGCCGCAGATCCACATGTAGGCTGGGGCTGAGAGCCATCCAGACCAGAGAGTGGCCTTTCCTCCTTTCCAAAAGGAAAAGTCCCAGAGGACACATGCTAAGAACACAGAACGAGGAGACCACAGAGGGCCTGCTCTTTGTGTCTGATCAGCACTCTCCCTGCTTCTCCCTCTCTCAGAGGCAGGGGTCCCCTTGGGCTGCTTCCTGCATCTGTGACCCTGGCAACGGGCACACCCTGAAGGGTACCTGGGGCCAGGGTGGGAGGGCCACTCATGTGTCTGTGATGCAGTAGGGGAAGTTGCCTTCAGGAGTTCATCTTTGTGGGTATGTTCTTGTATCACTTTGACTTCTCATACATGGATTGCCCATGTGGGAGGCTGTCCAGGTGGCTCCCTGTGCTCAGCAGCACATGTGACAGCAGCAGGAGCAGGAACAGGTGATGGCCAGGCACCCAGGGGCTTCTGCTCCTCATTTTCTTGGTCTCCTCTGTCACTCTCATCTTTCCTGGAGAGGACATGGGATCAGAGCAGTCAGCACCTGGCCACTTCAGCCCCAGCCAGTGCCCAGGGGCTTCAGCTCCTCCTACACTTTCACCAAGGCTTCTTGCCCTTGTGAACATCCACCTGTACCTGCCTGTGGCAGAAGCAAGCATTTGGCAAGGGGGACATCATTAGCCAAGTGCAAGGGACTGCACTCCCTGGGTGGCCATTACCCCACCCTGCAGAGACAATTTATTGTGATGTCCCTTATGATGGCTGGGATGTTGGCATGATGCATTTGTGACCTGCAGCTCAGCTCAGAGTCCCGCCTATTGGTAACCCCCAACAGGAAGATGATACCTCCATTTGTCCATTTGTCCTGTATCTTAAACCCTCATGGGCAGCCATTAAAATTCCAGAGAAACTGCCTTATTGTAAACTGAAAGAGGGGAGCTGGGATCTTAATTAAGGACATCACCATGTGTGAGGAGAGAGAAAAGGGGAGACTGGAGTGCTGTAAAGGTCACTCATGTGAGCATTAAAGTCACCCAAGGGATCGAATGATCTAGAAGAAGGTTGTGCAAGCATGCTAGAGTCCTTTGTGAATGAGGAATATTCCAGTAATCTACTACTGTGTATTGAACCATCCCAAAATTAGTGACATAGAACAGAACCATGTTATATGCTCACAGGCTCTGTGGAGCAGAAATTCAGATTGGGTTAGGCTGGGGAATGGCTTCTGTCTGCTTCATGAAAAAACATGGGCAAAGTGTTTCCAAAATTCAGACTGCTCTGTAAAACTATGTAGAAATCCCTCAAGTAATATATTTTGACTGAGTCTAGCTCTAGCCAAGGTGTGGGTCATGAAGGAAAGGACAGCATCGGCGAGTGAGGAGATGAGTGAGGAGACAGCAGGTATTTTTATATCTTTTTAAGGTTTACATAATGTTAAACATTTTTTTATCATGAATAATACAATCCTTTTCCTGTCAGTTTACATAATTTCAGCTTATTATCATTAAGTAAATATCATTATTTCTTCTAATAGTAGCCATTTAACATTTAATTTTTAACTTTCCCTAGTCTATTGTGATTAGTAATTCATGTAAGCTACGTGCTAGGTGTTAAACAGAAAATGGCGTAAGACAGCGTGTGGGTTAAGCGTGTGGGCTATGATTTTTACTTTAAGCATATAAGATTATATAGACATTTAGATATGTGTCTAAGGTATGTGTCTAAGGCTATATAAAGTTTAAGCAAGTTATATAAAATACAAGCTATATGTCTTTTGGTTATTAAGTGTAACTATATTATTAATTAAATCCTATCCTACACATGTGGGTTGAAGCTTACATCTAAAGTCTAGGGATGGTACTCTTATCACCCATAAGTTTTGACATTCCTCAACATTTCTACAAATACAATAGGAACACCTTATTCTTTCATAATATTCATTGTACAATTTCAGATGTTTACACTTTTCCTCCTGCATCTACAGGTATCAGGACGTTGCAGTCTTCTTTAGTCTTATATATAATAACACTAAATCTGCTCTTACTACCTTACCATTAATATAATAATATTTTATCATAAATTTATTATAAACCTCTATATATGGGATAATTATAAATGTAAATCTTATTTTACTCATAACTTCTTTCTTCAAGGGGAATATTCCTCTAATATTATAAGCAATATAAAGGGGGGGCCCTGGGTAGTGGGGACTATTAATCTCCTTTTATTATTTTGCTATTTCATATAAATTTCTTGGGAAAATGGTTTTTTTCCATGGGGGTTTTTCCATGTCTCAAATTCCCATAACTTCTTCTCCGCCAATATTCTAAAGAAATTCTGGTTAGTCATGTTTCAATTGTTACAAAGGAAGGAACAAACTGCATCTAGTTTTGAGAGGCCTGGGTTGTTCTGCTTCACTTCTTCATGGCATTATGCCTGGAACGGCTGGTCCCATAACACTGCTTTCATTTCCGGAATTGCTGCTTTGATCAATATTTTGGGTTATGTTATTTACTAAAGATGAATAAATCTTAAGTACATAAGATTTCCCCTATATGAGCCCAATCACCAACACCATAACTGCAAAAATAAGTGCGGGAATTAGCAGGGGCCAGCTATGAGGTTTCCTGTTTCCAGGATTCCTCCTCGTGCCTGGACCTTGTCACACAGCATGAGCAGCATGACCTGCGCCAATATTTGGTTTCCTTTATCTTTGTATGCACAAAATAAGATGTGATATATGCTCAAAATATTTCTCCAATAAATCTAAAGTAAATGTCAGTATATAAACCATAAAAATTACAGACCATAAACTCATTATGTTGGGGTTTTGTTTTTGTTTCTTCAATATGTATTTAAAGTAATGAAGTATTTTAAATAAAGGCAATTTTGGATTTGATGAAATTAGTATTCATCTCTGATTAGCATATTATCTTTTGCTGCTTCAAATCTTTCATGACACTTGGTTTTGTCATGTCTGTGTGCTCTCCTAATGATTAGACATTGAATTGTCATATTAATTTGCATTTCCAAAATTCCTGATGAGAAAGGCCTTCTGTTCAAGTGGTTTTGGGTGATTCCTTTTCCCTGGTTTGGAATATCCATTGTCTGATTTGCGTTTTTCTCTTTTTTCATAATGATTCCTTAGCATTCCTTACATACTCAGGGTACAAATCCTTTACCAATTGCTGCAGTTGTCTTCTTGCAGTGTGTGGTTTGTTTTAACTTTTTAATAAACCAGAAGTTCTTGGTTTCTTTTCAGTTTACTTAGCATACATTATATTGAGTGTTCTTGATTTTAATGAATTTGATATGTCATTTTAACAATCTGTCAAGATTTATGCTGTTCTGTTTCCAATTCAAGAAGTTCTTCCCTGTTAAGTTGTAACATGTTATCTTAAACACATTTTGAAGATTGGCCTTTCACAGTAAGCCTCAGATCCATCTGTGATTAATTAATGAACATGCCTTATTCCAGGGACTTGATGATTTCATGGTTTCCCATATAGAGTAAAAGGTCCCAACACCACCCTTTGCTTTTTGTGGACTAGTCCATCTTCTCAGTGATTTGCAAGTCACCTCTTATGGGTATCAGGTTTCATTCAGTCCTGGATGGGATTCTGGGCTCTGCTCTGCCCCCTTTTCCTGTCTGTTGGTGCACACTGCGAGTGTCAGGAGTACACCATCTGTCCTTAAAGGGCATGTGATTGCCAGATGCTGCTGTCCCATCCCCTAAGGATGCACTGTGTTTTCTGGCCACACTCATGGCAGGCTTGGTCTTATTCAGCAATGAAATGTAACATGAATTACACATGACACTTCTGTTCAGAATCTTTAAGAAACTAGGTGTGATTCAGATGGACTTCACAGCGTGCTACCTGAGCAACTGAGATGTGCATATGTGCATGTGGGAGAGGGAGCTATATGAGTGGGTATAGAGTTTTTGCTTTTAAGCTGATCTGATGTTGGGGTCTTGTTAACAGAAGCAAATGCAGCTGAATCTGATACATACAGGATATGGAACAGAGAGCACCACTTTGCCCCAAACCCTTTTACTATATGACAACCATACATGAAATATGCCTTTGGAGGGATTTCATTTGGAGGGATTTCAGTCTGCCATCTGGACTCCTTCTTTTTAACGTGGTCATGTCTTGACTTACTTACGTCCTTTTTAATGCTTTTCACATACTTCTCTCTGAAGATCTTGACCTGCCCAAAGTAATCCCTAGAAACCCTATATTTTTACTGCTAATAGCTTTTTTAAAATGATGTTTTCAGATAATTTATTGTCATCATGAAGAATGTATTTCTTTATTGATATATCCATTCAACTTTCTACACTCTTATCCTAAACATTTATCTATGGAATCATTACAGTTCCTATGAAAATTAAAAAACAGAAAACATGGTACTGAATAGGTCTCTAATGACCTCTGACTTGAAGCTGTGACAGAGGCATTCCTGATTTCAAATGGAAAACTTCTAAGACAACAACACCAAGAAGGCTTTTGGTAGAAATCTTTTGTCAGATCAGTTTCCCTGTTGACTTAGGTTTGCTACAATTAATGAGTGAATGTGGAATTTCACCTAAATTCTTTATCTGCATATTCTTTCTTTGTGATAAATGTTTTTCTCCACTCATCTATTAATATAGTTAATTATAATAATACATATAAATGCCAATTTATCATTCAGCTATCAGTGACAGCTTATTTTCAGATGTTAATTATTGTAAGTAATGCTGCAGTGCACATGGTGGTGCAGATATTTCTTGGGATTGGTCATATTTTCCCTTCAGATGTATATTGAGAGTGGAATTGCTGTATCATATGGTAATTCTATATATAATTTGTTTCAGGAATCCCTATAATATTGGCCATAGTGGATGTGTGAGTCTTACATTCTTACTAGCAGTGTACCATCATTCCCCTCCCCTCACATCCTCATCAGCACTTATTATCTCTTGTGTTTGTGATGATTGCTGTCTCAGCAGGCATGAGGTGACCTCTCACTGTGGTTTTGATTTGCATTTCTCTGAAATTAGTGATTTTTGAGCACCTTTTCATGTAGTTACTGGTTATTTGAATATCTTCTTGGTAGAAATTCTATTCGGGTCCTTTGCTCCTTTTTACATCCAATTTTATTTTATTTATTAATATGTTGAATAGGAGTGTGGTGATAGTGTATTATGTAGTCTTGTTCCTGATCTTGGAGGAAAAACCATTTCAACACATCATAGAGTATGATGTTAGTGCTATGGGGGCGGGGGTGTCATTTATAGACTTCATTATGTTGAGCTACAGTCCTTCCATATCCAATGTCTTGAGTTCATATCCTAAATGTATGTAACTTTTGTCAAATACTTTTTCTGTTTTTATTGAGATGATCATGAGAATTTCTACTCTCATTCTATTTATGGTATGTAGCACATTTATTGACTTGTTTATGTTGAACCATCCTTGTGTTCCAGGGACAAATCCCATTTGACCATGGCATAAGGCTGTTTTGATCTGTTGTTGAATTAGACTTCAAGTATTTTTTGGAAATTCACTAGGGATATTGGCCCATAGTTTTCTTCATTGTAGTGTCTGTTATCTCGCTTTGCTATTGGGGTTATCATGGCCTTGTAAAATGAGTTTAGAAATGCTCCCTACTTTTAAATTTTTTCTAGAATAGCTTGAGAAGGACTGTTGTTAATTCTTTAAATGCTTGGTAGAATTCACCAGTGAAACTGTCTGGTTCTAGATTTATATTTGTTGGGGGTTTTTTGATTACTGATTCAAATTCCTTACTCAGTATTTCTCTGCTCTGGTTTTCTGTTTCTTCATGATTCAATATTGGTAGGTTATTTTCTCTAGGATTTTCAATTTTTTACAAATTGTCCAATTTTCTGGTGTATATTTTTTCATGGAAGACTTTTATAAATCTTTGTATTTCTGTGGTATCTATTGTAGTGTCTATGCTTTCACGTAATTTTATTGATTTGGGTCTTTTTTCCTTTTCTTTTGTTTAGTCTGACTAAATGTTGCTCAGTTTTATTGATTTTTAAAAAGAACCAACTTCTTAATTTCATTAATCTTTTCTATTGTGTTATACTCAATTTCATTTATTTCTGCTACAGTGTTTTTCATTTCCTCTCTTCTGCTAACTTGGTGCTTAGTTTTGTTCTATTTTCTAGTTCCTTGAGGTATAAAGTAAGGTTGTTTATTTGAAATTTTTTCTTGATGTATTGTGTATTGCTATAAACTTCTCTCTTAAGCTGCTTTGCTGCACCCCATACATCTTGGTATGCTGTGTTTACATTTTCATTTTTCAAGTTGTTTTTTCCTCTTGATTTCTCAACTCTGTGCTGTTTAATTTTCATGTATTTGGTATTTTCCACTTACTTATTTCTACTTTCATAACCTTGTGGTTGGAAAGATACTTAGTATGATTCCAGTGTTTTTTAATTTGCTACAACTTGTTTTGTGGCATAACATATGGCCTGTAAGGTTTCTGCTGATAATGTGGCATAATATATGATCTATGTTAGAAATATTTCCTAGGTGCTTCAAAAAAATGTGTATTATTCTGCTGTTGGATGGAGTATGATATATATATGTTTATTAGGTATTATATGGTATATAGTATTAAAATCTGCAGTTTTCTTATCGATTCTCTGGATAGTCCCTCTTGTTAAGTGTGGGGTATTAGAGTCTCCAACTATTTTTGTATTTCTATGTATGTCTTGTGTTCTGTTAGTAGTTGGTGTATATATTTAGGTGTGCCAATATTGGGTGCTTTATTATTTATAATTTTTCTTTCTTCTTGATGGATTAACCTCTTCATAATATAATGATTTCTTCCTTGTTTAAGTATAGCTACCACTGCTGTCATTTTGTACCTTTCCTCAAATGTATTTTTTCCATCCCTTCAGTGTCAATGTGTGTGTGTATCTAAGCTAAAATGAGGCTCCTGAAGGCAGCATATCATAGGATCTTACTTTTTTATCCATTCAGCCATTCCATGTCTTTTGATAATGAACTTAATTCTTTTATGTCAAAATCATTGATGTGTAAGGACTTTCCTTTTGCCATTTTGTCAATCCATTGTTTCTTAGTTCTTTTCTTGGTGTTCATCTTGTTTGATGACAGTGATATGTTGAGATTCCATTTTCATAATCTTTTGTATATCTTCTATAGGGTTTCCTTTGTAGTTATCATTAGGCTTATGTAAAACATCTTATAACACCCTATTTTAAACTGATAACAACTTAACATCAATATTACATATAAACTGTATAGTTTCATTTTCCCTCACACCTTAGATTGTAATTAGCACAATTTTACTATTTTGTATCCAATAACAAATTATGGTAGTAATGTTTGTTTAGTACACCTTTTAAATTTCTGAAATATTGTTCCATGTAAATTATTCACCATCAGTACAGTATTCAAGAATCTGACCTTGACAATATGTTTATGATTTACCAGTGGGTTTTACAAATACATTATTGTGCTTCATGACATTAATTATCATCCTTTATTTATGCTTGAAGAACATTCTTTAGCATTTCTTGCAAGGCAGATGAACTAGCTCAGCTTTTGTTTGTTGGTAATATTTTTATCTGTTTGTGAAGAACAGCTTGCTGAGTATAGTGCTCTTGACATCTTTTTATTTTCATTAAACATATTGTCCCTCTCCCTCCTGGCCTGCAAAGTTTTTACTGAAAAATCTAAGTTGTCTTCCTTGAATTGGCCAGCTCACTTTTGCTGCATTTGAAATTCATTCTTTGACATTTGACAATTTACTTGTAATGTGTCTTAGTGCAGACCTTTTAAGATTAAACTGTTTGAGGTCCTTTTGGGCCTCATGAAGCTGGATGTCCATTACTCTAGCCATGTGTGGGAATTTTTCAACCCCTGTTGTTTAAAAATACTTTCCCTTGCTTTCTCTTCTTATTCTGGTATTTCCATAATTCATATGTTGTCTCTTTTGATGATGTCTCATAATTCATATTCTTTCTCCACTCTTTTTAATTTCATTTCTGTCCTCTGACAAGATAATTTCAAGTGACCTGTCTTGTAGCTCTTTGATTCTTTCTTCTGTTTGCTCAAGTGTTCTGTTGAAGACTGCTATTGTATTTATCAGTATAGTCATTGTTTCTTCAACTTTAGTTATCAATTTTATCTTTTAAGGTTTCTATTTCTTTGTTGGTCTCCCAATTTTATTCATGCATTGTTTCCCTAATTTTATTAGTTTTGTGTCTGCATGGTCTTGAATTCACTAAACATCTCTACCAGGATTATTCTGAACTGTCAAAAGTTATATTTCCTGCTGTTAGAGATCTGAGTGTTGCATTTGCATGACCCCCACAACATAAATGGGCTTAACTTACCAAAGAGAGTGCTTGGCATGCTGTTGTTGTTACAAAAATCTTAACTATATATACTTTATCAAGGAGACACATCTAACATACAGGATATGAAAAATTTGACTGTAAAAGAAGAGAAAGATATGTCAGACATTCTGAGCAAACCAAAAGGCTGGAGTCTTCAACACAGAAAAACCATATGAGGCTTAAGTAAGGTAAATTCCTAATGAAATAACCTCATTTTCCAGAAAGCCATAAAAATTATAAGCTGGCATGTACCTAAGAAAGTAAACATGATAATGAGAAGGAGAAAGTTATCAAGTCCACTGTTACACTGAGAAATTTACACCTGTCAAAAAGAAAAATATTGCCTAAAACATAGGAGATTTCACCAACTTAATAAATTTGGTCTAATGGGCTTATAAGAATCATCTATCCAGTCATGTATTAAAACAAGTCTCAATAAAATTCAAAGAAATACTATCACAGAGATCACATTCTCAGGTCACAATGCAACTAGTTTTGACATCAATGACAAAAATAATTTTTGAAAAAGCACATACAGTTAAAATTTTTACATCACACCTGTAACTATGAACCAAAATGAATCAAAATTAAATTTAAATATTCTTCAAATCAAATGGCAATACAATAAAATATGTGAAAATTTAGGAGGTACAGTGAGGCACCATCAGGAAAATGTGTGTCCCAAAAGCGATATTTACAAAAAAGAAAAAAGAGTGAAAATACATGAGTTAATAATTGTCCTAAAACTATGGAAAAAGAGTAAGGTGGATAAATCCAAGAAAATGAAAGGGAGATTTTTTAAATCAAAAATATGTGAAAAATGAAGCAAAAGACAGTAATAACAAAGTCAAAAGTAAAGTGAAAACTTTACTGATTTAGATAGTGCTCTAATGAAATTAACTGTAAAGTAGAACAGTGCTTCCCAACTTTTTAAAAGATTATAACCTTCCCTAGGAGCTTTTCTAAACACTGTTTTCCTCAAGCCACCCCATGAAATTTTAAAACCACAGATTTGCTGTATATCTCTTTAAATAAGTACTTTATGCTTAGAAAGAGTAAGACTAATTTTTACTCCCTCATGTCCATCTACTCCCATTCTGAATGTGTGCAATAATGAAAGACACAAGTACTAATAGGAATTTTAAAAGAAGGTATAACTACAGATAGATAAAAAACACAAAAGTCAAACATACTCTGAAGAAATGTATACCAATATATGTGAATAAATGGCCAAATTACTAGAAATATGGGACTTAAAATAAATAATGAAAGAAATGGAAGCACTAAATAATCCACTGTGTTCTTTGCTTGGGCTGCCATAACACAGTACCACAGACTGGGTGGCTTAAAAACAGAAATTTATTTTCTCAGTTCTAGAGGCTGCAAGTCCAATAGCAAGCAGTGATGAATTCTGCTGAGACCTCTCCTTCTGGATCGCAGACACGTGCCTTCTCACTGTGTCCTCACATGGCCTGTTTTCTGTTTCTGTGTGGAAAGAGGACTGTAGTGTCTGTTCCTCCTCTTATGAGGACACCAGTCCTGTGGAGTATGGACCCACCCCAATGACCTCCTGTAACCCTAACACCTCCTAAAGGCCCTCTCTCTGCATACAGGCACATTATGGCACAGGGATCCAATATATACATTGGGGCAAGGGGGCACAATTCAGTCCATGCATTCCCTAGATATTAAATAAATTATATCAGTAGTTTAAAGACTTCTCACAAGGAGAAAATCACTGGCACAGATGACACCAAAAATACATAGAGCAGACTAGAGTGGTAAAAGAGTTTCTAAGGAGAAAGAAGATGAAAACTTGCACTTCATGAAGCTAAACCAGCTAAGGACAGCACAACAGTAGGAAATTACAGACCAGCCTTCCTCATGCTCATAGATGAAATAAAAAATATGAGCTAATAGTAAACTAAAAACTACATAAAATTGTATAAAAAACATCATGGCCAAGCAGGTTTCTTTATAAAATGCTAAAACTGGTTTTACATGCATTCATGTAAATAACTATATTAATAGATAACTAGAAAAATATATATTTATCACAAAGAAACAATATGCAGGAAAAGAATTTAGGTGAAATTCAGCACTCATTCATGAACTGTAGCAAACCAAAGGAAGCAGGGAAACTCCCTGATCTGACAAAGGATTTCTGCCAAAAGCATTCGATTAGCACCATTCTCAGTGCTGATGTCTTAGAAGTTTTCCCTTTGAAATCAGGAATGCTTCTTGTTACAGTTTTGAGTCACAGTTCATTGGAGACCTACTCAGCACAATGTTTCTAATTTTTGACTTTTGTAGAAACCCTAATGATTACATAGATAAATGTTTAGGAGGTAGAAAGTTGAATATTTCAATAAAGAAATAAATTTTGGGGGCGGAGCCAAGATGGCAGCATGAGTAGGACAGTGGGAATCTCCTCCCAAAAAAAATAGTTTTGAAAATACAACAAATACAACTATCTGTAAAAGGGAGACAAGAATACACAGGACAACAGCCAGACTACATCCACACCTGTGAGAACCCAGCACCTGGTGAAAGGGGTAAGATACAAGCCACAGCCCAGTGGGACCCGAGGCCCCTCACCCCGGCTCCCTCTGGGAGGAGAGGAGTTGGAGCGGGGAGGGAGAGGGAGCCCAGGACTGCTGAACACCCAGCCCTAGCCATCTGCACCAGAGTGCAGACACACAATGTATGCGTGGGGTGCCGGAAACTAGGGAAGCAGGACAGTAAGACCTGTGAGTGGGTCCCACGGCTGGCGTTCCTGGGACAAAGTAAAGCAAGTGATTTTTGAAAGTCTTATAGGGACAGGGACCCCACAGCAGGATGGAAGCATCCCGGGTCACAGTCCAGCAGCTGGAAAGTCCAGGGAACTCTGGGCACACTAACCACCTGGGCGACAGCTCTGAGACCCCTCACAGAGGTAAACAGCCAAACAGCCACCTGTCCATTACCTATCTTGAGCCCTGCCATAGCAGAGCAGCAGCCTGAGGCTGGCCACACCCACAGCAAGGGAGCTTCCTACACACTGGCCGGGCAAGATACAGAGACCCAGTCCACACACAAATGCCCAAAACAAGTGACTAGGGGTCGCAGTTGTCCCAGTAAAAAAAGGCCAGGAGCAATTGGAAAAAGTCTAGGCTCTCCCAGCTGACAGATGCATCAATAGCATACCACTGCACTTATCAACATGAAAAGGCATAAAAATTTGATCCAGACAAGACTAACCCAGATAGCTTCGATATCTTCTACATCTTCCCTGGAGAAGGAACCTGGGGAGATATATTTAACCAGTCTTCCTGAAAAAGAATTCAAAACAAAAGTCATAACCATGCTGATGGACTTGCAGAGAAATATGCAAGAAATAACAAGGGAGAATACAGAAATAAAACAATCTCTGGAAGGACTTCAAAGCTGAATGGACAAGATGCAAGAGACCATTAATGGACTAGAAAACAGAGAACAGGAATGTAGAGAAGCTGATGCAGAGACAGATAAAAGGATTTCCAGGAATGAAAGAATTTTAAAAGAACTGTGTGACCAATCAAATTGGAACAATATCCACATTATAAGGGGTACCAGAAGAAGAAGAGAGAGAAAAAGGGATAGAAAGTGTCTTTGAAGAAATAATTGCTGAAAACTTCCCCAAACTAGGGGAGGAAATGGCCTCTCAGACCACAGAGGCACACAGAACTCCCATGACAAGGGATCCAAGGAGGGCAACACCAAGACACATAATAATTACAATGGCAAAGATCAAAGACAAGGACAAAGTATTAAAGGCAGCCAGAGAGAATAAAAAGTCACCTACAAAGGAAAACCCATCAAGATATTATCAGACTTCTCAGCAGAAACCTTACAGGCCAGAGGAGAATGGCATGATATACTTAATGCAATGAAACAGAAGGGCCTCAAAACAAGAATACTGTATCCTGCACGACTATCATTTAAATATGAAGGAGGGATTAAACAATTCCCAGACAAGCAAAAGTTGAGGGAATTTGCCTCGCACAAACCACCTCTACAGGGCATCTTACAGGGACTTCTCTAGATGGGAGCAATCCTAAAAAGAGCACAGAACAAAACACCCAACATATGAAGAAGGGAGGAGGAGGAATAAGAAGGGAAAGAAATAAAGAATCATCAGACCGTTTTTATAATTGCTCAAAAAGCGAGTTAAGTTAAATAGTAAGATAGTAAAGAAGCTAACCTAGAACCTTTGGTAACCACAAACTTAAAGCCTGCAATGGCAATAAGTACATACCTTCCAATAATCACCCTAAATGTAAATGGACTGAATGTACCAATCAAAAGACACAGAGTAATAGAATGGATAAAAAAGCAAGACCCATCCATATGCTGCTTACAAGAGACTCACCTCAAACCCAAAGACATGCACAGACTTAAAGTCAAGGGATAGAAAAAGATATTTCATGCAAACAACAGAGAGAAAAAAGCAGGTGTTTCAATACTAGTATCAGACAAAACGGACTTCAAAATAAAGAAAGTAACAAAAGATAAAGAAGGACATTACATAACGATAAAGGGCTCAGTCCAACAAGAGGATATAACCATTATAAATATGTATGCACCCAATACAGGAGCACCAACATATGTGAAATAAATACTAACAGAATTAAAGAAGGAAATAGAATGCAATGCATTCATTTTGGGAGACTTCAACACACCACTTACTCCGAAGGAGAGATCCACCAGACAGAAAATAAATAAGGACACAGAGGCACTGAACAACACACTAGAACAGATACACTAGTAGATATCTACAGAACTCTACATCCAAAAGCAACAGGATACACATTCTTCTCAAGTGCACCTGGAACATTCTCCAGAATAGACCACATACTAGGCAACAAAAAGAGCCTCAGTAAATTCCAAAAGATTGAAATCCTAACAACCAACTTTTCAGACCACAAAGGCATAAAACTAGAAATAAATTGTACAAAGAAAGCAAAAAGGCTCACAAACACATGGAGGCTTAAGAACACGCTCCTAAATAATCAATGGATCAATGACCAAATCAAAATGGAGATCCAGCAATATATGGAAACAAATGACAACAACAACACAAAGCCCCAACTACTGTGGCATACAGCAAAAGCAGTCTTAAGAGGAAAGTATATAGCAATCCAGGCATATTTAAAGAAGGAAGAACAATCCCAAATGAATGGTCTAATGTCACAATTATCAAAATTGGAAAAAGAAGAACAAATGAGGCCTAAGGTCAGCAGGAGGGACATAATAAAGATCAGAGAAGAAAAAAATAAAATTGAGAAGAATAAAACAATGACAAAAATCAATGAAACCAAAAGCTGGTTCTTTGAGAAAATAAACAAAATAGATAAGCCTCTAGCCAGACTTATTAAGAGGAAAAGAGAGTCAACACACATTAACAGAATCAGAAATGAGAAAGGAAAAATCACGACGGACCCCAGAGAAATACAAAGAATTATTAGAGAATACTATGAAAACTTATATGCTAAAAAGCTGGGAAACCTAGGAGAAATGGACAACTTCCTAGAAAAATACAACCTTCCAAGACTGACCCAGAAAGAAACAGAAGATCTAAACAGATCAATTACCAGCAACGAAATTGAATCAGTAATCAAAAAACTACCCATGAACAAAACCCCTGGGCAAGACGGATTTACCTCGGAATTTTATCAGACGTACAGAGAAGATATAATACCCATTCTCCTTAAAGTTTTCCAAAAAATAGAAGAGGAGGGAATACTCCCAAACTCATTCTATGAAGCCAACATCACCCTAATACCAAAACCAGGCAAAGACCCCACCAAAAATGAAAACTACAGACCAATATCCTGCATGAACGTAGATGCAAAAATACTCAACAAAATATTAGCAAGCCGAATTTAAAAATACATCAAAAGGATCATACACCATGACCAAGTGGGATTCATCCCAGGGATGCAAGGATGGTACAACATTTGAAAATCCATCAACATCATCCACCATATCAACAAAAAGAAAGACAAAAACCACATGAATATCTCCATAGATGCTGAAAAAGCATTTGACAAAATTCAACATCCATTCATGATAAAAACTCTCAACAAAATGGGTATAGAGGGCAAGTACCTCAACATAATAAAGGCTATATATGATGAACCCACAGCCAACATCATACTGAACAGCGAGAAGCTGAAAGCTTTTCTTCTGAGATCAGGAACAAGACAGGGATGTCCACTCACCCCACTGTTATTCAACATAGTACTGGAGGTCCTAGCCACAGCAATTAGACAAAACAAAGAAATACAAGGAATCCAGATTGGTAAAGAAGAAGTTAAACCATCACTATTTGCTGTACTATATATTGTACATAAATAACCCTAAAGACTCCACTCTGAAACTACTAGAGCTAATATCGGATTTCAGCAAAGTTGCAGGATACAAAATTAACACACAGAAATCTGGCTTTCCTATACACTAACAATAAACTAATAGAAAGAGAAATCACGAAGACAATTACATTCACAATAGCATCAAAAAGAATAAAATACCTAGGAATAAAACTAACCAAGGAAGTGAAACACTTATACTCTGAAAACTACAAGACACTCTTAAGACAAATAAAAGAGGTCACTAACAAATGGAAACTCATCCTATGTTCCTGGCTAGGAAGAATTAATATCATCAAAATGGCCATCCTGCCCCAAGCAATATACAGATTCGATGCAATCCCTATCAAATTACCAATAGCATTATTCAATGAACTGGAACAAATAGTTCAAAAATTCATATGGAACCGTCAAAGACCCCGAATAGCCAAAGCAATCCTGAGAAGGAAGAATAAAGTTGGGGGGATATCGATCCCCAACTTCAAGCTCTACTACAAAGCCACAATAACAAGACGATTTGATACTGGCACAAAAACAGAGCCACAGACCAATGGAACAGAATAGAGACTCCAAATATTAACCCAAACATATATGGTCAACTAATATTCGATAAAGGGGCCATGGACATACAATGGGGAAATGACAGTCTCTTCAACAGATGGTGCTGGCAAAACTGGACAGCTACATGTAAGAGAATGAAACTGGATCACTGTCTAACCCCATACACAAAAGTAAATTCGAAGTGGATCAAAAATGAATCTAAGTCATGAAACCATAAATCTCTTAGAAAAAAACATAGGCAAAAATCTCTTAGACATAAACATGAGTGACCTCTTCTTGAACATATCTCCCCGGGCAAGGAAACAAAAGCAAAAATGAACAAATGGGACTATATCAAGCTGAAAAGCTTCTGTACAGCAAAGAACACCATCTATAGAACAAAAAGGTATCCTACAGTATGGGAGAATATATTCATAAATGACAGATCTGGTAAAGGGTTGATGTCCAAAATATATAAAGAGCTCACATGCCTCAACAAACAAAAAGCAAATAATCCAATTAAAAAATGGGCAGAGGAGCTGAACAGACAGTTCTCTAAAGAGGAATTCCAGATGGCCAACAGGCACATGAAAAGATGCTCCACATCGCTAATCATCAGCAAAATGCAAATTAAAACCACAATGAGATATCACCTCACACCAGTAAGGATAGCCATCATCAAAAAGACAACCACAAATGTTGGCGAGGTTGTGGACAAAGGGGAACCCTCCTACACTGCTGGTGGGAGTGTATATTAGTTCAACCACTGTGGAAAGCAGTATGGAGGTTTCTCAGAATGCTCAAAATAGAAAAGCCATTTGACCCAGGAATTCCACTTCTAGGAATTTACCCTAAGAATGCAGCACTCCAGTTTGAAAAAGACAGATGCACCCCCATGTTTATCACTGCATTATTTACAATAGTCAAGATATGGAAGCAACCTAAATGTCCATCAGTAGATGAATGGATAAAGAAGATGTGGTACATATACACAATGGAATATTACTCAGCCATAAGAGAAAAATATGTCCTACCGTTCACAACAATATGGATGGTGCTAGAGGGTATTATGCTCAATGAAATAAGCCAGGCAGAGAAAGACAAGTACGAAATGATTTCACTCATATGTGGAGTATAAGAACAAAGGAAAACTGAAGGAACAAAACAGCAGCAGAACCACAGAACCCAAGAATGGACTAATAGTTAGCAAATGGAAAGGGACTGGGGAGGATGGGAGGGAAGGGAGGCATAAGAGGGGGGAAAAAGAAAGAGGGCATTATGATTAGCATGCATTGTGCATTGGGGGCACGGGGTGGGCTGTGCAACACAGAGAAGACAAGTAGTGATTTTACAGCATCTCACTAGGCAGATGGACAGTGACTGTGAAGGGGTATGTGGAGGGGACTTGGTGAAGGGGGGAGCCTAGTAAACATAATGTTCTTCATGTAATTGTAGATTAATGATACCAAAAAAATGTTTAACATCATGTAAACCTCAAAAAGATATAAAAATAAAGACCCTGCTGCTTGATGTCAGGAGATGTTACAACCTTAACTGTATGTTTCATCTCCTCACTCATCTCCTCACTTGCCGACACTGTCCTTTCCTTTGTGACCCACACCTCAGTTGGAGCTGGACTCCAGCAAGCGGCACCCAATGTGGGGCTCAAAAGTAAGCTCTTTAAACTATGGCATTTTCAGTGATATATAGGATTCTGCTCAGGGTGCTTGAGACCCCTCTGTGAAGGAAGACAGGGTGAGAAAGGGCAGATAGGTCAGAACTTTCAGAAGCCATGGGCCATACTGAGTCTAAATAAACAGGCCTCTTTATTGAAGTTTTAATGCATATGCTTATAGGTAGAAGTATAAAAGTCACCAAAGGATAATTAGCAAAATTCTTACATTTTGTCCAAGAATGTTGTATTTGGTTTCCTGACCAAGGGACAGTGAGTCTCGCAAACTGGCAGAACGTTGGAGAAAAGATAAGGGAATATTATGCCAGCCACAGACCTGAGAAGGTCCCTACAGATGCCTTTGCATTGTAGAATTTAATCAAAGAGGTTTTAAAACCTAAACAGCAGGTAGAGACCCTCCCCCCAAAACCATCCAACTCTGGGTCTCAAGAGGAAGGCAATAGGCAGAAAACAAAAAGTAATACGAAAGGATATGGCACTAATGAAGTAAGAGACAAAAAGGAAGATCCCCTTGGGGAAGTTTATGAGGATACTCCTTTAGTTACCAAAAGGAGAAACAAACAACACCTGAAGTCATGCTGGCATCAGCTCCTCCAGATGATGATAACATCCTTGACCCCACAGATCAGGCAGATTTGGAGGAGAAAGCTGCTAAATATAATAAGAATTATACACCTAAATTAGTTGCCCTGCTTTAAAGAAAAATCCTTCCTCCAAGAATCCCCTTGTAAGACCTTCTGCGTTTACTCCTTTTAGTAAAACTCAGAGACCACCACCATTCCAGTCTCCACCGCCCAGATTTGATCAAAAGACTCCTACTGGAAATAAGGGCTGCCTTAAAGCAAGCAGAACAAGAAGGAGACATAGAATCTGTGTGTTACCTAATTATTTTTGGAAAAGAATTTGACGATGAAAGTGTCTCCTGGGAGCCCATCCCATATAAATTATTTAAAAAATTAAAGGTTGCCTGCAAAGGCTATGGTCCCTTGGCACCTTACACTTTGACATTAGTAGAAGCCTTATCTAATAGATGGGTGACATCGCTACTCTCTGTAGCAAAACCTCGAGTGATGCTGGCCTCTGCCCCATTTATGATAAAAGATTAACTCCATAAAAGAAGGGAATTTAGGAGAAACTGCAGCCCAATAGAATCCTTTTAAAATAGGTATTGCTCAACTAGTTAAAAAGCCTCTAAATTCCAAGGTATCTGTAATCAAGTAAGCTAAAAAGAAAGAAGGTAATTGAATGTTAATAACTCAAATCTTTTATCAGTTTATCTGTCTGTGTATATGTTCATTTGTAAAAAGTGTTGCTAACTGTAGTCATTGCATCTCAGTCTGTGTGTTTGTGCGTCTGTGTGAATGAAAAATATTTTTTACCTCCAGATGGTATTAATAAAAATTAATTTAAAAACAAGCGCTTGTAAAAAATTGGGCATTCTAAAACTTTCAGAAAATTCTAATGAAAGATATAAAGCATTAACTCTAATTTAAATTAAATTGAAACGGACATGTCCTTATGGTTATCAGCTGCCTAAGTTTACCTAAAGTCATTGAAGTTAATGTTATCTGTTAAATCTTTCAAGAAAAAATGCTTAAAGAAAGGCTTGACTTTGTCTATTGTTTGCTGAAAGTTTTGTGAGTAATCTAATAGTTGTTAAGAATAAGTAAACTAAGTGTAGCAGGTAAACATCTTAATAATTGTGTTACAGTGTGTATACCTACAAACAGCATGAGAAATTTTGTAAAATAATTAATATGGTCATGCTATATAAAATTAAAGCAAATGAGTCTCAATATCAGGTACACAGCAAAATTAAAATTTTGTTCTCAGTTAAAAGAACAAAGTTTTCTTAAACTATTAGTCTGCTTTTAATGTTAAAAAGTTGCAAAAGGTTTTTAAAATATTTTATCAAAATAGTTTCTCAAGCTTAAAATTTCAATAAATTATCTGAGTATTTAAAATAATGAGGCCTTAATATTAAAAGAACTAAAAGCTAAATTTTGCTAACAACTGTGTAATCTTTTGTATTTGCCTTTAAAATCTTTTATCCCCATTTTAGTTAAATAGATAAGTATTGTTTCATAGTAACTTACAATTTTATTTAGGTGTTTAGGCAAGTACCTTAAAAATTTTCTAACAGCTTTCCAAAATCAAATTTTAAAAAGTGCGTTTGCCTCTAGCTAACTCTGATATTTTCCAGAGGGCCCCTGAAACATGTCAGAGGGATTTTTTTTTTATATTTGAGAAAATATTTGGCTAATTTAGCTTATTTATCTAATATATTTTTGCCTGGAAAGCACTGTCAAAGAGGATAATGCTAAACTTTATAACTGAATGTTTTATGTTACAGAAATATCCAAATTTTCTTATGTCAACTGTCTTATAGTAAGCTCTTATCAAATCTTTAAACATTGTCATATATAAATCTGTTGTCACTTGTAGTCACTGATTACTTTTAAATTAGTAAAAAACTAGATTTTAGCAGAATAGGTATTGGTTACATAAAATTAAGTAAACTAAAGAAAATGATTTTGTGGCTTTTTGTCTTCAAGTAATTCCAAATCTTTAGTGAAATAGAAATACCTGCTTACAGGACATTAGAAAGTGCCTGATGTTTTAATAACCTGTGGGAGAGGATATGCTTGTATTTTTCTACAGGGCTCACATACACCCATGTGGGTACCAAACAAACTCATCGAACAAGTCTCAACCACCACCTCTTCCCCCCAAAACTTCCCGAGACAAAGTGAAAGTCCCTGCCCAAGAAAAACCTTGAAGAACTTCTAGTACAGCGTTTACAGAACCTCGCTCTGCAAGATTCCTAAGAAGCTCACTGGTCGTGACAAAGTCCTCTCCCATGGTGGCGATTAGCAAGATCAACTCGAAAAAGTGACCCTCCAACCTGAAACCAGATAAAGAAGCTGACAGAGGAAGCCGAAGCTGTAGATCGTCTTCAGGGTTTGCCTATTACTAGTAAAACTCTGTTTATTACTATGCTTGAGTCCCAATCATATTAACTATCTCTCTAAATGAAAACTCTTTCCTATAGTCTGAATTATGGTGAGTTTTATGTAGCTTGTCAGACCAGTAACACTGCATAGATCCACAAAAAAATGCTGTTTATCTTCAAGCCTGTTTGCAAACTTTATATGCCTTTCTGCTATTTCAGAATTATGTATCTGTAAATATTAGCAAAACTATAGATAAATTCAATATAAATTGTCATAATTGTACTCTTTCTACCTGTATTTCTGTAAAAAATAATGCAAAAGTCATTTTTATTGTGCACCATCCCCCATATTTAATGATTTTTGTTACTTTAAATACTATGTGCTTTAATGATTATGGGCTACAAGCACTTGGTGATACCAGCACTCTCTTACTTAGGGGAAAGTATTTTGAAGCAGCTCTCATTCTTGGTACTGCTGCACTCATTACCTTAGCAACTTCCCTTTTTTTTTCAGCTGTAGCCCTAGTACAAGAGACCCATACTGCCGCTTACTAATCAGTTGTCTAAGAATGTATCATTGGCTTTAGCCACTTAAAAGATTATTGACGTGGGGACTAAAGATGGCAGTGTGAGAGGACAGACAGAGGCTTCCTCCTAAAACTTGATACAATTAGAAAATTTAATTGGTGCCACCAATCCTGAGAGAGCAACAGGAAAGAGGATGGAGTCAGACTGCATGCATCTGGAGAAAAGAGCAGACCTGACTGAATGGGGTAACATATGAGAGCTGTGGCTCCATGGGACCCGAGCCCTTCTGCCACCCCAGAACACCAGTGGGAGGAAGAGAAATGGAGCAGGGAGGGAGTGGAAGGCTTGGGACTGCTGAATACCTAGCTCATGAGAGCTGCGCTGGGAACACAAACCAACATTTCATGGTGCTTTCATGAGACTCGCATGACTGCCAAGTTGGAAAGTTAATGGGGAGACTGGGATTCTGGCCGCTTGTGGAAAGCAGGGATCCATATCTGGCTGCTCTGGGACAAAAACATACCTGTGTGACCGGCCTACTGGCTCAGGCAACGGAGACAGGCACAGCAGCAAGGAGGCGGGGAAGAGCTCTTTCATCCTCCCAGGCACTCGTACCACTCTCCTGTGACCCCCAACATTGCTTCAGGAGCTGAGCAGCTCAAGAATAGAGCTTCTGAACACTAGAGGGCACCATATACAAACATGAAACACCAAAGGAAACTTGTCCAGAGTAAACTTATTAATAAAACTCCTGAGAAAGATTTAAATGATATGGACCTCATGACTCTTCCTGAAACAGAGTTCAAAATAAAAATCATCAACATTCCAATGGAGGTATGGAAAGACATCCAAGAATTCAGGAATGAATTCAGGTCAGAGATCCAATTGTTCAAGAGCATGATGGAGGGTATTAAAAGCTGGTTGGATACAATGGAGGAGACAATAAATGAAATAGAAACTAGAGAAGAGAAATACAAAGAAGCTGAGGCACAGAGAGAAAAAAGAATCTCTAAAAATGAAAGAATATTGAGAGAACTGTGTGACCAATCCAAGCGGAACAATATTCACATTATAGGGATACCAGAAGAAGAAGCACAGAGAGAAGGGATAGAAAGTGTCTTTGAGTAAGTAGTTGCTGGAAACTTCCCCAATCTGGGGAAGGAGATAGTCTCTCAGGCCATAGAGATCCACAGATTTCCCAACACAAGGGACCCAAGGAAGACAACACCAACACACATAGTAATTAAAATGGGAAAGATCAAGGATAAGGACAGACTGTTAGAAGCAGCCAGAGGCAGAAATAAGATCACATACAAAGGAAAGCCCATCAGACTAACATCAGACTTCTCAGCAGAAACCTTACAGGCCAGAAGGGACTGGCATGATGTATTAAATGCCATGAAGTAGAATGGCCTGGAACCAATATTACATTATCCAGCAAGGTTATCATTTAAATTTGAAGGAGGGATTAAACAATTTCCAGATAAGCAAAAGCTGAGAGGGTTTATCTCCCACAAACCATCTCTTCACTCTATTTTGGAGGGACTGCTATAGATGGAAGTATTCCTAGGGTTGGATAGCTGTCACCGGAGGTAGTAAAATCATGGTAGGGAGGGTGGAGCATCTGATTGCAAGGCAAATGCAAAATTAAATTGACTATCCCCAAAGTCAATCAAGGGATAGACAAAAAGTACTGAATTTGATCCCTAATATATAAAGAATGAAGGAGGAAGAAAAGGACTAGAAATAGAAAAGAACCTTTAGGTTCTGTTTGTAACAGCATACTAAGTGAGTTAAGTCAGACTCTTAGATAGTAAGGAAAGTAATCTGAAACCTTTGGTGACCACGAATCTAAAGCCTGAAATGGTAATAAGTACATACTTATTGATAATCACCCTAAATGTAAATGGACTGAATGCACCCATCAAAAGACATAGAGTCACTGAATGGATAAAAAACAAGACCCATCTATATGCTGCTTACAAGAGACTCACCTCAAACCCAAAGACATGCACAGACTAAAAGTCAAGGGATAGAAAAAGATATTTCATGCAAACAACAGAGAGAAAAAAGCAGGTGTTGCAGTACTACTATCAGACAAAATAGACTTTAAAACAAAGAAAGTAACAAGAGATAAAGAAGGACACTACATAATGATAAAGGGCTCAGTCCAACAAGAGGATATAACCATTATAAATATATATGCACCCAACACAGGAGCACCAGCATATGTGAAACAAATACTAACAGAACTAAAGGAGGAAATAGAATGCAATGCACTCATTTTAGGAGACTTAAACACACCACTCAATCCAAGGGACAGATCCACCAGACAGAAAATAAGGAAGGACACAGAGGCACTGAACAACACACTAGAATAGATGGACGTAATAGACATTTATAGAACACTACTCCCCAAAGCAACAGGGTACACATTCTTCTCAAGTGCACATGGAACATTCGCCAGAATAGACCACACACTAGGCCACAAAAAGAGCCTCAGTAAATTCAAAAACAAATTCTACCAACCAACTTTTCAGACCACAAAGGTATAAAACTAGAAATAAATTGTACAAAGAAAACAAAAAGGCTCACAAACATATGAAGGCTTAACAACATGCTTCTAAATAGTCAATGGATCAATCACCAAATTAATATAGAGATCCAGCAATATATGGAAATAAATGACAACAACAACACAAAGCCCCAACTTCTGTGGGATGCAGCAAAAGCTGTCTTAAGAGGAAAGCATATAGCAATCCAGGCATATATTTGAAGAAGGAAGAACAAACCCAAATAAATAGTCTAACATCACACTTATCTAAATTGGAAAAAGAAGAACAAATGAGGCCTAAAGTCAGCAGACGGAGCAACATAATAAAGATCAGAGAATAAATAAACAAAATTGAGAAGAATAAAACAATAGAAAAAATCAATGAAACCAAGAGCTGGTTCTTTGAGAAAATAAACAAAATAGATAAGCCTATAGCCAGCCTTATTAAGAGAAAAAGAATCAATATACATCAACAGAATCAGAAACAACAAAGGAAAAATTATGAAGGACCCAACAGAAATACAAAGAATTATTAGAGACTACTCTGAAAAACTATATGCTAAGAAGCTGAAAAACCTAAAAGAAATGGACAACTTCCTAGAAAAATACAACCTTCCAAGACTGACCAACGAAGAAACACAAAATCTAAACAAACCAATTACCAGCAAAGAAATTGAAGTGGTAATCAAAAAACTACCCAAAAACAAAACCCCCGGGCCAGATGGATTTACCTCAGAATTTTATCAGACACACAGAGAAGATATAATACCCATTCTCCTTAAAGTTTTCCAAAAAATAGAAGAGGAGAGAATACTCCCAAACTCATTCTATGAAGCCAACATTACCCTAATACCAAAATCAGGCAAAGACCCCACTGAAAAAGAAAATTACAGAACAATATCACTGATGAACGTAGATGCAAAAATACTCAATAAAATATTAGCAAACCGAATTTAAAAGTATATCAAAAGGCTCATACACCACGACCAAGTGGGATTCATCCCAGGGATGCAAGGATGATACAACATTCGAAAATGCATCAACATCATCCACCGCATAAACAAAAAGAAGGGCAAAAACCACACGATCATCTCCATAGATGCTGAAAAAGCATTTGACAAAATTCAACATCCATTCATGATAAAAACTCTCAGCAAAATGGGTATAGAGAGCAAGTACCTCAACATAATAAAGGCCATATATGATAAACCCACAGCCAACATCATACTGAACAGCGAGAAGCTGAAAGCTTTTCCTCTGAGATTGGAAACAAGACAGGGATGCCCACTCTCCCCACTGTTATATGGAGGTCCTAGCCACAGCAATTAGACAAAACAAAGAAATACAAGGAATCCAGATTGGTAAAGAAGAAGTTAAACTGTCACTATTTGCAGATGACATGATATTGCACATAAAAATCCCTAATATCTCCACTGCCAAACTACTAGAACTGATATCAGAATACAGCAAAGTTTCAGGATACAAAATTAACACACAGAAATCTGTAGCTTTCCTATACACTAACAATGAACCAATAGAAAGAGAAATCAGGAAAACAATTCCATTCACAATTGCATCAAAAAGAATAAAATACCTAAGAATAAACCTAACCAAAGAAGTGAAAGACCTATACCCTGAAAACTATAAGGCACTCTTAAGAGAAATTAAAGAGGACTTTAACAAATGGAAACTTATCGTATGCTCTTGGCTAAGAAGAATTAATATTGTCAAAATGGCCATCCTGCCCACAGCAATATGCAGATTTGTTGCAATCCATATCAAATTACCAACAATATTCTTCAACAAACTGGAACAAATAGTTCAAAAATTCATATGGAAACACCAAAGACCCCAAATAGCCAAAGCAATCCTGAGAAAGAAGAATAAAGTGAGGGGGGTTCTCACTCCCCAACATCTAGGTCTACTAGAAAGCCACAGTAATCAAGACAATTTGGTACTGGCACAAGAACAGAGCCACAGACCAGTGGAACAAAATAGAGACTCCAGATATTAATCCAAACATATATGGCCAATTAATATACGATAAAGGAGCCATGGACATACAATGGGGAAATGACAGTCTCTTCAACAGATGGTGCTGACAAAACTGGACAGCTACATGTAAGAGAATGAAACTGGATCACTGTCTAACCCTATATACAAAAGTAAATTCAAAATGGATCAAAGACCTGAGTGTAAGTCATGAAACCATAAAACTCTTAGAAAAAAACATAGGCAAAAATCTCTTGGACATAAACATTAGCGACTTCTTCATGAACATATCTCCCCAGGCAAGGAAAACAAAAGCAAAAATGAACAAGTGGGACTATATCAAGCTGAAAACCTTTTGTACAGCAAAGAACACCATCAATAGAACAAAAAGGTACCCTACAGTATGGGAGAATATATTCGGAAATGATAGATCCAATAAAGGATTGACATCCAAAATATATAAAGAGCTCATGCACCTCAGCAAACAAAAAGCAAATAATCCAATTAAAAAATGGGCAGAGGAGCTGAACAGACAGTTCTCCAAAGAAGAAATTCTGATGGCCAACAGACACATGAAAAGATGTTCCACATCACTAGTTATCAGAGAAATGCAAATTAAAACCACAATGAGATATCACCTCACACCAGTAAGGATGGCTACCATCAAAAAGACAAACAACAACAAATGTTGGCGAGGTTGTGGAGAAAGGGGAACCCTCCTACACTGCTGGTGGGAATGTAAATTAGCTCAACCATTGTGGAAAGCAATATGGAGGTTCCTCAAAATGTTCAAAATAGACTTACCATTTGACCCAGGAATTCCACTCCTAGGAATTTACCCTAAGAATGCAGCACTCCAGCTTGAGAAAGACAGATGCACCCCTATGTTTATTGCAGCACTATTTACAATAGCCAAGAAAAGGAAACAACCTAAGTGTCCATCAGTAGATGAATAGGTAAAGAAGAGGTGGTACATATACACAAATTATTCAGTCATAAGAAGGAAACAAATCCTACAATTTGCAACAACATGGATGGAGCTAGAGAGTATTATGCTTAGTGAAATAAGCCAAGTGGAGAAAGACAAATACCAAATGATTTCACTCATCTGTGGAGTATAAGAACAAAGGAAAAACTGAAGGAACAAAACAGCAGCAGAATCACAGAACCCAAGAATGGACTAACAGTTACCAAAGGGAAAGAGACTGGGAGAACGGGAGAGTAGCAAGGGATTAGGGCAGGGAAGAAGAAAGGGGGTATTATGATTAGCATGTATAATGTGGGGGGTGGGTGAAAGGGGAGGTCTGTGCAACACAGAGAAGACAAGTAGTGATTCTACAACATCTTGCTATGCTGATGGACAGTGACTGTAATGGGGTTTGTGGAGGGGACTTGGGGTAGTGGAGAGCCTAGTAAACATAATGTTCTTCATGTAATTGTAGGTTAATGATAACAAAAAAAAAGTAAGGAAAAAAAATTATTGATAAAAAATTAGAGTCCAAAGTTAATGCCCTGGAGTAGACCTTTTTTACAGTCCTGTTTTTATGCCTGTACATCAGCCTTCTTATGTAATTCTTCCTATAATTTTGAAAGAGCCCTGGTATGATGATCTAGGAATACAAGTTCTCCAGTTCATTGATCATGATTTAAGCCACCCATAGCAATTTGTAGCTGCCTCAATATTAGGAATCACTGCATTAATTACACTAATTAGCTCATTTGCACTATCCACTACTGCTTTAGTACAAGAAATCCACTCAGCCAATCACGTAGACACTTTAAGCAGAAATATTTCAGTAGCCTTATATTTATAAGAGCATATTAATAAAAAGATTGAGGCATGGCTTAATGTCCTAGAAAAAACCCTGCTGTATGTAAAAAACCAAGTACAAAATTTGAAAACTCGCTTAACCGCCAAATGTCAGAGTCAGTGTAAATGGATTTGTGTGACTCCTACTTATATAATTCCACCAAAACTTATTGGGACAGTCTGAAAAATCATTTATTAGGTATTTAGAATAATTCTAATACCTCTTTAAATATGGCCTGTTTACAAAAAAAGATAAGGTCTATTAGTGAAGCTCACATGTCCCTAGCCACAGCTCCTAAAGTTGCTAATTCTTTTCTGGTTACCCTGTGACAATACACTACCCATACTGCTTGGTTCCCCTCTTTTATAAATTTTGGAATTTTAGCATTAATTACACTCTCCCTTCTGCTCCTTTTTCCAGTCTTCATCTGACTGCTGAGCAAAGGAATATGAACAACCCATTTGCAATTGAAGATGCTTTAATTAGCTGCCAAAAATAAAAAAGGGGGAGATGGCACAGGCCATGCTGCTCATGCTGTTTGACAAGGTCCAGGCACGAGGAGGAATCCTGAAAACAGGAAACCTCCTAGCTCACCTCTGCTAATTCCCGCACTTATTTTTGCAGTTATAATGTTGGTGATTGGACTCATACATGGGAAATCTTATGTATTTAAGATTTATTGATCTTTAGTAAATAACATAACCCAATATATTGATCAAAGCAGCAATTCCAGGAATGAAAGCAGTGTTATGGGATCAACTGTTCCAGGAATATTGCCATAAGTAAGTGAGGCAGAACAACCCAGGCCTCTCTTAAAACTAAATGCAGTTTGCCCTCCCTTTTGTAACAATTCAAACATGATTAACCAAGATTTCTTTAGAATATTGGCAGAGAAGGAGTTATGGGAACCTGGGCCATAGAAAAACCCATTCTCCCAAGAAACTTACATGGAACAGCAAAGTAACAAAGATTAATAGTCCCCACTGCCCAGGGCCCCCCTTATGTTGCTTATAATATTAGAAGACACCTCTGGTATCCCCTCATAGAAAGAATTTATAAGCAAAATAAAATTTATATTTACAAATATCCCATATATAAAAGTTTATGATAGATTTATAAAATATTACTATATTAATGGTAAGGTAGTAAGAGCAGATTTTGTGTTATTATATAAAAGCTAAAAAGGACTGCAAGGCCCTAGTGCCTGTAGATGCAGGAGGAAAGGTGTAAACATCTGAAATTGTAGAATGAATATTATGAAAGAATAATGTGTTCCTATTGTATTCATAGGAATGTTGAGGAATGTCAAAACTTATGGGTGATTAAAGTACCATCCTTAGACTTTAGATGTAAACCTAAACCCACATTTGTAGGATAAGATTTAATTAATACTACATTTAATAACCAAAAGACATATAGCTTGAATTTTATATAGCCTGTTTAAATTTATATAGCCTTAGACACATCTTAAATTCTATATAATCTTACATGCTTTTAAGTGAAAGTCATAGCCCGCAAGCTGTCTCACGCCATTTTCTGTTTAGCACCTAGCATGTAGCTTACATGAATTATTAATCACAATAGACTGGAGGAAAGTTAAAAATTAAATGTTAAACAGCTACTATTAGAGGAAATGATTATATTTACTTAAGGGTAATAAGCCAGAATTATGGAAAAACTGACAGGAAAAATATTGTATTATTCATGATTAAAGAAAAATGTTTAACATCATGTAAACCTTTAAAAGATACAAAAATAAAGACCCTGCTGCTTATTAGGAGATGCTTCAACCTTAATCGGGTGTTTCGTCTCCTCACTCACTGATGTTGTCCTTTCCTTAGTGACCCACACCTCGGCTGGAGCTGGACTCCGGCAGAGCAGCTGTCTGGGCAAAGCACAGTCCTTTAATTCAGTGACGTCTCAAAACTCTGACACCATCATCCTGCCCCCACTTGCCTATAATTGCCAGAGTAAACCAGACCTCTGAGAGCTGTTGTTTTTACAAGAAGACAAGTGGTCAAGAGCAGGGCCTGAAGGGCAGCAGGGACACAAGGCAGGGTAAGATGCATAGAGCAGAGGGGCACTGTGCACAATTACTGGGAGTGCCAGCACCTGCCATGCTCTGGGCTCTCAGCCCTGCCCTGAGCTGCCACACCCCCTGAGTGTCACAGACATGGGAGTAGAAGCTGGGCCCAAATTACCCCATGAAGCTCAGGCCAGCTAGGTCACCTCTCAGGGTTTCAAGTTCTGCAGTCACAACCTCATGAGTTGAAAACCAGAGCCCAGGGTGTCCCAGAGAAGCTGCGTGACAAGTGTTCAGCAGGGTCTAGAGCAGAGGCGGCATCTTCTGTGGTCCTGTATTGGAAACTGAGATCAGATCCTGGCTCTCTGCCTGCCAGGTGTTGGGGAAAGCCGCCTGCCCTATTGAAACCCCACATTGCCTCTCCACGTGTCCTGGCCTTGCTCCTGGGATTTCCAGTCTGCCATAGGCCCACAGAAAGACAGGGCAAAAGAATAGAGAATTGAGCCCAGGTGGCAGAAATTCCCACAGGCCCCCAGGTGTGTATGTGCACTCAGACATGACACAGGGCTCACACACCAGGATGTCTTGGCTCCTCTCTCAATTATGTAAGGGTTGCTTGGTCCCTGCCTGTGCCCATTGGGGGCCACCTTGGTATTTCAGAGCAGAAAACACTGCCTGGGTTTGCCCCAATGGAGGGAACTAGGCTGGGTATCTTTAATGGATTTCCTGGGATCTGGCCAGGGGGTTGCCCAGATGTTGGTTCAGATACAGCTGCATCCTCCCAAGAGTTTGTGGGAATTCTGTTTTGGGGATGGCCTGCCACAACTGTGATCTGAGGAAAACACCCCAGCCCTTCCTCACACAGACATTTGGATATTTCTCTTGCATATGAAAAGGAAGGCAAGGTTATCAGAAAAGGTTTCCAAAATGCAGACAAGAAGGATGAAGTTATCTGTTGATTTCGATTTCAATTTGTAAACAAAGCCATAGGTAAATAGCCCTTCCTTTCCTCCACTGACAACCATCCCACAGCAAACCAAGTCTTCAAAGCCTGTGCTGACCACTAACTATGTACACACTAGAAACAAGCAACATGGACAGTGGAAGGGGTAGCTGGTTGGGAGCCTGGGCACCTGCCACTTATGCCCAGGACTTAATTGATACCCAGTATCACCACACACCTGGGAGCAGCCTTTTCTGCAGCCCTGGCTGGGTGTGGCTCAGGGTGTGCCCTCAGAGCTGTGTCCCCCTCCCTTTCCTGGGCTCTCACTTCCCTTGAGAGACAAGGACCTGAGTCCATGAGTCTTTGGGAAGGAAGTGGAGGCAGCCTCAGGGCTCTGAGTCTCTGCCAGGTCTCCCAGGATGGTGTGTTCACTTGAGATTGAAAGATGATGCCAACTGGTATTGAAACCCCACATCAATCAATCCTGGTTCAGGCATACATTTCCTGTGTGACCTTCTTGAAATGAGTGCCCTTTATCAGACACTTTTTTCTCCACTGTGCAGTAGTTGCACTAACTAAGCTCTAGTACAGATGTCAAACTCTACTTGGAAATACTCAGGAAGCAGATGTACCTGTGTGATGGGGGAGTGGCCTGAGGAAGCCCACAGAAGGGGCAGGAGATGTGCTGCCCTTAGCACAGAGGAGGGTGTGATCTTCCACACAGAAGATCTGGGCTACAGCTGGACTTTCTGAATCCTCCTCAGCCCTCCCAGTTAGCCCCTTGATACATTCACTTGATCTGCTTATATTACATTGAACTGACTTATGTTGCACAGTAATCTGGTAAACCTAGAACAGCAACTCTCCCAGCCCACATTTAGGCCCTCTGTCATTCCTTTCATGGATGCAGAGAACTGAGCAGAGCATTGCCATTGCCACAATCCCACACCTTACAGTGTACATATACAGCCTCAGGGAATGATATTTCCCTTGGTCTATACATCCAGTAGGGGCCTAGGGACAGAGCAACCCCTTACATGGAAAGCTCATGTTTATGGAGCACTTAGTATATCAGACAGTGTGCTAAGTCCTTACATACACTCTCCCAGTTCTCAGAAGAGACATATTGCTATTCCTTTGTGTGGATCAGTACCAGAGGCAGGGACAATTGAAGAGTTTTCCCAAATTCATGAGCTGGTGCAGGAAGATCTTTAAAGGACTCACAGGTAATCAGACTGCCCAGTCAGGGATGTCTGCCTTGCTGGCATGACAGTCTTGAGGAAGGCTGGACACAATGTACCCCCTGGAAATGTGTTCACATGCTTCCTCTCTGATCTGTGGCTGAACTGCCTTCCCACCATGGAGATCATCAGTGTTTCTATCCAAGAAGGATCATGGTCTCACAGGGGAGAGCGCCTCCCACAGTCCTGGATCCCTCTGCAGAATACCACTTTGTACCCAGCTGGAGCCTGGCAAGAAATGTCCTGGGAGAACTGTTTATTGCCAGGGGCTCTGGTGCCCTGATGAGCATTGATTGTGTTGTTTTCAATCACATTTTCCTTTGACAAAAATACCCAGGAAAAATTTTTAGGAAATACAGGGCATCATAAAAATGGAAATTTTTAAAATTAGGATTTTAAGGTTTTATGTAAACTACCTTTATCATGTGATGGGTTTATAAGGTAAGACAAAGTTTTGTAATGTGGCTACTGAAGTATTCAGATTAATCAGTTAATATTGGTTTGAAAACCCATTTCCAGTCAATCATGCTTGGTTGGGCCCCTCTGCAGGCTGGGTGGCTGTCATCACATCATTCTCCTCTCTCTGGACTGTGAATATCCAACAGGGAAGTCAGTTTGCACCTATTTGGGGGATTTTTTTCCCTATTTAATCCTAAACATCCCACACCCCAGACACAAATCCTTTCCCTTAATCATACTTAGCATTTAGTTTTCATTATAACCTCCAACAAAGGGATAATAATGTTCAGAAGGTCGTAGTTAATCTGACAATTGAGTCAGCAGCATGGTGCCTGGTGCAAGGTAGGTCCTCTGAAGAAAGCAGAGAATAGAAGCTGACATCTGCCAAAGGGTGGGGTCTGCTTGCCAGGAGCTGCAAGAGGGGAGACAGGGATATGGGGACATGTCCATTCACATTATTTGCATGTAAATTTCTTCTAGAAACAGAAGCTACCTCTGTGGAAGATACCACCATTACCTGGCCAGGACTACAGATCAATAATCTGGGTGAGTAAGTGAAAAGCTCAGGGAACAGTGGTCAGTTTTGCCACCATGGCTTGTCCAGTGTGGGGAATGCCTCCTCTGGTGGAGCTGCTCATGCCTGTTCTGGGAGGGCTCAGGGCTTCCTCTGCACCCACCTGTGTGGATGGTCCCCTGAGGGGCTCAGTGATCCCCTGTCACCCAGGCTCTACCAAGGAGGGCAGGATGCAGTCAGTGATGGGCCCCAGGGATGGTACCTTTGGCCCAGTCAGCCTTTCATGGCCAAGCCAGCATACTCTGTCATAAAAAAGAGTTTGGAAGGTGACAAGAAGCAGCCAGCCTGGCCACTTAGCCCATGGCCATGAGGGCATCTGGGCCATCAGGGCTCCTCCTGGCCTGCTCAGCCTTCATTGCAGAGGTTGACCTCATCTTGCCTGGGGTGGGCTCTCCTGTCCCATGCTCCCTTCTATATGGTGTCCTGAATGCCTATTCATCAAAGCCATTACAACAAGGTCCACTGTTGGGTTGCAGTTTCAGCCAAGTGCGTGCACTGTGCTGTCTGGGTTGGTGGTCACTGTCTGCCCTTTCTGTGCTTTAGGGATGTCTTTGTTGATATCAGCTTGAATAATGGCATCAACTACATCAAAACCAATTTAAAAATCAGCAGGAAGAACTGTAAAACTTCTGGAGTAAGACCTCAGCCTCCCTCTGGGACTATACTCATTCCATTCACTGGAGGGAGAGACACACTGGGAGTGAAAATGCAGGAAAATGTCCAGGGCAGGCCCAGCAAGAAGCTTGTGCAGCTGGGCACCTGTGCAGCACCTCAAAGCCACTACAGCCCCTTAGCCCTTCCCTGGGGAGTGGTGACCCCACTCAGGCTTGGGAAGTGCCCTGGAAGTACCTCTGCAAAAGTGTCTGGGGCCTTGCTGCTCCTCTGCTCTGCTGCCAGCCAAGGATCCCTGAAGGCACATGGCACTGACCATTTGGAGCTCTAAGCAGACTCCAGAACAATGCTGAGACCTCTGACTCCCACCTTTCCACCTCCCTGGCCTGGTTCTAGTGGTGGGGAATTCAGAGCTCCATCTGGGTCTGGCTTGGATGAGGGGTGGAGACTGGAGGCTGTGTGCAGGGAGCCAGGGTCCAGGCCCTCGAAACTGGGGTTCCAGATCCAGCGGCCTTCCCTGGAGGCTGGGACCAGCTGTGGCCCTGCACAGTCAGGGTGAGTTTCAACTGCACTGGTACCCCAGCTGTGAGTACAGCCCTGCACTCAGTTGTGACCATCACAGCCCCTGCCCCCAAGCCTGCTGAGGAAGTACTGTCTGACATCTTGCAGGTGCCCTCAGCCTCTCTCTGCCTTCCTCCCTTCTCCTCAGCTGCTTTTCTCTCTGCCAACTCCCTCTGACCTGCTCAGGAAGGTTCCCTCCTTCACTTGGTAGGGAGGCTGTCAGGGCTGTGGGGAGGGCTGGGCCTCAGCTCAGAGAGAGGCACCTGGGAATGAAGGTGCTGCTCCCCAGGTGCCCATTTCTCAGAGCTGCACATCATCCAGACATGTAGCCCAGGGCAGCATGACATGGGCCACAGGATCAGGCTACAGAAGAGGTGTGCTGGGAGGAGGGACACCCATGGCTAATGCCACCACCACTGTGCCCAGTAGCATCTTGTGAGGCTTCCAACAGCACTGACACTACTGTGCATGTCTGTTTATACTTGTTCCTGAATGTCCACTCACAGATCAGCAGGCAGAACTGACCCATTTGCCTATCATGAGTCCCACCCGGTTGACAACTGCCCTTTAACAGGCACATTCAGAAAAGAACTCAGGAGCCAACTGGTGTCTACTCCCAGCACAGTGGCTTCTCCCCCAGCCATGACCTGGCCTCTCCTTCCCTCTGCCCTGTCTCCTGGGCACTGAATCTCTCATCCTGTCCCTCTCCCACTTCTCTGAAGCATCTCACTTGGTTTACCAGTTCAGGACTTGCAGCACCTGAGTGCACAGATGCAGTGAGCTTCTCCTTGGCTATGAATAACAACAGGACAGTAGTCACAGGCCTTCTCTGTACTAGGATGGGCTATGAACTCTAAATCTCACAGGTGTCCATTCATTTGTTCCCACGGGTGTGGGATTGTGGGCTCAGAGGGGCTGAACAGCTTTGTGGAAGAATGCAGGGTGGGTGAGGTTATGAGGAGATAGACCCAGGGTACTGCACTGATCCTGCAATCCCCCTTCATCCCAGCCCTAGCAGCACCCCCTGCAGCCCCCTGGGTGGCTTAGCTGATGTGCTCCTCACCAGGCCCCTGTGCTGTCAGCCCAGGCGTGCAGTGGGTCTGCCTGTGGCCCAGCACGGAGGATGCCAGACTCCCTGACAGGACTCTGGGACAGAGCCTCTGAGCAGTGTCCATGGCCCAGAGCTCCTGGGGTAACATCCTCTGCCTCCTAGTCCAGCCGTGGCCTCCCAGAGTGGGGCAGTCAGAACAGCACAAAAACAGATGGACGGGGAGACAGTGGGAGATGCTGGGTGGGTGGTGGGATTCTGGGAGAAGCACACATAGGTCCACCCCAAGACCCTGCCTCCTGTGCTTACTGCATGCAAAGCCTGAGCAAGTGACTACAGAGCCCATGACTGTCCCACCACCTTCATGGCCTAGAATCCCTTCCTTGTATGTACTTATAATCTTCCCAGTTATTTTTGTATTGGTGCATGGCCTCATATGGTACTTCAAGGTGAGTGACCTCTCAAAACACAGCCCTGTGGCCCAGGCCCTCCCCAGCCCCCCAAAGTATTGGGACTCCTGGCTGTCCCAGGATCCCACCTGTGGGAAGGTTCCCATCAGTTCCGAGGTCATCACTTGAGCACATCACGGAGGCTCAGAGCTGTCCTCCCATTCCTGGGCCCACAGCCTGGCTTCTAAGGGGTTTTGTGCTTCAGGCTCACCTCAAGTAGGGGACCTGTGAGCTGCCCTATGATGAGAAGTGACCCCACACCTGGAGATAGGGCTGCCTCACAGCAGTCAGGTTTCTGAAGGACTCAGGAGGACAAAGGCCAGGGAGGGACCTCTAAGTGGAGGGGAAAAGAGATCCTACAGGGACGACAATGGCCCCAAAGGTACAATCAGGTGCCCAAGGATTCCTGTCATCTGGGGCAGCTGTGCCTTTAAAAATCAATGTGGCCTCTGCCCATCTCTAGAGCCTTGTCCTTCCTTCCAAGTCATTATTCAGGACCAGGTTGTCCTGGCCCCATGCTGGGCACAGGGGACAGAAACAAAGTGGCCCCATTCTTGCCATGGCAACTCCAGGTCTGGTGTCTGGACTGGCCTTGGTCCCTGGGGTACTGAGGGCAAAATATCACCATCATAACATGTGGCCAGTACCCTGCCTAATCAGAGCAATAGCAAAGGGCAGAGGCAGGCTCAATGGAGGATGAGCACAGAGGCCTGGCTAGCTGGGCTTTCAAGGACATGAGTGGGAGTGCTGTGGGAGTAAGGACCTCTGGAGTTGTGAAAGGGCAGCACCAACAAAATTCCAGCAATTCTATGGTCTGCAAAGTCAGGGCAGTGAGGACAGGAAGCCAGGGTGAGTGGTGGGCTTCCCTGAGAGCTGGGCACTGGCAGCCGTTCACGGAGTGGAGAGGAGAGGGAAGAGCAGGAAGGGAAGGGAGAGGAACTCTTTTATCTTCATAAGTCATGAAGGTTGCTGATGAAAACCACCTGGTAGGACACCTGTGTCAGGACCAGGTACCCTAGCCTGATTGTTTCCTTGTGGACACACAGGGAGGTGTGGACTCAGTTCAGACAGGTGGAGCCAGCGGGCCACACACCCACATGCAACGAGCACTCAGGTAGACACCCAACCGGGACACCCAAAGCCCTGTCTGTCCCTCTGTTGCAGAGCAGGGTCCCCTCCTGTGTGCATGGCTGAGCCAGAGCCCTCCACACCCTGACCGCCCTCCTAGAAGTCAGAGCCCCAGGACCAGGTTTCTCTAAGGAGAGCTACCTCCGGGAATGAAGGGGACATGATAAAATGTCTTGCCCTTTTGGGGAACAGCTACATTTGCACACTAAAAGGAGTTTGCTGACTTTTCACCTGGAGCACTCTCTCCTAAGGTACAGGGTGCTACTCCTTGGTCCTTGAGTTCTCCCAGCAAACATTTGCAGAGTAGCCAGTAAGGAACAGGTGCAGGGCAACAGATACAGGATCACTGCACCAGGAGCTGCCATGCAAGGAAGCAGACACTGTTTTCTCTTCCTAGGGCCCAGAGTCACTGGCACAGATGTGCCTCAGGATGATTTCATCATGTCGTGACACTGAAGAGAAGTTGAGAAAACAGGAAGTGAGAAGGGCCCCAGACAGGTGCTGATAACCCCAGGCTGGGCTGAGGGATGACAGGGGCAACTGGCTCATGCCCCACAGACATGGGCCCAGAAGGCATGGCTTCTGTGGTGATGAGTTTAGGGGTGCTGGGCTTTGATCACATGGCACCACAGTAAAAGCAGATGCCATCGTGGCCCCAAAGGCCTGGGAGACAGAAAAGGCATGAGGGCCCCATGTTCCCCCACCCTCAGGCTGGTCCCAGCCCCCAGGTCTCCCTCTTAGCATGGGCCCAGGCTTCTGGATGTGGGCAACTGCTGGACAGCTACCAGTCCATGGTTCCGGCAGAGCTTGTCATCCCCTCCAGCAAAGCTCGGGTGTCATTGCCCCTCGAGTGGATGAGTGAAAACAAACTGAATGACACAAGCTTGCACAGGTCAGAAAAAGCCGGGAAAGTTCTGTGCCAAGTTATTTCTGCCATTAACACTCCCAGAAATATGAAGGTCACCTGCTCTTTCTGCAGAAGTCCCCTCAGCAGAGTGAGGGAGAGAGCTAGCTGCAGGGTCCCTGTGACCCATTGAGAAGGGGTGATGGGTGCCTGGAGATGGGGATGAAGGAAACCTCCCCCAAGGACCAGGCCCCACCTGGTGAGGAGAAACAAATCCTGCAGGGCCAAGAGATGACAGGGATGGATGGGGGACCCAGTTGGCAGGTGTTGAGGAAGAAAGAGCCCCACAGTGTCTGTCAGGCTCTGCCACCTCCCTGATTCCACGTCTATTGTTGTCAGATCCATTAATTCCTCCTAAGCTTCCCATGGCAGCTGAGAGCCATCATCCTGCTCTCCATGCAGGCAGTGTGGGGCCTCAGGGAACCCAAAACACACCTGCCAGGGATAGAAGCCCCTTGCTGGGGATTGTTCCTGACATAGGGCCTGCCACATGCTTACACCTGTCAGGGCTCAGAGGGGCCTGAATCACAGGGTCCGGCAGCCATGGTGCCACCTGCCATTGGGTCCAGGACCACTTTCTGGTCTGTTCTCTGCCTTCCTTTGGTCCCCACCAAACTCCAGTGTCATGAACCTGCCCCCCTGAGCAGCACAAATGTCCTCTTGCCTTCTGTGTGTCCCTGAAATGCAGGCCCTGTTCCTCACCCTTCCAACTCCTGCCCCATACCCACCCCAGGTTTTCCCCTCATGTCCTTTCTGTGGTCGCTCTGTATTGCCTCCAACCTTTGACATTTTCCTCTAAATGTAGCCCATGACTCTCCACCAAAAATTCTGATTTGTTTCAAATTCCAAAACTTTTGGTGACTGATAGTAATCTCACCTCAAGTACACAAGGCTGACAGACCCCCTGCCCACGGTGGAGGCTGCAATGCAGGGATCAACAATGCCCTGGGGACAGAGCCGGTGTGGACTCCCCACTCTCAAGGCAATGACCATGCCTTACGTTTCCTCACAGCTGCCGGAGTCCAGCTTCAGCGGGGGTGGGGTGTGTGAAGCCTGAAAGGATGAGACGGAGTCGGCATGTGGAGAGACAGGACATGGAGTCAAATGGAGGTGGTCTCTCGACAAAGTGCTGATGAGACAGCTTTATTTATACTATTTTGCACAAGGATATGATTATTTTTTATTATTTTGATGATTAACTAGAATACACAGTTGGTTAATAAGTATAGGCAAGCTTTTCTCTTTCTTTTACTTTCTAATCTATTTATGGTTGGTCAAGCGTTAGACAGGTGATTGTTTTTCTGTTCTTTGACCAAAACTTTTCTCATTAACTTGTACTCTATTGTGTTTTACGTTTCTATGCAACACAGTTTCTAAGAAGTGCATGTGACCGCAGGAGCGTGCAGTATGTAGCAGCGCCTATGGAGTCTGTCAGCTCAGGGTGAAATACAGGTCACCTAATGCCACAGTTAGCTAGAATTCTTTCCCACAAAAATTTTCTTAGAGGCTTTAATAAATTTATAATCAATCTAATATCATAAACTCATATCTTTACTTTATACCTCTTTATAGGGCACAGTAGGCAGCAAACTAAATTTCCCCTTCTTATCTACATTTCTCTTTCTTCTGTGTGGATACCAAAATCTCCTTGACATATGCTACACAGCTCTCCATGACTCCACTACTGCAGGGACTAAACAAGTTCTTAGGTGGTGAACAATGCAAGGGCATTCATATCATAGAAACTGTTTCTGTTTTAACTACAAACTTTAAACTATAAACAATCACGTCAAATATAATGTATGATTATTCATTTGGTTTTTATACTTTATATGTGAATCTAATAAAATGTTAATGTAGTAGGTAGATGCAAGATATAGATAGAAAGCATGATTTAGAACTGTAAGAAGGCAGGTATAGATGATCAGGTTTGTGCCTACAGACCAGGTCTTAATCCAAGCTGAACAAGGGCAACAAAACATCCACAGGTGTAGAATATTTCTCTCAAAATTGGGGGAGGCAGGGAGTGAGGTTCTAAGCCTCACCTCTGTTGGCCCCCTTTTTCTCACCTGATGGCACCCCTGCGACTGTGCCTGTCTTAGGTTTTTCCTCCCTTGAGGAATCTTACCCGTCTCTGGCTAACCAGCCATCTTATGGGGCCATAAAGGGAGATGTAAAGCTGGTAAGTGAGAGAGAAGTAATTCTTTGAAAAGGTTAGTTTTTCACTTCTTTGCAGATTTATGCTCCATGGCTTCTATGCCTAGCACTTGTTTTGAGGTATCTTTACTTCCTGGAAAATCATGGTGCTTGGTAATTTCATGTATGAGGCACAAATTCTAGTAAAGGGCTGTGATTAGGAAAGAAGAAAAACAAACTATAGAAGTAGTAGAGGGAAGAAAACATGAGATGATTAATTAAGTGTCAACAGGGTTATTCTATTCAATATTCTTTCATAACTTGATTTCTAGAAAACTTTCCATCACTAGTTTCACTAGCATAAATAAGGGGGGCATTCTCAGTGGAAATGGGGTGGTCAATGTTTGACTAACAGCAGGTTTCAGTACTTTATGCTAAGATCACCATTTGGCTCCTGCATGTTCTATTCTTCAGGAGCACTGTCCTGAAAAGCTTTTGGGAAGTTTATGTTCTCATCTTTTCCGTGCTGCCTAGCAAAGGTTAGCTTAATTTTTGGCAACAATGCAAGTAAAAACAAAGCCAATAGTATAATGGAAAATAACAAAATCAAGGTGGGTAGTAGAGGGAGCCAACTGCGAAGACCCCTGATTTGTGGGGGTCTTCCTCCAGCCTGAGCTTTGTTACACAGCTTGAGTAGTATGGCTCCCAGCACACAGCTACATCTGCTTTTCAGGTCAAACTGAGCACCTTGTCAGACGTTGTTCAGAGGTACATCCAGAAAACACAGGTATGCACCCAGCAGCCCAGGAGCATGGTAAGAGGGACACTGCCCCTGGGCTAGGGTCCTTTGCTTTTGCCCTTGACAGTTACCCTCAGGCACAGTGAGTCAGAGATCCCTGTGTGGGTATCTGCCAAGGAAGATGCCTGAGACATGGGGGCATGGTGCTTCTGAGGCCCCCAGCCAATCCTGGGAAGGGAACACATGGATTCCCTTGCACTGTGGTTTCAAGGGTGTCAGGAAACTTATTTATCTAGGATGCTACCCAGTTCTTCAAAATGTAGGGAAACAGGGCTTGGGGGAAAAGCAGGCCACTGAGGTCTCCTGGCCTCCCAGACCACTGTCCCTCTGCACTGAACACCCTACCCTGTGGGTGAGGGTCTCCCTCCAATTCCCGAGACTCTCCTGGCTGCTCAAGCAGATGTCAGGCTGGCTGATAGGGACTGGTTTTACCAGTTAATAAAGATTCATTCCATCTGTTATTGCCTTTGACAACAGCAACTAATTTTTATTGTGTTCCCCTCAGGGACCAGTTGATATATCAGAACCGTACATAGTTTCACTGTTTCAATTCTCCCAGTAATTGCACCTGTAGGTATTAACAGTGTCCCAGGTTTAGTAAGATGGTCCTGACACAGAGAGGCCAAGCGACCTGTCCCACATCACAAAGCCTGGAGATGGCAGAGTTGATCTTGAATCTCACCCCTGGCTCCTCCCTTCTCACCTCCATTTGGGGTCAGCACTCATCATTTCCTGATGGCTTTACTCCCAAACCACCAGAGAGTGGTCCTGCTCAAACACCAGGGTCAAGGACAGCTCCTGGCTTGCCTGGGACTCATCTGCCTGAGCTTCCTCAGCCTCAGATTCTTTGTACAGACTGAGGTGAGGCACCTGGACAATATGTGGTACCCAGAGTCTGTAAGGAGGGCTGCATTGGCCACATCTTAGCTCTCACGGTTGAGCAGGCAGCACTTAGATGTTCTTGGCAGCCCTAGAAGACTCTGGACATGGCTGATGAGACACACCTGAGGCATGTTTGTGCCCAGCAGGGTCACTGTCTGGCATCAGAGGTTCAGGTCTCCTGTTGAAGGTGGGCTCAAGACTCTGACCAGTGGAGTCACAACCCAGAGATGCCATACAGGGGCAGAGACAACAGAGCCAAATAGAGGGTTCATACAAGGGGAGGCAGGTGACCAGAAGGTGGACAAGGGCAAGCTGCTAGGATGGCCTTTGTGCCCAGCAAGGTGAGGGTGGGGACACTGAACAACTGTCTGAAATGGTCACATTCCCAAGAGCCAAGCTCAGGCAAGGAGGTTGGCAGAATGATGGGTTCCAGGCATGTACAGCTGCCCAGGTTTTGGCCAGGCCCTGTAGAGTCATCCCAGCAGTGCTGTGAGCCACAAGTGATCACCTGTTTGTTCACTGGTGGTGCAGTGGGGGGTCCCAGACATCAGGGAAGTGGGTGAGGTCACTCCTACAGTATGTGGCAGCATGCAGGATTTCTTACATGAACTGAGCTTGTGCTGAGGAGAGCTGCGCCCTGTGCGCTGGCTCCCTCCCTCTCCCCTGCCACAGCCCTTGGAGACCCCAGGATTGTAGGATTCCAGCTGGACATCTGGACCCTCTAACAGGTGCTGGGATTTTGGCTCTTGCTCTTTAAGCCTTCCGTGTGGGAGTCTAGATCGCAAGTGAATGATGGGCAGAGAGGCTTGGGTGTCACTGGGCCCTGCAGTTTCTGCAGAGCAGGGAGGGTCCCAGCCCAACCTGATCTCAGTGCCAGACAGCCAGCCCAGTCTGCAAGGGGACATGTTACCAAGGAGTGGCCTTGTGGCCTTCCGCATGCTAACATAGACAGCCTTGTTTACTTCTGCTTTGGCAAACAGACTGTGTATCTGCCCCACTGCCTTTGAATCCCAGAGGAGTTTCTCTCCTAATGCTCCCTTCCAGAGCCTCTCTCCTACACATACACACACACACAGTGACCCAGCTGGAGTCAGTCTAGTTTCTTTGTCTTGTGCCAAACTGCGATTCCCATCAGGTCTTGATTCTCTTCCTCATTGCCTGAGCCCAGGGCAGCCCACAGTTCATGGGAAATGGCCCTCATAGATCCCTCAGGAAAGTCAGGTTCAGGATGGAAATCTTACCCTCTCATTGAACAGGTGCCCAGGGCAACAGAAGGGCTCCCAGCAAGGATGACCCATGCCATTCCCTCTTGAGGTCCTTTTGAGACAACATTGGTGTCATTTTCTCCCACAGCTCCTTGCAGGGACCAAAGCTGTTGTTGACACACATTTAGGGAATTTGATCAAAAAGATTCTAAAGTTGACCTGAAAAAATAAACAGTTAAGAATATGCCCAAGAGAGAACAGTTAAGTCTCTTTGGGACTTTCCCATGGGCCCAAGAGACACAAACATCAGTGCTGAGAAGGGAGATCCAAGTCCAGTGTTCTGGAGTCCGTAGGGCCAGAGTGCCCCAGTTTGGCCTTAGGAATGTGGCATGGCAGACAGGGTGGTGGGGGATGGGTGAGCAGAGTCTGCAAATGTGAAATGGGCTTGAGAGGACAGGGTGTGACTGGGCCCCTTGTGGCCTTTCATGTACTAACATAGGCAGCCTTATTTGTTCTGCTCTGGCAAGGAGATCAGGGCCTAGGCCAGGGGAGTGGACAGCTCCCAAGCAGAAAAGCACCAGGAGCAGAGTGGGAGCTTAGGGACACACAGGACAGGGTCACAGGCTTTGCATGCATGTGGGCTAGGCTGGTGACAAGTGAGGGGCATGGTGGTGAGGAGTCTATCAGGCCAGCTGGGCCCTAGAGCAGGATTTCCAGGCAGAGGAGAAGCACAGCTGAGAGTGGGAGCTGCCAGGAACCTCTTTTTGAGGAAGGTGATTTTTCTGAGGCCTGGAATGGGGTAGACCAGAGCCAGGTCCCCAGGGGAGAGGGGACACTCAAGTAGGCCTGAGAAGGGAGGCCAAGGGCCTGGCCAGGCAGTAGGTACACAGGTATGTGAGAGTAGACTTTCTGCTAGAGATGAGCCTAGGACAGGATATGGGCAAAGTGCGCTTTGAGGCTCAATGCAGGAAAGACAGGTTCTTGGGAGCCTGATGTTAGCATGCTACATGGTGCCCCTGAGCAGGCTCAGTGGGGGGATCAGTGGGATTCAGGGCAGCAGGACAAGGGTGGGCTTGAGAAGATAAGAAACTTGGCCAACCTCATGAGCCAGGGACACTACAGCCTTCAGTCTCCAATTCCAGTGGCTTCTTAGTGACTTTTTCTCTCTGCTCTTCCCCATAGGAGAAGTATGCTTCCCCTCCCACTCTAATGACACCCCACTGTGGGTCGCTGCCCTGTCACCCAGAGATCTACCATCAACCCATCTTCCAGTGCTTCCACCTCAACAACTGCTGCTGCTCAAGTTGCAAACACCCCCCATCTAGATGCTTTTCAGCAAATGCTGTGGCTCTTCCTTCCTGCAGCCTGCACGCTCTGCCTTGCCACAGTACAACTACCACCCCATAACCCAGTCTCTGTTTAACAATATTGTTAAAGTGCTGTGTGCAAACTGAATTGGACGTCAGTACTGAGTCTTGGTTTACATCAGAAAGAGTTGAATTATGTTGCTGATTAGCAAGGAAGTGTGTTACCTGGTGAGCCTTGTTCCATTACATGAGATGTGTCTTTATTCCTCCTGCCAGGACAAAGCACCCCAGGATCCTGTGGATGTAGACATGGCTGAGTCCCACCCCCATAGCCTGGTTTTCATGTATCACCCACCACTGGGGCACATGGGTTTTAGTCAAAATCTGCTCTGTGAAAAAAGCCCAAAGTGTCTTTAAAATACCAATACAATCCTGTGTCTCCTTCCCTAATTTTATGTAGAGAGAAGTGCTTAAATTTCTCACCTCCTTCACTCATGTTCCTGACTTCCACTTTACCCACATTCCAAATGTGTCATAGAAAGAGACAGGGTCTTCTAAAGTTCACCAACTCAAGTGTAACATTGCTTCCCAGATGCCCAAACTGTCCCTAAGCACAGAATTTCAGAGGAGTCTTTTCACCTAAGAAGGTAAACTTTCTCTATTTGCATTTGTCACCATAGAAGAAGCCGTGTTCTATAGAGCTGCTCCAGTGCACTGTGTCCCACCACCCAGTGTGTGCGCAGTGTCTGTGGGACTGCTCCCAGGGCTGTGCGCACAGCACATGGGAGCCTGGGGTGAGAACCGTGAGCGCTTCAGGAGAGATCCTTTGGGGGACTATAACCAGTTACCCCTACTTCATGTGGGCAGTAAACTACCCCCCACACTCAGCTCCATCTCCCTGAATACCTGTGCCTTGCTCTTGAATTTCTTTAGGGTGACTTTGCTAAAACTGTGTCCATTGGAGTTTCAGCCTGGATTGTTTGAAGTGGATGGCCAGTGGTGATCATAATTTCCCCATGTTTGATAAAGGAAAGCTCTTGGAATAGCTTGTATATATGCATCTAAGGATCATTTGCAAGGTTACCCTGGGTCACGTGGCTTCTCACCTTCAGAGCATCTCTATCTGTTCTTGCTTTCTCTGGCAGACCCCTCCTCTCCTTCTAGGTCCTGTCCCAGCTTAGGTCCCACATCTGTGTCCTACCAACAGCCAGGACAGGAGCAGTGAGAGAGGTCACCTCCTATGTGAATCTGTCTCATCTCTGCCAGTACATCATCATCCCAGCTCTTGATAAGAAGGCTTCCTGGGGCACAAAATGCTGGGCATAGACATTCCAGAGAATTGGCCAACTCAGAATGGAGGAAATGAAAGAGGATGCTTAAGCCCATGTGGGGTGGGACTCAGTGGCTTGGTTGGGCCCCATTCAGAGCCTCAGTCCCTAAGCGACTGTAGGTGCTTCAAGCAGTCACTCCACACTGCATTTTGACATCCTTCATGGAAAGTGATGAGGCTTTCAATAGCGTAATGTTTGGTTTGATTTGTTTGTGTAAAAGCCACTGGTTGTGTAAATAAATACAGAGAAGGAGTGCCTGGCATCTGGAACACAGGTGACAGGGCCCTGTGCAGGGCAGAGTCCAGAGCAGTGGGTCCGTGACACCCGTGCAAGTATGGGCAGGACCTGTTGGTTCTCACCTGCCTTTATCGGGCATTAACGAAGTGGCTGGGACTGTGGGTGTTTCAAAACTCAAGGAAAAAATATTTATTGTATTCACAGCACCAAGAAAAGTATGGGAAATAATTTTTCTTAGACATAAAGGGGATTAAAATAACAATATGTAGGGAGATTTTATGTCTTCCTTAATACTAAGTGAAGTATTTTGGATTATCCCTAATTGATGAAAGCATTGTCCTAGCCTGTGAGGTTCAAGGACACTTCTCTGAAACTGTCTCTGTGCTCCTACATTATATCCATGTATAAACGTAAGATGGTACATGCCCATCTCTGAGACACTGCAACCCTATATAGAGAAATGTATCTGTGACTTACTGGAGAGCTCAATGAGACCATGACTGAGATCAACATATATGTTCATTAATGGGCATTCTTACTTTTAGCAAACATGAACTAGGGCCCACCACTCCTTCCTCCTCCCTGAACTGAAGAGGGAGGCAGTCATAACTTTGGAATGTTAGACCAGAGGACATCTGGGAGGGACACAGGCCTGCCCCTTACCACTTCACCCCTGCCCTGTCCTTGCTGCCTGTGGGGCACAGTAAGAGGAGAGAGCGGGCAAAGGGGGAGTCCTTGGTGGACCCCACTCAGCCCACTCTGCAGCCCTGCCTTCCTCCATTCCGGGTCAGTTGCCCCTCTGGTGTGGCATTAACCAGGGTGCTGTCCACCCCCACAAGGAGGGAAGTGGGAAGCCTTCAGTTGCTGCCTGAAGTGCAGGGAGCTGCCTTTTGTTCCACTCCCTCTACCTCCATGCTGCCTCAGTCCTTAGATGGAGCAGGATATTTTTAGAAAGTGAGTCTCCCATCTGAGCTGCCCTCAGCTGAGAAATGTACAAAGGGAAGTATGCTGCACAATGCTTACTCCTTATTTTCTGAGTGCCTCTGGGTCATGTGAAGCAGCTCCTGTAGACTCAGGATGGACCTCCAAACTGGCCCAAAACACATGCTTTTGGTAGCTAGGACCACCCTCCTCAGTCCCCCCAGGGTCAGCCATAGGCCTCCTAGCCAAGCACGCAAATGGGAGCACATACACACTCTCCCCACATTTGAATGTGCATACTTAATAGAACTGTGGCCTTAACAGTTTCTCCCCACACTGTGCACCAGGACCCCCAGAGTGGGCCCAGAGAGGAGGCTGGGGTAGCAGAAAGAAGTGGTATTTCTCAGGCACTGCCTGATGGCTCCACCTATGCTCTGCTGACAGTCTGCTCACATGGCAATCTGCCAAGATGTCCATTTGGAGTTGTGCTTTCTGTGTTTTCCATCCCACATTCCAAGCAGGTAGCCAGGCCTGAAATAACTGGCCAGAAATCAACTTCTCTCCCATCTCATGCCAAGACAAGCTCCTGAGGGGCTTAATGTCTCTGATTGAAGGGGTCGAGTGGAGAAGGAGGAAGGACAGAGGTCTGGGGTCAGGCAGGGTAGCTGCCCACTGCTGGAGCCCAGAGGGATGGCTAGGCTGTTACCAGGCCCAGGGCTCAGCCTCACCAGAGCCACCAGGACTCAAAATAAAAGGCCATGCAGGTCAGATTGGATGATGGGACAGCCATGAGGACTACTAATCAGGGCCTCTGCATGCAGGACTTTGGCCAACCCTGGAGGGGAGTCCTCAGCAGAATACAAAACTACCTTCTTAAATATGAAGAATCCCATTTTTAAATCATGGATCCTTCAGGTCAGTCACAAAGCTTGAAAAAATGTCACAGACCACTTCAAAATGTGCTCCAGCTTGTTCACATCCTCTGTCACCTGGGGCATTTCTGTGGAAAAATTGAAGTCCTGCCATAAGGGCTCTTCAGGCAGGAGACCCTACCTGACCTTGTCTCTGGGCTGGGCAGGGGCAGGCCCTGAAGGGGTCCCCAGAAGCACAGGGCTACACAGGCCATAGGTCCTGACCTGTGCTCAGATAGGCAACCAGACCCCAGGGGTACCAGGTGGGGAAAGCCCCTGGGAACCATGCCTGGCCTTGTCCTGAAGGCTCTCCTGCTCTATGGGCTATGGGGCCCCTGCACTGGCTTCTTTTGTCCTCCATCTTCATCTCCCTGTGTGCTTGACTGCCCACCACTCCACAGGCCCTGGTTGCTGGTACATTGCTGGGACACGTGGCCACTATGCAGGTCTAACCACTCCACTTGTCCCTCTGTGAGTGGCCCTTGTTCCCTTATACCTTTCACTGCTACTCATCTCTCCAACCAATGTCCTCTTGCTGCCCTAAGGAGCAGAGCTGTGGCAGCAAGGGAGAGGCCTTCAGTATCTGCTGACAGCTGTCCTCCCCTCTGGGGCCCCCTCTGTGTGTGTCTGTGTCCTAATCTCTTCATACAAGGACACCAGTCACATTGGCTGAGCATCCACCCTAATGACCTCATTTAAGTCTGTAAAGATTGTTCCTCCAAATAGTCACAGTCTGAGGTTCTAGGGGGTTAGAGTTCCAACAGATGGATTTGGGGAGGACATGATTTGGCCCATAATAGTGACATCAGCTGACACTGTCAGGAGGCCCTCTTCAAGTGGTAGGGTAAGTCCAGGGAAAAGAAATCCTGGGGCAAAATACCTCTAAAATCCTAAATCAGTCAAAGGGAGAAATAAAGTTTAAACCCCATTTATTGCTTACAAACTGCAGTTCAGGGATGTCTCTCTCCTCTGCTCCGGGTAAGCAAGCCAACCCCTCCCCTTAAACTCTCAGGTTCATACATGCCCTCGTTGCTCAGTTAATTACCCATTCACATGGAGATAAACTTCTCTCCATCCTTGAGGATATGCAAATGCACCAAAGGCAGCTGAGATAATCAGAAAAAGTAACAATTTTACCCACAGGTGGGTTCTTGGGGACAGGGGGATCCTGTGGAAAGACTCCAACAAGCTTTAGAGACAGAAAAGGCATATCTCCTGCTGAACTCCACCCTTACGGACAAGCTGGGTGGCCACAGGTCTCTGAAGAGACCACAGCCAGGGGAAGGTTGAATGTAATTATGGGCATAGCTCCCCACACTCATACACACAGTGGGGGCTCCTAGGTGGCATCCCCTGCCTGATGAGTTCCTGGGAATTTGAAGCAATGCTGAGTCAAGACTCCACTGCTCGAGTCAGGCTTCATGATCACAAAGGGACCTTAGAAATTTATAATCCCCTCTGATGCGTAGGAGCTGAGGAAGAGCATGGCAGTGCCTTGCTTTTCTGGGGGCCACAACTCCATCCTCATAATGCTGTAGAAGTTCTGAGCCTCCAGTGACCAGAATGCCCACCACTGCAGTTGTGAGTCCAAAGGTAACTGGAATTCTCCAAACCAAAGATACAATTCCTCATAACTGGAAACCCTAAACCTTCATTCCTTATTTCCCTGCTACCTATGGTGGTGGACATCCTGGGGAAGCAAACTCTGCTCAGAGAGCAGATGACCTGCTGTGAGAGGTACTGCTTGCACACAGGAGTCCATGCAGGGGAGGGAGGCCTGGTGCAGGGGTACTGTCCTAGGTGGCCCAGAGCTTGGGGCTGCTTCAGAGATGGGCTAATCAGCAGAAGCCTAAACTGGGGGCCAGGAGGCAGAAGGTTCAGGGGACTGCTAGGCTTCTCCTGCAAGACTCCCCTAACCAGGGGACTTCTTGCCTTGTAACCTCAGGCATGATGTGTCCAAGTGCCTGTTTCAGGAGGATGCCAGGACATGGAGGCCAGTGTAATATGGTGGCTCATTCCAGGAGATGGTGCTCCCAGCTTACATTTGTTTTCTAGCCCAGTTTGAAAATCTACTTTAATCCCCAAGTGCTGGCAGTCATGGAATGATGGTGGTGACTTCTGTTACACCACTCAGTTGACTGTGTGACCATTGTGCATCACTTTCTATCACTCTGTCAATGGTGAGAGCTATTTTTCCCTTTTCTGGACACTGGAGGTGTTTCCTTAAACTTGGAGACATGGGAGAGTATTTGGCAAGGGGGTGGGGGGCACCCTGCATGGCCCTAAGCCCTGAGTACTCACTTCTCCAACCCACAGGCCTCTTGTTATAACAGCAGACTTCTGGCTGGGACAGCCAGGTGGGTGCCAGTGCATTGTCCCCAGTCCCCTGTCAGGGCCCTTCTCACCCAAGTGTATGGGCCCTGTGTGTGTCAGGTCTCATGGACAAGCACCACTCCACTGTGCCGCCTCTACCCTTCTCCCAGTGACCCTCTGTCTGTTCCTAATTCACTGCAGCCTTGGGTATTGGGCAGATACTGCTATGCCTCCCAAGGCCCACTCTTCTCCCAGGGAACCTCAGCATCCCCAAGATGACCCACCCAATGGCATGACTTCTTGATCCTTGATCCCTTGGCCTCCACTCCCTGCACTGCAAGCCAGCTCCCTGCCCCCAACCACACCCTGAACCTTGTCATCCCCTAACCACACAACTCAGATCTCCCTCTCTCCCTCTCAACACCATGTGCACTCCCCATTTATTAACTAAATACTCCCACCCCACTATTATTGTAACCTTGTCAGGACATCCCATCCATTGACATCTCCATTTCCTTTCAAGCACAGGACCTAGGGCCCAGCACCTAGACACATCTCACTGCACTATGCTCTGTTTCTCTGATGCCTTTACTTTGTGTCACATGCTCAGGGTAAAATATCTGATTCAAACAGATGGAACCAATTGTTTGCCTTTATTGTGCTTGTCCTTGGCTACTGAATGCTACTGGGCAAGAAAGTATACCACTGGCAGGTTGACACCCTCATAAGTTAATGACCACCAACAACCAAAGCCTCAGTGCTGAGCACTTTTAATACAAAGATCAGCTAAAAACAAGAATAACCATTCTCTAAATACCAAAAAAAAATTTTCAGAAAAAAAGGAGGAAACTTGAAGTCTAATCAAGTCAAAGCAATGAGTGTGTGTCAGACTTAGAAGACACAAGAGTAAAGCTTCTGCCTAAAGGACTAAGATCTCAGGCCACATGGGTTTAGGAGGCAAAGCCTCAGGCCTCAGGTCTGTAGAGAGTGGGAGTCCACTCCTTCTTAACCCAAAAGCTGCAGAGCACAGCACTTCCCATAACACAGGACTAGAACCTTATCCCCAGGCAAAGACAAGGCAGAGAAGAGGGCCATGTGCCCACAGCACCTGTGGGAAATCAGGGTCCTGAGTCCACAGCGATTTGGCATGGAAAACCTGAGCTGAGACCCTAGCATTAAGTCCATGCAGACCTGCTAGAACCTGCAGGTTTGAGCAAAACCAAACATGATACTCTCCCTTTGGAGAAGCCTTCCCCATCCAGAGTACTTGGGATCTCATGGAAAACATTTCCTGCTGAAGATGAGCTCAAAGAAGAAAAAGTACCCTAGGAAGCTATCTAACCAAAGAGAACCCTATGGATACAACAAAGAGGCTTAGGTCTCAGAAGGTAGAGATAACAGAGTGATCTAAAAGGGACATTAAAATAAGAGTGTGTAAATGTTCACACAAGATACAGAAAGGAATAAAACTATAAGACAACAACTATGAAAAAGGCAGGCTAATAATTAGCTGTATAAACAGCTGGTTATTAAAATGGATCAGAGCAAAGCTGTAAACAGGCATTAAATGGGAAACGAAGCATCACTAGACATGGTTGAAGATAAAAAAGTAGAGTTTGAAAGGTGGATCTGAAGATGTCCCTGGTGTGGCAGAGAGAGTGAGATGGAAACCAGCAAAGGGAAATAAATCAATGAGGAAGAAATGTGCAGCTACAGCCATGGCAACTCCTTCCCACATCCATGATGGTCATAGGATGGAGCAGAGGCCTTGGGCCTCAGACACATCAATGACCAAAGCCATGTTTCCTGGCTCAGAAGCCAGGCAGCTCAGAGCAGCAGGGAAACCCACCAAGCGGTCTCCTGAGTCAGCAGACTCTCTAGAAGGTTCTGGAAGGTCTGGTGTAGCTGCTCAAGGAAGGAGCACTAGCCCTGGGCATGGGACGGAATGGCCTCCTGGGTCTGACATGGTTGCTTACAAGTCCTACGGTCATAGATCAGGGGGTCTTCACTGCGGCCTGGCGCATGATGGTGACCCAGAGTCTATGACCATATTCGAGCCTGATGTTGGCCACAGATTAATTCACATCATGGTATCTATTTCAAGCCCCTGCCAACTTCTGGCCTTCTTCACTCTACACTCAGCTCATGATATCACCTCCTGCTACAGAGACAAAGCAACCTCAGAATACGTGGAAGGAGAGCCTGCTCATCTCTGATGTGTCCTCTCTCCCCCTTTCCTTGAAATGCTGTGACAGAGAGAGTCTGGGTTTGGGTTTGGGTTCTCCTTCCTAACTAGTGCCAAAGTCTCCAGTTGTGCCCTGGCTCCCATCCGCCACCCCCTTCTCAGGGACCTGGTATGCCTGCCTGCCTGTTCCTCTCTCCTCTGACTTCAAACTCTTCTCTTGCTCTCCAAGAACATTTAAACACACCTAAACCCCTCACCCCTTAAGGATGCTTTCCTTAGGCCATACGCCTGTCCACATACAGGCCATTGTCTGCCCCCACCTCCAAGTTGCCCTTGTACTGATCCCATTGCTCCATGGATCCCCACTCCTATCCCTGACCCTCCTTGCCACACTCCTGGAGTTTCCCTCTCAAAGGTGGCCACCTGTCAATAAACTCAGCCTTTTGCAGTCCTCCACCTGTGGTCTGCTTGGCATTTGATAGCAGAACCACCATTGTCTCCTGAAAAAGTTCACACCCACGCCCTTCCCAGCAAGGTGTGTTCATCTTCTTCCATGGATTCCTCTCTCTTACTCTTGCCCTCCATTTGGATCCCCTGCCTTCTCACTGTGTGCTTATCATCTACACCTATGGCTTAATTATAATCCATATTGATGATGGTACCAAAGCCCCATCTCCATACCACTCCTCCTGAGTTCCAGAAGCTTCTCTCTAATTCTTTCTTGACAGCTCCATTTAGATGTTGTCTTAACTGGAGTTATTTCCTCATTTTTTCCTACACCTTAAATAACAGTGTACTGTTAGTTGTAAAAGACTCAGTGGTAACTGTATTTTTGGCAAAGTGTATCTCTTTTTACACTATTGGCATGTCTTTTTGAAAAGGCATGGCTAAAGAGGTTATTTGAGGTTGAATAAGAATGGAAAAATGAAACAGGAAGTGAATCTTATTGTGAAGAAAAAGACACTTTGTATGAAAACAAACCCTGCAGAGACACTCAGATACAGATTCAAGAAGTATGTTCTCACCCAGTTGTCCTCATTCCTGCTACAAGGAGCTTTTTAAAGGAACACTCACACCAGGTCCATTAAATTAAGTCTCCTTGTGTGGTGCCCAGGTAGGAGTATGACTTTAAAAGCTCCTCAGTATTTCACATATGCAGCCTGAGTTGAGAATTCATCAGACCCTTTTCTCATCTGTAACTTTCCAAGAAGTACTATTGCAGAAATTTGTAAAGCTGGTTTTTTTTTTTTTTTGCATTTTGGACTACATTTTCTCAAGTGAACAATGTTATACATTCTAGTTCATTCTTTAGGCCTTTCCATAAAAGCCTAATTAAGACCAATGCATTTGAAGCTTAGTCCTCTGCTAATGGGATTACAGAACTTAATCACCATGTACGACAATGTTCCTGAAAAAATAGTCCCTGGCATCTAAAGGAGAGGGGAAAGACTGGAAAGCAAATGGTTGCCTGCAGCCCATCCAAGGAGTCCAGCTCTGCTCACCCTCTGCTCACCCTCCCCTTTTCTCCCTGTCCTTGTCCTGCAGTTGTCAGGAGGTTGAGGACCCCAGATGGTTTGCCACTCATGTCCCTGCTTTTCCTCCACCAGGTAGAATTTAACCTGCTGCTTCCCTTCCACTGCCAGAACAGTGCTTCTGGCCAAGTGGCGCTTCCTTCCCTGAATGCAGGCACAGGACCTACTCCCTTGCTCTGCTGTGTATGTGTATGTGTAGTTTGTTCATTTGATCTCCTCCACTCTTCCTTATTGCCTTTTAAAAGTGATGAGCTATTGTCTGCCAGCAATACAAAACAGACATGAGTTTTTCCAATGCTCAATAAATGTTTTCACTTAGATGCTACAAGTGCATCACCCATATTTTTTCCTACAAAAACAAGGCACTTTTGAAAATAAAGTGTTAAATAATTGTTCTGGGACAATAGAAGCAAACTGGACAGGGCTGGGTGAAAAGAAATGTCTCTTCCCCCTAAAAGTAGGCCTTTGGCTCCTCAGAAGTCTGATTCACTTGCACTGAACACTGGCAAGGGCTTCAGAACAGAGCAGGGAGGAGCTGAGTGGAGAGTGTTACTATTATCAAGGGAGGGATTCTAGTGGGCAATGATCTCATCTTTATCTGCTTTTCCCTTTGCTTCTCAAAGGGCCAGACTGGCACAGTAGCCCTGGCTTAGGGTTACATTTAGTAACCAGATGGTTGGGTGGGCAGGTAAATGGGGGAGGAGAAGTCCCTACCTAACAGGAGTCTGAATGAAAGGAAAGGAAGACAGCAAACATCCAGAGGAGTTATGAGAGCTCAGAAGAAAATCGTTGTAGGCATTGAGTCACTGAGAAATATATAAAAGAAATAATTTTAGGGAAGCAGCCTTCTTTTGTAAAGGATACAAGTGGCTTACACAAATCAAAATTGAAAACTGTTCACAGAATCACATTAACAAGTGAATAAATAAAACAGAGACTGGGGACTTGAGAGTTTTTAATACCATTGCCCTTTGTTCAAAAATACTCACTTTTATTAAATTGAGTTCTTTCTCCTTCTTACCACCCAGATATCTTCCCATGGCCCTTCTTTCAAACTGTATGCACATGGTTGGCATCTATTTAGTCAAACCAAGATGACAGTAGCTGGAGCCTCCAACTCAACTGGAATGAACCCATTTCCACTCATGGGGGACATCTGTCAGAGGACCTTTGTATTCCTTTCTAAATAGCAAAGATGGAATAAGGGACTAGGGAAGGCAACATGTGAAATATCAACTTCACGGTATACAGATTTTTCAGGGATTTACTTACTTGTTCCCCTCAGAATCTCATTCAAAGGACACTTGGCACAGTTAGTCATCCAAACATATGTACTGGGATTTCAAATGCTTTGTTTTTGAGCACACTGGAAATATGTCCAATATGACTGATCTTTTAATTATTGTCCTTCAGTTTGAATTGATAATCTAATGATCAATTTGACCCCAGGGAATATATATATATATGTATATATATATATATATATATATATATATTTGGTATCATTAATGTACAATTACTTGAACAACATTATGGTTACTACACTCTCACTATTCTCAAGTCCCCCCACATACCCTATTGCAGTCACTGTACATCAGCATAGTAAGATGCTATAAAATCATGACTTATCTTCTCTGTATATACTGCCTTTCTCATGTCTCCCCCCCCAACTTCATTATGTTGCTAATCATAATGTCCCTTTCCCCCCTTACCCCTCCTTTCCCACCCATTCTTCCAAGTCCCTTTCCCTTTTGTAACTGTTAGTCAATTCTTGGGTTCTGTGAGTCTGCTGCTGTCTCATTCCTTCAGTTTTTGCTTTGTTCTTATACTCCACAGATGAATGGAATCATTTGATGCTTGTCTTTCTCCACCTGGCTTATTTCACTGAGCATAATACTCTCTAGCTCCATCCATGTTGTTGCAAATGGTAGGATTTGTTTTCTTCTTATGGCTAAATAATATTCCATTGTGTATATGTACCACATCTTCTTTATCCATTCATCTACTGATGGACACTTAGGTTGCTTCCATTTCTTGGCTATTGTAAATATTGCTGTGGTAAACATAAGGGTGTATAAGTCTTTTTCAAATTGGGCTGCTGCATTCTTAGGGTAAATTCCTAGGAGTGGAATTCCTGGGTCAAATGGTATTTCTACTTTTAGTTTTTGAGGAACCTTCCTACTGCTTTCCACAATGGTTGAACTATTTTACATTCCCACCAGCAGTGTAGGAGGGTTTCCCTTTCTCCACATCCTCGCCAACATTTGTTGTTGTTTGTCTTCTGGATGTTGATCATCCTAAGTGGTGTGAAGTGAAATCTCATTGTGGTTTTAATTTGCATTTCTCTGATGATTACGATGTGGAACATCCTTCATGTGTCTGTTGGCCATCTGAATTTCTTCTTTGGAGAAGTGTCTGTTCAGCTCCTCTGCCCATTTTTTTAATTGGCTTATTTACTTTTTGTTTGTTGAGGTGTGTGAGTTCTTTATATAATTTGGATGTCAACCCTTTATTGGATCTGTCATTCATGAATATATTCTCCCATACTGTAGGATACCTTTTTGTTCTATTGAACAAAATTCTTTGCTGTACAGAAGCTTTTCAGTTTGACATAGTACCACTTATTCATTTTTGTTCTTGTTTCCCTTGCCTGGGGAGATATGTTCATGAAGAAGTTGCCCATGTTTATGTCCAAGAGATTTTTGCCTATGCTTTTTTCTAAGAGTTTTATGGCTTCATGACTTACATTCAGGTCTATGATCCATTTTGAGTTTACTTTTGTATATAGGGTAGACAATAATCCAGTTTCATTCTCTTACATGTAGTTGTCCAGTTTTGCCAACACCTGTTGAAGAAGCTGTTATTTCCCCATTGTATATTCATGGCTCCTTTATTGTATATTAATTGACCATATATGCTTGGGTTTATATCTGGGGTCTCTATTCTGTTCCACTGGTCTATGGGTCTGTCTTGTGCCAGTACCAAATTGTCTTGATTACTGTGGCTTTGTACTAGAGCTTGAAGTCAGGGAGTGTAATTCCCTCTGCTTTATTCTTCCTTCTTGGGATTGCTTTGACTATTTGGGGTCTTTTTTTGTTCCATATGAATTTCAGAACTATTTTCTCTAGTTCCTTGAAGAATGCTGTTGGTATTTTGATAGGAATTACATTGAATCTGTAGATTGCTTTAGGCAGGATGGCCATTTTCACAATATTAATTCTTCATAGTCAAGAGAATGGAATGAATTTCCATTTATTAGTGTCCTCTTTAATTTCTCTAAAATGTCTTGTAGTTTTCAGGGCATAGGTTTTTCACTTCCTTGGTAAGGTTTATTCCTAGGTATTTTATTCTTTTTGATGCAGTTGTGATTGGAATTATTTTCTTGATTTCTCTTTCTGCTAGTTCATCATTAGTGTATAGGGATGCAATAGATTTCTGTGTATTAATTTTCTATCCTGCAACTTTGCTGAATTCATATATTAGATCTAGTAGTTTTGGAGTGCATTCTTTAGGGGTTTTTATGTACAATATCATGTCATCTGCCAACCGGGACAGCTTGCCAATCTGGATGCCTTTTATTTCTTTGTGTCTGATTGCCATGGCTAGGACCTCCAGAACTATGTTGAATAAAAGTGGGCAGAGTGGGCATCCTTGTCTTATTTCCAGTCTTAAAGGAAAAGCTTTCAGCTTCTCACTGTTAAGTATAATGTTGGGTGTGGTTTTGTCATATATGGCCTTTATTATGTTGAGGTACTTGCCCTCTATACCCATTTTGTTGAGAGTTTTTATCATGAATGGATTTTGAACTTGTCAAATGCTTTTTCAGCATCTATGGAGATGATCATGTGGTTTTTGTCCTTCTTTTTGTTGATGTGGTGGATGATATTGATGGATTTTCAAATGTTGTACCGTCCTTGCATCTGTGGAATAAATCTTACTTAATCATGATGGATGATGTTTTTTTTTATTTTTGAGTTCAGTTTGCTAGTGTTTTGTTGAGTATTTTTGCATCAATGTTCATCACGGATATTGGTCTGTAATTTTCTTTTTCTGTGGTGTCTTTGCCTGGTTTTGGTGTTAGAGTGATGTTGGCCTCATAGAATGAGTTTGGGAGTATTCCCCCCTCTTCTACTTTTTGGAAAACTTTAAGGAGGATGAGTATTAGGTCTTCACTAAATATTTGATAAAATTCAGCAGTGAAACCATCTGGTCCAGTGAATTTGTTCTTAAGTAGTTTTTTGATTACCAATTCAATTTTCTTGCTGGTAATTGGTCTATTCAGATTTTCTGTTTCTTCCTGGGTCAGCCTTGGAAGATTGTATTTTTCTAGAAAGTTGTCCATTTCTTCTAGGTTATCCAGTTTGTTACTATATAATTTTTCATAGTATTCTCTCATAATTCTTTGTATGTCTGTGGTGTGCGTAGTGATTTTTTCCATTCCTATTTCTGATTCTGTTTATATGTGTAGACTTTTTTTCTTGACAATTTTGGCTAGTGGTTTATCTATTTTGCTTATTTTCTCAAAGAACCAGCTCTTGCTTTCATTGATTCTTTCCTTTGTTTTTTTATTCTCGATTTTATTTATTTATGCTTTAATCTTTATTATGTCCCTCCTTCTACTGACTTTAGGCCTCATTTGTTCTTCCTTTTCTAGTTTCTTTAATTGTGAGTTTAGACTGTTCATATGGGATTGTTCTTCTTTCCTGAGGTATTGCAATATATTTCCCTCTTAGCATGGCCTTCACTGCATCCCACAGATTTTGTGTTGTTGAATTATTGTTGTCATTTGTCTACATATGTTGCTTCATTTCTGTTTTCATTTGGTCATTGATCCATTGATTATTTAAGAGCATGTTATTAAGCCTCCATGTGTTTGTGGGCTTTTTCATTTTCTTCGTGTAATTTATTTCTAGTTTCATACCTTTGTAATCTGAGTAGCTGGTTGGTACAATTTCAATCTTTTTGAATTTACTGAGGTTCTTTTTGTGGCCTAGTGTATGATCTATTCTTGAAATGTTCCATGTGCACTTGAGAAGAATGTGTATCCTTTTGCATTTGGATGGAGTGTTTTGTAGATGTCTGTTAGGTCCATCTGTTCTAATATGTTGCTCAGTGTCTCTGTCTCTTTACTTATTTTCTGTCTGGTTTATCTGTCCTTTGGAGTGAGTGGTGTGTTCAAGTCTCCTAAAATGGATACACTGCATTCTATACCCCCTTTAATTCTGTTTGTATTTGTTTCGCATATGTAGGTGATCCTGTGTTGGGTGCATAGATATTTACAATAGTTATATCCTCTTGTTGGACTCACTTTTTATCATTATGTAATGTTCTTATTTCTCTCTTGTTAATTTCTTTCTTTTGAAGTCTATATTGTCTGATACAAGTACTGCAACTCCTGCTTTTTTCTCACTATTAGTTGCATAAAAGATCTTTTACCATCCCTTTACTTTCAGTCTGTGCATGTCTCTGGGTTTGAAGTGAGTCTCTTGTAGGCAGTATATAGATGGATCTTGGTTTTTTTATCCATTCAGTAACTCTGTCTTTTGATTGGTGCATTCAGACCATTTACATTTAGGATGATTTTTGATAGGTATGTACTTACTGCCATTGTGGGCTTTAGATTCATGGTTAGCAAAGCTTCAAGGGTAATTCCCTTACTATCTAACAGCCTAATTTAACTCACTTCATATGCTATTACAAATGCAACCTAAAGGTTCTTTTTTTTCCTCCCTTTTCTTTGTCCTCCATTCTTTGTACGTTACGAATCATATTCTGTACTCTTTGTCTATTCCTTGGGTGACATCTATTTAGCCTTAGGGATACTTCCATCTATGGGAGTCCCTCCAAAATACACTGTAAAGGTGGTTAGTGGGAGGTAAATTCTCTGCTTTTGCTTATCTGAAAATTGTTCAATCCCTCCTTCAAATTTAAATGATAACCTTGCCGGGTAGAGTATTCTTGGTTCAAGCCCCTTCTGCTTCATTGCATATCATGCCACTCCCTTCTGGCTTGTAAGATTTCTGTTGAGAAATCTGATGATAGCCTGAAGGATTTTCCTTGTATGTGACCTTTTATCTCTCTTTTAAAAAGTCTGCTTTTAAAAGTCTGTCCTTATCCTTGATCTTTGCCATTTTAATTATTATATGTCTTGATGTTGCCCTTGTGTTGGGAGATCTGTGCACCTTCATGGCTTGAGAGACTATCTCCTATCCCAGATTGGGGAAATTTTCAGCAATTACTTCCTCAGTGACACTTTCTATCCCTTTTTCTCTCTCTTCTTCTTCTGGTACCTCTATGATGTGAACATTGTTGCATTTGGATTGGTCACACAATTCTGTAGGTATTCTTTCATTCTTAGAGATTGTTTTTTCTCTCTGTGCTTCAACTTCTTTATATTCCTCTTCTCTCATCTCTATTCCATTTACTCTCTATTCTACTACATCTAATCTTCTTTCAAATCCCTCCATTTTATGTTTAATTTCAGGTATGGAATTTCTTAATGATTGAATCTCTGACTTAAATTCATTCCTGAGTTCTTGAATATTTTTCTGTACCTCCATAAGCATGTTTATAATTTTTATCTTGAACTCTCTTTCAGGAAGATTGATGAGTTCAGTTTGATTTGGCCCTTTTTCTGAGGTCTGTGAGATTTTGGTCAGGACCACTTTCTTTTGACATTTCATATTTCTGTGTGGTGCCCACTAGTGCCCAGTAGCTCCAGTCTCTGGAGCTGCTCAGCCCCTAAAGTGAGGTTGGTGATCATAGGGGAGCGGAGTTGGTGCCTAGGGGGATGAAAGATCTGTTTCCTCATTCCCATCTATGGTGCCTGTCTCCAGTGTCAGAGCCAGTGGGCCAAGCACAAAGGTATAAGCCTCTGTGCTTGGTGTCTCTAGGTGTTCTAGGTGGGGTCTCTCTCTGTCTGGCTTGATGCCAGCACAGTGACTATTGGTTTGCCAGCCACTGCCAGCAGGCCAGGAGGAAGGCACAGCAAGCTGCATGTCACAGTGAGGGGCCTCGGAGCTGAGTAAGTAGCCAGGGGGATGGAGTGCCTGAAGCTCCTTAAAGTTCCCAAACAGCTGGGCCAAGGGTGCCTGGACAACCTTGTACAGCTCTCCCCTCCCCCACATAGCAAGCTTTGTGCAAACCCTGCCCCTTCAGCAGCCCTCTCATTGCTAGGAAGCCTCTTAGACCACCTGCCCTTCCTCTGACACAGAACAGCGGGATGTGGATCCTCCACAAATGGTCATAATCTCAGTCTCTCAAGCACTCCACCTGTCTGAGCTCTCCAACATCCAGAGCACCACACAATATAGGTTCCTACTCACATAGCACAGCTCCAGGGCTAGGTGTTCAGCAGTCCCAAGCTTCCACCCCCTCTCCACTCTTTTTCTCTTCCTCCCACCATTGAACTGGGGTGGGAGAAGGGCTTGAGTCCTGCTGGATTAAGGCTTTTGTACGTTACCCTATTTCATGAGGTCTGCTCTGTTCGTGAGATCTGTATGCAGTCTGGTTCCGCCTTCTTTCTTGTTGCTGTTTTAGGGTTAGCTGTATTAATTAATTATATTTTTGTACTATTTGTGGTTTGGGGAGGAATTCTCCATGTCACCTCTCATGCCACCATCTTGAATCCTCCCCCAGGGAATATTTTAATTGAACTGATTTACTCCTTCTTGTTTGTTTGTTTTGGTCTTGTTTTCCTCACAATGCTCTTGCTCTTTCCAAGACATCTGGCAACCAAATCAAGTCTTTTGGCCCATTAATTAAATATAATTTATAATTAAATATAATTGAATATAATTTAATTAAAATTAAATATAAAATTTTAATGCTGGAATGATTAGGTACTGTTGTTAAATATGGTTAGAAAACTGTCTCAAAAGAAGAGTTTTCATAATACTATATCAATTTTGTTAGATGTCTAATAAAATGTCAAAAATATACAAATATCCAAACTGATAGAATGCATAAAACCATTTCAAAAGAATAGTCAATTATTTAAAGTGTTATTAAGCATCTTTTCTTTGGTAGGCACTTTAAACTGCATTGGTGTTTATTTGCTCTTCATAGTCAATCACTAACTAGGGTAGCATTGTTTGGTAGAAAAGGAAATTGAAACACAAAAATAAGAAACCCCATTCTAAGATGATAGATCTTTAACTGGTTGTGTCAAGATTTGAAAATTAATTCTTTATTTTTTATGACTCCAAAGTTTTGGTCTTAACCAGTGTTTTCCTTCATCAGCTGCTACCATTTTCCACAATTTTTCTCCATACATTTGTATTTTATATTGATTCCAGAGAGCACTGAGGAAATTTTATGCTTTTCATGTAGTCCTGTTAGGAAGCTTGCTATGATTATTTTGGGAATTATTTAATCCCTGTTTGTGCTATAGAGCTCTTTCTTGGGCATAATTGTGATCATGTATTTTTAACTCACCAGCATCACAACAGGATGGCCCAACTCCTTAGCATGTGCCAAAAAATATGCCCTATTCTAGGTCATCTCTTACCTATCCCCACTCTTAAAAATACTCCCACAGAAGCACACAGAGTTCCTAGAATACTATGGGTTTCCCACATGTCCATTTGTGTATGGTCTTTGCTTTGTTTAGAGTCCCTCCCTCTTCACTAGCCCCTTTTCCCTTGCTGGGTACCCTCCTCCTCATCCTGCAAGTTTGGCTCAGAGTGTGTCTCTCCACTGGGCATTATTCTGTGCCCAGTTGGCATACTGTGCACTAACATTGCTTTATTCTCTCTCTTCTTCACTACTTGTTGGCTTGCTAGATTCAGGGACCATGTTCTACCCATCCTTTAATCTCCTCATCCAATGCAGTTCTGGGAAATGGGCAGGATTTATGTTGTGTTTGTCATTGGAGGTAGGATAATATTAAGAATAGCATTAATTATTGTGTCTTGCATAAGTAAAGGGTAGCACATCCATTCAGAGTTAGGAACCTCTGAAAAAGCACTAGGCTGTGACCAGTTTGAAGTAATTTGAAGTCGGTGATTCAGGGAGTAACAATGTGTCTCATTTTAGATACATTCAGTTTGAAGTGCTGTTTAAATAACCAAGAGGACCACAGCTGCATTGTCAGGCATGTGGTCTGAGCTTGAATGAGTGTTTCCATGATTATAAATATTTGAGTTATCTGTGTACAGAGAATAATCAAAGCCAAGGGTATGGAAACCCCCAAATGTGGAGAATGGAAGATGAGAAAGCCCAGTCCTGGGGCTTAAAGGATGCCAGCATTTCATGTTAGGTGGTAAAGGCAAAGCTTGACAAAGGCCTGGTGAATGGGTGTTCCAAACGGTATGAGACCCCAGAGATGAGCCCTGGTGTAAACCATGGCCTTCAGGTGATGGTGTGTGAGGCAGGCTCTTCAACTGTAACAAATATACCACTCTGGTGGGGGGTCCTGCCAATGGGGGACCCTGTGCATGGCGGAGCAGAAGCTATACAAGAAATCTCTGTGCCTCCCCCTCAATATTTCTGTAAGTGTTAAACTGTTGTAAAAAAAATAAAACTTTAATAATTTAAAAAATTGTAGGAGACAAAAAAAGGCAAGTGTGGGGTTGGCCAACATAAGAGAGTGGTTTTCAAGATGGAGTTCATTATGTCAATTGCTACTGAGATGTCAGGCAAACTGAAGATCAGAGATTACCTGTTGAATGGGATAACATGACCAGGTGTAAGAAAAATTGGGAAAGTTGGAGAATGTGGGGTTACATCTATATTTACTTAGTATCATATGTTCTTAAAGCTCTAGAATCTGCTTTTCCATTGCACAATGCTTGTGAAGATATCCCCATGTTAAGTGCTCTTCTAGGAGAATGCTGATGTGGTTTATTCAATGCATTTCATCTGTTGGCCATTCAGTTTGATTCCAGCTTTTTTGCCACCACAAACAATCCTATAAAGAGAACTCTTATTGCTATGTCTTTATGAATGTAATCATGTCCTTGGGGTACATTTCTAAAAGTGTAATTGCTAAGTTAAAAGTTGTTCTATTTTTCAAATAGAGGGTTACCTAATCACTGGAATCTTCTTAACAAACCACTTTGGGGCTCAGACTGCATAGACTCCTCATGTTCTTTTATCTGGGGAATGAAGTAGGCCTACATGATTTTTTTTTCATTGATTGTCCATATTTAAATGGGCCCACTCATGCCTCTGAGACTAGGTTAGGTAGGACCACACTACAAAAAACCTTATTTCAAAAAACAATAAACTCTTAACATTTAATTGCCACTTACTCTGTAACAGGAAATCTTTTGTGTTGATTAAGAGACATATAATAGGCAGATAGGCAGATAGAACTTTGGGATAATTTTATGTTTTTACTTTACTTACTTTACTTACTTGTCCCATGTTTCTGGGTGAGTGACTTCATGTGATTCAGTGTGCTTCCCATAGTTGCTGTTCTCTGTTGGAATTTACACATGGCACTTAGGAGCCTTTGTAAGTATAGGGAGCCACTAGCAGGGATCTTTCTTTCTTTTTTTTAAACTTATCTGTGAAATGAAGGATTTTGATTAGATATTTTTCAAAGATCCCTTCCACCTTGAAAATAATATTATTTCCATTTCTTTGCACTCCTTTGTATTGATTTTACACACTTAAGAGTGTGGCATTCAGTGCCCATTATAGAATTTCAGCTTGTGTATTTCCCATTTATAGCTATTAATGCCTGACTGATTTTCTGGGTAATGGTGTTCCAGGTATAAGCCAGAGAGTAAATGAAACTGGAATGTTGTTTCTGAAACTCATGTGTGTATATATACTGATAATAACATCATTGTGAAATATGTGATTGCTACACTTGTCCCATAGCTCAAAATTGGATTACTATTTATATTATTTATTTTTATATTGACAAAGATAGAAAGACATTTGACCTGTATTTTGCATTTCCTTCAAAGGACAAATCCACTGTAGTTTAAATGGCCATTCTCAGTATGAAATAAAAATAAATTGCTTATCTTTCATCTATATATTCATCTTATGAACACTGGCTGGGAGACAGACTTCCTTATATAGCAAATGGGCTTGGTTTGCTTCTAGATAATATTCTCTGAAACTGAATTTGGTTTCATAATTTCCAACAGAGCAGAAATAAGATGAATCTTACCTTCCATAGCCTGAAAAAACTAAATTTGTTACTCCTCTGTACAATAGAGTTTGAATATCAAGAGATTGAGACTTCAAGGAGTTAGAATTCTAGTATGTGGCATATGTTCTGATTTCCTTCTTCACTACATTACTGACATCTTAAGTGACTTGAAGTAAGTTAATATAAATGCATGATTTTCTCTTTCATAAATGAGATTTCAGTCTCTCAAGGGTTTGTGCAAGTTGTTAATTTATTGAGAGCCTAATGTATGAAGGGTGCCTTAAAAGTACATTTCTTTTATAATCAATTTTGAAAAAAAACAGAATTACAAACATTGGGTATCTCACAGTACTGTTCCACATATCCATGATTTTTTTCCTTATTCTCTTCTTACTCACCTGCTTTCTTTACCCCCATGATCTTAGAGGAAAACATGTTTGTAAATGCTGTGAAAAATAGTGCCCCACAGGTGAAAAATTTCCTTAATAGTACTAACTCCTGAGTGTGTTATAATTAGTAAACAAAAGCTAATGATGGCCTTTAGAAATAAAAATAGTGATCCTGGGAGAGGTTCTCCTTAAAAGGAATTGTCTTCCCATGCTAGCTATTTGGAAATCATAGAGAGAATTTAGGGAGGATGGGTTATCACTTTATAATAAATATCTACCATTAGTGTTCAACTCTGGTGAATCACATGGGCTCAGGACATGGCTTACCAACTAGTTGAGCCAAAGTTCAATGGCACAGAAATCTGCAAGTCAAGTAACAAATATGAAATAAGAACAATATTGGAGGTTATAAGGCACATCACAGAGCCCAGCAGGAGCCTCTTCATCTGCATTGTGTGATCTGTAGAACTGTGTACTTGTGTCACCTGTAGAATGGTAGCAGTTAAGGCCTGCATGTGGTCACTGCACTCTGCCAACTATGTCCTGCATCTTCAGGAAGAAACCCTCTTTACAGTCTCAGATGGTGCCGTTTTCTCTCCATATCTCACTAACCCCTCAGGAGTGTTTGATGCTTTCAGTTCTTCCTTGATAATGAAGCACCACTCTCCTCAGCTTTTATGACAACAGAGCCTCCAGATTTTGTTTTTAACTCTATGGTTCCTGCTTCTCAGACTCTGTCCTCTAATTCCACACACTCTTCTTCTGCAAGTGCACACCCATGGTGTATGCCAACATGCCACAGAGGCCCCAAAGCCTGTGCATCCCATACAAGCCTCCTTCTCCAGATGGATCCACCCTTCCAGCAACCCTGCAGGCACCCCAAAATCCAGGGGCCCAGGAATCTGGTCCTATCTGCCCTGCACCATCCATGAGCCTATTTTCACATTCACCATCCGTGGAAAATACCTCCCTCACCTCCTACAGCACAAAGCTCATCTTTGTGACCACATTCTCCCTTTTCCTTACTGCCTTTCCAGGCTGCCACTGACTTCTCATCATCAGGAAGGAGAGAAAAAAAGGGAGGGGGCTTTAATTAATAGAGCAGGCTTGCAAAATTTGAAGAACCAAGAACCCCTCTGTGCTCATGAGCAGATTCATCTGAGTGGCCTCTTTGGATCTAGAAGTTTGGCAGAAAAGAGGCAGGAACACCAGCAGCATCCTGTACTGAAAATGGGAGTCATGGTGACACATGCAGCAGCTTTTGCAAGAAAAAGGGAGGAGAATGAAAACAGATCAGTCTCAGCAAGAACATGTACACAATAGCACTGACACAAATATATAAAAACCACAAGTGTTGGGATTAAAGGTGGCAGCGAGAGAGACAGAGGCTTCCTCCTAAAAATAGATAAATTATAAAATATAGTTGGCACAACTAATCCTGAGAGAGCAACAGGAAAGAGGATGGCGCCAGACTGCACACACCTGGAGAGAAGAGCAGACCTCACCGAATGGGTTAATGTAACAGAGCTGTGGCTCCACGGGACCTGAGCCCTTCTCCCACTCCCGCTCAATAGCAGGAGGAAGAGAAACGGAACAGGGAGGGAGTGGAAGGCTTGGGACTGCTGAATACCTAGCTCTGAAGATTTGCTCTGGGAGCAAAAACGTACATTTCATGGTGCTTTCATGAGACTTGCTTGACTATAGGGTTGGAAAGTTAATACAGGCAGAGTTCCTATAGGGTTGGAAAGTTAATACAGACAGGATTCCGGCCACTTGTGGAAAGCAGGGATCCATATCTGGCTGCTCTGGGACAAAAACTTATACCTGTGTGCCCAGACCACGGGCTCAGGCAGTGGAGACAGGAACAGCAGCCAGGAGTTGGGGAACAGCTCTTTCCTCCCCCCAGGCAGCAGTACTGCTCCCCTGCAACCCCCAACATTGTTTCAGGGGCAAAGAGGCTCCAGAATACAGCTTCTGGACACTAGAGGGTGCCATGTACAAACATGAAAGGCCAAAGGAACCTTCTCCAGAATAAAACTATTAATACAACTCCCGAGAAAGATTTAAATGATATGCACCTTATGATTCTTCCCGAAAGGGAATTCAAAATAAAAATTATCAACATTCTAATGGAGGTATGGAAAGACATCCAAGATCTCTGGAATGAATTCAGGTCAGAGATCCAGTCATTGAAGAGCATGATGGATGGTATTAAAAGCAGGTTGGATACAGTGGAGGAGACAATAAATGAAATAGAAACTAGAGAAGAGGACTATAAAGAAGAAAAAAGGATCTCTAAGAATAAAAGAATATTGAGAGAACTGTGTGACCAATCTAAGCGGAACAATATTTGCATTACAGGGATACCAGAAGAAGAAGAGAGAGAGAAAGGGATAGAAAGTCTCTTTGAGGAGGTAGTTGCTGAAAACTTCCCCAATCTGGGGAAGGAGATAGTCTCTCAGGCCATAGAGATCCACAGATCTCCCAACACAAGGGACCCAAGGAAGACAACACCAACACACATAGTAATTAAAATGGGAAAGATCAAGGATAAGGACAGACTGCTAAAAGCAGCCAGAGACAGAAATAAGGTCACATATAAAGGCAAGCTAACATCAGACTTCTCAGCAGAAAACTTACAGGCCAGAAGAGAGTGGCATGATGTATTTCATGCCATGAAGCAGAAGGGCCTAGAACCAATATTACTTTATCCGGCAAGATTATCATTTAAATTTGAAGAAGGGATTAAACAATTTCCAGATAAGCAAAAGCTGAGAGAGTTTACCTCCCACAAACCACCTCTGCAGTCTATTTTGGAGGGACTGCTATAGATGGAAGTGTTCCTAGGGTTGGATAGTTGTCACCAGAGGTAGTTAAACCATGGTAGGGAGGGTGGAGCAGCTGATTGCGAGGCAAATGCAAAATTAAATCGACTAACCCCAAACTCAATCAAGGGATAGACAAAAAGTACTGAATTTGATCCCTAATATATAAAGAATGAAGGAGGAAGAAAAAGGACTAGAAATAGAAAAGAACCTTTAGGTTCTGTTTGTAACAGCATACTAAGTGAGTTAAGTCAGACTCTTAGATAGTAAGGAAAATAACCTGGAACCTTTGGTAACCATGAATCTAAAGCCTGAAATGGCAATAAGTACATAACTATTGATAATCACCCTAAATGTAAATGAACTGAATGCACCCATCAAAAGACACAGAGTCACTGAATGGATAAAAAAACAAGACCCATCTATATGCTGCTTACAAGAACTTACCTCAAACCCAAAGACATGCACAGACTAAAAGTCAAGGGGATAGAAAAAGATATTTCATGCAAACAACATGGAGATAAAAGCAGGTGTTGCAGTACTTGTATCAGACAAAATAGGCTTCAAAACAAAGAAAATAACAAGAGATAAAGAAGGACATTACATAGTGATAAAGGGCTAAGTCCAACAAGAGGATATAACCATTATAAATATATATGCACCCAATACAGGAGCACCAGCATATGTGAAACAAATACTAACAGAACTAAATAGGGAAATAGACTGCAATACATTCATTTTAGGAGACTTCAACACACCACTCACCCCAAAGGATAGAGCCACCGGGCAGAAAATAAGTAAGGACACACAGGCACTGAACAACACACTAGAACAGGTGGACCTAATAGACATCTATAGAACTCTACATCCAAAAGCAACAGGATATACATTCTTCTCAAGTGCACATGGAACATTCTCCAGAATAGACCACATACTAGCTCACAAAAAGAGCCTCAGTAAATTCCAAAAATTTGAAATTCTACCAAACAATTTTTCAGAGCACAAAGGTATAAAACTAGAAATAAATTCTACAAAGAAAACAAAAAGGCTCACAAACACATGGAGGCTTAACAACATGCTACTAAATAATCAATGGATCAATGAACAAATCAAAATAGAGATCAAGGAATATATAGAAACAAATGACAACAACAACACAAAGCCCCAACTTCTGTGGGATGCAGCGAAAGCAGTCTTAAGAGGAAAGTATATAGCGATCCAGGCACACTTGAAGAAGGAAGAACAATCCCAAATAAATAGTCTAACATCACAATTATCGAAACTGGAAAAAGAAGAACAAATGAGGCCTAAAATCAGCAGAAGGAGGGACATAATAAACAACAGAGAAGAAATAAACAAAATTGAGAAGAATAAAACAAGAGCAAAAATCAACAAAACCAAGAGCTGGTTCTTTGAGAAAATAAACAAAATAGATAAGCCTCTAGCTAAACTTATTAAGAGAAAAACAGAATCAACACAAATCAACAGAATCAGAAATGAGAATGGAAAAATTACGACAGACTCCACAGAAATACAATGAATTATTAAAGACTACTATGAAAACTTCCTAGAAAAATACAACCTCCCAAGACTGATCAAGGAAGAAACACAAAAGTTAAACAAACCAATTATGAGCAAAGAAATTGAAACTACCCAATTTGGGTAGTAATCAAAAAACTACCCAAGAACAAAACCCCGGAGCCGGACGGATTTACCTAGGAATTTTATCAGACACACAGAAAAGACATAATACCCATTCTCCTTAAAGTGTTCCAAAAAATAGAAGAGGAGGGAATACTCTCAAACTCATTCTATGAAGCCAACATCACCCTAATACCAAAACCAGGCAAAGACCCCACCAAAAAAGAAAATTACAGAACAATATCCCTGATGAATGAAGATGCAAAAATACTCAATAAAATATTAGCAAACAGTATTCAACAGTATATCAAAAGGATCATACATCATGACCAAGTGGGATTCATCCCAGGGATGCAAGGATGGTACAACACTCGAAAATCCATCAACATCATCCACCACATTAACAAAAAGAAAGACAAAAACCACATGATCATCTCCATACATGCTGAAAAAGCATTTGACAAAATTCAACATCCTTCATGATAAAAACTCTCAGCAAAATGGGAATAGAGGGCAAGTACCTCAACATAATAAAGGCCATATATGATAAACCCACAGCCAACATTATACTGAACAGCGAGAAGCTGAAAGCATTTCCTCTGAGATCGGGAACTAGACAGGGATGCCCACTCTCCCCAGTGTTATTTAACATAGTACTAGAGGTCCTAGCCACGGCAATCAGACAAAACAAAAAAATACAAGGAATCCAGATTGGTAAAGAAGAAGTTAAACTGTCACTATTTTCAGATGACATGATATTGTACATAAAAAGCCCTAAAGATTCCACTCCAAAACTACTAGAACTGGTATCGGAATACAACAAATTTGCAGGATACAAAATTAACACACAGAAATCTGTGAGTTTCCTATACACTAAAAATGAACTAATAGAAAGAGAAATCAGGAAAACAATTCCATTCACAATTGCATCAAAAAGAATAAAATACCGAGGAATAAACCTAACCAAAGAAGTGAAAGACCTATACCCTGAAAACTATAAGACACTCTTAAGAGAAATTAAAGAGGACACTAACAAATGGAAACTCATCCCATGCTTTTGGCTAGGAAGAATTAATATAGTCAAAATGGCCATCCTGCCCAAAGCAATATCCAGATTTGATGCAATCCCTATCAAATTATCAAAAACCTTCTTCAATAAACTGGAAGAAAGAGTTCAAAAATTCATATGGAAACACCAAAGACACCGAATGGCCAAAGCAACCTGAGAAAGAAGAATAAAGTGGGCGGGATCTCACTCCCCAACTTCAAGCTCTACTACAAAGCCATAGTAATCAAGACAATTTGGTACTGGCACAAGAACAGAGCCACAGACCAGTGGAACAGATTAGAGACTCCAGACATTAACCCAAACATATATGGTCAATTAATATTTTGTAAAGGAGCCATGGACATCCAATGGCGAAATGACAGTCTCTTCAACAGATGGTGCTGGCAAAACTGGACAGCTACATGTACATGCAGGAGAATGAAACTGGACCATTGTCTAACCCCATACACAAGAGTAAACTCAAAATGGATCAAAGACCTGAATGTAAGTCATGGAACCATAAAACTCTTAGAAAAAAACATAGGCAAAAACCTTTTACACATAAACATGAGTGACCTCTTCTTGAACATATCTCTCCGGGAAAGGAAAACAACAGCAAAAATGAACAAGTGGGACTATATTAAGCTGAAAAGCTTCTGTACAGCAAAAGACACCATCAACAGAACAAAAAGGAACCCTACAGTATGGGAGAATATATTTGTAAATGACAGATCCGATAAAGGCTTGACGTCCAGAATATATAAAGAGCTCACACGCCTCAAACAAAAAACAAATCATCCAATTAAAAAATGGGCAGAGGAACTGAACTGACAGTTCTCCAAAAAAGAAATACAGATGGCCAACAGACACATGAAAAGATGCTCCACATCGCTAATTATCAGAGAAATGCAAATTAAAACTACAATGAGATATCACCTCACACCAGTAAGGATGGCTGCCATCCAAAAGACAAACAGCAACAAATTTTGGCAAGGTTGTGGAGAAAGGGGAACCCTCCTACACTGCTGGTGGGAATGTAAATTAGTTCAACCATTGTGGAAAGCAGTATGGAGGTTCCTCAAAAAGCTCAAAATAGAAATACCATTTGATCCAGGAATTCCACTTCTAGGAACTTACCCCAAGAATACAGCACTCCAGTTTGAAAAACACAGATGCACCCCTATGTTTATCACAGCGCTATTTACAATAGCCAAAAAATGGAAGCAACCTAAATGTTGTCCATCAGTAGATGAACAGATAAAGAAGATGTGGTGCATACACACAATGGATATTACTCAGTCATAAGAAAAAAACAGATCCTACCATTTGCAACAACATGTATGGAGCTAGAGGGTATTATGCTCAGTGAAATAAGCCAGGTGGAGAAAGACAAGTACCAAATGATTTCACTCATATGTGGAGTATAAGAACAAAGAAAAACTGAAGGAACAAAACAGCAGCTGAATCACAGAACCCGAGTGGACTAACAGTTACCAAAGGGAAAGTGGCTGGGCAGGAGTGTTGGGAAGGGAGGGATAAGAGCAGGGAAAAAGAAAGGGAGCCTTACGATTAGCGTTTATAATGTGGGGGGGCATAGGGAGGGATGTGCAACACAGAGAAGACAAGCAGTGAGTCTACCGCATCTTACTATGCTGATGGACAGTGACTGTGATGGGGTTTGTGGGGGGGATCTTGGTGAAGGGGGGAGTCTAGTAACCATAATGTTCTTCATGTAATTGTAGATTAATGATAATAAAATGAATTTAAAAAATGCCCCACAAATGTTCAAAAGATGTTTTCCTTGAGAGTATAAGATTTAAATAATTATGTAGTATAAAATAAAAGTTATGCTTTAACTGCATATTGGGTATTTTTCCTTGAAAACCCTCAAACTTGATTAGAGGACAAACTATGTTTTATTACTTAAATAGGAAATCATAGTTTAGATATTTTTCATCTCCTTGAAACATCAGCTCTCACTAAACAAGTGTATGCCTAGGTGGGTGTTGATTAATGGTGTTAAAAACCCTCTGTGTAGGATTTTATGTTAATTACCCTTTACACTCTGACCTGCATCAATTTTAACACCCTAAACTAACATTTTCTCCTAGGACTCAGGAATGTGAGAATTGTGAAACTGGCTCAGTAAGTTGAGTTAGCAGTGAGAAAATTGAGATGCTCCTTGTTTCTACATTAACATCTGTTGCTTGTTCAAAGTATGATCCTTTCAAAATGATGAAGATACTGAAAAACATGAGAGATGGGAGAGATAAGAGCACACTTATACTTTTGCAAAAATTGTAGTGTTTGACACTGTCATTAACAGTTCCAGGTAATGGGGGTTGGACTAATGAATTTTTGGTATGCAATGTTACAATGTTTGAGAAACCAATCGCATTATTGTAGATACATACATTTTAGCTTTTTGGTTACTTTGGCACCTGTGTAATAGAACATAGACTAAAAGACATTTGATTATGGAAAAACGTCAGGTTTTCTGGCGGGAGCCATGCTATTCAAGCTGTGTAGCGGAGCTCAGGCTGGAGTAAGACCCCCACAAAGCAGGGGCCTTCGCAGCTGGCTCCCCCTAAGACCCACCCTGATTTTGTTATTCTCCATTATGCTATTGGCTTTGCTTTTGCTTGCCAAAGACTAAGCTAACCTTTGATAAGCAGCATGGAAAGGAGGAGAACATAAACTTCCTAGAAGCTTTTCAGGACAGTGCTCCTGAAGAATAGAACACGCAGAGGCCAGATGGCAATCTTGGCATAGAATACCAAAACCTGCAGGTAGCTAGTCAAACATTGAGTACCCCATCTCCACCTAAGTGGGAATGCCCCCCTTTTTTGTAATGCTAGTGAAATTAGTGATGAAGAGCTATATAGGAAAATTAGAAAAAGAGTTATAGGGGAATACTGAATGGAATAACCCTGACACTTAATCAATCTTCTCATGTTTTCTTCCCTCTGCTACTTCTATAGTTTTTCTTCTTCCTTCCTAATTACAGCCCTTTACTAGAATTTGTGCTTCATATGTGAAATTACCAAGTATCATAATTCTTCCAAGTGGTAAAGATACCTCAAGACAAGTGCTGGGCATAGAAGCCACGGAGCATAAATCTGCAAAGAAATGAAAAACTAACCTTTTCAAAGAACATTACTTCTCTCTCACTTACCAGCTTTACATCTTCCTGTATGGCTCCAGAAGATGGCTGGTTAGCCAGAGACAGGTTAAGATTCCTCAAGGGAGGAACAACCTAAGACAGGCACAGTCGCAGGGGGGCCATCAGGTGAGAAAATGGGGGCCAACAGAGGTGAGGCTTAGAACCTCACCCCCCCACCCCCAGTTTTGAGAGAAATTGTCTACACCATGGATGTTCTGTTGCCCTTGTCTGGCTTGGATTAATACCTAGTCTATAGGCACAAACCTGATCATCTACACTTGCCTTCTTACAGTTCTAAATCATGCTTTCTATCTTTATCTTGCATCTACCTATGATAGAATAAATATTATGAGGAGATAAAATGTACCCATTGTATTAGAAATATAGATGATGATACCTGTCTAGCTGATAGACTCCATAGTCACTTCTACATGCTGCACGTTTCTGTGGTCACATGCATTACTTAGAAACCGCTTTGTATAGAAACAAGAAACACAATAAAGTACATGTTGCTAGGAAAAGTTTCGGTCAAGGAACAGAAAAAAAAAATCACCTAACACTTGGCTAACCATGTATAGATTAGAAGGAAACAGAAAGAAAAAGCTTGCCTATGCTTGTTAATCAAAAGAACAAATTAAAAATAATCACATCCTTGTGCAAAATGGTATAAATAAAGCTGTCATCAGCATTTTGTCGAGAGACCACCTCCATCTGACTCTGTGTCCTGTCTCTCCATGCACTGACTCCCTCTCATCCTTTCGGGCTTCACACCCCTCCACTGGAGCTGGACTCCTGCAGTTTTCCAGTAAAAGTTCTTCATTTTATTTTTCAGATAGCTTAAACAGGAAACACATGCGTTTCCCGATGGTTCTTTTAAAAATAAAATACCAAACCTCTTCAAGGAGAAAGATTTATAATAAACTTCCTCCCATAAAATGGGATGTGGACTCAGACATTTGAAAATCAGATGTAAACTATCCAGAGAAGAATCTTTATCCAGTACCTGAATGATCTCTTCTAGGTTTGTGAACTTATCCTGTTTCTTGTCATTATCATAAGCTATAGGACCCAAGATATACTCAACAATGTTAAGGCGACACATTATTAGAAGCAAAACTTCAGCTTCAGATGAGCACTCAGCTGCTACCAACACACAGAGCTAAGTACTTGCTTTGTTGTGCACACACTGCTGGTGAAACTTGCACCACAGAATAGTTCTCAGTTCACAGTTGAATGTCCCCCAAACTCTTTGGCTTGTTCCCCGAATCCAAAACTGCTGACAGTTGAAACCTGGATGCTGATTGAACTGGATTATTTAGTTCTAGTTTCCCCAACATTCTGGCAAATAATTGTGTGGGGATCTAGACTTCTCTGTATTCCTCCAAGTTCTAGCATAAGAAACAAACTTTTTAGAGAGCATGGCTGCCTCCAATACCTGCAACATCCAAGCCCAGAGCAAGTGTAGCCTAGACTGGGTTTTGTGTGTGTGTGTGCGTGTGTGTGTGTGTGCATGGCATAAGATTCTAACTATATGCACACTTTTCTTCTGTAAATACATAACGTTTTGTAGGTAGTTGATGTGTTAATCTTTATTTTGTATTTATGTAAAACCAGTGAATATAACTAAATATTAGTGAATTGGATGAAAAGAAATTGGTTAGTAAACAAGAAACGGATGTAGTTCTCCATGACTACTTTTAGCTATGCAAACTAATATTTCCTGCAGGTTTACAGCTCAGCACCTTCACTTTTTTTTTAATTTTTTTTATTAAGGTATCATTGATATACACTCCCCTTCGTGAGATGCTGAGTTCTCGCAGATGTAGATGTAGCCTGGCTACTGCACTGTATCTGCTGTCTCTCTTTTAGGAATAGTAGTATTTGTTGTATTTTCAAAAATATATATGGTTTTGTGAGATTTCCGCCACCCTACTCACGCCGCCATCTTGAGCCGGAAACCCACACTGTCACCTTTTCTTCAGTGGTATTTCACGTAATGCATCAACCACTGTCATTTTTGCTGGTGTTGAAGCCGGTCCTTGGGAACTGGATGCATGGCCGCCTTCGCCAACCAACGCCGCCTGCTGCCCACGCCCACCCACGTCGCCTCTCGCCTCTGACTCAGCTGCCCACCTGCAGACAGCAGCCTCGGATGTCCCTCAGCGCCCGCCCTACCCAGACACCGACTGTCCCGGCAGCGCTAGCGGCTGAAGCTCCCCGCTCGCCAGCCAAGCCTCAGACACCAAGGCAGCCGGACCCCGAGGTCGCCACCCGCTTCCGGTACCCACCACTTCCTCCCTCCGCCAAGACGCAGCCACCCGCCTGTACCCGCCCGCCAAGACCTCCCGCTGACGCCGCCGTCGCTCGCCAAAGCCCTGCGCCCTCCAACACCAAAGGTTCGCGGCCTTCTACCGCAGCCTCCTCCGCCTGCTTCAGGGATTCCTCCCGCCAGGGTCCCTGTGCCATCCTCCTCTCGGCGGCCTCTCCTCCTCGTAGCAGCAGCTCACAGTAGGGAGGGCGGCGTCGGGGGACGGGGAGGGATCTAGCAGGGAAGGCGTCTACTGAGGGGGGCTGCAGGCTGGGGCGCTTCAGCGGCTGTGTCTGCGGGCGGGAGTCCGAGCCCGCCGTCTGCAGGTGCACAGTGAGAGGAGGCAGCGGGCGACCACGGCGGCGTTGGGCGGGCGTTGGGCGGTGGTGTCTGCAGTTGGGGGCAGCGTCTGTGGGCTGCAGTCGTTGCTGGGCCATCGCTTCCGCAGCGGTGGGAGGCGGTGGTGTCTGTGCGCGGGGCGGACCTCCGAGGCTGCCCACTGCAGGTGCGCAGCCAGAGGCGGCGGCGGGCTGCGGTGGACGTGGACGGGCGGCGGCTTTGTCAGTGGTGGGCGGTGTGGGGCTGCGATCAATGGAGAGCCTTGGAGTCGGGCGCCGTGACATGCCCTGGCGACAGTAGCAGCGGGCAGAGGCGGTGTCGCTGCGGGAAGGGAGCGGGTGGTGAGCCGTAGGCGGTGACGGCGGCGGGCAATGTGGGTAGGAGAGAGGAGCAGCATCTTAAGGGCGCAAGGTGCTGGCCTGCAACCAAAGCCGCTGACGCCGCCCGCCTCCGCGCAGCTGGCCGGGATACCAAACACCATTCCATGCTGCCTCCAGCCGCTCCAGCCCCGCCCTCTGCCGAAGCGCAGACGCCTGCAGCCACCCGCCCCAGAGCCCACCTCCCGCCTGTCCCCGACCGCAGATTCCTCCTGCTGACACCCGCCCCGGCCTCCTGCCGACACCGCTGCCCGCCAATGCCTTCTCCCGCTGACAGGGCCTTCGCTGCCTCCACCAAAGCCAACCGACGCCCAGTGCCTGCTACCTCAGGCTCCTGCCACCGCCAACAGGGGCCCCTTTGCCAGGGACCCGGCTCCCTCATTCCCACACACGCTTCCAGCCTTACAGTAGACTCAGCTCATAGTAAGTAGCCGCCCTCACGTTGGCTTTTTGATGAGGGAGTTTGGAGGTGGTGCGTGGGCCCTGGGAGGAAAGTGGAAAGCTATGGGTGGTCGTTCGAAAGCTATGGGAGGTACAGGCACTTACCCAGCCAGGAAGATGACCAGGTCTCAGCAAATTTACCTTCTAGTTCTGGACATCAAAAGTCTTGCTGTGCTCCTCCTTCACATGACTGACTGGAGCCCATGGTCTCCACCCCCTAGCAAAGCTGCAGATAGCAGCTGCCTCACTGCTGTGCACAGGCCACCTGACCCCTGGGCCTATCAGCTTGGTCTGGCCACTTACTTGCCTGCCTTTCAGCCTGAGCCTCCAGCGGGCTGGTACAGAGGCCCAGAAGACTGGAGCCAGGAGACTCAGGGTCCAACCACAGGGGGCACACAGGAGAGCCATACAGGCTTCTATCAACATCTTGTCTTTGAAAGTGGTCTGGAGCTGTATGAAAATGGGATGTCAGCCTCAGCTCAGCAATGAGGAGGGGAGATGCAGCTGGTCATCACACCCCCTCCCAGCCCCCCATTCCCCCATTCCTGTCCCTGGCGTGTGGCAGGGAGTCCCCAGGATGCCACTGTACTGGGACAGTTAGGCATTGTCAGGAGACTGGTGCTGGGGAGGGTGCTGCTCAAGGTCACACAACCAGGTGAGCTGGGCCAGGCTGGGGACCCCTGAGTCACAGGCCAGTGTCTCTCTGTTGCCTGGCCTGGACTCCACTCCCTGGTCAGACTTGTCATCCGTGTGTTTGAGCATTGGCTGCATGTGCCCTTGGGTGAGCATTGTGGCTCTCCAGCTTCATGGGCCTGGAGCCAGTCGGGTGCCAGGCACGGCCGGTGCTATGAACAAGGGCTGACCACCCGAGTCCTACACTGGCCACCAGGAGACCTGGTTGTACCCTGTATGCTGCCGTCAGCATCCTCAGGTACCTCAGTGTCCTCAGCGTCTCAGTGTACCTCAGTGGGAACAACAGTAGTGTCCTGCTAGTGGTCCTGTTGGGGGAGCCAAGGGAGGTGAGAGCTGAGGGGCAGTGCTGCCATTGGGTTCCCTGGCCCCAGAGAAGCACTGTGGCCCTTCCCCTTTGGCATGGGCCCAGCAGCCCCTCAGACTGCCTCCCTGCTGCCACTCTGCCACTTGGCACCAATGCACAGGTGCCCTTCACAAGCTGCAAGGCAGCTCCAGGGAGTGCTTCACCTCCTCCCATATCCCCTGCCAGTGGGGACCTGCTTGCCCTAGTGACAGGGAACTCATTCCCTCCCCTGGTAACTTCCTTCACCACCACCCTTCCTCCTGTTCTGCCCTCCCAGCCTACCCAGGGATCTGACCCCAACACCCTGCCATGCAGTCTCACAGTGATCAAGTATGCAGGGACTGAGCTGCAGAAAAGTCAGTGGCCACCAAGACAGCTGTACACCAGGATGCCTTGCCAGAAGCTGCCACCCGTGGTGCACCCCTTGCTGCCCCCATGGGGGGATGGGTGAAGGAGGCTAGGCTGTAGGCCTCAGGTCCCAGAGAGGATTCAGGCCCAGGCCTGGCTCTCAGTCACACCTGTGCTCCTCCACACTCATGAGGGACACTGGGACATGGCCAACATTTGAGGTTTGGGAAAGGACATACATAGAGCCCAGGTGTCAACCCTACTCTGTCACTCAGGTCCCCTCTATGCAGAAGGGCTCTGAGACACCAGGGACCCAAGTAGTTCTGCCTGCAGCTGTGTTCTGGAAGCACCTGGGCAGGGGCAGGTCCACCCACAGTCCATGGCACCAGCATCCCCAAGTGCCAGACCTGGCAGGAACTTGCGCCTTCCTGCTCCCACCCTTCCACTCTGGTTCCAGATCTGAGGTTCCCACCTCTCTCTGTCTGCCTTTCCTCCAGCCCCTGTGCTACCAGGGGTGGCTTCCATTAGGCTGATGACAGGAACTGCCACCTGGAGACACCCTTTGTTCTCAGGGCTTCAGGAAGCAGAGGGATCAGGATGGGGGTTACCCTCCAGACAGCCCAGCTGACAGCTGGTGTTGACCCAGCTCTTCAAGTGTCTGTGGACCTGAGGTGGGGGAACAGGGCTATGGGGGTGCAGGCCCCTGACCTAGGTACGGCTCTCTGCAGAGGAAGGGTACAGCCGTGGGGCAGTCTTGGGGGGTTCCCCAGAGGGATCTCAGGGACCCCAGTGTGCCTTGACCAGTCATGAGTGCTGCTATCTCCAGGAGCCTGGGCCCATCCATTTTCCAGAATCCCTCTTGGAATTCTCCCTGCCCTCACAACAGGTACTACCTCTCAAAGAGAGCCTGAAAGGAATGAGCTTCACAAACACTCCTTAAAATCCACCTCTGAGGGCCCCCGAGTTAGGAGCATTAATCTCTGTGCTGCTCCTACCAGCTGGACCCTTCAGCAGCCCCAACCCAGCTGCTTGCTTGTTAAGTCTGAGGACCTGAGCCCACCATGCCCCTCTGCTGAGATCTGGATATCCTCTGATGCAGCCTAAATTTGAGGAAGGCCCGAAAGGCAGCCTGGTAAAGCTGGAGGACCTGGGCTCTAAGCTGGCATGGCACTCCTGGGCATGGAACCACCTGTCCCCCAGCTGTAGCCTCCAAATAGAGCCTGGAATCCTGTTTCACTTCCCCTGGTTTGCCCTAATGGGTGCAGATCACTAAGGCCTAAGTACCCAGCTCATGGCCCAGTGAAGCACCCCCTTCCAAGATGGGTACAGTTCCCATGTACAAATGGCCCCTGTAGGCTCTCTCACCAAGGCTTACAACTTTGGGAACTGCACCCTGTGGAGGCTGTCTGAACTGGAGACAGCACGTCACCCAGCCAGGCCAGGGCTGGAGGGGAGGAGGCAGCAACCCTCTGCTCTTGGGTGGCCCACACAGGGCACAGTCCTGGTCATCCCTTGAATCTGACCTTGCCTTTCTCTGCCAGGAGTGGAAGCAGGTGGGGAAGGGACACTGAAATGCAGTCCCTAGTAGGTGCTCTGGTTTCCCCTGAGTCTTATTGAGCAGAGTCACCTGCAGCCCCCTGACTGTGTGGGGCTGCAGGGGTTGGCGGGCACCATGTGAACTTCCCGGAGGGGAGCCCTGCCCATGCAGGTTCCCGGGAGGCCAGAGTGAGGCTCGGAGGAGCCTCTCACAGGCCCCTGGCTGCCAGGAGCAGTGAGGCCCAGCCTCAGCAATGGTCCCAGGAGACACCTCCTCTGAGCCGCTGGGACGCAGGTGCCAAAGCAGACTGGCCCACTGCCCATTCCCATTCCCAGGCATCCCAGTGCCCAAGGCCTTCCTAGGACTTGCCCATGAACATCACCAATCCTGGTCAAAGAAACACTGGACACAGGCCATCATGGGGATGGGTCAGACAAACAGAATGTCAGGAAGAAGGCAGAGAACAATCAGAAAGATTAAGAGAAGAAAATCAGACCAGCAGAAAACAAGAAGATGGGAAGGCAATGACAGGAGAGTAGGAGGGAGGCCTGAGGAGCAAGCCTGGCCATCTCCCAGGGTGTAGGGGCTCATGGCACCTTTGGGCCCTGAGCATTCCTGAGGGCCTGGGGTCTGCGGCCTGGGCCTCTCCCAGCCCCTGTACTGCACCATGAGGAGTGCTAGTGCTGGGCCTCTCAGGGGCCCCAGGCTGGGCCCAGTGCACAGGGCAGCCACTGCAGCCTGGGAAGGGGTTTCAGGGCCCTGGGAAATTAGGCCACACCCAGAGACCCTGACTCTTCACCCAGGCTCCAGAACCATAGCTGGGAGGATGGGCATAGCTGGGAGATAATGGGCCTCAGGCCACCCTACTCCCAGACTGGGCAGATAAGGACCCCCAGTGGTGGGCAGTGATGGCAGAGCACTGTTCTGGAAGGTGGGATTGGCTCTCCCCACAGGTGGCCCCTGCCAATCCTGTTTGACAAGGCTGCCCTCCTACCCACCACCCTGCCACAAGCATGCAGTCACAGGTACACGGGTGGGCTGACACCCTAGGTCACAGGTTGGCAGGAAGGAGTCAAGGGCCGAAGTGGTCCCATGGGAGGAAGTCCAGTGGGTGCTCTGCCTTGCCCTGCTACACTCCTTGGGCTCTCTGGGTGCCTGGAAGCAGCCTCTGTAGGGACACATCTGGTGCTAGAGCCCACAAAATCACAGGCACTTGGCCCAGTTTGCTCTGAATCAGGCATTGCTAGCTCCTGGCTCCCATCTCTGAGATGTTGCTCAGGACGTTGGCTTGAACTCCAGAGCCCAGCCTTCTGTGTGACTCTGGGCACTGGGTACACACAGGCCTTTGTTTCATCTCTGCAAGGTGGAAATGGGAATGCCTAAGGTCATTGAGGGTAAATGAGAAGCTGCACATGAGAGCCCCAGCTGCATTGTGGAGGTGTCTCCTGGGCAGGCTGGGCCTTGGGGCACTGGGCCCACATGAGCCTGAGTGCTCAAGAGTTGATGCCCTGGACTCCAGGAAAAGGGGGTCTCAGCAAAACCAGGCAACTAGCCCTTGCTGAGTGGCAGCGGAAACCATCCCAGGAGGTGAGCACCAGGCCATAAACACAAAAAGGAGAGTCCAGCAAGATAAAGTAATGTTCCTTCAGTGGGAGAGGGGACAGCTGGGATTCACAGGCAGGCTTACAGATCAATATTTGTGTGCTGATTTGCTGAAGAGGCTTTTATGAAGTTTAAGCAGAGTTCATTGTTAGTACTCTTATGTTCAAAGGATGTGGGCGGCCATATTAATTCCTTTTCTCTTACAGATCAATAATTGCATTGCTGATTTGCTTAAAAGGCTCAGGTCGAGGCAGGGGTAGGGAAATGGGCCTCACTGCTCCAGAGGGGGTGGCTGAAGGTCCAGGAACACTATGCTGTGTTTGACGAAGACCACCAGTGTCCAGGGAGGCTAGGTGACAGAGGGACATGTGGCAAGTCAGTTGGCCTCTGAGGAGCCAATCCAGGGCCACCTGCAGTCCCTGAATCCCCTCTGCCCCCATCCCCTTCTATCCTTGAAGCCCTCGTCCCAGAGCTGAGCCAATAATAAGGATCTGCCTTCCTCTGGCAGGGTCTCTTCACCCCATTCACAGGGACTCTGCCCTGGCCTCCTCTGCCCTTCCCAGAAGCACATCCCACAAGCCCAGCTCAGAAGAGCTGGGAAAGGAGGTCCTGCCAGGAGGGAAGAGGGAGAGGACAGGCCCAACAAACTGAGGCTGACAGAGCGGCTGATGCCTACACTGTTCTCAAGACAACCAGTAAGATGACCAGGAACTGTGCCCCAAACAAGAGTCATACTCAGGCCAAAGAGCAAGCCCACCTTGCAAGGAAAGAAGACAGGATGAGGCGGCCAAGGGAATTTTCTCAGCCTTGACTGTCAGCCTTGATGTTCGCTCTCTGGTGTTGTGAAGCCAACGGAGTGTGGCTAATGTCTGTGTCTTCGAACAATCACCTTGTTTGCTCCTGACTGCTAAGTCTTGGCCTTGTCTGGCAAGGTGTTCTCATGGCCAGGAGCTTGGGTGGTCTACAGAGCAGCCCTGTGGGGTATGGTCCTAGCCCTGGAATAGGGTCCTGGGCTGGGCCTGTCTGGATGTCTGGACAGCCTGGAGGTTCAGCTGGAAGATCCCAGTCAGAAGGAAGGAAGGAAGGAAGGAAGGGAGGAAGGGAGGAAGAAGGGAGGAAGGGAGGAAGGGAGGAAGGAAGGAAAGGAAGGAAAGGAAGGAAGGAAGGAAGGAAGGAACTGGGCTGGGACTTGCCTGACCTCAGTGGTGAAGAGTACCTATACTTGATTAATAGTGTCTGCCATGGGCTCTGTGTGGGATGGGGTGGCACATCTGCTGTATATTTTCAGCTACACATGAGCCACTGAATCTGTTTGGCATCAAGACACCATATGGCTTGAGGCCTCGTTTGCAGAATCTCCTGGAAATTGTTGGATCCTGACTCAGGGGGCTCCCAGGGTCTCCTGCCTGACCCTATACATGTACACAGGTGCATAAATGCTGTTGGGAAGCCATTATGAATTCTATTTCATCTAATAGCCTGGTCAGGAAATGGAAAGGTATATTACAGATCATTAAGTGGGTAAAGGAATTTGACAACCTTTGATCTGAGGAAAATAGATGCCCTGAATTAATTCACTGGCTTCTGGGAAAAGAAAAGTCATCCTTCAATAGTGATAGGCAGGGAGCTCACCCCTGGGGGCTGGCCCCAGGAGGGCAGGCAGCAGCTCTCTTGGGAGCCAGGGCTTGGATGCAGGGGGGCCGGCAGGTGATCTGAGGGCTGCAGCCTCTGGGCTGCCCGCTCCCCACTGCTCCAGTCCAAAGCACAGGCATGTCCCTCACTGTAACATTCCAGGACAGGACCCTGGCTCCCAGGCACTGTCTACTGAGGCAGGGGATAGACAGGGACAATGCCTGCAGTAGGCACTGCTGTATGACTGGCCTGTGCATAGTGCTCAGGTACCACCACAGTCTGTCAGGGTCTCTAGGCCTGACCCATGGGGGAGGCCAGGAACAGGAGCCCAGGGAAGGAGTGTCATTGCAGGATCACAGATCCAACATCCAGTCATAGACATTTCCCCTTAGATGTCCAGTGGGCACCAAATCCTATTCCCCAACATGCCCCCTGCAGCACCCCACCTCAGCTGAGGGCAGCTCCGTCCTTCCAGCTTCTTAAGTTTCAAGCCCTGGTCTCTCCCTGGGCACCTCATCTTGTCCCTCACATCCCATCTTCCAACAGGTTCTGTGGCCTGTATCTTCCAAATACACCTAGAATCGGACCTCTGCTCACTTCCCTGTCCAGCCTGCTGGAGTCCCTCTTGTTCTTTCTCAAATCCTGCTCCAGCCTCTGCCTGCTCCTCCATGCCCACCAGTCCTACAGCCCATCCTCTCCTAGGAGCCAGTGTTGGAGACGTGTAGTGGCTTCCCCTCCTTCCCATGGCAACTTCTTTGGCCTCACTCTGCTCCCCTTTGAGCTCCCTCTCCTCTGGCCCCTTGCTCATCTCTATCCCATCAGGCCACTGCCAGCCAGGGCCTTGGCTCTGGTGTCCCCTCTGTCTGGCACCTCACTGATGCTGTCCTTGGTGAATTCTTCAGCCCTTCAGGCAGGATACCTGGGTGTTTTGTCACTGCTATGTCCCAGTGCCCAGAACCAGACCTGACACGTGGTGAGCCCTCAATTGATACCTGTCGAGTGAATGAAGAAGCTTGTGCAGGCTGAGCAGGCCCAGGGGCAAGCATGAGCCCACAGGCTACCAGGGGCCATGCCCTCAGCACTGGGAAAATCCCCCAGTGCAGATGAGAAGCAGCCATGGAAGCAGGAACTTCTGGGGAGGCAAGTATGGGGCATGGGCCCAGGGGAAAAGATACCCTGGCAGAATCCTTCCCACAGGTTGAGGGATGTTAGGTGACCAGGACAAGAGGAGGCCTCCATTCTGACAGCACAGCTGGTATCCAGGCTGGAAGGCATGAGGTGTCCAGGCCTGATAGGCCACTGCATGGGTGCAATGTGGCCAACCAAGGCAGAGAGCAGGTGGGGACTACTCATAGGGGTACCAGCCCAGCATCAGCTCTTGAAAGGCAATAGAGAATTTTAATGGGGGCGGACATGACATCATTATTACATTTAGGAAGTTAAACTGGCAGTGACTGCAGGAGAGATTGGAGAGGAGATGAAATGCAGGTAGAACAGTGAGGAGGCAGGCAGGAAGTGAGAAATAGAAAGCAGGTGAGCAGGAGTGGGGGAGTATGTGAGCAATTTCTTAGAGAGTTCCCAGCTTCAGCACTCAGACTTAGGCATGTTCCTTTATCTTTCCTGTCCTCAACCTCCCCACCTGTAAAATGGGTTAACAATGATACTCTCTCAAGGGCAGACTGAGGTTAGATGAGGCAGGTGTGTAGGGCATCTGCCCCAGGCTTCCCTGGTCCCCAGAAGAAGTGAAGACCACGCAGCATCTCTGAGCCACCACTTCCACTCAATGCTCATGTTCTCTGCCTGCTGATAGCTCAGTGGGGCAAAGCCATGATGCCTAATGAGACCTTTCTCGGAAAACACCCAGTGCTCAGCTGAAACTCCCCCTCTCTATGTAAGGCCACTGGATCCATTAGGTTTGAGTGCACTATCATATTGCTGGAGTGATTGTTCCGCAAATAGGATTACTTCCTCCAGTTATCATCTAAAGAGACAGGCCCTGGGATATGGGCGAGAGGTGCCAAGAGCCCAGAGCCAAATCAAATCAGGGACCTGGCTCTTCGGAGATGGGCCTGGCACAGGGTCCGCTGAGGCAGAAGAGAGATCAGAGGGTAAGCAAGGGTCAGTAGAGGGCTGTACAGAGGAGTGAGGAAGGTGGGTTGGCCTTTTTGCAGAGGCAGGTACTGGTCGGTTAACCAGAGAGGCAAGGGACCCAGCACGTCCTAACAAAGGTTCTGATGCTGCGGGAGGGGTGGGGAAGAGCCTGGTTGGCTAGAGGGGCAGCTGAGGCAATAGAATGGGGGACTCCAGGCAAGCGAGGGGTCCAGGTGAGGGAGAAACCCTGGAGAGGGTGTGCTCTTGAGGTGGGCAGCAGGGCGAACTTGGATTGGATGTAGGAGTGAGGAACAGTGGTGGGGGACTCACAGGGATGTTATCCTGACTAGCAGAGATGGGCCAGTTCAGGCAGGGAAGAGATCTGGGAAGTATCCTGGCCCACTTCTGGCCCCTGGGTACCAGACTCTGTAGGCATCCAAGGGGATGCAGATTTGTGGTTGCCCTGAGTCTGGAGTTGAGGAGAGGTGGGGCTAGGGGAGAGGTGGGGCTGAGGAGACCAGGGACTAAGAATAAGCAGGGCCCAGGAGAGGTGGGGCCCAGGGTGAAGCGGGGAGGAGGAGAGGAAGGGCCAGAGGAGAGACAGAGCTGGGGATGGGTGCGGCTCAGGAGAACAGAAGATGGGTGGGGTCCAGGGAGAGGTGGGGCTGAGGATGGGTGGGATCATGGAGAGGAGGGCCCAGGGTGTGTCTCTGAATCACCAGCTGGAGGGGACAGTGGACTTGGAGGGGCTGAAAGAGACCACAGGAGAGGGACGAGGATCTATTAATGGTGCCCTACATCTGCAAATCAGGTTGAGGAGGGAGAACTCTTCTGAGGAGCAGGCACAGTAGAACTTGTCTCCAGGTAGAGGGCCTGGCTGCTGCAAGCTCTGGGCCACCAGCAAAGGCAGGCCTAGTGGTTCCTTTGCACAGCTACACACAGCTTGTCCCTCCTCTGCCTTGAGTTCGGATCCCAGGGGTTTCCAGGACATAAGTCGCTCTGCCCCCTCTGACTTCCACCAGGTCAGGAGGGCACCCTGCATCCTCATGTCAGACCAAATCATGCTGAACCATCTCATTTGTCTCTGTTCCCCCACAGCACTCAGCAGGTAGTAGACACTCTGAATGTTTGTTCCATTAAATTGAATAAACCAGGGCATTTTATTATCTCGTTCCTGTTCAGAAGTGAGCTTGCCTCCACTTACATCTGGACCCATCATTCAACGTGCTTACTTCACAGAGCTGAGTCACAAATATGCCAGATTAGGATCCGGTCAATACCTGTTTTATTGTTCTTCTACACCAGTACAGCAGCACATGATCAATTGCCCTCCTGGCTGCTGCTAAGAAGTGCTCTCAGCTCAGTCAGAGGAGCCCTCAGGCCCTGGAGCTTGAGGACCCAGGTCCCCTCGCCTCCCAACTCCAGAAGCTCTGCCCTCTGCCATTCTGCCCCCAACTCTGTGATGACACTTGGAAGGGAGTGGAGGTAAATGTTTAACACTTGTGGTAGATAACACATGTTATTCCCTGGTGTCTGATCCAGGGACTGGTCTGGGAAGAGGTGGCTCTGGTTCAGGTGGAGGACCCTGGGGTGGCTGATGCCCCTCAGCTACCCCTTCTTGGCTTCCTGAGTGAGAGCTACTTATTCTCACATGTCACCCATCATGACTGGACCCCGACTCCTGAGCTCACCATCCCAAAACAGCCCAGCTCCTGGCCTCCTGTGGTCCTCGCTGTGCACAGGGACCTTGCCTTTCTCATGGCTGCCCTATGGCGAGTGTCACCTGGCCTGGACCTGTTAGAGGAGAGCCCCCTGCCCTGGCACGGTGGGCAGAAACATGGCAGGGTGGGAATCCAGGGTGGCTAGAATATTAGAGTGAGGCCCCATATCCCATTTCCCTGAGGACTAGCCCTTGGGTTCAAAGCCACAGGAGCCAGGCAATGTCCACAAACACCTATGTGAAGACGCAGCTGCTCTGTTTCACATTCTCAGCTTCACTACCCGCCCTCCTGGCTCCTGGTTGGACAGAGTGCATGCCCCTGTCCTGGTGCTCAAGCCCAGACTCCATGCCCTGGGACCCTCAGGGCAGGCTTAGGCTGTGACTGGTAGAGGGGCTTCTATTGCCCCCTCCCCTCATTGCATGCACCAGCATATATACAGAACACCCTGGACTAGACGTGGGGTCTTGGCCAATCCTCAGTGACTGTGAGAAAGATGTTTATTCCCATTTCATAGATGAAGAATTAAGACTCAGAACCTTCTGGTCCCTTTCCACAAGGCCTCTCCTCATCCAGGAGGACATGCACCCACGGTTAGCCATTAAGTCTACATCTGCCCTTGGGGCTTCCTGGAGCAAGTCTGGCCTCCTGTTCTGTCCAGCCCTGCAAGATTCTGAAGAACTGCAGTATGCCAGCTCCCCAGGGCTGCCTGGAGCAAGTCTGGCCTCTTGTTCTGTCCAGCCCTGCAAGATTCTGAAGAACTGCAGTATGTCAGCTCCCCAGGTCTGCTCTCTCCAAGCCAGCCTCCCAGCTCCCTCAGTGTCGTGGCTGCTACTCAGCACACTGAGGCCAGGACCAGTACCTGCATCCCTTCACCTGGCCATGGCCATCCTGTTTGGGGACAGGGTGTGAGGGAGGCACAATTCACAGTTCACAGCGCCTGTAGCCAAGGCTGCCATTGCCCCACTGTGGATTGGCACAGCTTTGGGGAAGGAAGCTCTGCCAGCCTGCTCCAGCCTGGTCTCAGCCTCTGTTCTGGAGTGACTGCACAGCCCAGGTGGCACTGGCTGGTGACAGTGGTGGCCAACTCACTGAGAGACGCTGGGGAGTCACCCAGCCAGGGCCATGGATTCTTCAAGCCAAAGGGGCTGACAGCTAAGAAGCAAGATGGAATCTGAGTAGAAAGACCCCCCTGTAAACCACCAAGAGGCCTAGCCTTTTCTCCTCTGGGCTCTTGTCCCTCTGTGAAAGCCTCTCTTCCAACTCCCAGTCCCCACCACTCACTGCTTCTCACACTGAACAATCACGGCCATTAGCGGTCATAGCAACCAAGATGGGGAAAAGTTATTTTCTAGAAGGGGCCCTCTGCAAATTATAGCTTTACACCAACCTATTGCCAATCTTTTTAATTAAAACATTTTGCTTTCAACTGGACTAATAGCAGAGATCAGTAAACAGGGGATGCCGGAGTCCAGCTCCAGCTGAGGTGTGGGTCACGAAGGAGAGGACAGCACCGGTGAGTGAAGAGATGAGTGAGGAGACGAAACACATGATTAAGGTTGTAACATCTGACATCAAGCAGCAGGGTTTTTATTTTTATATCTTTTTAAGGTTTACATAATGTTACACATTTTCTTTGATCATGGATGGTACAATTTTTTTTCCTTTCAGTTTTTGTATAATTCTGGCTCATTACAGATGTTATCATTTTTTTGAACAGCTTTCTTGTAACATTTAGTATTTAACTTTCCCTTAACTTTTTTGGCTGGAGATACAGGTTACTTGCTAGATGCTAAACAGGAAATGGGATAAGACAGTGTGTGGGCTAAGCATGTGGGCTATGATTTTTACTTATAAGCATGTAAGATTATATAGAGTTTAAGATATGTGTCTAAGACTAGAGTTTAAGCAGGTTATATAAAATGCAAACTATATGTCTTCTGGTTATTAAATGTAGTATTAATTAAAACTTATCTTACACATGTGGGTTGAGGCTTACATTTAAAATTCAGGGATGGTACTCCTATCACCCATTCCTTAACATTCCTACAAATGCAATAAAAACACCTTATTCTTTTATAATATTCATTCTACAATTTTAGATGTTTACACCTTTCCTCCTGCATCTACAGGCACTAGGGCCTTGCAGACCTCTTTATCTTTTATGTAATAACACTAAATCTGCTCTTATTACTTTACCATTAATATAATGATATTTTGTCATGAATTTACTATAAACTTTTATATATGGGATATTTATAAATATAAATTTTCCTATTTTGCTCATAAATTCTTTCTATGTGGGGGATACCAGAGGTGTCTTCTAATATTATAAACAACATAAGGGGGACCTTGGGCAGTGGGGACTCTTAATCTTTATTACTTTGCTGTTTCATATAAATTTCTTGGAAAAGTGGGTTTTTCTATGGGGGTTTTTCTATGGCCCAGTTTACCATAACTCTTGGTTAATCATGTTTCAATTGTTACAAAAGGAGGAACAAACTGCATCTAGTTTTGAGAGGCCTGGGTTTTTCTGCCTCACTTATTTGTGGCAATATGCCTGGAACAGTTGGTCCCATTACACTGCTTTCATTTCCGGAATTGCTGCTTTGATCAATATTTGGGGTTATGTTATTTACTAAAGATTAATAAATCTTAAATACATAAGATTTACCATATATGAGCCCAATCACCAACATCATAACTGCAAAAATAAGGGCAGGAATTACAGGGGCCAGCTATGAAGTTTCCTGTTTTCAGGATTCCTCCTCATGCCTGGACCTTGTCAAACAGCATGAGCAGCATGGCCCGTGCCAAGGGGAGATTGAATTACTGATATTGAAGCTCCCACATCTCTTAAATGGCTTAATTACTGGTGGGACCACAGTAAGGCCAGAGAGGGGCTGCTCACAAGCAGATGGGCTCACCCACACAGGCCAGCAGCCCCTGGGAAGGTGACCATGTGAAGCACTGAAAGGAAATAACTCTAAAACAATGTTTAGAACTCTTGAAGGATGTAAAGCTCTGCAGAGTTATGGCTACCATTCAGTTTCCAGGGTGTGAGAAACACACTCACTGGTCTAAATTCAACAAGTGGACACGGAGACAAAGAGAACAGCGGAGCGAGGGTTTAATGACTGTCTTGCAAGATCCGGTGTCTGGGCAGGCACACCTGGGGAGTTTGGCGCCAATAATTTATCTCTTAGTGTGCGAGTTCCTCCCCTGGTTCTTCCTTGGCTGAGTACTACAGGGTTCACATTCTTTCCCGGACGTTGCCTAAGCTAGTTTATCTTTCTTTTACATTTGTCTTAATCTTATTGGTAGGTTTAAAAAACTCAAACAGTTATCTCCAGGTCCTTATCAATTCCCCCACCCCCACCCTCAACCCGAGTAGCTTCCATCACATGGCCCTTTGTTAAACTGTTAAAATGTTTAAACATCCTAGTGGGAATAAATCACATTTAGGTTTTATACTCTTTCCTAACAGTTCCCCCCTCTTTTTATTTAAGAACTTCTGATTTTATTCCCAGTAATGTACTTTAATTTATGTTTGTTTTTTTCTCAAATTTCTCTAATGACTTTTTACTCTCTTCCTCATAGTTCAATTTTGCTTATATATGTAAGATTATTTTGGGTGTAGATCATAGTTATTTGCTTGTTTATGGCTGCTTCTATAAGCCTTTGAGTCAGGCCTCTCACACAAGGGATGCTACAGCATCCACAGCAGTTACAACTCCCACAATTATAACAAGGGATGTTAAAACAGAGGCGACCATACCCTTCCATTTTCCAAACCATCCTTCCAACCAGTCTGTAAAAGGGTCACTGATGCCAGAGTTTTCAACTAATTCATTATCTAAAGTGGTGAGTCTCTGTAGGGCTTTAGTAATCGTACTATCAGGGGCAGTATTATTTGGGATAAAAGTACATTTTCCTCCTAAGATAACACAGACTCCTCCTTTTCCTGAATGCTATTCTGTTTTCCCAGGCCATCCTGCTGGTAGTATCTAGATGGCTAGCTACTCCTGGAAGAGCATGCCTGGCATAGTTAATAATAACCTTTCATTGATTATAGTAAATACAACTGACTAAATTTATTTTTTTGTTGATGGTGGACCACCAAAATAGTGCTGATTTAAACCCTACAGCTATTTTGTTACTAGCTTTAAATTCATTAGGGACTCTACTAAGGACTCCTATTGAGTCAATGTATACATTTAAATCAAAGGATCCTTGTAATAATCTGTGATTTTCTATGAAAACTTTTTTCATTGGGTGTGGAGAGAAATGCCAGGGTAAATGGAATAGACAATTGGACTAAAGCTCAAGTCCCAGTCCAGGTGGGTGGGAACGAGTAGTGCAGGTTCCACTTTCCACAGTACCAAACATCCACTCGGGATACATAACTTCAGGAAGTTGCCCTCTTTAGGGACATTTAGGACATGGGACAAGTTAGTAAGTTCCTCACAGGAGTTGTGAAACCTTCCCCTTGCCTAGAGAGGCATGAGGAGTGATTTATCTTCCTTATGGAAAAAGAGGGGATTGCCCTCGGGTCTGACTTCTTTAGTGCATAAAAGAGTAAAGACAAGCTCTTGCAAGTCTCATTTCTCCAAGCATCTTTGTTCTGATACAGGGCTAACATGCAGTTCATTCCAGTGGGGTCTGTGTCCCAGCTGAGAGGGAACAGGACCACCAGGACCACCTGCACCTGTGGCCTTCTAGCAGCACATGCATAACAATCACTTTAAGCTAGTACTGAAAATGTAACCCATTCTACCCAGGCATTGGTGTCTCCATAACCTATCTTTATTTCAAGAATCTGTTTTAGATCTTTTATGTCTGTTACAGTACCTAGTCTAGGTCATTATGGGGAAGCTCTGGCTCATTATTTCCCTCAGGATCAGGGGTGGCTACTATGGGTGAAGTCTTGTCTTTAATTAAATTAAGACTAAACTTTCTTACAGGATCTACTCTAATGACATCTGCACTCAGTCTGTGAACACCAAGGGCAATTACAGGGTCTGAGTCTAAGTCTTGAAGTTTATGTATAGTTAATAAAAGGGGGTTACACTGTCTGTCCTGGCAATTATCAGGAGGAATTCCTTTAGCTAAGTGGAGCTTTCTTTTTAAAGATTTTTCTGCTGCATGAGAGGCCTTCCACCCTTGAAACTGGGTAGTCCACCAAACACTGCTCTACCTTGGACATGGGGGCCCACTTTTTTAAATTCAGATATACTTATTATCTTTAGAAAACTGTCTTTGGTCATTTAGGTTACCACAAGAGAGAACCTGACAAGCATCAAACCTAATGGTTTGGGGGCTTGATGTTTTAGTATATTGATTACCAGTTTGGCAGGATAACCAGGAGTTCCTTCCCATTCCAGGGCTTCCTGTGACTTGCCTGTGAAATACAGAGTTAGAAGGATAAAAGTTAACATTTTTAGGTTCTTTTTAGTTTTAGCTTTAAAGGTTGGTTAGCTACCTGGGACACCTGCCAATTCTGTTTTGTCCCCAGATCCCCTAGTCAGTATCTTTTAACTCTGGTGTAATGAGTCCAACCCTTTTCAGCCATCCTCATTACAGTCTCTGTGGTCAGGAGCACTTGGTACGGGCCTTCCCAGCTGGGCTGGAGTCGATCTTCTTTCTAGGATATTACTAACACTGGGTCTCCAGGCTGTAAACAGTGAGTGAAAAACTCAAATGGGGTAGTCTGGGTGAGCAGTTCTTTCTGCCTGAGAGAAGACAAGGTAGAAGACATGGCCAGCACATATTCTCTTAAAAACTGATCTTTTGTTTCCATAGTGGACAAGTCTGTTGCAAATATTTAAGCTTCCCCACTTTTGGCATCTTAATTTTTTGGCACATTATGCAATTCCTACAAACCTTTTTAGAAATGGTGTTAAAGCATCAAACATTGCCTGGGGACCCCAGTGACTCCCTCTAAGACATGCTCATAAACTCTCTCATAATATGTCATGGCTGATCATTTCTCTCCCATATGGTAAAGTTCAACTCCCTTTCTCATCTCGAGATGCTCCCACCTCTTGTAGCTTCTTAATTTCTGTTTTTTTTTTAAAGAAATCTTTGGGATAAAGGAAATTTTAGGGTTATTAGGTGTGAGATTTAAAAGTCTAATTTCATCTTCAGATGCAGTCTCTTTAGTGTCTGCATCAGCAATTCTATTACTTGTTGCTTCATAAGAATTGCCTTTCTGGTGACCCATCCACATGCATTATAGATATTTCAGCTGGAAGTAAATGATTTTCTAGAACCTCCTTGATTAATTCTCCATGAATTAATTCCTTTCCTTTACTGTTTATGAGACCTCTTTCTGTCCAAATTTTTCCAAAGGTATGGTCTACTCCATGTCTGATATTCTATGAGGCCTATGTAACTATGGCTCAATTCTGATTGGCCTTCAGCCTCCCCTGCACATAAGAAGCTGGTCGGATTGAGACAGGTGTCTGTGGTTAAGATCAGGTCATATTTTTCAAGTAAACTTGTTTCATATTTTAAAATTTGAGAATTTATTAGCCAGCACTTAGCCCACTGATTAAGTATGACCCAAATCTGGTGAGCAGTACTGACTGTGAGGGTTCCTCAAGTTAATTTCCTGCTCTCTTCTACTGGTTAAGGCCATGGCTGTGATGGCCTGAACACATTCAGTCCATCCCCAAGAGACAGGGTCTAATAGTTTGGACGTAAAGGCCACTGGTTGTTTCTTTCCTCCCCAGGCTTGGGTCAAAACCTCTACAGGGAGCTTTGTTCAACAGTAAAACTAGTGAAATGGCTTCTCTGAAGATGGGAGTGCCAGGACAGGGGATTGCTTTCAATTCCTCTGGAATTTGCAGTTCCCCTGGGGTCTATTGGAGAGGGTCTGGCTCTCCCTCTAATAATTTGAAATACAAGCTTCTAACCTCTCTTCTAAAAAACACGTTTTGAGCTTCTCTCAGTAATTCCTCTATAGGTTTCTCATTCCATCCATCTAAATTCTGTAATTTATTAGCAATATCTGGCCAATTTTTGGTTACAAAATTGATTTTAAAAAAAACTTTGTCCTACCTGAGCTTCTGGGTCAAGTCCTGAATACTTTCTCATCTGGTCCCTGAGTCTCTATGAAAATGCAGTTGGGGTTTCTTTCTTTTCCTGTTGGACTTCAAACACCTTAGAAACATATTGAGATCTTGGGACCGATTCCCTAATTACCTTTATAATTAGCCCTCAAAGATCCTGCATTTTAATTCTAACCCCTAGATTATTATTATTGTAGGATAAATTCTAACTAAAATAAGCAGGTGACGAGAGGCAACAAAAAGCCAGGCAGTTTATTTGAGCGCAATCCCTGGTGAGGTTCACCAGTCTGCACAGACACAGGCTGGAGAAGTCTTGCCCAACAAGACAGGTGGGTAGTTTTTATAAGCACAGGGAAAGGAGGGGGAAGTGGGCTGCACCAGGGGTATGTGGGGAATCATTTATTGGCTCAGAGTTGGGTGATGGACAGCCAGAGGTCTCCTCCTTCCGGATAAAAGGGGTCTGCATTCAGGGTTTCTTGGCACGTTATGGGACTGGAATCCAGGAAGAGCTGTCTGTTCCTTCCTTATATGGCACAGAGCTATTTGGTGCTGTCTTTGTTCTGCTTGCACTGTCCCCTCGCTTTCCTCCCTCTGGTACCTCCAGCCTTACATTCCAGCCTTTTGGTCATAATGGGAGATGACTCAATCTGGCTACTTCCAGCTGACAAGGGGCATCGTGGGGGGTTTTAAGGCTGGTTGACAGCCAGAGGAGGCTCAGTAGGGAGGGGTAAGTACTTGCGCAGCAACAGTTGATTGACCTTTATGTGTGATTTTCCACTATGCGCTGTTGAAGGAAGCTGAAAACACATGGGCCAATAAGGAGTATAAAACAGATTGCTGCGACAGGGCCCAGGAGAGGCACCAACTAGGCTATAATAGGGGATTGAAACCAGCTGTATGGATATCTAATATGCTGGTTCCCTGAGTTCCTTTTTTTGTTCTTGTAGTTTTTGAACATTTTGCTCCACGAGCCCTGACTCATTGATATAGTAACAACATTGTTCCTGGAGGAATAGACAGGTCTCTCTCTTCTCTGCAGTAAGGAGGTCTAAAGCCCGACAGTTTTGGAAAGTTACCTGGGCCAAGAAGGTGACTTGCCTCTGGAAGGATGCCAGAGAGGCTGCAGATGCCTGGACAGCTGCCTCAAGCTGCCGTTCCAGTTTCTCTAGGGCCATAATACTGTAACCCAGGGCACCGGCACTCACTCTAACAGCCAGAATGGAGGAAGTGAGGGAGATCCCTGCTACTAAAGGCAGGAAGACTGCTCTCTTGTGATGGGAAGTCAAGGCCCAGGAGTTGGAGAACTCAGCTACCTGTACAGAGTCAGCCTAGGGACCAGGGTGACAAGCAGGCAAGAAGTATTTGCAAAGTTGGTTTTGTATGAGGTCTCATTGCACTACAGGAAGGTGCCTGGCGGGGAGCAGAGAAGGGAAGGCTGCTTATAGTGATGTCTCAAGGTCACATTTGCTTCAGGTGTCTCAAATAATCCTACCTCCCCAATAAGCTTGGGCTTTGAGGGAGGGCCTGGAGGGCAAGATAGGTTCTCTCTTGGTGGTGCCTGAACTGCTACCACAGGGGCTTCTATAAGGGAAGTACAGAGGAAGCATTGAGTCAAGGAAATATTGGGGAGGCTGTGCTGGAATAAATCCAGCCCCTCCTGTAGGAGACTTAACCAAGAAAAGGGAAGGGTCTTAGCGTTTTGTTGTATGTGAGACTGTAGGTGGGTTTCCTGGGTTTTAATGGCCCATTGTACTTCTTCAAGATGTTTGGGGGCACTTACCTCCAGGTATTGGCAAATTGTGATGGTCTGGCAGGGGTATGCTTGAAAATTATTTAAGTAGACACTCCCTGCAATGCCCTCACTCCAGCGATTATGTAAGGGGTCCTTGATGTTAAAATACTTCTTTGCCTGGGGTGCCCAGCATTGAAAAGTAAGCATATGGTGGCTATCACCCCGGCAGCTCTCTACCATCCAGTTTATGACACAGGAGGCCCAGGGGCACCCAAAATTTTCCTTGACCCACTGTGTTCTGCACTTTCCTGTTTGTTGAAAGGTGAAGCAGAGGGCTATGTGGGTAGGTGTCTCTCCATCAGGGCACCAAATTCAGTTAAGAGGGAGGGCAATTATGGACTGACAATTGTTAACCTCACAGAAGGCTGTCCCAATCATCTCCTCTACCTGTCCAAAAAGATGGGGGCTATCCCTAAAACCTTGTGGCAGAACTGTCCAGGTTAATTGTCTAGACTGATGGGTGTCAGGGTCTTCCCATATGAAGACAAACAGTGGCTGCGAGTCCAAGTGGAAAGGTATAGTGAAAAAGGCATCTTTAAGGTTCAGTACAGTAAAATGAGAGGTACCAGAAGGGACCTGAGACAGAAGAGTATATGGGTTGGGCACTACTGGGTGTAAGGAAATAACAGCCTTGTTAATTATTCAGAGGTCTTGAACAAGGCGATAACGCTCTGGAAGTCTTTTTTACCACCAAGATGGGAGTATTGCATGGAGAGTTAGTGGGTACCAAAAGCCCCTACGAGAGCAGACGATTAACAATAGGCTGTAGTCCCCTTCGGTGAGCCTGAAAAATAGGAAATTGAGGCTGAGAAGGGAAGCGGGATGGGTCCTTAAGGCATATTAAAACCGGGGTGTGGTGGGTTGCCACCAAAAGGGTGGAGATGTCCCACATGACCAGATTGACAGCAGTCAGGGAGTAGGGAGACTCAGGTCCCCATCATCCAACCCCCCTTTGCCGACCAAAGCAATGATGGAACTTCTGGCATCCTGTAAGCGTTCAAAAGGTGGGAGGGAAATAGAGGCTCATGACTTATAGAGCAAATCCCATCCTAACAGAGGGGTAGGACAGGAAGGCATGACCAGAAAAGGAATGGGTAAATGGAATGCTTTGAAAGGTGCAGGCCACTGGGCCCTTCTCTAAAGGCCTGGAGAGGGTTCCCCTGACCTCAACTACAGAGACTGGCAGGGTATAAAGGCCCTTTAGAGGAGGGGGGAACAGAGTAGGTAGCCCCTGTGTCCACCAAGAAGGAGATAGGCTTACCTGCTACCCACAGCTTGGCCCTGGGCTCAGTGAGGGTGATCGTGGTGTCCGAGTCCAGGTGTCTTCAATCTTTGAGTATGCCCAGAAGGTCTGAAGGGTAGTCTTTCAAGGGGACCTGCCCCCCATGGGGCTCTGCCACCAGAGGAGGCCCACCCCCTAGTGGACAGTCCACTTTCCAATGACTTCACTTACCGCAGCTGGGGCATGGTTTGGTCAGTCTGCGTGGGTGGTTGGGGCCCTTCCGTGCCCAGTGTCCTTCTTTGCCACACTGAAAGCAAGGGCCTGGAGGTTCAAGTTGATCTTCAGGGACACCCTGATGATCCCCATGAGCCGGTCACAGAGCAGCTATTATGGCGCAAGTCTGTTCTGCCATTTGGGCAGCTGACCTCCTCTCACTCTCGTCCTCTCGGGCATGAAAAACCTTAAATGCCATATCTACCAGGTCTCCTAGAGGGGTCTGGGGCCCATCTTCAGCTTTTTTAAGTTTGTGCCTGATGTCAGGAGCGGACTGAGTTATAAAATGCATGGCCAGGAGAGAGGAACCCAACGCTGAGGCCGGGTCAATCTTAGTAAAAGCCCTTAGGGTTTCCTTTAGGCACTTAAGGAATTCTGACAGGTTTTCATCAGGCCTCTGGGTAATCTCTCTAAGCTTATCATAATTGATGGCCTTTTGGGCGGTTGAGTTCATACCCGCCAACAAGTAGTGAACCATGCGATCTGGCATGCCTCACCCTCAGGAGAATTATCATCTCACAGGGGTTCCTGTAGAGGAACAGCCTCTTTGCCCATAGGTTCCTATTCATCTGAGGAGTGGGCCTCATTGGCACAGTGTTGTGCCATCGCCATGACACAATCATATTCCTCTGGGGTTAAAGTGGATTGGAGGACTACATGTACATCATGCCAGGTGAGCTTGTAAGCTCAAGTGAGATATTTAAACTGTTTAGCGAACATTACGGGGTTGGAGGAGAAGGACCCCAAGCGCTGTTCTACTTGGGACAAGTCTGCCAGGGAAAAGGGAACATGAACCTGTAATACCCTTTCAGCCCCTGCCACCTCCCTCAGAGGAGCCATCACATGAGCTTGAGACCACTGTGACTTAGAGTGGGTTATGGGAGGGCTAGACCATTTGGGTGCCAGCTGCAGTGAGTAGGACGGTGGTGGGTTTAAGGAGGGGACAGAGAAGGCAACACTGGCAGTGGGGGATACAATCTGGGAATCGATGTGGGACTTGAAGGCCAGGGACCAGGATATGGGGGAGTTTTATCCATTTTTTTCCGAAGTGGAGTTGGCACCTGTGGACCAAGATGGTAGTGTGACTGGAAAAGAAGGGGAACAAGATGGCAGAGAGACTGGAATAGAGGGGGAACAAGATGGTGGAGAGACTGGAAGAGACGGGGAACAAGATGGCAGAGAGAGAGAGAGAGAGAAGGAGGAGGATGGGTGAGGACATGAACATTGAGGAAGGGAGCTGGACCCGTGGTGGGCCTGGAGGAACAGAAGGGGGGTAGCTGAGATCTTCTGCTGATTCCATCAGAGAAGAGCCTCCCAGTAATAGAAGTGGTAGAGATTAGCGGTCTTTGGCAGAGGCCTGGGCCAACAAAACTTGGGAAGGAGTTCACTTAACATACAGATCTGGGTGGGCGCACAAAGTCCATAAAGCCTGCACATATGGGATTTCACACCACTTTCCACTCTGGTGGCAATAATTAGTCAAGTCGGTGAGGGGGCCAAAATCAAAAGTTCCTTCAGGGGGCCAGTGAGATTGGTTGTCCAAGGGATACTGAGGCCAGGCCTGAGAGCAAAGGAAGACCAGCTTCCATTTGTGAACTTTCCGGGACAAATATAGAGTAGCCAAATTAGAATGAGACACCGCAGCAGGGTCTGAGCCTCTGCTTTTGAGGGCTGGTTCCCCATGCCTGCATCCCCCCCACCCCAACTAATCCTACTGAGAGGAGCACCCAGCGTCCCAAGCACGCCAAGTCAGGGGAGATGTCCTGGGAGCCTGGGTGAGGGACGTCTCCCACACCACAGGGCCAGGGGCAGGCCGGATGCCTGCAGACGTCCTGGGGCTTGGGTTAGGAACGTCTCCTGCACTTCAGTGCCAGGGGCAGGCCAGATGCCCACAGAGGGTGGGCTGGATCCCCAGGGGATGGATGCCCTAATCTGGATGTAGCTACAATTTCGAACGGACCAGGTGAAAAAGAGTTAGGAAGGGAAACAGACTTGGGGAAACTGAGGGACTCACCAGAAAATAGCCCACTCAGTGGAAAACAGGCTGAGGTCCTGGGTCGGGGAAGGAGGGGGCAAGGCCGCCAATGGCTGGTTGGGGCTCTGCGCTCACGCTCCTTCCTGGGTTTTGGCACCAAATGTAAGATCAATTCTAACAGAAATAACTGGTGACAAGAGGCAACAAAAGGCCAGGCAGTTTATTAGAGTGCAATTCTGGGCAAGGGTCACAAGTTTGCATAGACACAGGCCAGAGAAGTTGTGCCCAGCCAGACAGGTAGGGAGTTTTTATAAGCACAAGGAAGGGAGGGGGAAGTGGGCTGATCCAGGGGTATGTGGGGAATTGTTTATTGGCTCAGGGTCGGATGATGGACAGCCTGAGGTCTCCTCCTTCCTGATGGAGGGAATCTGCATCTGAGGTTTGTCAGCACATCACAGGATTGGGATCCAGGAAGAGCTGTTCATTCCTTCTTTATATAGTACAGAGCTATTTGGTGCTGTCTTTGTTCTGCTTGCACTGTCCTCGCTTTCCTTCTTTTGGTACATCCAGCCTTACAATGATCTTGTCTAAGATCTACATTTGGGAACTTTTGTTCTGCTGGCTGGACACTGTGGCCCGATGGGTGTTCTTATTCCCAAACGGACACAGCAGCTCTCCTGATCACCCCCTTCACACCACCAGGTAATAGGATATTCATGATGGACATCAGTTTAACCTAAGTATATGTATTAGGTCCCAGGAATTGATCTAGTTGGTCCACTAGGCCAAGGGAATCTTCTAACAATGCTTAAAATTTCTCACCTCAGTACATGTGAGGGTAGCATTAACAAATATATCCCCTTGTCCTAGTGGGACTTCTCTCTCAATGGAAACCTCTTGGGATTCTTGGTGGAATCCACAGAAGGCAAGGGAAAACTCTGTCTTTCTTACATTGTTAAGTCTGGGGAGAGGAAATTCTGGGGCAAAATACCTCTAAAAACTGAAATCAGTCAAAGGGAGATATAAAGTTTAAAATTCGTTTATTGCTAACAAACTGTAGTCTGGGGCCCTTTTCTCTCTTTTAGGCTCCAACATCAGTCCCTCCTCATCTCTCAGGTATGGATAAGCCCTCCATTGCCCAGGTCATTACCCATTGATATGGAGATGAACTTCTTTTCACCCCTGAGGAAAGATGCAAGTGCACTAAAGCCATACTTCTTTCCACCTCTGAATGCCTGTTGATATGCAGATGTACCAAAGCCAGTCAAGATATTCTGGAAATGTTACAGTTTTACCCACAGGGAGGGAGACAAGAAAGTGGGTCTCAATGTTCAATAGATATGTGTGGGGTGCAATGAGAGAAAAGAAAGGCCAGGTAAGTCCACTAAAAAGACCCAGAGTTAATTAATTAAGGCTCAAAAAGACAGGAGCAACTTGTCCTGGAATGTTTGAATATTTCTCAGATAAAGGAGGGTACCTCAGCATAGCCTGTCTTTATTATGTTAACCATACAGGCCCAGCTTCTTTTCTTTTTTTTTAACTTTACCTATATGCTATTTTTTCTTTTCTTTTTTTTTTTCTTCTGACCCTAATCAAATAGTCTGCAACCTAGACAATTCAGTATGCAGGCACAGCCATAAACAACATAACAAAAGGCAGGAAGGATTTCATCACAAAGATTGCAATACTCAGGAGGTCAAGAAGCAAGACTCTCAAGTTACTCATTAGCAAACAGACAATAACTCTGCCCCTCTTGGAAGAAGGGCAGACAGTCCTGATATGCTTCCAAACCAGGAAGCTGCTATCCTGAGAGGGGACTAAAGCAGTAAATTTCTTGTGTTAAGCTAATTTTGCACATACCTAGAGGACTGATAAGAAGTTTATGTCTCATCAAAGATACTTGAGACCACTTAATAAGTTTACACCTCCAGGTCCCGGCTACACTCCTAAAGAATCCTTAAAAAGGGGAACCCCAACCCCTGGGGTGCTCCTTTCTCAGAGGCTACCAGCACCCTCAAAGTATGTGACTTTTTAGCTTAAAACTTTCTCTCTCTAACTTCTCAGGGCGCCCCTCCCTGCCGAGGTGGCCTGCACTTTCTCTCCAAGTAACTCCAAACAAAACTCTCTCTCCACCTCACCACCATGTCCCTGCCCCATAACTCTCCGCTGAAGCTGCGGCAGGGACAGGGACCGAGGAAAACATGCTCCTGGCATTTTTGAGACAGGGACCATGGGTGAAGTCAGAGTAGGGTAAGGGCCTCTGGGAAAAGCAGGGCAGAATATTTACAGTTAGAGCAATATAACAATGGGCAAAGAAGTCCCCATTGAAACTATTAAGCATTATGCAAAGTCAAGGTCACACTAATTCTCTAGGGGAAGATACCTAAGAATATAGACATCTTCAGTGAGATCAGTTAAAGGTCAAAAGGCTGGGAACAACTTGGCCTGGAATGTTTGACTGTTCTGCAAGGGTATCAGCATAACCTGTGACTCCGACTGTCAGCCCTAGCAATCAGACTATGACCCAGCCCACCTTGAGGACAGGGCAGGTGATGCAAGTTCACACCCCTAAGTCTTTTTTGATGTTCTCTCGAACTTTCTATCTATCTAGCTAGTTTGAAGGCCCTGCAAGAAGTCCAACATGAGATTTGGCCCTTGGTGCGCTCTTTGTATGAGACAAGAGACACACCAAACCCAGAACATGGCATCGCCCCAGGAGATTGGGTATAGGTAAAGAAGCACAAGACCCAAACCTTAGAAAAAAGATGGAAAGTTCCTTACGTAGTTGTTCTGGTTACCCCAACTGCCTTAAAGGTTGACGGTGTTGGACCTTGGGTCCACCACTCCCACATGCGCCGAGCCACCCAGCCAGACAAAGACAAGCCAGAGAGTGGACCGTGCGGCAGCACCCCGATAACCCCCTGAATCTACAGATCTCAAGACCTTGAGAACACCCCAAACCTCCCGCACAGTCTTATGATGAAATGGCTATTGGTCCTGACCCTGTTCAACAACTGGGAAGGAAACCATGCAGAGACCAATCCTCATGAACCTTATAAGTGTTGGATTCCCCTGAGGAAGGCGCCGCCCCAAATCACTCACCAAAGACGTTTCTTGATGCAACAAGCAAGAGGAATTTATTCGGAAGCCAACTAGTTGGGGTCCAAGTCAGCCCGTCGCAGCGGGTCTTAACGAGGACTCAGAGCACACAAAGCCAGAAGGTTTTATAGCATTTTCAAAAGGGGTAAAATTTTCCATAATCACAATACAGGGTTTGTTTCTATAGGCTCATAAATCTTTTGCTGGTGCCACATCCTGGGGTCTGATTAGATGAGATCACTTTCGGAATGTCTAGGGTGGTTCTAGCAAGATAAGCTAGGCGTGTATGATTAACTGATTTACGGTTGGCTAACTAAAGGTCACTACAATTGACACAGGCTAACTAACTTGTTTTTCAAGATTCTAATGATTTTCCTTCTTCTGGGTTAGGGGGTGGTATTTAGGCCTTAAGATGGCTGTACTTATGCTAACTTTTGATTCTTCAGATCCTACATTTCCCCACTTCTCTTTTTGGGGCATTCCAATCATGGAATGTTTGTATCTTCTTGTGAGTTGAGTGAGTGGTATTGTTGCCTCAACATTAGTACATGAACGGCACTCACTCTTTCTCTAACAAAAGTTATTAACTGGTTTAATATGCAGGGTCTTAAAGTTAGGAGCAACACAAGGATGAGTAGGGGCCCAGCCAGAGTGGATATCAGGGTTGTAAACTACGGGGACCTAGTGAACCAGGATTCAAATAGCCCTTGGCCGGCTTCTCGTTTTTTTTTTTCTCTGGTCTAGCCCTTCTCTAAATTTAGACATTGAGTCTCTTACTACTCTAGTATGGTCTGCATAGAAGCAGCACTCTTCTTTTAGAGCTGCACACAATCTACCTTCTTTTAGAAATAGTAAATCTAACCTTCGTCTATTTTGCAGCACTACTTCAGAGAGAGAGGTTAGGGACTTTTCAAGTTTAGAAATAGACTGTTCTATAGTTCTCAAATCTTCATCGATAGCTATTCTTAGTCCTTCGTAATGTTGGTTTCCTTGTATAATTGCAGCTGCCCCTGGTCCTTACTCTTACTCTTAGTAATACAGCTAGAGTGAGTGAGACTGGCTCTCTTTTATACTTTAGTTTAGGTTCTAATTCTGCCACGAATGATAAGTCATCATGATACATTAGTCTGGGTACTAACTGGACTATGATACAGAAATCACGGGAGGAGTTGAAGGCAGAAATAGAGACACATGGGGTCACTCTAGTGTTACAAGCTCACTATCTCTTGGGAGGAGGGATTAAATACCTGTTTTTACCAGGGAAGGCTATGGGTATGGTCTCATTCTTTCTTCTACAGATAGAGACTCTAGCTGCTGCTAGGGAAAAGGGGCGATGACCGCTCTGGCTGCTTCGTGCTGAGAAGGGGGCGCAGTAAAGGGTGCAGCTAGGTCTCCATCACTGGTCAGTTGAGAGGGCTTCAGAAGGCTGGCGCTTCTATTCTGGGTTTCATTTTTATTACTATTTGCAGTTTTGTGGCTTCTAGGCAAGATAAAACAAATTGTGTTATTAGGTTATGTAGCAACATCTGGAGTTGGATTTTTTATTCTGGAAGGAGGCTGCATTATTGAAACGATACTTCTCTCTAAAATCACTCTCATTTTTACTAGAAGTAACTGGGTTAAGAAAATAATTAACAGCTGGCTTGATTATTTGCACAGGTGCAGCAAGAAGAGCAATTGATTTCACAGGCTCTTTTAAATATGCTTTGCTGGAACTTTTTGTAAGGAATTTCAGATTGAACTTTTTAAGGCCTCTTGAGGCCAGACAGCCAAGCCAGACTTGCCATCAGGCTTTGCCTGCAGTACCTGTAGATTTGGATGAATTCTTCTCTTCTCGAGGTCTCTGCACCTGCCAGGAAGTGACCTTCTTTACTCACCTGGTAAGGCTGCTGGGAACTCTGTAAGCAAGGTACCAGGCCAGTTCTTCCAAGGGGCTTTGTTGGCTTTATAAAGTCAATCTTAGTTCCTTAAAGTTGTTCACATCTGAGTCTATACACATGTCTCTCAGGTACGACATTCCAGTCAAAGCCCTGGTAGTATAACCAGTGTTCTTAAGTAGTCTTTTCACAAGGAACGCAGATTCTTATTAAACTTGTGCAAATAAACATACTGCCATGGAATACAAAAACAGTCACTGAAAGTTTTTAAACTCTGGAGGGATCAAGTAGAGAGAAGGATGTTTCAATTCTGCTCATAAAGATAGTCATTTACTAAACTGTTGTCAGTTTAAGAGAACAAGGTTAAAACACTTTACCAGCAACGTTTGAAACAAAAAGACACAAAATCATTTTTTTTAGTTTATGTAATCTTATGTAACTAATACCTGTTCTGCTGAAATCTAGTTCTTTACCAGTTTAGGGATAATACTATAAATGACAAAAGACTTACAAATGACAGTGGTTAAAGATCTGATGAGAGCTTACTGTAAAACAGTTGACATAAGGAAATTCTGATATTTCTGTAATACAAAACATTCAGTAACAAAGTTTAGCATCATTCTCTTTGACAGTGCTTTCCTGGTAAATAAATATATATATATATATCAGATAAATAAGCCAAATTAGTCAAATACTTTCTCTAGTGAGAAAAAATTCTTCTGACATGTTCCAGGGGCCCTCTGGAAAATATCAGAGTTAACTAGAGGTAAAAGCACCTTTTTGCATTTAATTTTTTTAGAACTATCATTACACATTTATTGTCTATATACTCAGCACAGTAAATGAGATATCTTAAAAAGTGGGGCAGCAGGGGAGACTGCTGCTGTCAATTTTTAAAGACAACATACAGAAAGTCAAACTAATTCTAGGTTACTAAGCATTCTTGAGAGAACGGTAGCAGATGGTAGATTCTTCTGCTTTCATCTTCAGGAGGGGAAAAAAGCTACAATAAGAATTCATATTTAGCTGAAAGAACTGTCTAAACTCAAGGCAGAGTATAATATCACCAGGCATACAAAAGACCTGTTAGAGATACATACAAAGAATGAATATGGCTATAGTCAAATTCAACTTAAAAGTTTAAGCAGAATCTCAAATTTAAATGTCTCTTTCTTTCACACAGATATTCAGATATGACCAGAAATATGATTTGAGATGAAAGAGATCAGGCATTTTACTTCTTCATTTAGGGACTGAGAAATGATGACCTTTGGCTTACAATCAATAGCTTACAAACAGTGAAAATAATAAGAACATAACTCAGCATAAGTGTCTAAGACCAGATACAAAAAAGCAGAGAAAGTGCTTAAGTTTACAGGTCTTCCCTGAAAGCTTCAAGAATGTTTTACTTTTTAATAGTAGATATAAGCTGCTATGCAAATTCTATTAAAAGCTCTAAGATTATTTGCATTAAAAAATATGGAGAGTCCCCCATGTTTTTTAAAACATACAGCATATAAATTAAACAAGAAGACCTGGTGGTTCTCAAAAAATCTATTACAACTTTTCTCAAAAGTGGTCACACGTTCGTCTATCTAAACTTTTACAGTGAAACCTGTTTTTCTGGGAGAAACATAATCTTGTCCAGATTCTACAGTTTAATTTTTAAGAATAAATTTTGGTTTGTTAACTAAGTGCATTTAATCAGCTGAAAAAAAAGCTTTGTTACCATTCTGCTTAGGATAAATTAAGAAAACAAATAATCAGTAACAACTTTAATCATTTGTTGGTTAGAGATTTTTCTACTTATAAAAATATATGGAATAAATAATTCAATTTCTCAGGCCATGCAATCGTTTTCAATAACAAAATATTTCAAAGGCAAATAAAGCTTATACAGTTGTTAACAAACTTTAGCTTTTAGTCTTTTTAATATTACGATTTCATTTTTTATACTTTTTCTTATTAAAACATACATCTTTTAGCACAGAGAAATGTTTTTCTTTATTACTTTAAGTGGTTTTAATTAGAACTTAAAACCATTAGAAACTTTAACTTCTAGTGAACACTGAGAAGCAGGACACTGCAAACTGTCAAACTAACATTTTCTAGACCAACAAACTCACGAACACATTCTACAATTTCTGCAACCATGAGCTTCACAGCACAATCTCCCAGCAAACACAGAGCACATCTTCTCAACTTAACAAAACTCTAAGGCTTTAAGTTACTACAAAGATTCTCAGGCTGCAGGTAGGCATACACACTGCAACACACAATTTAAAAGGTGTTCACTTGCCACACTTATCCAGCTCACCTACCTGCAACAACTACGCTAGCCTACTCACAAGACCCCCACTGAACACTAGACAAAGCCAAGCTTCTAAGCATTCTATTCTTAAAAGATTTAGCAGATAACATGACTCAAATGACTCTAGGTAAACTCAGGCAGCCGACAGCTACCAGGACATGCCCGCCTCAGGCAAACTCAAATTAGCATTAATGCTTAACACTTTTTTATCAGGTTTTCTGGAAGTTTTAGAACACTCAATTTTCACAAGCGCTTGTCTTTAATTCAATTTCATTAATACCATCCGGAGGTAGAAACATATATTCATTTACACACTTAGGGGGTTGTCTGAGTCTGTCCCATTGTCAGTATAACAATTATTAGGCACATAAAAGACACAAAAAACAGAGACACACACAGATTAGACACACAGCGGCCGCTTTTTGTTTTTTCTCAGATTTTCAAACAGAAACCGAAAGGAATCAGAGGGTTTATATTCCTGGCGCCTGAAAATCAACCCTATCTCATCAGATTCACCTTGCCAGAAAAGCAGACAGGAGGCTACCAGGCGTCCCTGGCCTCCCAACCTCCCCGAGGCGTCCCCCAGGGTTGCAGCCTGCGGTGCTCCTAGTACATCTACCGACCGCAGTCTCGACCCCTTTACGGGATCGGGACAGCTGCCAGACAGTGGGTACCCCTTTTCAGAATTCTGACCAGTCTCACTGAAAAACAGAAGACAGAACACAGACAACTCAAGGCGCCACTAATCTTACCTCTTCCTCCAAGAGCAACTTCGGGAGTGAAGCGGGGTGAGCGCATGATCCCGGACGAGCCCCCAAATGTTGTATTCCCCTGAGGAAGGTGCCTCCCCAAATCACTCACCAAAGACGTTTCTTGATGCAACAAGCAAGAGGAATTTATTCGGAAGCCAACTAGTTGGGGTCCAAGTCAGCCCGACGCAGCGGGTCTCAACAAGGACCCTGAGCACACAAAGCCAGAAGGTTTTATAGCATTTTCAAAGGGGGCAACATTTTCCACAATCACAATAGTGTTTTTTCATAGACACATAAATCTTTGCCTGGGGCCACATCCTGGGGTCTGGTTAGATAAGATTACCTTTGGAATGTTTAGGGTGGTTCTAGTAAGATAAGCTTGGTGTGTATGATTAACTGATTTGAGGTCAGCTAATTAAAGGTCACTACATTTAACACTGGCTGACTAACTTGTTTTTCAAGATTCTAATAATTTTCCTCCTTCTAGGTTAGGGGGTGGTATTTAAGCCTTTAAGATGGCTGTACTTTTGCTAACTTTTGATTCTTCAGATCTTACAATGCAACAAGCAAGAGGAATTTATTCAGGAACCAGCTAGCTGGGGTCCAAGTTAGCCCGACGCAGCGGGTCTCAACAAGGACCCTGAGCACACAAAGCCAGAAGGTTTTATAGCATTTTCAAAGGGGGCAACGTTTTCTACAATCACAATACAGTGTTTTTCTATAGACACATAAATCTTTGGCTGGCGCCACATCCTGGTGGTCTGGTTAGATAAAGTTACCTTTGGAATGTTTAGGGTGGTTCTAGCAAGATAAGCTTGGTATGTATGATTAACTGATTTGAGGTTAGCTAACTAAAGGTCACTACATTTAACACTGGCTGACTAACTTGTTTTTCAAGATTCTAATAATTTTCTTCCTTCTAGGTTAGGGGGTGGTATTTAAGCCTTTAAGATGGCTGTACTTATGCTAACTTTTGATTTTTCAGATCCTACAGCAGGCTGTAGTCTATTAAAGACAATAGAGCAAATCACTAAAGCTTGTGAGATCTGTCAAAGAAATAACCCATTAAATAAAAAAGCTGTTCCTCTTGGGTTACAACGAGAAGGCAGATAACCAGGAGAAGACTGGCAAGTTGATTTTACACATATGCCAAAGGCAAAAAGATTTCAATATCTCCTTGTGTGGATAGATACATTCACAGGATGGGTCAAGGCCTTCCCCTGTAGAACTGAACAAGCAAAGGAAGTAGAGAAAACACTCGCATGAAATTATTCCCCGGTTTGGAATGCCCCAAGAATTGCAAAGTGACAATGGCCTGACATTTAAAGCAGCTGTGACTCAAGGAGTGTCCCAAGCTCTTGGTATTCAGTATAATTTACATTGTGCCTGGAGGCCACAATCCTCAGGTAAAGTAGAAAAAACTAAAGACATTATTAAGAGACACCTAAGAAAGATGTCACAGGAAACTCACTTGCCCTGGCCTGACCTACTACCTTCAGCCATGGTAAGGGTAAGAAATACTCCCAAAATCTCGGGGTTAAGCCCCTTTGAAATGCTCTATGGAAGGCCTTTCTTAAGGAATGATTTAATCCTGGACAGAGAAGTCACAGAGATAATCTGATACGTGAAACACCTCACTAAATTCCAGACACTCCTTCAAAATCTAACTGAAGGACAGAACAGAACCTCTAGGGAAGCCCTCTTTGAACCAGGAGATGAAGTCCTAATTAAGTCAATTCCTTCTAATTCTCCAACTCTTAATCCAGTTTGAGAAGGGCCCCACACTGTTATACTCTCTCCTCCTACATCCATCAAGGTCACAGTATTGAGGCTTGGATTCACCACTCCAGAGGAAAGGCCTGGAAAAATTCCTCCCAAGACCTCCCAGACAACACAGATACAGAAAAACCTATTACACAGAACACCAAAGTTCGGGAACCCGAGTATACCTGTGAACCTATAGAAGACTTGAAACTACTGCTTAAAAAAAAACCCTCAACTACCAATATTTGAGATAAGTATCCCATAACTTCTAAATACTACATACATTTTTTCTCTTTTCTCCTCTTTTGAGTAATCAATATGACATCAACATTGCTTTTTTATTTGCTACTCTCTAATGCTCCCTTCATAATAAATGAATCTAATTCTTTCTTAAATCCAGCTGAGGACATAGCTAAGATAAATGAAAGTTCATCCTGTTGGATATGCAGAATTACTTCCTATTTCCAGCACCTCAGGAATCCCGTGGTGTGTCCTCTTCAGGGACATGTTGGTTGCAATTACAAATTCTTATAAATGATAAATGCACTGCCCAAAGCACACTCAGTGTTGGAATAAATAATTAGAGTGTAAAATTCTGGCCCATTAATAATACCTTAAAGGACAAAGGGCTTAAATTTCCCTTCTCATATAATGTCACAAAGAATTTAGCCATCATTATAGCTCTACCCCAACTGTAAAATGCATCTAATATGCCAATTCTCCGTGTAAATAATCACGATATGAAAATGTTTTTTTTCAAATCTTGGATGAGTACATTTGGGTTACTCCAGTGGCAGAACACTTAAATCAAAAGGCCCCCCTCTGTTGCTTCATGCTGAGAAGGGGCACAGTAAGGGATGCAGTCAGGTCTCCATCAGTGGTCAGCTGAGAGGGCCTTGGAAGATGGACACTTCTATTCCAGGTTCCATTTCTATTACTATTTGCAGTTTTGTGGCTTCTAGGCAAGATAGAACATCTAATGACTATCGCCCAAGCCTCACCTGATATTTAGGTTGGCTTCCCAAAGACCACTGTTCACATACAGTAACTTTGCAAGCTACAGATTGGTTTGCCACAGATTGGTTAAAGTGCCCTGGAATCCTTTGGCCAGCCCCAAATGGCACTCACTGGCTCAAAAGGCCAGGAGCAACTTGGCCTGGAATGTTTGAGTGTTCTGCAAGGGTATCAGCATAACCCATGACTCCCGCTGTCAGCCCTAGCAATCAGACTGTGACCCAGCACACCTTGAGGACAGGGCAGGTGATGTAAGTCCACACCCCTAAGTATGTTTTTGATGTTCTCAAAAAATCCTCAATTGCCTATAAAACCCCTAGACAATGCACCAACACGGGCTCTCTTGTCCCCTTCTGGCATGAGCCGGGAGCTCTTTTCTCTCACTTTATTTCTAAATAAAAGCCTTTACCTTGCTCTCCTATTTTGACTGTGAAGCTCATTCTTCGGCTCTGCAAACAAGCACCCCGGCATCATCTTGACCTTTAACTGATCTCATTGAAGATGTCTATATTCTTAGGTATCTTTCCCTAGAGAATTAGTGTGACCTTGACTTTGCATAATGCTTAACAGAGTTTCAATGGGGACTTCTTTGCCCATTGTTACATTGCTCTGACTGTAAATATTCTGTCCTGCTTTTCCAGGAGGCTCTCACCCTACTCTGACTACACCCACCATCCCTGTCTCACTTATAGCCCAATTTTCCTACCTTGGCTCATGCATGAGGTTGCCTGGTTGCTGCGGTGCCTGCATTTTCTCCCCTGCATTGGTCACGCTGGCTCTGCACAACAGTCTCGGGTCTCCCATAGGCTTCCGTGTGAAGGTGAGATGACCAGACAGAGCAGGCTGCCCAAAGCCGGGTGGGTTGTATCTTCCCACTCTGCTTGGGTCCCCACCTCACACAGGCAAGAAGATCCTAGATAAGCTCCCAAATTGTGAGAAACATACTCACTGGTCCAAATTCAAAAAGTGGACATGGAGAAAAAGAGAACAGTGGAGCGAGGGTTTAATGACGGTCTTGCAAGATTTGGTGTCTGGTGGCAGGCACACCTGGGGAGTTTGGCACCAATAATTTATCTCCTAGTGTGTGAGTCCCTCCCCTGGTTCTTCATTGGCTGAGTACTACAGAGTTCACATTCTTTCCTGGACGTTGCCTAAGCCAGTTATATCTTTCCTTTACATTTGTCTTAATCTTATTGGTCGGTTTGAAAAACTCAAACACGTATCACCAGGCCCTTATCAATTCTGCCACCCCAACCCTCAGTTCGAGTAACTTCCATCACATGGCCCTTTGTTAATACCTTACTGTTAAAATGTTTAAACATCCTAGTGGGAATAAATCACATTTATAACAAGGTACTGTGATGTCACATTGCTGGTTGCTTGATTTCTGTTTAATTAAATTGGCTGGCCTGACACCTGGAGGCAGAACCATGTGTCTGTGTGTCCACGGTGTGTGATAAGGTAACTGACTGATAAGGGGACTGCAGATCCCCCAGGTCACTTGCTCCAGAGGCCTCTCCTGCCTGCCACTCTGTCCCTGTTAACATCCTTCTAACAAAAGTCCCAGGAAGCAGAAACAGATTAAAGATGGCAGCATGAGAGGAGAGACAGAGGCTTCCTCCTAAAACTGGATACAATTACAAAATATAGTTGGTGCAATAATCCTGAGAGAGCAACAGGAAAGAGGACAGCGCCAGACTGCATACACCTAAAGAAAAGAGTAGACCTCAGTGAATGGGTAATGTACCAGAGCTGTGGCTCAGCAGGACATGAGCTCTTCCCCCACCCCAGCTCACCTGCAGGAGGAAGAGAAATGGAGCAGGGAGGGAGTGGAAGGCATGAAACTGCTGAATACCTAGCTCCAGAGATCTGCTCTGAGAGCACAAACCTTCATTTCATGGTGCTTTCATCAAACTCTTCTGATTATGGGGTTGGAAACAGGGACAGGCAGAGTTTCCGGGGAGACTGGGATTCTGGTTGCTTGTGGAAAGCAGGGATCCATAACTGGCTGCTCTGGTGCAAAAGCTTATACCTGTGTGCTTGGCCCACTGGTTCAGGCAGTAGAGATAGGCACAGCAGCCAGAAAGCAGGGAAAAACTCTTTCCTCCCCTCAGGCACCAATACCACTCCCCTGTGACCCAAAACATTGCTTCAGGGGCTGAGGAGCTCCAGAATAGAGCTTCTGGACACTAGAGGGTGCCATATACAAATATGAAATGCCAAAGAAACCTGGTCCAGAGTAAAATTATTAATACAACTCCCAAGAAAGATTTAAATACTATAGACCTCATTACTCTTCCTGAAAGGGAGTTCAAAATAAAAATCATCAACATGCTAATGGAGGTAGGGAAAGACATCCAAGAACTCAGGAATGAATTCAGGTCTGAGATCCAATCATTGAAGAGCACGATGGAAGGTATTAAAAGCAGGTTGGATATGGTGGACATGATAAATGAAATAGAAACTAGAGAAGAGGAACACAAAGAAGCTGAAGCACAGAGAGATAAAAGGATCTCTAAGAATGAAAGAATATTGATGGAACTGTGTGACCAATCTAAATGGAACAATATTTGCATTATAGGGATACCAGAAGAAGAAGAGAGAAAGGGATAGAAAGTGGCTTTGAGAAGGTAGTTGCTGAAAACTTCCCCAATCTGAGGAAGGAGATAGTCTCTCAGGCCATGGAGATCCACAGATCTCCCAACACAAGGGACCCAAGGAAGACAACACCAAGACACATAGTAATTAAAATGGAAAAGATCAAGGATAAGGACAGACTGTTAAAAGCAGCCAGAGACAGAAATAAGATCACATACAAAGGAAAGCCCATCAGGCTAACATCAGACTTCTCAGCAGAAACCTTACAGGTTAGAAGAGAGTGGCGTGATGTATTTAATGCCATGAAGCACAAGGGCCTGGAACCAAGATTACTTTATCCAGCAAGATTATCATTTAAACTTGAAGGAGGGATTAAACAATTTCCAGATAAGCAAAAGCTGAGAGAATTTACCTCCCACAAACCATCTCTACAGTCTATTTTGGAGAGACTGCTATGGATGGAAGTGTTCCTAAGGTTGAATAGCTGTCACCAGAGGTAATAAAACCACACTAAAAAAAAGTAGAACAGCTAATTACTAAGCAAAAGCAAAATTAAATTAACTATCCCCAAAATCAATCAAGGGATAGACAAAAAGTACAGTATTTGATACCTAATGTATAAAGAATGGAGGAGGAAGAAAAAGGAAGAGAAACAGAAAAGAACCTTTAGATTGTGTTTGTAACAGCATATTAAGTGAGCTAAGTTAGATTCTTAGATAGTAAGGAAATTAACCTTGAACCTTTCATAACCACGAATCTAAAGCCTATAATGGCAATAAGTACATACCTCTCAATAATCACCCTAAATGAAAATGGACTGAATGCACCAATCAAAAGACACAGAGTCACTGAATGGATAAAAAAAACAAGACCAATCTATATGCTGCTTACAAGAGACCCACCTCAAACCAAAAGACATGCACAGACTAAAAGTCAAGGGATGGAAAAAGATATTTCATGCAAACAATGGGGAGAAAAACTCAGGTGTTGCAGTACTAGTATCAGACAAAATAGACTTCAAAACAAAGAAAGTAACAAGAGATAAAGAAGGACATTACATAATGATTAAGGGGTCAGTCCAACAAGAGGATATAGCCATTATAAATATATATGTACCCAACATAGGAGTACCAGCATATGTGAAAGAAATACTTACAGAACTAAAGGCGGAAACAGAATGCAATGCATTCATTTTAGGAGACTTCAACACACCATTCACTCCAAAGGACAGATCCACCAGACAGAAAATAAGTAAGGACACAGAGGCACTGAACAACATCCTAGAACAGATGGACCTAATGGACATCTATAGACCTCTACATACAAAAGCAACAGGATACACATTCTTCTCAAGTGCACATGGAACATTCTCCAGAATAGACCACATACTAGGCCACAAAAAGAGTCTCAGTAAATTCAAAAAGATTGAAATTCTACCAACCAACTTTTCAGACCACAAAGGTATAAAAGTAGAAATAAATTGTACAAAGAAAGCAAAATGGCCCACAAACACATGGAGGCTTAACAACATGCTCCTAAATAATCAATAGATCAATGACCAAATTAAAATAAAGATCAAGCGATATATGGAAACAAATGACAACAACACAAAGCCCCAACTTCTGTGGGATGCAGTGAAAGCAGTCTTAAGAGGAAAGTATATAGCAATCCAGGCATATTTAAAGAAGGAAGAACAAACCCAAATGAATAGTTTAACATCACAATTATCAATATTTCATGCAACTAATAGGGAGAAAAAGCAGGACTTGCAGTATTTGTATCAGACAAAATAGACTTCAAAACAAAGAAAGTCACAAGAGACAAAGAAGAACATTACATAATGATAAAGGGGTCAATCCAGCAAGAAGATATAACCATTATAGATATCTATGTTCCCAATACAGGAGCACCTACATATGTGAAAAAATACTAACTGAATTAAAAGGGAAATAGAATGCAATGCATTCATTCTAGGAGACTTCAACACTCCATACCCTCTGAAGGACAGAGCAACCAGACAGAAAATAAGTAAGGACACAGAGACACTGAACAACACTTTAGAACAGATGGACCTAACAGACATCTTTGGAACTCTACACCCAAACAAAGCAGAATACACATTCTTCTCAAGTGCACATGGAACGTTTTCAAGTACAGATCATATACTACACCACAAAAAGAGCCTCAGTAAATTCAAAAAGATTGAAATTGTACCAAAAGGTTTCTCAGACCACAAAGGTATGAAACTAGAAATAAATTATGCAAAGATAATGAAAAATACCACAAACACATGGAGGCTTCACAACATGCTCCTAAATAACCAATGGCTCAATGACCAAATAGAAACAGTGATCAAGCAATATATGGAGACAAATGACAACAATAATTCAACACCACAAAATCTGTGGGATGCAGCCAAGGCTGTGAAAAGAGGAAAGTATATTGCAATACAGGCCTACCTCAGGAAAGAACAATCCCATATAAGCAGTCCAAACTCACAATTCATGAAAGTAGAAAAAGAAGAACAAATGAGGCCCAAAGTCAGAAGAAGGTGGGAAATAATAAAGATTAGAGCATAAATAAATAAAATTGAAAAGAATAAAACAATAGAAAGAATCGATGAAAGCAAGAGCTGGTTCTTTGAGAAAATAAACAGAATAGATAAATGCCTAGCCAGACTTATCAAGAAAAAAAGAGAGTCTACACACATAAGCAGAATCAGAAATGAGAAAGGAAAAATCACTATGGATACCACAGAAATATAAGCAATTATGAGAGAATACTATGAAATATTATATGGTAACAAGCTGGATAACCTAGTGAAATGGACAACTTTCTAGAAAAATACAACCTTCCCAGGCTGACCAAGGAAGAAACAGAAAATCTTAACAGACCAATAATCAGCAATGAAATTGCACTGGTAATCAAAATATTACCTAAGAACAGAAATCCTGGATTAGATGGCTTCACCACTGAAATTTATCAAACATTTAGTTAAAAACTAATACCCATCATTGTTAAAGTTTCCCAAAGAGTAAAAGAAGAGGGATTACTTCCAAACTCATTGTATGAGGCCAGCATCCCTCCAATACCAAAACCAGGCAAAGACACCACAAAAAAAGAAAATTACAGACCAATATCCCTGATGAACATAGATGCAAAAATACTCAACAAAATATTAGCAAACTGAATTCTAAAGTATATCAAAAAGATCATCCATCATGATCAAGTAGGATTTATTCGAGAGATGCAAGGATGTGCAACATTCAAACATCCATCAACATTATCTACATCAACAAAAAGGACAAAAATCACATGATCATCTCCACAGATGCTGAAAACACATTTGACGAAATTCAACATCCATTCATGATAAAAACTCTCAACAAAATGGGTATAGAGGGCAAATACCTCAACATAATAAAGGCCATATATGACAAACCCACAGCCAACATAATACTTAACAGTGAGAAGCTGAAAGCTTTTCCTTTAAGATCAGGAACAAGACAAGGATGCCCACTTTCTCCACTTCTATTCAACGTAGTACTGGAGGTCCTAGCCATGGCAATCACACAACGCAAAGAAATAAAAGGCATCCAGATGGGCAAGGAATAAGTCAAATTGTCCCTGTTTGTAGATGACATGATATTGTACATGAAAACCTCTAAAGAATCCACTCCAAAACTACTAGATCTAATATCTGAATTCAGCAAACTTGCAGGACACAAAATTAATACACAGAAATCTGTTGCATTCCTATACACTAATGATGAACCAGAAGAAAGAGAAATCAGGGAAACAATACCATTCATAATTGCATCAAAAAGAATAAACTACCTAGGAATAAACCTAACCAAGGAAGTGAAAGACCTATACCCTGAAAACTACAAGACACTCTTAAGAGAAAGAAGATACCAATAAATGAGAACACATCCTGTGCTCATGGATAGGAAGAATTTATATTGTCAAAATGTCCATCCTGGCTAAAGCAATCTATAGATTTAATGCAATCCTATCAAAACACCAACAGCATTCTTCAACAAACAAGAGAAAATCGTTCTAAAATTCATATAGAAACACAAAAGCCCTCAAATAGCCAAAGCAATTCTGAGAAGGAAGAAGGGGGCATTATGCTTCCCAACTTCAACCTCTACTACAAAGCCACAATAATGAATACAATTTGGTACTGGCACAAGAACAGACCCATAGACCAATGGAACAGACTAGGGAGCCCTAATATAAACCCAAGCATATATGGTAAATTAATATACAATAAAGGAGCCATGGATACACAATGGGGAAATGACAGCCTCTTCACCAGCTGGTGTTGGCAAAACTGGAACAGCTACATGCAAGAGAATTAAACTGGATTATTGTTAAACCCCATATACAAAAGTAAACTCAAAATGGATCAAAGACTTGAATGTAAGTCATGAAACCATAAAACTCTTAGAAGACAACTTAGACAAACATCTCCTGAATATAAGCATGAATAACTTCTTCCTGAACACATCTCCTCGAGCAAGGGAAACAGAAGCAAAAGTGAACAAGTGGGACTACATCAAACTAAAAAGTTTGTGTATGGCAAAGGACACCATCAACAGAACAAAAAGGCATCCTACAGTATGGGAGAATATATTTGTAAGTGACATATCCGACAATGGGTTAACATTCAAAATATATAAAGAACTTACATGCCTCAACACCCAAAAAGCAAATAACCCAATTAAAAAATGGGCAGAGGATATGAAGAGACAGTTCTCCAAAGAGGAAATTCAGCTGGCCAACAGACACATGAGAAGATGCTCATCATCACTAATCATCAGGGAAATGCAAATTAAAACCACAATGAGATATCACCTCGCACCAGTAAGGATGGCCAGCATTGAAAAGACTAAGAACAACAGATGCTGGTGAGGATGCAGAGAAAAGGGAACCCTCCTACACTGCTGGTGGGAATGTAAGCTAGTTCAACCATTATGGAAAGCAATATGGAAAGCAAAATTACCATTTGACCTGGGAATCCCACTCCTTGGAATTTACCCAAAAAATACAACTTCTCAGATTCAAATGATTTCACTCATATGTGGAGTATACGAACAAAGAAAAACTGAAGGAACAAAACAGCAGCAGAATCACAGAACCCAAGAATGGACTAATAGTCACCAAAGGGAAAGGGACTGGGGAGGATGGGTGGGAAGGGAGGGACAAGGGTGGGTAAAAAGAAAGGGGGCATCACAATTAGCATGTATAGTGTGTGGGGGGCACGGGGAAGGCTGTGCAACACAGAGAAGACAAGTAGTGATTTTACAGCATCTTACTATGCTGATGGACAGTGACTGTGAAGGGGTATGTGGGGGGGACTTGGTGAAGGGGAGAGTCTAGTAAACATAATGTTCTTCATGTAATTGTAGATTAATGATACCAAAAAAAAAGTCATATCCACCCCTATGTTTATCACAGCACTTTTTACAAAAGCCAAGATATGGAAGCAACCTAAGTGTCCATCAGTAGATGAATGGATAAAGAAGATGTGGTACATATATACAGTGGAATACTATCCGGCCATCAGAAAGAAACAAATTCTACCATTTGCAACAACATGGATGGAGCTTGAGGACATTATGCTCAGTGAAATAAGCCAGGTGGAGAAAGACAAATTCCAGATGATTTCCCTCATTTGTGGAGTATAATAATGAAGAAAAACTGAAGGAACAAAATAGCAGCAGACTCAGAGACTCCAAGAATGAACTAATGGTTACCAAAGGGGAGGAGTGTGGGAGGGTGGGTGGGGAGGGAGGGAGAAGGGGATTGAGTGGTGTTATGTTTAGTACACATTGTGTGGGGGATCACGCAGAGAACAGTGTAGCACTGAGAAGGCACATAGTGGATCTGTGGCATCTTACTACACTGATGGACAGTAAATGCATTGGGGTATGGGTGGAGTCTTGATAATATGGGTAAATGTAGTAACCACATTGTTTTTTCATGTGAAACCTTCATAAGAGTGTATATCAATCATACCTTAATAATAAAAAAAAATTTAAGCACCTTCCTGCAACTTCATCCATAATTATGAGGAGTCTTGCAACTACAACCTGAATTCAGGGTGTTTTAACTGCAGTGTATTCCACCAGACCCTGTGGCAGCCATGCCGCCATAGAACAGCCCTTCATTTTTTTCCAGACGTAATTTTTTTTCTTCTTTCTTTAAAGACCTTCTCATTCAATGTATTGAGACAGCAACAGAAAATCTTGCTTTCTTCCTGCCTCTCTGCTACTCTATTTATAGTTCCAAATGTTGCCAGGTGAAGGGCCCCCACCAATAAGATGGCAAACTTCCGGCTTCTCTTCGGGGTCCTCAGTTCCCGCCGGCGCCACCTGAAGCCCAATCACCTCTTGCCCCCCTCCCAATCCCAGCACCTAGCCAACAGCCACCAGCCCCGTAGAAGTGACACCTCAATCAATTCATGCCCCTTCCTATATAACCCAGCACCTTTCCCTAATAAAGCAGAATTCTCCGGTGAATTGCTGCTGTGTGTCGCTCCTTTCCTTTCACCAGGTGTCAGCAACAAAATTCAGGAGGGACCATTAAAATCTCTCCAAGCTGTTGTTAAAAAAATAAAAGTGCCTCTGAAGTTCAGTGGAATTGAATGGGTTAGGGAAAACTCTGATGCAAAATATATATAAAGCACATATTTGGAAGTTAAAAAACTTTACGATGCCTTATCCTCATAAAGCATAAATGGCCCTTTCTGCAGGTCTCCTGACCCTCTGGGGACTGAGTGCTCCTGGTACCCTTGGTGGGACCTTGATCTTAACAGCATCCCAGTGTTGATGGGGGTGGGACCTGTGGTCCTTGCAATCCCAGTAATGCCCCTAAGAGGTGAACTCAATATGTGCAGGTTGCGTGTTGGGTGACATGGTGAGGGGGGCATGTACAGTGGAGGTTGGGACACAGCCTTGGGCTTGAGCCCCAGGAGGAGAGCTGTAGGTAACCTCCTCCAGGTTTTTTCCCCAGAAGACTGGCTGGAGCCTGAACCAGGTGTGCAGAAAACCTGTCCTGCACCCCTGTGACCCGACCTGCAGGACTATCAATGGGGGTCTATGACCTGGAGGAGAGAATTGAAAAAAAAAAAAGAGGGGCAAGGGACACAAAGAACGACCAGCAAGACAGGATGTCTGATCAAGCTGGCACAGTTTAGTGTTTGCAGGCTCAATTTATACAGGTTAGCAAGTAAGGGGTGGGTCAGGAGATAATTGGACCTTAGGTGGCGCCGGCAGGGAGGTGTAGAGGGGTGATTGGGTATTGGTTGGCGCCGGCGGGAACGGAGGACCCGGAAGAGAAGCGGGGAGTTCACCATTTTGGGGGTGGGGGCCCTTGGGAGGGAGGTTTTAAGGGAGGGGCTTTCCCCTGGGGCAGAGGGTGTTTCTTGATTAACAAAGGACAGAAAAAGCACATGTTGCGAGGTAGCCTAACCACTAGCTCTAACCTAGAAAAGCACATGTTGCGAGGTAACCTAACCACTAGCTCTAACCTAGAAGTTCACTAAATGCGTTTCTTGGTAATAGGGGAAAACTTGTTTTTAATGCGTGGATGGATTCATTTTTGCTGATTTTACAGGAAAGACTTTACTCAAACGTTGCTGTTGTCTTAAGGCTTTTGTGACCGAGTCTGCCTAAAGGCCCACAGGTTTGCTCCCAACACCCCTGCCCAGCAAAGTCCCCCATGGTTGGTTTCCACCTGCCCCTTCAACTGGCCTGGAGCAATATCGCTCAGAGCATTACACTCTGATAAGAAAGGATGTGGACATTAGCTGTGGACAGGCCTGTGACAAGGACAGGGTGCTGTGGGGTTTCCTGTCTCCTTTCAATGGCATTACAAGTCTCCTTCCTCCCCAGGCACAACCCTGAGGTATGCCTCACCGAAGGAGGCTTGTGGCAAGGCTGGGTGGCCTGGCCTGACTCCTGGGCATGTGAGGGCTGAGCAGAAGCTGACATGTCAGTACTGGCATGCCTGCTGGGATGCATAGTGGCCTTCATTCAATTTGGAAGTGCTTTGCCCGCCCAGGCCTCTGGTTTGGCTCCTATTGTATTAGTCAGCTCAACAGAGCAGGAAGGAGCTTTTCCCCTAATTGGACTTGTTAGATCTCTTCATCTTGTTCAGATGCCAGATGCAAGATCTGAGCCCCAAGCTGGTGCTTTGGGGTAAGTGACTGCTCCACACAGAGGCTTTGGAGGTCCTGCTCCCCCAACTTTCCTGTGCCTCAGCAGAGGGGCTGGGCCCCCAGGGGAAGCACTCGGCTAGGGGCTGAGGCCAGGGGTCTCAGCCCCAGAGCTGCTGCAGGAGGTGGCCTCTAAGGAGGGACCCTGGGGCTGAGCTGCATGTCACTAACTCCACAGGGTTAAGGGCATGTTGTCTGGATAACTGTCTCCCCTTTAATTACAGCAACTGCAAGTGCCCCCTAATCTCCTTTAGTGACTTAGATGACATGGTGAGAAGAATAACATCTGCTCCACACCCGGGGCCTGGGAAGACAGCAGGGCCACCTGGACTTTCATAGGTACAGCATGGGGCCAGCTCTGCCATCCCTGCCCTGCTCTGGGGAGGCCTTCTGGGGAAGAGAGAGCAGGAGGGGAGGTGGGCCCCATGCTGGGGGCCCAGCTCCCCTATGAGACCGGGAGAGGATGGGCCTGAGCTCTCCCAGCCCTGGTTGCTGTGGAGCTGTCACCTTGGCTACTGTTATGCCTTAAGTGACAGGTTCCCTTTGTTTGGGACAAATTCTATTGAGCACTTGGGGAACTAGCAGGCCTAGGAGGAAAAGGAAGCATTTTGGAGGGCCTTACTCTGGGCAGGTGTCTCTGGATGTCAGGAGGAAGGGGGGAGGGGTATTGCATGGGGACAAGGGGTGAGGGGTCTCCTCATAGCCCTGTATCTGGGGGTGCTGGGGGAGCCTGAGTCCCAGGTGGCTCCTGGTGCATCTGGGCCTCTGTACCACCCCTTTCCTTCTCTTGGGGACCCAGGGCCATGTGCTCAGCCTGGTAAAGGGAGCATGTAGGCAGCAGGTGCTTTCACAGCAGGTACTGGTGCATCCAGTACCTAGTGAGAAATGGGAGGGTCCCCACCCCCAAATATCCCCAAATGCATCCCAGGACAATTAAAGTTCTAAAATTAAAGAAACCAGAAGAAGCTGAATGGTAAGGGTGGGGAAGGTCTTTCCAAACAAAAGCACAGTGAAAACCATTTAAACAACGAAGGCCTCAACTTATAACAAAACTAAAAAGCAAAACAAAACCACACAGGCAAAGTTCAAAGGCAAATAATGCTGGCATGAGGGGAAATACTGTTGTGTGTACAATAACCAGACGATCATTGTCCTTACTGTATAAAGAGCTTTCATAATTCAATAAAGGTGAATGTGAACTGGAAGCAGAAGCAGTCACATTATAGAGTAGGTGGGAGCAGAAGCAGTCACATTACAGAGGAGGTGGGCCAGTGGGAAAAGTGCAAAACAAAGAGATTCCAGCTCCTGCAGTGAAGTGATTCTTGAATTGCTAATTTGGGTGTCATTTGTATTGTGTGTTCTCAGGACCTGGGAAGAGCCCAAGGTCAGACAATCCTCCAAGAGCCCAACATCCAGAATGGATGGTGCCAGGTGGGAGGAGTAAGTGGAGAGAGCATTTGAGAGGCAGAAAGGGGGCAGGGGATTTGCAGAGCCTAGAAAGTGTGCAGGAGCCTGAGTGCTGTGCCAGAAGAGGGGTGCAGAGCCTGGAGCCCACTCAGGGGAGGTGGGCCATTGGCTGGGACAGAGCCTTCTGGTCAAGGCAGAGAGCTGCAAAGACTGCAAACCTGAAGGGCCTGTGTAAACGGGGACCTCAGGTGTCCCAGTGGTAACACAGCAGATGGGCCACTGAGGTTGCAAAGTCTCTGGACCTCAGAGACCCCAGGCCCTCAGCGGCTGCTCCACAGGGAATGGAATCAAGTTGATTACAAGGAAGAAAATGATGAGTTTTTTTCTTCACACCTGTGAATAATGCATTGAAAGTTACACTTGATTTATCAGCAAATAATAAAAACAAAAGTAACAAGGTATAAGATTTCAAGATTTCACCCATAATAAAGACAAAATGCTGTATTTAAAAAATAATCAGACATTCCATGTAGGGGAATGTAAAGCATAGTTCTGGGTGAGAGCTGATTTGGGAATAACTTTCTAGAGGGCAATCTTAAAAATAATCTTATCCTTTGATGTAAAAAATTCCTTGTGTAGAAGTATGTCAAGGAAACAGACACACTCAAACATGTATAGATTTGTTCATAAGATTCAGCTTGCAATTGCAAAAATTAGAAACAAATTTAAATGTATATTAACTGGGAACTTATGGCATATCCATGTATGTTAAAATTACATTTTAGAAAAATATTTAATAACACAAAGATATGCTTGAGATACTGCTAAGGAAAGAGAAAGTGGTCAAAATACACATGCACTTTAATACAAAAATGTTCACATCAAAAAACCCTGGTGGGCATCATTCCCCCAGTGTGAGTGGTGCTCAGGGAGTAGGGAAAGCAGCAGGGTTTTTTAATATATTGTTTTCACTACACATTCTTATAGTTTCCAATATAAAATAAGTTATTTTAAAGTGAATCACAAAGTCAACAGTTGGAGCAGAAAAGTTTGCTGAAGATTTGCTATATGAAGGACCATCCTGTTAGACAAGAAGCCTTAGTCTTCCCAGAAATAGATTACAATGAGTATACATCACCTCCATTTTCTGATGAAGAAACTAAGAGTTGAAATAACCAACACAAGGACCAATTTGAGTAGCCACAGAGCTGGTTTTTGGCCAGGTTCCTCTGTCTTTCCTGCAAAGTGTCATCATTTCCAAATGAGAAAACCTGAACCTCAGAAAGATAGGGCACTAGATGTTTACATGAGAAAAGAAGGAAGGTCTCAAGCTGACAACCTAAATTATCACCCAAGAAAGGTAACAAAGAGAGAGCAAAGTAATCAGGACCAGGCAGAATGAGAAACACAATAAAGAGCAAAAGTCAGTGACATTGACAGCAGACAATGAAATAAAACTCTGGTTCTTATAAAAAATGAACCTTTGCTGAGACAGACAAAGATAATACAGAGAAGATACAAATCACTATCAGGAGTGAAACAGAGATATCAATATAGATCCTGTAACCATCAAACAGATAAGGGACTACTGCAAACAACTTTACACTTATACACTTGACAACATAAAAGAAATGGACCAATTCCCCCAAAACTGTCCCGGCCGGCGGGGAGTTCAACAAGGGCTCGAGGGGAAGTTAACCTGGATGAGAGACAAACCAGACACAAAGAAGGAGACCAAGTCAAAATTCTGATCAAGGTCTCAAGGTTTATTCTTACAAGGTAGATTATATAGGAGCTAGGAGGGGAAAACAGCCCCAGCTGAAGTGTCAAGGGTTATCTAGGTTGCTAGGATACCTAACTGAAGAATGTTCTCTGGAAAAGATCATGGGTGGGGGATTACTGAGAAAAGACAAAATATTTTACTAAGGAGGAGATGTTATCACGGCAGCTGCTTAATCTCTACCCCAGCAGTCTAGCAAACTGGGTCAATTGATCTTTGTAAATGGGGCAGGCTTGAGAAATTAGAGACCTAGGCGAAAAGGGCGAGACCATTGTTTCTATGGCCTATGGCTCCCGACATCTCCTCCCTTCTTTTACACAAAAGAGGGGAAGGCCCTCTATTTAGCGGTGGGCATTAACCAATTGGGGGAGTAGTGACCTGGCTCCTCTGAGACTCCCCATTGATGGGGGTCAATGTTGGCCCTTGGTATCTTTTGTGGAGGGGAGGAAGGGCGTATTTATTTTATATACCAACCTCCATGCAAGCCAGGTTTTTCTCCCAGGGAATTCAGAGGCGGTTCATGGAACTTCCCTTCGATGCTTAGCTTTGCATCCACATTGGTGCCCATATTGCACTCACTTTATTGTGAGCCAATATGCATAGGTCTGAATCCTATGCAGCTTCTAAAGGAGGGGAGTCATCTGGCTTGGTCCGCCAGGTCAAGCCGGTGATAGTGGCCTTGTATCTGTCTGCCAAGGGCAGTATTGATCTGTTCTCTAATGAAGGTGGTAATTCTCCGGAAGGCCCAAGGGCCAAGGGAGAGCACAAGCATGAGACTAAGGAAGGGTCCTAGTATAGGGAGAAGATAAGGAAGAAACCCACTCATCCCAGTCCATAGGGTATTTTCAAACAGTTTTTTCTTTCTTTGCACAAGATCTTCTTGGAGTCTTTTAATTTTGTCACGAACTACTCCAGACTTGTTTGCGTAGAAGCAGCATTTCTCTTCTAAGGCTAAGCAGATGCCACCTTGTTCCGTGGTGAGAAGGTCTAGACCACACCTGTTCTGTAAGACTACTTCTTCAAGGGAATCTATTTGGTCTTGAAGATCTTGTAAGGTTCCTGAAACAGCCTCAATATCATTAATTAATTGATGGGATAGTTGATTATATTTGTGTATGGCAATGCCCATTCCTGCGGTACCGGTCGCCAGACTGCCTGTGACTCCAAGAGCGATTAACAGAGGAAGGACAGTAACAGCTCTTTTATGCCTTATGGGGTAGTAATCAAAGGTTGGCAAAGGGACCGGTTCTTTTTCATCAACTAAGGATATATCAGGTAAAGGGCTAGCAGTGGTGCACTGCCCTGTCCACTTGGTGGGTAGAGAGGTGTAGGCCATGTTAGTCCCACAAGCAAAGATTTGGTCTTTGGGAGGGCATAGGATACTGTTTGTAACGTTAGTGACAAGAATTTCTGAGCAGTGGCTGAAAGAAATGTTCCCTAGGTCAATATCATAGGAATTATTTTTAAATCTCTGGTACAAGCAGGTTATGTTATCTAGTGATACTGGTTGCACTTTAAAAGGAGAGGTAAGTGAGCAATGGTTATTATTTTGGAGATTTTGTGTGATATTGGGTGTGAGAATAGCTAGAGGCATGGGTGTTCCCCAAGGCAGACAAAGCCAACAATCAGATGCAAGGTCAGGGTTGGTAAGATTAAGGAGTTTGTGAGTTTCTTTAAGCAGGCTGCTCATGGGTGAATTAAGATACATTCCTCTGGGTTTTGGGAGAGCCAGAGGGTGATATTTTAAGGAAGGATGCATATACTCTATGAGTTGCTCTATACGCTGTTGCACGAGTTGTTCACGGGCTCTATCCGATGGACCTCCTCCATCGGACACATGAATAGGTGACAAGACCTTCCAACAAACAGGTTTTCCTGGCATCCCTGCACAACTAGCTGAAAGTGGTGAGTTATGGGAAAGGGTCTGTACAGTGCCTCAGCGGGTTGTCTTTAGAATGGCTGTCAGATAAGTCTGGTTTTTATGATGTCAGCTCTGGACAGAGTCATATCAACTACTATGCATTTGATCTTGGACTGTAAAGGTGCCAGTGGCATTGCAATTACAGGGTATTGATTTCTTGTCAGCAGTTGGTGTTACAGAAGGCTTTTTAACGCATTTCCAATAGAGTTGTTTCCATCCTCTGCTAGAGGAATATCCTCCTGCAGAGATATCTGCTGTGAGATATGCTGTCTTATCCTGACAATCTATGGGTCCTTAGAAAATGGAGAAGCTTGTTAGCAGGGTAATGATTGTCAAGGGCTCCCTGGAAAGAGGTGCAGGATGTTGCCCATTCATCATCATTCTCTATCAACCACTGGATTTGGGTAGGGGAATAGGGTAGGACAATTTTGTCGGAGTCTTTACCGAATATTTTCCTGCTGTGGTCGTGTCTGATTTTTATCAGCTCAGCCACCCAGGAGGTATAGGGGATAAGGACTTTGGGTGGTGAGGCAGGTAAATGGACCCAAAAAAGGGGCCCCTCTTGCCAGAACACTCCCGTGGGTGTAAAATCAATAGCACAAATGACTTGGAGAAGAGGCTTCTCATAAGAGATAAAGGTGACCCTTTGGTTTAGAATTGTGGCTTCCACTGCCTTTAGGGCTTCTAGGGCGGGGGCTGTTAATGAGTGACTGGAAGTAGGATCTGGGTCCCCTTTAAGAATATCAAACAAGGGTTTAAGCTCTCCAGTAGTTAGCTTGAGATAAGGCTTGAGCCAATTGATATCTCCTAGAAGTTTTTGAAAATCATTTAAAGTTTTTAAGCAATCGGTTCTAAGTTGAACCTTTTGTGAAAGAATCTTATTATGAAAGAGTTCAAAGCCTAAAAACAAGTAAGGGGGTTTTAATTGAATTTAATCAGGGGCTATCTGAAAACCAGCTCTGGTAAGGGCCCTAGAAAGCTCTTGGGAATAAGCAAGGAGTTCAGTGGGGTTAGGACCAGCCATGAGGATGTCGTCCATGTAATGAATTAAATATGTAGAAGGCCATCTTTGTTTAAATGGGTCTATAATTTGAGCTACAAATTTTTGGCACAGTGTACGGCTATTTGCCATTCCTTGGGGCAGAACTTTCCATTGGAATCTTGGCATAGGGCCTTTAAAATTAATCACCGGCAAACTAAATCCAAAATGCTTGCGGTCTTTAGGATGTAGGGGGATTGTGAAAAAGCAATCTTTTAGGTCAATAATGATTTTACAATATCCCACAGGAATCGCCACAGGAGTGGGGAGGCCTGGTTGAAGGGCCCTCATAGGTATCATAGCTTTATTGATTTCTCTAAGATCTTGTAGTAACCTCCATTTTCCTGATTTTTCCTTTATGACAAAAATAGGAGTATTCCAGGGGGAGGTGGTGGGCTCGATATGGCCTGCAGCAAGTTGTTCCTGTACTAACATTGTGGCTGTGTAAAGGAGTGCAGAGAGCATCAAGAGTCAGGAAAAAGAACTAATAAAACTTAGCTAAACCTTAACAGCAGACCATTCCGGAATAGTAAGAGATTCAATGTCTAAACTTAGAGAGAGGCTAGATCAAAGGAAGAGAGAGCGAGAGGCCAGCCAAGGTGTATTTGAATCCTGGTTTACTAAATCCCCATGGTTTACAACCCTGATATCCACCCTGGGAGGGCCCTTGCTTATTTTTATACTGCTTCTCACTTTAGGTCCCTGTATCTTAAACCGGCTAATAGCCTTTGTTAGGGAAAGAGTGAGTGCTGTTCAGGTGCTAATGCTGAGACCGCAGTATCATTCACTCACACAGCAGGAAGAAACAAACATTCCATGATTGGAATGGTCAAAGGAAAGTGGGGAAATGTAGAATCTAACCGTTAGTAAGATTAGTAAATTAGCATAAGCATAGCCATCTTAGAAACCTAGAAATCATTTTCTGAGGGTGTGACTCAGGAAGAAGAAAAAAAAAAACCTGGGCCTGGGTAAGGCCTTGAAAAACAAGTTAATCATGAGCACCGGGTGGTGGGCAGCTGTGACCCTTGGTCAGCTAACCTTGGTCAGTTAATCTTACATACCAAGCTTATCGTGCAGAACCTCCCTAACCATTGAGGAGTAGTTTTATCCTGCCCTTGCTTAACCCCAGGGTGTATGTCTTGCAAGAATAATGTATAGTTGTGGAAAATTACTATGAGTTAAGTGCTTTGAAAATGCTATATAAACCCTTGGCTCTGAGTGCTCGGGGTCCTTGTTGAGACCCGCTGCATCGGGCTTACACTTGGACCCCAGCTAGCTGGCTGAATAAAGACTTTGCTTGAATTTACATCTCTATGCCTGTGTAGTTTGTTCTCTGGAGAAGCCTCGGAAGCCTGGACCGTAACAGCTATAGCCAGTTTTTCAGAAGTTAACGGCCATTGATCAACCCATACAGGCGATGTTGTTTTCCAGGATATTTTATCTGCATGGGGTACAGGTATGTCAATGGCCGTTAGGGTAAATTTTCATAGCCAATTCCAGCGCGATCAGTTTTTATGGTGACCGGACCGGCTCTTTTGCGCCCTGAGAGTGTTTGCCCAACCCTTGCCCAGGGCGAAAGCCTTGATTGAAACATAATGAGCTTCACTTGAGAGAGTATTTTCTGAACAGGAGGGACAGGAAGGGGGGGAGCTTATTTCTAAGTCAAGGTCAGTAATTGCCTAAGCAATTGGGATCTCTCCCTTTTGATCTGAAGCAGTGCCTTAAGGGACTGCACCTCCCGAGAGAGTTTAACAGTGGCTTGTCTAGTTATTTCTTCTAGATCAGGTTGAGTACAGAAAGGTGGTGGTATGTATAGGGCAGTGGACATACACCTAAAGGTGCTTGAGGGGGCCAATCAAGATTATGGTGCTTAGCGGTGGCATCTTTTAGTTCGGCCTCCTCTTCAGGGGAGAGGGGATCATCATCAGGGCTGTTGGACTTGAGACCGGACAGGACTGGGTAAATAGATTTTGGGGGGGTGGCCGCTAAATGGCAGATCATTATTAACCTCGGGCATGGGAATGGAGACAGAGGGACAATTAGAGGCTGGGGAGGAGGGACGAAGGTCCTCGGGGACCTCCTTTTTGTGGAGAGAAGTCTGACTGGTTTTAAACTTTCCCTTCAGATAATCTTCACTATCGTCAACAATCTTTGAAACATCTGGGTGACAGTGGCGGACCTACAACACATCGTTCATGAGATCCCAATAAGAAAATGCCTGTACTGGGACCTTCTCAGGGCCAAAGGAACGATAATAATCATTCAGGCAGTCACTAACTCGGCGCCACCATTTTTCATCTGTAGTTCCTTCCTGGGGGAACCATGGGCAGACATCCTCTAGCAAGATAAAAAATTTAACTAAATCTTTTTTCTTAACCCATATTCCTCGTGTCTTGAGAGAAGCCTTAAGTCCCTTAACAAATAACTCATGCTTATTTAGTGTTTGCCCCATGATTGTGTCGCTTTCCTTACCTTTATTGATCTGTGTCACAGGCGGGTACTCCTGTGGTGATCTTCGTGCAGATCTTCACTCACCTGCGGGGTGGCGATCCAAAGAAAGAAGGACGGCCATCCATATGAGCGACGTCCAGATCAGGCTTCGTACCTCGAGCCCCATGTTGGGCGCCACTTGCCCCGGCCGGCGGGAAGTTCAACAAGGGCTCGAGGGGAAGTTAACCTGGATGAGAGACAAACCAGACACAAAGAAGGAGACCAAGTCAAAAGTCTGATCAAGGTCTCAAGGTTTATTCTTACAAGGTAGATTATATAGGAGCTAGGAGGGGGAAACAGTCCCAGCTGAAGTGGCAAGGATTATCTAGGTTGCTAGGATACCTAACTGAAGAATGTTCTCTGGAAAAGATCAATCTGGGTGGGGGATTACTGAGAAAAGACAAAATGCTTTACTAAGGAGGAGATGCTATCACGGCAGCTGCTTAATCTCTATCCCAGCGGTCTAATCACAAGCTGGGTCAATTGATCTTTGTAAACAGGGCAGGCTTGAGAAATAAGAGACCTAGGCGAAAAGGGCGAGACCATTGTTTCTATGGCCTACTGCTCCTGACACAAAACAAACTATCAAAACCCAACAATATGAAACACACAATCAGAATAATCCTATAACAATGAAAGAAACTGAATTTGAAATTTTAAAAAATTTCCTGGCTCAGATGTTTCCATTGGAGAATTCTACCACACATTTATGAGGAATTAGCTCCAACTTTATACAAGCTCTTCCAGAAAATAGAAGAGGAGGGAATACTTTCCAATTCATTTTATGAGGTTAGTCTTAGCCTGATACCAAAACCAATGAAGACAGGGCACAAAGGAAAACTACAGACCAATAACTGTCATGAACTTTAACACAAAAATCCTCAACAAAGTATTAGCAAATCAAATTCAGCAACCCATAAAAGGAACTATATACCATAATCCATTAGGATTTATTTCAGGTATGCAAGACTGGTTCAACATTACAAACATCATTTAGTGTAATACAACCTACCAACAGGCTAAAGAAGGAAAATCACATGATCATATTAATTGATGCAGAAAATGCATTTGATAAAATCCAACGTTTATTCTTAATACAAACTCTCAGCAAATTAGGAATAGAGGGGCATTTCCTCAATCTCATTAAGATCATCTACAAAAAACCTGTAGCTAACATGATACTTAATGATAAGAAATTGAATGCTTTCCCTCTCAGACTGGGAACAAGGCTGTCCATTCTCACCTCTTCAATATATACTGGAAGTTCTACCCACTGCAATAAGGCAAGAAGAAAACACAAGGTTTCCAGGTTGGAAGGGAAGAAATTAACTGTTCCTATTTGCAGATGACTGATGGTCTACATATAAAATTCCAGGGAATCTATATAAAAACTGCTAGATCTAGCAACTGAGTTCAACAAAGTTGCAGTACACAAGATTGCCATGAAACCATAAATCTCATTTCTATACACTAATGATGAGCCAATTAAAAATATGACTTGGTCACTCCAAAAATAATGAAATAATGTAAGTGTAAACTTAATAAAACAGATAAATAAAATGTACATAATTCAACACAAAAGCAATGTCAATTCTTCCCAAATTGATCATAGGTTTATCAAAATTGCAGCAAGAATTTTTCTGTAGACATAAACAAGCTTACTATAAAATTTATATGGAAAGGCACAGGCAATCTTAAAAAGCAAAAAAAAATCTTAAAAAGGGAAGAATAAAGTGGAGGGAATCACTCTGCCTGATAGGAAGGTTTCCTAATCAAGACAGTGGTATGAGCAGAGGTACAGACACATAGATCAACAGGATCCAGAAGCAGACCCACACAAATATGCCCAACTAACCTTTGACAAAAGCACAAAAGCAGTTCAGTGCAGGAACCATGAGGATGACCTTTGCAACAAATGGTGCTGATGAAGTTGACAATTCAACTTGGATGGCTCTCCAGGGACTTACTGCTGAGTGCAAAAAGCCAATGCCAAAAGTTATATAATATAATGATTCCATTGATCTAACATTCATGAAATGACAGAATTGTAGAAATAGAGAACAGATTAGTGGTTGATAGGGTGAGGGAGGGGGTGGGAACATGAGGAAAGTGGGGATGGAAACAATCTATATTTTACTGTCTGGAAGTCAATACCCTGGTGAGATATCATACTATAGTTTTGCAAGATATCACTATTGGGGAAAACTGAGTAAGTGGTATAGGGGATCTCTCTGGATTATTTCTTACAACTGTGTGGGAATCTTCAAATATCTCAAAGTATAAAGTTAAAGAACAAGGTCCACAGAGGTGCTACAATGCAGCCTGAGGGACCGTGAAGGGTAGATGGGGGCTGGGCAGTGGGCTGTGTTTTGCATGAAGATTGGTCATTTGTTGAACTCCCCTTGCACATCAGAACTACCCTGAGAGGCAGTGGGGCAGGCCTGTCCCTAGGACCACAGGGAGCTATCCAGCTGCGGAGACAACCTTCAGCACAGGCCTCTTGACCTTCTTCAGGCATCTGGTGGTGCCTAGGGGCCCTTTTTCAGAATAATATTCTTAAATGCATAAAATGAAAATATATATGGTTGCAGAGGAAACCAAATACATAGGCAAGCATCAAAAGACATAGGTTACTAGCATATATGAGAGAGTATTTCACATGCTTCTTTAGTGATGTGTTAAATAATGAGATCTGTTGGCAGATCTAATACTGGAGGCTCTTTCTGAAGTACTTTTGGGCATAAATGACATTTTGAAATATTTGTAAAGCTATATGAAAATATGATATGCTTTGGTGCCAGACCATCATTACTGCTTACGCTATTGTAGTTTGTTGCTTAAATGCTTGGTTTCCATTAGACATTAATATGCTAATAGATGAAATGCATTTCCCATTAAAGTTAAAGTGACCCCTGGACTCCAAAGCTTCAGCAGAGGGCCAGCAGGGAGTGGCCATGTCACAGTGTGTCTCTAGGCTGGAGTCCAGAGGGTGTGGGAGCACATGTCCTCCTGAGGACCAGCCACTTCATTTGCACCACAGGAGGTCTGCAGCCTGGTCTCAGATCCAGGCACTACCACTTACCCTCTGAGCAGCTTGGGACCTCTATTTCCTCACCCTTAAAATGAGGACATGGCCTGAGTCTTCCATGATCTGTTTGTGGGGTCAAAGGAGCTAAAACACAAACAGACCCATATGCATACTCAGCCCATATCTGTGCTCTTATATAGCAAATCTCCTTGACCAGTCTTTCTGATAACCCTACCAAAGAGGCCTGTGGCCCCATTCTGCAGGTAGGGAAAGCAGGGAACAAAGATGTCCTGTTACAGGCAGAGGGCAGAGGCCACCTAGGCTCAGGGCCTCAGTTCTCTCTGCTGTGACTGATGGCTTGGCACTGTCAGGGTGCTGCCCTCTAAAAGCTTGCCCTGCACCAGGAGGGTGCACCTCCTAGTCAGCCTCAGTAATAGACTAGCCTTCCTGTGGGCCACAGCGGCATGGTGGCACCTTCCTCCTCACACACCCATAGCTAGTGCATTACTGAGAACTGATGATCTTACACCAAAGGTGTCCCTTTGTCACTCTGGTCAGACAACTGCCCCATTTGTGAGATACTACTCTAGGCCAGGCTGGCAGACCCCACTCCCAATGCACCCCTCACTTTGGGTAGCTCTCCAGGACAGCCTTCCACCTGTCTTTCCATGGTGTGCAGACCTTCAGGTGGACAGATGAGCTGGCGGTTGCCCCAGGCTGAAGGCAGGAAGGCAGGTAGGGCCACCCCCAGGTCCATAGCCCAACTGACACAGATAGCCCTGCAGCCTCCCTCCATGCCCTTTCCTTTCTCCCCCTGGCCCCCAGGATGTTCCCCCGGGGTCTCATCTGATGCTGCCCCTCATCTGGGATGCCACAGGCAGCATGCAGCCTTGCCAGGCCTCACAAGTTACAAGGATTCTGACTTACACTGAGGTGGGAGGTGCAAAGGGAAGGAGTGAAGACTGTGAACAGGCTTCCCTCCTTCAGCATTCTCTGGCTGCATAATGTGAAGTGGTTGAGAATTAAGGATGCCCACAACCTGGGGGACAAACCCTGGCTGGGATGGCTGCAAGGTTCCCAAGGTGGCAAGCTCGTTCCTTCCAGGAGGCCTGGGGTGAGAGGCCTAGCCATGTGCCATACCCCTGCCCCACCAGAAGGACCCTTGGCAGGATGGGAGCCCTGGGACCTCACAGCTACCTTAGCTCTGAGCCTGTGATCCAGCATGCTGTCCACCCAGCCATGGCTGCTGTCCCTGGGAAACCTCTACTCCAGGATGATGCATCTGCCTAGAAGCACCCCTGACCCTCTGCTCTTGCTGCCTCCCTCAGGGAATCCTGATGCAGCAGCTGTAGCTGCAGCCTCTCTCCCCACTTCCCTCTTGGCAGAGGCCAGAGGCCCCAACATGGGGAATCCCATGAGAGGAGGGAGGAGAGGGCAAGGGGGGGGTCTCTGCAGAGATGAAGTGGGGGCCCAGCTGTGTGGAAGGAGCCTGTGCATTTGCCTGGGGCTCGTTGCTGTGCAGGAGCACCACCTGGCTGGGGGCCTAAGCTCAGCCCTGCTCCTCCACCTGGCCTGGCCCTGCACAGGTTCCCAGCCCATCCAGTGCTGACCAATAACTCAGGACAAGACTCTGGGTCCAAGGCACAGAGACATGGCCTGAACTGGCCTCCTTTCCTGCTCCCACTTACCAGGATGGGAGCCTGTGGGCAAGCTCATGTTGGAGGCAGGGCCAGTGGGGCCTGATGGGCACATGTGTGGTCCAGCACCATGGTGCCTGGGGAGATGAAAGAGCTGGAGAAGTCTCTTCCTAGCCTTTCACTAACAGCAACAGTGTTGGCCCCCTGGATGAGGCATCCCCCACAGGGCTGCTAGTGGACCAAAGGCAGCATGTGAGTGTGGGCATGTGCAGGCTGCTGGGCCTCAGGAGGGGCTGTTCAGTGTGTAGATTGGTATGCAGGAGATCTCAGACCTGGCTGCTGGGGGACATCTGGAAATGACAGTGGTAAGGCAAAAGCATCAAGCACTCTACTAAACCATCATAGCATGGTGAGTCAGTCAGGAATTGTTTCCTCTCACACAGAGGAGAAAGTGAGGCCTGGAGAGAGTCTGTGCCCTGTACAAGGTCACACTGGTGGGGGGACAATGCAGGACCTGTGCAGGACCCTGAGAATCCAGACTCAGGGTGTCTGTCTGCCAAGTCAGGGTCTGCTTTGGGCCCCCACACAGCAGCTCTGAAAGCATCCCCATTGGAGGATGGACCTCCACTGGGGCTAAACTGGGGCAAACAGTGGCAAAACTGGGGCAAACAGGCTTTAATTTATGATCAGGACAACCTTCATAAACAATCACAAAGCTAACACTGCATAGAAAGAGGTTCTAAAAGATGCTTGGGAGGCCCAGGACAGAAGCCCTGGCTATGTGGCTGAGCCTCTGCCTCTGTGGGCCTTGTCCCCCCTGTGTGTGGAGCTGGCTGAGCTCCAAGGACAGCTGAGTGTGCTTCTGCACTGCCAACAACAGCTATTAGACCCAAGAAAATTCTAGCAGTTACTTCCTGGAGTATCTTCTGCTGGAGGGGTCAGTGGGCAGGTCAAGGGGTTGCTGTTTTCCAGGTAAGTGAAGAGCAGGGGTTGCAGGATGGGGGTGGGGAGGAAAGGAGCTTCAGGAGCTACCCAGTCATTCCCTGGCTGCCTTGGCAAGACACCCTCCCCTGGACCCATCTGCCCCTCTGGGCCTGCAGGCACACCTGAGGCTCAGATCACATGTGTCAGCTTTTGATCCCAGCTCTTTGTTCTGGAGCCCCAGAGATAGAAGGCACCCTGTCCTTGTGACTTCATCAAGCCCAAAGAGGGCTGCCCAGGGCAGAGAGGAGGCCTCCACTCACATGGACAGTCGCCTCCAGGGGTGCTTGGTGCCACGTATGCTGCCCCATGGTCCTGAGAGGCTCTCCCTTACAAAAGCCAATGCAAGCTGGGAAGGACACAGGTGCTGACATAACCACCTGGCCATTGCCAAGGACAATGCTCTGGATGGCTTGTAGGTCCAGATGTCTAATGGAAACCTCACTCCTTGGCCAGAGTCTCTGCTGAGGCTCAGAGTAGCCTAAAGGAATGAGGGGCTAGGGCTGGGACACCTCTGACTCTGCATTTTCCGCCTTTCATCATGGCTTGGCAGGTGGTACAGGCACAGCTAGTTCACTGGGGAATGCCTACAGCTGATTCCCTGCCAGCCTCAATCCCATAGGTGTGCTACCAGGGGTGGGGCCGTCCCCTGTCCTGGATGCAGGGGATCCCACCATACCAGATCCACAAGCCTCCTGAAACTGTATCCAACAGAAATTGTGTCCACTATGTTGTGGTCTCTCTGTCCTTGTCCAGCTTTCTTCAATTATCAAAGAGGCCCATGACCCAGAAAGTCAGAACAGGGGTCTAGGATGCAGAGGGATCCAGGAATCCCTGGCTCTGCCGAGGCTATAGGCATGGGTTATGGGTAGAGTGGGGAAGGTTTGTGATGTATGAAGGAAGGGATGGCAGTTTCCTCTGTGGATAAAACAGAGCTTGAAAAAATGTTCAAAATCTGAGAGACAAAATACACTGCATAACTGTGAAATTATATAATTTGGAAAACTACAAATGGTGTCATTCTGGACACTTTTTGGCAATATGTCTGGCTAGCTTAGCTCTTCCACCGAAAATAACAAGATGTAAAAATAATTTTCTAAAATGCATTAAAGAGTTAGCCAAAAAGCAAGAAATTTCAAGTCAAAACATTTAGACCATATGCAAACTCAGAAAGGAACGCCAGCATTTGGCCTCAGGGAATTTGCCTAACAAGGTGAACTTGGAGTTTTGTGACTTCCTGGTGAGCAGTAGACAGAAGTCAAAGCCCATGACTGGTTCACATTTCTACAGGAGATCCCTACAAATCTGAAACCCTAATCAGCTAGTCTCAAAGTCAGGGTAAATGAGAAATAAAGCTGCCCTCTTCCAAGGGAATACTAGAAAACTAGGCACCTTGAACTTCAGAGTGCTGGGAGGAGACAGGCAAAAGAATCCTGCAGAGAATCTACAGTCATGAGCCAGTTGCCTTTATGTAGATTTTCATCCTTAATTCACAAGATCTTGGTAGTCTGAAAACCTCAAGATTATTGCTTATTCAAACTCAGTAATTTAATTTTCAATATGCAAAGCAGTGGTGCCCCCAAGGACTTGGAAGATGCAAGGTGAATCCTCCCTGGAGGAATCCACAGGTAATATCTTAAGTGCTATAGATGGAATATTTGTGTCCCCCCAGATTTGTACATTAAAATCTAATCCCCAAAGTGACGGTATTTGGAGGTAAGGCCTTGGGAGATGATCAGGTCATGAAGGCAGAGCCGTGATGTAATTGAGGCACTGAGGAACAAAGAAGGCAGAAGATATATAGAAAACAAAAGTGAAATGGCAGACATAAATCCAACTATATCTGTAATAATATTAAGTGTGAATGGATTAGACCAATCTAAAGGCAGATTCTGCCAGACTGGATTAATGAAAACATATTCCACCCATTTGCTGTCTATGGGAGGCATCAAAGAAACAAATACACTGAATGTAAAAGGATGGAAGTAAAAGTAAAAACAAGGTAGTCAAAAGGAACAAACTTCCACTTATAAAATACATAAGTCCTAGGGATGTAATATATAGCATGATGACTATAGTTCATAGTATTGTAATATTGTATATTTGAAAGTTGCTAAGAGAGTAAATCTTAAAAGGTCTCATCACAAGGGTGGAGCCAAGATGGCAGCATGAGTAGAGCAGTGGAAATCTCCTCCCAAAAACACATAGATCTATGAAAATATAACAAAGAAAACTCTTCCTAAAATAGAGACCAGAGGACACAGGACAACATCCAGACCACATCCACACATGCAAGAACCCAGCACCTTCTGAAGGGGGTAAGATACAAGCCCCGGCCTGGCGGGACTCAAGTGCCCCTCCCCCCGGCTCCCGGCGGGTGGAAAGAAACCGGAGTGGTTTTTTTTTTGGCGAGTGCTTCTTGGAAGCCTTAAAGGAACAGGGACCCCGGTGCTAGGGAGGCAGGGCAGCAAGACCGGTGGGTGGGTGGCTGGGACCAGCGGCTGAGGACAAAGAAAATTGCGCATTTCTCCATTTTTTTTTCTTTTTGGCGAGTGCTTTTTGGAGGCCTTAGGGGGACAGAGACTTCAGTGCCAGGGAGGTAGGGAAGTAGGGCCGGTGAGAGGGTGCCTGGGACCAGCGCCTGGGGACGGAGAGGGTTGCACATTTTTCCCTTTTTTTTGGTGCGTGTTTTTTGGAGGCCTTGGAGGGATGAGGACCCCAGTGCTAGGGAGGCAGGGAGACAGGACCAGGAAACAGTGGGCGGATGCCTGGGACCGGTGCCTGAGGACAAACAATATCATGCGTATTTCCCTTTTTTTTTTTTTTTTTTTTTTGGCGGGTGCTTTTCAGAAGCCTTGAAGGGACACGGACCCTGGTGCTAGGGAGGCAGGGCAGCAAGACCGGTGAGCGGGTGCCTGGGACCGGCGCCTGAGGACAAAGAAAATCGTGTGTTTTTTCGATTTTTTTTCTTTCTTTTTCCTCTTTCATTGTTGCTGTTGTTGTTTTGATTTGGAGAGTGCTTTTTGGAAGTGTTAAAGGGGCAGGACAAGACACTTAGTCCAGAGAGAGGGAATCTGGGGATCTCTGGGCAATCTAAACCCCTGGGCAACAGGGAGCACAGAGGCCCCTTATGGAGATAAATAGACTCCTGGCCACTCCCCCTCCAATGGGGCTGAACCATTTTGGAGGAACACCCCAGCCAGGAAATGCCCACAGCAACAGCAGAGATAAACTCCATAGGAAACGGGCAGGTAGCAGAAGCCCTGTCTGCGCACAGCTGACAAGCATAAGCCATTAGAGGTCGCTATTATCCCAGGAGAGGAAGGCCACAAACCAACAAGAAGGGAAGGTCTTCCAGATGTCACTCGTACCAGCTCTGCAAACTATCTCTATCACCATGAAAAGGCAAAACTACAGGCAGACAAAGATCACAGAGACAACACCTGAGAAGGAGACAGACCTATGCAGTCCTCCTGAAAAAGAATTCAAAATAAAAATCATGAACATGCTGACAGAGATGCAGAGAAAAATGCAAGAGCAATGGGATGAGATGCAGAGAAAAATGCAAGAGCAATGGGATGAAGTCCGGAGGGAGATCACAGATGTCAGGAAGGAGATCACAGAAGTGAAACAATCCCTGGAAGGATTTATAAGCAGAATGGATAAGATGCAAGAGGCCATTGAAGGATAGAAACCAGAGAACAGGAACGTATAGAAGCTGACATAGAGAGATATAAAAGGACCTCCAGGAATGAAACAACAATAAGAGAACTATGTGACCAATCCAAAAGGAATAATATTCATATTATAGGGGTACCAAAAGAAGAAGAAAGAGGAAAAGGGATAGAAAGTCTCTTTCAAGAAACAATTGCTGAAAACTTCCCCAAACTGGGGGAGGAAATAACTGAACAGACTACGGAATTACACAGAACCCCCAACAGAAAATATCCAAGGAGGAAAACACCAAGACACATAATAATTAAAATGGCAAGGATCAAGGACAAGGAAAGAGATTTAAAGGCAGCTAGAGAGAAAAAGGTCAGCTATAAAGGAAAACCCACCAGGCTAACATCAGACTTCTCGACAGAAACCCGACAAGACAGAAGAGAATGGCATGATATATTTAATACAGTGAAACAGAAGGGCCTTGAACCAAGGATGCTGTATCCAGCACGACTATCATTTAAATATGATGGTGGGATTAAACAATTCCCAGACAAGCAAAAGCTGAGGGAATTTGCTTCCCACAAACCACCTCTACAGAGCATCCTACAGGGACTGCCCTAGATGGGAGCACTCCTAAAAAGAGCACAGAACAAAACACACAACATATGAAGAATGGAGGAGGAGGAGTAAGAAGGGAGAGAAGAAAAGAATCTCCAGACAGTGTATATAACAGCTCAATAGTGAGCTAAGTTAGGCAATAAGATACTAAAGAAGCTAAACTTGAACCTTTGGTAACCACGAACCTAAAGCCTGCAATGGTAATAAGTACATATCTCTCAATAGTTACCCTAAATGTAAATGAACTTTATGCACCAATCAAAAGACACAGAGTAATAGAATGGATAAAAAAGGAAGACCCATCTTTATGCTGCTTACAAGAAACTCACCTTAAACCGAAAGACAAGCACAGACTAAAAGTCAAGGGATGGGAAAACATATTTCAGGCAAACAACAGTGAGAAGAAAGCAGGGGATACAGTACTAATATCAGACAAAATAGACTTCAAAACAAAGAAAGTAACAAGAGACAAAGAAGGACACTACATAATGATAAAGAGCTCAGTCCAACAAGAGGATATAACCATTCTAAATATATACGCACCCAATACAGGAGCACCAGCATATGTGAAACAAATACTAACAGAACTAAAGAGGGAAATAGACTGCAATGCATTCATTTTAGGAGACTTCAACACACCACTCACCCCAAAGGATAGATCCAGTGGGCAGAAAATAAGTAAGGACACACAGGCACTGAACAACACACTAGAACAGATGGAACTAAGAGACATCTATAGAACTCTACATCCAAAAGCAACAGGATATACATTCTTCTCAAGTGAACATGGAACATTCTCCAGAATAGACACATACTAGCTCACAAAAAGAGCCTCAGTAAATTCCAAAATAGTGAAATTCTACCAACCAATTTTTCAGACAACAAGGTATAAAACAAGAAATAAATTCTACAAAGAAAACAAAAAGGCTCACAAACACATGGAGGCTTAACAACATGCTACTAAATAATCAATGGATCAATGAACAAATCAAAACAGAGATCAAGGAATATATAGAAAGAAATGACAGCAACAACACAAAGCCCCAACTTCTGTGGGACGCAGCAAAAGCAGTCTTAAGAGGAAAGTAAATAGCAATCCAGGCACACTTGAAGAAGGAAGAACAATCCCAAATGAATAGTCTAACATCACAATTATTGAAATTGGAAAAAGAAGAACAAATGAGGCCTAAAGTCAGCAGAATGAGGGAAATAATAAAGATCAGAGAAGAAATAAACAAAATTGAGAAGAATAAAGCAATAACAAAAATCAACGAAACCAACAGCTGGTTCTTTGAGAAAATAAACAAAATAGATAAGCCTCTAGCCAAACTTATTAAGAGAAAAAGAGAATCAACACACATCAACATAATCAGAAATGAGAATGGAAAAATCACGACAAACCCCACAGAAATACAATGAATTATTAAAGACTACTATGAAAACCTATATGCCAATAAGCTGGAAAACCTAGAAGAAATGGACAACTTCCTAGAAAAATACAACCTCCCAAGACTGACCAAGGAAGAAACACAAAAGTTAAACAAACCAATTACTAGCAAAGAAATTGAAATGGTAATCAAAAAACTACCCATGAACAAAACCCCGGGGCTGGACAGATTTACCTCGGAATTTTATCAGACACACAGAGAAGACATAATACCCATTCTCCTTAAAGTGTTCCAAAAAATAGAAGAGGAGGGAATACTCCCAAACTTATTCTATGAAGCCAACATCACCATAATGTCAAAACCAGGCAAAGACCCCACCAAAAAAGAAAACTACAGACCAATATCCCTGATGAATGTAGATGCAAAAATACTCAATAAAATATTAGCAAACAGAATTCAACAGTATATCAAAAGGATCATACACCATGACCAAGTGAGATTCATCCCAGGGATGCAAGGATGGTACAACATTCGAAAATTTATCAACATCATCCACCACATCAAAAAAAGGAAGGACAAAAACCACATGATTATCTCCATAGATGCTGAAAAAGCATTCGACAAAATTCAACATCCATTAATGATAAGAACTCTCAACAAAATGTGCATAGAGGGCAAGAACGTCAACCTAATAAAGGCCATATATGATAAACCCACAGCTAACACCATACTGAACAGCAAGAGGCTGATAAGTTTTCCTCTGAGATCGGGAACAAGACAGGGATGACCACTCACCCCACTGTTATTCAATGTGGTACTGGAGGTCCTAGCCATGGCAATTACACAAAACAAAGAAATACAAGGAATCCAGATTGGTAAAGAAGAAGTCAAACTGCCACTATTTGCAGATGATATGATACTGTACATAAAAAACCCTAAAGACTCCACTCCAAGACTACTAGAACTGATATCGGAATACAGCAAATTTGCAGGATACAAAATTAACACACAGAAATCTGTAGCTTTCCTATACACTAACAATGAACTAATAGAAAGAGAAATCAGGAAAACAATTCCATTCACAATAGCATCAAAAAGAATAAAATACCTAGGAATAAACCTAACCAAAGAAGTGAAAGACTTATACTCTGAAAACTACAAGTCACTCTTAAGAGAAATTAAAGGAGATACTAATAAATGGAAACTCATCCCATGCTCATGGCTAGGAAGAATTAATATCATCCAAATGGCCATCCTACGCAAAGCAATATACAGATTTGATGCAATCCCTCTCAAATTACGAGCAACGTTCTTTAATAAATTGGAAGAAATAACTCAAAAATTCAAATGGAAACACCAAAGACCCGGAATAGCCAAAGCAATCCTGAGATAAAAGAATAAAGTAGGGGGGACCTCACTCCCCAACTTCAAGCTTTACTACAAAGCCATAGTAATCAAGACAATCTGGTACTGGCACAAGAACAGAGCCACAGATCAGTGGAACAGATTAGAGACTCCAGAAATTAACCCAAACATATATGGTCAATTAATATTTGATAAAGGAGCCATGGACATACAATGGCAAAATGACAGTCTCTTCACAGATGATGCTGGGAAATCTGGACAGCTACATGTAGGAGAATTAAGCTGGACCATTGTCTCACCCCATATACAAAGGTAAACTCAAAATGGAACAAAGACCTGAATGTAAGTCATGAAACCATTAAACTCTTGGAAAAATACATAGGCAAAAACCTCTTAGACATAAACATGAGTCTCTTCTTCTTGAACATATCTCCCCGGGCAAGGAAAGCAACAGCAAATATGAGCAAGTGGGACTACATTAAGCTGAAAAGCTTCTGTACAGTGAAAGACACCATCAATAGAACAAAAAGGAGCCCTACAGTATGGGAGAATATATTTGAAAATGACAGATCCGATAAAGGCTTGACGTCCAGAATATATAAAGAGCTCACACACCTCAACAAACAAAAAACAAATAACCCAATTAAAAAATGCGCAGAGGAACTGAACAGACAGTTCTCTAAAAAAGAAATACAGATGGCCAACAGACACATGAAAAGATGCTCCACATCTCTAATTATCAGAGAAATACAAATTAAAACTACAATGAGGTATCACCTCACACCAGTAAGGATAGCTGCCATCCAAAAGACAAACAACAAAAAATGTTGGTGAGGCTGTGGAGAAAGGGGAACCCTCCTACACTGCTGGTGGGAATGTAAATTAGTTCAACCGTTGTGGAAAGCAGTATGGAGGTTCATCAAAATGCTCAAAACAGACCTACCATTTGACCCAGGAATTCCACTCCTAGGAATTTACCCTAAGAACACAGCAATCAAGTATGAGAAAGACAGATGCACCCCTATGTTTATCGCAGCACTATTTACAATAGCCAAGAATTGGAAGAAACCTAAATGTCCATCGGTAGATGAATGGATAAAGAAGATGTGGTCATATACACAATGGAATACTACTCAGCCATAAATAGTGGAAAAATACAACCATTTGCAGCAACATGGATGGAGCTGGGGAGAATTATGCTCAGTGAAATAAGCCAAGCAGAGAAAGAGAAATACCAAATGATTTCACTCATCTGAGGAGTATAAGAACAAAGGAAAAACTGAAGGAACAAAACAGCAGCGGAATTACAGAACCCAAAAATAGACTAACAGGAACCAAAGGGAAAGGAATGGGGAGGATGGGTGGGCAGGGAGAGATAAGGGGGGGGGGTAAGAAGAAGGAGGGTATTAAGATTAGCATGCATGGTGGGGGGAAGGAGAAAGGGGAGGGTGGGCTGTACAACACAGAGAGGACAAGTAGTGATTCTACAACATTTTGTTAAGCTGATGGACAGTAACCGTAATGTGGTTTTTAGGGGGGACCTGATATAGGGGAGAGCATATTAAACATAGTATTCTTCATGTAAGTGTAAATTAAAGATTAAAAAAAAAAGAAAGAAAGAAAGAAAAGGGGGATTACTCCTTGATAGGATAAAACAATTTGTAAATCAAAATTAACGCATGCTTTAAATATCCTTAATGTTGATCACTTAAAGGGTGTCAGATGATCAGCTATGGAGGTACTCTTTTCTGATAATATTCCTTTCTCTTAATAAAAAAAAAAAAAGCAGTTCCTGTGTGCTGACCTCCAATGAGTTCTACACAGTGGTATACAGGGCATGTCAAAGTGTGGGCAAAGGGTCTGTTTGTTTCTATGCAGAAGATCAAGGCCTAGCTTGGCTACCCAGAAAATGAACTAAGATACGATATGAGGAGAAGCTTCCGGCATCAGCACTCTCTGGAGGACTTGTGCTGGGGGATGATCATCAAAACGCCTCCACAGGGATCTGGATGATGCTGCGGTTGTGGCTGCATCCACCCCACCGTTTCCTGGACTTGCCATTGGAATGAGGAGGGAGACGTCTAGGCTGGCATGTGCATACAGTGAAACAACGAATTTGACCGGATCTGTACTGTTGGAACTCAACCAGGAGTTGGGAGGTGTGCAAGTTGTAGCACTCCAAAATCTTATGACTATAGACTATCTATGGTTAAAAGAACATATGGGATGTGAACAGATCCCAGAAATGGGTTGCTTTAATTTGTCTGATTTCTCTCAGACTGTTCAAGTACAGTTGGACAATATCCATCATATCATAGACAAATTTTCACAAATGCCTAGGGTGCCTAAATGGTTTTCTTGGCTTTACTGGAGATGGCTGGTAATTATAGATTTGCTTTGTTTATGTCACCGTATTCCTATTATGTTAATATGTGAGTGCAAGTTAGTTAGTAGTTTAAAACCTATACATGCTTAAGGTACTCTACAAGAAGATATGTCAAAGAAATAATCAATTCTCCCATGTTTTCTTCCATATGCTACCTCTATAGCTTTTCTTCTTCCTTCCTAATTACAACCCTTAAATAGAATTCGTGCCCCATATCGAATTTACCGAGTATCATAATTCCTCCAGGTGGTAAAGATCCCTCCAGACAAGTGCTGGGCATAGAAGCCACAGGGCATAAATCTGCAAAGAAGTAAAAAGCTAACCTTTTCAAACAATATGGCTTCTCTCTCACTTACCAACTTTACATTTCCCTGTATGGCTCTGGAAGATGACTGGTTAGCCAGAGACGGGTAAGATTCCTCAAGGGAGGAACAACCTAAGACAGGCACAGTCGCAGGAGGGCCATCAGGTGAGAAATTGGGGTTCAGCAGCGGTGAGGCTCAGAACCTCACCCCCCCTGTTTTGAGAGAAATCTTCTGCATCCGTGGATGTTTTGCTGCCCTTGTCTAGCTTGGATTAATACTTAGTCCATAGGCACACACCTGATCATCTACATTTGCCCTCTTACAGCACTAAGCTATGTTTTCTACCTTTATCTTGCATCTACCTACCACTTCAGCATTTTATTAAAAATAAAAATAATAATAATAATAAAGGGAGAAATGTGGGATCCACATATAAATCAAGTATAAAAATCAAATGAATATTCATATTTGACCTGATTGTTTATAGTTCATAATGCGTGACGAAAACCGAAAGTTTCTGCGATGAATGACCTTGTACTGTTCACCATGTAAGAATTTATTCACTATGTAAGAATTCGTTCACCATGTAAGAACTTGTTCGTTATGCTTCAGAAGATTGGAGACTGATGAGAATTAGGCTTGAGATGGACTAATGATTGTGCATTGAGCATTGACCCCCCTATACAGAATTTTATTGTTGTTAACAACCATTTGATCAATAAATATGAGAGATGCCCTCTCAAAAAAATAAATAAATAAAGTTCAGGAAACAACCACTGAAGGTTGCCAACCCTGAGATCAGTTCAGTGTGTGTGTGTGTGTGTGTGTGTAACAGATGGTGAAAATACAAAATACTAATACTCTTAGTGCTAAAAAGGGCATAGCATTTTGCACCTAGTCAGCCTTTGAACAAACATAAGGACACAGAACACAGCATTTAAAAATTGAAGTAGAATTTAATATCTGTGCAGTTATTTTCTTACGTAATGTTGAAAGCTGAGATACAGCAGTAAATCGGTGCCACAAATGAAATAATGGTTTAGATAAAATACTGCTGACTCTGTGTCTTCTCCAGCATCTTCTAAGCCCAATGTGGGTCTCTGTGAGCCTTACATATCACCGACAGAGACCAACTCCAGCTGGGGACTGCTCAACTCTCTGAGGGGAAGACTCTTCTGTAAGTGCCTGACAAGTGCAGATGAGCCTTGCCGGTTCTAAAGGAAGGCTCACCTAGGCAGAAGGAAGACAGCATGAAGGCCTGGGTGGGAGGAAGGTTGGTGTGCCCCCAGGCCAATGTGGTAGAGCATTGGGTGCACCCAGAGGAGATGACAGCACAGAGCCAGTAGAATGGCCAGCTGCAGTTGCCCTTCACCACCCAGGGCCCCACTTCCTGGGAAGTGGGACCTCTTGCTTATTGATGCCCACCCTAGCTGAGGTTCAGCTTTCCTACTCTATGAAGTCAGGGGCCACTCATCCTTCCCAATTCTACTTTCCACAATTCTGTGACTCATCCCAGCTGTGTACCCATAGCCTCTCCTCACATTGTCCCCACACCATCCATCCACTGCTTATCTTCTGGGAGGCACACAAGCTCCACACTCAAAGGAGCCCTCAGGGTGGAAACACCTGTGAGCCCAGATGGAGGGCTGAAGCAGTGGCAGAGGCCTCCCAGGAAAAAGGGCTCATGCTGCATTTGAGTAAGTAAGGAGGAGGTAAGAATGCTGCCTTCCCATCAGCTGGGCCACTGCATCATCCTTGTCATGCTTTGGTTTCCCAGCCCAGGCTTTTTTGCGTCAGACCACAGGGACCTGCTGAGCAGCATTGTGGGTGGTGAGTGGCAGGCTCCACCAGCTGGCTGGGAACAGGGCCAGGCTGGTCCCAGCTCAGGCTGAGTGAGGGGGCAGCACCTCTGGAGGAATGCCAGGAGCCTCAAGCCAGAAATAGTGGCCCCTGTGGGAAATCAGGTCCCAGTTCACACAGGCTTCTGAGGTGCTCAGCCTGGGGAGGGGAGAGTTTGGAAGCAGACACCAGCTGAGCTGGATTGAATGGGTCCAGAGTGATGGCCCACAGTGTCTCCAGGGCGGGCCAGGGGCTGGGAAAAGGCTTCATGATGAGCAGGTAGCTGACCAGAGCCCTAAAGGCTAAGGAGTCTGTCAGGCTGAGTGATGCGGGGTGAAGGCAAAAGGTGAGGAGCAGGGCTCTGGGACTCCATGGGGAGGTGGGAGCCTCATCCAGGGTGCTGTGGCCAAATGGTGGGACCAGAGAGAGCAGGTGCTTCCTCAGCTCCATGCAACTTTTCTGTGACATCGAAAGTGGCCGTCAGCCCCAGCCAAGGCAGCCAAATGTGTCTCCTAGCCAGTCTTACCCTCTGTCTCAGCAACCACTATCCAAAAGCACTCTTCACATGGGCCTTCTAAGGTCAAAATGCCCCTCCTTGGGTGCAGGGAGTGAAAGGGAAAGGTAGAAATGGTTCTGAGTGCCCATCATGGCTCCCCCCCCACCACGGCAGACGTTCAGGAGCAGGCACCTCTGTCTTGCCACATCCCTGCCTGCTCTCAGAGACCACGGGGTGTGACAGCTGCATCAGGTCAGAGGGCTGACCCTACTGTGATCACTGGGACACAACCTGCTGCTGTCCCACAGAGCAAGGACATGGCTCCCAGTGACTGGGATCCTCCTGGGATCTGGCAGAGGAAAGGCTCTGCCGCCCCCAGCTCAGGCACTGAGGGGATGCACTTCAACGGATGGGCTGGACTGTTGATCACTGTGAGATGGGTTTGATTCATGGGTCATTGTGTTACAAAGCATGTAACCCCTCAAAACTAAGAATAGTCAAGTGGCCTCGTTTACTTAAGAAAAATCAGGGAAGAGGGAATATCTGTAGGGAGAAAAGTCCTTGTGGAGGTTGGAACCTACTATGCCATTTTCATAAGTCCCAGCTCAGCAGTGCAGTGCCCAGCTGTGCCAAGCACCTGCTATGCCACTGGAATGAATGCCTGCAGGCAAACCTAACCCTCTGCAACCCTTCTGGGGAGGCTCCCCTATCCCTCTGTCACCAGAAAGGGAAAACAAGGCACAGAGGGGCTGTGACCACGGGAATTTCAGATCTTTAAGCCCAGGGGAAGAAAGGACTGGTGAGAAGGGCCTTCTGTCCCTGGCCAGCTGGGGGAGCAGCATTGCCCAGCTGCCCTCCGCCACCCACACCTACCAAGCCCTGCTGATTAATTGCATAATTAGCTAAAAGCTACATGTTGCCACTCAGGATGAATTTGGTCTAAAAATATTTTCTTATGAAAAACACACAACAGAACCTAAAAATATCCCTTCTTCAGTTGCCCAGAGAAGTCTCCTGCTTGGGGCACCCAAGCTGTGACTCAGTTTCCCAGAGAGTCAGAGGCAGCAGGCTGGCCAGGTAGTTTCCCTCCCACATAAGCTCAGATTACCCAACCTGTCCTGGCATTGGTATGTCCCACAGATCCCCAATTCACACAGGGTGTCACACAGAATGCTGCTGTTTGCAGATGGGCCTTGAAGACAGCCTGACTTCAGGGAAGCCATGGCAGTGCCATGGGGAGGCACAGGCCATGTGATATGGAATCCTGTGAATGGGCTTCCTCATCCTGCCTGGGCCACTGGAGAAGACTCACAGGACCAGTGCCTGTGGGTGTGACTTCCCATGCGAGAGATTCAGGTGTGGAGGGCAGAAGAGGTAGAAGGGAAGGGGCAGTGAAGGTCATGGGCAGAAATCCCTCCTGACCTGAGTGGGGACTGAGAAGGCTGGTGGGGAAGCCAGGGCTGGCACAGAGCCAGGCTCAGCCCTTGAGCCCCTAAACCACTCATCTCCTAAGCCCCTCTGTGGCTGATGTCCCTGGTGCCTGGTCCCTGCCAGCATGGGACTTGGCCAACTGGCCACACATCCAGTGGTCAGTGGGTCAGGCAAGAGCAGGGATGTTTTGAACATTCATGCTTTCCAGGCTTCGGTGCATAAATACCCACACCCCTCCTCTGGCACATGCATCTACCTGGGAGGGTCTATCAAGGAGTTGGAGGGCATGAATTCAGTCCTTCCCATCTCTTTTTCCTGTATGATCTCTTTAAATGCGGACCACCACCTCCTGCTGCTGCGGCCATGAAGAGGTCCCCACTCACCTGGCCTGTTCAGGCCCTGTGTGCCCTTCACCTGATCCCTGGGTAGGCATCCAGCCCTCTGGTTGTGTGAAGCATCTGAGTGCCTGTCTGGCTGTCATCTGTGGTCCCATGGCCCCTCCTCACACAGAGCAGTGGGGTACAGTAGGAGTGACCACTGCCTTCTGAGCCAGCCTGTGAGTGCTCTGGGGGCTCCTGCATGCACACAGCAGGTGGGGGCTTCCTGCACCTGCCCTATCCTGAGTTTCTCTCTCAAGCCAAGGGTGGTGGGACAGAGATGGGAATGGAATGTGCAGAGCAGTGCACAGCTCAGAGCTCACACCCAGCTGCTATGACTGGGCTCTGGCCTTGGCCAGAGTATGAATATAGGCCATATATAGTCACTGAGCCTCAGCTTCTTCATCTGTGAAAAGGGGTAATTCTGCCCACTCTTAGTGTGTGGAAGATAAAGTGGAAATGTATGGAAATGCATTTCCAGTGTATGGAAATGCATGCTGTTTGATAGGTCTTTAAAAATGGTGACTCTATAGTCACTATCTGAGTAAATCAGTTCTCCAGTGATGCCATGAAGGCTCAGCTGCCTCCAGGGCAGTGTGCTGTTAAATACCAATGGCTGGGCCATACTCTGGAGCTTCTAGTTGAGTGGGTTTAGGGTGGAGCCCCCAGATTTGCATTTCCAACAGGCTCCCAGGTGTTGCTCCTCCCAGAAGCTCACTTTGAGAATTGTGGCTCCATGGTGAGCTAGCAGGAGGTGGCAGTGGTGATGGGGCTGCTGCTGTAGTAAGCTGGGGCCCATGTGCTTCCCCATTACAGACCCTGAGTTTGTCTTCCTGAAACTGGAATTAGTCTGTTACAGAAAACTGAAAAACCTGGACTGGATCACTGATGGAAGAACCAAGCAGCACTCAGAGGTCCTGGGGGTTGGAGATATATTTTGTGCCAGTGGGCTCAAAGAAGAGTGATCTCTAAAAATCTGAGACCTAGGTATAGCAGGGCCATGTCTTTTATACATTTACTACAAAGCTAGGGGAGAGTCAGCACCCAGAAACTGTTGCAGTAAGAGCTACTAGGTCACTGTAGGTATATTCTCTATGCTAGTTATATTTTATTATTTCTGTAAAGGTTACCCAGATACTGTACTGTATTATGAATGAGTGGGCTTCCATGACTATGATTAACAAGCTGTTCCATATCACTGAGTCAGGTGGTGGTGGGGAATACATTGTTACAATGTTTCAATCCCAAGCACTCAAACACCTTGTGATTCCTCTACATTCCTGAAGCCTTAACAGAAACCCTGTTTTCTCCACTTCCCACCACACTTGCCAAGAGTTGGAGGGATTTGAGAACTTTCTGAGTATTTCTTCATCAACACGAGGTATGGCTGCCCCAGGGTGGGGTCAGTAAAGCTCCTAGCCTATGGTGGCAGATGCCTGCACCCCACTGCAGTGTCCACTGATCTCTGGATGCAGGGAGGAAAGGATGAGGAGCCACCCCTGCAGCCCAGGCCACCTGTCCATTTGTGCGTGCTGTGGTCCCAGCACCACCACTGCACATGCCACTCTTCCCTGACCTAGACCATCCCCTGACCACAGCCCATGGGTCCCATAAGCATTTCCCATATTACAGGTGAAAACACCAGGTGACTCAGGCACCCAGAGTGTAAGTGGCAGATGTAGGCTGCATACCATCCCCAGATTTGCTACAAGAGGGGATTTCACTCTTGTCGTACTGGAAGGGTGAGGTCTGAGGATGAGAAAAGGGGTGGTGCTCTGCTCTCACTACCCCCAGAGGCTCAGCCCCATCTTGATTCCTTTGGACATGTTATCCGGGGGAGCATATATATAATGCACTGAGGGGATCATCGAGGATGGTCCTATGTTTAACACACAGACCCATCCTTTGTGCTCATCTGGTGTCTAGTCTCTCTGCTAGACTCCTGTTTAAAGGAAATGCATCATATTCCATGCAGCCCATTCCTTTTCGAGGCTTCCCTCAAGACTATCTATCTTCCCTTCTGAGACTCTCCTTATTTCCAGCTAAAATATGTTTTGTGTGGCTCCCAAGCCTTTGACCCTACTTCTATCTCCCTATACATTTTTTGCAACTTTCTGTGAATCTGTATGTTTTCAAAACAAAATGTTAAAAATAAGTGGAGACATGGGAGACAAAGGAAGTGCCCAAATTATACTTCTAGAGATGCATACTAAGATGTCTGGGATGAAAACTCAGATGAATGGCAAAGTAGACATTGCAGAAGAAGAAATTACTGAACTTGAAGATCAGCAACAGGAATGGCCCAAAATGAAACACAAAGAGAATTAGGAATACAAATAAATGAAAAGGGCATTAGTGAACTGAGGGGCAACTTCAAGCAGCCTGATATGTAAGAAATTGTAGTCTCCAAAGGAAAGAGGGGACAGAAAAAATATTTGTAGAAATAATGGTTGAAAAGTTTCCAAATTGGGTGAAAACTTTAATCCATGTTACCAAGAAATGCAAGCACAGGAACATGAAGCAACAATACCAAGGTATACCATAATCAAGTCATGGCACATTGTAATTGCCCAAAATCAGTAATAAAAAGAGTATCTTAAAAGCAGAGGGAAAGAATGTCCCCTTGTATATAGAGGACCTATACTACTGTAAGGTTCTTAGATACACTTGAAGTAGTTAGCTTTCTTCCTGAATCTCTCTATCCAATATTCTTTCTTTATTGAAGTAAAATTCACATGACAAGAAATTTAACATTTTAAAGGGTATAATTCTGTGCCTTACAGTACATGGACAATGTCGTGAAGCCACCATCACTTTCTAATTCCAGAACACTTCTATCACCCCCCCAAAAAAACCCTATACCCACTAAACAGTCATAACCCCTTCTCTCCCATCCCTCAGCCCCTGACAACCTCTAATTTTCTCACCATCTCTATGGAGTTGCTTATTTTGGATATTTCATATAAATGGAATCATACAATATGTGGCTTTGTGAATCTGGCTTATTTCAATTACTGTGTTTTCAAGGTTCATCCATTTTGAAGCATGTAGTGATATTTTTAATCCTTTTTGTGAATTCTAGAATATTATTGAATTGTATGGCTATATCACATTTTGCTTACCCACTCATCAGTTAATGGAAATTTGGTTATCATGAATAATGCTGCAGTGAAAATTTGTGTAAAAGTGTGAAAGAAGGTATTCTTGTTTTTTTCCTGATTTTTGAGGAAATCTTTTAGTCCTTCACCATTGAGTATGATGTTTTTGTGGGCTTTTCATACACGACTTTTCTGATGTTGAGTTAGACTCCTTTTATTCCTAGTTTGTTTAGAGTTTTTATTTTGTCATGAAATGGTGTTGATTTTTAAAATTTATGTTAGTGTTTTTAAATTTTATCATGAAAGGATAGTCAAATATTTTTTCTGCATCAATTGAGATGTTTATGTGGCTTTTTTCCTTTCATTCCTTTAATGTGGTGTATCACATTGATCCATTTTCATATGTTGAACCATCCTTGCATCCCAGAGATGAACCCCACTTGGTCATAGTGTACAATCCTTTTAATATGCTGCTAAATTCAGTCTGCTAGTATTTGTTAAGGGTTTTTGCATCAGAGTGCATAGAGTATATTGGTCTGTAGTTTTCTTGCAGTCTCTGTGCCTGATATTGGTATCAGGTAGTGCCACCTTCATAGAATGAGTGAGGAAGTGTTCTTTTTCTCTTCAATTTTTTGGAAAAGTTTGAGAAGCACTGGTATAAACTCTTTAAATATTTGGTTGAATTCACTGTTGAAGCCATTGGATCTAGGGTTTTTCTTGCTGGGAGACGTTTGATTAATGATTCAATCTCCTTATTAGTTACAAATCTATTCAGATTTTGTACTTCATGATTTAATCTTGGTAGGTTTTGTGTTTTTAGGAATTTGTCTATTTCATTCAGATTATCCAATTTTTTGGTGTACAGTTGTTCATAGGCCTCTTTTACAGTCATTTTTATTTCTGTAGATAATGTCTCACTTTCATTTCTGATTTTAGTAATTTGAGTCTTCTCTCTTTTTTCTTTAGTCCACTTTGCTAGAGATTTGTCAAATCTGTTGATTTCCTCAAAGGACCAACTTTTGGTTTCATTAACTTTCTCTACTGTCTTCTATTCTTTATTTCCATTATCTCTGTTGTTTCTTATGTGGTGAAGATAAATTGTTGGTCTGAGAGCTTTCTTTTTTTTTTTTTTTTTACTGCTTTAGGAGGTTTATTTGTAATGTTCTTCATTTAAATCTAAAATAAAACATTTCAGCAGGCCATTAAACCAAAGGTTGCATGATACGAAGATCTTATAAAAGTATAGCTGATTCAGAATACAGTTGATTAACATAACTGTTAATCTCTTTTTTCTTTTTTTGAGAAGGCATCTCTCATATTTATTGATCAAATGGTTGTTAACAACAATAAAATTCTGTATAGGGGAGTCAATGCTCAATGCACAATCATTAATCCACCCCAAGCCTAATTCTCATCTGTCTCCAATCTTCTGAAGCATACGAACAAGTTCTTACATGGTGAACAATTTCTTACATAGTGAATAAGTTCTTACATGGTGAACAGTACAAGGGCAGTCATCACAGAAACTTTCGGTTTTGATCACGCATTATGAACTATAAACAATCAGGTCAAATATGAATATTTGTTTGATTTTTATACTTGATTTATATGCGGATCCCACATTTCTCCCTTTATTATTATTATTTTTTATTTTTAATAAAATGCTGAAGTGGTAGGTAGATGTAAGATAAAGGTAGAAAACATACTTTAGTGTTATAAGAGAGCAAATGTAGATGATCAGGTGTGTGCCTGTAGACTATGTGTTAATCCAAGCTAGACAAGGGGATTAAAACATCCACGGATGCAGAAGATTTCTGAGAGCTTTCTTTTTTATACATTCATTTTTATAGGAAATTTCTCACTGATATCTTTCTTTTTCTCTTTTTTAAAAAAATTGAAGTCTAGTTGATATATGACATTATATTGGTTTCAGGTGGAAAATATAGTGATTTGGCAATTATATACATTATGACATACCATGATAAGTGCAGTTGCTTTTTTGTTTTTTAATAGAAGCATTAATAGCTATAAATTTCCCCTTAGCATTGCTTTCACTGCATCCCATAAGTTTGGTATGCTGTGTTTTGTTTTCATTCATCTCTAAGTACTTTCTAACATTCTTCATTATTTCTTCTTTGGTCCATTGGTTGTTTAAGAGTGCATTGTTTAATTTCACAGATGCATTAATTTACTTCTGTCATTGATTTCTAACTTCATTCTTTTGTGGTCAGAGAAGGTACTTTGTACTGTAACTATGTTTTTAAATCTATCTGGATTCCTTTTATTCTTTTTGTTGCCTGATTACCCTGGCTTGAACCTCCAGTTCAATGTTGATTGGAAGTGGTAACAGTAGACATCCTTGCCTTGCTGCTGATCTTAGGGAGAAATCATCCAATATTTTACCATTAAGTATGGTGTTAGCTATAGGTTCTTTGTGGATGCCCTTTATCAAGTTGAGGAAGTTCTCCTCTAATGCCAATTTGTTGAGTGTTTTTTCATGAAAAGATACTGGATTTTGTTAAAAAAATTTTTTGGTTTCTATTGAGATGGTCGTATGGTTTTTATTTTTATTCTATTGATATGGTTTATTACATAAATAGATTTTCAGCTGCTAAACGAACTTCGGTATCCTGGGTAAATCCCACTGTTCATGCTGTATTTATTTTCATACATTGCTAGATTCAAATTGCTGATGTTTTATGATAAATTTTTTGTATTCATATTTATAAGGTATTGGTCTATGGTTTTCTTTTTTTGTGACATCTTTGGTGTCAGGGTAATAATGACCTCACAGAATGAGTCAGAGTGTTTCTTTAATGTTTGTAAGAAAGAATTCAGCAGTGAAACCATTATGCCTGGTATTTGCAGAGAGTTTTTTAAAATTATTAATTCAATCTCTTTACTTTTTATAAGTCTATTTAGATTTCCTATTTCTTTTGAGTCAAGTTTTGTAGCTCATGACCCTTAAGGAATTTACCCATTTCATCTAAGTTAACCAGTGTATTGACACACAAATGTTCATAGTATTCTATGCATAGTATTATAGCTTCCGTTATTCTGTAAGCTTAGAAGTAATCTCCTGTTTCATTCCTGATAATTAGTAATTTGTGTCACACCTCTTTCATTCTTGGTCAGTCTTGCTAGAGGTTTACCAATTTTGTCTCATTTATTTTTTTCTGTTTTTTTCATATTTCCTATTTCATTAATATCCACTCTCATCTGTATTATTTCCTTCCTTCTGCTTTCTTTGGGCTCCTTTTCACCATCTTAAGGTGGAAGTTTGGGTTATTTATTTGAAATATTGCTACTTTCTTAATAGAAGCCTTTACACTATAAACTTCTTTCTAGTCACTGCATTAGTGGCATCTCCCCAAGTTTAGGAGTGTCAAGTCTTCATTTTCTCATTCATCTAAAAATATTTTATAATTTCCCTTTTGATTTCTTTTTAAACCATTAGTTATATAGGAATATGATGTTCAATTTTCACCTAATTATGAGTTTCCCAAATTTCTTTCTGTTATTTACTTCTGATTTCATTCCATTGTGGCTAGAGAAGACACTTTGTACGATTTCAATCCTTTTAAATGTATTGAAGTTTGTTTATAGCCTAGCATATTGTCCATCCTGAAGAATTCCATGCTGACTTAGAAGAATGGATATACTGTTGTTGTTGGGTAGAGTGTCTATAGATATCTGTTATGTCTAGCTGGTTTATAAAATTATTTAAGTCCTCTATTTCCTTGTTGATCTTATGCCTTGTTTTATCCATTATTGAAAGTGAGAAATTGAAGTCTCCAACTGTTATTGTTGAATTATCTGTTTCTTCTTTAATTTCTGTCAGTTTTTGCTTCATGTATCTTAGGTTCCATTTTTGGGTGCATAGGGGTCTAAAATTGTTTGAGTGTCCTTATGGATTTACACTTTCATAATTATAAAGTGTCTTTGTTTACTCTGGTAACATTTCTGTTTTAATGTCTCTTTTGTCTGATGATTGTATAGCCTCTCCAGCTTGCTTGTATGATATAATTTTCCATCCTTTTTTCAATCAAAAAATTTTTATTGAGATATAGTTGACATATATTATGTTAGTTTCAGGTGTACAGTATAATGATTTGATACATGTATAGATTGTGAAATGATACCCCACAGTGAGTCTAGTCAATATCTGTTAACATACACAATTAGAAAATTTTTTTTCTTGTGATGAGACCTTTTTTTTTAAATCTTTGTTTCATTGTAGAAAAATATGAATAATATAAAAGTTACCATTTTAGCTATTTTTAAGTATACAATTCAATGGCATTAAATGTGTTCACATTGTTGTGCCACTATTACTGCCAAAAGTCTCTAAAACTTTATCATCACCCCAAACTGAAACTCCACACCGAGTAAACAATAACTTCCTATTTCTCCCTCCCACAGCCGCTAACAACCATCATTTTACTCTCTGTCTCTATGAATTTGACTATAGTAGGGACCTCATATAAGAGGATTTACATAGTATCTGTCCTTTAATGTCTTGCTTATTTCACTTAGCATAATGCCCTCAAGCTTCACCCATGTTGTAAGCATGTGTCAGACTTTCTTTTTAAGGCTGAATGATATCCCATTTTATGTACAGCTGACCTGTGAACAACGTGGTGGTTGGGGCACTAATGCCCCTGGAGTTGAAAATCCTAGTACAACTTTGACTCCCCCAAAAGCTTAACTACCAAGAGTGTACTGTTGATTGGAAACATTACCAATAACATCAACAGTTAACACATTGTGTATGTTATATGCATATACTGCAATCTTACAATAAAGTAAGCTAGGAAAAAAAAATGTTTTTCTCAAATTATCACACATCTCCAAAAAAATTTCCTCAACTGTTGGAAAAAAATTCATGTATAAAATGGACCTGCACTGTTCAAACCCATGTTGTTCAAGGGCCAACTGTATACACCACATTGTGTTTATCTGTTCATGCACCCATCCGCACCAGGGTTGCTTCCACCTTATTTTATTTTATTTTATTTTTTTATTTTTTGAGAGGACATCTCTCATATTTATTGATCAAATTGTTATAACAACAATAAAATTCTGTATAGGGGGGTCAATGCTCAATGCACAATCATTAATCCATCTCAAGCCTAATTCTCATCAGTCTCCAATCTTCTGAAGCATAACAAACAAGTTCTTACATGGTGAACGAATTCTTACATAGTGAATAAATTCTTACATGGTGAACAGTACAAGGGCATTCATCACAGAAACTTTCGGTTTTGATCACGCATTATGAACTATAAACAATCAGGTCAAATATGAATATTCATTTGATTTTTATACTTGATTTATATGTGGATCCCACATTTCTCCCTTTATTATTAATATTTTTATTTTTAATAAAATGCTGAAGTGGTAGGTAGATGCAAGATAAAGGTAGAAAACATAGTTTAGTGCTGTAAGAGGGCAAATGTAGATGATCAGGTGTGTGCCTATGGACTAAGTATTAATCCAAGCTAGACAAGGGCAGCAAAACATCCACGGATGCAGAAGATTTCTCTCAAAACAGAGGGGGTGAGGTTCTGAGCCGCACCTCTGCTGATCCCCAATTTCTCACCTGATGGCCCTCCTGCGACTGTGCCTGTCTTAGGTTATTCCTCCCTTGAGGAATCTTACCCGTCTCTGGCTAACCAGTCATCTTCCGGAGCCATACAGGGAAATGTAAAGTTGGTAAGTGAGAGAGAAGCCATATTGTTTGAAAAGGTTAGCTTTTTACTTCTTTGCAGATTTATGCCCTGTGGCTTCTATGCCCAGCACTTGTCTGGAGGGATCTTTACCACCTGGAGGAATTATGATACTCGGTAAATTCGATATGGGGCACGAATTCTATTTAAGGGTTGTAATTAGGAAGGAAGAAGAAAAGCTATAGAGGTAGCATATGGAAGAAAACATGGGAGGATTGATTATTTCTTTGACATATCTTCTTGTAGAGTACCTTAAGCATGTATAGGTTTTAAACTACTAACTAACTTGCACTCACATATTAACATAATAGGAATACGGTGACATAAACAAAGCAAATCTATAATTACCAGCCATCTCCAGTGAAGCCAAGAAAACCATTTAGGCACCCTAGGCATTTGTGAAAATTTGTCTATGATATGATGGATATTGTCCAACTGTACTTGAACAGTCTGAGAGAAATCAGACAAATTTAAGCAACCCATTTCTGGGATCTGTTCACATCCCATATGTTCTTTTAACCATAGATAGTCTATAGTCATAAGATTTTGGAGTGCTACAACTTGCACACCTCCCAACTCCTGGTTGAGTTCCAATAGTAGAGATCCGGTCATATTCGTTGTCTCACTGTATGCACATGCCAGCCTAGACATCTCCCTTCTCATTCCAATGGCAAGTCCAGGAAATGGTGGGGTGGATGCAGCCACAACCACAGCATCGTCCGGATCCCTGTGGAGGTGTTTTGATGATCATCCCCCAGCACAAGTTCTCCAGCGAGTGCTGATGCCGGAAGCTTCTCCTCATATCGTATCTTAGTTCATTTTCTGGGTAGCCAAGCTAGGCCTTGATCTTCTGCATAGAAACAAACAGACCCTTTGCCCACACTTTGACATGCCCTGTATACCACTGTGTAGAACTCACTGGAGGTCAGCACACAGGAACTGCTTTTTTTTTTTTATTAAGAGAAAGGAATATTATCAGAAAAGTACCTCCATAGCTGATCATCTGACACCCTTTAAGTGATCAACATTAAGGATAGTTAAAGCATGCATTAATTTTGATTTACAAATTGTTTTATCCTATCAAGGAGTAATCCCCCTTTTCTTTCTTTCTTTCTTTTTTTTTTTAATCTTTAATCTACACTTACATGAAGAATACTATGTTTACTATGCTCTCCCCTACATCAGGCCCCCCCTAAAAACCACATTACGGTTACTGTCCATCAGCTTAACAAAATGTTGCAGAATCACTACTTGTCCTCTCTGTGTTGTACAGCCCACCCTCCCCTTTCTCCCTCCCCACCATGCATGCTAATCTTAATACACCCCCTTTTCTTCCCCCCCTTATCCCTCCCTGCCCACCCATCCTCCCCAGTTCCATTCCATTTGGTTCCTGTGAGTCCATTTTTGGGTTCTGTAATTCCACTGCTGTTCTGTTCCTTCAGTTTTTCCTTTGTTCTTATACTCCTCAGATGAGTGAAATCATTTGGTATTTCTCTTTCTCTGCTTGGCTTATTTCACTGAGCATAATTCTCCCCAGCTCCATCCATGTTGCTGCAAGTGGTTGGATTTTTCCACTTCTTATGGCTGAGTAGTATTCCATAGTGTATATGTACCACATCTTCTTTATCCATTCATCTACTGATAGACATTTAGGTTGCTTCCAATTCTTGGCTATTGTAAATAGTGCCACGATAAACATAGGGGTGCATCTGTCTTTCTCATACTTGATTGCTGTGTTCTTAGGGTAAATTCCTAGGAGTGGAATTCCTGGGTCAAATAGTAGGTCTGTTTTGAGCATTTTGATGTACCTCCATACTGCTTTCCACAATGGTTGAACTAATTTACATTCCCACCAGCAGTGTAGGAGGGTTCCCCTTTCTCCACAGCCTCACCAACATTTGTTGTTGTTTGTCTTTTGGATATCAGCTATCCTTACTGGTGTGAGGTGATACCTCATTGCAGTTTTAATTTGTATTTCTCTGGTAATTAGCGATGTGGAGCATCTTCTCATGTGTCTGCTGGCCATCTGTATTTATTTTTTAGAGAACTGTTCAGTTCCTCTGCCCATTTTTTAATTGAGTTATTTGTTTTTTGTTTGTTGAGGCGTGTGAGCTCTTTATATATTCTGGACGTCAAGCCTTTATCGGATCTGTCATTTTCAAATATATTCTCCCATACTGTAGGGTTCCTTTTTGTTCTATTGATGGTGTCTTTCGCTGTACAGAAGCTTTTCAGCTTAATGTAGTCCCACTTGCGCATTTTTGCTGTTGTGTTCCTTGCCCGGAGAGATATGTTCAAGAAGAAGTCACTCATGTTTATGTCTAAGAGGTTTTTGCCTATGTTTTTTTCCAAGAGTTTAATGGTTTCATGACTTACATTCAGGTCTTTGATCCATTTGGAGTTTAGCTTTGTATATTGGGTTAGACAAAGGTCCAGTTCCATTCTCCTATTTGTAGCTGTCCAGTTTTGACAGCACCATCTGTTGAAGAGACTGTCATTTTGCCGTTGTATGTCCATGGCTCCTTTATCAAATATTAATTGACCACATATGTTTGGGTTAATTTCTGGAGTCTCTAATCTGTTCCACTGGTTTGTTGCTCTGTTCATGTGCCAGTACCAAATTGTCTTGATTACTATGGCTTTGTAGTAGAGCTTGAAGTTGGGGAGTGAGATCCTCCCTACTTTATTCTTCTTTCTCAGGGTTGCTTTGGCTATTCGGGGTCTTTGGTGTTTCCATATGAATTTTTCAATTGTTTGTCCCAATTCATTGAAGAATGTTGCTGGTAATTTGATAATGATTGCATCAAAATCTGTATGTTCTGTTAGGCAGGATGGCTATTTTGAAGATATTAATTCTTCCTAGCCATGAGCAGGGGATGAGTTTCCATTTGTTAGTGTCCCCTTTCATTTCTCTTAGGAGTGACTTGTAGTTTTCAGAGTATAAGTCTTTCAGTTCTTTGGTTAGGTTTATTCCTAGGTATTTTATTCTTTTTGATGCTATTGGGAATGGAATTGTTTTCCTGATTTCTTTTTCTATGGGTTCATTGTTACTGTATAGAAAAGCAACAGATTTCTGTGTGTTAATTTTATATCCTGCAACTTTGCTGTTTTCTGGTAACAGATCTAGTACTTTTGGAGTTGAGTCCTTAAGGTTTTTATGTACAGTATCATATCATCTTCAAATAGTGACAGTTTGACTTCTTCTTTACCAGTCTGGATTCCTTGTATTTCTTTGTTTTGTGTGATTGACGTGGCTAGGACCTCCAGTACCACATTGAATAACAGTGGGGAGAGTGGTCATCCCTGTCTTGTTCCCGATCTCAGAGGAAAAGCTATCAGCCTCTCGCTGTTCAGAATGGTGTTAGCTGTGGGTTTATCATATATGGCCTTTATTATGTTGAGATTCTTGCACTCTATGCACATTTTGTTGAGAGTTCTTATCATTAACAGATGTTGAATTTTGTCGCATGCTTTTACAGCATCTTTGGAAATAATCATGTGGTTTTTGTCCTTCCTTTTTTTGATGTGGTGGATGATGTTTATGGATTTTCGAATGTTGTACCATCCTTGCATCCCTGGGATGCATCCCACTTGGTCATGGTGTATGATCCTTTTGATATACTGTTGAATTCTGTTTGCTAATATTTTATTGAGTATTTTTGCATCTACATTCATCAGGGATATTGGTCTGTAGTTTTCTTTTCTGGTGGGGTCTTTGCCTGGTTTTGGCATTAGGGTGATGTTGGCTTCATAGAATGAGTTTGGGAGTATTCCCTCCTCTTCTATTTTTTGGAACACTTTAAGGAGAATGGGTATTATGTCTTCTCTGTGTGTCTGATAAAATTCCGAGGTAAATCTGTCTGGCCCTGGGGTTTTGTTCTTGGGTAGTTTTTTGATTACCGTTTCAACTTCTTTGCTTGAAATTTGTTTAACTTTTGTGTTTCTTCCTTGGTCAGTCTTGGGAGGTTGTATTTTTCTAGGAAGTTGTCCATTTCTTCTAGGTTTTCCAGCTTATTGGCATATAGGTTTTCATAGTAGTCTTTAATAATTCTTTGTATTTCTGTGGGGTCTGTCATGATTTTTCCATTCTCATTTCTGATTATGTTGATTTGTGTTGATTCTCTTTTTCTCTTAATAAGTTGGGCTAGAGGCTTATCTATTTTGTTTATTTTCTCGAAGAACCAGCTCTTGGTTTCGTTGATTTTTGCTACTGTTTTATTCTTCTCAATTTTGTTTATTTCTTCTCTGATCTTTATATGTCCCTCCTTCTGCTGACTTTAGGCCTCATTTAGTCTTCTTTCTCCAGTTTCGATAATTGTGATGTTAGACTATTCATTTGGGATTGTTCTTCCTTCTTCAAGTGTGCCTGGATTGCTATATACTTTCCTCTTAAGACTGCTTTCGCTGCGTCACACAAAAGTTGGGGCTTAGTGTTGTTGTTGTCATTTGTTTCTATATATTCCTTGATCTCTGTTTTGATTTGTTCATTGATCCATTGATTATTTAGTAGCATGTTGTTAAGCCTCCATGTGTTTGTGAGCCTTTTTGTTTTCTTTGTAGAATTTATTTCTACTTTTATACTTTTGTGGTCTGAAAAATTGGTTGGTAGAATTTCACTATTTTGGAATTTACTGAGGCTCTTTTTGTGAGCTAGTATGTGGTCTATTCTGGAGAATGTTTCATGTGCACTTGAGAAAAATCTATATCCTGTTGCTTTTGGATGTAGAGTTCTATAGATGTCTATTAGGTCCATCTGTTCTAGTGTGTTGTTCAATGCCTGTGTGTCCTTGCTTATTTTCTGCCCAGTGTATCTATCCTTTGGGTGAGTGGTGTGCTGAAGTCTCCTAAGATGAATGCATTGTAGTCTATTTCTCTCTTTAGTTCTGTTAGTATTCGTTTCACAAATGCTGGTGCTCCTGTGTTGGGTGCATATATATTTAGAATGGTTATATCCTCTTGTTGGACTGGGCCCTTTATCATTATGTAGTGTCCTTCTTTATCTCTTGTTACTTTCTTTGTTTTGAAGTCTATTTTGTCTGATATTAGTACTGCAACCCCTGCTTTCTTCTCACTATTGTTTGCCTGAAATATTTTTTTCCATCCCTTGACTTTTAGTCTGTGCTTGTCTGTGGGTTTGAGGTGAGTTTCTTGTAAGCAGCATATAGATGGGTCTTGCTTTTTTATCCATTCTATTACTCTGTGTCTTTTGATTGGTGCATGAAGTCCATTTACATTTAGGGTGGCTGTTGAGAGATATGTACTTATTGCCATTGCAGGCTTTAGATTCGTGGTTACCAAATGTTCAAGATTACCTTCTTTAGTATCTTACTGCCTAACTTAGCTTGCTTATTGAGCTGTTATATACACTGTCTGGAGATTCTTTTCTTCTCTCCCTTCTTATTCCTCCTCCTCTATTCTTCATATGTTGTATGTTTTTTTCTGTGCCTTTTTAGGAGTGCTGCCATCTACTGCAGTCCCTGTAAGATGCCCTGTAGAGGTGGTTTGTGGGAAGCAAATTCCCTCAGCTTTTGCTTGTCTGGGAATTGTTTAATCCCACCATCATATTTAAATGATAGACGTGCTGGATACAGTATCCTTGGTTCAAGGCCCTTCTGTTTCATTGCATTAAGTATATCATGCCATTCTCTTCTGGCCTGTAGGGTTTCTGTCGAGACGTCTGATGTTAGCCTGATGGGTTTTCCTTTATAGGTCACCTTTTTCTCTCTAGCTGCCTTTAAAACTCTTTCCTTGTCCTTGATCCTTGCCATTTTAATTATTATGTGTCTTGGTGTAGTCCTCCTTGGATCCTTTCTGTTGGGGGTTCTGTGTATTTCCATGGTCTGTTCAATCATTTCCTCCCCCAGTTTGGAGAAGTTTTCAGCAATTATTTCTTCAAAGAGACTTTCTCTCCCTTTTCCTCTTTCTTCTTCTTCTGGCACCCCTCTAATACGAATATTATTCCTTTTGGAATGGTCACATAGTTCTCTTAGTGTTGTTTCGTTCCTGGAGATCCTTTTATCTCTCTCTATGTCAGCTTCTATACATTCCTGTTCTCTGGTTTCTATTCCTTCTATGGTCTCTTGCATCTTATCCATTCTGCTTATAAATCCTTCCAGGGATTTTTTCACTTCTGTAATCTCCTTCCTGACATCTGTGACCTTCCTCCAGACTTCATCCCATTGCTCTTGCATTTTTCTCTGCATCTCCGTCAGCATGTTCATGATTTTTATTTTGAATTCTTTTTTAGGAGGACTGGTTATGTCTGTCTCCTTCTCAGGTGTTGTCTCTGTGATCTTTGCGTGTAGTTTTGCTTTTTCATGGTGATACAGATAGTTTGCAGAGCTGGTACGAGTGACAACTGGAAGAGCTTTCCTTCTTTTTGGTTTGTGGCCTTCCTCTCCTGGGAGAATATCAATCTCTAGTGGCTTATGCTTGGCAGCTGTGCGCAGACAGGGCTTCTGCTACCTGCCCGTTTCCTATGGAGTTTATCTCCGCTGTTGCTGTGGGTGTGGCCTGGCTGGGGCTGCTCTTCCAAAATGGTGGAGCCCTGTTGGAGGGGGAGCGGCCGGGAGGCTATTTATCTCCTTAATGGGCCTTTGTGCTCCCTGCTCCCCAGGGGGTTAGAGTGCCCAGAGATCCCCAGAATCCCTGCTTCTGGGCTAAGTGTCCTGTCCTGCCCCTTTAAGACTTCCAAAAAGCACTCTCCAAACCAAAACAAGAGCAACAACGAAAGAGGGAAAAAAAAAAAAACGAAAAAAATGCGCGATTTTCTTTGTCCTCACGCGCCAGTCTCAGCCACCTGCTCACTGGTCTTGCTGCCTTGTTTCCCTAGTATTGGGGTCCCTGTCCCTTTAAGGCTTCCAAAAAGCACTCGGCAAAGAAAAAAAAAGAGAAGAAAAGGGAGAAACGTGCAATATTGTTTGTCCTCAGGCTCCGGTCTCAGGCACCCACTCACCGGTCTTGCTGCCCTGTTTCCCTAGTATTGGGTTCCCTGTCCCCTTAAGGCTTCCAAAAAGCACTCGCCAAAAAAAAGGGAAAAACGGGCAATTTTCTTTGTCCTCAGGCACCGGTCTCAGTCACCCACTCACCAGTCTTACTGCACTGGCATTGGGGTCCCTGTCCCTTTAAGGCTTCCAAAAAGCACTCGCCAAAAAAAAAGGGAAAAACGGGCAATTATCTTTGTCCTCAGGCACCGGTCTCTTTCACCCGCTCACCAGTCTTACTGCCCTGGCATTTGGGGTCCCTGTCCCTTTAAGGCTTCCAAAAAGCACTCACCAAAAAGAAAAAAACACTGCTCCAGTTTCTTTCCACCCGCCGGGAGCCGGGGGAAGGGGTGCTCAGGTCCTGCCGGGCCAGGGCTTGTATCTTACCCCCTTCACGAGGCACTGGGTTCTCGCAGGTGTGGATGTGGTCTGGATGTTGTCCTGTGTCCTCTGGTGTCTATTTTATGAAGAATTGTCTTTATTATATTTTCATAATTCTATCTGGTTTTGGGAGGAGAGTTCCACTGCTCTATTCACTCCGCCATCCTGGCTCCGCCCCCTGTTTTTTTTTTTAATGGTAAAGGTTAGCTAAACTTTTAGATCAAACTATGCCACATTCACATTTCTATCACATTTCTAATATATAAATGATGCCAGGGTTCTTGTTCACAAAACCGAAGAATGAGCTATACAAACACTCAACGTAGGAGAACAAAGCACAGGCTTTTATTTGGAGATAAAGTAAAAGTGAGACAGGGACCATGGATGTAGTCAGAGTAGGGTGAGGGCCTCCAGAAAAAGACCCCTACTGAAACTCCATATTAAACAATTAAACAAAGATAGAGTCACATTAATTCTCTAAAGTAAAATATCAAACTAAGAATATAAGCATTCTTCAGTGAAGATTAGTTAAAAATAAAAAGCCAGGAGAAACCTGGCCTGGAATGTTTGAACATCCCCCAGATAAGAAGATGCCTCAGCATAGCCCATGTCTTGTTTGTGTCAGTTAAATGAGGTTATTGTAAAATTTACTTTAACCGGTTAAGAGGCCCAGTTCATCTTTAACTTTACCCAGATGCTGCTTTTCCTCCTCCAGCCCTAATCAAGTCAATAACTCAGCTCACCTTGAAAGCAAAACAAGCAGCTTTGACTGATATGCTCCCAAACCAAGAAACTGCTGTTCTGGAAAAGGATCAAAGCAGTAAATTTCTTATGTTAACTCTGCAAGATAGTATAGAATACTGATAAGAAACTTAGTGTCTCTTTAAAGATACACGTTTAGAGACCATCTGGTGGATCTACATCCCTAGCTCTTTGTTTCTTAACTGCCTATAAATCCCTTAGACAATGCACCACTATGGGCTCTCTTCTGAGCCAGGAGCTCTGTCTGTCCTCTCATGTACCTCTCAGTAAAAGTCTCCCTGGATCTCCTACCTTGACTGTTTGCTAAATTCATTCTTTGACTCTGCAAACAAGTACCCCGGTATCAGTCCCAGAATATTTAGAATTAACTTAACACAAGTAAACTTCCTGCTCTGTTGATTTCTCCCTGAGATACCAGCATCTTGGTCTGGCTACATATGCAACAAAGCCACCTTCTCAGCCCCCAAGGTGGGCTGAGGTATTGTTTGCTAAAGAGTAAGTTTAGAATTTCTAACATCTTAACTTCTTGGGTATTAAAATGCAATCTTATCTTTAAGGTGGAATCCTTCCTGCCTTTTACTGTTTTCTTTATGACTTGGCCTGAATGCTAAATTGGTTTGCGTGGGAGTCCAGATCCAGCCAAGGTGTGGGTCAGGAAGGAAAGGACAGCGTCTGCGAGTGAGATGAATGAGGAGACAAAACACCCGATCAAGGTTGTAACATCTCCTGACATCAAGCGGCAGGGTTTTTATTTTTATATCTTTTTAAGGTTTACATAATACATATTTTCTTTGATCATGGATGGCACAATGTTTTTTCCTTTCAGTTTTTGTATAATTCCAGCTCATTACAGATGTTATCATTTTTTTGAACAGCTTTCTTGTAATATTTAATGTTTAAGTTTCCCTTAACCTTTTAATGATGTAGGTCACATGCTAGGTGCTAGACAGGAAATGGCACAAGATAGCATGTGGGCTAAGCATGTGGGCTATGATTTTTACTTATATGCATGTAAAATTATATAGAGTTTAAGATATGTGTCTAAGGTATGTGTCAGGCTATATAAAGTTTAAGCAGGTTATACAAAATGCAAGCTATATGTCTTTTGGTTATTAAGTGTAACTATATTATTAATTAAATCCTATCCTACACATGTGGGTGAGGCTTACATTTAAAATTTAGGGATGGTATTCCTATCACCCATTCCTCAACATTCCTACAAATACAATAAAAACACGTTATTCTTTCATAATATTCATTCCACAATTTCAGATGTTTACACATTTCCTCCTGCATCTACAGGCACTAGGGTCTTGCAGTCCTCTTCATCCTTTATACAATAACACTAAATCTGCTCTTACTACCTTACTATTAATATAATAATATTTTGTCATGAATTTATTATAAACTTTTATATATGGGATATTTATAAATGTAAATCTTCCTATTTTGCTCACAAATTTTTTCTTTGAGGGGGATACTAGAGGTGTCTTCTAATATTATAAGCAATATAAAAGGGCGCTGTGGGCAGTGGGGACTATTAATCTTTATTACTTTGGTGTCACATACAAGTTTCTTCGGAAAATGGGTTTTTCCATGGCCCAGGTTCTCATAACTCCTTCTCTGCCAATATTCTAAAGAAATCTTGGTTAGTCATGTTTGAATTGTTACAAAAAGGAGGACAAACTGCATCTAGTTTTAAGAGAGGCCTGGGTTGTTCTTCCTCACTTATTTATGGCAATATGCCTGGAACAGTTGGTCCCATAACACTGCTTTCATTCCTGGAATTGCTGCTTTGATCAATATTTTGGGTTAGGTTATTTACTAAGGATTAATCTTAAATACATAAGATTTCCCATATATGAGCCCAATCACCAACATCGTAACTGCAAAAATAAGTATGGGAATTAGCAGGGGCCAGCTATAAGGTTTCCTGTTTTCAGGATTCCTCCTCATGCCTGGACCTTGTCAAACAGCATTTGCAGCATGGCCTGTGCCAAGTTTGCCAAGTTTGCAAAATCAGATCTGAAGGAGGAAAGACAGCACATAGGCCTGCGCCTTTTGGCATGCTAAGGTAAATCTTGCATGGTTATAAATGATTAGCATAATAAAAACGTGTGCTACTATTCTTTATCTGGGGAATATTAACTGATCTCACTGAAGAATGACTCTAGAGCTGAACATTTAACACAGTTTTGGTAGGGGGTTTTCTTGCATGTAATTACATTGCTCTGTAAATATCCTGCCTTGCTTTTTCTGGAGGCCCTCATCCTACTCTAACTACACCCATGGTCCTTGTCTCATTTCCCATTCTACAAATAGAGACCCTAGCTGCTGCTAAGGAACGGGGGCGATGACTGCTCTGGCTGCTTCATGCTGAGAGTGGGCCCAGTAAAGGGTGCAGCTAGGTTTCCATTAGTGGTCAGTCGGGTGGGCCTCAGAAGTTGGGAGTTTCCATTCTGGATTCTATTGCCATCACCATTTGCAGTATTGTGGCTCCAAGGCGTGATAGAAAAAATCATGTTATTAGGTTAAGTATACATGTGCCAAATATTAGTATGAGAATAATGATGAGCCTGATTAGTAAAATGGATTTCCACCAAAAAGTTTTAGAAAGCCAGTTTCCTATTGTAGTAGTCTATGGGATATGTGGGCTTGACATAGTTTGCCTTTGGAGGTCCTGAACTGAAGCAGAGACACTTTGTAAATAATTTGGAATATACGCATAACACTTCATTTTGATTATGGCACAGGTCCCTCCTTGTGCTACTGTTAAGATGTCTATTGCTGGGGGGGGGGGGTGCCAAGATGGTGGCGTGAGTAGGACAGTGGGAATCTCCTCCCAAAAACATATATATTTTTGAAAGAATAACAAATACAACTAATCCTAAAAGAGAGACCACAAGACACAGGACAATAGCCAGACTACATCCACACCTGTGAGAATCCAGTGCCTGGTGAAAGGGGTGAGATACAAGCCCCAGCCTGTTGGGAAATGAGGCCCCTCACCCCAGCTCCAGGCAGGAGGAGGGGAGTCAGAGCGGGGAGGGAGAGGGAGCCCAGGACTGCTAAACACCCAGACCAAGCAATCCACACCAGAGCGCAGACACAGTGAATGTGTGAGGTGCTGGAAACTAGGGAAACAGGACAGTAAGACCTGTGAGAGGGTCCCAAAGCCGGTGCCCCTGTGACAAAGAAAAGCAAGTGCTTTTGAACATCTTAAAGGGACAGGGACCCCACAGCTGGAAGAAGCATCCTGGGTCACAGTCCAGCAGCTTGAAATTCCAGGGAACTCTGGGTGCACCAACCCCCTGGGAAACAGCTCTGAGACCCCTCACAGAGGTAAACAGCCAAACAGTCCACCATCCATTACCCCTCTGGGGCCCCACCATAGCAGAGCAAAAGCCTGAGGATGACCATGCCCACAGTAAGGGAGCTTCCTCCATACCGGCGGGGCAAGATACAAAGACCCAGTCTACACACAATTGCCCAACACAAGCCACTAGGGGTCACAGTTGTCCCAGTAGAGAAAGTCCAGGAGCCAAGCAGAAAGAGGCTTGACTCTCCCAGCTGATAGATGTGCCAATAGCACTCCACTGCACCTATCAACATGAAAAGGCAAAAATATTTGATCCAGACAAGACTAACTCAGACATCTTCAACATCTTCTAAATCTTCCCCTGAGAAGGAACCTGGGGAGATAGATTTAACCAGTCTTCCTGAAAAAGAATTCAAAGCAAAAGTCATAACCATGCTGATGGACTTGCAGAGAAATATGCAAGAACTAAGGAGGGAGAATACAGAAATAAAACAAACTCCAGAAGGACTTCAAAACAGAATGAGCAAGATGCAAGAGACCATTAATGGACTAGAAAACAGAGAACAGGAATGCAGAGAAGCTGATGCAGAGAGAGATAAAAGGATCTCCAGGAATGAAAGAATTTTAAGAGAACCGTATGACCAATCAAAATGGAACAATACCCACATTATAAGGGTACCAGAGAAGAAGAGAGAGAAAAAGGGATAGAAAGTGTCTTTGAAGAAATAACAGCTGAAAAGTCCCCAGACAAGGGGAGGAAATGGTCTCTCAGACCACAGAGGTACACAGAACTCCCATGACAAGGGATCCAAGGAGGGCAACACCAAGACACATAATAATTACAATGGCAAAGATCAAAGACAAGGACAAAGTATTAAAGGCAGGCAGAGAGAAAAAAAAGTCACCTACAAATGAAAACCCATCAGGCTATCATCAGACTTCTCAACAGAAACCCTACAGGCCAGAAGAGAATGGCATGATATACTTAATGCAATGAAACAGAAGGACCTCGAACCAAGACTACTGTATCCAGCACGAATATCATTTAAATATGAAGGAGGGATTAAACAATTCCCAGACAAGCAAAAGTTGAGGGAACTTGACTCCCACAAACCACCTCTACAGGGCATCTTAGAGGGACTGCTCTAGATGGAGCACTCCTAAAAAGAGCACAGAACAGAACACCCAACATATGAAGAAGGGAGGAGAAGGAATAAGAAGGGAGAGAAATAAAGAATCATCAGACCATGTTTATAATGCTCAATAAGCGAGTTAAGTTAGACAGTAAGATAGTAAAGAAACTAACCTTGAACCTTTGGTAACCACAAACTTAAAGCCTGCAATGGAAATAAGTACATACCTTTCAATAATCACCCTAAATGTAAATGGACTGAATGCACCAATCAAAAGACACAGACTAATAGAATGCATAAAAAAGCAAGACCCATCCATATGCTGCTTACAAGAGACTCACCTCAAACCCAAAGATATGCACAGACTTAAAGTCAAGGATGGAAAAAGATATTTCATGCAAACAACAGAGAGAAAAGAGCAGGTGTTCCAATACTAGTATCAGGCAAAATAGACTTCAAAATAAAGAAAGTAACAAAAGATAAAGAAGGACATTACATAATGATAAAGGGCTCAGTCCAACAAGAGGATTTAACCATTATAAATATATATACACCCAATACAGGAGCACCAACATATGTGAAACAAATACTAACAGAATTAAAGGAGGAAACAGAATGCAATGCATTCGTTTTAGGAGACGTCAACACACCACTCACGCCAAAGGACAGATCCACCCGACAGAAAATAAGTAAGGACACAGAGGCACTGAACAACACAGTACAACAGATGGACTTAATAGGCATCCATAGAACTCTACACCCCAAAGCAGCAAGATACACATTCTTCTTAAGTGCACATGGAATATTCTCCAGAGTAGACCACATACTAGGCCACAAAAAGAGCCTCAGTAAATTCCAAAAGATTGAAATCCTAACAACCAACTTTTCAGACCACAAAGGCATAAAACTAGAAATAAATTGTACAAAGAAAGCAAAAAGGCTCACAAACACATGGAGGCTTAAGAACACGCTCCTAAATAATCAATGGATCAATGACCAAATCAAAATGGAGATCCAGCAATATATGGAAACAAATGACAACAACAACACAAAGCCCCAACTACTGTGGGATACAACAAAAGCAGTCTTAAGAGGAAAGTATATAGCAATCCAGGCACATTTAACAAAGGAAGAACAATCCCAAATGAATGGTCTCATGTCACAATGATCGAAATTGGAAAAAGAAGAACAAATGAGGCCTAAAGTCAGCAGAAAGAGGGACATAATAAAGATCAGAGAAGAAATAAACAAAATTGAGAATAAAACAATAGCAAAAATCAATGAAAAAAAGAGCTGGTTCTTCGAGAAAATAAACAAAATAGATAAGCCTCTAGCCAGACTTATTAAGAGGAAAAGAGAGTCAACACAGATCAACAGAATTAGAAACGAGAAAGGAAAAATTACAATGGACCCCACAGAAATACAAATAATTATTAGAGAGAACTATGAAAACCTATATGCTAATACACTGGAAAACCTAGGAGAAATGGACAACTTCCTAGAAAAATAGAACCTTCCAAGACTGACCCAGAAAGAAGCAGAAAATCTGAAAAGACCAATTACCAGCAACAAAATTGAATCGGTATAAAAAAAACTACCAAAGAACAAAACCCCTGGGCCAGATGGATTTACCTCAGAATTTTATCAGACATACAGAGAAGACATAATACCCATTCTTCTTAAAGTTTTCCAAAAAATAGAAGAGATGGGAATACTCCCAAACTCATTCTATGAAGCCAATATCACCCTAATACCAAAACCAGGCAAAGACCCCACCAGAAAAGAAAACTACAGACCAATATCCTGGATGAACGTAGATGCAAAAATACTCAACACAATATTAGCAAACCGAATTCAAAAATACAGCAAAAAGATCATACACTATGACCAAGTGGGATTCATCCCAGGGATGCAAGGATGGTACAACATTCGAAAATCCATCATCATCCACCACATCAACAAAAAGAAAGACAAAAGACACATGATCATCTCTGTAGATGCTGAAAAAGCATTCGATAAAATTCAACATCCATTCATGATAAAAACTCTCAACAAAATGGGTATAGAGGGATAGTACCTCAACATAATAAAGGCCATGTATGATAAACCCACAGCCAACATTATACTGAACTGCGAGAAGCTGAAAGCTTTTCCTCTGCGATCGGGAACAAGCAGGGATGCCCACTATCCCCACTGTTACTCAACATAGTACTGGAGGTCCTAGCCATGGCAATTAGACAAAACAAAGAAATACAAGGAATCCAGATTGGTAAAGAAGAAGTTAAACTGTCACTAATTGCAGATGACATGATATTGTACATAAAAAACCCTAAAGACTCCACTCTGAAACTACTAGAGAATTCAGCAAAGTTGCAGGATACAAAATTAACACAAAGAAATCTGTGGCTTTCCTATACACTAACAATAAACTAATAGAAAGAGAAATCAGGAAGACTATTCCATTCACAATAGCATCAAAAAGAATAAAATACCTAGGAATAAACCTAACCAAGGAAGTGAAAACCTATACCCTGAAAACTGTAAGACACTCTTAAGAGAAATCAAAGAGGTCACTAACAAATGGAAACTTATCCCATGCTCCTGCCTAGGAAGAATTAATATCATCAAAATGGCCATCCTGCCCAAAGCAATATACAGATTCGATGCAATCCCTATCAAGCTACCAACAGCATTATTCAATGAACTAGAACAAATATTTCAAACATTCATATGGAAACACCAAAGACCCTGAATAGCTAAGGCAATCCTGAGAAGGAAGAATAAAGTGGGGGGGGGGGGAATCTCACTCCCCAACTTCAAGCTCTACTACAAAGCCACAGTAATCAAGGCAATCTGGTACTGGCACAAGAACAGAGCCACAGACCAATGGAAAAGAATAGAGACTCCAAACATTAACCCAAACATATATGGTCAACCAATATTCACTAAAGGGCCATGGACATACAATGGGGAAATGACAGTCTCTTCAACAGATGGTGCTGGCAAAACTGGACAGCTACATGTAAGAGAATGAAACTAGATCACTGTCTAACCCCATACACAAAAGTAAATTCGAAATGGATCAAAGACTTGAATGTAAGTCATGAAACCATAAAACTCTTAGAAAAAAACATAGGCAAAAATTTCATGGACATAAACATGAGTAACCTCTTCTTGAACATATCTCCCTGGGCAAGGGAAACAAACGCAAAAATGAACAAATGGGACTATATCAAGCTGAAAAGCTTCTGTACAGCAAAGGACACCATCAATAGAACAAAAAGGTATCCTACAGTATGGGAGAATACATTCGAAAATGACAGATCCGAGAAAAGGTTGACATCCAAAATACATAAAGAGCTCACACACCTCAACAAACAAAAAGCAAATAATCCAATTAAAAAATGGGCAGTGGAGCTGAATAGACAGTTCTCTAAAGAAGAAATTCAGATGGCTAACAGACACATGAAAAGATGCTCCACATCGCTTGTCATCAGAGAAATGCAAATTAAAACCACAAAGAGATATCATCTCACACCAGTAAGGATGGCTACCATCCAAAAGACAAACAACAACAAATGTTGGCAAAGTTGTGGAGAAAGGGGAACCCTCCTACACTGCTGGTGGAAGTGTAAATTAGTTCAACCATTGTGGAAAGCAGTATGGAGGTTCCTCAAAATGCTCAAAATAGAAATACCATTTGACCCAGGAATTCCACTTCTAGGAATATACCCCAAGAATGCAGCACTCCAGTTTGAAAAAGACAAATGCACCCCTATGTTTTTCACTGCACTATTTACAATAGCCAAGAAATGGAAGCAACCTAAATGTCCATCAGTAGATGAATGGATAAAGAAGATGTGGTACATATACACAATGAAATATTACTCAGCCATAAGAAAAAAACAGATCCTACCATTTGCAACAACATGGATGGAGCTAGAGGGTATTATGCTCAGTGAAATAAGCCAGGCAGAGAAAGACAAGTACCAAATGATTTCACTCATCTGTGGAGTATAAGAACGAAAGAAAACTGAAGGAACAAAACAGCAGCAGAAGCACAGAACCCAAGAATGGACTAAAAGTTACCAAAGGGAAAGGGACTGGGGATTACAGGTGGGAAGGGAGAGATAAGGGTGGGAAAAAAGGAAAGGGGGCATTACGATTAGCATGTATAGTGTGAGGGGGCATGGGGACGGCTGTGCAACACAGAGAAGACAAGTAGTGATTTTACAGCATCTTACTATGTTGATGGACAGTGACTGTGAATGGGGATGTGGGGGGGACTTGGTGAAGGGGTAAGTCTAGTAAACATAATATTCCTCATGTAATTGTAGATTAATCATACCAAAATAAAATTAAAAAAAAAGATGTCTACTGCTATTCTTCAGATAGTATCATTTAAGACCTTTAGTCTTTTAAGGTATTATGAATGGGCCAGAATTTTACACTCCAATTAGTTATTTCAACACAATAATTCGTGGGCAGTGTGCACATCATTTTTGACAATTTGTAATTTTCTACCAGTTACATCCCTGAAGAGGAGACACCCACTAAGGGATTTCTCAAGTTCTAGAAACAGGAAGTAATCCACCTATCTAACAGAATGAACTTCCATTTATTCTAGCTATGTTTTCAGCCCAATTTAAGGAATTAGATTCATTTATTATGAAGGGAGCACTAGAGAGTGTAAGGCTGGATGCACCGGGGTCTGATCAGACAACATTCCAGGGTCTGATCAGACAACATTCCAGAAGTTCCTAACTAGAGCCCTCCCCCAAGCTTGAGCTGTGGTGGTAGCTTTCCAGTACCTGTCTGGAGACCAATGAGAGACCTCCGCATACCCTAGGATACCCAATCCTCACACCACTGTAAATCTAGGTTCTGCCTCACCACCTTCCTTAAAAACTCCCCACCTTCCCTCCTGGGGGTGACTTCTCCAGCCTCCATTTATGTAGACTGGTAAACCTCGCCCAGGATTGCGCTCAAATAAACTGCCTGGCCCTTTATTGCCTCTCGTCACCTGCTTATTTGGGCTAAAATTTGTCTTACATTGGGTGCCAAAATCCAGGAAGGAGTGTGAGCATGGGGTCCTGACTGGCCACCAGCGACCCTACATCTCCTTCCCTGACCCAGGACCTCAGCCTGCTCTCCACTGCTTGGACTGCTTTCTGGTGAGTCCCTCAGTTTTCCCCAGTCTGTTTCCCTTCCTAACCCGTTTTCACCTGGTCCATTCAAAATTGTAGCTATGTCCATGTTGGGGCATCTGGCTCCTGGGCATCCAGCCCACCCTCTGCGGGCATCCAGTCCACCCCTGGCCCTGCATTGTGGGAGATGTCCCTCACCCAAGCTCCCAGGATGTCTCCCCTGACTTGGTGTGCTTGGGATGCTGGGCTCTCTTCTCAGCAGGATTAGTTGGGGAGGTGATGCAGACATGGGGAACCAGCCCTCAAAAGAGGAGGCCCAGACCCCATTGTGGTGTCTCATTTCTAATTTGGCTAATCTATATTTGTCCCAGGAAGTTTGCAAATGGAAGCTGGTCTTCCTTTGCTCTCAGGCCTGGCCTCAATATCCCTTGGACAATCAATCTTGCTGGCCCCCTGAGGGAACTTTCGATTTTGGCCTCCTCACCAACTTGACTGATTATTGCCACCGGAGTGGAAAGTGGAGTGATATCCCATATGTGCAGGCCTTTGGGACTTTGTGCACCTACCCAGAACTATGTGTTAAGTGTACGCCTTCCCAAGTTTTGTTAGCCCAGGCCTCCGCCAAGGACCGCCAATCTCTGCCACTCCTATTACTGGGAGGCCCTTCTGTGACAGACTCAGCAGAAGATCTCAGCTACCCCCCTTCCCACCCCTCCCTCCAGGTCCACCATGGGGGCCAGTTCCCTTCCTCAATGTTCATGTCCTCATCCTGCCCCCCCACCTTCTCTCTCTCTCCACCATCTTGTTCCCCTTCTCTTCTGGTCTCTCCACCAACTTGTTCCCCTTCTCTTCCGATCTCTCCACCATCTTGTTACCCTTCTCTTCCAGTCTCTCCACCATCTTGTTCCCCATCTCTTTGAGTTTCTCCACCATCTTGTTCCCCTTCTCTTCTGGTCATGCTGCCATCTTGCTCCACAGGTGCTGACTCCACTTCAGATAAAACGTATAAAACTCCCCCATATCCAGGTCGCCAGCCTGCAAGTTCTGCACCGATTCCTACATTGTATCCCCCACTACCAAGGTCCCCTCCTCTCTCCCCTCCTTCAAGCCTCCTTACTCACCACAGCTAGCTCCCAAATGGTCTAGCCCACCTGTAACCCACTGTAAGTCACCGTGGTCTCTAGCTCATGTGATGGCTCCTCTGAGGAAGTAGCGGGGGCTGAAGGGGTGGTGCAGGTTCATGTTCCCTTTTCCCTGGAAGACTTGTCCCAAGTAGAACAGCACTTGGGGTCCTTCTCCTCCAACCCCGTAATGTTCGCTAAACAGTTTAAATATCTCACTCGAGCTTACAAGCTCACCTGGAACGATGTACATGTAGTCCTCCAATCCACTCTAAACCTGGAAGAATATGACCATGTCACAGTGGTGGCACAGCACTGTGCCAATGAGGCCCATGCCACAGATGAACAGGAACCTATGGGCAGGGAGGTTGTTCCTCTACAGGAACCCCTGGAGATTATAGTTCTCCCGAGGGTGAGGCATGCTAGGATCACATGGTTCGCTACTTGTTAGCAGGTATAAACAAAACGGCCCAAAAGGCCATCAATTACAATAAGCTTAGGGAGATTACCCAGAGGCCTGATGAAAACCTGTCATAATTCCTCAAGCGAGTCAAGGAAACCCTAGGGGCTTTTGCTAAGATTGACCTGGCCTCAGCGTTGGGTTCCTCTCTCCTGGCCATGCATTTTATAACTCATTCAGCTCCTGACATCAGGCTCAAGCTTAAAAAAGCTTAGGATGGTACCCAGACCCCACTAGGAGACCTGGTAGATACAGCATTTGAGGTTTTTCATTCCTGAGGATGAGAGCGAGAAGAGGTCAGCTGCCCAAATGGCAGAACAGACTCACACCATAATAGCTGCCCTGCGGCCAGCTCGTGGAGATCATCAGGGTGTCCCTGAAGATCAACTCGAACCTCTGGGCCCTTGTTTTCAGCGTGGCAAAGAAGGGCACTGGGCACAGAAGTGCCCCAACAAACCACGCAGACTGACCAGACCGTGCCCCAGCTGTGGTAAGCAAGGTCATTGGAAAGTGGACTGTCCACTAGGGGGTGGTCCTCCACCCATGGTAGAGCCCTGTGGGGGGCAGATGCCCTCGAAAGACTACCCCTCAGACCTGTTGGGCATCCTCAAAAATTGAAGATGCCTGGACTTGGACACTAGGGCCAATGTGTGGGTAGCAGGTAAGCCCATCTCCTTCTTGGTGGACATGAGGGCTACCTACTCTGTTCTCCTCTCCTTTAAAAGGCTTTTATACCCTGCCAGGGTCTCCATAGTTGGGGTCATGGGAACCCATTCCAAGCCTTTAGGGATGGGCCCAGTGGCCTTCACTTTTCAAGGCATCCCATTTACCCATTCCTTTCTGGTCATGCCTTCTTGTCCTACCCCTCTATTAAGACTGGATCTGCTCTGTAAGTTAGGAGCCTCTATTTCTCTCCCACGTTTTGAATTCTTAGGTTCCCTCATTGCTTTAGTTAGCGAAGGAGGGCTGGACGACAGGGACCTGAGTCTCCCATCTCCCTGGATGGCTGTCATTCCTGTCGTGTGGGACATCTCCAGCCCTGCAGTGGCAACCCACCATACCTGTTTTAATACGCCTTAAAGACCCATCCTGCTTCCCTTCTCGGCCTCAATTTCCTATTTCACAGGCTTACCAAAGGGGACTACAGCCTATTCTTAATCACCTGCTCTCGCAGGGGCTTTTAGTGCCAGCTAACTCTCCATGCAATACTCCCATCTTGCCGCTTAAAAAGCCTTCTGGAGCTTATCGGCTCATTCAAGACCTCTGAATAATTAATGAAGCTGTTATTCCCATACACCTAGTAGTGCCTAACCCATATACTCTTCTGTCTCAGGTCCCTTCCAGTACCTCTCATTTTACTGTACTAGACCTTAAAGATGCCTTTTCCACTATACTTCTCTACTCAGACTTGCAGCTGCTATTTGCCTTCACGTGGAAGGACCCTGACACCTGTCAATCTAGACAATTGATCTGGACAGTTCTATCTCAAGGTTTTAGAGATAGCCCCCATCTTTTTGGACAGGCCTTGGTGGAAGACCTCTCATGACATTCAATGGGTTAGAGTACCCTCCACCAATACATAGATGATATTTTACCTTGCAGCCCCTCAGAGGAGGCCTCGGTTCTGGACACCACACCCCTTCTTAATATCCTGGCAGATATGAGATACAGAGTATCCCCTGCCAAAGCACAGCTGTCTATACCCCAGGTTACATACCTCAGGCTAACTCTAACTCCCACCATTAAAGCCCTAATGGTGGACCAAGCGGCTGCAATTAAAGCTCTCTTGCCATCTACTTCACGAGCTGAGATACTTTCCTTTCTAGGATTAGTAGGGTTTTTCAGACACTGGGTGCCTAAATTTTCCCTTCTGTCCAGACCACTTTATGCAGCTGCCACAGAGACCCATACTGGGCCACTAAATGCCCCCACCGAGGTGGCTTCTCCTTACAATCAGTGGTGGGACGCGTTGCTCTCATCCCCCTGTTGGTGCACCCCGATTTAACTAGGCCCTTTACCCTATATACAGTAGAGAGGGCAGGGGTGGCAACTATAGTGCTGGTACAGCCAGTGGGGTCAGGGTACCATCCTGTTGTCTTTCTCTCCAAACAGCTGGATACCACCACCAGGGAGTGGCAGCCTTGCCTCCGAGTCCTGGCAGCTGTGGGAAGTCTGGCCCGAGAAGCCCTGAAATTATCTCTCCAACAGCCCATTGCTGTATATTCCCCACACTGGTTACATGATCTTTTGAGTCATAAATACCTGGATTCCTTGAGTCCTTCAAGAGTACAGGAATTCCATCTTCTGTTCATTGAACATCCACAGGTAACCCTACAAGTCTCTCCACCCCTTAACCTAGCCCCCTTGCTTTCCATCAGCGATCAGACGGATCAGTGCACTCATTCCTGTGTAGACATCTTAGAAAACCTAGAGAGGGCCTACAAAACGTACCCCTCAAAGACCCTGACTTGACATTTTTCATGGACAGAAGCTCGGTGAAAGGGAGTGACAGGGTGTGAAGGGAAGCCTATGCAGTGCTGACTCTGCCACATGTGATAGAAGCAAACCTACTCCCATTTGGGACTACCTACCAGAAAGCTGAATTAGTGGCTCTTACCCGGGTGTTACAGCTGGCAGCTGGGAAGAGGGCCACAATTTATACTGACTCTAAATATGCCTTCCTAATTATACACACTCATGCTGTGATTTGGAAGGAAAGGGGCTTCCTCACCACTAAGAGAACCCCAATCATCAACAACAGGGCTATCAGCCACCTGCTACAGGCCCTAAAGGACCCCAAGGAAGTGGCCATCATGCATTGTAAGGGACATCAGACTGGAAATGATCCAGTAACCAGGGGTAATGCATTGGCAGATGCCACGGCCCGACAGTTAACATCTGGGTCTAACCAACCCTCTGTGCTGTTTCTTTCCCCCTCTCTAGTGCCCCAGTACCCCAATGAGGAACGATGACTGCTTCTACATCAAGGGGGGACATTGAGGGATCAGAGATGGATATAACTCGGGGGATGAATTGCCCTCCCCCAAGCCCAAGGCAGAGACGTCATATCCACAATTCATCAGTTTCTACACATTGGACCGGAGGCCATGCACCGATTTCTCTCCCCTATAATTTCCCCTTATGGTCTCTGCAAGACAACAGATCAGGTGCACCAGACCTACACTACTTGTCATCGCATCTCATCTCAAGGTGCTCCTCCAGATGCCAATCTCCCTTCAAGGGGGTAGGTTTCTCTGGAGCAACCACACCCTTACCCAGTGTATCAGCAACACCATGGTAGGGCCCTGCTTTTCAGTGATGCTAGTTCCCCAATTGACGTTATACAACAAACCTGAGGTAAAGCCGGCTCTAGATGGATGGTCTATGTATCCGGGAGCTAGGCAAAAGAGGGCTGTCTTCCTACCCATACTAGTAGGACTAAGTCTGGTCACTGCAGTAGCCGCAGCCGCCACAGGGGCAGGAGTGTTAGGCCATAGCCTAGTCAGCTCTCAAGGTCTCACAAGTCAACTGGCAGCATTAGATGATAGAGTGAGCCTGACCCTGGGAGAAACCTCAGCCTCTCTTATTCTCTCCAGTGGCAGCTTACTTCCCTTGTGCAAGTCACCCTTCAAAATAGGCGGGCTTTAGATCTGCTTACCACAGAAAAGGGCGGAACCTGTATTTTCCTACAACAAGAATGCTGTTACTATATCAATGTTTCCAGAACTCTAGAACAAAGTGTTAAAAAATTACAAGAACTACAAAAAGACCTCCACAAAACACGAGTTTCAGAAGGTGGCCCTTATGGGTGACTTCAGTCCCCTTTGATGGCCTGGCTAATGCCTCTGCTAGTCCTCTTAATAACAGTTTGCGGGTTACTCTTAATTGCCTCATGTGTTTTCAAGTTCCTTCAACAGCGCACAGCAGAAATGTCACAATAAAGGTCCATCAACTGTTACTGCACAAGTACTCGCCCCTTCCAACTTGGCCTCCTCTAGTCATCAACCAGCCTTAACCACCCCGCCCCCCATGATGCCCCCCTGTCAGCTGGAAGCAGCCAGATCAAGTCAGCACCCATTATGACCAAAAGGCTGGAATGTACGGCTGGAGGCACTGGGGGAATGGGTGAACCCACTGGACAGGCCCAGGCCTCACCAAATAAGGTGAAGAGATCAACAAGTTCTGGTCTGACAACATTCCAGGGTCTGTTCGGACAACATTCCAGAAGTTCCTAACTAGAGCCCTCCCCCAAGCTCGAGGAGTGGTGGTAGCTTTCCAGTACCTGTCTAGAGACCAATGAGAGACCTCCGCATACCCTAGACTAGCCAATCCTCACACTGCTGTAAATCTGGGCTCTGCTCCCCTCCCCACCTTCCTTAAAAACTCCCCACCTTCCCTCCTGGGGGTGACTTCTCCAGCCTCCATTTATGTAGACTGGTGAACATTGCCTGGGATTGCGCTCAAATAAACTGCCTGGCCCTTTGTTGCCTCTCGTCACCTGCATATTTTTGCTAGAATTTATCTTACAGAGAGCCGTAAATAAAAGAGTAATATAGACTTCATATTGTTTACTTATAAGAAGAGAAAAGAAAGAGAAATAAAACATGTAGTACTTATGTCAAATATTAGTAGTTGAGGATTTTGTTTTGAATAGTTGTTTTGGGTCCTCTATAGGTTCACAGGCATACTCGAGTTCTCAAATTTTGGTGTCCTGTGAAATGGGTTTTTCTTTATCTGTGTTGTCTGGGAGGTCTTGGGAGTTTTTCCAGGCCATTATTCTGGAGCGGTGAATCCAAGCCTACATACCTGTGACTTTGACAGCAGTAGGAGAAGACAGTATAACAGACTGGCCCTTCCAGACTGGATTAAGAGTTGGAGAATTAAAAGGAATTTTCTTAATTAGGACTTCATCTCCTGGTTCAAAGAGGGCTTCCCCAGGGATTCTGTTCTGTCCTTTAGTTAGATTATGAAGGAGTGCCTGGAATTTAGCAAGGTGTGTCACATATTGGATTATCTCTGTGACTTCTTTGTCCATGATTAAATCATTCCTTAAGAAAGGTCTCCCATGGAGCATTTCAAAGGGGCTTAACTCTGAAATTTTTGGAGGATTTCTTGTTCTTATTATGGCTAAAGTTAGTAGGTCAGGCCAGATTAAGTGAGTTTCTTGTGACAGCTTTCTTAGGTGTCTTTTAATAATGTCATTAGTTTTTTCTACTTTACCTGAGGATTGTGGCTTACAGGCACAGTGTAAATTATACTGAATACCAAGGGCCAGGGACACTCCTTGAGTCACAGCTGCTTTAAATGCTGGGCCATTGTTATTTTGCAACGTTTGGGGTATCCCGCATCAGGGAATAATTTCGTGTAAGAGTATTCTCACTACTTCCTTTGCTTATTCAGTTTTACAGGGGAAGGTCTCGACCCATCCTGTGAATGTATCTATCTACACAAGGAGATATTGGAATATTTTTTCTATGGGCATATGTGTAAAACCTATTTGCCAGTCCTCTTCTGGGTATCTGCCTCCTCATTGTAACCCAGGAGGAATGGCTTTTCTATTCAATGAAATAACTTCTTTGACAGATATCACAAGCTTTAGTGATTTGCTCTATGGCCTTTAATAAACTACCACCTGCAAAAATACTTTTGGCCATCTCATAGGTATTTTCTATACCTACATGGAAAGTCTGATGTAAAGTTTTAAGAATGTTCCATTCTGTACTCTGAGGTAAGTAAATTTTCTCATCCTCCACCTGAAGTCAACCAGAGGAAGGAGAGAACCACCTTTGGATAGGCCTTCTTGCAGCTCTTTTTTACTATAGCTGGGGATAATATCACCTGGCACACCTGTCCATAAGAGAGGGGTTTGGATAGGTGCCTTACAAGTCTCTCAAGCTGCCTCTTTGGCTTTTGTATCAGCTTGCCTGTTTCCTTCTTTTATGCATCCATTCCTTTCTGGGAGCCTCTGCAGGGAATAACTGCTACCTCTTTAGGCTCATGCACAGCTTGTATTAGCTGGTTAATCTCATTATGGTATTTGATATGGGAACCTTCAGAATTTAAAAACTCTCTTTCCTTCCATATGGCTGCATGGGCATGCAGCACTAGGTAGGCATACTTAGAGTCAGTATATATATTGACTCTTTTTCCTTTCCCTATTTCAAGGGCCCTAGTGAGAGCTATTAATTCTGCCAGCTGGGCACTCATGCCCGGCGGAAGTGGTTGGCACTCGATAGTATCCCACAGAGTGACAACTGCATAGCCAGCTTTCCACTGGCCCTGCTCAATAAAGGAGCTGCCATCTGTGAAGAGGACAAGCTCTGGGTTCTCTAAGGGGGTGTCTTTTAGGTGTTCTCTGGCAGAATAGTTTAGGGCAAGGACCTGTTGGCAGTTATGTTCAGGACCTTTGTTCATGGATTCAGGTAGAAAAGTGGCTGGGTTTAGGGTGGAGCATGTCTGCAGTTGGGTGACAGGGCCCTCAAGGAGGAGTGACTAATATTTTAGAACCTGCTGTCTGACAGCCACAGGTCTCCCTGGGTGTTCAATAAGCTGGTGATATTATGGGGTGCATACACTATCAAGTCTCTTCTCAGGTTCAGTTTTGTGGCTTCAGGTATGAGCAGGGCTATGGCTGCCACAAACCTCAGACAGTGTGGCCAGCCCTTAGCTACTGGGTTTAATTCCTTGCTTAGATAGGCTATGGGCTGCTGCATTTATCCTCGAGGTTGAGTTAGTACTCCCAGTGCCACTCTTGATCTCTGAGTAACAAATAGGTTAAACTGTTTTCCAGTGGGTGGGCTTAAGGCGGGGCCTGGAGCAGGGCTTTCTTCAAAGCCTCATAAGCTTTAATCACATCAGGTTCCCACTGGAGTTTCATGGTGCCTTCTTTTGGGGCTTCTTTAAGGAGTTGGTAGAGGGGTTTGGCTCACTCCCCATATCTTGGGACCCAAATTCTGCAATACCCAGTGATGACCAAGAATCCCCTCAGGTGCCTGATAGTAGAGGACAATGGGTGGTGGAGAATGGGCTGAATTCCATCTTCCTTCAGGGCTGCAATTCCCTGAGAGAGATTAAGGCCCAGATATTTTATTTGCTGCTAACAGGTCTGTGCTTTTTGGTGAGAAACCTTATAGCCACAATCAGCTAGAAAGTTCAGTAATCTCTGAGTACTTTCCTGACACTCTGTCTCTGTGGTGGTGCAGAGAAGTATATCATCCACATATTGGATGGTTTCTGCCTCCCTTGAATCAAAGGAGGCCAGGTCCTTGTCTAAGACCCGCCCAAATAGATGTAGGCTCTCTTTGATTCCCTGCGGCAAAACTGTCCAGGTTAATTGAGCTGAGGGACTTACAGGATCCTCAAAAGCAAAGAGAAACTGGGATTCAGGTGCAAGTGGGATGCAAAAGAAAGCATCTTTCAGGTCTAGCACAGTAAACCATGCTGCTCCCTCAGGAATCCTGGATAACAGGGAATAGGGATTAGGTACTACAGGATGTAGGGGCACAACTACTTCGTTAATGACTCACAGGTCTTGTACAAGGTGACAGCTTCCATCTGGCTTTTGCACTCCTAATATGAGAGTGTTGCAAGGACCGTTACAGGCTATCAAGAGGCCTTGAGTTTTTAGCTTATTGATAAGTGGTTTCAAGCCTTCACAAGCTTCTGGTTTTAAGGGATACTGTCTTTTATGAGGAAAGTGATTAGGATCTTTAAGATGAATATGTACTGGTTGGGCTGATTTTGCTCCTCCAATGATTCTGTTAGTTGCCAGACCTCAGGATTAATGTCTACTTCCACTAGGGGAAGACATTTGTCATCTCTCTCTATGTTCATATGTACAGAGGCTTGTACTTTATAAAGTATATCATGGCCTAGAAGTGGCGTCGGCCTTTCTGGGACCACTAGGAAGGCATGGGCGAACAGCACTGAGTCCCATTCACAACTTAAAGACTGAGTAAAATATTTGGTCATGGCTACCCAGCTACACCTCTAATAGTAGTTGACTGGGAGGAGGGGGGACCAGGATTATGGAGGAGGACTGAATAGGCAGCTCCTGTATTGAGCAGGAAATTGATGGTGTGGCCTTCTACAGAGAGAATCACCAGGGGCTCCTGTGGGGTTATGATGGTGACAGGAGCCAGCATGGGTGGCCCCTGGCCCTTTCAGTCCTGACCACATTGTTGCATGTTCAACCCCAGTTGCCTACACCTCTGAGGGCAGTCTCGCTTCCAGTGGTCTTCTTGACAGAGTGGGCAGGATGTTGGTGGTTTGGAGCACCAACCCATAGGACACTCTCACTTAAAATGCCCCTCTGCCACAGAGGAAACAAGCCACCCAGTGCCCAGTCCCTTGGGCCGGTCTCCCTTTCTCCAACCTTGGAGGCACAAAGTTGACTCTCTGTAAGTTTATTGCTAATACCTCTGCCTTTCAATTGTCTCTCCTGTCCCGATCCCTCTTTTCCTCCTTGTCTCTATTATCAAAAACTGAGTTGGCGACCTTCAGGAGGCTTTTCAGATTTTGTTCTGGGCCATATGTCAATTTTTGTAACTTCCTCCTGATATCTGGGGCCGACTGGTGACAAATTTATCCTTAAGAATATCCTGGCCCTCTGGGGACTCTGGGGACATATAAGTATGCTTCATCAGTGCCTCCCTGAGCCACTCCAGAAAGGCTGAGGGGCTTTCTTTTCCTTCCCACATTACAGCTGATAATTTAGAGTAATTTATAGGTTTTACTCGTGCTCTTTTCAGCCCTTCTAAAATACAAATTATAAAGTGGTTTCCGTACCAGTTATCAGCATCATCTGTATCTTGGGGCAACTCTGGGTCAGTGAATAGCACTGCCTGACAGTCAGTGGGGACTCGGGTTAATTCCTCTGGAGATTTGCCATCCACATTTACAGTGTACCATTGATCTCCAAACTCTAAATCTCTGATTATTTTTTCTTTCTCCCCTCCAGTAAGGGTTTGGTTCAGTATAAGTATAACATCCTTCCAAGCCATTTCAAAAGTTAACATAAGCCCTTGGAAGGCTTCTATGTACTTGTATGGGTCATCAGAAAATTTACCCATGTCCTGTTTAATTTGCCTCAGGTCTTGGAGGGAGAAGGGGACATGGACCTGAGCTGGTCCCCACTCTCCATTGGCTACTTCATGTAAGGGCAATAAAGATGGGTATAACTGTCTTTTCTTCACCCCATGGGAAGCCTGGTGGGGTGATTGGGTCCATGATGCTTGGGGTGGTATTTCTCCTGTGGTCTGACTTTTAGAGTTCTTGGCAAGTGGACTTAGATCTCAGTACGGTGGGCATGGCAGAGCCAATAGAAGGTAATTAGGGTTTGAGTAGGGTCTTGAATTAATCCACCATTTTGGCATAGTCCTTTACTTTCCCTAAGGGCAAAAAAGGCCTGTATATATGGGATTTCTGACCAATTCCCTTTCTTGTGGTAAAATAACTCTAGCTGCATGATCTTGTTGTACAGTAAACTTCCTTCAGGGGGCCAGGCCTCTCCGTCAGAGAGTTTGTATTAAGGCCAGGCTTGTGTGCAGAAGAAGATAAGGCACTTCTTCTTGAGGGTTGGAGGATCAAATTGCTCCCAGTTCTTCAGAATGCATGCCAGAGGCATGTCTGGCTTTAACCTTGATTCTCCCATCTGAAAGAGAGAGAAACAAGTGTCCAACACCTGATCAGCCTCTCTCTCCATGAGGGCATCCTCTCACCTTGGAGCCTAAGTGACAGTGGTCAATCACCCCCTCTGCTGGGCGTACTGGACTTAAGCACTCCATACCAGCATGGCCTGCACCTTGCCTTGATTCCCCTCTTGCCTTCCCAATCAGCAAGAGTCTCCTCAGAGCTCTGGATTTAGTGGGACCTTACTAGCGTGCTCCTACTTTATACTTTTTGGGAGTTTTAATCTACATCCTAGTTTTCTCTGCACAAGCTTTAGCCATCTCTTGAGCGTTCCCTGCCTGTCTGATAAGTGCAGGCACTGTGTGACCTCTTGCTGCCTGTGCCTTGGTCAGAGTCACAAGCCTGTTTTGCTTCCTTGGGGCCACAGAAAATGAAATGCCTAGCCCCAGGATGACTACCTCTAAGGAAGGAAGATCTATAGAATAGAGCCATGGATAGAGTTTAAATGGGGTCATTTACATGTACAGTTATGGAGGAGGGGTGCCTATACTCAAACACCAGTTTCTGCCAGTGTCTGGAAATTATTTAGCCAGTAACCCACTATAACAAGTCTGATCTGTTAGCCAAGAGATCACGGTCAGCTGCACCTCTCACATATGCAGCAACCTAGCCAGGTGTTCACTCAGCGCCATCAGATCAATCGGTCAGAGCCAAGATACAAGGACCACTGTCTACTCATCTGGTTGGCCCCTGGAGTCCACAGATTAGGGTAGGAAAGTAGGAAATCAGCTCAGCCACTCCCTGAAATTCACATCCATCCAGAGGCGGGGTATCAAGGAGTGGCAGACACCAAGAAACCTTTCACCCAAGACTTAAGTCTGGTAGCCAATGTTAATCATCTTTTAAGTGGCTAATGGGTGCCCAGACACATTTTTTTTTAGATAATTATTTTTTACTGAAGGGTAGTTGACACACAGTATTACATTAGTTTCAGGTGTACAACACAGTGATTCAACACTCATATACATGTTAATTCTAGGTACCAGCTATCACAATACCAAGTTGTTACAATATTTTGACTACATCCAGGTTACTTATTTATTTTACAATTGGAAGTGTGTACTTTTTGTGTGTGTGTCTGTGAGGGCATCTCTCCTATTTATTGATCAAATGGTTAACAACAATAAAATTCTGTATAGGGGACTCAATGCTCAATGTATAATCATTAATCCACCCCAAGCCTAATTTTCATCAGTCTCCAATCTTCTGAAGCATAACGAACAAGTTCTTACATGGAGAACAAATTCTTACATAGTGAATAAGTTACATGGTGAATAGTACAAGGGTAGTTATCACAGAAACTTTCGGTTTTGATCATGCATTATGAACTATAAACAGTCAGTTCAAATATGAATATTCGTTTGATTTTTATACTTGATTTATATGTGGATACCACATTTCTCTCTTTATTATTATTATTTTTAATAAAACGCTGAAGTGGTAGGTAGATGCAAGATAAAGGTAGAAAACATAGTTTAGTGTTGTAAGAGAGCAAATGTAGATGATCAGGTGTGTGCCTGTAGACTATGTGTTAATCCAAGTTAGACAAGGGCAATAAAATATCCACGGATGCAGAAGATTTCTCTCAGAAAGGGGGGAGGGAGGTTCTAAGCCTCACCTCTGTTGATCCCCATTTTCTCACCTGATGGCCCCCCTGAGACTGTGCCTGTCTTAGGTTGTTCCTCCCTTGAGGAATCTTAACCATCTCTGGCTAACCAGTCATCTTCCAGGGCCATACAGGGAAAATGTAAAGTTCGTAAGTGAGAGAGAAGCCTTATTGTTTGAAAAGGTTAGTTTTTTACTTCTTTGCATATTTATGCCATGTGGCTTCTATGCCCAGCATTTGTCTTGAGGTATCTTTACCACTTGGAAGAATTGTGATACACGGTAAATTCGATATGAGGCACGAATTCTATTTAGGGGTTGTAATTAGGAAGGAAGAAGAAAAGTTATAGAAGTAGCACGTGGAAGAAAACATGGGAAGATTGATTATTTCTTTAACATATGTTCTTGTATAGTAACTTCAGCATGTATAGGTTTTAAACTACTAATTAAATTGCACACACACATTAACATAATAGGAATACAGTTACATAAACAAAGCAGACCTATAATTACCAGCCATCTCCAGTGAAACCAAGAAAACCAGTTAGGCACCTTAGGCATTTGTGAAAACTTATCTATGATATGGTGGATATTGTCCAACTGAACTTGAACAGTCTGAGAGAAATCAGACAAATTAAAACAACCCATTCCTGTGGGCTGTTCACAACCCATATGTTCCTTTAACAGTAAATAGTCTGTAGTTGTAAGATTTTGGAGCTCTACAATTTGCACTTCTCCTAATTCTTGGTTGAGTTCCAACAGTTTAGATCCAGTCAAATTTGTTGTTTTGCTGTATGCACAGGCCAGCTTAGATATTTCCTTCTTCATTCCTATGGCAAGTCCAGGAACTGGTGGGATGAGTGCATCTACAGCTGTAGCAGCGTGTGGATCTTTGTTGGGGTTTTTTGATGATCATCTTCTGGCATGAGTCTTCCAGATAGTGCTGATGTTGGAAGTTCTTTTTCATATCGTATCTTAGTTCAATTTCAGGGTAGCCAAATTAGGCTTTGATCCGCTGTATAAGCACAAACAAACCCTTTGCCAACACTTTTATATGCCCTTTATACCATTGTGTAGAAGTCATTGGAGGTCACCACACAGGAACTGCTTTTTTTTTTTGTTATCATTAATCTACACTTACATGATGAATATTATGTTTACTAGGCTCTCCCCTATACCGGGTGCCCCCTATAAACTCCTTTACAGTCACTGTCCATCAGCATAGCAAAGTGTTGTAGAGTCACTACTTGTTTTCTCTGTGTTGTACAGCCCTCCCCTTTCTCCCACACCCCCATGCATGCTAATCTTAATACCCTCCTTCTTCTTTCCCCTCCCTTATCCCTCCCTACCAAGCCATCCTCCCCAGTCCCTTTCCCTTTGGTACCTGTTAGTCCATTCTTGAGTTCTGTGATTCTGCTGCTGTTGTGTTCCTTCAGTTATTCCTTTGTTCTTATACTCCACAGATGAATGAAATCATTTGGTATTTCTCTTCCTCTGCTTGGCTTATTTTGCAGAGCATAATACCCTCTAGCTCCATCCATGTTGCTGCAAATGGTAGGATATGCCCTTTTCTTATGGCTGAGTAGTATTCCATTGTGTATATGTACCACATCTTCTTTATCCATTCATCTATTGATGGACATTTAGGTTGCTTCCAATCCTTGGCTATTGTAAATAGTGCTGCGATAAACATAGGCATGCATCTGTATTTCTCAAACTTGATTGCTGCATTCTTAGGGTAAATTCCTAGGAGTGGAATTCCTGGGTCAAATGGTAAGTCTGTTTTGAGCATTTTGATGTACCTCCATACTGCTTTCCACAACGGTTGAACTAATTTACATTCCCACCAGCAGTGTAGGAGGGTTCCCCTTTCTCCACAGCCTCACCAACATTTGTTGTTGTTTGTCTTTTGGATGGCAGCCGTCCTTACTGGTGTGAGGTGATACCTCATTGTAGTTTTAATTTGCATTCCTCTGATAACAAGCGATGTGGAGCATCTTTTCATGTGCCTGTTGGCCATCTCCATTTATTTTTTAGAGAACTGTCTGTTCAGTTCCTCTGCCCATTTTTTAATCGGGTTATTTGTTTTTTGTTTGTTGAGGCGTGTGAGCTCTTTATGTATTCTGGACGTCAAGCCTTTATTGGATCTGTCATTTTCAAATATATTCTCCCATACTGTAGGGTTCCTTTTTGTTCTATTGATGGTGTCTTTTGCTGTACAGAAGCTTTTCAGCTTAATATAGTCCCACTTGTTCATTTTTGCTGTTGTTTTCCTTGCCCGGGGAGATATGTTCAAGAAGAGGTCACACATGATTATGTCTAAGAGGTTTTTGCCTGTTTTTTTCCAAGAGTTTAATGGTTTCATGACTTACATTCAGGTGTTTGATTCATTTTGAGTTTAATTTTGTATATGGGGTTAGGCAATGTTCCAGTTTCATTCTCCTACATGTAGTTGTCCAGTTTTGCCAGCACCATCTGTTGAAGAGACTGTCATTTCACCATTGTATGTCCATGGCTCCTTTATCAAAAAGTAATTGACCATATATGTCTGGGTTAATGTCTGGATTCTCTAGTGTGTTCCACTGGTCTGTGGCTCTGTTTATGTGCCAGTACAAAATTGTCTTGATTACTATGGCTTTATAGTAGAGCTTAAAGTTGGGGAATGAGATCCCCTCTACTTTATTCTTCTTTCTCAGGATTGCTCTGGCTATTCGGGGTCTTTGGTGTATCCATATGAACTTTTGAATCATTTTTTCCAGTTCATTGAAGAATGTTGCTGGTAGTTTCATAGGGATTCAATCAAATCTGTATATTGCTTTGGGCAGGATTTTCATTTTGATGACATTAACTCTTCCTAGCCACGAGCATGGGATGAGTTTTCATTTGTTAGTGTCCCCTTTAATTTCTCTTAAGAGTGACTTGTAGTTTTCAGAGTATAAGTCTTTCACTTCTTTGGTTAGGTTTATTCCTAGGTATTTTTTTTTATGCGATTGTGAATGAAGTTGTTTTCCTGATTTCTCTTTCTATTGGTTCATTGTTAGTGTATAGGAAAGGCACAGATTTCTGTGTGTTGATTTTGTATCCTGCAACTTTGCTGTATTCCGATATCAGTGCTAGTAGTTTTGGGGGGGAGTCTTTAGGGATTTTTATGTATAGTATCATGTCATCTGCAAATAGTGACAGTTTAACCTCTTCTTTACCAATCTGGATTCCTTGTATTTCTTTGTTTTGTGTGATTGCCATGGCTAGGACCTCCAGTACTATGTTAAATAACAGTGGGGAGAGTGGGCATCCCTGTCTAGTTCCCAATCTCAGAGGAAAAGCTTTCAGCTTCTCGCTGTTAAATATAATGTTGGCTGTGGGTTTATCATAGATGGCCTTTATTATGTTGAGGTACTTGCCCTCTATTCCCATTTTGCTGAGAGTTTTTATCATGAATGGATGTTGAACTTTGTCAGATACTTTTACAGCATCTATGGAGATGATCATGTGGTTTTTGTCTTTATTTTTGTTGATGTGGTGGATGATGTTGATGGACTTTCAAATGTTGTACCATCCTTGCATCCCTGGGATGAATTCCACTTGGTCATGATGTATGATCCTTTTGATGTATTTTTGAATTCTGTTTGCTAATATTTTGTTGAGTATTTTTGCATCTACGTTCATCAGGGATATTGGTCTGTAGTTTTCTTTTTTGGTGGGGTCTTTGCTGGTTTTGGTATTAGGGTGATGTTAGCTTCATAGAATGATTTTGGGAGTATCCCCTCCTCTTCTATCTTTTGGAAAACTTTAAGGAGAATGGGTATTATGTCTTCCCTGTATGTCTGATAAAATTCTGAGGTGAATCCATCTGGCCCGGGGGTTTTGTTCTTTGGTAGTTTTTTGATTACCGCTTCAATTTCATTGCTGGTAATTGGTCTGTTTAGATTTTCTGTTTCTTTCTGGGTCAGTCTGGGAAGGTTGTATTTTTCTAGGAAGTTGTCCATTTCTCCTAGGTTTCCAAGCTTGTTAGCATATATGTTTTCATAGTACTCACTAATAATTCTTTGTATTTCTGTGGGGTCCGTCGTGATTTTTCCATTCTGATTTCTGATACTGTTGATTTGTGTTGACTCTCTTTTCCTCTTAATAAGTCTGGCTAGAGGCTTATCTATTTTGTTTATTTTCTCGAAGAACCAGCTCTTGGTTTCATTGATTTTTGCTATTGTTTTATTCTTCTCAATTTGATTTATATATATATATATTTCTTCTCTGATCTTTATTATGTCCCTCCTTGTGCTGACCTTAGGCCTCATTTGTTCTTCTTTGTCCAATTTCAATAATTGTGACATTAGACCATTTATTTGGGATTGTTCTTCCTTTTTTAAATATGCCTGGATTGCTATATACTTTCCTCTTAAGACTGCTTTTGCAGTGTCCCACAGAAGTTGGGGCTTAGTGTTGTTGTTGTAGTTTGTTTCCATATATTGCTGGATCTCCATTTTGATTTGGTCATTGATCCATTGATTATTTAGGAGCGTGTTGTTAAGCCTCCATGTGTTTGTGAGCCTTTTTGCTTTCTTTGTACAGTTTATTTCTAGTTTTTGCCTTTGTGGTCTGAAAAGTTGGTTGGTAGGATTTCAATCTTTTGGAATTTACTGATGCTCTATTTGTGGCCTAGTATGTGGTCTATTCTGGATAATGTTCCATGTGCACTGGAGAAGAATGTGTATCCTGTAGCTTTTGGATGTTGAGTTCTGTAGATGTCTATTAGGTCCATCTGTTCTAGTGTGTTATTCATTGCCTCTGTGTCCTTACTTATTTTCTGTCTGGTGGATCTGTCCTTTGCAGTGAGTGGTGTTTTGAAGTCTCCTAGAATGAATGCATTGCATTCTATTTCCTCCTTTAGTTCTGTTAGTATTTGTTTCAGGTATGTTGGTGCTTCTGTATTGGGTGCATATATATTTATAATGGTTATATCCTCTTGTTGGACTGAGCCCTTTATCATTATGTAATGTCCTTCTTTGTCTTTTGCTACTTTCTTTATTTTGAAGTCTGTTTTGTCTGATACCAGAATTGCAACACCTGCTTTCTTCTCTCTATTGTTTCCATGAAATATCTTTTTCCATCCCTTGACTTTAAGTCTGTGCATGTCTTTGGGTTTGAGGTGTGTCTCTTGTAAGCAGCATATGGATGGATCTTGCTTTTTTATCCATTCTATTACTCTGTGTCTTCTGATTTGTGTATTCAGTCCATTTACATTTAGGGTGATTATTGAGAGGTATGAACTTATTGCCATTGAAGGCTTTATGTTTGTGGTTACCAAAGGTTCAGGGTTATCTTCTTTACTGTCTTACTGTCTAACTTAACTTGCTTTTTGAGCTATTATAAACGCAGTCTGATGATTCTTTATTTCTCTCCCTTTTTATTCCTCTTCCTCCCTTCTTCATTTGTTGGGTGTTCTGTTCTGTGCTCTTTTTAGGAGTGCTCCTATCTAGAACAGTCCCTGTAAGGATGCCCTGTAGAGGTGGTTTGTTGGAGGCAAATTCCCTCAACTTTTGCTTGTCTGGGAATTGTTTAATCCCTCCTTCATATTTAAATGATATTCGTGCTGGATACAGTAGTCTTGGTTCGAGGCCCTTCTGTTTCATTGCATTAAGTGTATCATGCCATTCTCTTCTGGCCTGTAGGGTTTCTGTTGAGAAGTCTGATGATAGCCTTATGGGTTTTCCTTTGTAGGTAACCTTTCTTTTTTCTCTGGCTGCCTTTAATGCTTTGTCCTTGTCTTTGATCTTTGCCATTTTAATTATTATGTGTCTTGGTGTTGCCCTCCTTGGATCCCTTGTCATGGGAGTTCTGTGTACCTCTGTGGTCTGAGAGGCCATTTCTTCCCCTAGTTTGGGGAAGTTTTCAGCAATTATTTCTTCAAAGACACTTTCTATCCCTTTTTCTCTCTCTTCTTCTTCTGGTACCCCTATAATTGTATATTGTTCCTTTTCAATTGGTCACTCAGCTCTCTTAGAATTCTTTCATTCCTGGAGATCCTTTTATCTCTCTCTCCATCAGCTTCTCTGTTCTCTGTTTTCTAGTCCATTAATGGTCTCTTGCATCTTGTTCATTTTCTTTTGAAGTCCTTCCAGAGGTTGTTTTATTTCTGTATTCTCCTTCCTTAGTTCTTGCATATTTCTCTGCAAGTCCATCAGCATGGTTATGACTTTTGTTTTGAATTCTTTTTCAGGAAGACTGGTTAAATCTATCTCTCCAGGTTCCTTTCCAGGGAAAGATGTAGCAGATGCCGAAGCTGTCTGTGTTAGTCTTGTCTGGATCATATTTTTTTGCCTTTTCATGTTGACAGGTGCTATTGACTGTCAGCTGGGAGGGCCAAACTTTTCACTTGCTACTGGCCTTTCTTTACTGGGACAACTGCGACCCCCTAGTGGCTTGTGTTGGGTAATTGCATGTAGACTGGTTCTTTGTGTCTTGCCCAGCCGATAGGGAGAAAACTCCCTTTCTGAGGGCGGGGCTTGCCTTTGGCTGCCTCTCTGCTTTTGCAGTACCCGTAGGGGTAATGGACTAGACGGCGGCGTTTGTTTGGCTGTTTACCTCCGTGAGGGCTCTCAGAGCTGTTGCCCAGGGGGTTAGTGCACCCGGTTTTCCCTGTAATTTCCTGCCACTGGACTGTGACCTTTGTTGTTTCTGTCCAGCTGTTATGTCCCTGTCCCTTTAAGACTTTCAAAAAGCACTCACTTTTCTTTGTCACAGGGGCATCAGCTTCAGAACCCACTCAGAGGTCTTGCTGCCCTATTTCCCTAGTTCCAGCCCTCCATGCATGCACTGTGTATGTGCTCTGGTGCGGGTGGCTGGGGTTGGGTGTTTAGCAGTTCTGGGCTCCCTCTCCTTCCTGCCAGGAGCTGGGGGGAGGTGTGCTCGGGTCCTGCCTGGCCGGTGTTTGTATCTTACCCCTTTCACCAAGCGCTGGGCTCTCGCATGAGTGGATGTAATCTGGCTGTTGTCCTGTGTCTTTTGGTCTCTCTTTTAAGATTAGTTGTATTTGTTGTAGTTTCAAAAATATATGTTTTTGGGAAGAGATTCCCACTGTCCTACTCACACCACCATGTTGGCTCCACCCCCAGACACATTTTTATGAGATAAAAAGTGCAGTATTAAGTCAGGAATAAGAGCGAAGCATAGGTCTCCTACCTTGCAGTGGTTGAGCATTGGGTTCCGTGAGGTTGATGAAGTTAGAAGAGAGTTAGGAATGCCCCCTGCCTCACTGAAGCCAGGGTGGCATGAAGAAGCAGGCTGGAAGTCAGAGACACAGAAAGAGACACTCCTCACAGATACCCAGTCAGGCTCTCAGGGTCTGATTCCAGACACGTAAACCTTTGAGAAGTCGCTAAAGTGTAGCCTCAGCCTAAGACTGTCACAATTGCCCACGGCTTTCCTCAGTCCCTTGCAACTGAGGAGATGCCTCTGAAATGGAATCCTGGTCCCCACTCAGAAGACTTTTCTGGCTTCCAAGGGAGATGGTGGATCCACTGAGGGAAATGCAGGGGAACCTGTCCCTTGAGACTTTGGGATCAGCAGCCAGGCTAATCCCATTTAAGTGGCTGACAAGCACCTGATTTTTTGTGCCATAGATGGCTTATTTCTATAATGACAGTGAAATAAAAGGCAGGCTTGGATGCCAATACTCACCTCCTCAGTTATCCCAGATGAGCCCCCAAAGATGATGCCGGGGTTCTTGTTCATGAAGCTGAAGAATGAGCTTCACAAATACTCAAGATAGGAGAGCAAGGAACAGGCTTTTTATTTAGAGTTAAAGTGAAAGGACAGAGCTCCTGGCTCATGCTTGGAGAGGACAAGAGAGTCTGGGGTGGTGTGTTTGTCTTGGGGTTTTATTGGCAAATGAGGATTTTTCAAGACCGTGAAAAAAAATCTTAGGGGTGTGGACTTAAGTTGTCCTAGGATATTTATGAGTAACTTGATACAAGTAACCTCCTGCTCTGTTGATTTCTCCCTGAGATACCAGCATCTTGGTCTGGAGGCATATGAAACAAGGCTACCTGCTCAGCCTGACCCTAAGCTGGGCTCAGGCATTGTTTGCTAATGAGTAAGTTAAGTGCAATCTTATCTTTAAGGTGGAATCCTTCTTGCCCTTTACTGTGTTATGGCTCGGCTTGCATGCTAAATCAGTTTGCGCAGTTTGCAAAATCACCTCATTAGATCTGTAGGAGGAAAGACAGCACATAGGCCTGGGCCTTTAAGCATGTTAAAATGAATCTTATACATGATTATAAATAATTAGCAAAACATGAACATGTGCTACTCTTCTTTATCTGGGATATATTAACTGATCTCACTTAAGAATGACTCTAGAGTCAAGGAGGATCATGGGAAGATGGTGGTGTGAGTAGTTCAGAGGAAACCTCCTCCCCAAAACATATATATTTATGAAAATACAATAAATACAACTATTCCTAAAAGAGACACCAGTAGATGCAGTACAACTGCCAGGATACATCTACATCTGCAAGAACTCAGCATCACACAAGCTGCGGCCAGGCGGGACCCGAATGCTCCCCCACCCCAAAACCCGGCAGGAAGAAAGGAGTCAGAATGGGGAGGGAGTGAAAGCTCAGGACTGCTAAAAGACCAGGTCTAGAAATCTGCACCCAGAACACAGACACAAAGTACATGGGGTGCTGGAAATTAGAGAAATGGATAAGCAAAACCTGTGGGCAGGTCCCGCAACCGGTGCCCCTGAAACAAAAGAAAAGTGAGAGCTTTCTTCAAGTCTTAAAGAGACAGAGACCCGATAGCTGGACAAAGTTGTGCTGGCAGCTGGGAGGACCGGGGAAACTTAGGCACCCTAAATGGAGGTGGTGCAGCTCTGAAGCCCCTCACAGGACTAGGCAGCCTGTCAGTCATTCCTCCAACTGGCACGGACCCCAACACACAGGCCCAGTAGCAGGAAAGTGGGAGCATGTGCTGGGGGCAGAAGCACTAGAAGGAACCGAGAGCAGATCCGTGCGCCGCAAGGCTAGCCCTCAGTGGTGCAACCGAACATGCACAGGCGGCAGTGAAGCCAGAGCCTGGTAGAAGCCTGCATGGAAAAGCCCCGCGCACACCAGCAGCAGAGCCAGAGGGAGCAGGTGCACTCCCAGGAGCCGACCGGAATCCCAGACCAACACACAGCTGCCCGGGCCAGACCCAAAGGCGACTGCTGCCACACAGCTGCCCGGCAGGGTCACCGCTAGCATGGAAGAGCGCACCTGGTGTGCGTGCCACTCCCCGCAGGGCTCTGTGCTGCTCTGACGGACACCCCACCCACAACAGCTTAGGAGATTAACCCAGTGGCTGCTCCAGGAGTGCAGGTAGCCATCACAGGCAGTGGAGAAGGGCAAGGCATCCAGCAAGCAGGAAAGGACTTTCTTCTCCCAGCTGACACACCTGCAACCTGCCTACAAACATGGCAATCACCATGAAAAGGCAAAAACATTTGGTCCAGACCAAGATAGTTACACCTGAGAAAGGATCTGCTGAGGCATACCTAACCAGTCTCCCTGAAAATGAATTCAAAATAAAAATCATGAACATGCTGACAGAGATGCAGAGAAAGCAAGAGCTAAGGGATGAAGTCTGGAGGGAGATTACAGACATCCGGAAGGAGATCACAGATGTCTGGAGGGAGATTACAGAAGTGAAACAAACTCTGGAAGGATTTATAAGCAGAATGGATAAGATGCAAGAGGCCACAGATGGAATATAAACCAGAGAACAGGAATGCATAGAATCTGATGCAGAGAGAGATAAAAGGATCTTCAGGAATGAAACAATACTAAGAGAACGGTGTGACCAATCCAAAAGGAACAATATCCGCATTACAGGGGTACCAGAGGAAGAAGAGAGAGAAAAAGGGACAGAAAGTGTCTTTGAAGAAATAATTGCTTAAAACTTCCCCAAACTGGGGGAGGAAATAGTTGCTCAGACTACGGAGGTACACAGAACTCCCAAGAGACGGGATCCAAGGAGGGCAACACCAAGACACATAATAATTAAAATAGCAAAGATCAAGGACAGGGACAGAGTATTAAAGGCAGCCAGAGAGAGTAAAAAGATCACCTATGAAGGAAAACCCATCAGGCTCTCATTAGACTTCTCAACAGAAACCTTACAGGCCAGAAGAGAATGGCATGATATATTTAATGCAATGAAACAGAAGGGCCTTGAACCAAGGATACTGTATCCAGCATAGTTATCATTTAAATATGAAGGAGGGATTAAACAATTCCCAGACAAGCAAAACATGAGGGAATTTGCTTCCCACAAACCACCTCTGCAGGGTATCTAAGAGGGACTTCTCTGGATGGAGCACTCCTAAAAAGAGCACAGAACAAAACACCCAACATATGAAGAATGGAGGAGGAGGAAAAAGAAGGGAAGGAAATAATCATCAGACTGTATTTATAACAGCTCAATAAGTGAGTGAGGTCAGACAGTAATGTAGTAAACAAGCTAACCTTGAACCTTTCATAACCACAAATCTAATGCCTACAATGGCAATAAGTACATATCTTTCAATAATCACCATAAATGTAAATGCACTGAATGCACAAATCAAAAGACACAGAGTAATAGAATGGAAAAAAAAGCAAGACCCATCCATATGCTGCTTACAAGAGACTCACCTTAAACCCAAAGACATGCACAGATTAAAAGTCAAGGGTTGGAGAAAGATATTTCATGCAAACAAAAGAGAGAAAAAAGCAGGTGTTGCAATACTAGTATCAGAGAAAATAGACCTCAAAATAAAGAAAGTAGTGAAAGACAAAGAAGGACATTACATAATGATAAAGGGCTCAGTCCAACAAGAGGATATAACCATTTTAAATATATATGCACCCAATACAAGAGCACCAATATATGTGAAACAAATACTAACAGAATTAAAGTAGGAAATAGAATGCAATGCATTTATTTTGGGAGTCTTTAACACACCACTCACTCCAAAGGACAGATCCACCAGACAGAAAATAAGTAAAGACACAGAGGCACTGAACAACACACTAGAACAGATGGACCTAATAGACATCTATAGAACTCTACATCCAAAAGAAACAGGACACAGATCCTTCTCAAGTGCACATGGAACATTCACCAGAATAGACCACATACTAGGCCCAAAAAGAACCTCAGTAAATTCCAAAACATTGAAATACTACCAACCAACTTTTCAGACCACAAAGGTATAAAACTAGAAATAAATTGTACAAAGAAAGCAAAAAGGCTCACAAACACATGGAGGCTTAACAACATGCTCCTATATAATCAATGGATCAATGACCAAATTAAAATGGAGATCCAGCAATATATGGGAAAAAATGACAACAATAACACAAAGCCCCAACTTCTGTGGGATGCAGCAAAAGCAGTATTAAGAGGAAAGTATATAGCAAATCAGGCATATTTAAAGAAGGAAGAACAATCCCAAATAAATGGTCTAATGTCACAATTATTGAAATTGGAAAAAGAAGAACAAACGAGGCCTAAGGTCAGCAGAAGGAGGGACATAATAAAGATCAGAGAAGAAATAAATCAAATTGAGAAGAATAAAACAATAGAAAAAATCAATGAAACCAAGTGCTGGTTCTTTGAGAAAATAAACAAAATAGATAAGCCTCTAGCCAGACTTATTAAGAGAAAAAGAGAGTCAACACACATCAACAGAATCAGAAACGAGAAAGGAAAAGTCACAACAGACCCCACAGAAAGACAAAGAATTATTAGAGAGTATTATGAAAACCTATAGGCTAAGAAGCTGGGAAACCTAGGAGAAATGGACAACTTCCTAGAAAAATACAACCTTCCCGGACTGACCAAGAAAGAAACAGAAAATCTAAACAGACCAATTACCAGCAATGAAACTGAATTGGTAATCAAAAACGACCCAAGAACAAAATCCCCAGGCAAGATGGATTTACCTCGGAATTTTATCAAACATACAGAGAAGACATAGTATCTATTCTTTTTAAAGTTTTCCAAAAAATAGATGAGGACCTAATACTCCCAAACTCATTCTATGAAGCCAACATCACCCTAATACCAAAACCAGGCAAAGACCCCACCAAAAAAGAAAACTACAGACCAATATCCCTGATGAATGTAGATGCAAAAATACTCAACAAAATATTAGAAAACCGAATTCAAAAATACATCAAGAGGATCATATACCATGACTAAGTGGGATTCATTCCAGGGATGCAAGAATGGTACAACATTCGAAACTCCATCAACATCATCCACCACATCAAAAAAAGGAAGGACAAAAACCACATGATTATCTCCATAGATGCTGAAAAAGAATTCGACGAAATTCAACATCCGTAAATGATAAGAACTCTCAACAAAATGTGCATAGAGGGCAAGAACCTCAACCTAATAAAGGCCACAGCTAACACCATACTGAACAGTGAGAGGCTGATAGCTTTTCCTCTGAGATCGGGAACAAGACAGGGATGACCACTCTCCCCACTGTTATCCCCACTCTCCCCATGTCCTAGCCACAGCAATCACACAAAACAAAGAAATACAAGGAATCCAGATTTGTAAAGAAGAAGTCAAACTGTCAGTATTTGCAGATGACATGATATTGTACATAAAAAAACCTAAAGACTCTACTCCAAGAACTGATATTGGAATAGAGCACAGTTGCAGGATACAAAATTAACACACAGAAGTCTGTGGCTTTCCTATACACTAACAATGAACTAATAGAAAGAGAAATCAGGAAAACAATTCCATTCACAATAGCATCAAAAAGAATAAAATACCTAGGAATAAGCCTAACCAAGGACCTATACCCTGGAAACTACAAGACACTCTTAAGAGAAATTAAAGAGGTCACTAACAAATGGAAACTCATCTCATGCTCCTGGCTAGGAAGAATTAATATAATCAAAATGGCCATCCTGCCCAAAGCAATATACAGATTCAATGCAATCCCTATCAAATTACCAACAGCATTATTCAATGAACTGGAACAAATAGTTCAAAAATTTATATGGAACCATCAAAAATTTATATGGAACCATCAAAGACCCTGAACAGCCAATGCAATCCTGAGAAGGAAGAATAAAGTGGGGGGGATCTCACACCCCAACTTCAAGCTCTACTACAAAGCCACAGTAATCAAGACAATTTGGTACTGGCACAAGAACAGAGCCACAGACCAGTGGAACAGAATAGAGACTCCAGACATTAAACCAAACATATATGGCCAATTAATATACGATAAAGGAGCCATGGACATACAATGGGGAAAAGACAGTCTCTTCAACAGATGGTGCTGGCAAAACTGGACAGCTACATGTAAGAGAATGAAACTGGATCACTGTCTAACTCCATACACAAAAGTAAACTCCAAATGGATCAAAGACCTGAATGTAACTCATGAAACCATGAAACTCTTAGAAAGAAACATAGGCAAAAATCTCATGGACATAAACATGAGTGACTTCTTCATGAACATATCTCCCTGGGCAAGGGAAACAAACGCAAAAATGAACAAGCGGGACTATATCAAGCTAAGAAGCTTCTGTACAGCAAAGGACACCATCAATAGAACAAAAAGGTGTCCTACAGTATGGGAGAACATATTCATAAATGACAGATCCAATAAAGGATTGACATCCAAAATATATAAAGAGCTCACATGCCTCAACAAACAAAAAGGAAATAATCCAATTAAAAAATGGGCAGAGGAGCTGAATAGACAGTTCTCTAAAGAAGAAATCCAGATGGCCAACAGGCACATGAAAAGATGCTCCATATCACTAATCATCAGAGAAATGCAAATTAAAATCACAATAAGATATCACCTCACACCAGTAAGGATAGCCATCATCAAAATTAAAATCACAATAAGATATCACCTCACACCAGTAAGGATAGCCACTATACAGTGGGGAGAGTGGTCATCCCTGTCTTGTTCCCGATCTCAGAGGGAAACCTCATCAACAAATGTTGGTGAGGTTGTGGAGAAAGGGGAACCCTCCTACACTGATGGTGGGAATGCAAACTAGTTAGTTCAAACATTGTGGAAAGCAGTATGGAGGTTCCTCAGTATGCTCAAAATAGAAATACCGTTTGACCCAGGAATTCCACTTCTAGGAATTTACCATAAGAATGCAGCACTCCAGTTTGAAATAGACAGATGCACCCTTATGTTTACTGCTGCACTGTTTATAATAGCCAAGATATGGAAGCAACCTAAATGTCCATCAGTAGATGAATGGATAAAGAAGAGGTGGTACATATACACAATGGAATATTATGCAACCATAAGAAAAAAACAGATCGTACCATTTGCAACAACATGGATGGAGGTAGAGGGTATTATGCTCAGTGAAATAAGCCAAGTGGAGAAGGACAAGTACCAAATGATTTCACTCATATGTGGAGTATAAGAAAAAAAGAAAACTGAAGGAACAAAACAGCAGCAGAATCACAGAACCCAAGAATGGTCTAATAGTTACCAAAGGGAAAGGGACTGGGGAAATGGGTCGGAAGGGAGGGATAAGGGTGGGGAAAAAGAAAGAGGGCATTATGATTAGCATGTGTAGTGCATGAGGGGCATGGGGAGGGCTGCACAACACAGAGAAGACAAGTAGTGATTTACAGCATCTTACTATACAGATGGACAGTGACTGTGCAGGGGTATGTGGGGGGGGACTTGGTGAAGGGGGGAACCTAGTAAACATAATGTTCTTTCTGTAATTGTAAATTAATGATACCAAAAATAATAATAATAATAAAGAATGACTCTAGAGCTGAAGATTTAACACAGAGTTTTAGTAGGGGGTGTTTTCTTGCATGTAGTTACATTGCTCTGACTACCTATATCCTGCCTTATTTTATCCAGAGGCCCTCATCCTACTCTGACTACACCCGCGGTCCCTGTCTCATGATCATCCTCTTTCTAATTATCGCAAGGTGAAGGTCTTCATGACTCTTTTGCCCACCTTTTGCCTTGCCCTGGTCTGGAAATATAATGCCATTGTTCACATATTTCAGGCCATTACAAAGGAAGGTAATCCTCCCTCCAACCAGCTGTTGGATTTGTTACATTGCTGGTAATCCTGTAGTTCTTCCCATTGCAATCTTCTCCCTGATTCTCAGTGCCTCAGCTTCTCTGATACAAGCTCACTGGATAAACACTTCTGAGGAAGTGGAGACACGGTTACACAAAATATATAAATAGGTCAGCTGGCCTAAAGAAATATCCCCAAGGTATCAGTCGAGGTCAGCAATTGTACAGTCATCCCCACTTTCTCTGCTGGGATATGTTCCAAGACCCACAGTGGTTGCCTGATACCTGGGATAGTACTGAACCCTCTAAGTACTATGTTTTTCCCTATACACACATATGTATAATAAAGTTCAATTTATAAGTTAGGCACAGTAAGAGATTACTAACAACAATAATAAAATTGAACAATTTTAACAACATACTGTAATAAAACCTGTATGAATGTGTTCTCTTCTGTCTCAAATATCTTACTATACTGTCCTCACCCTTCTTCTTGGGATGATGTGACATGATAAATGCCTACATGGTGAGATGAAGTGAGAGGAATGACATAGGTATTGTGTTGCAACATTAGGCTAATACTGACAATATGCCACAAGGAGGATTGTCTGCTTCCAGAACTTCCTTTGTTTCCTGATAACAAAACTGCAGAAAGAGAAGCCATGAATAAGGTGGGACTACTGTAAAGTTACATAGCCTGGAGCTCCAGTGCCCTTTTTTATTTTTAATTTGAAATTAAATTTTTAAATATGCATTTATGTGAAGATATGTCAAAGAAATAATCAATCTTCCCATGTTTTCTTCCTTCTGCTACTCCTATAGCTTTTCTTCTGCCTTTCTAATTACAACCCTTAAATAGAATTCATGCTTCAAATCGAATTTACCGAGTATCATAACTCTTCCAAGTGATAAAGATACCTCAAGACAAATACTGGGCATAAAAGCCACAGGGCATAAATCTGCAAAGAAGTAAAAAGCTAACCTTTTCAAGCAATATTGCCTCTCTCTCACTTACCAACTTTACATTTCCCTGTATGGTCCCGGAAGATGACTGGTTAGCCAGAGACAGGTAAGATTCCTCAAGGGAGGAACAACCTAAGACAGGCACAGTCGCAGGGGGGCCATCAGGTGAGAAATTGGGGATCAACAGAGGTGAGGCTTAGAACCTCACCCCTCCCCCCATTTTGAGAGAAATCTTCTGCATCCATGGATGTTTTATTGCCCTTGTCTAGCTTGGATTAACACTTAGTCTACAGGCACACACCTGATCATGTACATTTGCTCTCTTACAGCACTAAACTATGTTTTCTACCTTTATCTTACATCTACCTACCACTTCATCATTTTATTTAAAAAAATAATAATAATAAGGGAGAAATGTGGGATTCACATATAAATCAAGTAAAAAAATCAAATGAATATTCATATTTGACCTGATTGTTTACAGTTCATAATGCATGATCAAAACCGAAAGTTTATACGACTACTGCCCTTGTGCTGTTCACCATGTAAGAAATTATTCACTATGTAAGAATTTGTTCAACATCTAAGAACTTGTTTGTTCTTCAGAAGATTGGAGAGTGATGACAATTAGGCTTGGAGTGGATTAATGATTGTGCCTTGAGCCCCCTATACAGAATTTTATTGTTGTTAACCATTTGATCAATAAATATGAGAGATGCCCTCTCAAAAAAAATAAATAAATAAATATGCATTTATGTTACAATCCTTGTTCCCCTCCTTCTTCCTACATCATTACCTTTATTTTAAATAAGCTGTCCTTTTGAGTTTTAAAAATCAAATGTAAAAATTCACTATTACTGATCCATAAAGAAAGCTATAATGTACATTGTAAAATAAAATATTTGTCTTTGCTACTGATGCTGGAGTTATTGTTTGCAGAGAGAAGAATGAGCTTCACAAACAGTCAAGGTACAGGCTTTTATTTAAAGATAAAGTGAAAGGACAGAGCTCCCAGCTCACACCAGGAGAGGACAAGAGAGTCCATAGTGATGCATTGTCTAGGAGGTTTTATAGGCAGCTGAGAATTTTTTCAAAAACATGAAAAAACTTAGGGGTGTGAACTTGTTAAGTGGTCCCTGAATATTTAGAATTAACTTAACACAAGCAACTTCCTCTGATGACTTCTCTCTGAGATATCAGCATCTTGGTCTGGGAGCATATGAAACAAGGCCACCTGCTCAGCCCTCAAGGTGGGCTGAGGCATTGTTTGCTAAAGAATTTCTAATGTCTTAAGTTCTTGGGTATTAAAATTCAATCTTATCTTTAAGGTGGAATGTTTCCTGCCTTTTACTGTGTTGTTTATGCCTGGGCTTACTTGCTAAATTAGTTGCCCAGCTTGCAAAATCACTTCATCAGATCCGAAGGAGTAAAGACAGCACATAGGCCTGGGCCTTTTAGTATGCTCAAGTGAACCTTACACATGATTATAAATGGTTAGCATAATAAAACATGTGCTCCTCTTCTTCATCTGGGGAACATTAACTGATTTCACTGAAGAATGATTCTAGAGCTCAATGTTTAACATAGAATTTTAGCAGGGGGGGTTTCCTTGCATGTAGTTACATTGCTCTGACTGCGAATATCCCACCTTGTCCCCTCCGGAGGCCCTCACCCTACTCTTACTACATCCACTGTCCCTGTCTCACTACAATATTAAAGAAACATTTAAATCCAAGCCCCACTAAAAAGCCTAACAAAAAGAGATATTGCATGATTTTGGAAAAATGAAAATATGAAAAAAAATTTTTTTGAGAGAGCATCTCTCATATTAATTGATCAAATGGTTGTTAACAACAATGAAATTCTGTATAGGGGACTCAATGCACAATCATTAATCAACCCCAAGCCTAATTCTCAACAGTCTCCAATGAAATTTAATAGAAAGAAACATCATGAATACAGAATTTTCATCCAAAGATGGTGAGGGTGGTGGATGGTGAGGGTGGTGGTACTTCTTGACTTATATTTGGAAGTGACAAGGTTACTGATAATACTCAACACTCAAGGAAATATCTGACACAGAGAATTGCTTCTATATTGTTGACTTCTGCAGGGCAAGGGTTATCCTTCATCTTCAAATACACAGATTCTCACACAGTACTTGGAATAATAGTAGGTGCACAATAAGTATTTGTTGTATTGACATGTTCCATTCTAATTAATGTGGTGAATTCTTGGTAATTTATATTACACAACAACTTGGGGTCATAGTTTTGAGCATTGTGCTCCATGGTGGCACTTAACACTAGAAAAATATGCATGCATTTGTTTCTTATTCAGCTACTTGACCTTCAAGAATGTAAAGGATTCCATTTGTTGTGTTCAGGGATGTGTCCCCAGAACCTTGGACAGTGCCTGGCACATAGTAGTGCCCATAAACATCCATTGCATGTCTGGATGAATGAATAGAAAAGAATCTGACTCACCTGTAAAAGACATTTATTTAGCCACCTGTTAAAGAGAAAATGTCATGCAGGTGTTATGTTTTCACCCCTATGGAAGGAAGTGGAGAGAAAAGTGTATGAGGGCAGGTTGGGGGATTGTAAGCTGAATCAAACTCTCATTTTCCTGGGAAGGAGCCCATCATTTAGTTAACATCTAAAATGGAAAAAAAAATCAAGAAATAGCAATGTAAGCATTTTACTCAGAATAATGAAAGTAATTCCAGAAGGAAGAACCAAAATCTTAAACAGATGCTTCTGGGACAAGGAGGGTTAGGACAGGAGGCTTCAATGTTTCTTTATAACCCTTGTAATATGTTGAAAATTTTTTTTTGCTTACACACTGCTTGGATGACTTTTTTAAATTAATAAAAAATAACTTTGATTTGATCTTTATAAGATGTCATTAAATTCACAGATTTAATTTTGTTAAATCTGGGCAACACTTTTTAGTGCTTTCTTTTTATCAACTTTTCACTTTGAAATACAGATTCACATGCTTGTAAACCATACAGAGAGAATCTGTATACTTTTTGCTATCTTCCTCCAATGATAACATCTCATGAAATCATACTACAATGTCACAACCAGGATATTGACATGGACGCAGTGGACAATGTTCCTGTCACCACCAGGACACCTCCTTTCCTCCAGCTCCTGAAGGAGAGCAGTTCCCTGAACTTCAGCCCCCCACATCCTTAACCCCTAAGAAATACTCATCTTTCTCCATTTCTATCATTTTGCCATTGCAAGAATGTTATATAAATGGAGTCATAAATTATGTAACCTTTTTTCACTTCCATAATTCTCTGAAGACTCATCCAGGTTGATGACTGCATCAATCATTGTTCTTTACTATTGCTGAGCAGTATTCCATGGTGTAGATGTACCAGCGCCTAACCATTTACTCATTGAATGACACTGGGGTGCTCCCCATTTTCAGCTACTCAAAAGAAAAGTTTCTATGTACTTCCTTGTACAGATTTTGGTATAAACATGAGTTTTTATTTCTCAGATATAAATGCCAAGGTGTGCAGTTTCTGGGTCAGATGGTAGCTGCATGTGTAGTTTTGAAAGAAACCACCCAACTGTTTCCAAGAATGGTTTTACCATTTTACATTCTCATCAGCAATGTAAGAGTGAGGCAGCTTCACTGAATCCTCACCAGCATCTGATGGTGTCACTCTTTTTTAATTTAAGCTTTCTGTTAGGTGCACAGTGCCTTAAAGTACATTTCCTTGAGCCCATCATCTTGAGCATTTTCTTGTGAGCTTTGCTATCTCTTTGGGGGAAATGTCTCTTTATATCCTTTGCCTGTTTTCTAATTGGCTTATTTTTTTCATTATTGTGTTTTGACACTTCTTTGTACATTTTAAGCTATTTCTTCATCAGATATACGGGTTGCAAATGCATTTTCCCAGTCTGTTGCATGTCTTTTCATCCTCTTAATAGGATCTCTTGCAAAGTTTTAGATTTCAATGAAATTCAATTAATCATTTTTTAAAAAATGGATTGTGCTTTTGGTGTCTAGTCAAAGTACACTTTGCCTACTCCTGGAATCTGAAATTTTTCTCTTATTTTTTCTCAAAAGCTTTAGAGTGGTAAGATTTAAATTTAAGTCCATTCTTCTTTTTAAATTAATTTATTTTTATCAGGTGTAGGACTTAGGTCAAGTTTCAGTTTTTTGCCAATGAATGTCTGATGTCTCCAGCACTATTTGCTGCAAAAGCTCTCTTTCTTCCATTGAATTACTTTTGCACCTTTATCAAACATCAATGGCATATTTGTGTGGGCTTATTTCTGGGTTCTATACTCTGTTCCATGCATTTATATAAATAACCCTCTATCAATACCACACAGTGTTGCTTACCATAGCTGCAGAACATCTTAAAATCACAAAGACTGATTTTTCTCACTCTCTTCTTCTTTTTCAAAATTGCTTTAACTATTCCAGTTCCTTTGCATTTCCATATAAGTTTCAGAGTGATCTTGTCTATATCTACAAAAAATCTTGCTGAGATTTTGATAAGAACTGTGTTAAGCTGAAAATCAGTTTGGGGAGACTTGATATCTTTACCATGTTGAATCTTTCAATTCATGAATACAGTATGTAGATCTATTTGTTTGGATCTTCTATTTCTTTTTTCACTGTTTCAGTACTATACTGTGAATCTTTTGTTTGATTTACACTTCAGTATTTCATTTATTTTAGTAACCATAAGTTGTATTTTTCCAGTTTTATTGAAGTATAATTGACAAATAAAATTGTATACATTTAAAGCATACAACATGAGATTTGATATATGTATACATTCCTATGAAATGATTACCACAGTTAATTAACACATTCTTCACATTACATAGTTAGCCTTTTATATGTGTATAGTGAAGAAAGCTTAAAATATACTCAGCACATTTCAAGTATATGATACAGTATTATTAACCACAGTCACCATGTTATACATTAGGTCTTCAGAATGTTTCATCTCATAAGTGAAAGTTTGGGGGGCTCTCTAGTCTCCTCTGTCCTTTCACTTTATCTCTAAATAAAAGCCTCTCACTTGCTCTCCTACCTTGAGTGTTTGTAAAGTTCATTATTCAGCTACATGAACAAGAACCCCAGCATCATGTTTGGGGGCTCGTCTGGGATAACTTCAGAGATGGGAGCATCCTCTTCAAGTTTAAAGCCAGACATGCCTATGGCATGCATTCTGAAGAACTGGGAGCAATTTGATCCCCAAGACCTAAAAAAAGAAGTGCTTTATCTTCTGCATACAAGCCTGGCGTCAGTACAAACTCTCTGATTAGAGAGGCTTGGGTCCTGAGATAAATATACAAAATAATAAGGTTATGCAGCTTAATTAATTTTGCCACAAGGAAGGAAAATAGTCAAAAGTCCTGTAAACTACTCCAATATAAAACTGGTTTTCTAAATCTTTTTATTGGAAATCTATTCTACTTATTGGGTTCATAATTATCCTCAAAAATTGGGAGGTTTTTAAACTAGACAGAAATTTATCTTCCTCAATATAGCCTGACAAATATTTCAAAAGAAAAGAATGCTTAAAGAGAGGCTTGACTTTGCCATGTTTAGTGAAGGTTTTGTAAGTAATCTAGCATGGTTAAGAATGAGTGAACTAAATAAATGTGGTAAGTGAACTTCTTAATAATAGTGTGTTACAGGGTGTTACAGAGTGTACACTTACTTATGGATTGAAAATCTTTATGGTAACCTAAAACCTTAAACTTTTGCTAAGTAGACATATTTTGTGCTTATTGAGGAATTGTGCTGTAAAGCATATTTCCAGAAATTATAAAATGTGTTCATAAATTTGTCATTCTAAAGAATGCTAGTATAACAGTATACAGTAGATTACTTCTCAGTGTTCACTAAAAACTAAAGTTTCTAATAGTTCTAAGTTCTGGTTAAAACTACATAAAACAGGAGGACAGGATTAAAGATGGCAGCATGAGAGGAGAGACAGAGGCTTCCTCCTAAAACTGGATACAATTAGAAAATTTAATTGGTGCAACTAATCCTGAGAGAGCAACAGGAAAGAGGATGGCATCAGACTGCACACACCTGGAGAAAAGAGCAGATCTCACTGAACAGGGTAAAGTAGCAGAGCTGTGGCTCCACAGGACCCGAGCCCCTCCCCCACCCCAGCTCACATGCGGGAGGAATAGAAACAGAGCAGGGAAAGAGTGGAAGGCTTGGGACTGTTGAATACCTAGCTCTGGAGATCTGCACTGGGAGCAGACCCTACATTTCATTGTGCTTTCATGAGACTTGCATGACTATAGGGTAGGAAAGTTAATACAGGCAGAGTTCCTGGGGAGACTGGGATTCTGGCTGCTTGTGGAAAGCAGGGATCCATATCCAGCTGCTCTTCAACAAAAACTTACACCTGTGTGACCAGCCCACTGGCTCAGGCAGTGGAGAAAGGCACAGCAGCTGGGAGGTAGGGAACAGCTCTTTCCTCCCCCAAGGCACCAGTACTGCTCCCCTGTGACCCCCAACATATTGCTTCAGGGGCTGAGGAGCTTCAGAAAAGAGCTTCTGGACACTAGAGGGAGCCATATACAAACATAAAATGACAAAGGAACCTTGTCCAGAGTAAAATTATTAATACAACTCCCGAGAAAGACTTAAATAATATGGACCTCGTGACTCTTCCTGAAAAGGAGTTCAAAATAAAAATCATCAACAATCTAATGGAGGTATAGAAAGACATCCAAGAACTCAGGAATGAATTCAGGTCAGAGATCCAATCATTGAAGAGCATGATGGAGGGTATTAAAAGCAGGTTGGAAACGTGTGGAGGAGACAATAAATGAAATAGAAACTAGAGAAGAGGAATACAAAGAATCTGAGGCACAGGGGGAAAAAAGGATCTCTAAAAATGAAAGAATATTGAGAGAACTGTGTGACCAACCCAAACGAAACAATATTCGCATTATAGGAATACCAGAAGAAGAAGAAGAGAAAGGGATAGAAAGTGTCTCTGAGAGGAAGGAGATAGTCTCTCAGGCTATAGAGATCCACAGATCTCCCAACACAAGGGACCCAAGGAAGACACCACCAAGACACATAGTAATTAAAATGGGAAAGATCAAGGATAAGGACAAACTGTTAAAAGCAGCCAAAGACAGAAATAAGATCACATACAAAGGAAAGCCCATCAGGCTAACATCAGACTTCTCAGCAGAAACCTTACAGGCCAGAAGGGAGTGGCATGATGTATTTAATGCCATGAAGCAGAAGGGCCTGGAACCAAGATTACTTTATCCAGCAAGACTATATATCATTTAAATTTGAAGGAGGGATTAAATAATTTCCAGATAAGCAAAAGCTGAGAGAGTTTACCTCCCACAAACCATCTCCACAGTCTATGTTGGAGGGACTGCTATAGATGGAAGTGTTCCTAGGGTTGGATAGCTGTCACCAGAGGGAGTAAAACCATGGTAGAGAAGGTGGGGCAGCTGATTGTGAGGCAAATGCAAAATTAAATTGACTATCCCCAAAGTCAATCAAGGGATAGACAAAAAGTACTGAATTTGATCCCTAATATATGAAGAATGAAGGAGGAAGAAAAAGGACTAGAAATAGAAAAGAACCCTTAGATTGTGATTGTAACAGCATAGTAAGTGAGTTAAGTTAGACACTTAGATAGTAAGGAAAGTAACCTGGAACCTTTGGTAACCATGAATCTAAAGCCTAAAATGGCAATAAGTACATACCTTTCAATAATCACCCTAAATGTAAATGGACTGAATGCACCAATCAAAAGACATAGAGTCACTGAATGGATAAAAAAAACAAGACCCACCTATATGCTGTTTAAAAGAGACTCACCTCAAACCCAAAGACATGCACAGACTAAAAGGTAAGGGATGGAAAATGATATTTCATGCAAACAATAGGGAGAAAAAAGCAGGTGTTGCGGTACTACTATCAGACAAAATAGACTACAAAACAAAGAAAGTAACAGGAGATAAAGAAGGACATTACATAATGATAAAAGGGTCAGTCCAACAAGAGGATATAACCATTATAAATATATACGCACCCAACACAGGAGCACCAGCATATTTGAAACAAATACTAACAGAATTAAAGGAGGAAATAGAATGCAATGCATTCATTTTAGGAGACTTCAACACATCATTCACTCCAAAGGACAGATCCACCAGACAGAAAATAAGTAAGGACATAGAGGCACTGAACAACAAAATAGAACAGATGGACCTAATAGACATCTATAGAACTCTACATCCAAAAGCAACAGGATACACATTCTTCTCAAGTGCACATGGAACATTCTCCAGACTAGACCACATAGTAGGCCACAAAAAGAGCCTCAGTAAATTTAAAAAGATTGAAATTCTACCAACCAACTTTTCAGACCACAAAGGCATAAAACTAGAAATAAATTGTACAAGGAAAGCAAAAAAGCTCACAAACACATAGAGGTTTAATAACATGCTTCTAAATAGTCAATGGATCAATGACCAAATTAAAATGTAGATCCAGCAATATATGGAAACAAATGACAACAACAACACAAAGCCCCAACTTCTGTCGGACACAGCAAAAGCAGTCTTAAGATTAAGGTATATAGCAATCCTGGCATACTTAAAGAAGGAAGAACAAAACCCAAATGAATAGTCTAACAACAGAATTATCAGAATTGGAAAAAGAAGAGCAAATGAGGCCTAAAAGCAGCAGAAGGAGGGACATAATAAAGATCAGAGAAGAAATAAACAAAATTGAGAAGAATAAAAGAATAGAAAAAAATCACTGAACCCAAGAGCTGGTTCTTTGAGAAAATAAACAAAATAGATAAGCCTCTAGCCAGACTTATTAAGAGAAAAAGAGAATCAACACACAACTGAATCAGAAATGAGAAAGGAAACATCATGATGGACCCAACAGAAATACAAAGAATTATTAGAGACTATGATGAAAACCTATATGCTAACAAGCTGGAAACCCTGGAAGAAACGGACAACTTCCTAGAAAAATACAACCTTCCAAGACTGACCAAGGAAGAAACACAAAATCTAAACAAACCAATTACCAGCAATGAAATTGAATTGGTAATCAAAAAACAACCCAAGAACAAAACCCCCAGGCCAGATGGATTTACCTCAGAATTTTATCAGACATAATACCCATTGTCCTTTAAGTGTTCCAAAAAATAGAAGAGGAGAGAATACTCCCAAACTCATTCTATGAAGCCAACATCACCCTAATACCAAAACCAGGCAAAGATCCCACCAAAAAAGAAAATTACAGACCAATATCCCTGATGAATGTAGGTGCAAAAATAATCAGTAAAATATTACCAAACCAAATTCAAATATATTTCAAAAGGATCATACCCCATGACCAAGTGGGATCCATCCCAGGGATGCAAGGATGGTACAACATTCGAAAATCCATCAACATCATCCACCACATAAACAAAAAGAAAGACAAAATAACATGATCATCTCCATAGATGCTGAAAAAGCATTTGACAAAATTCAACATCCATTCATGATATAAACTCTCAGCCAAATGGGTATAGTGGGCAAGTACCTCAACATAATAAAGGCCATATATGATAAACCCACAGCCAACATTATACTGAACAGTGAGAAGCTGAAAGCTTTTCCTCTGAGATTGGGAACAAGACAGGGATGCCCACTCTCCCCACCATTATTCAACATATTACTGGAGGTCCTAGCCACAGCAGTTATACAAAACAAAGAAATACAAGGAATCCAGATTGGTAAAGAAGAAGTTAAACTGTCACTATTTGCAGATGACATGATATTGTACATAAAAAACCCTAAAGGTTCCACTCCAAAACTACTAGAACTCATATCGGAATATAGCAAATTTGCAGGATACAAAATTAACACACAGAAATCTGTGGCTTTCCTATACACTAACAATGAACTAATAGAAAGAGAAATCAGGAAAACAATTCCATTCACAATTGCATCAAAAAGAATAAAATACCTAGGAATAAACCTAACCAAAGAAGTGAAAGACCTATACCCTGAAAACTATAAGACACTCTTAAGAGAAATTAAAGAGGTCACTAACAAATGGAAACTCATCTCATGCTCCTGGCTAGGAAGAATTAATATAATCAAAATGGCCATCCTGCCCAAAGCAATATACAGATTCAATGCATTCTCTATCAAATTACCAACAGCATTATTGAATTAACTGGAACAAATAGTTCAAAAATTTATATGGAACCATCAAAAATTTATATGGAACCATCAAAGATCCCGAATAGCCAATGCAATTCTGAGAAGGAAGAATAAAGTGGGGGGGGGGTCTCACTCCCCAACTTCAAGCTCTGCTACAAAGCCATAGTAATCAAGACAATTTGGTACTGGCACAAGAACAGAGCCACCGACCAGTGGAACAGATTAGAGACTCCAGACATCAACCCAAACATATATGGTCAATTAACATTCTATAAAGGAGCCACAGACATACAATGGGGAAATGACAGTCTCTTCAACAGATGGTGCTGGCAAAACTGGACAGCTACATGTAACAGAATGAAACTGGATTACTGTCCAACCCCATACACAAAAGTAAATTCAAAATGGATCAAAGATCTGAATGTATGTCATGAAACCATAAAACTCTTAGGAAAAAACACAAGCAAAAATCTCTTAGACATAAACATTAGCGCGACTTCTTCATGAACATATCTCCCTGGGCAAGGAAAACAAAAGTAAAAATGAACAAGTGGGACTACATCAAGCTGAAGAGCTTCTGTACAGCAAAGGACACCATCAATAGAACAAGAAGTTACCCTACAGTATGGAAGAATATATTCGTAAATGACAGATCTGATAAAGGCTTGACATCCAATATATATAAAGAGCTCGCACGCACACCTCAACAAACAAAAAGCAAATAATCCAATTAAAAATGGGCAGAGGAGCTGAACAGACAGTTCTCCAAAGAAGAAATTCAGATGGCCAACAGACACATGAAAAGATGCTCCACATTGCTAGTTATCAGAGAAATGCAAATTGAAACCACAATGAGATATCACCTCACACCAGTAAGGATGGCTACCATGCAAAAGACAAACAACAACAAATATTGGCAAGGTTGCAGAGAAAGGGCAACCCTCCTACACTGCTTGTGGGAATGTAAATTAGTTCAACCATTGTGGAAAGCAGTATGAAGGTTCCTCAAAATGCTCCATCAGACTTACCATTTGACCCAGGAATTCCTCTTCTAGGAATTTACCCTAAGAATGCAACACTCCAGCTTGAAAAAGACAGATGCAGCCCTATGTTTATAATGGCACTATTTACAATAGCCAAGAAATGGAAGCAACCTAAGTGTCCATTCAGTAGATGAATGGCTAAAGAAGATGTGGTACATATACACAATGGAATATTATTCAGCCATAAGAAGAAAACAAACCCTACAATGGATGAAGCAACAACATGGATGGAGCTAGAGGGTATTATGATCAATGAAATAAGCCAAGTGGAGAAAGACAAATACCAAATGATTTCACTCATATGTGGAGTATAATAAGAAAAGAAAAACTGAAGGAACAAAACAGCAGCAGAATCACAGAACCCAAGAATGGACTAACAGTTATCAAAGGGAAAGGGATTGGGGAGAATGGGAGGGTAGGGAGGGATAAGGGTGGGGAAGAAGAAAGGGTGTATTATGATTAGCATGTATAATGTGGGGTTGGGGGAAAGGGGAGGGCTGTGCAACACAGAGAAGGCAAGTAGTGATTCTACAATATCTTACTATGCTCATGGACAGTGACTGTAATGGGATTTGTGGGGAGGACTTGGGGTAGCGGAGAGCCTACTAAAGATAATGATCTGCAAAAAAAACTAGTTAAAACAATAAGGAAAACATCTCTGCATGCTAGAAAAGATGTGTGTTTTGAAAAGATGTGTGTTTTGATAAGAGAAGTTATAAGGAATGGAAATACACTTTATTGAGGGTAAAATAAGGTAACTGTTCTAAAGTACAGCTGGTTATTTAAAGAGGGAGAATGAATGTAAAAAAAGAAATTTGTGGAAAGTTTGTGGAAGAATTGATATGGTCATGTTATGTGAAATTAAAGCAAGTGAGTATTGATATCAAGTACACAGCAAGGTTAGAATTTTGTTTTCTGTGTATTAAAAGACAAAGTTTTCTTAAAGTCTTCTCTTAAGGTTGAAAAGATTGAAAAGGGTTTCCTAATTGTTTGATCAAAGCAGTTTCTCATTCCCAAAGTCTCAATAAGTTAAAGGGCATAAATTCCCCTTCTCCTATGATGCTACAAAGAATTTAACTACCACTATGGCTGTACCTCAATTGCAAAATGACACCAATGTGCCAATTTTCAGCACCAATAATAACAGATATGAAAGTTTTTTTCAAATCTGGGATGAGCACATTTGGCTTACTCCAATGGCAGGGCCCTTTAAATAAAGGCTCCCCTCTGCTGGGAGCAAAGAAACCATTCTAATAATTTCCCAAGCTTCACTGGATATTTAGGCTGACTTCCCAAAGACCCCTGCTCACATATAGTAACTTTACAGGCTACAGATTGGCTTGCCACAGGTTGGACAATCTGCAGTGGTTTATGTTGGCCAGCCTCAAATGGCACTCACTGGCTGTGTGGAATTAATCTCCAGCAGTGTTTCCCTCCAGGGTGGATAGGGAGGTGCACTCTGGGATTTCCTTGGTTGCAAGGATGTTGGGTTAAGAACATCCCACATCCTAACTTCCCAAGCCTCCAACATCAATGGACTAGGAGTGTTTTTCATTGGTATGATCACCTAGCCTCCATTTTTATGTCATCTCTTGGTTTAAAAAGTGTAATTTTACATATAAAATCCTTAACCAATTTTACTCAAAAGGCCTTAAATGATGTTAAAATAATGGCTCTCCTAAATACTAAAGTTAAACTAACGCGTCAAGCAGTTATACAAAATAGAATGGCACTAGACATCTTAACAGCAGCACAGGTGGAACGTGTGATATAATTAAAGTTGAGCGTTGTGTGTACATTCCAAATTATTCACAAAATGTCTTTAATTCACTCCAGGATCTCCAAAAGCAAGTCCAAACTATGTCAGGCCCAGAAGTCCCATGGACTACTATGATAAGGAGCTGGTTTTCTAAATCCTTTTGAAGCCATATCACTGCAAATGCTGATGGAAATGGAACGCAAGATAGAAGTGCCCATCTTCCGAGGCCCTCTCAACTGACCAGTGATGGAGACCTAACTACACCCTTTACTGTGCCCCCTCTCAGCATGAAGCAGGCAGAGCAGTCATCACCCCTTTTTCCTAGCAGCAGCTAGGCTCAATATCTGTAGAGAGGGAATGAGACAGGAACCATGGGCTTAGGCAGAGTAGGATGAAGGCCTCTAGAAAAAATAAAGCAAGATAATCCACTGTGAGATTTGCTTTGGCCTGCTGGGGGTCCCAGCTTGTTTTTCTGACTTTACCCAGGTGCTGATTTTCCTCCTCCAGCCCTAAATAAGTGATTTGCAACCTGGGCAATGTACCAAGCAAGCCCAAAACAACGGAGTAAAAATGGGTATGATGCCATCTTGAAAATTAGATTGCATTTTAAAACCCAATTTGTTAAAAAGTAACTTTCTTAACATACTCTTTAACAAACAGACAATAACTCAGCCCACGTTAGGAGCAAAGCAGGCAGTCTTAAGTGATATAGACCAGAAAGCTGTTATCCTGGGAGGAAATCAAAGCAGTAAAATTCTTGTAAATAACAAGGAAGACTAACGAGAAATTTAATGTCTCTTCAAAGATAAATATTTTGGGACCTTGTGGATAAAATGATAGTTCCTATGGCCAGGATTTTCACCTGGTCGTGGTTGACTAGCTCACTGCACACCTTTGGTCAACACATGGCTGTTGATTCTATAAAAAGAGCTCTGCCGGGTGCTGGGCACAACATTGTGGCAGGGCTGCAAGGCTGCAGGAGAGCAGAGCAGAGGCTGGAGTGGTGGCAGCGCCAAGGACAGAGGCCCAAAGGATGGCTGTGTGGGATGACTGTGCAGATAGAGGGGTGCAGAAGCAGACTGGCTGGCTTGCTGCATAAAGACTCACTCTGAGTGAATGGGATTCTAGTGATTGACCTGCCACCTGGAATTGAAGTTGGGTATAACCCTTTCACCCCAAAGAACATTTTGCTATTCATTTCTTTGGTCACACTGAATCCATAGTGAACTTCCCCAGGGCTGAAACCCATTGGCATGTGTGCATCCCTAGCCCTTTGTCACTCAACCACCTATAAAACCCCTAGACAACTCACCACCCTGGGACTCTCTTGTCCCTTCCTGGCCTGAGCCAGGAGCTCTGTCCTCTCACTTTATCTCTAAATAAAACCTCTCACTTGCTCTCCAAGCAAATAAATAAATAAATATATATATAAATATATAAATAAGTGAAAGCTTGTACTCTGTGACCGCTATCTCCCCACTTCTATCACCACCCCCCACTCCCAGCCCCTTGCAGGCACTCTTCTACTCTCTCCTTCTCTGGGTTTGACTTTTTTCTTTAATTCCTCATATGAATGACATCACACAGTATTTGTTTTTCTCTGTCTGGCATATTTTACTTAGCATAATGTCCTCCAGGTTCATATATGTTGTCACAAATAACAGAATTTCCTCCTTCTTTATGGCTAAATAATTGTATACATACTATATATTTTTTATCCATTCAGAACATTTAGACTGTTTCTGTGTCTTGGCTATTGTGAGTTATGCTATAAAACATGGGAGTGTAAATAACAATATCAAGATATTGATTTCATTTCTTTCAGATGTATGCCCAAAAGTGGGATTGTTGGATCATATGGTAGGTGTAATTAATTTAATTTCACTGTCCTTGTGTTCATGCTAATATATATAAATACACTGATTCCCATATGTTTATCTTATATCCTGTCACCTTGCCAAACTCACTTATTTGTTCTAAGAGGGCTTTTATTCCTCAGATTTTTTTCTTAGAATTTTCTATGCAGAAAATCACATTACCTGCCATCAGGCTAAGTTCCTTTTATTTCCTTTTCTTGCATATTGCACTGTCTACAACCTCCTGTATAGTCTTGACTATAAGTGGCAAGAATGAGCATCCCCAGCACTTTCCTGATCTTGGGGGGCGGGGGGAAGCATTCAGTCTTTCAGCAATAAGGATAATGATAACTGTAGGTTTTTAGTACATGCTTTTTTTTTTTATCAAGTTGAGGAAGTTTCCCTCTGTTCTCATTTTTTAAAGAATTTTATCATGAATGGGTCTTGAATTTTTTAAAAATTTTAATGTCATAAAATACACATAACCTAAAATTTACCATTTTAAAGTGTACATTCAGTGATATATATAGGGCATTCACTGCATTATGCAATCATCACTACTATCTAGTTCCAGAATATTTTCATCACTCTGAAAGAGAACTCCATACCCACTAAGCAGTTATTACCCATATTCCCTTTTGCCCATGGGAGTTGAATTCCATCAAATGGTTTCCCTGCCTCAATTGATGTAATCAAGTAATTTTTCTGTTTTTAGCCTGTTAATAAGGCAGGTTACATTGATTGGTTTTCACAAAGTAAATCAGCTTTTGCATCTGGAATAAACCCCTCTTGGTTACAGTATATTATTTTTATATATTACTGATGCCGGGGTTCCTGTTTGCAGAGTCAAAGAATGAACTTAGCAAACAGTCAAGGTAGGAGAGTCAGAGAGACTTTTATTGAGAGATACAGTGAGAGGACAGACAGAGCTCCTGGCTCACACCAGGAGGGGACAAGAGAGCCTGTAGTGGTGCGTTGTCTAGGGGATTTATAGGCAGTTGAGAGACAAAGAGCTAGGGATGCAGCCCCACCAGATGGTCTCTAAATGTTTATCTTTAAAGAGACACTAAGTTTCTTATTAGTTTTCCAGACTATTTTGCAGAGTTAACATAAGAAATTTACTGCTTTGATCCTTTCTCAGAGTAACAATTTCTTGGTTTGGGAGCATATCAGTCAAGGCTGCTTGTTTTGCTTTCAAGGTGAGCTGAGTTATTGACTTGATTAGGGCTGGAGGAGGAAAAGCAGCATCTGGGTAAAGTTAAAGATAAACTGGGCTTTTTAGCAGGCTAAAGTAAATTTTACAATAACTTTATTTAATTGATACAAACAACACATGGGCTATGCTGAGGTACTTTCTTATCTGGGGGATGTTCAAACATTCCAGGCCAGGTTATTCTTGGCTTTTTAGTTTTAACTAATTTTCACTGAAGAATGCTTATATTCCTAGATATTTTACTTTAGAGAATTAATGTGACTCTGACTTTGTTTAATTGTTTAATATGGAGTTTGGTAGGGGTCTTTTTCCAGAGGTCTTCACCCTACTCTGACTGCACCCACGGTCCTTGTCTCATTACCAACTTTTATTTGCCAATATTTTGTTGAACATTTTTGTATCTGTGTTCATGAGGAATATTGGACTGAAGTGTTCTGTCTTTTTTTTTGTACCATCTCAGTCTGGTTTTATATCAGGGTAATACTAGAAATTATAGTTGGAAGACTTTGCCTCTATTCTATTTCCTGGAAGAGACTGTGTAGCATTGGAGTTCTTCTTTAAACATTTAGTACAATTCTCCAGTGATAACCATCTGGGTCTGGAAATGTCCTTTTTGGGAAGTTTTAAATTATGACTTCAATTTCCTTGATATTTATGGGGCTATTCAAATTATCTGTTTCATATTCAGTGAGTTGTAGTTTGTGGTTTCTGAGGAACTCATTCATTTCATTTAAGTTGTCAAATTTCTGTATGCAGTGCTATGCACAATATTCCCCCAGACTCATTTGATGTCTGCAGGGTCTGTAGTGATATCCTCTTTTTCATTTGAAATTTGGGGATTTGTGTCTTCTTTTTCTTTGTCAGTCTTGCTAAAGATTTATAAATTTCATTGACTTTTTCAAAGAATCAGCTTTTTGTTTCATTGAATTTCTCTATAGCACTTTTGTTTTTTATTTCATTGATGTCTGCTCGTATTTTTATTACTCCCTTTTATCTGCTTGCTTTGGGTTTATTTTGCTTTTTTTTTTGAAGTTCCTAAGATAGTATAGATTACTGACTTAATATGGATCCTCTTTTCTAATGTAAGCATTTTGTGCTACACATTTTCCTCTCGGCACTACTCTGTGTCCTACTAATCTTGATACATTATATTTTCATTTCATTTGTCTCCTGGGATTCTTCTTTGACCAATAGTCAAAAACCTTCAGGTAGGAATGAGTCATTTCTCTCTCAACTGGTTTTAAGGTGTTTTTTTTTTTGTATCATTAATGTACGATTACATGAGCAACATTACAGTTACTAGATGCTTTTAAGGTTTTTTTATCTTTGTCTTTAGTTTTCTGAAGTTTGATGTGTCTTGGTGTGGATTTCTTTGGGCTTATGCTCTTTGAGGTGAGGTGCTCAGCTCTCTGAATCTGTATATTTATGTCTTTTGCCAAATTTGGGGAGTTTTTAGCCATTGTTTCTTTGAGTACCTTTCAGAGTCACCTCATTTTTGTCTTCTTCTGAGACTCTGATGACATGAATATTATATCTTCTGTTGTAATTCACAGGTTCCTGAGGAACTGTTCTTTTTTTTCTCCTTTCCAGTCTTTTGTAGCTCTCTTATTCAATTGGGTAGTTTCTATTATTTCTCTTCATGTTAACTGATTTGTTCCTTTATCCCCACCATTCTGTCATTGAGCTCATTTATTGCATGATTTTTATTTTGGATGTATTTTGCAGTTTTAATATTTCCTTTTGTTTCTTATTTATGTCTTCTGTTTGCTGAGGTTTTCAATTTTTCACTTGTTTCAAGTAATTGCTTATTGAAGCACCTATATGCTGGTTGTTTTTAAGATCTTTCTCATATATTTTTAACATCATGTCATCTAAGTGTTTGCATTTATGGATTTTCTTTTTTGCATTCAAGTTGAAATTTTCTTAATTTCTTGATATGGAACCTGGAAATTTGTATATTATATTTTGAGAATGAATCTGACTCCCTGTGTGACCCCACTGACACTATGACATGGAAGGGGCTCATTTCTGCCCAGGAACATCCTGGCTCCTTATTTGCCTCACACCACCCTAACAAGGTGGCTACACTACATTCTTACATACATAATGTCATGATTAATGTACTGTCACTACAGCCTGGTGATAGTTGAAGTCTAGGCTCCCTGCTCAGCTTTTGATGAAAAAGGTGGAGATGGGCCATTTTTTGTGTGGTGTTTCGCTAGAGTAACTAGTTATTGTCTAAAATGTTATCTCTGTTTTGCAGAGAAGTTAATGGAGAACTGGAGAAAGGAGACCCCGTCTCAGGCCTTACAGCTGGAGGGGTGGAACTGTGCTGATAGCAGCCCCAGAGGCTGCACAAGGAGGAGCAATCTCCCTCAGCTGCCAAGTGCCATGCCTGCAAGGATGTACACATGGGCAGGACAAAGGGTCAAAGGTGAGTAAGAATAATCTGCTAGTTCCCTGCTGAGAAGCCTCTTTCGGCTTCCTATGCCTTCCAGGAGAAAGTCTTACTTCCTCCAGCTAGCATCCTGGGACCCTCATACTGACTTGTAAAAGCATCAGCCATGTTAGCTCTTTCTTGAAACCCTTCTGTCCTGCACTTAGAATGGCTTCCGAGGCTTCATGGAACCTGCCACCTACTTTGCTGGACTTTGTACTTGCCTGGCTCAGCTGGCTCCATGGCACCCACCTTCTTCTTTTCACCTGGAACACTCTAAGGTCATTCCTGCCACAGGACCTTTGTTCTGCTGTTCCCTCACTCTAGATGGCTATATGCATGGCCTGCTTCTCCTTGTTGGCTGCCTCAACAGAGGCCTCCCCATCACCTGGCAACATTTTCATGCTGCCCCTGCCCCACCAGCCCTGGTCACTCTTGTTTCCATTACTCTGTTGTATTTTCTTTGTAGCATGCAGCCCCTTATGAATTGTTTATTTATATATTTGTTTACATGGTTATTTTCAGTCTTTTCCCTAGGGCCCCATAGGATGGAGTCATCTTTTGGTCCCACTCAGTGTGCTCAGGACTGGCTGGCTCCAGCTCTAGGACACCTTTGGGTGCCATCTGCTCCTGGCTGAAGTGTCCCAGGCTAGCTGGGGTCTCTGCCCTGAGAGAATGGCAACACATGCACAGAGGCCAGGCTTGTCAGCAGGGTGCCCACTGAGGCAGAGGAACTAATGAAGCTGCTAAGTGTCCATTTGCCCCTCCCTGATGCAGCCTTAACCAGGGGGCAGGGTCCTGGCCTCTCTGGGGAGAACCAGCTATGGCCCTCCATGCACAGATTAGATTAGTCCTGTCCTTAAGCTCCAACTTAAAAGTTCATTATTATTTGAATTTTCAAACTTGTGACCATCTTGCAATCACACACATGCTTAGAAAATGAAGAAAGAATACAAAAGTTTAGCACACTACCAAAGGGTGGATCCAGAGTGAAAACTTGTTCACTGTGGAGTTAAAGAGGAGGTAATGCTGACTGTATGTGTACAGATGTGTGCATTTGTGAGAGAGAGAGCGAGCATGTTGAGTGAGCACTGGTGAGCAGCCAGGGGTGTACATCCTCTCCTGCTGGACTTCTGGGGCTGCCTGGGGCTCTACTCCTGAAGGCACACAGCCTGGTGCTACCCATGCCCAACACCCTTAATGCAGAGCTTTTTCCCTGGCCAAGGGGTAGGTGGGGGTGGGAAAGTGTCACTTCTCATTTCCTTTGACCAGCTCAAGAAGAAACAGCTCAGTTTTCTGAGGCTCATAATTAAATGAATTAAAATGTTTTCCTCCATGGTGACTTTGCCAGCTCCTGTCCACCTCTTCCTGGCCCTGTTCCCAGTGAGCAGATAAAGGCTGGAAAGATGCAGAGTGACATGTTTGTGTCTCCAGAGTAATTAGTTTGTGCATCATCATTTTGGGGAAAGATTTATGGCTGGCTTTCGGAACATTCCACCTCAGACCTCTGCAGCCTGGATTCATCTATGGGGAAGTTCCTGGAAGCAGAGCCTCAATATTAATTCCAGTTACAGTCATATGAGAGCCCATTCATAAGGATTGCCCTGGACAGCTCCCATCCTGAAGCAGTCCCGCAGTCCTGACCTTGAACTGCCATTGCTGTCACCAGCCTTAGAAAGGGAGGAAGCTGGGCTGGCTTGACTGGTTACTGAGGAGGCAGGCCATGGTGTGTTGGGCTTTGGAGGCATGCAGAGGGGGACGAATGTGGAGGCCATGATGTCTTAGCATCTTTAGTCTAGGGACTGTCCTCAGTACCCTCCCAGATGCTTCTGGTAGGATGGTAATTAAGGACACTGCCCATGGTCTAAGATCTCCCAGGCACTGGGACCACCCTTTGACTTTATTTCTGAAATAGACTCTCTAGTCCCAGAGCAAGGGCCCAAGTCCTTGATGGGCCCAGGAGGCATTGCAGACACAGCCTCCAAAGCACCCCCAGTGGGCACTGGGCCAGAGCATACTGTCTGATCACTGTCTGCTCAGCTGAGCTGCACCTCTGAGGGGTCCTGGGTTAGCTGGCTGCAGTGGCGGATGAACACGCATTAGCATGTCTGCAGATAAATCTTCCTCACAGCACCAAGACTCCAAAGACTAAATATAAGCCCAAAGAATCAATTACCTGAGTATTGATTATGGATTAGGCTCACAATATTACTAATTACATCTAAAGATGCATATCCACTGCAACTGTCTGTTAATGACTTGAGGTACTAAGACCGCAAATTAGGACAAATAGCGGGTTTACCACCAACTGTAATTATAGAATCCCTGGAGAAGGAAGTTGGCTGAGATGTTCAGCCTGCCTTTCTATACTCCAGGTTCCCAAAGACACCCTAGGGGAGGCCTGGAGGGCCACGTCTGTCACCCAAGAGTCAACATTTCCATCCATCTGACAGGCAACTGGTGCCTCTCGTGAGGGGGTCAAGGTGAGTGCAACCAGGCTGAATGGCCACAGGGTTCTGGGAAGGAGATGTGGACCTATACAGACTGGGGACACAATGGTCCCAAGAGGGCCACACTCTAGGGATTATAAACAACCTGAGAACCCCCAAGCCCCACCAGAGGGGAGCAAGAGGTTCTTGTCAATCCCCTGGTCCTTCCTTCAGACACAGAGGTGGAGTGAGCACCATGGTCACTCAGCAAGTGATGAAGTGGGCCACAGGGTCCAGTCCATGGTGTCCTGCACACAGCCTGCCTGCCTTGCAACCATAGTGGCTCACAGCATTCAGCACCTGGGCCCCTTCTTCCAGGACAGTATGGTGGGGAAAGCATTGGCACCCTCCATCTATGGGGTTTTCTCATGCTTCTTCCTCTACCAGGTCCATCTCTCCCCTCCCATCCCCACTCCTGCTTATGCCTTATTTGCCTTTTGATTTCTCAGGATCTGACGGGATAAGAGTTATTTATTTATCTTGTTATTTGTTTGGGTTTTTTTTTTTTTTTTTAGCAATTCTTGAGGTTTCTATATATTTTTAGTATCATAGGATCCTATTGGTGAATAGGATGTTTTCCACATTATATTTTAAGTTACATTTTAATTACCCCAAGAATACATGAAAGCTTTTTTCATTAAAAACTCAGGCCTTTTCATTAGGTCAAGAAGTGAGAGTAAGTAATCTCTAAATCCCTCCCAATTCTAAAATTCTGTAGACATAGCATTTTGAAAGACAGTAAAGAAAAGGAGGACAGGGAAACTGTCAAGATGGGAAAATGAGACAGAACATAGATTTCATAAAAGCCATAGAGAAAAAAGTAAACATCTACTAAAAAAAAAACAAAACTCAGGCCTTTTATATACAACTAAATCCCCCCCTTTGCCACCATTCACAACCCCAGAAGGGGTACAGGTGTAGGTTGGTGGGAATGCTTCTAGACCTTCTTACACATTTTGTACATGCATGTGTAACTACAGAAATACGGGATGTTGTTTTGTGTGCCTGTGTGTGTCCATGTTGCAATATGTCTCCTGTAGTGTGCACAGAAGCAAAAATGGCAGAAAAACAACTTAACCTCATCGCAGATGGTTTAATTTGACTATCTTGATAAAAAATGAGTAATGATAGTATGGGACTATCATTAAATACAGTGTGGACTATGACTTATAGTTTCAGCTGACATGACTGACTTAGAGACACAACACTGCCATCAGTTACCATTTATCCCCTTCAGGAACAAGTATTAGGATGTTGGGAAGCCCACTGGGACTCTGGGATCTCAGGTTCCTACTCCCCCTGCCATGCCTTGGCCTACTTTTGGCTCAGTTCATTCAGACCAGGACCCATGTTGTCCTCCTTTCTGTAACAGCACCTACACAGGGTTGGTGCACCCAGTAGGTGCTCAGTGAATGGTTATCAGGGGCATAGAGTGAATCTGACCACCGCCCTGTGAGAACAAGGTGAATCTAGTTGGCAGCACCTCTCAGGGCCCCAGGGCACACAGTGGGGGCATCTGATAGGCAGTCTATTTATAAACTTGGAGTGGGGAGCTAAGGAAACCAAAAAGAACAGAGAGCAGGGACTCCTTGAGGTGTGAAGTGACAAGGCCAGGGTGTGGCCATTGTCCTTGACAGAAGTTGGGCATTTGGTAGAGGGTACTGCCACCCATGGCAACCTGGTGGGGGAAGAATAGAGAGAAGGGGCCTCTGCACAGCTGGGCTGCCTCTGAGTGTGTGAACCTATGGGGGGTGCTGCTGGGGTCCCAGCATGTAGGACCACATGGAAATTGCAGGTAAAGAGCATGCAGCTCTCCACAGGTGTACCCTTCCAGCAGTGAGAAGGAACCCTCTGCTTCCTGCTGGTGCCTCCTGGTGTCTGAGCTCAGTGGGAGCCAGAGGCCAGGGAGCCTACATCAGGACTGAGGGGTGTGGACAACAGGGGAGGTTCTCTCTTCCTTGGAGGAGGAGGATAGGCTTGTCTCTGACCTACCACCTGGCCTCCAAGGGCAGGAGTGTGGCCTTCCTGAGGCTGGTTCAGAGCTTCCACATGTGCCCTGAATCTGGGTGATATCAGAACTTTGGGGATCCCTACCAACCACCTCAGGGCTGCCCAGCAGCCCAACCACACTCTGGATACAGTGGGGATGGAGTGTATACCTGGGCACGTGACCAGGTACAGGAGGGCAGGGAAGGGTGTTCCTTCCACAGTGGTAACATCAGCTAGTGACATTACTGGGCTGGCCCTGCAAGTGGAAGGCTTCAAAAGTTCAAATAACTCATTGGCGAAGAGGGTGAGGATGGCATCAACAGTAGGGGCTGTGCCAGGAATGCTCTGGCTGGGTGTTGCAGGGACCTGTCAGGAGAACAACACCTTGTGCAGCTGTCTGAGGTTGCACCCCCAGTTCCATGCTCAGGGCCTCTGCACAGGTGGGCTGCCTCTGAGTGTGTGAACCTATGGGGGGTGCTGCTGGGGTCCCAGCATGTAGGACCACATGGAAATTGCAGGTAAAGAGCATGCAGCTCTCCACAGGTGTACCCTTCCAGCAGAAAGCCTGCAGGGCACTTTCCTTTAGAGAGTGAGGGCCCCACTCACCCCCTGTCATATTTGGGTAGGTCAGTCCCCACCTGCTTTCTGTAGCTCACATGCTTCCTGCCCACCAGCAGGCCTTTCTCCTCTCTTGCCTCCAGCCTTGCCCTTCTACACCATTCTCCATTCAGGGGTCTCCAGAACACAAGTCCAGATGCAGCAGGAGCTGTCCTTGTTCCCTGGCCTCAGGATGAAGCCCAGGGCAGGTGTGGGCAAGGAGTGGGGACTGGCACATCAGGGGCTCTAAGGATGGAGTGGGTCCTTCCAAGTCCCCTGGAAACCCATGGGTTCCCACCTGGCATGCTGCCCGCCCCTGCCTTCACTGTCTCTTCCTTCCCCTGCATCCCTGCCAGCCACCCATGCGTCCTGCTGTCACAGGAACCTCAGCCCCATGGCTCTGTCTCCGCTTCACAGGGCCGGCTTCCCAGCCTTTCCCAAGGCCCCTGAGATGTTGCCTTCGCTCCCACTTCCATTTGCCTCAGAGGCCTGATTGGCCACCTCCATGCCTCCTGCAGAGAAAGGTCAGGTGGCGCTGCTCCCTGAGAAAGGTTCCCGGGTCAGGGCCGGCAGGGTCTGGCCCCAGAAGGCGTCCGGCTTCTCACCCAGGTCCGGAGCACACGATTCAGAACAGAAACCCTCAGCTACAAGTACCAGCGCGAGCCTGACTGTCTGGGGCGCTCTGCTGGATGGCGACCCCGCTTCAAGGCCTGTCCACACGGGGACACGAAGGCCCAAGGCAGTGTGCGGACATGGACAGCAACTGTGCCGGACACTATGCAGGACACAACAACAGGGTGAGCGCAGGGACAGAGAGGAGCCTTTGTCCAGGCGCGTGGGTGAGCGGTTACCTGCTAAGGGAAGGGAGAGCAGGCTTTCCTCTCTGCTGCAGCGGCACCGCCCCTCCCCGCGGGACCCTCCCCTCTCTGCTGGGCCTGCAGCACTGGTCCCTCCCTGAAGGCCCCACAGGCCGGCCCTCCCCCCCCACGTTAGCTGGATTCTCTGGCCTTTGGAGGTGGAGAGCTGCAGATGGAAGGGCGTTGAACTGAAATCCTGGGTGCTGGGAAGCAGTGAGAGGGGAAAGAGTAGGGTTTGGGGCTGAGATGAGCCTAGGGTCAGAGGGAAGGACAGAATCAGAGAATCAAAGCAAGGTCCATGCAGAGCCCTGTTTACCCTTTTGGAGAGAAGTGGTTAATACTAAAAAGGTTGGATCGCGCTGGCAGAGGCCTTTGGAACATAGCAGTTTGCCAAGGTGACCTGTGCTGTGGACTGACGGGAATGGACCCCTCATAGGCTGTTCAGGGTGCTGCTGGTTCAGGTCCCTGGAAGGGAGCAGGCCTCGCATTGCCTTGGCAGGACAACCTTCAACTTCTCCCTCCTGGGAAAAGAGAGCCATGACCAGAAAGGAAACACAGGGGAGGGCCTCAGCCAGGGTTTGCCTGCTAGTGCAGAAACGCAGGAGCCCGGCAGGTCCCAGCTCACAGCTCTGGGCTTCGTTTGTCAGTGATTTTACTTTGAGGTGCCCCTGCCCACCAAGAGGTGGGAACCACACAGGACCATCCAGCTGTCACACCAGCATGACCACTCACCACCTGTCTCCCCAGGGCAGCTGTCCTGGATCCTCAAGCAGGCTCTGGTCTCTCCCCACATGACCACAGCACCCCTCCCTGGTTCTCCCACATTCAGTCCAGGCCCTTTCAGGCTACCCAAAAGCTCTGGAGGGCCTGCCCTGGGAGCAGCAGTGCAGAGTGTGTTCCAGGCCTCAGTGGCCCACAAAGGCCTTTCATCATGAACATTGGAAGAGCCTGTTCCCCACCTGCTTTGCTCACTACCAACTTTTCTTCTCATTCTCAGGAAGATTCACTAGACAGAAGACTCTGAGAGGTTCTGCAGCAAATAAACACATTTACTGGAGACCATACAGCATTTCCTGTATCTGTTTGATCACAGAGTTCTTTATCTTCTAAGACATTTTGAAAAAAACTAACTAAAGTATGGTCTCAATAATGTATGTGCATTATTTTTTAGACATAATGATATTGCTATATGTCTATATATACTATATAGACTATATATATAGACTATATCTGGTGTCTATTAAACTATATATATAGCTTTTGAATGGACTAGGAAATTTAAAAAATCATTTGACTCGCTTTATTGCCATATTGACTTTATTACAGTGGTCTGGAGCCAAACCCACAATGACTCCAGGGATGCCTTTATAGGCCTGATCATTGCTTCCTCCAGCACTTGAGTGGCTTCTTGGACCTGTCCTTTCAGCCTCAAACAGGAACCCTGTTGGCCTTCATCATTTCTGCTTTGCCTTCTGGACCCAGGCACCTTGCTTCACCTGCCCTTCAGGCCCTCCTGAGCCTGGCCCCAACCTCTAAGCCTGGGTTCGTCCTCCACAACACCCTCCACACAAGCCCACAGCCTGTGTGCATGTATTCTCTAAACACAGGGCAGGTTTGCTCCAACATAGAATGCCCCTTCCTATCTCGTGCCCCTTCCTATCTCGTCTTCCCTGCATACAGTTCTAGCTCATCAACAAAGTCTCAAATGCTGCCTCATCGATAAAGCTTTTCTTGATCTCATGGTCAGGATGACTCACTCCAGATGGGCGTAGTTTTTTAGTACACCCCTTCTTGCCTTCAGCCAAATATTCTCCATCTCCCCCAAAGAGTTATCTCGAGGGAGAGTTCCAGGTCGGATTGGACTCTGCATCCTTTCCCAACCCCACCCCATCCCACAGGATCCCACACAAGGCTGTTCTGAAAATATTTCTATCAAGCAATCAATAGATGTTGAAATCACTTCTTCCACCTCTCCTTCTTGGGAGGAGCCCTGAGAGGCCAGGAAGAATGCACAGATACTTTCATAGGCACTCAGGGATTATGGCATCTTCATGTGCAGGCTGCAAAGCGTTCTCTATAAAGCACATTGGTGGTTGCAGTTTGGCTCTTGGCTTAAAGAGTGGTGTTTCCAGAACCACCAGTGCTTTCAAAAGGGATAACGCATGCTGATGATCAAGTCTGGGAACCTGTTGGAACCACGTATTTAAAGAAGTACAGTGTTCAGCCTGAGATAAGCCACCATATAAACAATTGATGAGGGTCAGCAGAGGCCCAGACCCTCAGGGCCTGCAGAGCATCCTCAGTGTGTGGTGGTGAGAAATGGGGTTGTGAGGAAATAAAAGACAATTAAATAAAAGAACCAAAGAAGAGAGAAGGAGAGTTGCCAAGGAGTCCTGATGTGCCTCTGGTTTTATCAGACATTTTGGGGAACATACAGGAATCGATTATATGTAAGTTCTAGAACACACAGCAACGTGCTAGAACAATCTAGCATGACCCTCCCCATGTCTTTCTGATGATGTTGGTTCCATTTGGATGAAGGTCAGTGGGGTAACATATACTGCTTAGAGGACTGTGGTGTGGGGCCAGGGCCCTGGAGTGAGTGGCAAGGACAAGCCATGCTAGGGCTGGTTGGGGGCATAGGGGCCAAATTCCATAGGATCCCCTAGGTTGACATGGGCCACATGGGACCATTCACCAACTGCAGGGTGCAGCATGTGAGAAGTGGTGGAAGAAGAGAGGGCAGTAGGGAGGACTCTGACCCCACTCCTCCCTAATTAATCACTCTCCCAATCACAGGTGTGTATGTGGAGCTTCCCATTTCCTGAATGGACCTTCCTGAAAATGAGCTTGTGAGCACAGTTGTCCTCCCAGACCTCACTCCTCTGTGTGTGTCCTTGGAACAGCATGTCATTGGCACCATGAGCTTGGCCCAGCCCAGGCCTCCAAGCCGGGATCTGCATTTCTCCTAGGATACCCAGGGATTTATGGACAAAGGTGTGAGAACTGGTCTCAGCTGCCATCCAGCCAATGTGACCTCCCCATCCTATAACAGGCTCCTTGTGGTGCAAACTCATCTTAGATATCTTCGTTTACTCTGCCCTTCTCAAAACTCACCCACATAAAGTTGGCCCCAGACCTGAAGGGACATTGGAGCTCAACAAAGAATGAATGAAGTAAATGAAATCAGGATTCATTCTTAGCAATTTCTTGAGGACCTAAACACATGGTCACCCTGTCACAGGACACCATAGGCTGTAATCAAATGCTTGTGATGGCATCTCCACTCCCAGGTCATCTGCCATTAGAGCCAGGGTAAGATGGGAGTCCAGGTCCCTCCTCATTCAGCTAGAATAAACAGGAGAGTTTGGTGTGCCCCTCTGCCAGGGAATGAAAATCTTGTTCGTTTCAGAGGCTTGGAGGACCTCTTCTGTCCCATGTGAATGCCTGCTGAGAGCTACCAATTACTGTCATGCTCTTGTTACGCACTCTGGGATACTGACCAGAAGAGTCACACTCCAGAAAGACAGCTGGTCTCCTCTGCAGGTAGAGCATCAGCCTGATATAACTGGAGCTGGAGGCAGACAGTGTCCTGGACAGCAGGGGACAAGGGCTGCCAACAGAGCCACCTGCTACAGCCCGACAGATTGACATAAGGAAGGTGGAAATGGTCTGTTCCTGGCTTTGTCCAACCAGTGGAGGAGATTTGAGACCTGCGTCTGATGTTGTTGGCATAGGAGAATGCATAATTGGCCAGCTTGCTTACTGGAAAAGCAATGACCTAATCCTCCAAGCCAGTCTGAATCTTAAAGGGAGGTCCATGCAGTGAAGTGGGAGGCTGCACAAGGGCCTGGCCTATGCTGGGGCTGGGGGCACTGAGTGCCTTTGAACTTATGCCCTGCCTCAGCAGCAGAAGAACCCTTTTGAAAGCACTGGTGGTACTGGAAACACCACTCTTTAAGCCAAGAGCCAAACTGCAACCACCAATGTGCTTTATAGAGAACGTCCATCCCTCTTTGTTCTTCATTATACCAATAATATGTATTTGTCACAAATCAATAAGCAAAAAGGAAATACAGAAACTCTCCTAGTTCCACACATAGACATTGCCTTTGAGTGCCTGCCACACTGCTGTGCTCTGGAACCTCACAACCTGTAGGAATCACTGGGGGCTGTGCTGGGCTGAGCCTCTGCATTTATGACAAGCTTCTGTGCCATTCAGAGGCTGTTGGTCCAGTGGCCACACTTTGAGGAGCAAGGCCCTACTAGATGTCTTTAAATATGCATATATAGACAGATTCAAGATGGCGGCATAAGAGGTGAGATGGAGAACTCCCAAAATCACACATAGTATGAAAATATAGTAAATTAATACAACTAACCCTAAAACAGCAACAAGAAAGAAGGCTGAACCAGACTGCATACAGACCTCACAAACAGAGCAGACCTACTGAAACAGGGTAATGTACAAAAGCCTTAATCAGGTGGGACTCAAGCCCTTCCCCCATGCCAGCTCACCAGAAGGAGGAAGAGAAATGGAGCAGGGAGGGGATGTAAGCTTGGGACTGGTGAACACCTAGCCCTTGGAGATCTGCTTTGTGAGCAAAAACCTATATTGTGTGGTGCTCTGGACGTTGGAGATCTTGGACAGGTGGAGTGCTTGAGAGACTGAGATTCCGACCATCTGTGGAGGTGGGGATGCACACCCAGCCGCTCTGTGTCAAAGGCAGGTGATCTGAGAGGCTTCCTAGCAGTGAGAGGGCTGCTGAAGGGGTGGGGTTTGCACAGAGCTTGCTGCATGGGAGAAGGGAGAGCTGCACAAGGTTGTGTGGGTGCACTCTGCCCAGCTGGTTGGGAACTTTGAGGAGCTTCAGGTGCTCCATCCCCCTAAATGCCTACTCAGCTCTGAGGACCCCTACTGTGACACGCAGCCTGCTGCACCTTTCTCCTAGCCTGCCAGCACCAGTTTGTAACCCAACAGTCACTGTGCTGGCATAAGGCCAGCTAGAGGGAGGCCCTGCCTGCAACAGCTAGAGACGCAAAGCACAGAGACTTACACAGAGTCCCACTGGCTCTGACACTGGAGATAGGCACTGCAGATGGGAATCAGAAAACAGATCTTTCCTTCCCCCAGGCACCAGCTCTGCTCCCCTATGAACCCCAATCTCACTCTAGGGGCTGAACAGCTCCAGAAACTGGAGCTCCTGGACACTACTGGGCACCACACAGAAATATGAAACATCAAAAGAACATGGTTCAAACCAAAATCTCACAAACCCCAGAAAAATGGCCAAAGGAAACTGAACTCACCAATCTTCCTGAAAGAGAGTTCAAAATAAAAATCATAAACATGCTTATGGAGGTACAGAAAAATATTCAAGAACTGTGAAATGAATTTAAGTCAGAGATTCAATCATTAAGAAATTCCATATCTGAAATAAAACATACAATAGAGGGATTTAAAAGCAGATTAGATGTAGTAGAAGAGATGGTAAATGAAATAAAAATTAGGGAAGAGGAATACAAAGAAGCTGAAGCCCAGAGAGAAAAAATAATCTTGAAGAATGAAAGAATATTGAGAGAACTCTGTGACCAATCCAAAAGGAACAATATTCACATAAAAGGGGTACCAGAAGAAGAAGAGAGAGAGAAAGGGATAGAAAGTGTCTTTGAGGAGGTAATTGCTGAAAACTCCCCCAATCTGGGGAAGGAGATAGTCTCTCAAGCCATGGAGGTGCACACATCTCCCAACACAAGGGATCCAAGGAAGACAACATCAAGACATATAATAATTAAAATGGCAAAGATCAAGGATAAAGACAGAATTTAAAAAGCAGCTAAAGAGAGATAAAAGGTCACATACAAAGGGAAACCCATCAGGCTATCATCAGACTTCTCAACAGAATACTTACAGGCCAGAAGGGAGTGGCATGATATATTTAATGCAATGAGGCAGAAGGGCCTTGAACCAAGAATACTCTACCCAGCAAGGTTATGATTTAACTTTGAAGGAGGGATTAAACAATTTCCAGATAAGCAAAAGCTGAGAGAATTTACCTCCCACTAACCACCTCCCCAGTGCATTTTGGAGGGACTGCTATACATGGAAGTATTCCTATGGCTAAATAGATGTCACCCAATGGATAGACAAAGAGTACAGAATATGATTCATAACATACAAAGAATGGAGGACAAAGAAAAAGGAGGGGAAAAAATGAACCTTTAGGTTGTGGTTGTAATGGCATACTAAGTGAGTTAAATTAGACTGTTACATAGTAAGGGAATTACCCTTGAACCATGAATCTAAAGCCTGCAATGGCAATAAGTACACATCTTTCAATAATCACCCTAAATGTAAATGGTCTGAATGCACCAATCAAAAGACATAGAGTTACTGAATGGACAAAAAAACATGACCCATCTATATGCTGCCTACAGGAGACTCACTTCAAGCACAAAGACATACAGAGGCTGACAGTAAATGGATGGAAAAAGATATTTCATGCAACTAATAGCGAGAAAAAAGCAGGAGTTGCAGTACTTGTATCAGCAAATTAGACTTCAAAACAAAGAAAGTAAGAAGAGACAAAGAAGGACATTACATAAGGATAAAAGGGTCAGTTCAACAAGAGGATATAACTATTATAAATATCTATGCACCCAACACAGGATCACCTACATATGTGAAACAAATACTAACAGAATTAAAGGGGGAAATAGAATGCAATGCATTCATTTTAGGAGACTTCAACACACCACTCACTCCAAAGGACAGATAAACCAGACAGAAAATAGGCAAATAGACAGAGGCACTGAACAACATATTAGAACATATGGACCTAATGGACATCTACAGAACACTCCATCCAAAAGCAACAGGATACACATTCTTCTCAAGTGCAGATGGAACATTTTCATGTACTGTGAGGCCAAATGGCGAGGTGACCTGCCCAGGGTCTCTGATTGCTCAGAAGCTGCCTGGTGGCTCTCCTGCTTGTCCTGTTCCATCCTTCTAGCCCTGGTCCCCTCGGTGTCCACAACACACACATTCCACCACTCTGATCTCCACGTTCATTGGTAAATCTCACCAAGTGCAAGGCTGTGCAAGGAGGGAGGAGGCTGCCAGGAAGCCATGTCAATCAGCTCCAGGAGCTCCCAGGTGCTGATTCCCTCCCAAGATGCACCTGAAAGGAACAACCTGAGTCAGTCTGTGCTGCCTCCAGTGTCAGGCCAGCCTTCCTGGTCACCTCCCTGAGAGCCCCAGAGGGCTGTGTGAGTCCAGGACGCTGGACTGTCCAGTGGCAAAGAGGAGGAGAAGCTGTTTTCAGGGGTGGGGGCAAGTCCGTTGGAGGCTGTGAATCTGGACTAGAGCCTGGACCAGGACAGAAACAAAGGGACACCCAGGAGGGAGCAGCCTTAGAAATGCACCAGAGGCCCACCAAGAGGCCCCAGGTCTGATGTGGAGGGAGATCAAGGTGTCTGAGGTGACGAGATAGTTCCCATGGGCATTACTGGGGCAGAACTAAGAGGGTAATTTGGTACACACTGAATTCAAAGTGCCTCTGGGACAGCTCAGTAGAGGTGTTTGGTAGAAACTTGACAAGTGAGTCACTGTAATGGTTAATTTTTTGTGTAATCTTGACTGGGCTGAGGGGTGCTCAGGTAGTTGCTAAAATACGATTTCTGAGTGTGTCTGGGAGGGTGTTTCTGTGGAGACTAGTGCTTGAACTGGTGAACTGAGTAAAGTGGATGGCACTCTCCCGTGTGTATGGGCACTGTCCATTCCAGAAAAGAGCAGAAAGGTGAAGGGAGGGAGCACTCACTCTGCTTGAGCTGGGATATCCCTGCCCCCGCTCTCAGGCTTTCAGACTCAGACTGAAGCATACCACCAGGGTCTCCAGCTTGCAGATGGCTGGTCGAGGGACTTCTCATCCTTCATAACTGCATTAGCTGAAGCCACTTCCTACAATACATGCCCTCTCTGAGTCCCAGGGCCCACCTGTGTAATGTGGCACCTGAGAGAGAGCTGACCTAGGAGTCCTTGGTATACAGTGCCTGGTGAAACAGGAATGGTGGGTGGACACAGCCCAGGGAAAGAGAGGCACCAGGGCAAGGAGAGCTGTGCAGAAAGCCTGGCTGCCCAGAGGCTTGGGGCATTTACATGCAGGTGAGTAAGTGCCCAAGAAGAAGGTTCCAGAGGAGAGTCAAAAACAGATATACAGTCAGGAGAGCCACCAGAGCTGAAGGAAGGCATTTGCATAAAAAGCACCCATTAAAACTATAAATGAAGTTTCTTGTTGACCCACATATCCACCTCCAAGAACATGTCCTTCAAAATCATTTGCACAAATGTGCGAATGTGTTTATAAGAATGTTCATATATTTTGTAGAGAGAAAACTTGGAGGCAACCCCAGTTTAAGGCAGCCGGGGCATGCAGTAGCACCTCAGAAACCATTCACTTAATGAACTAACAGACTCCATTTCATTAATAAGATGATTGATTACCTAAATTATGGGAGATCAGCTCCAGGGAGAACTCTGCTGCCACAAATAAAATAACATAGACTGGTATTCAGAGGTGTCTTTGGTGTGCTGTACAGTGAAAAGAGCAAGTCACTGAATGCTCTGCATCAGCATGGGTCCCTTCTGGAAATGGCTGGGAGTACCTATGCACATAATACACATAATATATATACACATCGTACTGGTATACCTGTGGGCAAGGGACTTGTTGGGAAAGTGCTCTCAGGTAACACCTGGAAAGGTGAGGGAAGCAGGAGAGTGCTGGGGAAGAATCAGGTAAGGTAGTGGATCCAGCCTTACCTCCTCTCATGGGAGCAGTGGAGTTTGGGGGGCACTCTGAGCTGCCCCACCTCAAAGCAAGGCAACCAGTCTTCATCGGTACCTGTATTTTGTCATCAGTTGGGAGCTGCCCCATGGTTGGCCATGGCCTCCTCCCAGATGTTGCTGGATGAGGCAGATCATTTAGGCCAAAGATAACTTGAGAAAGTAACTCTGAACCATTAGAAGCTGGGATGGGGCACTAGACAGATGAAAATCTAAGCCACCAGGAGTATTTAATACAGATGTACAGGTGGGGTGTCTGTGCACGTGTGGTGTATGCATGGGGGTGGTGGGTGTGTGGTAAGTGTGGGTTGTAGTGTTAGGTGTGTGTGTGATGAGTGTGGGGTGTGTGGGGTGCTGGTGCGAGGTGTGGGGTGAGGCATGTGTGTGTGTGTGTGTGTGTGTGTGTGTGTGTGATGTGTGTGGGGTATGTGGGGAGTGGCGGGTGTGGTGTGAGATGTGTGTGGCATGTGCCTGTGTGTAGTGTGTGTCGGGTGGTATGTATGACATGTGTGTGTGTCTTTGCAAGTAAACAGAAAAAAAATCCACAAGAATATGCACAAAAGTGTCCATAGAGGTTTCCTTGAAAGTGGAAACTGGGCTGAAACAGGGTAAGGAGAGAACATTGTTATATTTCACTTAAAGCACTTGTGCTTTGGTCACATTTTGCTGCAGCCAGTGTGTATTTCTTTTGTAGTAGAAAGCAAACAAGCTGGCCATAGAGTTGACAGCTGCAGACAGCCAAAGCCATGGGAAAATAGAACAGATGTCCCATGTCTACAGGGGATGGAGGCCGGCATGGGACACCACCCTTAAACACTGGGGTCAGTGAGGCAGGAGGTGTCAGAGAAGAGGGGGCGGCGAGGAGGCACACATCCAGGGCATGTGGTGAGAACCCTGGGCCAGTTGGAGACTGTCCATGTCACCTTGCCCTGGCCCTGGTCTGTATGTGGTCAGTGCTTTTCCCTTTGTCCTGGAATGGGTAACAGACTGCAAGCCTCAAGAGAGTGACACAGGGTCTGGGTGTTCCTCCAGGAGATCCTGTGCCTATCATCAGGAGGGAGCAGGAGCCTGTGGGGATTATGCTCACTGGCTGCTTGAGGTTTCTGGTAGAAACTAGATGGCCATTCAGAGGTGGGTGGGCTGGGGACGGTGATGATGCAGCCCCAGAGTAAACTGGCCCTGTCAGCGACAAGCCCTTGCACCCATTTCCTGGCCATGGCCCAGCTCCCCCAGTCCTGCCTAGAAATATCCTGGTTCTCAGAAGGTGCTAGGGGCTCAACCAAGAATCTAACCACCCAGGAGGGACTGCACACAGCATGGCATAGAGCTTGGCTCTGGTGGCTCACCCAGGTCTGTTCGTCCCAGAGGGGCCATCACCCACTGGCCTCTGCCCTTTGTCAGCTGAGGCTGCCCTAGCACATGACCACAGACTGGAGGGCTTACATAAGAAACACTTACCTCTCACAGTTGTGGGGGCTGGAGTCCAGGATCAGGATGCCAGCACAGCTGTGTTCTGGTGTGGGCCCTTTTCCTGAAGGCCCACACGTTTACAGAGAACTGCCTTCTCATTGTATGCTCACATGGTGAAGAGAGAGGGCTAACTTGTTTCCTTTTCTTATAAGGACACCATCACTGGAGCTCTACCTCATGAGCCAATTACCTCCCAAAGGCCATACCTCCTAATACCATCCTACTGGGAGTCAGAGTTTCAACATATGAGGTCTGGGGATACACAAACGTGCAGTTCAAAACAGCAGTGATGGTCCAAGGCAGTAAATCTTCAGGGGAAGACAACCTTGTGAAGGTGCTCGACACATATTGAACAACAGTCATGTGATGCTGATGGCACATAAGCAAATGGCTCTGGTGGGATCTGAAAGTATGGATTGTGCCAAAAATCACGTTCTACTGAAGCAGATAAGCCTGTAAATATGACTGGTCAAGAGGGTTGCTCTCCAGGAAACTGATGCTCCCAGAGGAGCAGCCAAGCCCCTGCATTAGCTATTCAGAACCATCTGTTTGGAATGTTTCTAAACCTTGGCCAGCCTTTTGGAAAAGCAAGATGTCAAGAGAAAGCAAGGAAATATTATTGATTGAAGAATTAACACAATAAAGCAAATATATATGGTAGGTGTTACACCTAACAATCTGAATATACAGAACCAAATTTTCTATCTGCTGTTGCAAATGACAGCGGTTGGGACTGTGCAAAAAGAAGCCTGGACATATGAGATGGTGGTTAGCGTGGTTGGAGATGAGCCTCTGTTGGTGCCTAGAGATAGAGTGAAGGGAAGGGGGTGGTCACATAGACCACCAATTCCCTTTACCAAATCTTTACAGAATGAGGTTTTGAGACTTTGGAGTATAGACATGGGAGTGTAATGTGACAGTAATTTCCCCTGCCTCTTCCCAGATAAGCTACAAACATAAAAGGATAAGGAGAAAAAGGTGCTGGCTCCATCTTCATCAAAAAATGACACAGTAATGATCCATAGACTGAAAATTTGTGTAAGGACTATCAAAATAAACTGATGTCTGTTCAGAAACCACACAGGTGAGTATAGCAGCAGCTGAAGCTGGAACAGAATCACTGCCAGCAACAGACCTCAGGAGACAGTAATAAAAATCTCCTTTCCTGTAGGTACAGGGCACCCTGGGAGCACAGACCTGTATCCCTGACCTACAACAGAGGCTATGGGAAGGAGGGAGCATGGAGCAGCAGCGATTAACAGAAGAAAGGAGGAAGTGCTGGGAAAGCAGCCAGCCAATGAGGCAGCAGTTCTCAGAGACTGCCGGGAAAACACACTCCCCAAACAACCTCCTGCAGACATCTAAGCAAGGAAAACCCAACTCATCATACAGTGAGCTAAAAGGCTGTTGGCATGGTATCTATACAGAGATAAAATCAGGAAAAAAAGTAAGATCAGCATAATTTAGCAAGCAAAGAATACCCACCTGAAATATGTTGCTACAAAACTGTTAACACCAAAGCATCTTTCTATGAATTAAAAAAAGAAAACCTTTATAAAGCAGCAACATAGATGAAGAAAGATCACAAAGCAGAAATACAAGATGGTGAGGAAGTTGAAGAGAAAGAAATGGAGAACAGAAGTGACACAGGAGCCCAAAATGAAACAGGTGGAAAAGCTAAAAAGAATTTGAGATTAAGAACAAATTGGCATTACACTCAGACTTACCATTCTGGCCCTTAAATAATTGTAAATGAGTTCTCCTCACCCATTCTTTAGAGAAAGATTTTCAGATTATATCTCAAAGAAAAATTTAACTTATCACTGAATATGAGAAACACCAAAGGATGGACAAATATAACAGCAAAGGTAAATATGTAAAGTCATTCACTCACATGTTAGCTCTATTAAGCACATTCTTTAAACACGCCTCATGTGAGAATGAACTACAAGAAGCACACACTTCTATACACATGGAGATAACCCCATGCTCATCTTCTCACACACTGTTTAAATATATCTCATAGTGTCACTCTGTAAAACCCTGTGTTTAGAAGTGTTTGGTTCTTGAAGGTCATCATGAAAATACAAAATGGTACAGCCACTTAGAAAATGGGTTAGCATTTCCTTAAAAAGTTATAGATACACTTACTATATGACCTAGTAATCCCACTCTTGGGGATTTATACTAGAGAAAAGAAAACTTATGGTTACCCAAACACCTGTACACAAATGTACTAGCAGCCTATTCAACACAATTTGAATTTGAAATTCAAAATTCAAAAACAATCCAAATGTCCTCCAATAGATGAATGTGGTATATTCACACCATAGAATACTATTCAGTGATGAAGAAGAACAAAGTACTGATACCTAGAACAATTTGGATGAATCTCATAAGGTATTGTTGTGCTTAGTGAAAGTAGCCAGTCTCAAAAGCTTATGTATCAAATGATTCTATTAACATTCAATTTTCTAAAAGACAAACTTACAGTGATGGAGAAGAGATTAGTGGTTGACAAGCTAGGGATGGGGGCAGAGTGTGAATAGCAAAAGAGCTTTGCTTTCTTAGGTCTTAGAATAGTGCTGCACCCTGATTATCATTGGGTTTACATGAATCTATTTATCATCTACCACCTATCAATCATATATGTTACCAATTATACTTATACACCAAAAGGATAAGCAAAGCTAATTTTTACTGTATATTTTTTAAATAAATGCATTTGGTCATTTCAAGGAAAAAGTTTTTAAAAATACCACAAAGAAGAAAAAATATGGGAGAAATAGCCAGGAACAGAAACCTGAAAGAATCATAAAGATTTACTTGGTCAATTCTATTCAAATATATTTCTTGAGTTATATCCTTTTATAATAAGCCAGTGATCTAGTAAGTAAGATATTTCTGTGAGTTCTGTAATTCATTCTAGCAAATAAGACAAACTAAATGAGAGGCTTTTGGAACCTCTGACCTATGGACAATTGTTCAGAAGCCCAGGTGACAGTTTGGACTTCTGATTGGAATCTGAAGTGGGGTTGAGGGAGTCTCATAGGACTGAACCCTTAACCTATGGAACTTGATGCTGTCTCTGGGTAGACAGTGTCAGAATTGAGTTGAATTGTAGGACCCTCAGCTAGTGTCTGAGAATTGCTTGGTGCTGTGGGAAACCCTCCCCTTCCATACACACACATATTGGGATTAATTCTAGAAATGCTTAAATACCCAAAAACTTGATAATAAGGGGAGTCTAATAACCATAATGTTGTTCAAGTAATTGTACATTAATGATACCAAAAATATATATGTCCACACAAAAACCTGTACATAAATGTTCATAGTAGTGTTATTCATAGTGACCAAAAAGTGAAAATGACCTAAATGTCTATCAGCTAATGAGTGGATAAACAAACAGTGGTCTAGATAGCCACACAATACAATAGTATTTGGCAGTTAAAAACATGAAGTGCTGATGCATGCTACAGCATGAATGAACCTTGAAAACTATGCTATGTGAAAGAAGCTAGTCACAAAAAGACCAATTTTGTATGATTTCTTTTATGTAAAATGTCCAGAATAGGCAAATCTATAGTGATGGATAGTTTATCAGTGGTTGCTTGCAGCTGAGATGGGAGGTGGGAACTGGAATGACTGCTAATGTATACCAGGTTTCTTTTTGAGTTATCAGAGATGTTCTAAAATTAGATTGAAACAATGTTGCTCAACTTTGTGAATATGCTAAAAATCACTTTAAATATACAGATTTTGTGATATGTGAAATGTTTTTGAATAAAGCTCTAAAAAAGAAAAAGAAAATACAAATTAAGAAAATACTCTAATTTTAATATAGCATTATTAAGGTAAGATGCTTGGGAATAACCTCAATCAATATGTAAGACTTATATGTTAAATTTTTTTTTTTTTTTTTAGGGATACATGTGTACCCAGTAAGATTTTTTTTTTTTTGAGAGGGCATCTCTCATATTTATTGATCAAATGGTTGTTAACAACAATAAAATTCAGTATAGGGGGGTCAATGCTCAATGTACAATCATTAATCCATCTCAAGCCTAATTCTCATCAGGCTCCAATCTTCTGAAGCATAACGAATAAGTTCTTACATGGTGAACGAATTCTTACATAGTGAATAAATTCTTACATGGTGAACAGTACAAGGGCAGTCATCACAGAAACTTTCGGTTTTGATCACGCATTATGAACTATAAACAATCAGGTCAAATATGAATATTCATTTGATTTTTATACTTGATTTATATGTTGATCCCACATTTCTCCCTTTATTATTATTATTCTTTTTATTTTTAATAAAATGCTGAAGTGGTAGGTAGATGCAAGATAAAGGTAGAAAACATAGTTTAGTGTTGTAGGAGAGCAATTGTAGATGATCAGGTGTGTGCCTATAGACTATGTGTTAATCCAAGCTAGACAAGGGCAATAAACCATCCACGGATGCAGAAGATTTCTCTCAAAGCAGGGGGGATGAGGTTCTGAGCCTCACCTCTGTTGATCCCCAATTTCTCACCTGATGGCCCCCCTGCAACTGTGCATGTCTTAGGTTGTTCCTCCCTTGAGGAATCTTACCCGTCTCTGGCTAACCAGTCATCTTCCGGGGCCATACAGGGAAATGTAAAGTTGGTAAGTGAGAGAGAAGCCATATTGTTTGAAAAGGTTAGCTTTTTACTTCTTTGCAGACTTATGCCCTGTGGGTTCTATGCCCAGCACTTGTCTAGAGGTATCTTTACCACCTGGAGGAATTATGATACTCAGTAACTTCGATACAAGGCACGAATTCTATTTAAGGGTTGTAATTAGGAAGAAAGAAGAAAAACTATAGAGGTAGCATATGGAAGAAAACATGGGAGGATTGATTATTTCTTTGACATATCTTCTTGTAGAGTACCTAAGTATGTATAGGTTCTAAACTACTAACTAATTTGTACACACATATTAACATAATAGGAATACGGTGACATAAACAAAGCAAATCTATAATTACCATCCATCTCCAGTGAAGCCAAGAAAACCATTTAGGCACCCTAGGCATTTGTGAAAATTTGTCTACGATATGATGGATATTGTCCAACTGTACTTGAACAGTCTGAGAAAAATCAGACAAATTAAAGCAACCCATTTCTGGGATCTGTTCACCTCCCATATGTCCTTTTAACTGTAGATAGTCTATAGTCATAAGATTTTGGAGTGCTACACCTTGCACCCCTCCCAACTCCTGGTTGAGTTCCAACAGTACAGATCCGGTCAAATTTGTTGTCTCACTGTATGCACATGCCAGCCTAGACATCTCCCTCCTCATTCCTATGGCAAGTCCAGGAAACAGGTGGGGTGGACACAGCCACGACCGCAGCATCGCACGGATCCCTGTGGAGGATTTTTGATGATCATCCCCCGGCACGAGTCCTCCAGAGAGTGCTGATGCCGGAAGCTACTCCTCATATCGTATCTTAGTTCATTTTCTGGGTATCCAAGCTAGGCCTTGATCTTCTGCATAGAAACAAACAGACCCTTTGCCCACACTTTGACATGCCCTCTATACCACTGTGCAGAACTCATTGGAGGTCAGCACACAGGAACTGCTTTTTTTTTATTATTATTAAGAGAAAGGAATATTATCAGAAAAGAGTACCTCCATAGCTGATCATCTGACACCCTTTAAGTGATCAACATTAAGGATATTTAAAGCATGCATTGATCTTTGATTTACCAATAGTTTTATCCTATCAAGGAGTAATCCACCTTTTCTTTCTTTCTTTCTTTCTTTCTTTTTTTTTTTAAATCTTTAATCTACACGAACATGAAGAATAGTATGTTTACTATGCTCTCCCCTATATCAGGTCCCCCCTAACAAACACATTACGGTTACTGTCGATCAGCTTAGCAAAATGTTGTAGAATCCCTACTTGTCCTCTCTGTGTTGTGCAGCCCACCCTCCCCTTTCTCCCTCCCCCCCATGCATGCTAATCTTAATACCCCCCTTCTTCTGCCCCCCCCCCTTATCCCTCCCTGCCCACCCATCCTCCCCAGTTCCTTTCCCTTTGGTACCTGTTAGTCCATTTTTGGGTTCTGTAATTCCACTGCTGTTTTGTTCCTTCAGTTTTTCATTTGTTCTTATACTCCTCAGATGAGTGAAATCATTTGGTATTTCTCTTTCTCTGCTTGGCTTATTTCACTGAGCATAATACTCTCCAGCTCCATCCATGTTGATGCAAATGGTTGGATTTTTCCACTTCTTATGGCTGAGTAGTATTCCATTGTGTATATGTACCACATATTCTTCATCCATTCATCTACCGATGGACATTTAGGTTGCTTCCAATTCTTGGCTATTGTAAATAGTGCTGCGATAAACATAGGCATGCATCTGTATTTCTCAAACTTGATTGCTGTGTTCTTAGGGAAAATTCCTAGGAGTGGAATTCCTGCATCAAATGGTAGGTCTGTTTTGAGCATTTTGATGCACCTCCAAACTGCTTACCACAATGGTTGAACTAATTTACATTCCCACCAGCAGTGTAGGAGGGTTCCCCTTTCTCCACAGCCTCGCCAACATTTGTTGTTGTTTGTCTTTTGGATGGCAGCTATCCTTACTGGTGTGAGGTGATACCTCATTGTAGTTTTAATTTGCACTTCTCTGATAATTAGAGATGTGGAGCATCTTTTCATGTGTCTGTTGGCCATCTGTATTTCTTTTTTAGAGAACTGTCTGTTCAGTTCCTCTGCCCACTTTTTAATTGGGTTATTTGTTTTTTGTTTGTTGAGGCATGTGAGCTCTTTATATATTCTGGACGTCAAGCCTTTATCGAATCTGTCATTTTCAAATATATTCTCCCATACTGTAGGGTTCCTTTTTGTTCTATTGATGGTGTCTTTCGCTGTACAGAAGCTTTTCAGCTTAATGTAGTTCCACTTGCTCATTTTTGCTGTTGTTTTCCTTGCCCGGAGAGATATGTTCAAGAAGAGGTCACTCATGTTTATGTCTAAGAGGTTTTGGCCTATGTTTTTTTCCAAGAGTTTAATGGTTTCATGACCTACATTTAGGTCTTTGATCCATTTTGAGTTTACCTTTGTATATGGGGTTAGACAATGGTCCTGTTTCATTCTCCTACATGTAGCTGTCCAGTTTTGCCAGCACCATCTGTTGAAGAGACTGTCATTTTGCCATTGTATGTCCATGGCTCCTTTATCAAATATTAATTGACCATATATGTTTGGGTTAATATCTGGAGTCTCTAATCTGTTCCACTGGTCTGTGGCTCTGTTCTTGTGCCAGTACCAAACTGTCTTGATTACTATGGCTTTGTAGTAGAGCTTGAAGTTGGGGAGTGAGATCCCCCCTACTTTATTCTTCTTTTTCAGAATTGCTTTGGCTATTCGGGGTCTTTGGTGTTTCCATATGAATTTTTGAATTATTTGTTCCAATTCATTGAAGAATGTTGCTGGTAATTTGAGAGAGATTGCATCAAATCTGTATATTGCTTTGGGCAGGATGGCCATTTTGACGATATTAATTCTTCCTAGCCATGAGCATGGGATGAGTTTCCATTTATTAGTGTCCCCTTTAATTTCTCTTAAGAGTGACTTGTAGTTTTCAGAGTATAAGTCTTTCACTTCTTTGCTTAGGTTTATTCCTAGGTATTTTATTCTTTTTGATGCAATGGTGAATGGAATTGTTTTCCTGATTTCTCTTTCTATTGATTCATTGTTAGTGTATAGGAAAGCTACAGATTTCTGTGTGTTAATTTTGTATCCTGCAACTTTGCTGTATTCTGATATCAGTTCTAGTAGTTTTGGAGTGGAGTCTTTAGGGTTTTTTATGTACAGTATCATATCATCTGCAAATAGTGACAGTTTAACTTCTTCTTTACCAATCTGGATTCCTTGTATTTCTTTGTTTTGTCTGATTGCCGTGGCTAGGACCTCCAGTACTGTGTTAAATAACAGTGGGGAGAGTGGGCATCCCGGTCTGGTTCCCGATCTCAGAGGAAATGCTTTCAGCTTCTTGCTGTTCAGTATAATGCTGGCTGTGGGTTTATCATATGTGGCCTTTATTATGTTGAGGTACGTGCCCTCTATTCCCATTTTGCGGAGAGTTTTTATCATGAATGGATGTTGAATTTTGTCAAATGCTTTTTCAGCATCTGTGGAGATGATCATGTGGTTTTTGTCTTTCTTTTTGTTGATGTCGTGGATGATGTTGATGGATTTTTGTATGTTGTACCATCCTTGCATCCCTGGGATGAACCCCACTTGGTCATAGTGTATGATCCTTTTGATATACTGTTGAATTCTGTTTGCTAATATTTTATTGAGTATTTTTGCATCTACATTCATCAGGGATATTGGTCTGTAATTTTCTTTTTTGGTGTGGTCTTTGCCTGGTTTTGGTATTAGGGTGATGTTGGCTTCATAGAATGAGTTTGGGAGTATTCCCTCTTCTTCTATTTTGTGGAACACTTTAAGGAGAATGGGTATTATGTCTTCTCTGTGTGTCTGATAAAATTCCGAGGGAAATCCATCTGACCCCGGGGTTTTGTTCTTGGGTAGTTTTTTGATTACCATTTCAATTTCTTTGCTCGTAATTGGTTTGTTTAACTTTTGTGTTTCTTCCTTGGTCACTCTTGGGAGGTTGTATTTCTCTAGGAAGTTGTCCATTTCTTCTAGGTTTTCCAGCTTGTTGGCATATAGGTTTTCATAGTAATCTTTAATAATTCTTTGTATTTCTGTGGAGTCTGTCGTGATTTTTCCATTCTCATTTCTGATTATGTTGATTTGTGTTTACTCTCTTTTTCTCTTAATAAGTTGGGCTAGAGGCTTATCTATTTTGTTTATTTTCTCAAAGAACCAGCTCTTGGTTTTGTTGATTTTTGCTATTGTTTTATTCTTCTCAATTTTGTTTATTTCTCCTCTGATCTTTATTATGTCCCTCCTTCTGCTGACTTTAGGCCTCATTGTTTCTTCTTTTTCCAGTTTTGATAATTGTGATGTTAGACTATTCATTTGGGATTGTTCTTCCTTCTTCAAGTGTGCCTGGATTGCTATATACTTTCCTCTTAAGACTGCTTTCGCTGCGTCCCCAGAAGTTGGGGCGTAGTGTTGTTGTTGTCATTTGTTTCTATATATTCCTTGATCTCTATTTTGATTTGTTCATTGATCCATTGATTATTTAGTAGCATGTTGTTAAGCCTCCATGTGTTTGTGAGCCTTTTTGTTTTCTTTGTAGAATTTATTTCTACTTTCATACCTTTGTGGTCTGAAAAATTGGTTGGTAGAATTTCAATATTTTGGAATTTACTGAGGCTCTTTTTGTGAGCTAGTATGTGGTCTATTCTGGAGAATGTTCCATGTGCACTTGAGAAGAATGTATATCCTGTTGCTTTTGGATGTAGAGTTCTATAGGTGTCTATTAGGTCCATCTGTTCTAGTGTGTTGTTCAGTACCTGTGTGTCCTTACTTATTTTCTGCCCCGTGGATCTATCGTTTGGGGTGAGTGGTGTGTTGAAGTCTCCTACAATGAATGCATTGCAGTCTATTTCCCTCTTTAGTTCTGTTAGTATTTGCCTCACATATGCTGGTGCTCCTGTATTGGGTGCATATATATTTAGAATGGTTATATCCTCTTGTTGGACTGAGCCCTTTATCATTATGTAGTATCCTTCTTTATCTCTTGTTACTTTCTTTGTTTTGAAGTCTATTTTGTCTGATATTAGTACTGCAACCCCTGCTTTCTTCTCACTGTTGTTTGACTGAAATATGTTTTTCCATCTTTTGGCTTTTAGTCTATGCTTATCTTTGGATTTAAGGTGAGTTTCTTGTAAGCAGCATATAGATGGGTCTTGCTTTTTTATCCATTCTATTACTCTGTGTCTTTTGATTGGTGTATTAATTCCATTTACATTTAGGGTGACTATTGAGAGATATGTACTTATTGCCATTGCAGGCTATTAGGTTCGTGGTTACCAAAAGTTCAAGGTTAGCTTCTTTAGTATCTTACTGCCTAACTTAGTTCGCTTATTGAGCTGTTATATACACTGTCTGGAGATTCTTTTTTTCTCTCCCTTCTTATTCCTTCTCCTCCATTCTTCGTATGTTGTGTGTTTTGTTCTGTGCTCTTTTTATGGGTGCTCCCATCTAGAGCAGTCCCTGTAGGATGCCCTGTAGAGGTGGTTTGTGGGAAGCAAATTCCCTCAGCTTTTGCTTGTCTGGGAATTGTTTAATCCCGCCATCATATTAAAATGATAGACGTGCTGGATACAGAATCCTTGGTTCAAGGCCCTTCTGTTTCATTGCATTAAGTATATCATGCCATTCTCTTCTGGCCTGTAGGGTTTCTGTCGAGCCGTGTGATGTTAGCCTGATGGGTTTTCCTTTATAGGTGACCTTGTTCTCTCTAGCTGCCTTTAAAACTCTTTCCTTGTCCTTGATCCTTGCCATTTTAATTACTATGTGTCTTGGTGTTGTCCTCCTTGGATCCTTTCTGTTGGGGGTTCTGTGTAATTCCATGGTCTGTTTGATTATTTCCACCCCCAGTTTGGGGAAGTTTTCAGCAATTATTTCTTCAAAGAGACTTTCTATCCCTTTTCCTCTTTCTTCTTCTTCTGGTATCCCTATAATACGAATATTATTCCTTTTGGCTTGGTCACATAGTTCTCTTAGTGTTGTTTCATTCCTGGAGATCCTTTTATCTCTCTCTATGTCAGCTTCTATAAGTTCCTGTTCTCTGGCTTCTATTCCTTCAATGGCCTCTTGCATCTTATCCATTCTGCTTATAAATCCTTCCAGGAATTGTTTCACTTCTGTGATCTCCTTCCTGACATCTGTGATCTCCTTCCGGACTTCATCCCACTGCTCTTGCATTTTTCTCTGCATCTCATCCCATTGCTCTTGCATTTTTCTCTGCATCTCTGTCAGCATGTTCATGATTTTTATTTTGAATTCTTTTTCCGGAGGACTGCGTAGGTCTGTCTCCTTCTCAGGTGTTGTCTCTGTGATCTTTGTCTGCCTGTAGTTTTGCCTTTTCATGGTGATAGAGATAATTTGCAGAGCTGGTACAAGTGACCGCTGGAAGAATTTCCCTTCTTGTTGGTTTGTGGCCTTCCTCTCCTGGGAGAATAGTGACCTCTAGTGGCTTGTGCTGAGCAGCTGTGTGCAGACAGGGCTTCTGCTTCCTGCCCGGTTGCTATGGGGTTTATCTCCGCTGTTGCTGTTGGAGTGACCTGGCTGGGGCTGCTCCTCCATAATGGTGGAGCCCCGTTGGAGGGGGAGCAGTCGGGAGGCTATTTATCTCCGTAAGGAGTCTCTGTGCTTCCTGCTGCCCAGGGTGTGAGAGTGCCCAGAGATCCCCAGATTCCCTGCCTCTGGTCTAAGTGACCTGTCCTGCCTCTTTAAGACTTCCAAAAAGCACTCTCCAAACCAAAACAACAACAGCAACAATGAGAGAGGGAACAGAAAAAAAAAAAAACAAAAAGGAAAAAACAAGCGATTTTTTTTTTTGTTCTCAGGTGCCGGTCCCAGGCACCCGCTCACTGGTCCTGCTGCCCTGTCTCCCTAGCACCAGGGTTCCTGTCCCTTCCAGGCTTCCAAAAAGCACCCGGCCACTGGTCCCGCAGGGAAAAACGCGTGATATTCTTTGTCCTCAGGCGCCGGTCCCAGGCACCCGCTCACTGGTCCTGCTGCTCTGCCTCTCTAGCATCAGGGTCCCTGTCCCTTTAAGGCTTCCAAAAAGCGCTTGCCAAAAAGAGAAAAAAAAAAGGGAAAAACGTGCGATTTCCTCCTTCCTCAAGTGCCAGTCTCAGGCACCCGCCCACCGGTCCTGCAGGGAAAGACGCGCGATATTCTTTGTCCTCAGGCACCGGTCCTAGGCACCCGCTCACCAGTCCCGCCGCCCTGCCTCCCTAGCACCGGGGTCCCTGTCCCTTTAAGGCTTCCAAAAAGCACTCACCAAAAAGAGAAAAAAAACAAACAAAGGGCAAAAACGCACGATTTCCTCCATCCTCAGGCGCCGGTCTCAGGTACCCGTCCAGCGGTCCCGCAGGGAAAAATGCAGGATATTCTGTCCTCAGGCGCCGGTCCCAGGCAACCGCTCACCGGTCCGGCCACCCTGCCTCCCTAGCAACGGGGTCCCTGTCCCTTTAAGTCTTCCAAAAAGCACTCGCCAAAAAAAAACCCGCTCCGGTTTCTTTCCACCCGCCGGGAGCCGTGGGGAGGGGCGCTCGGGTCCCGCCGGGTCAAGGCTTGTATCTTACCCCCTTCACAAGGTGCTGGGTTCTTGCAGGTGTGGATGTGGTCTTTATGTTGTCCTGTGTCCTGTGGTCTCTATTTTAGGAAGATTTTTCTTTGTTATATTTTCATAGCTCTATGTGTTTTTGGGAGGAGATTTCCACTGCTCTACTCACGCCGCCATCCTGGCTCCACCTCCTTATATGTTAAATTTAAAGGAAGAAAACCTTAAAATATCAAAATACCACTGAAGAAACAAAAAGAAGTCTTGAACAAATGGAAAGATATTGGGCATGAAGAGTCAATGACATAAAAGGGGAGACTCTCCCTAACTTACTTCATAAATTTAACATGAGTTCAATGAAAATATGAGTAGAATTTTTTTACCTAGACAAACTGGTCCTTAAATATATTTTGGAAAGTTAAAAAAAGTATAAGAACATCCTGTAAAACTATGAGTAAGCAAAGTAATGATGGGGGTAGCAGCCATAGTAGTTTTTAAAAATTTTATAAAACCTCAATAACTAAAGCAATATGGCATTGATGTCCTGGATAGTCCAATAGACCAATGGAATATATTTGAAAAATCTAGTACTAGATTCAGAGATATAGAGCAAATTAGTATGCAATAAGGGCAACATCTTAAACAGTGGATGAAGATGGATTTTTCTGAGAAATAATGATGCAACAACTTGAAAAAAAATCGTATATATGTACTTCACCCCTTAAACCAGGATAAACTTCAAATGCATCAAAGATTCCAGTATTAAAAATTGAACATAATAAACTCTAGCAGAAAGCATTAAAAGTTTCTTTTTTAAACTTTGAAGTAGGGAAACCTTTTCTTACCATGACTCAAATTCTATACTCCATGAAAGAAAAGATTGATAAGTATGTCTGTAGGACAATTTTTTTAAATCTGTATTGCCAAAAAAGGAGAAAAACTATAAGCAAAATCAAAAGACAAATGATAATCAGGGGAAAGCACTGCATTTTATATCACCCAAAGATCTAATCTCCCTAATATACAAAGAGCTCTTAGGAATTATTATGAGTAAAACTAGTAATTTAATTTTTAAATGTGTAAAGGCATTGAATAAGTAGTCCATAACTGAATACAAAGAACCCTGGAAAGACACTCAACCTTACTCATATTTTTTAAATTGATGTATAATTCACATATAACAATATATCATTTTCAAGTGTAGAGTATTATTTGATATTTGTATGTATTGTGAAGCGATCACTACAATAAGTCTAGTTAACATCTGTCACCTTACATATTTACAAAAAATTTTTTTCTTTTGAGGAGAATTTCTTAGCATATTTGAAAGTTTCTTAGAAACTTTCAAATATACAATACAGCATTATTAACTATAGTCACCATGTCATCCCCATGATTTATTGATTTTATGACTGAGAGTTTGTATCTTTTGACCCCCTTCACCCATTTCTCCCCCATCCCCCACCATCTCATTTCCCTAGCAGTCACCAATCTTTTCTCTGTATCTCTGAACTTGGTTTATTTCTTATTTTTGTTTTGTTTTTCTTTAGATTCCACTTAAATATGGTCATACAATATTTGTCCTTCTCTATCTGACTTATTTCACTTAGCACAATGCCCTCAATGTCTATCCATGTTGTTACAAATAGAAGGATTTCATTTTTTATGGCTGAGTAATTCATACACACACACTTCACATTTTCTTTATTCATTCATTGTCTAAGGTCACTTAGTTCACTCCATATCTTGGCTATTGTAAATAATACAGCAATGAACATGGGGGTGCAGATATCTTTTCAAGACAGTGTTTTCATTTTCTTTGGATAAATACCTGGAAGTGGAATTGCTGGATTATATGTAGCTCTATTTTTAACAGTAGCTCATACTGTTTTCCATAGTGGCTGCACCAGTTTACATTCCCGTCAACAGTGTATAAGCATTCCTTTTTCTCCACATCCTCACCAACACTTGTTATTTCTTGTCTTTTTGATAATTATCTTCTAGCAGGTGTAAGTGTAAGAATATAGTAATTTATCCTCCATTTGCTGCATGGTCCCAAGCACATAAACCAGTGAGAATTATGCCTGGGCTTGCCTGGGGCTTGACTGGGTTTACCCCGCCTTATCCCTAAACATCCCGACCCTCCCCCAAAGCAACAGGCCCAGCGGATCTGCCACAATAAAAGGCACCATGCTGCTGCCCTCTCTCTCTCTGTCTCTGTCTCTCTGTTGCTCTCTCTGTCTCTCTGCTGCTCTCTCTCTCTCTCTCTCTCTCTCTCTGTCTCTGTCCCCCTACTCTCCCTGTTCTCTCTCTCTCTCCCCCTCCCTCTGGGGTAGCCACTCTCTCCTTCAGATAATTAAGTATCTTGCGTGGGCCCATGTCTCCTGAGTCATTCTGGGTAAGGAGGGTCGCAGCGAGATACCCTTTCATTGGTGCCATGACTTAGGATGAGGCTCTCCCATTGACTTTGCTCTTCCTCCGGGAACCTGAGCTGCTTTGGGAACCCTCACTGCCCGATCCTCCTCCACGGGCTCACTGTCAATTTCCCCAGTCGCTCGTCTTCTTGCCCAACACCGGCCTTCGATTTGGTGAGTCTCCCCTTCATGGTCAACTTAAATGTCCCTTTGGAACCTGGGAAGAGACCGTTGAGTGTCTGGCACTCCCAAGGGCTCCTCTTGGACAGGGGCACCCCCAACCACAACTTTCAGAGTCACAGTTGATCTCCATAGTCGACCCTTCTCTGCCTCCCCATGGTGAGAATCCTCATCCACTGAGGCCCGGTCTCCCTTTATCTCCGTATCTACTCAACTCAAAAACTACTGGTACCAGGTACCAAGGCTCCCCAGTGTTTTTGTCTCAACCCCACAGTTAGAGGTGGTAACGACCCCCTAACTGTGCCTGGTCTCCTCCATGACCTTCTCAATCGCTCAGGGACACCTCAGCGACTTCTGAACAGTCTCGTTCTCACCACAGGATCTGGCCCCTCCATTCCCGCAGATTCACCCTGGGGTGGTTACTCAATAATCTAAAGCCCCTCCACCTCACTCCAGACCTCAAACCTGCTTGCTACTCTAATGAAATCTGGCCACAATCAGTCTAAATGACCCCCAAATGGCTCTTTAGATCCTAAAATTCTCCGCGACTTATACAACTTCTGTGAGCATAAAGGCAAATGGAAAGAGATACCATATATGCAGGCTTTCTCCTACCTCAGAACCAAGCTCTCTCTCTGTCTCCCCTGCAATCCTAAACACCTACTACTTGCCTTAAAGTCCATACCCCTAAGCTTTTTTCACGTTCCCAAATATCCTCAACTGCCTATAAAACACCTAGACAGTACACCACCATGGGCTCTCTTGTTCCCTCCTGGCTCATGCCAGGAGCTCTGTCTGTCCTCTCACTGTATCATTCCATCTCAATCTGTATGTTTGTGTCTAAGTGTGTAAATGAAAAATATTTTTCTACCTCCGGATGGTATTAATCAAAATTGATTTAAAGACAAGCACTTGTAAAAATTGGGCATTCTAAAATTTCCAGAAAATTCTAATAGAAGATATTAAGCATTAATGCTAATTAAAGTTGAACTGAATAGACATGTCCTTATGGTTATCAGCAGCCTAAGTTTACCTAAAGTCTTTTAAGTTGATGGGATCTGTTAAATCTTTCAAAGAAAAATGCTTAAAGTCAAGCGGAGCTTGTCCCCGAACAAGACCCACACTGGGATTATAACACCGCCGTGGGTCTCCGCTCTCGAGATATTTTTGGCTGCTGCTTAATAGCAGGTCTGAAAAAGGCCTCTCGTAAGGTAGTCAATTTTCAAAAGCTTCAAGACATAATTCAAAAGAGAGATGAAACCCCCCCCCAAGTACTTAGACAGACTCACTCAAGCCCTATTACAGTATACCAGCCTGGACCCAGAAACACCTGAGAGAAGACATGTCTTTATGACATACTTCCTAGCTCAAAGCTACCCCAACATTAAAGCTAAACTCAAAAAATTAGAACAGGGCCCCGCTACCCCACAGACTGAGATCTAACACTGGCCTTTAAAGTCTTCCATAACCGGGAGGAGGAGAAAGAACGCCATAAACAAAAGGCTGATCAGGCCAATTTCCAAATGTTGGCCCAGCTGATAAAACCACAACCTGGGCGCCCCTCTACAAACAAGCCCCCCCCCAGGAGCTTGTTTCAAGTGTGGAAAAGAGGGACATTGGTCAAGGGTGTGCCCCTTCCCCAGATCTCCTACCACCCCATGCCCCAGATGCCACAAAAAGGGCCACTGGGGGTCTGATTGCCCAACCACCGAAGGGGTGGCTGGACGTACAACCCCCATCTAAGCCTGCCATAGTGGGGCTGGCAGAATAAGATTGACAGGGCCCAGGGGCTTCTCGCCCAACCATTTCCATCACCAAACAGGAGCCCAGGGTTACTTTAACAGTAGACGGTCGCCCCATCTCCTTCCTCCTAGATACAGGAGCCACCTTCTCAGTCTTGCGAGAATACCGGGGCCCTACCATGCCTGCCATTACTCCTATAGTCGGGGTAAGAGGTAAACAGATTTTCCCATTAAACCTCCCCCCTTTTATGCACAATCCAAGACAATCCCATACCTTTCTCCCACTCCTTCCTGGTTATGCCCCAGTGTTCCATCCCTTTACTAAGACGGGACATCCTTTCTCTCCTCCACGTTTCCATAACTATATCCACTCACACAGCCCCCAGTACTCCCTTTCTGATAGCTGACGACCCCCCTCTACCCAATGAAAGCTCCAGTTCCGTCCTCATACACCCTGTAAATCCCAAAGTTTGGGATATTACAAGCCCCTCTGTAGCTCTATGTCCTCCTGCCTCTATCAAGTTACATGACCCCTCTCAGTATATCTGTCAGGCCTCATACCCCCTAACCACTTTAGCCCTCATAGGCCTCCAACCCATCATTCAAGATCTCTTAAACAAAAATTACCTCAGACCCACTCACTCCCCATTTAATACCCCCATATTAGCTGTTAAAAAAACCAACAGATCTTTCCGCCTTGCCCAAGACCTTCGCCTCATTAACATGGCCGTTGTCCCTATCCATCCCTAAGTTCCAAATCCATACACTCTTTAATCGCAGATCCCTGCCTTGGCCTCCCACTTCTCAGTCCTAGATCTCAAAGATGTATTTTTCCTATCCCTCTGGACCCCTCCTCCCAAGATTTTTTCACCTTCACCTGGACGGACCCATACACAAGACATTCTGAACAACTCACTTGGACAGTTTTGCCACAAAGCTTCCGAGATAGTCCCCATATTTTTAGACAGGTCCTAGCTCAGGACCTCAAACAGTTTCATCATGATCACTCCAAGTCCACCTTATTATAATACATGGACAATCTTCTACTCTGCAGTCCCTCGTGGGAACAGTCTCTACTTGACACTGCCTCCCTACTTAACCTTCTAGCTTCCAGAGGTTACTGAGTATACCCCGTCAAAGCTCAAATCTCTTCCCCTCCTGTCACTTACCTCAGATTCCTTCTATCTCAACAAAGAAAGTCCATTACCTTAGACAGAAAATGGCTCCTCTCTGACCTGCCCATTCCCAAAACCAAGACAGAAATCCTTTCCTTTCTAGGCCTGGCTAGGTATTTTAGAGCGTGGATCCCTAACTTCTCCCTGTTGGCAAGACCCCTATACGACCTCAGCAAGGGCTCCCCCTAAAGAACCATTATCCTCCTCACCACGACACTCCTTCATTAAGCTCTGTCAAGCCCTTGTGGAAGCCCCAGCTCTCCATCTTCCTGATTTGTCAAAGCCCTTCTCATTATACATTCATGAGAGGTCCAGTCAAGCTCTAGGAGTCCTAGGCCAATATTATGGCCCATCCTTTGCCCCAGTAGCTTATCTCTCCAAGCAATTAGACCCCACAGTTTGGGGATGGGCCCCCTGCCTATGAGCATTAGCCGCTAGACAGCTCTTTGCAGAAGGAAGCTCATAAACTGACATTCAGTGTGCTCCTTACCATTCTGTCCCCACATCACCTAAAAGATCTCTTAACCTACAAAAGTTTACAGACTCTCCCTCCCTCCAGACTCCTGACCTTATGTCCTCTTTCCTCCAAAATCCCATTCACCCCCTTTGTCATCCATACCCGAATCATGACTTTTTCCTCCTTTACTGCTCTCTCTCTTTTTTTCCTCATTCCTATTGTCTTCCCCACCACCCCAGTCTCCTTTGTATAGTGATTAAAAGTCAGACAGACTTACACACAGCATCAAACAAAAGTTACTGCCCTCATTGCCACACCAGACTGCCCTCTGAAAAGCTGCTCTGAGCCTTTATACCTCCCCTTTCCTCCTCCACCGAAGTGTTCACTAACAGCTACCTTTATTCTCCCTACCTCTGCTTCCTCTATGCCCAAAGACAAGCCTATTGTAGGCGATGGCAAGACACCTATGGGAGGTGTCCCTACTGGTCTTGTGCCATTCACTACATGGGTGACTTCCAGTACCCACAGTATTACTCCTCCAACCATTTCATGAAATATCCCAACGGCTCATTCTCCTTATCAATCCCAGATCCCTGGGACTCTCAATGGGCTGTCGGAGTCATAGCCTCAGTTTACTATGGGGGGTCCTCGACCCCCCACAGTACCCTTCATATCTCTCGAAAGTATGTTCCCTCTCATTCCCAGATCTCTCAAGTTGCATCAGATATCAGACATTCTGAAAAAGTCATTATCCAAACTCTTGACGGCGCCTCTTCATCTTCTTATCCCCGCCCCTCTTCCCATTTCTCCTACTCTTCATTACAGCTCATTCAGGACACCACCATCTTTCTCAACCACACCCTTAACATCGCCAATTGTTTCTTGTATGCATCACTACAGCTCCCACTGCTGGCCGCCGTGTCCCTTAATATTTCCAACTATTCCTTCCATGCAGAAAGACAACCCCTCTGCCCCCTGGCAGACATACCCCTATGGGAACCAGAATACACAGATAATCTCACCATCCACCACTGTGTAGGCCCAACTCCACCCCCCTCCAGCGCACTTCACTGCCTCCCAACTCCGATACACCCTGCATTCTTGTCACCCTAATCCCAAAGCTTACATTTTACAACATGTCGGAATTCCTTGAGCTCCAACCTCCCATGCCCTCGTACACAAAAAGGGCTGCTTTCCTTTCCATCATGGTCGGTATCTCTTTGACCACCTCAGCCATTGGGGCAGGGTTTTTGGGAGGAGCCTTGAGTCACTCTCTATGGGCAGTTAGAGATCTCAACGCCAAACTTGAGGGAGCCCTGACATCCACTGCCGGTTCCCTAGCCTCTCTCCAAAGACAGGTCACTTCACTAGCTAAGGTCACCCTTCAGAACCGGCGGGCCTTAGATCTGCTTACAGCCAAGAAGGGCGGCACCTACGTCTTCCTCTGGAAAGAGTGCTGCTATTACATCAATGAATCCGGCATTGTAGAAACTGACATTACCAAACTCACTGACCTTGTCTCCAGCCTTCACTCTGCTTCCAATTCCAACCCATTCTCTTCAGTACTAACAAACCCCCTCCTCACCTGGCTCTGGCCCATTGCAGGCCCCATAATAATCATTCTTCTCGCCTGTCTCTTCTTACCCTGTATAATAAAGTTCATCAAATCCCAAGTCAGAAAAATCTCTAATCAAGCTTTCAACCAGCTTTTATTCAGGAACTACCAGCTTCTGGCCACAGAAGATCCCTCACCCTCACATGACCTCCTCACCACATGCTGAGATGGACCCCTCTCTCCACTGGAAACTGTTCCTGGAAACAATGGCCACAGACGCCTGGCTCCTGACACTCATATCCTCTTGGCACCATTGGAATCAACAGGTCCTCGACCTATGGTTACAGGGAACCTTCATTGATTTCCAAACCTGAAGAAGTCCACATCTACTCATCCTTACTGTGGGGAGTCCTATCAACCCTTTCCTCCCAATCCTCAAGCCCTCACTCCCTTCTCCGCCCCTGTTCAGCAGCAAGCAGCCAGAGAGAAAGCAACGTCCACAACCCCATAGAGGAGAAAGGGGGGAATGAAGGGCACCCACCAGTAAGATGGCAAACTTCCGGCTTCTCTTCGGGGTCCTGGGTTCCCGCCGGTGCCACCTGAAGCCCAGTCACCTCTAACCCCTCTCCCAATCCCAGCACCTAGCCAACAGCCACCAGCCCCATAGAAGTAACACCACAATCACCCCCATGCCCCTTCCTATATAACCCAGCACCTTTCCCTAATAAAGCGGAATTCTCTGGTGAATTGCTGCTGTGTGTCGCTCCTTTCCTTTCAAAGTCAATCACCATATGAATAAAAAAGAGATTTAGAAGTTTTAAATCACTGAAAAAAAACAATATATTCAGTAGAGAAAAGTAAATGGAAATATTGTTAATATAGCAGTAATTTAAAAAATATAAAAGAGTTAAACCTGACAACTAAAAGGTTGAAGCCCTTGGAATTAACAGAAAAACAGTATCCAAAAATATGTGAGCTGCAGAAGAAACTTTGAAACAAAGAGACATAGGAGAGTTGAAAATAAAAGCTTAAAATAACCATTTCAAGAAATATAAACAGGAAGCTAGTGGACCAGTTGTAATATATAAAACACATTGCATCTGAGGGTACATCAATTCTAAGATCTCATTTTTTATGTAAAATTAAGAAAAATCCCTATCAATTAAGTCATGACATATTTTCTTAATACTTAAAATTTTTCATTTTATATGTATTAAATAACCCTTTTAAACCTAGTTAGAGGTAGATTTTTTATCAGCTATTGTTAGGGTCTGGAGTCGGCCACTTCTCAAATAGACAGAAGACACTCACGATAATGCAAGTCACACAGCGAGGTTTATTTCTACCTAGCTGGGGTCTAAGTGTCTGCCCGATGCAGCGGGTATCAACAAGGACTTAGAGCACTCAAAGCCAGGGCTTTATATGGCATTTTCAAAAAGCACTTACTCACAGTAATTTTTCATAAATTTTGGCTTGTGCTACATCCTGAGGGTTAAGCAAAAGCAAGATAAGACTACTCTTCAAATGTTAGGGTGGTTCAGCAAGATAAGCTGACCAGAGTTGCAACCACCCACAACCCGGTATGCAGGATTAGCTGACCAAGGGTCACAGCTGCCCACAACCCGGTGTCTATGATTAACTTGTTCTTCAACACCTGTTTATCAAGCCTTACCTAGTTCCTCCTTTCCTGAGTCACATACTCAGAAAATGGCTTTTCCGCCCTTAAGATGGCCATTCTCATGCTAATTCATTCTTACATTCCCCCCCTTTTTGTTGTTATAATGAGGAATCTTGCTCATTGGTAGGGCAGTCATAGGGGCTCTAAGGAGGGGGCAACTCTTCATATTGTTGTCTCAAGATCAGGAGTTGGACGGTATTAACACAGTCTTTTACAAAATTAATGTTTGTTTAGAATACAGGCGCCAAAAGTTAGAATATAAGAATTACTTATATTCTATGAATATAAGTAAAATTAATTGGCCAACTAGGGTAGAAACTACGGTGGTGAACTAGGGAGACTTATTAAACCAAGCTTCAAACTAGTTTTGTTGTGCTTCTCTTTCTCTTGGTTAATCTTTCTCTTACTTTAGCCATGGAATTTTTTACTACTCTTGTATGATCAGCATAAAAACAGCATTCTTCTCCTAGCACAGCACACATTCCTCCTTGTTGGAGGAACAATAAATCAAGCCCTCTTCTATTTTGGACTATGACTTCAGATAAGGAGGTGAGGGTTTTTTTTTAATGACTAATGGAGGTCTCTATTCTCTCTATATCTTCATCTATGGCTGCTCTTAGGGATGTCATACCTGCTTGTTGAGTAGCCAGAGAGGTTATGCCAGTTCTGGACCCAGCTAGTCCTAAACTGAATAGAGTAGCAATGGTTAGAGCAGTGATGGGCTCTTTCTTATCTCTTAGGCTTGTATCTTTATTTCAGTGTGAATACATGCTTTCTTTGGGGTGGTAGAGGATGCAGGGTATCACAGTCACTAAGATACAGAACTCTTTAGAAGTGTTAAAGACTGAGGTTGAGAGGCAAGGGGTGAGGCCAGTCATGGAACGTATCTACTATCTATCACTTCCTGGGGTTAGCTACTCTATGTTATTTTAATTAGGGGCAGCATTTATAGAAGTGCATAAACTTTGTTTATCTTGTGACACTTTCCCTAAGCAGGTCCCTTTACCGCTTATGTGCTGTAGAGTTAAGCCTATTTTTCAGTCTCTCTATGAACACTGAGAGAGATTCACACTAGTCAATACATTATAAGTGGCAGGCCTATGGCTTCATAAAATGGAGGCTTTATATCATAACACAGCCAGCAGGAGGCCATGAGGTCAGGGCTGGTAGCATTAAGGGTCTCATAAATAGCGTGCATCAGTTTCTATAGGGGTCCTTGGTGGCCTGCAAAGCAGGTGCCAGGGGAGTCACAGAGGTACTTCTTATGGAGATGAGCCTAGCCATAAGGCCTAGCATGGTGAGCCAAGGAGAGGAGATTAGGTGACTAGAGGCACTCACAACTACACCTCCCACCAGCACTGTATGGTGGATAAGAGTCTGGGGTTTTGTTACCATTTTTGGGATGCTCTTGTTATCTGAGTGTTTAGTAGGGGTGGGAGGAGCTAATGCCTGATTTGGACTTTTTGGACTCATTACCAATACTTGATTTGGGTGGGGGGTGGGAGGAGTTAACACTAGATTTGGACTCACAGGAGCTGTGGCTATCAGCTCAGTTTTCAATCTGATCTGGAGAAGAGTTCTAAACATAGGTTTCTGATAGAGAAGTAGGCTCTAAGTTAACTCTGATAGCCATCGCTTATCTCTTTTCTCTTCTGTAAACTGGAGCTTTACTAGATTGCAGTTAGAATTGTACCAAGTTTGGGTGCATGGCTTTATAAATGAGAGAATGATGAGGAGGGGGGTTACTTGCCATTTTTGCTCTCTATCATTGGTGGTAACACAACTCTATTGTGCACAGTAAACGAACTTAACTCTTCTACACTGAAGCTTCTCGGGTCCTTTCTGAAACTCAGGACATGCATAAAACTTATTTCGACTTACGGAGATCCGGTACTGCATTTTACGCCAGTTTCCCCCTTTCATTCTTTCGATGTCTGCTATCTTGTCCAGGTTAAAGTACAAGTAGGGAACTAGGTGTTTAGTGGGGCTGTGCTGGAGGTCTCATTTAGGATTGTATCAGTTTTCTCATCTGTCAGGATCCATGTCTGCTTATAAGGTCAATGAGGGTTGGTCTCTTCATGGTTTTTTTTTCCAGTTGTTGAGCAGGGTCAGGACTCATAGCCACTTTATAATCAGGCCGGGTGGGAGGTTCAGAGTGTTCTCGAGGTCTCAAGATCTGTAGTTTCAGGGGGTTATCAGGGTGCCACCACACGGTCCACTCTCTGGCTTGTCTTCACTCTGGCTGGGTGGCTTGGTGCATGTGGGAGTGGTGGACCTAAGGTCCAATGCTGTCAACCTTTAAGGCAGTTGGGGTAACCAGAACAACTACATAAGGACCTTTCCATCTTTTTTCTAAGGTTTGGGTCTTGTGCTTCTTTACCTATACCCAATCTCCTGGGGGCAATGCCATGTTCTGGGTTCGGTGTGTCTCTTGTCTCATACAAAGAGTGCACCAAGAGCCAAATCTCATGTTGTACTTCTTTCACGGCCTTCAAACTAGCTAGATAATTTGGGGTCACATTAGGGTCTAGGTTCGGCAAGGCATGGACAATAATGGGGGTAGTCTCCCATAGAATTTTGAAGGGAGTTAATCTGTGCACATAAGGGGAGTTCTGAACCCAGAAGATAGCATAGGGTAGGAGGGTCACTCAGTCCTTGCCAGTCTCAATGGCTAATTTAGATAAGGTATCTTTCAGGGTCTGATTCGTTCTTTCTACTTGCCCTGAGCTCTGGGGATTATATTCACAATGTAACTTCCAACTGGTCCTTACTGCCTGGGCCAGTCCTTGTAGGATTTTACTGATGAAAGCCGGACCATTATCAGACCTTAAAACCTTGGGGGCTCTATATTGGGTATGATTTCTTCTAGTAATGCCTTAGCAACAACCTGGGAAGTCTCTTATTTCATGGGGAAGGCTTCTACACAGTCCAAGAACGTATCAACAAATACTAACAGGTACTTACACCCATACTTCGTAGGCTTTACTTCAGTAAAATCTACATCTCAGTTCCATCCCAGCTCCCTCCCTCATACCCTTGTACCTCTGTGTAGGTGTCTCTTCCTACTGGGTCTCATAGCCTGGCACCCAACACATCAGTCTACGATTTCCTGGATCTGGGCGTCTTGTTGGGGGAACTTAAGGTGGGTGGACTCGAGAACTGTCAGCAACTTTCTCTTTCTTAAATGGGTGGCTTGGTGCAGGTTGGAAAGGAGGAACAGTCCTAGTTTTGCCAGCAGTATTAGTCTTCCTTCTGGGTCTTGATGCCATTCATGTTGATCAGGCTCTGGGCAGTGGTGGTTTTGGATCTATTGAAGATCTTCTGGGGTGTAATCAGGTTGCGAGGGCAGGCGTGGAAGCTCGGGTGCTGGCAGGGCGAGTGCCAAAGCTGGTGAAGCTATTGCCGCCTTTTTTGTGGTCTCATCTGCTCGCCGGTTTCCCTCAGCTTCCAGGGTTCAGACAGACTGGTGTCCAGGGACGTGAACCACTGCAACTGCCTGGGGCTTTTGCACAGCTGCTAGCAACCTCTGTACCTCTGGGAGATTGCATAGTTCTTTTCCATCTGCTGTAACAAAGCCCCTCTCCTGGTAGATAGCACTATGCACATGGACAGTGCCAAAAGTGTAGCAGCTATTGGTGTAGACAGTCACTCGACTCTCTTCACCTCTTTCTAGCACCTCTGCCAGCGCAATCAGTTCAGCTTTTTGGTGACATTCCCGTCTTGGTCTACTCTAGATGACATTCCCATCTTGGTCTACTACTGCCACACCTACTCTTTGCATCCTGTCCATGATGAAGCTGCTTCTGTCAGTGAACCACACCAACTCAGTGTTGGGGAGGGCGGAGTCCTGGAGGTTGGGGCGCACCTGGGTGATCTCTGTCAGGATTTCTTGGCAGTCATGCAGGGTGACCTCTAGATACAGGGTCAGCAGAAGGGTGGCTGGATTTAGAACAGCAGGTTTGGCAAAGATGATCCGGGGTGTGCTGGAGTCCAGCTCCAGCATAGGGGTGAGATGCCCAAAGGTGCAGGACGGAGTCGGCGTATGGAGAGACAGGACACGGAGTCAGATGAAGGTGGTCTCAAGACAAAGTGCTGATGACAGCTTTATTTATACCATTTTGCACAAGGATATGATTATTTTTTATTATTCTGATTATTAATTAGTATAGGCAGTTGGTTAATAAGTATAGGCAAGCTTTTTTCTTTCTAATCTATTCATGGTTGGTCAAGCATTAGACAGGTGATTGTTTTTCTGTTCTTGGACTGAAACTTTTCTTATTAACATGTACTCTATTGTGTTTTATGTTTCTATGCAACGCAGTTTCTAAGTAGTGCACGTGACCGTAGGAGTGTGCAGTATGTAGCAGCAACTATGGAGTTTATCAGCTCAGGGTGAAATACAGGTCACCTAGTGCCACAGTTAGCTAGGATTCTTTCCCACAAAAGTATTCTTAGAGGCTTTAATAAATTTATAATCAATCTAAAATCATAAACTCATATCTTCATCTTATACCCCTTTATAGGGCACAGTAGGCAGCAAACTAAATTTCCCCTTTTTATCTACATTTCTCTTTCTCCTGTGTGGATACTAAAATCTCCCTAACATATGCTACACAGGTCTCCATGACTTTACTACTTCAGGGAATAAACAAGTTCTTAGATGGTGAACAATGCAAGGGCATTCATATCATAGAAACTGTTTCTGTTTTAACTACAAACTTTATAAACAATCACGATAATGTATGATTATTCATTTGGTTTTTATACTTTATATGTGAATCTAATAAAATGTTAATGTAGCAGGTAAATGCAAGATATAGATAGGAAGCATGATTTAAAACTGTAAGAAGGCAGGTATAGATGATCAGGTTTGTGCCTGCAGACCAGGTCTTAATCCAAGATGAACAAGGGCAACAAAACATCCACAGATGTAGAATATTTCTCTCAAAACTGGGGATGTGAGGTTCTAAGCCTCACCTATGTTGGCCCCCTTTTTCTCACCTGATGACCCCCCTGCGACTGTGCCTGTCTTAGGTTGTTCCTCCCTTGAGGAATCTTACCCGTCTCTGGCTAACCAGCCATCTTCTGGGGCCATACAGGGAGATGTAAAGCTGGCAAGTGAGAGAGAAGTAATATTTTTGAAAAGGTTAGTTTTTCACTTCTTTGCAGATTTTTGCTCCATAGCTTCTATGCCCAGCACTTGTTTTTGAGGTATCTTTACTTCCTGGAATATGGTACTTGGTAATTTCATGTATGAGGCACAAATTCTAGTAAAGGGCTGTGATTAGGAAAGAAGAAAAACAAACTATAGAAGTAGTAGAGGGAAGAAAACATGAGATGATTAGTTGTCAACAGGGTTGTTCTATTCAATATTCCCTCATGACTCTATTTCTATAAAATTTTCCATCACTAGTTTTACTGGCATTGTAAACAAGGGGGGCATTCTCAGTGGAAATGGGGTGGTCAATGTTTGACTAACTAACAGTAGGTTTTGGTACTTTATGCTAAGATCGCCATTTGGCCCCTATATGTTCTATTCTTCAGGAGCACTGTCCTGAAAAGCTTTTGGGAAGTTTATGTTCTCATCTTTTCCGTGCTGTTTAGCAAAGGTTAGCTTAGTTCTTTGGCAACAATGCAAGTAAAAACAAAGCCAATAGTATAATGGAAAATAACAAAATCAAGGTGGGTAATAGAGGGAGCCAGCTGCGAAGACCCCTGATTTGTGGGGGTCTTCCTCCAGCCTGAGCTTTGCTACACAGCTTCAGTAGCATGGCTCCCAGCAGGGGTGCATCTAACAGGAGTCCCTGGTAATGGGTCAAGCAGGTATTGGTCATCCACTTACTAGGGGGGTGCTTCAGGACTCTCTCGATCGCATGAGGAGTTACTACCTTTAAATGCTGCCCAAAGGTGAGTTTGTCTAGGTCTTTTACTATTAGGGCCACTGCGGCGATGATCTTTAGACATGGGGGCCATCTTGCTGCAACTGGATCGAGTTTTTTGGATAAATAGGCAACCAGATGCTTCCATGGCCCCACGTGCTGCATCAGCACTCCTTTTGCTATCTTATTTCTCTCATTGACAAAGAGGGTGAAGGATTTTAGGGGATCTGGTAGCACCAGGGCTGGTACCCTTAAGAGGGCTGCCTTGAGTTCATCAAAGGCCTTTTGTTGTTTTGTCCCCCAGGCCCAGGGGGCCTTATCTTTGATTGCTTCATACAGGGACCTTGCTAACTCAGCATACCCTAAAATCTATAGTCGGCAGTAGCCTGTGGACTTCTGGGACTGAGGTCGGGACTGGAAGTTTAAGAATAGTACCTTTCATGGCCTTTGTTAGCCATTTGGTTCCTTTGCTTAATTCATATCTTAGGTAAGTGACTGTTTGCCTGCATATTTGAGCCTTCTTTGCACTGGCTCGATAGCTCAATTGCCCTAGTTCCTGGAGGAGGTCTGCAGTGGCCTGTCGGCATTTGGCCTCGGTGGGGGCTGCCAGAAGCAAGTCATCTACGTATTGCAGGAGTGTAATGGAATCATGGCTCTGGCAAAACGAGTCTAGGTCCTGATTTAAGGCTTCATTAAACAGGGTTGGAGAGTTTTTGAAGCCTTGTGGCAGTCTAGTCCAAGTCAACTGCCTGGGGGTTCCTGTGTTGTCATCATGCCATTCAAAGGCAAAAATGTTCTGGCTGCTAGGTGCCAGGGCTACACTAAAAAAAGCATCCTTTAGGTCTAGGGTGGTGTACCAAACATGTGAAGGGGGCAGGTGACTTAGTAAGGTGTAAGGGTTGGGGACTGTGGGGTGGATGTCCTCAGTTCTCTTATTTACTTCCCTCAAGTACTGGATTGGCCTGTAATCTTTTCCCCCTGGTTTCTTAATGGGAAGAAGAGGGGTGTTCTAGGCAGAGTGGCAGGGTTTCAGTATCCCAGCTTCTAAGAGGTGGTTAATGTGTGGGGCAATCCCTCTTCACGCCTCAGTGGACATGAGGTATTGTCGGACCCGAATAGGTTGGGCGAGGCTTTGACTTTGACTACTACTGGTGCTTGGTGGGATGGCAGACCCACACCTGCTATTTCTGCCCATGCCTGAGGGTACGTTCTAAGCCAGTAATCTAACTCATGGGGCCACTCTGTAGGGGGAGAGGTGCCATGCAGAGCAAACAGGTGATGCTCATCCGCGAGGGACAGGGTCAGGACATGAAGGGGCTGTCTGTGGCCGTCCATCACTTTGATGCCATCCGGCTCAAAGTGGATACGGGCCTGGACCTTGGTTAGGAGATCACGCCTTAACAAGGGGGCCAGGCATTCAGGAATAACTAGGAAGGAGTGGGTCACTTGATTGTGGCCCAAGTCTACCTGGCGCTTACTTGTCTATCGATAAACTTTGGACCCAGTTGCCCCTTGCATCAGGCTGGTTTTCTGAGACAGGGGTTCTGTAGGCTTGTTTTAAACTGAGTACTGGTCTCCTGTGTCTACCATGAATCTCATTGGTTTCCTCTCTACATACACAATCACCCAAGACTCGGGGAGGGGACCTGAGTCCCATCTCCCCTAGTCACTGTTCATTCCTGCTAGCAAAACCTGAGCGTCTTGTCTGGTCTGGCCCTGGCGCTTGGGTAATTCCTCTTCTAATGTCCATATTCTTTGCAGATCACACATTGTCCCCTATCTAGCCTGGGCCACAGTTTCCAAGGTGGGGGCCGGTCCGGTTGGACCTGGTCTTCCCCGGGCTGTGCTGTGCAACGCTGCCAGCAGAATTTTGGCCATCTCCTTCTGATGCCTTCTGTTTTCCCTACCCAGGTGCTCTCTGTCTTCTTTCCTAATTCTTCCCTGCAACTCCTGCTTTTCTTTTCTGATCCTATCTTCTCTTTCTTCCGGGGTCTCCTGAGTGTTGAAAACTCTCTCTGCCACTTTCATTAGATCTCGAATGGTCATTTCCCCCAATCCTTCTTGCTTATATAATTTTTTCCTAATATCTGGGGCAACTTGGTTTATAAAGGACATAATTATAGCTGACTGATTCTCCTCTGCCAGGGGGTTTAGAGGGGTGTACTGTCTATAAACATCACAGAGGCATTCTAAAAACATGGCCAGGCTTTCACTTTCCCCTTGCATTACAGCTTTTACCTTAGCCAAATTGGTGGGGCAGCGTGCTGCTGCTCAGAGACCTGCTATAAGAGTCTGGCAGTAGACTCAGAGATGCTACTTACTTTCTGAGTTGTCAAAGTCCCAATCCGGTCTATTCAGGGGAAAGTGCTCATTGATCAGGTTCAGCAAAGTTATCTGCCATCTGTTGTCGCTGGGGACATTCTTTCTGGCCTTGGTGAGGATTCGCTCGTGCTCTTCAGTAGTGAACAAAGTCTTAAGGAGCTGCTGACAATCGTCCCAGGTGGGGTTATGTGTATGCATGACAGACTCAAATAAGTCCGTTAGACCCCTTGGGTCTTCAGAAAAAGGGGGTTCTGAGCCTTCCAGTTGTACAGATCACTACTTGAAAAGGGCCAATACTGATAAGATCGTCCCCCCCCCCCCCGGCCAGTACCTCCCAGGGCCCGTACGGGGAGAACGGGCTCCCTGGCTGAGGTGGAGGAGGATGGTTCCTCTTCTGAGGTCTCTTCCCTGTGCCTGCAGGGCCTTAGTCCCCTCGCTGGTCCTTGGGTTGGGGCTGGGAGGGCTGACGGGGAGGCGGACGAGTGAGGGGGCTCAGGAGGGTGGCTGTCTCAGGTAGGAGTGGTGCCGCAGGCATGTATGGAGGAGGTCTCTGGATTTCTTCAAGATCTAGGTCTAACAGGGAGTGGTACAGGTCTGACCCTTCCTGTAAGACGGGTTTCTTGGATGGGTCCCCCAGGAGTTTCGAATGGGCCATTAGAGTGGGTGCAATCAGGTGGTGGGGAGCCCGAGAGATGGCCAGCACTCAGGGGGGATCTTCCGGCTTCTCAGGGACAAATGCTTTTAGCCAGGAGGGAGGACTTTTTACCAAAGCCTGCCACATCAAAATATAGGGGTATTGGTCTGGGTGGCCCTGTAATTTGGGCTGGCTGATCACATCTCGGACTTTCTTAACAATGTCCAGGGAAAAGGTCCCTTGGGGTGGCCAGCCCACCTTAAAAGTAGGCCATTCTGTAGAGCAGAGGGTATCAAACTTATCTTTCTTTACTTCCACGCCATAATTGTGAGCCTTGGCAAGGATCTCAGGGAAGTGGCTCAGGAGCAGGGTCTTAGGTGTTACTTGAGCCTGTCCCATTATTATTACAAAAACAAGCCAGAAAAAGATAAGGGACACAAAGCCAACAAACATACAAATTCGAACCAAGTTTTCTAACACCCACCGGCCGATCAGCCACACCACATCCACAGACACTGTCTCAATCACACAATGCTCAGGATCCTTACCTTGTTGTCCAAATGGCATCCACTGCAGATGTCGTTCGGGCACCACCTAGTTGGGGACATCTCCTGTGACTTCCAGTAATGGAGCCTCCAGGGTCGTAACTCACTCCTTCCTTTCCGTGAGAATTCTCAATTGGGACTGGGCAGAGACCTGTTTCAGTCTCTCCAGTTAAGGACCTGTTTCAGTCCTCCCCTCTTGGGACTGGGCAGAGACCTGTTTCAGTCTCTCCAGTCAAGGACATCCTCCCCTCTTGGGACTGGGCAAAGACCTGTTTCAGTCCCTCTGGTTGAGGACCTGTTTCAGTCCTCCCCTCTCGGAGGTGGCCAAACCTTCTTCCGTGGCTTCTGAGCAAACCTTGGTATCCAGGAGGGTCATCTGTCTCTCTGAGGAGGGGTCTACCAATCCCAGATGAGCCCCCAAAATGTTAGGGTCTGGAGTCGACCACTTCTCAAATAGACAGAAGACACTCATGATAATGGAAGTCACACAGCAAGGTTTATTTATAGCTAGCTGGGGTCCAAGTGTCTGCCTGACGCAGCGGGTTTCAACAAGGACTTAGAGCACTCAAAGCCAGGGCTTTATATGGCATTTTCAAAAAGCACTTACTCACAGTAATTTTTCATAAATTTTGGCTTGTGCTACATCCTGGGGGTTAAGCAAAAGCAAGATAAGACCACTCCTCAGATGTTAGGGTGGTTCAGCAAGATAAGCTGACCAGAGTTGCAACCACCCACAACCCGGTATGCAGGATTAGCTGACCAAGGGTCACAGCCGCCCACAACCCAGTGTCTATGATTAACTTGTTCTTCAACACCTGTTTATCAAGCCTTACCTTGTTCCTCCTTTCCTGAGTCACGTACTCAGAAAATGGCTTTTCAGCCCTTAAGATGGCCATTCTCATGCTAATTAATTCTTACACTATCACCCTTAATAGAAAAAAGGAAAATTAAAACTTCTTCATATCAGAATTTAACTCTTCTGAATTAGTTTTTCACTTGGCCAATTACTCAAGCTTTGAAATACACTAGAATGTCCTCTGTGACAATAATAGTTTCTGACTGAAGCTTTGTTTAAGAGTTCTCTATTCTCTAAGGGGCATTACAATTAGCACTCATAATATAGTGGGCATGGGGACATGGGGAAGGCAGTATAGCACAAAGAAGACAAGTAGTGATTCTATAGCATCTTGCTAAGCTGATGGACAGTGACTGTAATGGGGTATGTGGCAGGGACTTGATAATGGGGGAATCTAGTAACCACAATGTTGCTCATGTGATTGTATATTAATGACACACAAAAAAGAGTTCTTTATTCTGTTTGGTAGTATTCTTCCAAGACACTGACACCATTCTGCACATTGACCCTAGTGCTTTTATGATCTTACCAGAACTTGACAGTGGAAGGTTTTCAGACAACAAACAGAAAGTCTGCTCCTTCTTCAAATAGATAGTAAATGGTTTGTTTATGGAATCATCAAGGGGTTGTACTCTTGTCATGCCTCATGGAATAACAACCAACTCAATTCACTTTTCTCAAAGTGAATTGAAATTCACTCAAAAGAAAAGTGGTTTTTTTAGCTGATTAAATGCATCAAAACAAATATACTTGGTTAAATCCTTAGGTCTCCTGAACCCTGTTCCAGATACTTTTAGTCTGCTGTCAGTTTACCTACTATTTTACTTTTCCTTTTAGTGCAAGCCAGTAACATTGATGTTTGTGGTTTGAAATTAAATATGGTAGCAACTTTTGATCTTTGGTAATTATTCATAGCATCACAGTGCTTTGCTTCTGTTTATAATCTGTACTCACAATAAAGCAAGCTAATCAATAGCTCCCTAAAACTGTCAGGTTTTATTATTACTGATTTGACTTAATTCATAACTTCATGTTTTTTTCAACTGAATTATATGTTACTGGAAATTCAGAGCAAGTCAATAGGAAGTTTCTGACAAAGTGATACTTGACACCTTAACTATAGTCCTGCATGACTTCTCAGTAGGCCACACCAGTCTCTGTTTTCAATTTTTTTTCATCTGATTAGGACAAGATTAAAGAAGGAAGTGTGAGAGGTAAGACAGAGGCCTCCTCCCAAAACCACATATAAGATGAAAATATACTTTAAAACTAATCCTAAAAGAGCAACAGGAAAGAAGGTTGAGCCAGACTGCATACACCTGTAGAAAAGAACAGAACTAATGGAAGAGGGTAACATACCAAAGCCATGATCCAGCAGTACCCAAGCCCTTCTCCTACCCCAGCTCACTGATGGGAGGAAGAGAAGCAGAGCAGGGAGTGGGTGGAAGCCTAAGACTTCTGAACATCCAGCCTTGGAGATCTGCTCTGGGAGCACAAACATACATTACATGGTGCTCTGGAGATTAGGGGGATTGGAAAGCAAAGACAGGCAGAATACTTGGAGAGACTGAGATTCCAGACACTGTTGGGAAACAGGGATCGACATCTGACTGCTCTGAGACAAAAGAAAAGTGGGCAGTCTGAGAGACTTCCTAATAGTGAGAGGGCTGCTAAAGGAGCAAGGATAGCACAGAGCTTATGGCTCAGGAGAAAGGACAGGTAGACAAAATTGTCTGGGCCCACTCTGCAAAGCAGGCTATAAACTTTTAGGAGCTCCAGGCACTTCATCCCCCTGGCTGGCAATGCAGGTCCAAGGCACCCCACTGTTGCTCCTCAGCAACAAGAAGGCAGGGAGTGGGGGACAAGCAGGATCAGCCTGTTATCCCTGGGGGCTGAGCAAGAGGGCAAGTGTTGAAGGTTTGGTCACCCTCCGCAGAGATCCGGGGAAAACAAAACCACACCAAGCCAGGAGATGTGTCAGCCTTGGAGGTGCAGCAAAACTAAGCTTTATTGCATCAGAAGCTTAGTTATATAGGAGAAGATAAGGAAGTAACAGAAACCAATGGGAATTGATTATCTCATCTGTCACTAGGGTCTCAGGCAGGTTTTAGGTTAGGTGGGGAGGCAGAGTTAGGGCTAAGAGTGTGGCGTGGGAACTCAGTTGGGCCACAAATGTGGAAGTAATGAGGGAGGGTGGAAACCTCCAGCCTGCGGCTGCCTCATGGTCACAAACCCAAAAGAGGTAAAAGGTCCCAACAATTCCCCCTTTTTGTTTTATAAATGCTCTGGGATGTCCCGGCGGGCAAGGCCCCTGTTTTAGGTTGTCCCCCTCTGGGGATCTTACCCGTCACTGGGTACCTGGCAGCTCCTCGGTTGTTCCAAGCTTACTCATCCTCTGAGGCCTGTCTTAGGTTGTCTTCACCTTGGAGATCTTACCCGTCATGGGCACATGGGGAGATAATCAGGGGAAATCAATGGACACTGCTGCATCATAAGGCTCACAGTGACTGTAGGGGTCACTGGCTTCTGTGGCAATTCTCATCAACTGAATTGATTCAATTCTTTTTTGGACAAACTGGATAATCTTGTTAACAAGGCAGGGCCCAAAAGTGAAAAGTAGGAGCAAAAGAAGGATAGGACCAAAGAGGGGCAGAAGATAAGGTAACCACCTATGTAACCCAGTCTAAAGAAAATTGGCTTGTAATTCTTGTCTGCATCTCTCGAGGTCTTCTTGAAGTTGTTTGACCTTATTTTGGACTATGCCGGAGCGGTTCGCATAGAAGCAGCATTCTTCCTGTAAAAAGAGACATAAGCCTCCCTTTTCAGCTGTGAGGAGGTCAAGCCCCCTACGGTTCTGTAGGACTACTGCCGCGAGGGAATCTAATTGTGCTTGAAGGTCAAGAATTGTGCTGGCTACAGCTTGTAGGTCATTGATCATCTGTTGAGAAAGGGCTTTATAATAATGTAGGGTGGTCCCTAATCCTGCCACCCCTGTGGCAGCTCCGGTGGCCACCCCAAGGCCTAAAAGCAGGGGGATAACCTGAATGGCCCTTTTTGATCTACCTCCAATGTGGTCTAAAGCAGGAATAGGGAGACTGATTATTAGGGACTAGTCCAATGTCAGGGAAAATTACAGCTGGAGCACAAAGCCCCGTCCAGCGTGTGGGGAGAAAGCCAAACACATCTCCCCCACAAATGAAGACTGTTCCTTTAGGGGGACAGAGAAAAGTATTGTTCACAGTAATATTTTGTTGGCAAAAGGAATAGTGGATTCAACCTACATCTATCCCACTAGTATTTTCAGAACAGGGGTCAGCTTTGAAGCATGGGCCTTTAGGGGAGAGAGGGTCTAGATAGACTCTAGAACTTGGGGGTAACAGCTGGCACTGGGGGTCAGCCTATGACAGGTTAACAAGAAGAGCATTGGCCCATAATGGTCTCAGCTTCAGGCACAGCCAGCAATCCTTTGCTAAATCAGGATTGGTTCTATTGAGTAAGGTAAAAGCAGCCTGTATGATTGATTGTGTTTCAGGATCAAGAAGCAATTCTCCCCTGATCTCTGGGAGGCTAAGAGGGTGGTAAATTGGGAGATTTTGGTCTTCAATCAGCCTGTCTACCAGTTTTTTAATTTTGTGCTGTCAAGCCTGATCTTGGACTCCGCCCCCATCAGAGATGCCTATAGGGGCATATGTATTCCAACAGACTTGCTGTCCCCGATTCTTTCGACAGTCAGCATATTCAGCCTTGCCTTTTGTCAGAATCGCATACCAGTATGTTTTGTTCTGGTGAGTGCAGGGGCTAACCTCCTGATAGGATGTAGCATGAATGGAGGCTTGAAAAGTGGTGCAAGGACAATTAGAGGGGGGTTTCCCTCGGGTGGGTGAGGATACTTTGGGGTCTTGCCAACATTTGTGATCGAGAACACTTGCAAGGCATCCATTTTCTCTCCCTTTCATAAGAGTAGCTGCCCATTGCCCATTAAGGCAGGTTTTGGTAGAAGTATAACAGGTTAGGGGTCTTGGTGAAAGCGCAGGCCATGCAGGGGTCTCTGATGGTCTTTCGTAGTATGGCCCTTGCTTGACCGGGATCTCCAAATCCTGTCTTAGCTAATGGGAGATTCATCACTATTAACAGGAAGACCAGCATCATTGGGTTCATTGTGGACTCTGAAAGAGAGAGAGAAGAGAGATATCCTCAGGAGGCGAGGGGCCTTCTGGGTCATCATTGACATCAGTGAACTCCCCCTCTGTAGGGGGGTTATACTTGAGATCTCTTGCGGGGACCCAGATCAGCCTATTTTCATTGGTCAGAAAGACACAGTTGAATCCTCTTCCAGCTGTAATGAGGGGGTCTGGGCCCCTCCATTCTCCAGTAAGGGGGTCCTTCCAGCTGGCTCTAATCGTCCAATAAGTAATGGTTGTTGTCCAGTGCTTTTGAAAAGGCAAGAAGTGTTCGCCTTTGGCAAAATTTAAAATATTCCAAGTAAATAATGCCATCTTTAGTTGATCATGGGGGGGGGGAGTGTTGCCCCTTTTTGTTTTATTAATTGACCTTTGAGGATATGATTGTGTTTTTCTATGATTGCTTGTCCTTTAGGGTTATAAGGAATTCCAGTGGTATGAGAAATTTGCCATTTACTCAAGAATTTAGTAAAAGACCTACTGATAAACCAGGGACCATTATCAGTTTTGATTTGATCTGGCAAGCCAAGGACAGCAAAGCACTGGAGAAAATGGCTTATGGCATGTTTGGATTTTTCTCTCATATGGACTGTAGCCCAACAAGCATGGGAGAAGGTATCAACTGTTAGAAATATGTATCTAAGCTTTCCAAAAAGGGCAAAATGTGTGACATCAGTCTGCCAAAGTTTATTGGGCCTCAGGCCTCAAGGGTTCACTCTGTTCTTTTGAAGCAGAGGAACCTGTAAAAAGGGCTGGCATGACTTACATGTTCTAATGATCTTTTTTAAGTCTTTGATGGGGACTTGAGGGAACCAATGGTGTAGTCCCCTTCAATTAGCATGTGTAAGTTGATGAAAAGAGGTGGCCTCCTGTACCGTGTAGGCTGAAGCTAGTCGGTCTGCAAGAGCATTGCCCCTCTACATAAAGCTTGGCAAGTCTTGATGTCCCCTTAAATGTTGTATAAAAAGGGGAACTAGTCTCTGTTTTAACAAATTGTGAGCTTGAATCATCAAAGGAGTGATGGGATTATTGTCAAGTCTGATGTGTGCACCCACAAGGTTGGGCAGTAGATTGACAACGTATAGGCTATCAGAAAACAGATTAAGAGGGCTTTGGATCTCAGACAGAGCTAAAACAACAGCATAAAGCTCTTTAAACTGGGCGGAGCCCTGTACCTCATGAAAGAGGGTTACAGCCGGAGGGCACTCACTTGTGCCTGGGGGGAACATTACCATAGAGGCTCCCTGTTTACCCCCATCATTAAAAACAGAGGGGAAAGAGGGGTTTGCCTCAGTGAGGAACATTTTAGGCAGCTGCCAGGCCAATTGGCCAAAAGAACTCATCCACTTATAGGGAACATAGTGACAGTCCACTATCCCCGGAAAGCCCTCCATGGCCATTGCCAATCTGGAATTAGTTCTCTGTAGCCACGAGAAATCATTGACCTGAAAAGGGATGATCAAAGAATGGGGTTCATATCCAAAAAGACGTACAGAAAGATCTCGTCCCTTGACAATGCAGTCGGCCATTTGATCCACTATAGAGTACACTTGGGGTGCCCCTCCCACAGATAGATGTATCCAATGTACGGGATCTCCCTCCTGAGCCAAAAGGGCAGTGAGGAGGGTCTCTCCCACCATAATGTAGAGGATTAGTGGCAAGTTTGGATTATATCTTTTTAAGGCAGCGTTATCAATGGCATGTTGAACATTTGTCAATGTGTCTCTATGTATAGGGGTTAAAGTCACTATTGAGGCTAGGTTAAGGCCTTTTAATAGGTCGAAAAGAAGGATAAGATCAGCTGTGGTTATAGGAATCCGGGGCCTCATCCAATTGATTTCCCCCAGCAGTTTCTGGAGCTCTGATAGTGTATATGCGTCCTGAATACATAACTGGGGCTTAACAGGGGAGACAACATCTAATGTCAAAGTAGTCTCCCAAATTTTAAAAGGGGCTATCTGTTGAACTTTATCTGGGGCAATTTGAAAGTTGTAGTTTTTGAGCAGGGAAAGGCACCTTATAAAGAGGTCATCTAATTTGCAGGAACAACTGGCCACCAAGACAATATCATCCATATATATGTAAAAGAGTATATCAGATTCTTCTCAGCTTGTTACTGGCATTCCTCTTTATACAAAGCACACCACTTAATATAAAGGGGGCCAGGGTGTACCACCCGGGCAAGAGCCCTCCAATCTGCAGTGGTGCACGGATGGTGAGCAAGTCCTTGGAGGATGGTCTCAGTCCAAGGAGCATTGGGGCCATCCTCAAGAATGGCCTTCTTTAACTCCTTAAAGTCACCTGGCTCCCAAGGGTACCAGGGTGCAGGGCAGTTACTTCCAGGATTAACATTGACAGGAAATAGCTGACATGGCACTAGGTTGGGTTGTGGGTGGAGCCCTGGATTCTCTTGAGCTTGACAACCAATAGGAAAGCCTAAGTCCTTATGTGGGAGAGGAGCTGAAACCCCTGCCCCTTGGTATGGGGAGGGGGGGCTGATGGTGATTTGAAAGGGTTAGAAGAGGAACAAGCACTAGGAAGTGGTGGGTACAAGGGGGTTGTGGGTTTGGGGTGCCAGGGGGCAGCATCAAATGGGTCAGTGGTGCGGCCACTTTGATCCTTCTCGGGCTCTTTATCACTCTCCTGGCCTGAAGAGGTGGTTTCGGGTGAGGGAAGAGGACCCAATTTTCCCCAAGAGGGGGCCCTTGCTCCAGTGGCCTCCTTATCTCCTGAATCCTTAGTGGGTGGTTTGGGAGGCCAGGGAGGGAAGCAACTCTTCAAGGTTGCCAAAGTGGGGAAAGTCCCTAGAGGGTGGATCTCACCCCTGTTAACCTGGGCCTTGAGCATGAGCTGCTCTACCCCATCTCAAGTCTCCCATTCAAACAAATTACTCTCCAGTAACCATGAGGCAACCTTAACTAAAATATCCCAGGTCTTGATAGCCTGACTATCAGAAAACTCTAAGCCCCTGCTTTTGAGAAGGACCCTAAGGGACTCAAGGTAAGGATCAGGCTTTGAGGAAGTTTGTCCCATAGTTTATGGGAATACACTTACCCATGGTCCAATTAGCTCATCAGCAAAGCATTCCTCACATGGGGCACCAGTTGTTGCTCCTCAGCAACAAGAAGACGGAGAGGAGGGGACAAGCAGGACGAGCCTGTTATCCCCGAGGGCTGAGCAAGAGGGCAAGTGTTGACGGTTTGGTCACCCTCCCCAGAGATCCGGGGAAAACAAAACCACACCAAGCCAAGAGATGTGTCAGCTTGGAGGTGCAGCAAAACTAAGCTTTATTGCATCAGAAGCTTAGTTATATAGGGGAAGATAAGGAAGTAACAGAAACCAATGGGAATTGATTATCTCATCTGTCACTAGGGTCTTAGGAAGGTTTTAGGTTAGGTGGGGAGGCAGAGTTAGGGCTAAGAGCGCACACGTGGCAACTCAGTTGGGCCACGAATGTGGAAGTAATGAGGGAGGGTGGAAACCTCCAGCCTGCGGCCACCTCATGGTCACAAGCCAAAAGAGGCAAAAGGTCCCAACACCCCACCACGATACACAACCTGCAGTGCTTTTCTCCTGACTGGCACCGGCTCACAAACTGGAAGCTCCTGCCCTAGCATCAGGCCAGCCACAAGGAGACCCTGCCTAAGGAAGCTACAAACTCAAAGCACAGAGGCATACACCTCTGTACTTAGCCCTCTGGTTTTGACAGTGGAGACAGGCAGAGCAGCCAGGAAGCAGGAAACAGCTCTTTCCTCCCCCCAGGCACCAGCGCCACACCCCTGTGACCCCTGACATCACTCCAGAGGCTGAGCACCTCCAGAGAGTAGAGGTTGTAGGCACTAGAGGGCGCCACATACAAATATGAAATGTCAAAGGAACCTGGTTCAAACCAAAATCCCACAAACACCAGAAAAAGAGCCAAGTAAAACTTAACTCATCAACTTTCCTGAAAGAGATGTCAAAATAAAAATCATAAACATGCTCTCATGGAGGCACAGAAAAATATTCAAGAACTCAGGGTAGAATTCAGGACCAAGATTCAATCACTAAGGAATGCAATATCTGAAATGAAACATACAATGAAGGGGTTTAAAAGCAGATTGAATGTAGTAGAAGTGATGGCAAATTGAACAGAAATTAGAGAAGAGGAATACAGAGAAGCTGAGGCAAAGAGAGAAAAAAGGATATCTTGGAATGAAAGAATATTGGGAGAACTGTGTGACTAATGAAAATGGGACAATATTCACATTATAGGGCTACCAGAAGAAGAGAGAGAAAGGGAATAGAAAATGTCATTGAGGGAGTAATTGCTGAAAACTTCCCCAATCTGGGGAACAAGATAGTTCCTCAGGCCATGGAGGTGCACAGATATCCCAACAGAAGGAATCCAAGGAAGACAATATCAACACATATAATAATTAAAATGGCATAGATCAAGGATAAGGACAGATTATTAAAAGTAGTCAGACAGACATAAAAGATCACATACAAAAGAAAATGCAACAGGCTATCATCAGACTTCTCAGCAGAAACCTTACAGGCCAGAAAGGAATGGCATGATATATTTAATATTTAATGCAATGAATAAGAAGGGTCTCGAAACAAGAATACTCTTCCTACCAAGATTATCATTTAAATTTGAAGGAGGGATCAAACAATTTCCAGATAAGCAAAAGCTGAGAGAATTTACCACCCACAAATCATCTCTACAGTGTATTTGGAGGGACTGCTATAGATGGAAATGGTCCTAAGGCCAAATAGCTGTCACCAAAGGTAATAAAACCACAGTAAAGAAAGAACAATTAATTACTAAGCAGATGCAAAATCTAATCAACTACCCCCAAAGTCAGTTAAGGGAGAGACAAAGAGTACAGAATATGATACCTAATATAAAGAAAGGAGGAGGAAGGGGAAAAAAAGAAGGCTTAGATTGTGTTTTGTAATAGCATAGTAAGTGAGTTAAATTAGACTGCTTGATCATAAGGAAGTTACCCTTGAACCTTTGGTAACCACGAATCTAAAGCAAGCATTGGGAATAAGTACATACCTATCTATAATCACTATAAATGTAAATGGACAGAACTCACCAATCAAAAGACATAAGGTCAGTGGAGCCAAGATGGTGGTGGGAGTAGAGTAGCAGAAATATCCTCCCAAAAACATACATAATTTTGAAAATACAACAAATGCAACTATCACTAAAAGAGAGACCAGAAGATACATAACAACATCCAGGCTACATCCACACCTGAGAGAACCCAGCGGGTCATAAAGGGGGTAAGATACAAGCCACGGACTGTCGGGACCCAAGCACCTGTCACCCCAGCTCCCGGCAGGAGGAGAGGAGTCAGAGCAGGGAGGGAGAGGGAGCCCAGGACAGCTAAACACCCAGCCCTAGCCATCTGCACTGGAGCACAGACACACAGTGCATGGGGTGCTGGATACTAGGGGAATGGGACAGTAAAATCTGCAAGCAGATTCCCACAGCCAGTGCCCCAGGGACAAAGAAAAGCGAGTGCTCTTTGAAAGTCTTAAATGGACAGGGATCACAGAGCTGAATGGAAGCATACCAGGACATTTAGCCCAGCAGCTGGGAACCTGGGGAACTCCTGGAACCCTAAGACCCTGGGCAGCAGCACAGCTCCAAGGCCCCTCATGGTGATAAACAGCTCCCCTCCTATTCCCACTCTGGCATGGCCCTGCCATAGTGGCAGAGGACACACTCACAGTAACCATGTGCAGAGCTTCCTTCACAGTGGCCAGGCAAGAATCAGAGACACCATCTCTGCTCAGATGCCCAGCATGAGCCCATAGAGGTCGCCAATCTCCCAGGAGAGGAAGGCCACAAACTAGCAAGAAGCAATGTTCTCCCAGCTGACATGTGCCAACTACCCATGACTACCTCCATCGCCATGAAAAGGCAGAAGAATTTTATACAAACAAGATTAACCCAGACAGTCTCCCCTGAAAAGAAATCTGGGGAGATAGACCTAAGCAATCTTCCTGAAAAAGAATTTAAAAGTGAGGTCATAACCATGCTGATGGACTTGCAGAGAAATATGCAAGAGCTAAGGATGGAGAATACAGAAATAAAACAATCTCTGGAAGGATTTAAAAGCAGAGTGGATGAGATGCAAGAGGCCATTGATGGATTACAAACCAGAGAACAGGAATGCATAGAAGCTGATGCAGAGAGAGACAAAAGGATCTCCAGGATTGAAACAACATTAAGAGAACTGTGTGACCAATTTGAAAGGAGCAGTATCTGCATTATAGTGGTACCAGAAGAAGAGGAGAGAGAAAAAGGGATAGAAAGTATTTGAAGAAATAATTGCTGCAAACTTCCCCAAACTGGAGGAGGAAATAGTCGCTCAGACCACAGAAATACACAGAACCCTCAAGAGAAGGGAACCAAAGAGGACAACACCAAGACACATAATAATTAAAATGGCAAAGCTCAAGGACAAGGACAGAATTTTAAAGGCAGCTAGAGAGAAGAAAAAGGTCACCTACAAAGGAAAACCCATCAGGCTATCATCAGACTTCTCAACAGAAACCTTATAGGCCAGAAGAAAATAGCATGATATATTTAATGCAATGAAACAGAAGGGCCTTGAAACAAGAATACTGTATCCACCATGATTATCATTTAAATATGAAGGAGGGGTTAAACAATTGCCAGACAATCAAAAGCTGAGGGAATTTGCCTCCCACAAACCACCTCTACAGAGTATGTTAGAGGGACTGCTCTAGATGGGAGCACTCCTAAGGCTAAGTAGATGTCAACAGAGAAAATAAAATCACACCAAAGAAAGAGACCAACCAAATACTTACTAAGGACAAAAAATAACATCAACTACCCACAAAAGCAGTCAAAGAAAACACAAAAGAGCACAGAATAAAACAACCAACATATAAAAAAGGGAGGAGAAGGAATAAGAAGGGAGAGAAATAAAGACTCATCACACAGTGTTTATAATAGCTCAATAAGTGAGTAAAGTTAGACAGGAAGATATTAAAGAAGCTAAACATGAAACTTTGGTAACCACGAACCTAAAGCATGCAATGGAAATAAGTACATATCTTTCAATAATCACCCTAAATGTTAATGGACTGAATGCACCAATCAAAAGACACAGAGTAATAGAATGGATAAAAAAGCAAGACCCATCCATATGCCGCTTACAAGAGACTCACCCCAAACCCAAAGACAAGCACAGACTAAAAGGGAAGGGATGGAAAAAGATATTTCATGCAAACAACAGAGATAAAAAAGCAGGTGTTGCAGTACTAGTATCAGACAAAGTAGAGTTCAAAACAAAGTAAGTAACAACAGATAAAGAAGGACACTACATAATGATAAAAGGTTCAGTCCAAAAAGAGGATATAACCATTATAAATATATATGCACCCAACACAGGAGCACCAGCATATGTGAAACAAATACTAACAAAATTACAGGAGGAAATAGAATGCAATGCACTCATTTTAGGAGACTTCAACATACCATTCACTCCAAAGGATAGATTCACAGGACAGAAAAAAAGTAAGGACACAGAGGCACTAAACAACACACTAGAACAGATGGATCTAATAGATACCTATAGAACTCTACATCCAAAAAAACCAGAATACACATTCTTCTCAAATACACAAGGAACATTCTCCAGAATAGACCATATACTGTAAAATAAAAAAGATTGAAATTCTACCAACCAACTTTTCAGACCACAAAGGTATAAAAGTAGGAATAAATTGTACAAAGAAAGGAAAAAGGCTCACAAACACATGGAGGCTTAACAACATGCTCCTAAATAGTCACTGGATCAATGACCAAATTAACATAGAGATCAAACAATATATGGAAATAAATGACAATAACACAAAGCCCCAACTTCCTCTTAAGAGGAAAGTATATCGCAATCGAGGCATATTTAAAGAAGGAAGAATAATCCCAAATGAATAGCCTAACATCACAATTATCAAAATTGGAAAAAGAAGAACAAATGAGGCCTAAACTCAGCAGAAGGAGGGACATAATAAAGGTCAGAGAAGAAATAAACAAAATTGAGAAGAATAAAACAATAGAAAAAAATCACTGAACCCAACAGCTGGTTCTTAGAGAAAATAAACAAAATAGATACACCTCCAGCCAGACTTATTAAGAGAAAAAGAGAATCAACACACATCAACAGAATCAGAAACAAGAAAGAAAAAATCATGACAGACCCCACAGAAATACAAAGAATTAGAGAATACTAAGAAAACCTACATGCTAACAAGCTGAAAAACCTAGAAGAAATGGAAAACTTTTTAGAAAAATACAACATTCCAAGACTGACCAAGGAAGAAACACAAAATATAAACAAACCAATTAAAAGCAAAGAAATTCAAACAGTAATGAAAAAACTACCCAAGGACTAAACCCCTGGGCCAGTTGGATTTACATGGAATTTTATCAGACAAACAGAGAAGATATAATACTTATTCTTCTTAAAGTTTTCCAAAAATAGAAGAGGAGGGAATACTCCCAAACTCATTCTATGAAGCCAACATCACTCTAACAACAAAACCAGGCAAAGACCCCACCAAAAAAAAACGCTGCAGACCAATAACCCTGATGATGAATGCATGTGAAAAAATACTCAAAAAATATAAGGAAACTAAATTCGAAAATACATCAAGAGGATCATACACCACGACCAAGTGGAATTCATCCCAGGGATGCAATGATGGTACAACATTCCAAAATCCATCAACATCATCCACAACATAAATAAAAAGGACAGAAACCACATGATCATCTCCATAGATGGTGAAAAAGCATTCAACAAAATTCAACATCTATTCATGATAAAAACTCTCAACAAAATGGGCATATAGGGCAAGTACCTAAACATAATAAAGGCCATATACAATAAACCCACAGCCAACATCATACTGAACAGCAAGAAGCTGAAAGCATTTCCTCTGAGATTGGGTACAAGCCAGGGATGCCCACTCTCCCCACTGTTATTCAACATAGTACTAGAGGTCCTAGCCATGGCAATTAGACAAAACAAAAAATTCAAGGAATCCAGATTGTTAAAGAAGAAGTTAAACTGTCACTATTTGCAGATGACATGATATTGTACATAAAAAAAACCCTAAATACTCCAATCCAAAACTACTAGAACTGATATCGGAATTCAGCAAAGTTGAAGGATACAAAATTAACAAAAGAAATCTGTGGCTTTCCTATACAGTAACAATGAACTAATACAAAGAGAAATCAGGAAAGCAATTACATTCACAATAGCATCAAAAAGAATAAAATGCCTAGGAATAAACCTAATCAAGGAAGTGAAAGACCTACACCCTGAAAACTACAAGATACCCTTTTTTTTTTTTTTGAGAGGGCATCTCTCATATTTATTGATCAAATGGTTGTTAACAACAATAAAATTCAGTATAGGGGGGTCAACGCTCAATGTACAATCATTAATCCATCTCAAGCCTAATTCTTGTCAGTCTCCAATCTTCTGAAGCATAACGAACAAGTTCTTACATGGTGAACAAATTCTTACATAGTGAATAAATTCTTACATGGTGAACAGTACAAGGGCAGTCATCACAGAAACTTTCGGTTTTGATCATGCAATATGACCTATAAACAATCAGGTCAAATATGAATATTCGTTTGATTTTTGTACTTGATTTATATGTTGATCCCACCTTTCTCCTATTATTATTATTATTTTTATTTTTAATAAAATGCTGAAGTGGTAGGTAGATGCAAGATAAAGGTAGAAAACATAGTTTAGTGCTGTAAGAAGGCAAATGTAGATGATCAGATGATCAGGTGTGTGCCTATGGACTAAGTATTAATCCAGGCTAGACAAGGGCAGCAAGACATCCACGGAAGCAGATTTCTCTCAAATCAGGGGGGGTGAGATTCTGAGCCTCACCTCTGTTGATCCCCAAATTCTCACCTGATGGCCCCCCTGCGACTGTGCCTGTCTTAGGTTGTTCCTCCCTTGAGGAATCTTACCCGTCTCTGGCTAACCAGTCATCTTCCAGGGCCATACAGGGAAATGTAAAGTTGGTAAGTGAGAGAGAAGCCATATTGTTTGCAAAGGTTAGCTTTTTACTTCTTTGCAGATTTATACCCTGTGGCTTCTATGCCCAGCACTTGTCTCGAGGTATCTTTACCACCTGGAGGAATTATGATACTCAGTAAATTCGATATGAGTCACGAATTCTATTTAAGGGTTGTAATTAGGAAGGAAGAAGAAAAGCTATAGATGTAGCATATGAAGGAAACTTGGGAGGATTGATTATTTCTTTGACATATCTTCTTGTAGAGTACCTTAAGTATGTATAGGTTTTAAACTACTAACTAATTTGCACACACATATTAACATAATAGGAATACGGTGACATAAACAAAGCAAATCTATAATTACCATCCATCTCCAGTGAAGCCAAGAAAACCATTTAGGCACCCTAGTCATTTGTGAAAATTTATCTATGATATGATGTATATTGTCCAACTGTACTTGAACAGTCTGAGAGAAATCAGACAAATTAAAGCAACCCATTTCTGGGATCTGTTCACATCCCATATGTTCTTTTAACCATAGATAGTCTATAGTCATAAGATTTTTGGAGTGCTACACCTTGCACCCCTCCCAACTCCTGGTTGAGTTCCAACAGTACAGATCCGGTCAAATTCGTTGTCTCACTGTATGCACATGCCAGCCTAGACATCTCCCTCCTCATTCTTATGGCAAGTCCAGGAGACGGTGGGCTGGATGCAGCCACAACCGCAGCATCGTCCGGATCCCTGTGGAGGCTTTTTGATGATCATCCCCCGGCACAAGTCCTCCAGAGAGTGCTGATGCCGGAAGCTCCTCCTCATATCGTATCTTAGTTCATTTTCTGGGTATCCAAGCTAGGCCTTGATCTTCTGCGTAGAAACAAACAGACCCTTTGCCCACACTTTGACATGCCCTCTATACCACTGTGCAGAACTCATTGAACTCATTAGAGGTCAGCACACAGGAACTGCTTTTTTTTTTTTTTTTAAATAAGAGAAAGGAATATTATCAGAAAAGAGTACCTCCATAGCTGATCATCTGACACCCTTTAAGTGATCAACATTAAGGATATTTAAAGCATGCGTTGATCTTTGATTTACCAATAGTTTTATCCTGTTAAGGAGTAATCCCCCTTTTCTTTCTTTCTTTCTTTTTGTTTTTTTTTTTTTAATTTTTAATCTACACTTACATGAAGAATACTATGTTTACTATGCTCTCCCCTATATCAGGTCTCCCCTAACAACCACATTACGGTTACTGTCCATCAGCTTAGCAAAATGTTGTAGAGTCACTACTTGTCCTCTCTGTGTTGTGCAGCCCAACCTCCCCTTTCTTCCTCCCCCCCATGCATGCTAATCTTAATACCCCCTTCTTCTTCCCCACCCTTAACCCTCCCTGCCCACCCATCCTCCCCAGTTCCTTTCCCTTTGGTACCTGTTAGTCCATCTTTGGGTTCTGTAATTCTGCTGCTGTTTTGTTCCTTCAGTTTTTCATTTGTTCTTATACTCCTCAGATGAGTGAAATCATTTGGTATTTCTCTTTCTCCGCTTGGCTTATTTCACTGAGCATAATACTCTCCAGCTCCATCCATGCTGCTGCAAATGGTTGGATTTTTCCACTTCTTATGACTGAGTAGTATTCCATTGTGTATATGTACCACATCTTCTTTATCCATTCATCTACCGATGGACATTTAGGTTGCTTCCAATTCTTGGCTATTGTAAATAGTGCTGCGATAAACATAGGAGTGCATCTGTCTTTCTCAAACTTGATTGCTGCGTTCTTAGGGTAAATTCCTAGGAGTGGAATTCCTGGGTCAAATGGTAGGTCTGTTTTGAGCATTTTGATGCACCTCCAAACTGCTTACCACAATGGTTGAACTAATTTACATTCCCACCAGCAGTGTAGGAGGGTTCCCCTTTCTCCACAGCCTCGCCAACATTTGTTGTTGTTTGTCTTTTGGATGGCAGCTATCCTTACTGGTGTGAGGTGATACCTCATTGTAGTTTTAATTTGCATTTCTCTGATAATTAGCGATGTGGAGGATCTTTTCATGTGTCTCTTGGCCATCTGTATTTCTTTTTTGGAGAACTGTCTGTTCAGTTCCTCTGCCCACTTTTTAATTGGGTTATTTGTTTTTTGTTTGTTGAGGCATGTGAGCTCTTTATATATTCTGGACGTCAAGCCTTTATCGGATCTGTCATTTTCAAATATATTCTCCCATACTGTAGGGTTCCTTTTTGTTCTATTGATGGTGTCTTTCGCTGTACAGAAGCTTTTCAGCTTAATGTAGTCCCACTTGCTCATTTTTGCTGTTGTTTTCCTTGCCCGGGGAGATATGTTGAAGAAGAGATCACTCATGTTTATGTCTAAGAGGTTTTTGCCTATGTTTTTTTCCAAGAGTTTAATGGTTTCATGACTTACATTCAGGTCTTTGATCCATTTTGAGTTTACCTTTGTGTATGGGGTTAGACAATGGTCCAGTTTCATTCTTCTACATGGAGCTGTCCAGTTTTGCCAGCACCATCTGTTGAAGAGACTGTCATTTTGCCATTGCATGTCCATGGCTCCTTTATCAAATATTAATTGACCATATATGTTTGGGTTAATTTCTGGGGTCTCTAATCTGTTCCACTGGTCTGTGGCTCTGTTCTTGTCCCAGTACCAAATTGTCTTGATTACTATGGCTTTGTAGTAGAGCTTGAAGTTGGGGAGTGAGATCCCCCCTACTTTGTTGTTCTTTTTCAGGATTGCTTTGGCTATTCGGGGTCTTTGGTGTTTCCATATGAATTTTTGAATTATTTGTTCCAATTCATTGAAGAATATTGCTGGTAATTTGAGAGGGATTGCATCAAATCTGTATATTGCTTTGGGCAGGATGGCCATTTTGATGATATTAATTCTTCCTAGCCATGAGCATGGGATGAGTTTCCATTTATTAGTGTCCCCTTTAATTTCTCTTAAGAGTGACTTGTAGTTTTCAGAGTATAAGTCTTTCACTTCTTTGCTTAGGTTTATTCCTAGGTATTTTATTCTTTTTGATGCAATGGTGAATGGAATTGTTTTCCTGATTTCTCTTTCTATTGATTCATTGTTAGTGTATAGGAAAGCTACGGATTTCTGTGTGTTAATTTTGTATCCTGCAACTTTGCTGTATTCCGATATCAGTTCTAGTAGTTTTGGAGTGGAGTCTTTAGGGTTTTTTTATGTACAGTATCATATCATCTGCAAATAGTGACAGTTTAACTTCTTCTTTACCAATCTGGATTCCTTGTATTTCTTTGTTTTGTCTGATTGCCGTGGCTAGGACCTCCAGTACTATGTTAAATAACAGTGGGGAGAGTGGGCATCCCTGTCTGGTTCCCGATCTCAGAGGAAATGCTTTCAGCTTCTCGCTGTTCAGTATAATGCTGGCTGTGGGTTTATCATATATGGTCTTTATTATGTTGAGGTACTTGCCCTCTATTCCCATTTTGCGGAGAGTTTTTATCATGAATGGATGTTGAATTTTGTCAAATGTTTTTTCAGCATCTATGGAGATGATCATGTGGTTTTTGTCTTTCTTTTTGTTGATGTAGTGGATGATGTTGATGGATTTTTGTACCATCCTTGCATCCCTAGGATAAACCCCACTTGGTCAAGGTGTATGATCCTTTTGATATACTGTTGAATTCTGTTTGCTAATATTTTATTGAGTGTTTTTGCATCTACATTCATCAGGGATATTGGTCTGTAATTTTCTTTTTTGGTGGGGTCTTTGCCTGGTTTTGGTATTAGGGTGATGTTGGCCTCATAGAATGAGTTTGGGAGTATTCCCTCTTCTTCTATTTTGTGGAACACTTTAAGGAGAATGGGTATTATGTCTTCTCTGTGTGTCTGATAAAATTCCGAGGTAAATCTGTCCGGCCCCGGGGTTTTGTTCTTGGGTAGTTTTTTTATTACTGTTTCAATTTCTTTGCTTGTAATTGGTTTGTTTAACTTTTGTGTTTCTTCCTTGGTCACTCTTGGGGGGTTGTATTTTTCTAGGAAGTTGTCCATTTCTTCTAGGTTTTCCAGCTTGTTGGTATATAGGTTTTCATAGTAGTCTTTAATAATTCTTTGTATTTCTGTGGAGTCTGTCGTGATTTTTCCATTCTCATTTCTGATTATGTTGATTTGTGTTTGCTCTCTTTTTCTCTTAATAAGTTTGGCTAGAGGCTTATCTATTTTGTTTATTTTCTCAATAAACAATTGCTCTTGGTTTCGTTGATTTTTGCTATTGTTTTATTCTTCTCAATTTTGTTTATTTCTTCTCTGATCTTTATTATGTCCCTCCTTCTGCTGACTTTAGGCCTCCTTTGTTCTTCTTTTTCCAGTTTTAATAATTGTGATGTTAGACTATTCATTTGGGATTGTTCTTCCTTCTTCAAGTGTGCCTGTATTGCTATATACTTTCCTCTTAAGACTCCTTTCGCTGCATCCCACAGAAGTGGGGGCTTAGTGTTGTTGTTGTCATTTGTTTCTATATATTCCTTGATCTCTATTTTGATTTGTTCATTGATCCTTTGATTATTTAGTAGCATGTTGTTAAGCCTCCATGTGTTTGTGAGCCTTTTTGTTTTCTTTGTAGAATTTACTTCTACTTTCATGCCTTTGTGGTCTGAAAAATTGGTTGGTAGAATTTCAATATTTTGGAATTTACTGAGGCTCTTTTTGTGAGCTAGTATGTGGTCTATTCTGGAGAATGTTCCATGTGCACTTGAGAAGAATGTATATCCTGTTGCTTTTGGATGTAGAGTTCTATAGATGTCTATTAGGTCCATCTGTTCTAGTGTGTTGTTCAGTGCCTGTGTGTCTTTACTTATTTTCTGCCTGGTGGATCTATCCTTTGGGGTGAGTGGTGTGTTGAAGTCTCCTACAATGAATGCATTGCAGTCTATTTCCCTCTTTAGTTCTGTTAGTATTTGCTTCACATATGCTGGTGCTCCTGTATTGGGTGCATATATATTTAGAATGGTTATATCCTCTTGTTGGACTGAACCCTTTATCATTATGTAGTGTCCTTCTTTATCTCTTGTTACTTTCTTTGTTTTGAAGTCTATTTTGTCTGATATTAGTACTGCAACCCCTGCTTTCCTCTCACTGTTGTTTGCCTGAAATATGTTTTTCCATCCCTTGACTTTTAGTCTATGCTTATCTTTGGGTTTAAGGTGAGTTTCTTGTAAGCAGCATATAGATGGGTCTTGCTTTTTTATCCATTCTATTACTCTATGTCTTTTGATTGGTGCATTAAGTCCATTTACATTTAGGGTGACTATTGAGAGATATCTACTTATTGCCATTGCAGGCTTTAGATTCGTGGTTACCAAAGGTTCAAGGTTACCTTCTTTAGTATCTTACTGCCTACTTAGCTCGCTTATTGAGCTGTTATATACACTGTCTGGAGATTCTTTTTTTCTCTCCCTTCTTATTCCTCCTCCTCCATTCTTCTTATGTTGTGTGTTTTGTTCTGTGCTCTTTTTAGGGGTGATCCCATCTAGAGCAGTCCCTGTAGGATGCCCTGTAGAGGTGGTTTGTGGGAAGCAAATTCCCTCAGCTTTTGCTTGTCTGGGAATTGTTTGATCCCACCATCATATTTAAATGATAGTCGTGCTGGATACAGTATCCTTGATTCAAGGCCCTTCTGTTTCATTACATTAAGTATATCATGCCATTCTCTTCTGGCCTGTAGGGTTTCTGTTGAGAAGTCCGATGTTAGCCTGATTGGTTTTCCTTTAAAGGTGACCTTTTTCTCTCTAGCTGCCTTTAAAACTCTTTCCTTGTCCTTGATCCTTACCATTTTAATTACTCTGTGTCTTGGTGTTGTCCTCCTTGGATCCTTTCTATTGGGGGTTCTGTGTAATTCCATGGTCTGTTCGATTATTTCCTCCCCCAGTTTGGGGAAGTTTTCAGCAATTATTTCTTCAAAGACACTTTCTATCCCTTTTCCTCTTTCTTCCTCTTCTGGTATCCCTATAATATGAATGTTATTCGTTTTGTATTGGTCACATATTTCTCTTAGTGTTGTTTCATTCCTGGAGATCCTTTTATCTCTCTCTATGTCAGCTTCTATACGTTACTGTTCTCTGGCTTCTATTCCTTCAATGGCCTCTTGCATCTTATCCATTCTGCTTATAAATCCTTCCAGGGATTGTTTCACTTCTGTGATCTCTTACCTGACATCTGTGATCTCCTTCCGGACTTCATCCCACTGCTCTTGCATTTTTCTCTGCATCTCATCCCATTGCTCTTGCATTTTTCTCTGCATCTCTGTCAGCATGTTCATGATTTTTATTTTGAATTCTTTTTCAGGAGGACTAGTTAGGTCTGTCTCCTTCTCAGGTGTTGTCTCTGTGATCTTTGTCTGCCTGTAGTTTTGCCTTTTCATGGTTATAGAGATAGTTTTCAGAGCTGGTACAAGTGACCGCTGGAAGAGCTTCCCTTCTTGTTGGTTTGTAGCCTTTTCCTGGGAGAATAGCGACCTCTAGTTGCTTGTGCTGGGCAGCTGTGCACAGACAGGGCTTCTGCTTCCTGCCCAGTTGCTTTGGGGTTTATCTCCACTGTTGCTGTGGGCTTGGCCTGGCTGGGGCTGTTCCTCCAAAATGGTGGAGCCCCATTGGAGGGGGAGCGGCCAGGAGGCTATTTATCTCCGTAAGGGGACTCTGTGCTCCCTGCTGCCCAGGGGGTTAGAGTGCCCAGAGATCCCCAGATTCCCTGCCTCTGGTCTAAGTGACCTGTCGTGCCCCTTTAAGACTTCCAAAAAGCAGTCCCCTTCGCAAGGCGCTGGGTTCTTGCAGGTGTGGATGTGGTCTGGATGTTGTCCTGTGTCCTGTGGTCTCTATTTTAGGAAGATTTTTCTTTGTTATATTTTCAGAGCTCTATGTGTTTTTGGGAGGAGATTTCCACTGCTCTACTCATGCCGCCATCCTGGCTCCGCCCCCTACAAGATACTCTTAAGGGAAATTAAAGAGGACACTAACAAATGGAAGCCCACCCCATGCTCCTGGGTAGGAAAAATATATTCTCAAAATGGCCATCCTGCACAAAGCAATATACAGATTTGATGCAATCCCTAACAAATTACCAACAGCATTCTCCAATGAACTGGAACAAACAGTTCAAAAATTCATATGGGTACATCAAAGACCTCAAATAGCCAAAGCAATCCTGAGCAAGAAGAATAAAGTGTGGGGATCTCACTCCCCAACTTCAAGCTCTACTACAAAGCCACAGTAATCAAGGCAATTTGGTATTGGCACAGGAACAGAGCCACAGACCAGTGGAACACAATAGAGACTCCAAACATTAACCCAAACATACATGGTCAACTAATATTCAATAAAGGAGCCATGGACATACAATGGGGAAATGACAGTCTCTTCAACAGATGGTGCTGGCAAAACTGTACAGCTACACATAAGAGAATGAAACTGGATCACTGTCTAACCCCATACACAAAACTAAATTCAAAATGTATTGAAGACCTGAATGTAAGTCATGAAACCATAAAACTCTTAGAAAAAAACATACGCAAAAATCTCTGAGACATAAACGTGAGCAACTTTTTCAAGAACATATATCCCCTGGCAAGGGAAACAAAAGCAAAAATGAACAAGTGGGACTATATCAAGCTGAAAAGCTTCTGTACACCATCAATAGAACAAAAAAGTATCCTACAGTATGGAAGAATATATTCATAAATGACAGATCTGATAAAGGACTGACATCCAAAGTATATAAAGAGCTCACATACCTCAACAAACAAAAAGCATATAATCCAAATAAAAAATGGGCAGAGGAGCTCAATAGACATTTCTCTAAAGAAGAAATTCAGATGGCCAACAGACACATGAAAAGATGCTCCACATTGCTAGTTATCAGAGAAATGCAAATTAAAACCACAATTAGATATCACCTCACACCAGTAAGGATTGCCACCATCCAAAAGACAAACAACAAGAAATGTTGGCAAGGTTGTGGAGAAAGGGAACCCTCCTGCACTCCTAGTGGGAATGTAAATTAGTTCAACCATTGTTGAAAGCAGTATGGAGGTTCCTCAAAAAGCTCAAAATAGAAATACCATTTGACCCAGGAATTCTACTTCTAGGAATTTACCCTAAGAATTCAGCAGCCCAGTTTGAAAAAGACAGATGCACCCCTATGTTTATCGCAGCACTATTTACAATAGCCAAGAAATGGAAGCCACCTAAGTGTCCATCAGTAGATGAATGGATAAAGATGATGTGGTACATATACACAATGGAAGATTATTTAGCCATAAGAAGAAAACAAGTCCTATGGCTTGCACCATGTATGGAACTAGAGGGTATTATTCTCCATGAAATAAGTCAGGCAGAGAGAGACAAGTACCAAATGATTTCACTCATATGTGGAGTATAAAAACAAAGAAAAACTGAAGGAACAAAACAGCAGCAGAATCACAGAACCCAAGAATCAACTAACAGTAACCAAAGGGAAAGGGACTAGGGAGAATGGGTGGGAAGGGAGGGATAAGTGTGAGGAAAAAGAAAGGTGGCATTGCGATTAGCATGTGTAATGTGGGGGGTGGGCTCAGGGAGGGCTATACAACATGGAGAAGATGAGTAGGGATTCTGCAGCATCTTACTATGCTGATGGACAGTGACTGTAATCGGGCTTGTGGGGGGGACTTGTTGAAGGGGGGAGCCTAGTAAAGATAATGTTCTTCGAGTAATTATAGATTACTGATACAAAAAAAGTCATAAGGTCACTAAATGGATAAAAACAAGACCCGTCCATATGCTGCTGACAAGACACTCACTTCAAGCACAAAGACATCCACAGACTAAAAGAGACGGGATGGAAAAATACATGTAATGCAATTAGTAGGGAGAAAGAATCAAGCATTGCAGCTTGTAGAAGACAAAATAGACTTCAAAGAAAGTCACAAGAGACAAAGAAGGACATTACATAATGATAAAGGGGTCAGTCCAACAAGACGATATAACCATTATAAATACCTATGCACCCAACAGATCACCTACATATGTGAAAAAAATACTAACAGAATTAAAAGGGGAAATAGAATGCAATACATTCATTTTAGGAGACCTCAACACACCACTCACTCCAAAGGACAGATCAACCAGACAGAAAATAAGGAAAGAGGCAGAGGCACTGAACAACATATTAGTACAGATGAACCTAATGAGCATCTACAGAACACTCCATCCAAAAGCAACGGGATACACATTCTTCTCAAATGCACATGGAACATTTCAAGAATAGATCATATACTAGGTTACCAAAAGAGCCTCAGTAAACATGAAAAGACTGAAATTGTACCAACCAGCTTTACAGATCACAAAGGTATGAAACTAGAAATAAATTACTCAAAGAAAATGAAAAAGCCCACAAACGCATGGAGGCTTAATAACATGCTCATACATAATCAATGGATCAATGACCAAATAAAAACAGATCAAGCAATATATGGAGACACATGACAACAGTAATTCAATACCACAAAATCTGTGGGATGCAGTGAAGGCTGTGCTAAGAGGGAAATATATTGCAATACAGGCCTACCTCAGGATAGAATAAAAATCACATATGAATAGTTTAAATACACAGTTAATGAAACAAAAAAAAGGAAGAACAAATGAGGCCCAATGTCAGTAGAAGGAGGGACATAATAAAGATTAGAGCAGAAATAAATAAAATTGAGAAGAATAAAACAATATAGAAAGAATCAATGAAAGCAGGAGCTGATTCTTTGAGAAAATAAAGAAAATAGATAAACCCCTGGCTTTCTTACAAAGAAAAAAAAAGAGTCTACACACATAAACCGAATCAGAAATGAGAAAGGAAAAATCACTATGGACACCACAGAAGTTCAAAGAATTATGAGAGAATACTATGAAAAATTATATGGTAACAAACTGGATAACCTAGAAGAAATGGACAACATTCTAGAAACATACAACCTTCCAAGGCTGATGCAGGAAGAAACAGAAAATCTGAATAGACTGATTATTAGTAAGGAAATTGAACTGGTAATCAAAAAACTACCTAAGAACAAAACCACTGAACCAGATGGTCTCACTGGTGAATTTTATCAAATATTTAGTGAAGACCTAATACCCATCCTCCTTAAAGTTTTCCAAAATGTAGAAGAGGAGGGAATACTCCCAAGCTCACTCAGTGAGGCAAACATCACTCTAATATGAAAACCAGAGAAAGACACCACAAAAAAAGAAAATTATAGACCAATATACCTGATGAACATAGATGCAAAAATAATCAACAAAATATTAGCAAACTGAATTCAAAAATAAATAAAAAAGATAATCCATCATGATCAAGTGGGATTCAACTCAGGGATGTGAGGATGGTACAACATTTGAAAAATCCATCAACATCATCCACCATATCAACAAAAAGAAGGACAAAAACCACATGATCATCTCCCCAGATGTTGAAAAAGCACTCAGAAAAATTCAACATCCATTCATGATAAAAACTCTCAAAAACTGGCTATAGAGGGCAAGTACCTCAACATAATAAAGGCCATATATGACAAACCCACAGCCAACATTATACTTAACAGTGAGAAGTTGAAAGCTTTTCCTTTAAGATCATGAACAAGACAAGGATGTCCACTCTGCCCACTTTTATTCAACATAGTTTGGGAGGTCCTAGTCACAACAGTTAGACATCTCAAAGTAATAAAAGGCATCCCAATTGGTAAAAAACACGTCAAACTGTTCCTCTTTACAGATGACACGATTATTGTATATAAAAACCCTAAAGAATCCATGCCAAAATTACTAGATCTAATATCTGAATTCATCAAAGTTGCAGTATAGAAAATTAATACACAGAAATCTGTTGCATTCCTATAAACTAATGATGAACTAGCAGAAAGAGAAGTCAGGAAAACAATTCCATTCACAATTGCATCAAAAAGAATAAAATACCTAGGAATAAACCTTACCAAGGAAGTGAAAGAACTATGCTCTGAAAACCACAAGAAACTCGTGAGAGAAATTAAAGAAGATACAAATAAATGGAAACACATCGATGCTCATGGATAGGTAGAATTAACATTATCAAAATGTCCATCCTGCCTAAAGCAATCTACACACTCAATGCAATCCTTATAAAAATACCAAGTGTATTCTTCAATGAACTAGAGCAAATAGTTCTAAAATCCATATGGAACCACAAAAGACCCCAAGTAGCCAAAGCAATCCTGAGAATGAAGAATAAAGCAGGGGGAACTATTCTCCCTGACTTCAAGCTCTACTACAAAGTCACAGTAATCAGGACAATTTGGTACTAGCACAAGAACAGACCCATAGACCAGTGGAACAGAATAGAGTGCCCAGATATAAATCCTCACATATATGGTCAATTAATATACAATAATGGAGACATGGATATACAATGGGGAAATGACAGCCTCTTCAAAAGATGGTGTTGGCAAAACTGGACAGCTACATGTAGGAGAATGAAACTGGATTATTGTCTAACCCCCCACACAAAAGTAAATTCAAAATGGATCAAAGACCTGAATGTAAGTCATGAAGCCATAAAACTCTTAAAAAAAACATAGGCAAAAATCTCTTGGACATTAACATGAGCAACTCCTTCATGAATATATCTCCCAGGGCAAGGGAAACAAGAGGAAAAATGAACAAGTGGGACTATATCAAACTAAAAAGCTCCTGTACAGAAAAGGACACCATCAGTAGAACAAAAAGACATCTTACAGTATGGGAGAATATATTCATAAATGACATATCTGATAAGGGGTTGACATCCAAATTATATAGAGAGCTCATGCACCTCAACAAACAAAAAGCAAATAAGCCAATTAAAAAATGGGCAAACGAGCTGAACAGACACTTCTCCAAAGAAGAACTTCAGATGGCCAACAAGCATATGAAAAGATGCTCCACATTGCTAATCATCAGAAAAAAGCAAATTAAACCCACAGTGAGATATCACTTCATGCCAGTGAGGATGCTCAACATCAAAAGACAAACAACAACAAATGCTGGCAAGGATGCAGAGAAAGGGGATCCCTCCTACACTGCTGGTGGGAATGTAAACTAGTTCAACCATTGTGGAAAACAGTATGGAGGTTCCACTAAAAACTATATAGAAAACCATTTGACCCAGGAATCCCACTTCTAGGAATTTACCCTAAGAATGCAGTAGCCCAGTTTGAAAAAGACATATGCACCCCTATGTTTATCAGAGCATTATTTACAATAGCCAGGAAATGGAAGCCATCTAAGTATCCATCAGTAGATGAATGGATAAAGATGATGTAGTACATATATACAATGGAAGATTATTCAGCCATAAGAAGAAAACAAATCCTTCCATTTGCAACAACATGTATGGACTAGAGGATATTATGCTCAGTGAAATAAGCCAGGTGGAGAAAGACAAGTATCAGATGATTTCACTCATCTGTCGAGTACAAGAACAAAGCAAAAAATGAAGGAACAAAATAGCAGCAGACTCACAGAACCCAAGAATGGACTAACAGTTACCAAAGGGAAAGGGACTAGGGAGGATGGGTGGAAAGGGAGGGATAAGGGGGAAAAAGGTGCATTACAATTAGCACAGATAATGTAGGGGCAGACACAGGGAAGGCGGTATAACAGAGAAGAGAAGTAGTGATTCTATAGCATCTTATGTTGCTGATGGACAGTGACAATAATGGGGTATGTGGTATGGACTTGATGATGGGGGGAGTCTACTAACCATAATGTTGCGTATGTAATTGTGCATTAATGATAACACAATGAAAAAAAGAGAAACCATTGTCTCATTATCTATAACTACTTTGATAAACAGCTCTTCTCTTAGAGACTGTTACTTTCTGAGTTGAAAGTTAGAGGGCATGTTTTTTAAGTAAAGGACAGTGAGGCAGAGGATAAATTATTATATTCACCTTTTAGAAATGGAAACACCATTTTCATTAGATATTAAATAAAACCAGTGTGTGCCAAAAAGTCCAAATATATTTCCTTTCAGAATATTTAAACAATTTTTATCTTAACTGTGTGTCAGACATATAAATAACAATGTAGCAGCAAGCATTAATGTTTTGTAGCGTTATTTCATTTAGTAATTCTGAGAAAAATACACTCCATGTATTTCCTACTTTTGTTCATTTAAAGGGCCTAGAAGCTTGAAACTACAGAAACAAGAAGCACACTACAGCCTAGATATTGGTTTATAAGTGCCTTTGCCCCTCTAATCAAGTATTCTTGACAAATTGCTAAATCCAGGTCTGGGGCAGTAAAGTATATTGGGATTCTAGAACATCTTGGGCTAGAAAGGTAAGGAAGCACTTGAAAACTGATTAGGGCATGACAAAGTACACAGTGTCCAGCTTGAAGACACCCCTACTGGCCAAGTCTCAGATAATCTGAACATGTAAATGAATAATGGCAGCAACAGATTTTAAAACAGCAAATACAAACAATACATGATATCATATATTAGTATAAGTAATAAAATGAATGAGTGAATGAATGAATGAACATGCTTCTTACAAGAATGATTTAGAGTTAGAAACTACCATTTTGTAGCCACAATTGTAATATCTGATTTAGGCAAGAAATGTAAATGGATGCCAAAACCATTATATGAAAGTTAATTAATGAATAGATTATTTATTAATTTTTTCAAAGGGGAGAAAGATTCCTTTACAATCCAAAAACTGGCAGACATTACTTTGATATTGACTCAAGTTTACTATCACTACTAATAGGACAAACCAGCATAATGATGAATGCCCCAATATACAACATCATTTCTGCAATGTTCCTGCCAAAAATGCATAACCTGAATATAATCATGAAGGAACACCAGGTCAACTAAAACACATCTTACAAAACAACTGTTCTGTACATTCAAAAATATGGGAAAAAAATCAATGTTAATTTAGATAATTGTGGTTATGTAAAAGAATGTCCTTGTTCTAGGAGCCAGATTGAAATATTTAGGAATGCTGATGTCTGCAACATATACATATATCTACTACACACACACACACACACACACACACACATGCACACACACACACGCACACACACAAACATACAGAGAGAGCAGGTATTTTGCAGATAAACTCTTTTGTGTTACTCCTGAAGCCAGGTGAATCATGCCAACTCAGGGATCCCAGGCTGGTTGGATGTTAAGAGGCCAACTTCAGAATTATTACAGGATTGTAAATGCAGCAGGTAATACCTAAACGTAGCTTACTGCTGTCTTGGTTAAGAATGCAGATTCTGGAATTGGATTACTGAGTCCCTGTTACACTCACAAGCTACATGATCTTGGTCAAGTTCATTAACTGCTTTAGGCTCCAGGCATTGGTACAATGGGTACAGTAGTAGTAGCTGTGTCCTAGAGTGTCTTGAAGATCAAAGCGAGCCAGTATAGCTGTAATGCTTTCAAAAGATCCTGGCACACAGGAAGCACCCATAAATGCCCATTATTATACTCATCACCAATTAGGGGACAGGCAAAAAGAATCCTTTAATTGTCTCTGCCTCTAGTGATCTAAAACATCCATCCTATATTATTTAAAAGAATTTGGGTAAATCCTTATCCAAAAGGTGAGTCCTCTTTAATTTTGGAAAGATCCTAAAGCACTGTGTTCTAGTCCTGCCAGAATCTTCTACATGTCCTTCCTAGAGAAGAAGTAAGCCAGGCAGGTGGGCAGCACAGAGGTAAAGTGAGAGAGCAGGTAAATGATTATACCTAAATAGAAAAAAGGACAAAGAGAAAGGACAAGAAGACCAAGTGGGATGCAGAACCTGGCACCATTTTTCTTCAACTACTGTTGAATATTCAGACTGAATGAGACTCCCTCATAAATAATTAATTTTTGCATTTTTGTAAGTTTGGGGTAACATAACAGACAATAAAAACAAATATAAAAACAAATAAAATATTTCAGAACCAAAGGAAGAATGTCAAAGCTTTGCTCAGTAGTAAATTCATAGTTTTAAATGGCTTTAAGGGTGCATTCTTAAAAAAATCATGCATAAAAGGTACTCAATAAATATTATAGCTTAAATAAAGCAATGCAATTGAAAACCTTAAGGCTCTGGAGTACTCTTAAACAACAAACAGTTAGATATTGTGTATAAGAACTGCCCACAAACTTATGATTTAAAATGGTAACCTTGGATTATTTCTCATGAGTGCACAGGTTGGTGGGACAGTTCTGTGTTCCACGCTGGACTTGACTGATCATGCCTGGGCTCATCAGTGGTCATCTAGTGTGTTGGCTGGGGACTGGCTTGTCTAGGATGGCTTCAGCTGGAAGGACTCAGCTCTCTTTCACGTGTCTCTTACATCCTTCTAGCCCGCAGAGCCAGGCTTGCTCTCATGGTAGTGGCAGTACAAGAAGAGAGTGAAAATGCACATGTGCTTTTCTAAGCCTCTGCTACTGCCCTGTTGGCCAAAGCAACTTATAGCACCAAGCCCAGCATCATTGTGGGAAGGTCTTCCTAAGGGAATGGCTGCAGACATACCTGAGAAATAGGGCATATTTCTTCAATTAATCTACCACAATTGGGCACCATGCAGATATGTCTTGGGACACTGCATCCAAATGACACACACAAAATAATGAAGTGTAGGGATGCCTTATAACTACAGTTGATTCTAACCTACTATGGGATTATTTGTCTTATATCCCCCTATTCAGCACAGCTATCACTGTAATGCATCTTTCTTTTTTGTTGTTTTCTTTTTCTTTATTATTCAATCCTCCCCCCACCCACTAATATAGCTACTATCTGTCAACATAGGAAGATGTTAGAGGGTCACTGACTATATTCTCCAAGCTGTACTACCACCCCTGTTACCAAACTATATTATAATTGAGAATTTTTGTGCCCCTTAATCCACTTCAACCTCCCCACCCACCCATCCCATCCCCTCCCCCATGGTAACCACCAGTCGCTTCTCAGTGTCTGTGATTCTACTGCAGTTTTGTTCATTCTGTTTTGCTTTGTATTTATATTCCACAAATAAGTGAAATCATACTATATTTGTCTTTCTCCATCTGGCTTATTTCACTGAGCAATACCCTCTAGATCCATCCATGTTGTTGCAAATGGCAGGATTTCTTTTTTTATGCCTGAATAATATTCCATGTGTGTATGTACCACATCTTCTTTATCCATTCATCTACCGATGGACAGTTAGGTTGCTTCCATATCTTGGCTATTGTAAATAGTGCTGTGATAAACATAGGGGTGCATATGTCTTTTTGAATCTGGGATCTTGTTTTCTTCAGGAATTCCTAGGAGTGGAATTCCTGGGTCAAATGGTATTTCTATTTTTAGTTTTTTGAGGAACCTCTATATTGCTTTCCACAATGGTTGAACTAATTTACATTCCAACCAGCAGTTTAGGAGGGTTCCCCTTTCTCCACATCCTCATCAGCATTTGTTGTTCCTTGTCTTTTGGATAGGCCATTCAGACTTGTGTGAGGTGATATTTTATTGTGGACTGTAATGCATCTTTCTATGTCTGTGAAGAAATAAGAGAGCTAAACTTTCAAAACAATCAATAAATAAATTGGACCCCTTATCCCATGACTCACACAGATCAATTATAGGTGTAATTGTAAAGACTTAGATGTAAAAGGCAAAATTCCAAAACTTTCAGAAGAAACAATGAGAGGATCTCTTAATTTCCTCAGAGTAGGAAAGATTTCTTAAATAAAAGGCAAAACCTATAGGGAAAATTTTTTAAAGTATACCACATTAAAATAAAGAGCTTCTGTTATCAAAAGTTACCTCAACTGGAACATTTTTAAAAGCCATGATATAGAATAGAATATTTGTAGCACATACAATCAACAAATCACTAGAGCCTGGATACATAAAGAACTTGTCTAAGCAGTATGTGCTGGAAAACGTTTAACAGGCTGTCCAGACCAAACACAGTCCCAATGTTTAGCATTTGCTGATCTCCAGGATATAACTATTCAGAGTGGCCAATTTCAAGTCATTAATGTGAAGCCACTGGGGGCAGAGTTGAGAAGAAATGGGCACAGTTGGCTCTCAGCTTGGAATGAGCGGCTCCGTCACAAAGTCAGTAAGAAAAGAAAAACAACCCACTGGGAAAAGGTGTGGGAGACTCAAGAAGACTTTTAAAAGTCATAAAAGAAAAAACCTGAATGAACATTAAAATACGAAACAACACCTAGCCGTGTCACTGATGAGGGAAATGCAAACCACAATAAGATACTATGTTGCATCCTCCAGATTGACAAAAAAGTTTGGCAATACCATGTTGGGAATGTTGATTAGTGGGAACTCTCACCCACTGTGGTAGAACCTAAGTTTGTAGAAACCACTCTGAGAAACAGTTTGGCATTACCTATGAGAGGTGAACTGTGCACACTCTGTAAATATACATACAAATAAAATACATATTTCCTGAAAATACGCACACACACACACACACACACACACACACACACACACACACCCTAGAGAAATTCTTGCCCAAATGTCCTGCAGTTTATGGAAGCACTATTAGCAATAGGAAAAAAGAAAAACTTTAATGCCCATAAGCTACAGAATAAGTAAATTGTAGCATTTAGGCATGATGGAATATGATTTCACTATAGTAAAAATGTATGCAACATAACTGCAATAATATGAAGTTCATTATGCACATTAATAAAGAAGAGCAAGGTTGCTTATTGCTAGAGGCAGGACAGTGGATTGCTCTGGCAGTGGACCGAGTGAGGAAGGGAAGCTGTTGGTAATATTCTATTCTTAAGCTAGGTGCAAGTACAGAGGTGGTCGCTGTATACTCTATGTAAACAGTACATTTGCATTGTGTGAATTCTTCCATACGCACATTTCACATTTTGCTATATCAAAAGGTGTGTGTGTGTGTGAGAGAGACAGCAGTCACAATACAGTGTGACCAGGGTGACAATTGGAGAAAGACCAGGATGCATGGCAGCAAAGAAGGGATATCTGTCTTAACCAAGAGGTGGAGGTGGGTGTGGGAGAAGGCTGTCAAACTGCAAACTGAGATGTGAATCATGGGCAGGAGTCAGCCAGGCCAGGGGCAGCAGGGGAGTCTCCAAGGCAGAAGAGCATCACGTGCAAAGGCCTAGAGGCCACCTACCTGATGGATGCAAATTGTCTGCCTTTGTTCTAACCTTCCCTGCCTGGCTTAAAACATGCATGCACACAAACATACACACAGACATGTGAGGCATACACACACACAGCCAAGAAAATTCTCAGAGGCCACTAAAAAAGGAGCAAGAATTTAACCTGTCAATCTTCTTCCTCCCTCATCTCCTTTCTTGCCACCATAAAAAAGGTGGGCACTAGCCTTTCCTTTAGTTGTGACTTTTTATTTACTTTGTGATTTTCACATTCCATCATTACAAAGATCTTTACTTCATAATCCAGCAGTCATCTTACTGTCTGTCTTTTACAGTTGGATCCTATCTTGGCATGGTTGCCACTCTGTGTTGAGGTCTTTTCATTGGTTAGCAGAGCCTTCTCCATTCTGGGTGGTGCAAAAAGTTCCCGTGTAAGCGGCGGTGACCCCTGCCTTTACTCTTGAAGGCACAGCTCAGAGTGATCCCAGGCTGCAGGGGCCAGGTAGGGTGTCACCCATGTCCCTGTGGAATATGTCCCCAAAGGAGACAAGGCAGAGCTCCCTGTGAAGTCAGGGCTCTGGAGTGACCACTGCTGCAGTGCTCAGCAGAATGGACCCCACCAGAGGATGGCAGGAGGTCAGTGGGAGATGGCCTCCGGGCCTCACAACCTGAGCTCAGATTCCATGGCCCAAGCTCCCCTCTGCCCTTCCCAGGGCATCTCTAAAATCTCCCGCTCATTGCCCAGGGCCTCGGATCCCGATTCCACATGCCTTGGCTTTGCCTTCTATTTTCCTGGAGCCATTACCCACTGCTGAGGGAAAAAAATGCCACCTTCCCTCCTCTGCCCAAGAATACCCTTCTTACTGGACCAGAGCCACTCTCCCAACTCAAAGGCAAGTGGGGCCCTTACTTTATGGGGCTGGATTGGTGTGGGGACAGCAGACCTGGCCTCAGAGCCTGTTCCTAACAACTTGCATCTCTGCCAGACCTAGTTCTCAGTCCTTTTCCAAGAAATGAAGGGAAATCATTGCCTTTCCAAGGTCAGTGGTCAGCATTTAAAGGTTTCTCTATCATTGCATTACTTTAATGATAGAAAAAGGAGAAAAAGGCAGAAGGTCTTCAGTCAGCCTTTCTGATGCCTCCTTCATGGAGAAGATCCATTTCAAGGAGAGTCAGGCCCTCCAGCTGTGAAAGGTGCTGTGTAGGGGTGGGGAAGGTGCCTCCAGCTCTCACTGGGACTCTTGCTGGCTGATCAGGCAATTATTTCTTCTTCTCACTTTATTTCTGGAAAACACAGGTGGCCTGACCACATGAAATGTTGGGCTTTTTCCTGTGGACAATCATTGCTTCTGAACAATCTTGATCAGGCAACCTTCCACCAGTGCAGGCTTGTGTGAGAGACAGATACAATTACATAGGGCTTTTTGAAAAAATTCTAGCTATGGACACATTCATCAACTCTTTGCCATGACCACACCTCTCCAAGTGAAGATGAAACAAAATCACATCCCACAGTCACCTTCTTAGGTCTGTGAAATTCAAACTCAGTCCTCTGTTCCACTGGAGTAAATAGAGAGACTGTGGTTGTGTTAAAGTGAGAAATTATCTTAAATAAATACCTTAAAAGTGCTTAAATATGTCTTTCCCTCTCCCTTCTGGTGTATATGTATTCCCTCTGGAACTGGACACTTTCCAGGGCCAAGCAAAAGAAGCAGCCTTCTGTAAAGTGGAGGGATATGCGCCTTTTAGCATGAACAGCTAGGGGCGAGCTGGAAGACTGCTCATCTTTTCTTTTAATATATGTACATTTTCTTATTAAGATATCATTGATATACACTCTTATGAAGGTTTCACAAGAAAAGCAATGTGTTTATTACATTCACCCTTATTATCGAGTCCCTACTCATAGCCCGAGGCTACTCATCCTTGTAGCATGAATGGTACAAAAGATTTTCTACTTTATTCATAAGAAACTACATTTTAAGTCTACAGTAAGATACCATTTTCCATGCCTATATTGCAAAGTTCAGGAATTTTGAGGGCAGAGCATGGTGTGGGGCAGCACTCACTGCTCTTGGGTGTGTATGTGAGATTCCATGGCAAACAATTTGCATCTTTCAAAGTTAAAAATGCACATGCTCTGCCATGCAGTAATCCCACTTGTTGGCCTACAGGTAGAATCGCTCACATATTAAATGGCCTGTGAGTGAGGAAATCCCCTGCAACATTGTTCCCCATAGCGTAATATGAAAACAATCAAGCCATCCAAGTCTCTGTAAATAAGGTAAATAAATAATGACACATCTGTATAATTATGAGTAACCATTGAACCAAAGGGTGTGTTCATATGAAATAAAACGGAAAATCTCTAAGGTATATTATTAATGGAAAAACACAAACTGAAGAACTGTGCCTCCAGGAAGTCACTATAAGTGTGAAACACAAAAGAACATTTTGGAAGCATGTAAAAGAGACTGTCAAGAGTGCTACCTTCAAAGGATCAAGGGAAGATGGCAGCATGAGTAGTTAAGAGGAAATATCCTCCCCAAAACATATATATTTATGAAAATACAATAAATACAACTATTCCTAAAAGAGACACCAGTGGATGCAGTACAACAGCCAGTACAACATCTGTGAGAACTCAACAACACACAAAGGGGGTAAGATACAAGCCACGGCCAGGTGGAACCCGAACACTCCCCCACCCCAGAACCCGGTGAGAAGAAAGGAGTTGGAATGGGGAGGGAGTGAAAGCCCAGGACTGCTAAACAACCAGCTCTAGAAATCCGCACCCAGAACGCAGACACAAGGTGCACAGGGTGCTGGATATTAGAGAAACAGAAAAGCAAAACCTGTGGGCAGGTCCCCGCAACTGGCGCCCCTGAGACAAAAGAAAAGCGAGTGCTTTCTGCAAGTCTTAAAGAGACAGGGACCCCATAGCTGGATGAAGTCATCCCGGCACACTTAGCCAGCAGCTGGGAATCCCGGGGAACCTTAGGTGCCCTAACCCCCAGGAAGGCAGTGCAGCTCTGAAGCCCCTCACAGCACTAAGCAGCCTGTCAGTCATTCATCCAACTGGCGTGGACCCCAACACACCAGCCCAGTAGCAGGAGAGTGGCAGCACGTGCCAGGGGTGGTGGCACCAAAAAGGACTGGGAGCAGATCGTGTGCACCAATGGGCACCAGAGGGGACCAGGAGAGGCTTGTGTGAGCCCGCAGCAGTGGTGACTGAACAACACAGGTGCAGCTTGCGTGCACCAGTGGCAGTGGAGCCATAGAAGCCTGGTATGGGCCCAAGTAGGAGAGCCCCACATGCATCTGCAGCAGAGCCAGAGAGAGCAGGTGCACTCCCAGCAGCCGACCGGAATCCCAGCCCAATGCACAGCCGTGCAGGCTAGACCCAAAGTCACTGCTGGCACACAGCTGCCCAGCAGGGGTGCCGCTATCATGGAGGAGTGCACCTAGCATGCCTGCCATTCCCCACAGTCCCCACAGAGTTCTGTGCTGCTCTGACAGAGACCCTGCCCACAGCAGCTTAGGGGACTAACCCGGTGGCTGCTCCAGGAATGCGGGTAACTGACAGAGGGAGCGGAGAAGGGCAAGTCATCCAGCAAGCAGGAAAGGACTTTCTTCTTCCAACTGACACACCCACAACCTGCCTTCAGCCACCGCTTTCACTAGGAAAAGGCAAGAAAATTTAGTCCAGTCCAAGATAGTTCAGACAACACCTGGGAGAGGATATGTGGAGACAGACCTAACCAGTTTCCCTGAAAAAGAATTCAAAATAAAAATCATAAACATGCTGACAGAGCTGCAGAGAAATATGTGAGAGCCAAGGGATGAACTCTGGAGGGAGATTACAGACGTCCAGAGGGAGATTACAGAAGTGAAACAAACTCTGGAAAGATTTATAAACAGAATGGATAAGACGCAAAAGGCCACTGATGGAATAGAAACCAGAGAACAGGAACACATAGAAGCTGATGCAGAGAGAGTTAAAAGGATCTCCAGGAATGAAACAGCATTAAGAGAACTGTGTGACTAATCCAAAAGGAACAATATCCGCATTATAGGGGTACCAGAGGAAGAAGAGAGAGAAAAAGGGATAGAAAGTGTCTTTGAAGAAATAATTGCTGAGAATTTCCCCAAACTGGGGGAGGAAATAGTTGCTCAGACTATGGAGGCACACAGAACTCCAAGAGACAGGACCCAAAGAGGACAACACCAAAACACATAATAATTAAAATGGCAAAGATCAAGCACAAGGACAGAGTATAAAAGGCAGCCAGAGAGAGAAAAAAGTCAACTACAAAGGAAAACACATCAGGCTATCATCAGACTTCTCAACAGAAACCTTACAGACCAGAAAAGAATGGCATGATATATTTAATGCAATGAAACAGAAGGGCCTTGAACCAAGGATACTGTTATCATTTAAATATGAAGGAGGGATTAAACAATTCCCAGAAAAGCAAAAGTTGAGGGAATTTGCCTCCCACAAACCACCTCCACATGGTATCTTAGAGGGACTGCTCTAGATGGGAGCACTCCTAAAAAGAGTACAGAACAAAACACCCAACATATGAAGAATGGAGGAGGAGGAATAAGAAGGGAGAGAAATAATCATCAAACTGTGTTTATAATAGCCCAATAAGTAAGGTAAGTTAGACAGTAAGGTAGTAAAAAAGCTAACCTTGAACCTTTGGTAACCATGAATCTAAAGCCTGCAATGGCCATAAGTACATATCTTTCAATAATTACCCTAAATGTAAATGGACTGAATGCACCAATCAAAAGACACAGAGTAATAGAATGGAAAAAAAAGCAAGATCCGGGAGGCGGAACCAAGATGGTGACGTGAGCAGAGCAGTGGAAATCTCCTCCCAAAAACACATAGAGCTATGAAAATATAACAAAGAAAAATCTTTCTAAAATAGAGCCCACAGGACACAGGACAACATCCAGACCACATCCACACCTGCAAGAATCCAGCGCCTTGTGAAGGGGGTAAGATACAAGCCCGGCCCGGCGGGACCCGAGCGCCCCTCCCCCCGACTCCCGGCGGGTGGAAAGAAACCGGAGCAGTTTTTTTTTTTTTTTTGGCGAGTGCTTTTTGGAAGCCTTAAAGGGACAGGGACCCCGGTGCTAGGGAGGCAAGGTGGCGGGACTGGTGAGCAGGTGCCTGGGACCGGCGCCTGAGGACAAAGAATATCCCGCGTTTTTCCCTGCGGGACCAGTGGGCGGGTGCCTGAGACCGGCACTTGAGGACGGAGGAAATTGCACGTTTTTACCCTTTTTTTTCCTCTTTTTGGCGAGTGCTTTTTGGAAGCCTTAAAGGGACAGGGACCCGGTGTTAGGGAGGCAGGGCGGTGGGACTAGTGAGAGGGTGCCTGGGACCGGCGACTGAGGACAAAGAATATTCCGTGTTTTTCCCTGCGGGACCAGGGGGCGGGTCCTTTTTGGAAGCCTTGAAGGGACAGGGACCCTGGTGCTAGGGAGGCAGGGCAGCAGGACCAGTGAGCGGGTGCCTGGGACCGGCATCTGAGGACAAAAAAAAAAAAAATCAAGTGTTTTTTCCTTTTTTTTTTTCTTTCTTTCCGTTCCCTCTCTAATTGTTGCTGTTGTTGTTTTGGTTTGGAGAGTGCTTTTTGGAAGTCTTAAAGGGGCAGGACAGGTCACTTAGACCAGAGGCAGGGAATCTGGGGATCTCTGGGCACTCTAACCCCCTGGGCAGCAGGGAGCACAGTGGCCCCTTACGGAGATAAATAGCCTGCTGGCCGCTCCCCCTCCAACAGGGCTCCACCATTTTGGAGGAGCAGCCACAGCCAGGCAACACCCACAGCAACAGCGGAGATAAACCCCATAGCAACTGGGCAGGAAGCAGAAGCCCTGTCTGCACACAGCTGCCCAGCACAAGCCACTAGAGGTCGCTATTCTCCCAGGTGAGGAAGGCCACAAACCAACAAAAAGGGAAGCTCTTCCAGCGGTAACTTGTACCAGCTCTGCACACTATCTCTATCACCATGAAAAGGCAAAACTACAGGCAGACAAAGATCACAGAGACAACATCTGAGAAGGAGACAGACCTACGCAGTCCTCCGGAAAAAGAATTCAAAATAAAAATCATGAACATGCTGACAGAGATGCAGAGAAAAATGCAAGAGCAATGGGATGAGATGCAGAGAAAAATGCAAGAGCAGTGGGATGAAGTCCGGAAGGAGATCACAGATGTCAGGAAGGAGATCACAGAAGTGAAACAATCCCTGGAAGGATTTATAAGCAGAATGGATAAGATGCAAGAGGCCATTGAAGGAATAGAAGCCAGAGAACAGGAACTTATAGAAGCTGACATAGAGAGAGATAAAAGGATCTCCAGGAATGAAACAACACTAAGAGATCTATGTGACCAATCCAAACGGAATAATATTCGTATTATAGGGATACCAGAAGAAGAAGAAAGTGGAAAAGGGATAGAAAGTCTCTTTGAAGAAATAATTGCTGAAAACTTCCCCAAACTGGGGGAGGAAATAATCAAACAGACCATGGAATTACACAGAACCCCCAACAGAAAGGATCCAAGGAGAACAACACCAAGACACATAGTAATTAAAATGGCAAGGATCAAGGACAAGGAAAGAGTTTTAAAGGCAGCTAGAGAGAAAAAGGTCACCTATAAAGTAAAACCCATCAGGCTAACATCAGACTTCTCAACAGAAACCCTACAGGCCAGAAGAGAATGGCATGATATACTTAATGCACTGAAACAGAAGGGCCTTGAACCAAGGATACTGTATCCAGCACGACTATCATTTAAATATGATGGTGGGATTAAACAATTCCCAGACAAGCAAAAGCTGAGGGAATTTGCTTCCCACAAACCACCTCTACAGGGCATCCTACAGGGACTGCTCTAAATGGAAGCACCACTAAAAAGAGCACAGAACAAAACACACAACATATGAAAAATAGAGGAGGAGGAATAAGAAGGGAGAGAAGAAAAGGATCTACAGACAGTGTATATAACAGCTCAATAAGTGAGCTAAGTTAGGCAGTACGATACTAAAGAAGTTAACCTTGAACCTTTGGTAACCACGAATCTAAAGCCTGCAATGGCAATAAGTACATATCTCTCAATAGTCACCCTAAATGTAAATGGACTTAATGTACCAATCAAAAGACACAGAGTAATAGAATGGATTAAAAAGCAAGACCCATCTATAAGCTGCTTACAAGAAACTCACCTTAAACCCAAAGACAAGAATAGACTAAAAGTCAAGGTATGAAAAAACATATTTCAGGCAAACAACAGTGAGAAGAAAGCAGGGGTTGCAGTACTAATATCAGACAAAATAGACTTCAAAACAAAGAAAGTAACAAGAGATAAAGAAGGACACTACATAATGATAAAGGGCTCAATCCAACAAGAGGATATAACCATTCTAAATATATATGCACCCAATACAGGAGCACCAGCATATGTGAAGCAAATACTAACAGAACTACAGAGGGAAATAGACTGCAATGCATTCATTGTAGGAGACTTCAACACACCACTCACCCCAAAGGATAGATCCACCAGGCAGAAAATAAGTAAGGACACAGAGGCACTGAACAACACACTAGAACAGATGGACCTAATAGACATCTATAGAACTCTACATCCAAAAGCAACAGGATATACATTCTTCTCAAGTGCACATGGAACATTCTCCAGAATAGACCACATACTAGCTCACAAAAAGAGCCTCAGTAAATTCCAAAATATTGAAATTCTACCAACCAATTTTTCAGACCACAAAGGCATGAAAGTAGAAGTAAATTCTACAAAGAAAACAAAAAGGCTCACAAACACATGGAGGCTTAACAACATGCTACTAAATAATCAAAGGATCAATGAACAAATCAAAATAGAGATCAAGGAATATATAGAAACAAATGACAACAACAACACTAAGCCCCAACTTCTGTGGGACGCAGCAAAAGCAGTCTAAGAGGAAAGTATATAGCAATCCAGGCACACTTGAAGAAGGAAGAACCATCCCAAATGAATAGTCTAACATCACAATTATCGAAACTGGAAAAAGAAGAAACAATGAGGCCTAAAGTCAGCAGAAGGAGGGACATAATAAAGATCAGAGGAGAAATAAACAAAATTGAGAAGAATAAAACAATAGCAAAAATCAACGAAACCAAGAGCTGGTTCTTTGAGAAAATAAACAAAATAGATAAGCCTCTAGCCCAACTTATTAAGAGAAAAAGAGAATCAACACAAATCAACATAATCAGAAATGAGAATGGAAAAATCAAGACAGACTCCACAGAAATACAAAGAATTATTAAAGACTACTATGAAAACTTATATGCCAACAAGCTGGAAAACCTAGAAGAAATGGACAACTTCCTAGAAAAATACAACCTCCCAAGACTGACCAAGGAAGAAACACAAAAGTTAAACAAACCAATTACAAGCAAAGAAATTGAAATGGTAATCAAAAAACTACCCAAGAACAAAACCCCGGGGCCGGACGGATTTACCTGGGAATTTTATCAGACACACAAAGACATAATACCCATTCTCCTTAAAGTGTTCCACAAAATAGAAGAAGAGGGAATACTCCCAAACTCATTCTATGAAGCCAACATCACCCTAATACCAAAACAAGGCAAAGACCCCACCAAAAAAGAAAATTACAGACCAATATCCCTGATGAATGAAGATGCAAAAATACTCAATAAAATATGAGCAAACAGAATTCAACAGTATATCAAAAGGAACATACACCATGACCAAGTGAGATTCATCTCAGGGATGCAAGGATGGTACAACATTCGAAAATCCATCAACATCATACACCACATCAATGAAAAGAAAGACAAAAACCACATGATCATCTCCACAGATTCTGAAAAAGCATTTGACAAAATTCAACATCCATTCATGATAAAAACTCTCAGCAAAATGGGAACAGAGGGCAAGTAACTCAACATAATAAAGGCCATATATGATAAACCCACAGCCAGCATTATACTGAACAGCAAGAAGCTGAAAGCATTTCCTCTGAGATCGGGAACCAGACCGGGATGCCCACTCTCCCCACTGTTATTTAACACAGTACTGGAGGTCCTAGCCACGGCAATCAGACAAAACAAAGAAATACAAGGAATCCAGATTGGTAAAGAAGAAGTTAAACTGTCACTATTTGCAGATGATATGATACTGTACATAAAAAACCCTAAAGACTCCACTCCAAAACTACTAGAACTGATATCAGAATACAGCAAAGTTGCAGGATACAAAATTAACACACAGAAATCTGTAGCTTTCCTATACACTAACAATGAATCAATAGAAAGAGAAATCAGGAAAACAATTCCATTCACCATTGCATCAAAAAGAATAAAATACCTAGGAATAAACCTAAGCAAAGAAGTGAAAGACTTATACTCTGAAAACTACAAGTCACTCTTAAGAGAAATTAAAGGGGACACTAATAAATGGAAACTCATCCCATGCTCATGGCTAGGAAGAATTAATATCGTCAAAATGGCCATCCTGCCCAAAGCAATGTACAGATTTGATGCAATCTCTCTCAAATTACCAGCAACATTCTTCAATGAATTGGAACAAATAATTCAAAAATTCATATGGAAACACCAAAGACCCCGAATAGCCAAAGCAATTCTGAAAAAGAAGAATAAAGTAGGGGGGATCTCACTCCCCAACTTCAAGCTCTACTACAAAGCCATAGTAATCAAGACAGTTTGGTACTGGCACAAGAACAGAGCCACAGACCAGTGGAACAGATTAGAGACTCCAGATATTAACCCAAACATATATGGTCAATTAATATTTGATAAAGGAGCCATGGACATACAATGGCAAAATGACAGTCTCTTCAACAGATGGTGCTGGCAAAACTGGACAGCTACATGTAGGAGAATGAAACAGGACCATTGTCTAACCCCATATACAAAGGTAAACTCAAAATGGATCAAAGACCTAAATGTAGGTCATGAAACCATTAAACTCTTGGAAAAAAACAGGCCAAAACCTCTTAGACATAAACATGAGTGACCTCTTCTTGAACATATCTCCCCGGGCAAGGAAAACAACAGCAAAAATGAGCAAGTGGGACTACATTAAGCTGAAAAGCTTCTGTACAGCAAAAGGCACCATCAATAGAACAAAAAGGAACCCTACAGTATGGGAGAATATATTTGAAAATGACACATCCGATAAAGGCTTGACGTCCAGAATATATAAAGAGCTCACATGCCTCAACAAACAAAAAACAAATAACCCAATTAAAAAATGGGCAGAGGAACTGAACAGACAGTTCTCCAAAAAAGAAATACAGATGGCCAAGAGACACATGAAAAGATGCTCCAGATCGCTAATTATCAGAGAAATGCAAATTAAAACTACAATGAGGTATCACCTCACACCAGTAAGGATAGCTGCCATCCAAAAGACAAACAACAACAAATGTTGGCAAGGCTGTGGAGAAAGGGGAACCCTCCTACACTGCTGGTGGGAATGTAAATTAGTTCAACCATTGTGGAAAGCAGTATGGAGGTGCATCAAAATGCTCAAAACAGACCTACCATTTGACCCAGGTATTCCACTTCTAGGAATTTACCCTAAGAACGCAGCAATCAAGTTTGAGAAATACAGATGCATGCCTATGTTTATCGCAGCACTATTTACAATAGCCAAGAATTGGAAGCAACCTAAATGTCCATCGGTAGATGAATGGATAAAGAAGATGTGGTACATATACACAATGGAATGCTACTCAGCCATAAGAAGTGGAAAAATCCAACCATTTGCAACAACATGGATGGAGCTGGAGAGTATTATGCTCAGTGAAATAAGCCAAGCGGAGAAAGAGAAATACCAAATGATTTCACTCATCTGAGGAATATAGGAACAAAGGAAAAACTGAAGGAACAAAACAGCAGCGGAATTACAGAACCCAAAAATGGACTAACAGGTACCAAAGGAAAAGGAACTGGGGAGGATGGGTGGGCAGGGAGGGATAAGGGAGGGAGAAGAAGAAGGGGGGTATTAAGATTAGCATGCATGGGGGGTAGGGAGAAAGGGGAGGGTGGGCTGCACAACACAGAGAGGACAAGTAGTGACTCTACAACATTTTGCTAAGCTGATGGACAGTAATCGTAATGTGGTTGTTAGGGGGGACCTGATATAGGGGAGAGCATAGTAAACATAGTATTCTTCATGTAGGTATAGATTAAAAATTTAAAAAAAAAAGAAAAAAGAAAAGTGGGATCACTCCTTGATAGGATAAATCTATTGGTAAATCAAAGATCAACACATGCTTTAAATATCCTTAATGTTGATCACTTAAAGGGTGTCAGATGATCAGCTATGGAGGTACTTTTCTGATAATATTCCTTTCTCTTAATAAAAAAAAAAAGCAGTTCCTGTGTGCTGACGTCCAATGAGTTCTGCACAGTGGTATAGAGGGCATGTCAAAGTGTGGGCAAAGGGTCTGTTTGTTTCTACGCAGAAGATCAAGGCCTAGCTTGGATACCCAGAAAATGAACTAAGATACGATATGAGGAGGAGCTTCCGGCATCAGCACTCTCTGAAGGACTTGTGCCAGGGGATGATCATCAAAAAGCCTCCACAGGGATCCGGACGATGCTGCGGTTGTGGCTGCATCCAGCCCATCATCTCCTGGACTTGTCATAGTAATGAGGAGGGAGATGTCTAGGCTGGCATGTGCATACAGTGAGACAACGAATTTGACCGGATCTGTACTGTTGGAACTCAACTAGGAGTTGGGAGGCGTGCAAGTTGTAGCACTCCAAAATCTCATGACTATAGACTATCTATGGTTAAAAGAACATATGGGATGTGAACAGATCCCAGAAATGGACTGCTTTAATTTGTCTGATGGTTCAAGTACAGTTGGACAATATCCATCATATCATAGATAAATTTTCACAAATGACTAGGGTGCCTAAATGGTTTTCTTGGCTTCACTGGAGATGGATGGTAATTATAGATTTGCTTTGTTTATGTCACCGTATTCCTATTATGTTAATATGTGTGTGCAAATTAGTTAGTAGTTTAAAACCTATACATACTTAAGGTACTCTACAAGAAGATATGTCAAAGAAATAATCAATCCTCCCATGTTTCCTTCCATATGGTACATCTGTAGCTTTTCTTCTTTCTTCTTAATTACAACCCTTAAATAGAATTCGTGCCTCATATCGAATTTACTGAGTATCATAATTCCTCCAGGTGGTAAAGATACCTCTAGACAAGTGCTGGGCATAGAACCCACAGGGCATAAATCTGCAAAGAAGTAAAAAGCTAACATTTTCAAACAATATGGCTTCTCTCTCACTTACCAACTTTACATTTCCCTGTATGGCCCCGGAAGATGACTGGTTAGCCAGAGATGGGTAAGATTCCTCAAGGGAGGAACAGCCTAAGACAGGCACAGTTGCAGGGGGGCCATCAGGTGAGAATTTGTGGATCAACAGAGGTGAGGCTCAGAACCTCACCCCCCCTGCTTTGAGAGAAATCTTCTGCATCCGTGGATATTTTGCTGCCCTTGTCTAGCCTGGATTAATACTTAGTCCATAGGCACACACCTGATCATCTGATCATCTACATTTGCCCTCTTACAGCACTAAACTATGTTTTCTACCTTTATCTTGCATCTACCTACCACTTCAGCATTTTATTAAAAATAAAAATAATAATAATAATAAAGGGAGAAATGTGGGATCAACATATAAATCAAGTACAAAAATCAAACGAATATTCATATTTGACCTGATTGTTTATAGGTCATAATGCGTGATCAAAACTGAAAGTTTCTGTGATGAATGCCCTTGTACTGTTCACCATGTAAGAATTTATTCACTATGTAAGAATTCGTTCACCATGTAAGAACTTGTTCGTTATGCTTCAGAAGATTGGAGACTGACGAGAATTAGACTTGAGATGGATTAATGATTGTACATCGAGCATTGACCCCCCTATACTGAATTTTATTGTTGTTAACAGCCATTTGATCAATAAATATGAGAGATGCCCTCTCAAAAAAAAAAAAGCAAGATCCATCTTTATGCTGCTTACAAGAGATTCATCTCAAACCCAAAGACATGCACAGATTAAAAGTCAAGGGATTGAGAAAGATATTTCATGCAAACAACAGAGAGAAAAAAGCAGGTGTTGCAATACTAGTATCTGACAAAATAGGCTTCAAAAGAAAAAGAAAGTAGCAAGAGATAAAGAAAGACATTACATAATGATAAAGGGCTCAGTCCAACAAGAGGATAAACCATTATAAACATATATGCACCCAATACAGGAGCACCAATATATATGAAACAAATACTAACAGAATTAAAGGAGGAAATAGAATGCAATGCATTCATTTTGGGAGACTTTAACACACCACTCACTCCAAAGGACAGATCCACCAGACAGAAAATAAGTAAGGACACAGAAGCACTGAACAACACACTAGAACAGATGGTCCTAATAGACATCTATAGAACTCTACATCCAAAAGCAACAGGATACACATTCTTCTCAAGTGCACATGGAGCATTCTTCAGAGTAGACCACATACTAGGCCACAAAACGAGCCTCAGCAAATACCAAAAGATTGAAATCCTACCAACCAACTTTTCAGACCACAAAGGTATAAAACTAGAAATAAATTGTACAAAGAAAGCAAAAAGGCTCACAAACACATGGAGGCTTAACAACAAGCTCCTAAATAATCAATGAAATAATGACCAAATTAAAATGGAGTCTAGCAATATATGGAAACAAATGACAACAATAATACAAAGCCCCAACTTCTGTGGGATGCAGCAAAAGCAGTCTTAAGAGGAAAGTATATAGCAATCCAGCATATTTAAAGAAGGAAGAACAATCCCAAATGTATAGTCTAATCTCACAATTATCAAAATTGGAAAAAGAAGAACAAATGAGGCCTAAGGTCAGCAATTGGAGGGACATAATAAAGATCAGAGAAGAAATAAATAAAATTGAGAAGTATAAAACAATAGAAAAAATCAATGAAACCAAGAGATGGTTCTTCAAGAAAATAAACAAAAAAGGTAAGCCTCTAGTCAGACTTATTAAGAGAAAAAGAGAATCAACACACATCAAAAGAATCAGAAACGAGAAAGGGAAAATCATGACGGACACCACAGAAATACAAAGAATTATCAGAGAATACTATGAAAACCTATGTGCTAATAAGCCAGTAAACCTAGAAGAAATGGACAACTTCCTAGAAAAATACAACCTTCCAAGACTGACCCAGAAAGAAACGGAAAATCTAAACAGATCAATTACCATCAATGAAATTGACTCAGTAATCAAAAAACTACCCAAAAACAAAACCCCCGGGCCAGATGGATTTACCTCAGAATTTTATCAGACATACAGAGAAGACATAATACCCATTCTCCTTAAATATTTCCAAAAAATAGAAGAGGAGGGAATACTCCCAAACACATTCTATGAAGCCAACATCACTCTTATACCAAAACCAGGCAAAGACCCCACCAAAAAAGAAACCTACAGACCAATATCTCTGATGAATGTAGATGCAAAAATTATCAGCAAAATATTAGCAAACCGAATTCAAAAATACATCAAGAGGATCATACACCATGACCAAGTGGGATTCATCCCAGTAATGCAAGGATGGTACAACATTCAAAAATCCATCAACATCATCCACCACATCAACAAAAGGAAGGACAAAAACCGCATGATCATCTCCATAGATGCTGAAAAAGCATTCGACAAAATTCAACATACATTCATGGTAAAAACTCTCAACAAAATGGGCACAGAGGGCAAGTACCTCAACATAATAAAGGACATATATGATAAACCCACAGCTAACATCCTACTGAACAGCAAGAGGCTGAAAGCTTTTCCTCTGAGATCGGGAACAAGACAGAGGAGATGCCCACTCTCCCACTGTTATTCAACATAGTACTGGAGGTCCTAGCCATGGCAATTAGACAAAACAAAGAAATAAAAGGAATCTAGATTGGTAAAGGGGAAGTCAAACTGTCACTATTTTCAGATGACATGATATTGTACATAAAAATCCCTAAAGACTCCACAGCAAAACTACTAGAACTAATATCAGAAGTCAGTAAATTTGCAGGATACAAAATTAACACACAGAAATCTGTAGCTTTTCTATACACTAACAGTGAACTAAAAGAAAGAGAAATCAGGAAAACAATTCCATTCACAATAGCATCAAAAATAATAAAATACCTAGGAATAAACCTAACCAAGGAAGTGAAAGACCTATACCCTGAAAACTACAGGACACTCTTAAGAGAAATTAAAGAGGTCACTAACAAATGGAAACTCATGCCATGCTCCTGGCTAGGAAGAATTAATATCATCAAAATGGCCATCTCACTCAATGCAATATACAGATTCAACAGCATTCTTCAATGAACTGGAACAAATAGTTTAAAAATTCATGTTGAACCACCAAAGAACCTGAATAACCACAGCAATCCTGAGAAGGAAGAATAAAGTGGGGCAGATCTCACTTCCCAATTTCAAGCTCTACTACAAAGCCACAGTAATCAAGACAATTTGGTACTGGCACAAGAACAGAGCCACAGACCAGTGGAACACAATAGAGACTCCAGACATTAACCCAAACATATATGGTCAATTAATATATGATAAAGGAGCCATAGACATACAATGGGGAAATGACAGTCTCTTCAACAGATGGTGCTGGCAAAACTGGACAGCTACATGTAAGAGAATGAAACTGGATCACTGTCTAACCCCATACACAAAATTAAATTCAAAATGGATCAAAGACTTGAATGTAAGTCATGAAACCATAAACTCTTAGAAAAAAACATAGGCAAAAATCTCATGGACATAAACATGAGTGACTTCTCCATGAACATATCTCCCTGCACAAGGGAAACAAAGGCAGAAATGAACAAGTGGAACTATATCAAGCTGAAAAGCTTCTGTACAGCAAAGAACATCATCAATAGAACAAAAAGATATCCTACAGTATGGGAGAATATATTCATAAATGATAGATCCGATAAAGGATTGACATTCAAAATATATAAAGAGCTCACACACCTCAACAAACAAAAAGCAAATAATCCAAGTAAAAAATGGGCAGAGAAGCTGAATAGACAGTTCTCTAAAGAAGAAATCCAGATGGCCAACAGGTATATGAAAAGATGCTCCACATCGCTAAGCATCAGAGAAATGCAAATTAAAACCACAATGAGATATCACCTCACACCAGTAAGGATCACCACCATCCAAAAGACAAACAACAACAAATGTTGGCGAGGGTGTGGACAAAGGGGAACCCTCCTACACTGCTGGTGGGAATGTTAGTTCAACCATTGTGGAAAGCAGTAAGGAGGTTCCTCAGAATGCTCAAAAGAGAAATACCATTTGACCCAGGAATTCCACTTCTATGAATTTATCCTGAGAATGCAGCACTCCAGTTTGAAAAAGACAGATGCACCCCTATGTTTATCGCAGCACTATTTACAATAGCCACAAAATGGAAGCAACCTAAATGTCCATCAGTAGATGAATGGATAAAGAAGATGTGGTACACAATGGAATATTACTCAGCCATAAGAAAAAAACATATTCTACCATTTGCAGCAACATGGATGGAGCTAGAGGGCATATGCTCAGTGAAATAAGCCAGGTGAAGAAAGACAAGTACCAAATGATTTCACTCATATGTGGAGTATAAGAACAAAGGAAAACTGAAGGAACAAAACAGCAGCAGAATCACAGAACCCAAGAATGAACTAACAGTTACCAAAGGGAAAGGGACTGGGGAGGATGGGTGGGAAGGGAGGGATAAGGGTGGGGAAAAACCAAGAGGGCATAATGATTCACATGTATAGTGTGTGGGGGGCATGGAGAGGGCTGTGCAACACAGAGAAGACAAGTAGTGATTTTATGGCATCTTACTATCCAGATGGACAGTGACTGTGAAGGGGTATGTGGGGTGGACTTGGTGAAGGGGGAGCCTAGTAAACATAATGTTCTTCATGTAATTGTAGATTAACGATACCAAAAAAAAAAAGAGTGCTACCTTCAGAGAAAGAAAACAGGATGACTGGGAAAGAAAGTTAGAAGACTTAACTTTCACTTTCGAATTTTGTACCATGTTCATACTTTGCCTATTCAAAAAGTAATAAATAAAATGCATTTTAAAAATAAGACAGCCAGCTACTATACTGTTTCTGGCCTTCCATTTAAAGGCAGGTGTATTAGGGTTATCTAGAGATACAGAATCAGTAGGATATATATAGAGGATATACCCTATACATATGATTTATTATAAGGAATTGGCTCAAGAGATTATGGAGGCTGAGAACTCCAGACCCAGGAGAGCCAATGGTATGGTTCTAATCCTAGTCCAAATTCAAAGTCAGAAGATGTCTGGCTCAAGAAAGTCAGACAGAGAGAGAATTCTTTCTTACTCAACCTTTTATTCTAGTCATGCCTCCAACTGATTGGATGAGGTGGGCCCACAATGGGGAGGTATTCTGCTTTGTTAGTCTACCCATTCAAATGTTTACCTCACCCAGAAACACCCTCACAGACACATCCAGAATAATGTTTGACCAAATGTTTGGGCACCCCGTGGCCAGTAAAGTTAACACATGAAATTAACCCTCACAGCCAGGGTGTCATGCCCTGACAGTGCTGTCTCAGGCCAGCAGACTTCATGCTGAGCTAGCTCACTTGGTAAGAAGGACAGAGTGGAGGGTGGGTAATAATCCCTAGAATGACTGCCACGAATTCCTTATGGTGGCATCTTGGGATTTCCAATCTCTGGTCTTAAGGAAGTTGTTAGCCTTTGCTTCCTCTTTTCTGGATCCAAGGAATGTGAGGAATCCAACTGTCTTGCGAAGGCCATGCTGTGAGAAAGCCCAAGTTATCCTCATAGAAAGAGAGAGGCTACATGGGGAACACCGAGGTGTTAGACACATGAGTGCAGCCGTTATTTGAGACACTAATGGACAGTTTTCCCCATGATCTTTTATGGATCTATAAAAAGAAAGCATAACTTCAAACAACAAAGGACTCCTAATTGGCAGATGGACAGCCCATTCAGAACAGGACATGAAGACCTTGGGGTACCTTGCTTAATAGACAGTAGTCATTGTTAATCCAATCAACTTGCCTGAAGGGAAAAGTAGCCTGTGGTATAAGGAGGCCTCACACAAGGCCACCATAGCAGAGCCCACTAAGACACAGCAGCATTCCCAGCCCCACCCAGCAGCTGACCCTGACGGAAGAGGAAAAACCTGAGGCACTCAGGCAGGAGACTGGGCACCAGGCAGTGGGCCTAGGAAGCTGCAGGGGAGCCAGGAAGGCTGTGAATATGGGGGGCTGGTGGGTCAGGAGGTGAGAGCCCATGAGGGGGGCTGCAGGGGTTCCGAGACAGGAGGGACTCAGGGACACAGGGAAGGTAACAGGGAAGGCCTCTGGGATTGCCCCCACCGTATGGACTCTGCTCAGATCTGGTTATATCACTTGAACCTGAAGGAAAGAGCTGCCTGGGAGAGTGTGCTGACAGCACCACCTCATCCTCCCATAGCAGCAGAGCTGGCCCTGTCTTGGACCTGGGGTCTGCAAACTACAGTCCCCAGGCCTGTTTTTGTGAATCAGGTTTTACTGGAACACAGCCACATGCATACATATACCTACTGTCTACACCACACATAGTGTCAGGGTTGAGCAACTGTGACAGAGACAGTGTGGCCCACGTAGCCGAAAATATTCACTCTGCCCCTTTACAGAGCAAGTTTGTCAAATCCTCTTCAACAATAACTTAGAAAAACCAGCAGGGATTCCTAAAGAAAGCAACAGGAAAGGAACTCCTTCAGTTCCTCAAAATGTAAGATTTCTGTATGGTGACAGGCACTGCATATTTCAAAGACAAGTGATAAAAAGGCTGGGAGAAAATATTTGCAACACATACTTAAAAAGGGATAATAACTCTAGTATTAAAGATTCCCACAAATAATAAAGAAAGCAAACGCTTCAATAGAAACATAAGCAAAGGAATTGAACAGAAAATCTTGAATGACAAATGACTTATAACAGAAAATGTCATGAGTTATTAAGAAAGTAGTAATTTGGCAGTGTTTTTCACTCATATCGATAATATCAGGTATTGGCAGGCTAGATTAAGTACATACTTCACTTTTAGGAGGTGGATACATTAGCACACTATTTTGGGGGGATAATTTGGCTGTGCTACCTTATTAAATTTTTAAACGTGTATCTTTTGCCAGGAATATCTAGATATTTACATATCTGTCCTACAGAAATATTCATGTATGTGCAAGAATACACAAGGATTTGTATTTGAAAAATTTCATCATTATATGGAGTAATATTTTTAAACCTAAATATTAGTTAATAGAAAATTATTAAATAAATTATAATGCATACATTATATAAAATATTCAGCGGCTAAAAGGAATGAAATGTATCAATACTTTCTAAATGGAATAACTTCTAAAATATATTATTGAGCAAAAAAGCAAGTGAAAAAACATAACAAATCATATGATTCCATTCTAGAAAAATTAAATCTGCGTGTGTGTGCACATGCATGGTATAGGAGAAAGATCAGGACTGATGGACACCCACTACTGCAGTGGTGTGTGGTGGACAGTGCTGCTTGCTGTACCAGAGAAGATACTTATTGATTCAGCTGCTTTGGCAAAAACCAGAGTAACAGTGGTTTAAACAATGAAGAAGTTTGGGTCTCTGCCTTACTAGAATCTGTACTGGTAGAAGGTCCAGGGATTGAGGTTTCCAGCGTACTATTCGTCCCATCTCTGCACCATGCCCTCTGTGTGCCCCTAACACACTTTGTTGCAGGGTAGGATCATAATCAGATGACATTGCAGCCAGCAGGAAAGGGGAATGCAGGAGGAAAGGACAAACAGCTTCCTTTTAAGGGTGTGCCCTAGGGTTGAACACATGACTTCTGATCACATTCTTTGGGCCAAAAGTTAGTCACATGGCCACACCATTTAGGCTGGGAAAAAGCAGTCCTGAGCTGGGCAACCATACACTCAGTTAAAACTTAAAGGATGCTATTATTGAAAGAAAATCAGGAGAAGTAAATATTGGGGGAAAATCAGTAGTCTCTCACATGGATCTCTAGCTGTTTTCTTTGATAACAGAAAAATCATATAATCAGAGAAAACTACAGAGAAACAACAGACCATCTATTAAAAAAATGTAATTAGCCTATAGCAGACTTAGCAGCAGCAGCAATAATAGGCAACAGGAGATAGAACTTTTATTTGCAGAGTGGTTAGAGAAACTGGTACAAACATAGAATTCCATATTGTGTAAACTATTATTTAAGGGGGTGAATGAGAGGCATTTTCAGACCAAAACAATGAGAATTAACCATTACTAGACCTTTGTTGAAAGAACTACTGACTGACAGGTGTATTATGTTTCAGGAAGAAGGAAACAACCTAGAAGGAAGTGAGATGCAAGAAGTAATGGTAAACATATGGGTACTTCTATAAAGTTTAGCTGGACACATTTGCATAATAATATAATACTAATTGTAATAGCAATAACTTTGAATGAATAAAAATAAGTTGAAAACTTCAGGTCAGAACAAGAAGGTTTAGTTAGACTAATTTTTCTTGATACTTCCCTTTACATATGACTATAAACCCTGGAAGTAATGCAAGCAGGAACCAATAAAGAATTCTGGTAGGTAGTAAGAAGGAGGTGAACTGACCTGGATCCCAGCAATGGAGGCACAGTACTGTGGCAGAGAGCTTTAGGTCCTCTCACCCAACAGAAGAAGGCTACTGAGGTCCAATGTTTGCAACAGAAGGCAACCAGGTCCTCTCATTCATCAATAGGAGTCCTTCAAAAACACTGGGGATCTTAGTTCCCTATCACTGCTGTAACCACTTAGCACAGACCCAGTGGCCTAAGAAAATGCAAATTTATTATCTTCTAGTTCTGGACATCAGAAGTCTGAAACTGGTCTTGCTGGGCTAAAATCAAGGTGTCAGCAGAGCTGGGGGCCCATTCCTTCTGGAGGCTCTAGCAGGGGGATCCTTTTCTTTGCCTTTTCCAGCTTCTAGAGGCGACTCACATTCCTCAGCTAGTGTTCCCCTTCCTCCATCCTTGAAGCCAGCAACCTCAGTCTCTGTCTTTCTCACATTTCTGTCTCTCTGATTCTCTCTCTCTCCTGCCTTCACCTTCCATTTATAAGGACCTTTGTGATTATGCTGGATACTCCTAGGTAACCCAGAATGATCTTCCCATCTCAAGGTCAACTGATTAACACCTTAAATCCATTTGTAACTTTTGCCATTTTACATATTTACAAGTTCTGGGATTAAGACGTGGACATCTTCATTTAGCCTACCACAGTTTGCCCTCTGACCGCCAAAGATCCATTCCACATGCCAAATGCACTCCATTGCAAGGTCCTCCAAATTATAAACCCGTTTTAGCATCAACTCACAACCCCAAATCACATATAAATCTTACCAGCTCAAAATCCCAAATTGCACCACCTAAATCAGGTGTGGGTGAGGCACTGGGGATGATCCACACTCGGCACAATTCCTCTCCATCTCTGAACCCGTGAAACTCAAGAAACAGATTACCATCTCTCAAAATACAATGGTGGGACAGTTATAGCCATTCTATTCAAAACAAAAGACAATAAGAGGGAAAAAATGAGTCAGCAGTCCCCAGCAACTCCAAAGTCAAGGCAGGGAAACTCCTTTTGGTTTCAAGGTCTGGGCTCAAGGCTAGTGTTTCTGCCCTAGCTCACCCTGCCATGTCATTTACCCGCTTTACCTGCACATTTATCCCCTGTGTAATTTGGGGGGGGGGGGTGTCCAACAGCTTTCTTTCATTTTGTGAACTCTGTACTTGCCAGTTCAAGCTGGCTGTATTTCTATCCGTGTAACATCATCAGGAGCCCTGTGAGCCTACTGGGAAACCGGGAGTCACACCCATCCTCTCCTTGTTCACACTGGTCTCCTAGAGAAACAGCCAACTGGGGGGCAAACCTGAAGGACACCTTTCTGCTTTGGCCCCCTCCATCGCCCTGAAGGCCACCCCATTCAGTCCCCTCTGTCCCCTTCTGTGTCCCAACCCCATCCTGTGGGCCAGGCTCCTGTCCCTCTTGCCACCATCAGCTTCAGCCCGGCTCACTCTCTGCACTCCCAGGGGCCAGGTGGCCAACTCACTGGGTGCCCCACAATCACAGTGACTCCAGGCCAGGTCCCCCTTTAACCACTAGAGGCCTCTGGACTCTGCCCCACCTCCCAGCCAGTCACTGTGAGACACAGACTTGGGGTCTCTCAGAAGCACAACTGGGCCTGGGGGCCTACCGCATCAATCCTTTCCATGGCTCTGCACCTGCCACAGGGGTCAAATTTAAGCTCCTGGATATGTGTATGACATCCTGGGCATGTCCAGAGCTGACAGTCCTCCAGCCCGCTGGTCCCACATGCTTCCCTGGCCTCTCCTCTGCTCCCATAGGAGAACCAGTATTCCCCGCCAGGATGGAGCACCCACCTGGCTTGTGGTAGTCCCGGTGAGTCCTGGGTGGAGGGATGAGCTGGTCACCCATGCCCACCATGTCCCTGTCTCCTGGTCTTGGGTGGCCTCCATCTGGATGGGCCTCTTCCCCTCAAGGCTGCTCCTGCTGCTCCAGGACTCACTCAGAGAGCCTACAGGGCTCCTGTGTCCCCAGCGCCTACTGCCTGGTCCCCATGGTCTCTGGCTCCTGGGAGAAGGAACCATGGTTTCTGACTCTGCACCTCTCATGCAGGTAGGGCCTGCAGGTGCTAGATAGTGTTCACTCACAGCTTGTTTAATAAACACAAAAGAGGGTTTGCATTTGCGACCTTAGCCCTCACCCTGCCTTGAGGGAGTCCAGTGCCAACATGCATCGCCTCCACCCGTGGGAGAGGGACAACAGCAGTAGCCTCCAGAGGAAGCACTAAGCCTGGCTGTGCCCCTCAGACCCCAGGGAGGAACCCAGTGCCTTAGTGACTGCTGAGTGCCTGGTTATGGGGCAGACACGTGGGGGACAAGGCTGCCTCCTCTCCAGCAAACAGCAGCAAGCACTTGGTGTCTATGAGCACCAGGAGGAGATGTTGGGGGAATGAGGAGGCAAGGCAAAAGGTGTACTTCTGAGGGGCCTTGTCCTCTCCCTCCCTCCTGTCCACAGCTGAGGACAGGCCTAATGGGACCTGCGGTCAGCAGGGAGGCTCCTGGCCCCCCTACTCCAGACCCCCTGTCTTCTGATATAAGGATGCCTCAACCTGGCCTTCTGTCCCTGCCTTAGTCCCCCCAACCCTGGTTCCAGCAACCCAACAGACACCTCCAGCTGTCACCACTTACCAAATGTCACGGCCCAGGGGGCTTGGTGGAAGGACAGCAGAGCTCCAGGAATCTCCTGAGGGTGGTTATGGGTCAGCATGTGGGCCGGTCCCCAGGTGTTGCCCACTGAAGTGGCCATAGGGGCTCCTCCAAACACTGCACAAGCCCCAGGGGACTCTCAGACTCTCATTGGCCAAAGCTACAGGTAGCTCACCAGCACGTGCAGCCCTCCTGACCCCTGCTGGGAACCAGGCAGATGGTGAGGAAGTACAGCCTGTGCCCTCTGAGACTGGGCAGGAAGCAAGACCTTGTAGCTGGGGAGAAAAGTGGAAGTCACCCGAAGAGGGCAAGGCCTAGAGGGTGCTCCATGCCCTGCAAGGGTTCCTGCCCTGTTTGGGGTAGTTTCTGCTTGGTGCCTCCCATCAGATGGAAATAAGATGGAATATGCAGCCTGTCACCCAGCCCTGCTGCCCAGCCCAGCTCCACTGCTGGGTTGCTCCTGGTGGGGCTGGCAGCTCTCCAGCCCCTGCCTGTTCGGCCTGCTGAGCTCTCCCTGCCTTCCCACCCAGATGCTCTCCCCGGGAGGCCAGCGGTGCCTACAGTGCTCTGCCTTGGGGTCCCAGGCAGAGGAGCATTTGTCTGGAGCCCCACTGCCACAGCCCTGCAGCAGCACCCCTCCGCATGCACTGCCCACCCTCTACACATCTTTACTCACCCGCTAGATCACAACCTGTCTCTCTAAAGAGCCTGAGCCCCCAGGGGCAGACAGGCAGCTGGTCCACCCCAGATGCCTGGACCAGAGCTCAGCAGGGTTTGCTGGATGAACAGGGGGTTGCTGTACTTAGAAAGTCTTATGAACTTCCAACACACGCACACCATCTGCTTTGTTTTGTCTGCTTTCATGACTGGCTGTGCTGTGCTGACCACCTTCACATCTGTATTTTCCAGTGTTCCCCAGAGAAATAGGGCCAACGGGAGATACACACATGAGAGGAGATCTATTTTAAGGAATTGGCTCATATGATTATGGAGGCTGAGAAGTTCCACAGTTTACTGTCTGCTAGGTGGAGACTCAGGAAAGCTGAGGGTGCAATTCTAGGCTGAGTACGCAGGCCTCAGAGCAGGAGGCTGAGGGCATAAGCTCCAGTTCAGACGCAGGGGAAGACTGATGTCCCAGCTCAGGCAGGTGGCAGGAAGTGAACAAATCCTCTCTCCCCCAACTTTTTGTTCTATTCCAGCCTTCAACTGGTTGGATGAGGCCCACTTCCATTGGAAAGGCAATTTGGTTTGGTCAGTCTACCAATTCACATGCTAATCTCTCCAGGCAACACTCTCACAGATACACCCAGAAATCATGTTTAATCTGGGTAGTGAGTGGCCCAGTCACATAACATTGACCACAACATCTTAGTTATCGACACTTAATGCCTCAGGCCTATTGGAGTGTCCTGGTGGGACAGGCATTGGGAATTGTCAGCACATTAACCACCAAAAGGGCCCTTATCCATCAGTCTAAATGCCAGTCACAGCACCACACATTCCAGGCCCACATATCCCTGAGGGGACAGCTGTGAGAGGGTAAGCCACACAACTCACTGGTGGGAAGCTGCACTTTGAACCCAGGTCCAGCCAGCTTCCAAACCAAAACTCCAGCCACTGGTCCACTGGTTTTCAAGGGACATGCCAGCCTGGGGCAGTGACACCTTCCTCTGAGCACCAGATGACCCCATGCCAGGCAACAGAGCCCTGTGAGTGACAGAGGTGGCACACACCCAGGGGACTCTAAGAAGTTTCTGGAATCCTGTAGCTTGGGGCTTATACATGCATTCATACCTTTATTATCTGAATGAATTTACAATATACAGAATTTCTCACAGAAATGTGAGAAAACTGAAAGCCATCACAGCTGGATGATGGTATGTGTGCAGTCATGTAACCATATCACACAAATACCTGGCACAAGTGGGCACACACGTGCGTACCACCCACATGCCCACGTGCTCAAGCCTGTGGGGCATCCCCCTGAAATGGTGCAGGTGCAGACTTCCCAATGCCTGAGAAGATGGCTCTCAGCATCTAACTTGCTTTCCATCTGGAAGATGTATTTGAAGGGAAAGAAAACAGCCTAGGAAAAGAAAATGGCAGTGTGAGCCTTCAATGATTTCTTAAGGACATGTTGCTAAATGATTTACTCCCTTGCTGAAACCCTGCCTGTGAATTGATCACCTCTGCTTTTTCTTTCTCCAGTCTGATGAGCAAAGGCTTTTCTGACAGGCCAGTAAATTCCTTCCACTGCTTCTGCTAAGAAAATGTTTTAAAAGAAAATGAGGGGAAGTGCTTTATTGCAAAGCACTCTCCCCACCCCCTTTCCTCATAGAGCGTAAAACCATAGTGGAAGGAAGTACAAGCCTGTGTCAGTGCCCCCAAGATGAGTAGAGTTCCATTAAATTAAAACAAGTGAAGGTGACTCCCAGCTGGTGATTCACACATAAGGAGGCCAGAGACAAGGGGGTGGTTGTCTGGCTTCCCAAGCTGCATCCAGGCTCTGTGATGAGCCAGGAAGTGGGTGCCTCCTAGTTCTCCACCCCACCCAGAGCACCCCAAATTTCCATACTCACATTTGAAGGGTATCAGGGAATCCCAGAGGGACCAGTGGGGAACCTCACTTGCCTGCCAGAGCCAGGGTCCAACCACTCAACCAACACATTTAGTCTGACAGCCACTGTGCCTTTCTGTGGACCATATAATAGCCAACCTATGGGGATACCTCTATGATTGCGCTGATGCCAGGGTTCTTTTTCACGGAGCTGAAGAATGAACTTCGTGAACAGTCAAGGTAGGAGAGCGAGGCAGAGGCTTTTATTTAGACAGAAAGTGAAAAGACAGAGCTCCTAGATCAAGCCAAGAGGGGACCAGAGAGTCCAGGGATGGTGCATTGTCTAGGGGTTTTATAGGCAATTGAGAGACAAAGGTCTAGGGATGTACATCCGCTAAGTGGCCCCAAATATTTTTGAAGAAATACTAAGTTTCTTATTAGTCTTCCTGGTTATTTACAAGAACTTTACTGCCCTGATTTCCTCCCAGGATAGCAGCTTCCTGATCTGGGAGCATATCACTTAAGGCTGCCTGCTTTGCTCCCAAGGTGGGTTGAGTTATTGTCTTACTTTTTAACTAATTGGGTTTTAAAATGGAATCCTTCCTGTTTTTACTATGTTGTTTTGGGCTTGCAGTAATTTGGGGCTTGCTTGCTACATTGCCCAAGTTGCAACAAATCATTTGTTTAGGGCTGGAGGAAGAAAAGCAGCACTTGGGTAAAGTTAGAAAAATAAACTGGGCCTCCCTCAGTAGGCCAAAGCAAATTCATGATGGATTATCTTGCTTTGTTTTTTCCAGAGGCCCTCACCGTACTCTGTCTAAGCCCATGGTCCCTGTCTCAGCACCACCAGAAAGTGCTGTGCAGAGACCTGGGGACTGACTGCAGCCAGCAAGGAAGGGTCTTGAAAGAGGGGTGGTACATCATACGTGGGACTAACTGGCAACCAAGACCCCCCAGTGGGACAGTGCTGCTGTCCTGTGGGTGGGAGGCTGAGATGCTGGGAGTGGGGGGTCTGCAGAATGGGAAGAGCTTGGAAGGGTCTTCTCAGTGCCTGTGACACAGCCCCTCCGTGTCTCTGACTGTGCTACATGAACCCCTCTGTAGGGCACTCAGAGTGACTCCCAGGATCACCTGGCATGGGCCAGCCCAGTGAGAGGGGGCCTGTTGCTGCTGAGGGACTGTCCTTGGCCCTCTTGGGGCCTGAGTGGGAATAAAGCACGGTGCCATGTCTAGCGACAGGCCTTAGACCCACAGATGTTCCCCCAAAGACCACTCCTTGGCCAGGCTGGGCAGCCCTGGGTTGGCCTCTGAACTTGGGGTGGAGAACTATACTGGGACAGTCCCTTTCACCCGCAAAGCCAGGACCATGATTTGCCTGGAAAGAATAAAACAATAAGGAGAACAAGCTACAAAGATATTTGTATAAAATACAAGCCCCTAGCTCACAGTACATTTAACAATTCCCTCAAATGTTAATGATTTTATCACTTCTTTGGCTAAGAAAGGTGCAGTGGGTATGAACGGCTAGTTGGTGGATGAAACACAAATAGCAAAAAAGACCAGAACAAAAAGTAGAGTGAACTCTTCAACTACAGAGCAGTCAGAGGAATTTGGATGGGACGCTCAGGTGCAGTTTTACACCAAATTAATGCCCAGCCCAACAGTGCTAGCTTTAGGGTGCCAGAGCAGGCGATGGGGAGTGGGTGCCCTGGGAACTGGCCTGGTCTTCAGGCAGGCCCCATACCACTACGTTCAGACGCTCACACTTGGGCACAACAATCCCAGGTCTGGCGATGACCCCTTGGAAGATTTAAGAGAAGAAACACCTGCCTGCTAACAGGCCCTCTATTGCACTAGCTTCATCAGTGAAAACATAGGGACAGTCCACGCGAGCTCCGGCAAGTAGGTGGGCCAGTGTAGGACACGGGCTCTTTCCAGGAGCAGGTGAGTGATGGAGCACAGAGCAGACACTTCTGATGTACCTGTAGGTACAGGCCGAGACAGCCAAGAAGTGGGAACACAGTGACAACTGAAAATGGGGCCTGAGGCTGTGGAGGTCCCCCTGCACCTCCGCCACCGACATGCACTGGGCACATGATGCTTATCTGTGCTATTTTGCAACACTTCTGTTTATTTCAAGGGTCTGTCACACAATGTGCTGTGATTCACCATAGGCATCTGCTCCTTGTCCTCTGCTCCCTGGGTGCTGCCCCCGAGTCCCTTGGTCCCCTCTCCTCCTTCCCAGCCCACATTTAACCCACCCTTGGCAGAGGCCCTTCAAGGACACAGTTGTCTCCCATCATTGCTTACTCACTCCTTATGCCTGAGCTCCTACCAGAAGGATGTCCCACAATCCACACAAATAGGCAAGATGTACAAAAATTGAACAACCAGCTCATGTGATGAAGAGGAAAGAGGGACCAGGGCTGTTCCACAGAGCCAGCCAAGGAAGTAGGTCTGGAGTTGAAGCTACAAATGCAGCACTGAGCTTTCTGGAAGCCAAGGTAAAAAGGAACACAGGGTATATTATAACTGTCACTGTCTAGGACAAGAATCCTCAGTCATTAGTTGGGAAAGACCAGTATTTTCTTAACTGTACTCCAGAAGACCTCTCGCCGTGTTTGCTCATTATTAAGGCCCTTGAAGACATCTCAGGGTGTCCGATGGTTTCCTGGCTAAGGCATGAGTGTTCTTGGTGTGACTGGATCTCATCAAAACGCCATGCTCAGTTCTGGTTCTCTGACACATTACTGTGGGAATGCCATAAAGTAATCAAGAAGGGCCAATCTCAGAACTAATCCCAAAGTGAGTATTATCAGAAACAGAGGGCAGTCTTGGCCACCAGATCTGGTTCCCTGACATAGCCTTGTCTTTGGTTTTAAGATGGACATGAACATACACGAAGAACAAAATGATGAGAGCGGCAAACAGACTCTGGCTCCTGGGCCTGAAGGTAGGGGGACGCCAGACTCTCAGGTCTGCTCCCAATTGGGCACAGAAGCCCATGCTGTCATGTGGCCCAAAGGTGCCTGGAGGACTCAGGCAGGCATCAGGGAGGGCAGGGGCTGCCGGCCCTTGAAGCTCTAGCTGTAAGTCTCCCCACACAGTGGCTGGCAGTACGTAGGGCCAGTGTTACCTTCCCTCTCACAGCCCAACCCCACTTCCACATTGGCTGTGTCATCTGGGCCTACTGGAGCCCTGTTTCCTCCTGCGTCACCTGCAAGATCATTTTAGGGATTCAGTGATATGTAAACTCTTGGCACATAGTAGACGCCCAATATGTGTTAACGGTATTGTTTTTCTAATTTCCTGAGTAACATCTTGATCTACAGGGAGAGCAGCTACCCCACCATTCCTTGCAGGCCCAGAGCATTAAATAGGGAAGGGAGAGAAGTCATGGGGAACTGGAAGTGGGGACCAGTCACGATGATATGGCTCTGTCATCAGCACAATCCTCACCATTTTCTGCCTCACATCTAAGGCCTTGCCAGGTCTCTGTCCCACCAGCAGCTACTCTGTGTGGTTGGCCTTGAGGTGTGTTTGTGAAGATTCTTCAGAAGCCAGTGAGATCTGTCTGGGAACCCTTGGCCCATGGGACAGATCCAGGCCCTGAGTGCAGGCTCTAAAAAGTCCCTGGGGAACAGCAGACATCCCTCAGCACCTACTCCTGACAGCTGCACTCACAGAAAGCACAGGGTGGTGGCCAGCAGGCCAGGAAGCCAGGCAGCGAGGCAACCCAAAGTCAGCTCACTGGGAACTCCACTTGGCCCCACATGGAGAGGCATGCTGGACAGGCAGGCCTCTGTGCTCTGGAGCCATACCCAGCCACATGCATCCATGTGGAGAAGTGGTTTTCTGGTCCTTCTGCATTCCCCTTGGGAGGCTCCCTTGTTCTCCTGTTGCACCCTCACCTTCAGCCTCCAGTCCCTGCCTGACTTGAAAAACCTAGACTCTGCCACCTGCCCTGCTTTGCTCCCAGCACTCTCCTCAGCCACAGCCCATGCAGGTCCCTCTCCTGGAGGGCCTGTCCCCATTATCTCAAACTATAAGACCCTGAGGGGCAGACTGGGTGGGAAGGTGGAGTTGCAGGAGGATCCAGGAGCGAGGCATACCTCCTGCCCTCCGTGTATCCATTCCCTGGAATATGTGACCTTATCAGTCCCATCTCACCTGGCCCCCACTGTCTGTTGAGGATGCACTGGGCAACCCTGGCAGAAAGCCCATGAGGATTAACACAACACTTTGGCTGTGATTATAGCTTATTACCACAATGGAGAAAATTTCTGGATTCTCCCCAAATTTCCTCTCTGAAATTTTTCAATTGAGTCTAACCTTGATGGTTATTTTTCTGAAATGTTCTGCACAGTGCTGATTCCTCATTGCTGAGTGTTTTTTCTAAACAGATGAAGATTCTTGATGATTCTGAATAAAATCAAAGCAAACGATCTCACTTAAAAGAAGAAAGAAGGGTGACAATGAACCTTTGGTGAGACATTGCCCAGAGCAGCCCCCCCACCCTGTGGGTGCTTGTGTGGTGGGTGGAAGGTCTCTAATGCCCTTCCAGCCTGGAAAGAAGCCGTGAGCAGGAGAAGTGCAGATGTCCCAGGAGCCAGGCCTGGCTGCCAGCACAGCAGCTGAGGTCTTGAGGAAACTTCTTGATTGCATTAACGAGGTGCCACCGCCAGGACAAAATCTAATCTCCCTGAATGATGTGGTTTCCAGAAGGGCTGCACACACGTGGCAAAAATCAGGACAACCAGACCAGACAAGAGGAAGGAGAGAAGTCCCTTGCTCTGGACCCAGGGCAGGAGGCTGGAGGGGATGCTCCATGGGGCTTGTGGGTTGTACAGGGCCATCAGCAGTGCTGGTCACCCGACTCCAGGAGACAGCCTCTACCAGTGATCGTGTGCAGGCACCTGGCAGGGAAGACACAGCTAGCTTTCCTCAGACTTGTGAAACTGAGGTGTGGACGAAGGGCTTCAACTCAGTTTCACAAGTAAGGAGGTTGCCCAGGAAAGCTGCCTGGTGCCAGTGAGAGTTGGGCCTGAGCCCCCTCTAATCAGGTTTCAACACTCTGCTCAGGGAAATGGGCTCTGGGCTCACAGAAAGGGGAGAGCAAGCTTTCGTTGTAGCTCCTGCATCCTAGCTCACACCTGTATGTGCCTCAGTGGGACAGGACCGTCACAGCCGCCTGTCAAGATCTTTGAGAACCATGGGAACCCTGGCACAGAGGCTGTACCTTGTGGAGTTCCAGAGGTTATGATCTTACACTGCCTCCTCCTGGCTAAGGACTGGGGGATTTACTTAACCTGCCAGGGCTCAGTATCCTCATCTGTGAAAAGGGCAAAATCATAGGATTGTTCTGAGGTTCAAAATAACACATGTATCTAAAGCACTAAACATAACCCAGCCCTGAGAAAGCACCCAGAAGATGACAGTGGCTGTCACCAAGTTTAATGTTACTGGAAAGAGAAGAGTTAGTAGCTAGGCGGGTTGTTGGGGGCAGTGAGCTCAAAATCTGCTCCTTTATTTCACAGTTCCAGCACCCTCAGGCAACAAATCCTACTAACCCAACCGTGGAAGACTAAGTGATCCCACAATGATGCTTCCCAGTTTCTTCTCTAAAAATACACTTTTTTTGGTATCATTAATGTACAATTACATGAGGAACATTGTGTTTACTAGACTCCCCCATCACCAAGTCCCCCACACATACCCCACTACAGTCTCCGTCCATCAGTGTTGTAAGATGCTGTAGAATCACTACTTGTCTTTTCTGTGTTGCACAACTCTCCCCATGCCCCCAGACAAATTATACATGCTAATCATAATGTCCCCTTTCTTCCCCCCACCCCTTATCCCTCCCTTCCCACCCATCCTCCCCAGTCCCTTTCCCTTTGGTAACTGTTAGTCCATTCTTGGGTTCTGTGAGTCTGCTGCTGTTTCGTTCCTTCAGTTTTTCCTTTGTTCTTATACTCCACAGATGAGTGAAATCATTTGGTACTTGTCTTTCTCCACCTGGCTTATTTCACTGAGCATAATATCCTCTAGCTCCATCCATGTTGTTGCATGGTAGGATTTGTTTTCTTCTTCTTATGGCTGAATAACATTCCATTGTGTATATGTGCTACATCTTCTTTATCCATTCATCTACTGATGAGCACTTAGGTTGCTTCCATTTCTTGGATATTGTAAATAGTGCTGCAATAAACATAGGGATGCATATGTCTTTTTCAAACTGAGCTCCTGCATTCTTAGGGTAAATTCCTAGGAGTGGAATTCCTGGGTCAAATGGTATTTCTATTTTGAGTTTTCCTAAGAATACTTTTTATAATAGTTTTGAGGGAACTTAATTGTATATTTTGCATCCTGACCATGGCGAGAAAGTGTTTTTTGAACAGATATACAAATGCAGGGATGAAGGGCCACACCTACAGAGCACAACACAGTCTAGCACAGTTGGCCTGCTGATGTGCATGGGGCTGCCCACTGTCCCCAGCAGGGCTCCTAGCTCCCCTGTCCTGTCCAGCACAGCCTCTGTCACTGGGTCCACCTCAGCCTGCCTTTGTCTGCCTCCGCTTCACACCTCTTGTGTCCCCTCCTGCTGGCTCCTGTCCTGGGACTCCAGAAGTCCTCTGCTGGCACCCACAGTTGCCTGCTGTTTGCTCCCATGGCCCCTGACACTCGTCCCCCTGTGTTGTGGGACAGGGTGTTGTCCTGCTCTCCTGTACAGAAGGAAGGCTCAGCCATGGATCCTCTGTGTGGTCTGGCTCTGTGGCCTTTCTTGCCTCTGACTCCTAGTCTATCCAGTGAGGTTCACCTGGTCCTAGACTCACAGAAGAGCCAGGGCTCAGCACACACAATGTGCCCAATAGCTGCTCACAAGCCTTTCTTTCTATTGTACCTTTTCCTCTCTTCTTCACATTTAAGGTTTAATAGACATGGAATTTATTTTAAAGCACACTGTGAGGAGTGACTTCATGTTTTTTCAGTGGATTAACTAGTACCAACCGGGTTTGTTGAGTAATTCATTTCTCTCCCAGTTCGGTGGTGCTTGAGGTGGCACCATCACTGAGGTGTGCCTGCTAGTCCACACCCCATGGGACCCCTTTCAGGGTGTCTGTTCAGTCCCATGAGGACAGCCCTGCAGCAGCCTCCCTCCAGGGACAGCCCAGGCCAAGGCACTGAGATGCCTTCCCAGTGTCCTGGACATTTCCCAGTGCCTCTCATGCCCATTCCCTTCTCCCCTCACCCTCTCCAGCTGCACATGCTGCCTCCTCTGGAGCTCAGGACAGCTTGGCCCAGCCCCATGCTTCTCTCCCTGTTGTCAATAGGCTTCTGAACCTCTTGCCTCAATTTAGGCCCCCAGCATGCATCTGGATCTCAGCTGCTCTCCTGGGCACTGAACACCTGGTGCCAGCTGCCTTCTGGACATCTCCCATTTGCCCCTCAACTCCACCCAGGGGTCCTGATGCACTTGTGAAAGTGTACACTCACCCAGAAAGGTACAAGCACACATGTGCATGCCCACATTAGTGCATACACTGTCATGGTTACACTAAAAGTATATTTTACATAGAAGAACCTCAGACTCAAAGATGTATCCAAAGTCACACAGCTACTGAGTGGCAGAACTCAGGTGTCTGGTAATTTTAGCTCTGTTTCTGGATGTTTTTAATAACAGGTTTACAAAAATACTGATTCCAAATATAAGGGGCACACACTGAGAGAATTCACATTATGCATCAGCCCAGTGCCTGGAAGCATAGGTGCTAAATAAGCAATGACTGCTAATTATCAATTGTCATTTAATAAGTATTGTTCTCACTGTCCACCACAGGCTTGGATCAGAGGCCTTTGGCTCCCCCTGCTTGCCTTTGAGTGCAAGTCTTGAGGCAAGAGTGGCGTCGGATGTGGTGCTTTCCCCAGATGCTTCTCCCTCCAGCAGCGCTCCTCTCTCATCCCACAGGTTGGTGAGAGGAAGAGTCTGCAGCCCAGCTGGAGTGGGGTCTGTCCCCTGCCTGAATGCGTGAAAGCATGCATACATGGTGTCGTGCACCTGGCTCACCTGTGTACGCTAGTCTTGTACCTGAATTAACACCCATACATCAAAGGAGCACAGCATCAGAGCTATGACAACCTCTTGGTTTCCTGTGTAGATGGGAACAGGCCCCGAAAGAGGACACACTGTCCAACCATAGCATATGCTGATGGAGCACTGGCGGGTGTCAGGACAGCAGGGAACATGGCACTGTGGCTGCCCCCATCCAGAAGGCTACACCACTAGGCCAGTCCCAGCAAAGAGCCTTGCCCAGGACCTTGGCATCTAATAGGGGAGGTGGGTGTCTCAAAAGACAGGATAAATGTCAGGACAGATAGGACATATGTCTGTGCAGAGCCTAGGGGGACCAGGTTCCAGGGGTCAGAGGCTCATGGAGGCGCTCTGGATCTGGGAGCAGATATTTTGGCAGGACCCGCAGGGAGGAGGGTGTGAGGCCTCCATTGGAGAGGAGAAGCATGGCAAAGCCCTGCTGGAAGAAGGTGAGGGGTTAATACTGTGGCAACCTGAGCTCCTTTCTCTGCAGTCCCATCTGGAAGCCCCAGAAGCAATTGCTGACACTGGGAGCTTTAGTTCCAGAGCTCCACCAAGTTAGGACCTGGAGCTCTGCCTTAGGATGGGTAAGATACCTACTTACAGGTGATGGCTAAGCACAAAGGGTTAGTAACCTGCCTAGGCCCTATAGCATGTGACAAAGGCAAGATTTGAAACAGGCAACTGCCCAAAATCCATACCCTTTTCTCCCTAAATGTGGTAAAACATACCATTTTAAACATTTTTAAGGCTACAGTTCAGTGGTATTAAGAACATTCACATTATTGTGCAACCATCACCACCAGCCATTTCCAGAACTTTTATCTTCCCTAGTTGAAATTCTGTCCCCTTTAAACATCAACTCTCTATTCCCCTAACAGCTCCTTGCACCCACTCTTGTACTCTGTCCCTTAGAATTTGCCTATTATAGGTACCTCATCTAAGTGGAATCATACATTGTCTCCTCTTTTGAGTCTGGCTTGTTTTATTCAGCAAAATATCCTCAAGGTTCATCCATGTTATAGGAGGTGTCATATTTCCTCTCATTATTAAAGGCTGTATAATGTGACTCCACTGTCTGGATATGTCACACTTTATTTATCCATTCATCTGCTGATTAACACTTAACATTGCTTCCACCTTTGGCTATTGTGATTAATGCTGCTATCAACATAGAGGTGTGCAAATATCTGTTCAAGTCCCTGCTTTAAAAAAATCCATGCTCTCAGCACCATGCAGAATTGGCTCTCATGCACCTCAGAGAGTCACTGTGGGAGAGAAGGGAGGTGAAGATCCTGGGCAAGAGGTAGCATAAGGGAGTTGCTGCAGACTGACAGGGGGAACGCCCTTTGGGGAATAGGTGTGGAGCCTCCCACACACCCTCTGTGGCACAGCAGCCAGGGCCAGACAGGGGTGGGGACCTGGCACACTTGCAGAAGCCTGTGTTCCTCTTCATTCCTGCTGGCAGGTCTCCACAAAGTGGGTTGGCCAGAAGCCCAGGCCAGAGGGAGGCCAGCTGATCAACAAGATCTTTTGCTAAGCAGAGGAGTGGGCATGTCCCAGATGCAACAATAAAGGGAGGGTGGAACACCTGCCAATCCAAAGGAAATGTACATTGCCATGCAACTAACCACCCAACTGCACCCACTAGTTCTTTGAGACAGGGGAGTGCTTACGTAGCAAGGGACAATCAGAGCAAATGAAAATGTGCCTGTCCTGGGCAAATACATGTCTGGCCTCGCTCCACTCCCTGATGCCTTCAGCCTAAACAAACAAACAAATATTCTGGCCATGTTAAAAATTCACTAGCTCCAGAGATCTTGAAAACTAAGCAAATGATGATATGAAAGAACAGGAGAATAGATTATAATATATCTAACTAATTTCTACAGAAAAATTTGAGCCCATACCCACTAGAGAAAATATCCTTGTCCAGCTCATGCAGAGTATTTGGAAATACAGACATTGCTGGATAAGCAAAGAAACCTCAGCACCTTTCACAAATCACATTCTCTCACCACTTTGCAATAACATTAAAGTAAGAAGACAATTTTGGACACAAAATTAATTTCCACAGTGGAAATTATAAAATGTTTGAAACTCAGTGACAAAGTATTCATATAAAAAATTATGGAATTAAGCAAAATTGGTATTTAGAGGGAAATTTATATCCTCTAATGTGTGCATAATAAAAAGGCTAAAAGAAGCAAAGGAGAAAGCTGATGGTAATGTGAGTTAAAGAGAAAATAAAAAATAAGTGAAAAACTCTTTAGCAACAGGTCACAATAAGAACACGACCTATCAAAGCCTAGGTGATGTGTCCAAAGAAGTATTCAGGGGAGGTTGAGCCAAGATGGCAGCATGAATAGGACAGTGGGAATCTCCTCCCCCAAAACATATATATTTTTGAAAATACAACAAATACAAATACCCCTAAAAGAGAGACCAGAAGACACAGGACAACAACCAGACCACATCCACACCCATGAGAATTCAGCGCCTGGTGAAGGGGGTAAGATACAAGCCATGGCTCAACGGGACCTGAGTGCCCCTCACCCTAGCTCCTGGCGGGAGGAGAGGAGTCAGAGCAGGGAGGGAGAGGGAGCCCAGGACTTCTAAACACCCAGCCCTAGCCATCTGCCCTGGAGCACAGACACACAGTGCGTGTGTGGGGTGCTGGAAACTAGGAAAACAGGACAGTAAGACCTGTGAGCAGGTTCCCACAGCTGGTGCCCCTGGGACAAAGAAAAGCGAGTGCTTTTTGAAAGTCTTAAAGGGACCCCACAGCTGGACGGAAGCATCCCATGTCACAGCCCAGCAGCTGGAAAACCCAGGGAACTCCGGATGCACTAACCCCCTGGGCAACAGCTCTGAGACCCCTCACAGCACTAAACAGCCAAACAGCCACAGGTTCATTACCCATCTGGGGCCCTACCATAGCAGAGCAGCATCCTGAGGCTGGCCACGCCCACAGCAAGGGAGCTTCCTTCATACCAGCCAGGCACGATACAGAGACCCAGTCTACATGCAGTTGCCCAACACAAGCCACAAGGGGTCGCAGTTGTCCCAGTAAAGAAAGGCCAGGAGCAAGTGGAAAGAGTCTTGGCTCTCCCAGCTGACAGATGAGTCAATAGCATACCACTGCATCTATCAACATGAAAAGGCAAAAAAATTTGATCCAGACAAGACTAACCCAGACATCTTCAATATCTTCTAAATCTTCCCCTGAGAAGGAACCTGGGGAGATAGATTTAACCAGTCTTCCTGAAAAAGAATTCAAAGCAAAAGTCATAACCATGCTGATGGACTTGCAGAGAAATATGCAAGAACTAACGAGGGAGAATACAGAAATAAAACAATCGCTGGAAGGACTTCAAAGCAGAATGGACGAGATACAAGAGACCATTAATGGACTAGAAAACAGAGAACAGGAACGCAGAGAAGCTGATGCAGAGAGAGATAAAAGGATCTCCAGGAATGAAAGAATATTAAGGGAACTGTGTGACCAATCGAAACTGAACAATATCCACATTATAGGGGTACCAGAAGAAGAGAGAGAAAAAGGGATAGAAAGTGTCTTTGAAGAAATAATTGCTGAAAACTTCCCCAAACTAGGGGAGGAAATGGCCTCTCAGACCACAGAGGCACACAGAACTCCCATGACAAGGGATCCAAGGAGAGAAACACCAAGACACATAATAATTAAAATGGCAAAGATCAAGCACAAGGACAAAGTATTAAAGGCAGCCAGAGAGAAAAAAAAGTCAACTACAAAGGAAAACCCATTAGGCTATCATCAGACTTCTCAACAGGCACCTTACAGGCCAGAAGAGAATGGCATGATATATTTAATGCAATGAAACAGAAGGGCCTTGAACCAAGGATACTGTATCAAGCATGATTATCATTTAAATATGAAGGAGGGATTAAATGGTTCCCAGACAAGCAAAAGTTGAGAGAATTTGTCTCCCACAAACCACCTCTACAGGGAATCTTACAGGGACTGCTCTAGATGGGAGCACTCCTAAAAAGAGCACAGAACAAAACACCCAACATATGAAGAATGGAGGAGGAGGAATAAGAATGGAGAGAAATAAAGAATCATCAGACCGTGTTTATAATAGCTGAATAAGCAAGGTAAGTTAGACAGTAAGATAGTAAAGAACATAACCTTGAACCATTGGTAACCACAAACTTAAAGCCTGCAATGGCAATAAGGACACATCTTTCAATAATCACCCTAAATGTAAATGGACTGAATGCATCAATCAAAAGACACAGAGTAATAGAATGGATAAAAAAGCAAGACCCATCCATATGGTGCTTACAAGAGATGCACCTCAAACCCAAAGACATGCACAGACTAAAAGTCAAGGGATGGAAAAAGATATTTCATGCAAACTAAAGAGAGAAAAAAGCAGGAGTGGCAATACTAGTATCAGACAAAATAGACTTCAAGAAAAAGAAAGTAGCAAGAGATAAATGAGGACATTATATAATGATAAAGGGCTCAGTCCAACAAGAGGATATAACCATTATAAATATATATGCACCCAGGGGGTGAAGCCAAGATGGCGGCATGAGTAGAGCAGCAGAAATCTCCTCCCAAAACCACATATATCTATGAAAATATAACAAAGACAACTCTTCCTAAAATAGAGACCAGAGGACACAGGACAACATCCAGACCACATCCACACCTGTGAGAACCCAGCACCTCGTGAAGGGGGTAAGATACAAACCCCAGCCCGGTGGGTCCTGAGCACCCCTCCCCCAGCTCCCAGCAGGAAGAGAGAGATCTGGGCGGGAGGGAGAAGGAGCCCAGGACTGCTGAACACCCAGCCCCAGCCATTTGGACCAGAGCGCAGACACAGTGCATGCGCGGGTTCCTGGATACTAGGGAAACAGGGTGGCAGGACCAGTGAGCAGGTGCCTGAGGCCGACACCGGAGAATAAAGAAACGGAAGCAGCCATTTTTTTTGGGGGGGGGGAGTGTTTTTTGGAAGTCTTAAAGGGACAGGGACCCCAATATTAGGGAAACAGGGCAGCAAGACTGGTGAGTGTGTGCCTGAGACTGGTGCCTGAGGACAAAGAAAATCGTGCATTTTTCTTTTTTTTTAAACTATTTATTTATTTATTTTGTTGTTGTAGCTGTTGTTGTTTTGGTTTGGAGAGTGCTTTTTGGAAGTCTTAAAGGGGCAGGGCAGGACACTTAGTCCAGAGGCAGGGAATCTGGGGATCTACAGGGCACTCTAACCCCCTGGACATCAGTGACCTCGGATGCCCCTTATGGAGATAAATAGCCTCCCAGCAGCCCCCACTCCAACGGGGGTTCACCATTTTGGAGCAGAAGCCCAAGCTAGACCATGCTCACAGCCACAGCAGAGATAAACTCCATAGCACCCAGGCAGGAAGCAGAAGCCATGTTTGTACACAGCTGTCCAGCACAAGCCACTAGAGGTCACTATTCTCCCAGGAGAGGAAGGCCACAAACCAACAAATAGGAAAGCTCTTCCAGCCGTCATTCGTACCAGCTCTACAAACTATCTCTATCACCATGAAAAGGCAAAACAACAGGCAGACAAAGATCACAAAGTCAACACCTGAGAAGGAGACAGACCTAACCAGTCCTCCTGAAAAAGAATTCAAAATAAAAATCATGAACCTGCTGATGGAGATGCAGAGAAAAATGGAAGAGCAATGGGATGAAGTCCGGAGAGAGATCACAGATGTCAGGAAGGAGATCACAGAAGTGAAACAAACCCTGGAAGGATTTATAAGCAGAATGGATAAGATGCAAGAGGCCTTTGAAGGAATAGAAACCAGAGAACAGGAACGTATAGAAGCTGACATAGAGAGAGATAAAAGGATCTCCAGGAATGAAACAATACTAAGAGAACTATGTGACCAATCCAAAAGGAACAATATCTGTATTATAGGGGTACCAGAAGAAGAAGAGAGAGGAAAAAGGATAGAAAGTGTCTTTGAAGAAATAATTACTGAAAACTTCCCCAAATAGGGAGAGGAATTAATCAAATAGACCACGGAAAAACAAAGAACCCCAAACAGAAAGGATCCAAGGAGGACAACACCAAGACACATAGTAATTAAAATGGCAAGGATCAAGGACAAGGAAAGAGTTTTAAAGGCAGCTAGAGAGAAAAAGGTCACCTTTAAAGGAAAACCCATCAGGCTATCATCAGACTTCTCAACAGAAAACCCTACAGGCCAGAAAAGAATGGCATGATATATTTAATACAATGAAACAGAAGGGCCTTGAACCAAGGATACTGTATCCAGCACGACTATCATTTAATATGATGGCGGGATTAAACAATTTCCAGACAAGCAAAAGCTGAAGGAATTTGTTTCCCACAAACCACCTCTACAGGGCATCTTACAGGGACTGCTCTAGATGGGAGCACTCCTAAAAAGAACTCAGAACAAAACACACAACATATGAAGAATGGAGGAGGAGGAATAAGAAGGGAGAGAAGAAAAGAATCTCCAGGCAGAGGATATAACAGCTCAATAAGCGAGCTAAATTAGGCAGTAAGATACTAAAGAAGCGAACCTTGAACCTTTGGTAACCACGAATTTAAAGCCTGCAATGGCAATAAGTACATATCTCTCAACAGTCACCCTAAATGTAAATGGACTTAATGCACCAATCAAAAGACACAGATTAATAGAATGGATAAAAAAGCAAGACCCAGCTATATGCTGCTTGCAAGAAACTCACCTCAAACCAAAAGACATGCACAGACTAAAAGACAAGGGATGGAAAAGCATATTTCAGGCAAACAACAGTGAGAAGAAAGCAGGGGTTGCAGTAATAATATCAGACAAAATAGACTTCAAAACAAAGAAAGTAACAAGAGATAAAGAAGGACACAACATAATGATAAAGGGCTCACTCCAACAAGAGGATATAACCATTCTAAATATATATGCACCTAATACAGGAGCACCAGCATATGTGAAGCAAATACTAACAGAACTAAAGAGGGAAATAGACTGCAATGCATTCATTTTAGGAGACTTCAACACACCACTCACCCCAAAGGATAGATCCACCAGGCAGAAAATAAGTAAGGACACACAGGCACTGAACAACACACTAGAACAGATGGACCTAATAGACATCTATAGAACTCTACATCTAAAAGCAACAGGATATACATTCTTCTCAAGTGCACATGGAACATTCTCCAGAATAGATCACATACTAGCCCACAAAAAGAGCCTCAGTAAATTCCAAAATTTGAAATTCTACCAACCAATTTTTGAGACCACAAAGATATAAAACTAGAAATAAATTCTACAAAGAAAACAAAAAGGCTCACAAACACATGGAGGCTTAACAACATGGTTCTAAATAAACAATGGATCAATGAACAAATCAAAATAGAGATCAAGGAATATATAGAAACAAATGACAACAACAACACAAAGCCCCAACTTCTGTGGGATGCAGCAAAAGCAGTCTTAAGAGGAAAGTATATAGCGATCCAGGCACACTTGGAGAAGGAAGAACAATCCCAAATGAAGAGTCCAACATCACAATTATCGAAACTGGAAAAAGAAGCACAAATGAGGTCTAAAGTCAGCAGAAGGAGGGACAAAACAAAAAAAATTGAGAAGAATAAAACAATAGCAAAAATCAACAAAACCAAGAGCTCGTTCTTTGAGAAAATAAACAAAATAAATAAGCCTCTAGCCAAACTTAAGAGAAAAAGAGTATCAACACAAATCAACAGAAACAGAGATGAGAATGGAAAAATCACGACAGACCCTACAGAAATACAAAGAATTATTAAAGACTACTATGAAAACCTATATGCCAACAAGCTGGAAAACCTAGAAGAAATGGACAACCTCCTAGAAAAATACAACCTCCCAAGACTGACCAAGGAAGAAACACAAAAGTTAAACAAACCAATTACGAGCAAAGAAATTAAAAGGGTAATCAAAAAACTACCCAAGAACCAAACCCCGGGGCCGGACGGATTTAATATGGAATTTTATCAGACACACAGAAAAGACATAATAACCATTCTCCTTAAAGTTTTCCAAAAAATAGAAGAGGAGGGAATACTCCCAAACTAATTCGATGAAGCCAACATCACCCTAATGCCAAAACCAGGAAAAGACCCCACCAAAAAAGAAAATTACAGACCAATATCCCTGATGAATGCAGATGCAAAAATACACAATAAAATATTAGCAAACAGAATTTAACAGCATATCAAAAGTATCATACACAATGACCAAGTGAGATTCATCCCAGGGATGCAAGTATGGTACAACATTCCAAAATGCATCAACATCATCCACCACATCAACAAAAAGAAAGACAAAAACCACATGATCATCTCCATACATGCTGAAAAAGCATTTGACAAAATTCAACATCCATTCATGATAAAAACTCTCAGCAAAATGGGAATAGAAGGTAAGTACCTCAACATAATAAAGGCCATATATGATAAACCCACAGCCAACATTATACTGAACAGCGAGAAGCTGAAAGCTTTTCCTCTGAGATTGTGAACTAGACAGGGATGCCCACTCTCCCCAGTGTTATTTAACATAGAACTAGAGGTCCTAGCCATGGCAATCAGACAAAATAAAGAAATACAAGGAATCCAGATTGGTAAAGAAGAAGTTAAACTGTCACTATTTACAGATGATATGATATTGTACATAAAAAACCCTAAAGACTCCACTCCAAAATTACTATAACTGATGTCGGAATACAGCAAAGTTGCAGGATACAAAATTAACACACAGAAATCTGTAGCTTTCCTATACACTAACAATGAACCAATAGAAAGAGAAAGCAGGAAAACAATTCCATTCACAATTGCATCAAAAAGAATAAAATACCTAGGAATAAAACTAACCAAAGAAGTGAAAGTCCTATACCCTGAAAACTACAAGTCACTCTTAAGAGAAAGTAAAGAGGACAGGAACAAATGGAGACTCATCCCATGCTCATGGCTAGGAAGAATTAATATCATCAAAATGGCCATACTGCCCAAAGCAATATACAGATTTGATGCAATCCCAAAAAAATACCAGCAACATTCTTCAATGAAATGGAACAAATAATTCAAAAATTCATATGGAAACACTAAAGACCCCAAATAGCCAAAGCAAACCTGAAAAAGAAGAATAAAGTAGGGGGGATCTCACTCCCCAACTTCAAGCTCTACTACAAAGCCATAGTAATCAAGACAATTTTGTACTGGCACGCGAACAGAGCCACAGACCAGTGAAACAGATTAGAGACTCCAGACATTAACCCAAACATATATGGTCAATTAATATTTGATAAAGGAGCCATGGACATACAATGGTGAAATGACAGTCTCTTCAACAGACGGTTCTGGCAAAACTGGACAACTACATGTAAGAGAATGAAACTGGACCATTGTCTAACCCCATACACAAAAGTAAATTCAAAATGGATCAAAGACCTGAATGTAAGTCATGAAACCATAAAACTCAGAAAAAAACATAGGCAAAAAACTTTTAGACATTAACATGAGTGACCTCTTCTTGAACATATCTCCCTGGGCAAGGAAAACAACAGCAAAAATGAACAAGTGGGACTATATAAAGCTGAAAAGCTTCTGTACAGCAAAAGATACCATCAATAGAACAAAAAGGAACCCTACAGTTTGGGAGAATATATTTGTAAATGACAGATCCGATAAAGGAATGACGTCCGAAATATATAAAGAGCTCACAAGCCTCAACAACAAAAAACAAATAATCCAATTAAAAAATGGGCAGAGGAACTGAACAGACAGTTCTCCAAAAAAGAAATACAGATGGCCAACAGACACATGAAAAGATTCTCCACATTGCTAATTATTAGAGAAATGCAAATTAAAACTCCGATGAGATATCACCTGACACCAGTAAGGATGGCTGCCATCCAAAAGACAAACAACAACAAATGTTGGGGAGACTGTGGAGAAAGGGGAACCTTCCTACACTGCTGGTGGGAATGTAAATTAGTTCAACCATTGTGGAAAGCAGTATGGAGTTTCATCATAATGCTGAAAACAGACCTACCATTTGACCCAGGAATTCTACTCCTAGGAATTTACCCTAAGAATGCAGCAATCAAGTTTGAGAAAGACAGATGCACCCCTGTGTTTATCGCAGTACTATTTACAATAGCCAAGAACTGGAAGCAACCTAAATGTCCATCGGTAGATGAATGGATAAAGAAGATGTGGTACATATACACAATGGAATACTACTCAGCCATAAGAAGAGGGCAAATCCTACCATTTGCAGCAACATGGATGGAGCTGGAGGGTATTATGCTCAGCAAAATAAGCCAAGCAGAGGAAGAGAAATACAAAATGATTTCACTCATCTGTGGAGTATAAGAACAAAGGAAAAACTGAAGGAACAAAACAGCAGGAGAATCACAGAACTCAAGAATGGACTAACAGGTACCAAAGGGAAAGGGACTGGGGTGGATCGGTGGGTAGGGAGGGATAAGGGGGGTAAGAAGAAGGGGGTATTAAGATTAGCATGCATGGGGGTGGAGAAAGGGGAGGGTTGTACAACACAGAGAAGACAAGTAATGATTCTACAACATTTTGCTATGCTGATGGACAGTTACTGTAAAGTGGCTTATAGGGGGGACCTGGTATAGGGGAGAGCCTAGTAAACATAATATTCTTCATGTAAGTGTAGATTAAAGATTAAAAAAAAATAAAGAAAACGGGGATTACTCCTTGATAGGATAAAACTTCCTGTAAATCAACGATTAATGCATGCTTTTAATATCCTTAATTTTGATCACTTGAAGGGTGTCAGATGATCAGCTATGGAGGTACACTTTTCTGATAATATTCCTTTCTCTTAAAAAAAACAGTTCCTGTGTGGTGACCTCCAATGAGTTCTACACAATGGTATAAAGGGCATATCAAAGTGTGGGCAAAGGATCTGTTTATGTTTATACAGAGGATCAAAGCCTAATTTGGCTACCCAGAAAATGAACTAAGATACGATATGAAGAACAACTTCCAACATCAGCACTCTGTGGAAGAGTCATACCAGAAGATGATCATCAAAAAACCTCAACAAAGATCCAGGTGATGCTGCAGTTGTAGTTGCATCCATCCCACTGGTTCCTGGACTTGCCATTCGAATGAAGAAGGAGATATCTAAGCTGGCCTGTGATTTCAGTAAAACAACAAATTTGACTGGATCTATACTGTTGGAACTCAACCAAGAATTCGAAGTGCAAGTTGTAGAGCTCCAAAATCTTACAACTACAGACTATCTACTGTTAAAAGAACATATGGGATGTGAACATTTCCCAGGAATGGGTTGTTTTAATGTGTCTGATTTCTGTCAGACTGTGCAAGTACAGTTGGACAATATTCATCATATCATAGATAAATTTTCACAAATGCCTAGGGTGCCTAACTGGTTTTCTTGGCTTCACTGGAGATGGCTGGTAATTATAGATCTGCTTTGGTTATGTAACTGTATTCCTATTATGTTAATGTGTGTGCACAATTTAATTAGTAGTTTAAAACCTATACATGCTTAAGTTACTCTACAAGAAGATATGTCAAAGAAATAATCAATCCTCCCATGTTTTCTTCCATCTGCTACGTCTATAGCTTTTCTTCTTCCTTCCTAATTACAGCCCTTAAATAGAATTCATGCCTCATATCGAATTTACCGAGTATCATAATTCCTCCAAGTGGTAAAGATACATCAAGACAAATGCTGGGCATAGAAGCCACAGGGCATAAATCTGCAAAGAAGTAAAAAGCTAACCTTTTCAAACAATATGGCTTCTCTCTCACTTACCAACTTTATATCTCCCTGTATGGCCCCAGAAGATGACTGGTTAGCCAGAGATGGGTAAGATTCCTCAAGGGAGGAACAACCTAAGATAGGCACAGTCACAGGGGGGCCATCAGGTGAGAAATTGAGGATCAATAGTGGTGAGGCTTAGAACCTCATCCCCCCTGTTTTGAGAGAAATCTTCTGTATCTGTGGATGTTTTAATCCCCTTGTCTAGCTTGGATTAACACATAGTCTACAGGCACACACCTGATCATCTACATTTGCTCTCTTATAACACTAAACTATGTTTTCTACCTTTATCTTGCATCTACCTACCACTTCAGCATTTTATTCAAAATCAAAAATAAGAATAATAAAGGGAGAAATGTGAGATCCACATATAAATCAAGTATAAAAATCAAATGAATATTCATATTTGACCTGATTGTTTATAGTTCACAATGCGTGATGAAAACCGAAAGTTTCTGTGATGACTGCCCTTGTACTGTTCACCATTTAAGAACTTATTCACTATGTAAGAATTTGTTCACCATGTAAGTTGTTCATTATGCTTCAGAAGATTGGAGACTGACGAGAATTAGGCTTGGGGTGGATTAATGATTGTGCATTGAGCATTGAGTCCCCTATACAGAATTTTATTGTTGTTAACAACCATTTGATCAATAAATGAGAGATGCCCTCTCAAAAGAAAATATAGTAATTTGGAAGGCCCCAAATCAAAAAGCAGTGACCAGAGCTAGGAGGTGAAATTACAACTGATTTCCATTTCCTTCCTCATTTTCATTTTTTGAATTTCTTTTTTTTGTAAAGTATATATATTGTTTTTATAATGGAAAAAATAATAAAGATGTTTCCATTAAAAAAACATATATATATAGATATATAGATATAGATATAGATATAGATACAGATATACACCCAATACAAGAGTACCAATATATGTGAAACAAATACTAACAGAATTAAAGGAGGAAATAGAATGCAGTGCATTCATTTTGGGAGACTTCAACACACCACTCCTCCAAAGGACAGATCCACCAGACAGAAAATAAGTAAGGACCCAGAGGCACTGAACAACATACTAGAACAGATGGTCCTAATAGACATCTATGGAACTCTACATCCAAAAGCAACAGGATACACATTCTTCTCAAGTGCACATGGGATATTCTCCAGAATAGACCACATACTAGGACACAAAAAGAGCCTCAGTAAATTCCAAAAGATTGAAATCATACCAAACAACTTTTCCGACCACAAAGGCATAAAACTAGAAATAAATTGTACTAAGAATGAAAAAAGACTCACGACCACATGGAGGCTTAACAACATGCTCCTAAATAATCAATGGATCAATGACCAAATTAAAATGTAGATCCAGCAATATATGGAAACAAATGACAACAACAGCACAAAGTCCCCAAATATGGTGGCATACAGCAAAAGCAGTCTTAAGAGGAAACTATATATAGCAATCCAGGCATATTTAAAGAAGGAAGAACAATCGCAAATGAATTATCTAATTTCACAGTTTTCAAAATTGGAAAGAAAAGAACAAATGAGACGTAAGGTCAGCAGAAGGAGGGACATAATAAAGATCAGAGAAGAAATAAATAAAATTGAGAAGAATAAAACAATAGAAAAAATCAATGAAACCAAGAACTGGTTCTTTGAGAAAATAAACAAAATAGGTAAGCCTCTAGCCAGACTTATTAAGAGGAAAAGAGAGTCAACACATCAACAGAATCAGAAAGGAGAAATGAAAAATCACGACGGGCCCAACAGAAATACAAAGAATTATTAGGGAGTACTATGAAAACCTGTATGCTAATAAGCTGGAAAACCTAGGAGAAATGGACAACTTACTCGAAAAATACAACCTTCCAAGACTAACCCAGAATAAAACAGAAAATCTAAGCAGATCAATTACCAGCAAAGAAATTGAAGTGGTAATCAAAAACTACCAAAGAACAAAACCCCAGGCCAGATGGATTTACCTCAGAATTTTATCAGACATACAGGGAAGAAATAACACCCATTCTCCTTAAAGTTTTCCAAAAAATAGAAGAGGAGGGAATACACCCAAACTCATTCTATGAAGCCAACATCACCCTAATACCAAAACCAGGCAAAGACCCCACCAAAAAAGAAAACTACAGACCAATATCTCTGATGAATGTAGATGTAAAAATACTCAACAAAATGTTAGAAAATCGAATTCAAAAATACATCAAGAGGATCATAAACCATGACCAAGTGGGATTCATCCCAGGGATGCAAGGATGGTATCCATCAACATCATCCACCACATCAACAAAAAGAAAGTCAAAAAAACCACATGATCATCTCCATAGATGCTGAAAAAGCACTCAACAAAATTCAACATCCATTCTTGACAAAAACTCTCAACAGAATGGGTATAGACAGCAAGTACCTCAACATAATAAAGGCCATATATGATAAACCCACAGCCAACGTCATACTGAACAGCAAGAAGCTGAAAGCTTTTCGTCTATGATCGGGTACAAGACAGGGATGCCCACTCTCCCCACTGTTATTCAACATAGTACTGGAGGTCCTAGCCATGGCTATTAGACAAAAGAAATACAAGGAATCCAGAGTGGTAAAGAAGAAGTCAAAGTGTCACTATTTGCAGATGACATGATATTGTACATAAAAACCCTAAAGACTCCACTCCAAAACTACTAGAACTATTATTGAAATTCAGCAAAGTTGCAGGATACAAAATTAACACACAGAAATCTGTGGCTTTCCTATACACTAACAATAAACTAATAGAAGAGAAATCAGGAAGACAATTTCATTCACAATAGCATCAAAAAGAATAAAATACCTAGGAGTAAACCTAACCAAGGAAGTGAAAGACCTATACCCTGAAAAGTATAAGACAACCTTAAGAGAAATTAAAGAGGCCACTAGCAAATGGAAACTCATCCCATGCTCCTGGCTAGTAACAGTTAATATCGTCAAAATGGCCATCCTGCCCAAAGCAATACACAGATTTGATGCAATCCTTATCAAATTACCAACAACATTACCAACAACGAACTGGAACAAATAGTACAAAAAATCATATGGAAACACCAAAGACCCTGAAGAGTTGAAGCAATCCTGAGAAGGAAGAATAACGTGGGGGAGTGATCTCACTCCCCAACTTCAAGCTCTACTACAAAACCACAGTAATCAAGACAATTTGGTACTGGCACAAGAATAGAGCCTCCGACAAGTGGAACAGAATAGAGACTCCAAACATTAACCCAAACATATATGGTCAACTAATATTCGATAAAGGGGCCATAGACATACATGCTTTTAGTTTGTTTAGGTGTGTGAGCTCTTTATATATTTTGGATGTCAACCCTTTATTGGATCTGCCATTTATGAATATATTCTCCCATACTGTAGGATCCCTTTTTGTTCTATTGATGGTGTCCTTTGCTGTACAGAAGCTTTTCAGTTTGATATAGTCCCATGTGTTCATTTTTGCTTTTGTTTCCCTTGCCTGGGGAGATATGTTCAAGAAGAGCTCACTCATGTTTATGTCAATGAGATTTTTGACTATGTTTTTTTCTAAGGGTTTTATGGTTTCATGAATTACATTCAAGTCTTTGATCCATTTCGAATTTACTTTTGTGTATGGGGTTAGACAGTGATCCAGTTTCATTCTCTTACATGTAGCTGTCCAGTTTTGCCAGCACCATCTGTTGAAGAGACTGTCATTTCCCCAATATATGTCCATGGCTCCTTTATCATATATTAATTGACCATATATGTTTGGGTTAATGTCTGGAGTCTCTATTCTGCTCCACTTGTCCGAGGCTCTGTTCTTGTGCCAGTACCAAATTGTCTAGATTACTGTGGTTTTGTAGTAGAGCTTGAAGTTGGGGAGTGAGATCACTCCCCCACTTTATTCTTCCTTCTCAGGATTGCTTCGGCTCTTCGGGGTCTTTGGTGTTTCCATATGATTTTTTGTACTATTTGTTCTAGTTCGTTGAAGAATGTTGTTGATAATTTGATAAGGATTACATCAAATCTGTGTATTGCTTTGGGCAGGATGGCCATTTTGAGGATATTAACTGTTACTAGCCAGGAGCATGGGATGAGTTTCCATTTGCTAGTGGTCTCTTTAATTTCTCTTAAGAATGTCTTATAGTTTTCAGGGTATAGGCCTTTCACTTCCTTGGTTAGGTTTACTCCTAGGTATTTTATTCCTTTTGATGCTATTGTGAATGAAATTGTCTTCCTGATTTCTCTTTCTACTAGTTTATTGTTAGAGTATAGGAAAGCCACAGATTTCTGTGTGTTAATTTTGTATCCTGCAACTTTGCTGAATTCCAATAATAGTTCTAGTAGTTTTGGAGTGGAGTCTTTAGGGTTTTTATGTACAATATCATGTCATCTGCAAATAGTAACAGTTTGACTTCTTCTTTACCACTCTGGATTCCTTGTATTTTTTTGTTTTGTCTGAGTGCCATGGCTAGGACCTCCGGTAATATGTTGTATAACAGTGGGGAGAGTGGGCATCCCTGTCTTGTTCCCAATCTCAGAGGAAAAGCTTTCAGCTTCTTGCTGTTCAGTATGATGTTGGCTGTGGGCTTATCATATATGCCCTTTATTATGTTGAGGTACTTGCCCTGTATACCCATTTTGCTGAGAGTTTTTATCAAGAATGGATATTGAATTTTGTTGAGTGCTTTTTCAGCATCTATGGAGATGATCATGTGGTTTTTGACTTTCTTTTTATTGATGTGGTGGATGATGTTGATGAATTTTTGAATGTTGTATTATCCTTGCTTCCCTGGAATGAATCACACTTGGTCATGCTGTGTGATCCTCTTGATGTATTTTTGAATTCGGTTTGCTAATATTTTGTTTAATATTTTTGCATCTATGTCCATCAGGGATATTGGTCTGTAATTTTCTTTTTTTGTGGGGTTTTTGTCCAGTTTTTGTATTAGAGTGAAGTTGGCTTCATAGAATGAGTTTGGAAGTATTCCATCTTCTTCTATTTTTTGGAAAACTTTAAGGAGAATGGGTAATATGTCTTCTCTGTATGTGTGATAAAATTCTGAGGTAAATCCATCTGGCCTGGGGGTTTTGTTCTTGGGTAGTTTTTGATTACCACTTCAATTTCTTTGGTGGTAATTGTTTAGATTCTCTGTTTCTCCCTTGGTCAGTCTTGGAAGATTGTATTTTTCTAAAAAGTTGTCCATTTCTTCTAGGTTTTCCAGCTTGTTAGCATATAGGTCTCATAGTATTCTCTAATTATTCTTTGTATTTCTATGGGGTCCTTCGTGATTTTTCCTTTCTCATTTCTGATTCTGTTGATGTGTGTTGATTCTCTTTTTCTCTTAATAAGTCGGACTAGAGGCTTATCTATTTTGTGTGTTTTCTCAAAGAGCCAGCTCTTGGTTTCATTGATTTTTTCTACTGTTTTATTTTCTCAATTTATTTATTTCTTCTCTGATCTTTATTATGTCCCTCCTTCTGCTGATTTTAGGCCTCATTTGTTCTTCTTTTTCCAATTTCAATGATTATGACATTAGACTATTCATTTGGGATTGTTCTTCTTTCTTTAAATATTCCTGGATTGTTATACTTTACTCTTAAGACTGCTTTTGATGCATCGTACAGAAGTTGGGCTTGGTATTGTTGTCATTTGTTTCCATATATTGCTGGATCTCCATTTTAATTTGGTCATTGATCCATTGATTATTTAGGAGAATCTTGGTAAGCCTCCATGTGTTTGTGAGCCTTTTTGCTTTCTTTGTATAGTTTATTTCTAGTTTTATGCTTTTGTGGTCTGAAAAGTTGGTTGGTAGGATTTCAATTTTTTAAAATTTACTGAGGCTCTTTTTGTGGTCTATTATGTGGTCTATTCTGGAGAATGTCCCATGTGCACTTGAGAAGAATGTGTATCCTGTTGCTTTTGGATGTAGAGTTCTATAGATGTCCATTAGGTCCATCTGTTCTAGTGTGTTGTTCAGTGCCTCTGTGTCCTTACTTATTTTCTGTTTGGTGGATCTATCCTTTGGAGTGAGTGTCATGTTGAAGTCTCCTAAAATGAATGCATTGTATTCTATTTCCTCCTTTAGCTCTGTTAGTATTTGTTTCACATATGCTCATGCTCCTGTGTTGGGTGCATATATATTTACAATGGTTATATCCTCTTGTTGGACTGACCACATTATCATTGTGTAATGTCCCTCTTTATTTCTTGTTACTTTCTTTGTTTTGAAGTCTATTTTGTCTGATACTAGTACTGCCACACCTGCTTTTTTCTCCCTGTTGTTTGCATGAAATACCTTTATCCTTCCCTTGACTTTTAGTCTGTGCATGTCTTTGGGTTTGAGGTGCATCTCTTGTAAGCAGCATATGGATGGTTCTTGCTTTTTTATCCATTCTATTACTCTGTGTCTTTCGATTGGTGAATTCAGTCCATTTACATTTAGGGTGATTATTGAAAGATATGTACTTATTGCCATTACAGGCTTTAGATTCGTGGTTACCAAAGTTTCAAGGTTAGCTTCTTTTGCATCTTACTGCCCAGCTTAACTCGCTTATTGAGCTATTATAAACACTACCTGGTGATTCTTTATTTCTCTCCCTTTTTTTCCTCCTCGTCCATTCATTATATGTTGGATGTTTCATTCTGTGCTCTTTTATGTTTCCTGTAACTGCTTTTTTGTGTAACTGATTATATTTTTTACCTTTAGTTAGTATTTGGTTGGTCTGCTTTCTTTGCTGTGATTTTATTTTCTCTGGTGACATGTGTTTAGCCTTAGGAGTGCCCCCATCTAGAGCAGTTCCTCTAACATACCCTGTGGAGGTGGTTTGTGGGAGGCAAATTCCCTCAACATTTGCTTGTCTGGGAATTTTTTAATCCCATCTTTATACTTAAATGATAATCGTGCTGGATACTTTATTCTTGGTTCAAGGCCCTTTTGTTTCATTGCATTAAATATATCATGCCATTCTCTTCTGGCCTGTAAGGTTTCTGTTGAGAAGTCTGATGATAGCCTTTGTAGGTGACCTTTTTCCTCTCTCTAGCTGCCTTTAGAACTCTGTCCCTGTCCTTGAGCTTTGCCACTTTAATTATTATGTGTCTTGGTGTTGTCCTCCATGGGTCCTATCTGTTGGGAGTTCTGTATACTTCCGTGGTCTGAACGAATATTTCCTCTCCCAGTTTGGGGAAGTTTTCAGCAATTATTTCTTCAAATGCACTTTGTATCCCTTTTTCTCTATTCTTCTTCTTCTGTTACCCCTATAATACAAATATTGATCCATTTGGATTGGTCACACAGTTCTCTTAATATTGATTCATTCCTGGAGATCCTTTTATCTCTCTCTGTGTCAGCTTCTATGCATTCCTGTTCTCTGGTTTCTATTCCATCAATGGCCTCTTGCATCTTACCCATTCTGCTTATAAATCCTTCCAGAGATTGTTTCATTTCTGAAATCGTCTTCCATACATCATCCCTTAGCTCTTGCATATTTCTCTGCAGCTCCAATCAGCATGGTTATGACCTTTATTTTGAATTCTTTTTCAGGGATATTGGCTAGGGCTATCTCCCCAGATTCCTTGTCAGGGGAGGATGTCTGGGTTAGTCTGGTCTGTATCAAATTCTTTTGCCTTTTCATGGCTATAGAGGTATTTGTGGGGAGCTGGCTCATGTGTCGGCTGGGAGAATGTCCCTTCTTGCTGGTTTGTGGCCTTCCTCTCCTGGGAGAACAGTGACCTCTAGCGGCTTGTGCTGGGCAGCTGCACACAGACTGGGTTTCTAATTCTTGCAAGACCACTGTGAAAGAAGCTCTGCCGTACTGCCTCAGTCTGCTTCTCCACTATGGCAGAGCTGCATCAGAGGGGAAGTGGGTGGGAGGCTATTTATCTCCTTGAGGGTCCTCTGAGCTGTGCTGCTACCCAAGGGGTTAAGGCACGCAGAGTTCCGCGGATTTCCCAGCTACTGGGTTAAGTGCCCCGGGACATTTCCATCCAGCTGTGGGGTCCCTGTCCCTTTAAGACTTTCAAAAAGCATTCACTTTTCTTTGTCTCAGGGGTGCTGGCTATGGGGACCCGCTTGCAGTTCTTACTGTACTGTTTCCCTAGTTTCCAGCACCCCACACATGCACTGTGTGTCTGCGCTCCGGTGCAGATGGCTAGGGCTGGGTGTTTAGCAGTCCTGGGCTCCCTCTCCCTCCCCACCCTGAATCCTCTCCTCCCCCAAGAGCTGGGGTGAGGGGCACTCAGGTCCCACTGGGCCGCTGCTTGTATCTTACCCCCTTCATGAGGTGCTGGGTTCTCACCAGTGTGGTTGTAGCCTGGCTGTTGTCCTGTATCTTCTGGTCTCTCTTTTAGGGATGGTTGTATTTACTGTATTTCCAAAATTATATATGGTTTTTGGAGGAGATTTCTGCTGCTCTATTCATGCAGCCATCTTGACTCCACCTCGGGTTTATTTTATTTCATTTATTTTCTTATTCATTTATATTTTTTATTTACGTGTAATTAATGTACAATTTCTTGAACAGCATTATGGTTACTACACTGCCCCTATTATCAAGTGCCTCCCACATACCCCATTCCAGTCACTGTCCATCAGCGTAGTAAGATGTTACAGAATCATTACTTGTCTTCTCTGTGTATATTACCTATCCCATGTCCCCCCCACTCTGCTACATTATGTGTGCTAATTGTAATGCCCTTTATTCCCCTTATACCTCCCTTTCCACCCATCCTCCCCAGTCCCTTTCCCCTTGGTAACTGTTAGTCCATTCTTGGCTTCTGTGAGTCTGCTGCTTTTTTGTTCCTTCAGTTTTTCTTTGTTCTTATACTCCACAGATGAGTGAAATCATTTGGTACATGTCATGTCTTTCTCTACCTGGCTTATTACACTGAGCATAATACCCTCTAGCTCCATCCATGTTGTTGCAAGTGGTAGGATTCGTTTTCTTCTTATGGCTGAATAATATTCCTTTGTGGATATGTACCACATCTTCTTTATCCATTAATCTATTGATGGACACTTAGGTGGCTTCCATTTGTTGGCTATTTAAAGAGTGCTGCAATAAACACAGGGGTGCATATGTCTTTTTCAAACTGGGCTCCTGCATTCCTAGGTAAATTCCTACAAGTAGAATTCCTGGGTCAAATGGTATTTATTTTTTTAGTTTTTGAGGAACCTTTATACAGCTTTCCACAATGGTTGAATTAATTTAAATTCCCACCAACAGTGTAGGAAGGTTCCCCTTTCTCCACATCCTCTCCAACATTTGTTGTTGTTTGTATTTAAGATGTTGGCCATCCTAATGGGTGTAAGGTGATATCTCATTGTGGTTTTAATTTACATTTCTCTGATGATTAGCAATGTGGAGCATTTTTTCATGTGCCTGTTGGCCATCTGAATTTCTTCTTTGGAGAAGTGTCTGTTCATCTCCTCTGCCTATTTTTTAATTGGTTTATTTGCTTTTTGTTTGTTGAGGTGTGTGAGCTCTTTATATAATTTGGATTTCAACCCCTTATAGGATATGTCATTTATGAATATATTCCCTCATATTGTAGGATGTGCTTTTGTTCTACTGATGGTGTCTTTTGCTGTACAAAATATTTTAGTTTGATGTAGTCCCACTTGTTCATTTTTGCTTTTGTTTCCCTTGCCCAAAGGGATATTTTCATGAAGAAGTTCTCATGTTTATGTCCAAGAGTTTTTTGCCTATATTTTTTCTAAGTTTTGTGGTTTCATGACTTATATTCAGGTCTTTTATCCAATTTCAGTTTACTTTTGTGTGTGGGGATAGACAATAATCCAGTTTCATTCTCCTACAAGTATCTGTCCAGTTTTTCCAACACCAGCTGTTGAAGAGCCTGTCATTTCCCCCATTGTATATCCATGGCTTCTTTATCATATATTAATCGACCATATATGCTTGAGTTCATATCTGGGCTCTCCATTCTGTTCCACTCATCTATGGGTCTCTTCTTGTGCCAGTACCAAATTGTGTTGATTACTGTGACTTTGTAGTAGAGCTAGAACTCAGGGAGTGTAATTCCCCCTGTTTTATTCTTCCTTCTCAGGATTGCTTTGGCTATTTGGGGTTTTTTGTCATTCCATATGAATTTTAGAACTATTTTCTCTAGTTCCCTGAAGAATGCCATTGGTATTTTGGTGGGGATTACATTGAATCTGCAGATAGCTTTAGGCAGGATGGCCATTTTGATGATATTAATTCTTCCTAGCCAATAGTGTGCCATGAATTTCCATTTATTAGTGTCCTCTATAATTCTTCTTAGGAGTGCCTTGTAGTTTTCAGGGTATAGGTCTTTCACTTCCTTGGTTAAGTTTGTTCCTAGATATTTTATTCTTCTTGATGCAATTCTGAATGGAATTATTTTCTTGATTTCTCTTACTGCTACTTCATAATGAGTGTATAGGAATGCAATATATTTCTCTGTATTAATTTTATTTATTTTAATTATTTTATTTATTTTTATGTCATTTATGTACAATTACTTGAACAACATTATGGTTACTACACTCCCAATATTATCAAGTGCCCCCCACATAACCCATTACAGTCACTGTCCATCAGGGTAGTAAGATGCTATAGGATCATTACCTGATTTCTCTGTATACTGCCTTTCCTCTGTATACTGTCCAACCCTGCTACATTATGTGTGCCAATTGTAATGCCCCTTTTACCCCTTATCCCTCCCTTGCAGCCCAGCCTCCCCAGTCGCTTTCCCTTTAGTAACTGTTAGTCCATTCTTGGGTTCTGTGAATCTTCTGCTGTTTTGTTCCTTCAGTTTTTGCTTTAATCTTACACTCTACAGATGAGTGAAATCATTTGATACTTGTCTTTCTCCACCCAGCTTATTTCACTGAGCATAATACCCTCTAGATCCATCCATATTGTTGCAAATAGTAGGATTTGTTTTCTTCTTATGGCTGAATAATACTCCATTGTGGATATGTACCATATCTTCTTTATCCATTCATCTACTGATGGACACTCAAGTGGCTTCCATTTCTTGGCTATTTTAAAGAGTGCTGTGATAAACAAAGGAGTGCAAATGTCTTTTTCAAGCTGGGCTCCTGCATTCTTAGGGTAAATTCCTAGGAGTGGAATTCCTGGGTCAAATAGTATTTCTATTTTTAGTTTTTTGAGGAATCCTCCATACTGCTTTCCATAATGGTTGAACTAGTTTACATTCCCATCAGCAGTGTAGGAGGGTTCCTCTTTCTCCACATCCTCACCAACATTTGTTGTTGTTTGTCTTCTGGATATTGGTCATACTATCTGGTGTGAAGTGATACCTCGTTGTGGTTTTAATTTGCATTTCTCTGATGATTATGATGTGAAGCATCCTTCATGTGTCTGTTGGCCATCTGATTTTCTTCTTTGGAGAAGTGTCTGTTCAGTTCCTCTGCCCATTTTTTTAAATTGGCTTATTTGCTTTGTTTGTTGAGCTGTGTGAGCTCTTTATATAATTTGCATGTCAACCCCTTATCAGATATGTCATTTATGAATATATTCTCTCACACTGTAGGATGTCTTTTTGTTCCACTAATGGTGTTTGCTGTACAGAAGCTTTTTAGTTTGATATAGTCCCACTTGTTAATTTTTTATTTTGTTTCCCTTGCCTGGGGAGATATGATCCTGAAGAAGTTGCACGCATTTATATACAAGAGTTTTATGCCTTTACTTTTTTCTAAGAGTTTTATGGTTTCATGACTTCCATCCAGGTCTCTGATCCATTTTGAGTTTACTTTTGTGTATGAGTATGGGGTTGCACAGTAATCCAGTTTCAATCTCTTACATGTAGCTGTCCAGTTTTGCCAACACCAGCTGTTGAAGAGGCTGTCATTTCCCCATTGTATATCCATGGCTCCTTTGTCATAGATTAATGCTTGGTTTTATATCTGAGCTCTCTATTATGTTCCACTCATCTATGGGTCTGTTCTTTTGCCAGCACCAAATTCTCTTGATTACTATGGCTTTGTAGTAGACCTTGATGTCAGGGAGCATAATTTCCCCCACTTTATTCTTCCTTCTCAGGATTGCTTTCATGATTTGGGATATTTTGTGGTTCCATATAAATTTTAGAACTATTTGCTCTAGTTCATTGAAGAATGCTATTGGTATTTTGATTGGGATTGCATTGAATCTGTAGATTTCTTTACGCAGGATGGCCATTTTGACAATTTTAATTCATCCTCGCCAAGAGCATGGGATGCATTTCTATTTATTAGAGTCCTCTTTAATTCCTCTTAAGACTGTCTTGTAGTTTTCAGTTTATAGATCTTTCACTTCCTTGGTTAGGTTTATTCCTAGGTATTTTATTCTTTTTGATGCAATTTTGAATGGAATTGTTTTCCTGATTTCCCTTTCTGCTAGTTCATTATTAGTGTATAAAAATGCAACACATTTTGTATACTAATTTTTTATTCTGCAACTTTGATGAATTCACATATTAGATCTAGTAGTTTTGGAGTGGATTCTTTAGGGTTTTTTATGTATAATATCATGTCATCTGCAAGCAGGGACAGTTTGACGTCCTCCTTGCCAATCTGGATGCCTTTTATTTCTTTCTTTTGTCTGATTGCTGAAGCTAGGAAATATATTGAATAAAAGTGGGGAGAGTGGGCATCCTTGTTTTTTTTCTGATATTAAAGGAAAAGCTTTCAGCTTCTCACTGTTAACATATAAGGTTGGCTGTGGTTTTGTCATATATGGCCTTTATTATGTTGTGGTACTTGCCCTCTATACCCATTTTGTGGAGAGTTCTTATCAATAATGGATGATGGATTTTGTCAAAAGCTTTTTTAGCATCTATGTAGATGATCATGTGGTGTTTGTACTTCTTTTCTTTAATGTAGTGGATGATGTTATTGGATTTTTGAATGTTGTACCATCCTTGCATTCCTGGGATGAATCCCACTTGATCATGATGGATGATCATTTTGATGTGTTTTTGAGTTACATTTGTTAATATTTTGTTGAATTTTTCTGCATCTATATTCATCAGGGATATTGTTCTGTAATTTTCTTTTTTTGTCAGGTCATTCCCTGGTCTTGGTATTAGAGTGATGCTGGCCTCATAGAATGAGTTTGGGAGTATTCCCTCCTCTTCTACTTTCTGGAAAACTTTTAGGAGGATGGGTATTAGGTCTTCACTAAGTGTTTGATAAAATTCAGCAGTGAAAGCATCTGGTCCAGGCATTTTGGTAACCACAAATTGAAAGCCTGTAATGGCAAAAAATAGATACCTATCAATAAACACCCTAAAGGTAAATTTTGTGAATGCACCAATCAAAAGACATAGATTAACTGAATGGTTAAAAACAAGACCCATCAATATGCTGCCTTCAAAAGACTCACTTCAAACCCAAAGACATACACAGACTGAAAGTAAAGGGATGGAAAAAGATGTTTTATGCAAATCATAGGGGGAAAAAGCAGGAATTGCAGTACTTGTGTCAGACAAAGTAGACTTCAAAACAAACAAAGTAAGAAGAGACAAAGAAGGACATTACATAATGATAAAGGGGTCAGTCAAACAAGAGGATATGACCATTATAAATACCTATGCACCCAACACAGGATCACCTACATATGTGAAATAAATACTAAGAGAATTAAAGGGGAAAATAGAATGCAATGCACTTTTTTGGGAGAATCCAACACACCACTTACTCCAAAGGACATATCAAAAAGACAGAAAATAAATAAAGAGACAGGTACTGAACAATGTATTAAAAGAGATGGACCTAGTGTATATCTACAAAACACTTCATCCAAAAGCAACAGGATTCACATTGTTCTCAAGAGCACATGGAACATTTTCAAGAATAGATCATATGACAGGTCACAAAAAGAAGCTCAGTAAATTCAAAAAGATTAAGATTGTACCAACCAGCTTCTCAGATCACAAAGGTATGAAACAAGAAATAAATTACTTAAAGAAAATGAAAAAGTCCAAAAACACATGGAGGTTTAATAACATGCTCATAAATAATCAATGGATCAATGACCAAATAAAAATGGTAATTGTGATCCAGGAATATACACAGACTAATGACTGTAATAATTCAACACCACAAAATCTGTGGGAAGCAGAGAAGGCAGTGCTTAGAGGGAAATATATGGCAATATAGGCCTACCTCAGGGAAGAAGAACAATCCCAAAAGAACAGTCTAAACTCACAATTAATGAAACTAGAAAAGGAAGAAAATGAGGCCAGAAGTCAGTAGAAGGAGGGACTTAATAAAGATTAAAGCAGAACTAAATAACATTAAAAAGAATAAAACAATGGAAAGAATCAATGAAAGCAAGAGCTGGTTCTTCAAGAAAATAAACAAAATAGATAAACCCCTAGCCAAACTTATCAAGAAAAAAGGAGAGTCTACATACATAAACAGAATCAGAGATGAGAAAGGAAAAACCATTATGGACACCACAGACATACAAAGAATTATGAGAGAATACTATAAAAAATTATATGGTAACAAACTGGATAACCTAGAAGAAATGGACAAATTTCTAGAAAAATGCAACCTTCCAAGGGTGACCCAGAAAGGAACAGAAAATCTGAAAAGACTAATTACCACCAAAGAAATTGAAGTGGTAATAAAAAATCTACCTAAGAACAAAACTCCTAGACCGGATGGCTTCACAGCTGAATTTTATCAAACATTTAGTGAAGACCTAATACCCATCCTCCTTAAATTTTTCCAAAAAGTAGAAGAGGGGGGATACTCCCAAACTCATTCTATGAGACCAACATCCCTCTAATACCAAAACCAGGGAAAGACCTCACACAAAAAATAAAATTACAGACCAATATTCCTGATGAGCATAGATACAAAAATATTCAACAAATTATTAGCAAACTGAATTGAAAAGACATCAAAAAGATCATCCATCATGACCAAGTGGGATTCATCCCAGGGATGCAAGGATGGTACAACATTCCAAAATCCATCAACATCATCCACTACATCAACAAAAAGGACCAAAAGCACATGATCACCTCCATAGATGCTGAAAAAGCACTTGACAAAATTCAACATTCATTCATTGTAAAAACTCTTGACAAAAATGACAAAAGGGTAAGTACCTCAACATAATAAAGGCCATATATGACAAACCCACACCCAATATTATACTTAACAGTGAGAAGCTGAAAGCTTTTCCTTTAAGATTGGAAACAAGACAAGGATGCCCACTCTCCCCACTTTTATTCAACATAGTTTGGGAGGTCTTAGTCATGGCAATCAGACACAAAGAAATAAAAAGCATCTAGATTGGCAAGGAAGAAGTCAAACTTTCCCTGAATTCAGCAAAGTTGCAGGATATAAAATTAATACACAGAAAAATGTTGCATTCTTATACACCAATGATGAACTAGCAAAAAGAGAAATCAGGAAAACAATTCCATTCACAATTGCATCAAAAGGAATAAAATACTTTGGAATAAACCTAACCAAGGAAGTGAAAGACCTATACTATGAAAACTACAAGACACTCATGAGAGAACTTAAGATACCAATAAACGGAAACACATCCCATGCTCATGGATAGGAAGAATTAATATCATCAAAATGGGTGTCATGCCTAAAGCAATCTATGGATTCAATACAATCCCTATCAAAATACCAACAGCATTCTTCAATGAACAAGAGCAAATAGTTCTAAAATTCATATGGAATCACAAAAGACCCTGAGAAGGAATAATAAAGCAGAGGGAGTTACACTCCCTGACTTCAAGCTCTACTACAAAGCCACAGTAATCAAGGCAATTTGGCACTGGTCCAAGAACAGACCCATAGACCAATGGAACAGACTAGAGAGCCCAGATATTAACCCTAGCATATATGGTCAATTTATATATGATAAAGTAACCATGGATATATAATTGGGTAATGGCAACCTCTTCAACTGCTGGTGTTGGCAAAACTGGACAGACACATGCAAGAGAGTGAGATGGGATTATTGTTTAATCCCATACACAAAAATAAACTCAAAATGGATCAAAATGTAATTCATAAGCCAAAAACCTCTTAGATAAAAACATAGGCAAAAATCTCTTGTACATAAACATGTGCAACTTCCCCAGGCAAGGGAAACAAGAGCAAAAATAAAGAAGTGGGACTACATCAAACTATAGTTTCTGTACAGCAAAGGACACCATCAGTGGAACAAAAAAGATATCCTACAGTATGAGATAATATATTCATAAATGATATATCCGATTTAGAGGTTGATATCCAAATTATATAAAAAGCTCATGTACCTCAACAAACAGAAAGTAAATAATCTAATTAAAAAATGATTAGTGGAGTTGAACAGGCACTTCTCAAAAGAAGAAATTCAGATGGCCAACAGCCACATGAAGAGATGCTCAACATCACTAATCATCAGAGAAATGCACATTAAAACCACAATGAGATTTCACCTCACACCAGTTAGGATGGCCAACATACAAAAGACAAACAACAACAAATGTTGGCTAGGATGTGGAGAAAGGCGAACCCTACTACACTGTTCGTGGGAATGTAAATTAGCTCAACCATTGTGGAAAGCAGTATGGGGGTTCCTCAAAAACAAAAAATATAAATACCATTTGACCCAGGGATTCCCCTCAGGAATTACCCTAAGAATTCAGCAGCCCAGTTTGAAAAAGACAAATCCACCCCCATTTTTATCACAGCACTGTTTAAAATAGCCAAGAAATGGAAACAACCTAAGTGTCCATCAGTAGATGAATAAAGAAGATGTTGTACACATCCACAATGGAGTATTATTCAGCCATATGAAGAAAACAAGTCCTGCAATTTGCAACAACATGGATGGAGCTAGAGGGTATTATGCTCAGTGAAATAAGCCAGGTGAAGAAAGACAAGTATCAAATGATTTCACTCATCTGTAGAGTGTAAGATCAAAGCAAAAACTGAAGGAACAAAACAACAGAAGACTCATAGAACCCAAGAATGGACTAACATATACCAAAGGATAATGACTGGGAAATTGTATGGGAAGGAAGGGAGAATGGGGGGAAAGGGTTATTATTATGATTACCACACATAATGTAGTGGGTGGGGATACAGGAAAGGCAATACAACACAGAGAAGACATGTAGTGATTCTGTAGCATCTTGCTATGCTGATGGACAGTGACTGTAATGTGGTGTGTGGTGGGGACTTGATAATGGGGGAGTCTAGTAACCATAAGGTTGCTCATATAATTGTACATTAATAATACCAAAATTTTAAAAAATTGAACATAAGCATGAGCAGTTTGTTCCTGGACACATCTCTTCGAGCAAGGGAAACAAAATGAAAATGAGCAAGGGGACTACATCAAACTAAAAGCTTCTTTTCAGAAAGGGACAGCATCAGCAGAACAGAAAGGCAACCTCCAGTATGGGAGAATATATTTGTAAATGATTTATCTGACAAGGAGTTAACATCCAAAATATATGAACTCATACACCTCAAAACCAAAACAATAATCTAGATAAAAAATAGGTGGAAGAATTGAACAGACATTTCTTCAAATAAGAAATACAGATGGCTAACAGCCACCTGGAAACACGCTTGACATCTCGGATCATCAGGGAAATGCAAATTAAAAGCACAATGAGATATAACTTCACACCAGTTAGAATGGCCACTATCTGAAAGACAAGTGTTGGCAAGAATGTGTATAAAAGGAAACCCTCCTGCTCTTTCTGGGAATGACAATTGGTTCAGCCACTGTGGAAAGCAGTATGGAAATTCTTCAAAAAAGTAAAAATAGAAATATGTATAATGCAGTAATTCCACTTCTAGGAATTTTCCCCAAGAAAATAAAGTCTCATTTGAAAAGATATATGCATCCCTATGTTTATTGTCACATTATTTATAATAGCCAAGATATGGAAGCAACCCAAGTGCCCATCAATAGATAAATGGTTAAAGATGTGGTCTTCATACACAATGGATTATTCTTCAACCATAAAAAAGAAGTCCTATTATTTGCAGCAATATGGATGGACCTACGGGCTATTATGGTAAGTGAAATAAGCCAGGCAGAAAAGACAAATACTATGATTTCACTTATTTGTTGAGTATGAAAACAAAACATTAAATGAACAAAATAGCAGTAGACTCATAGACCCTGAGAAATGAGTGGTGATTGCCATGGGGGAGAGATTGGAGTCAGTGGGTGGGGAGGGTGTGAGTGGTAAAAGGGCCCAAAATTTCTGTCATTGTGGGTCACAGGATGATACTACAGCTTGGAGAATGTAGACAATGATTCTGTAACAACTTCCTATAGCATAGTAACTATACTAGTGAAGTAAGGATTTAACTGTTAACACTGTTCAGTACACTAGAAACCAATTTAAGATTGTTTATCAATAATTCTTTAATAAAAGAGCCTCTCCTGAAAATTACTGACCATTTATGTAGTAGTATATTCCTTTTTTTTTTAACAACTGTCTTGCCAGTGGGTTTCAGCCCCGGGCAAGTTCACTATGGATTCAATGTAACCAAAGAAATTGACAGCAGAACATTCTTTGGAGTAAAAGGGTTTATTACCCAGCTTGTTTGGTGGTAGGTCAAGGACTAACATCTCTGCCTCCACACAGAGCACTGGACCGAGCTCTCTATATAGCACAATAATGGCTTATTGCCTTAAGGTGTGGAAGCTTTAGCCTAGCTTACATCATCAGGTGGTTTAAGTTTAGTGAGTATCCTAGCCATAGGAACCCCAACTTCCCCACAAAAACTAATGACAGAATATCAATGTCTTTACCCAGCCAAACCCTGAACAAAGAGATATTTTGTAAAAATAAGCCTTTGTAAAGTAGTGTTGCTCCAGGGAGAAGAAATCCTGTGGCACAATACCTTTGAAATTGAAATCAGTCAAAGGGAGAAATAAAGTTTAAAATGTTTATTTCTTACACGCAGTCTTCTTGCATCTCTTGCTCTCCTGCTGTAGCAGAAGTGAATGAAAAATACTCCTCCCAAACCTCTCATGTCCACATAAGTCCTCTCTCATCCATGTAATTACCCATTGATATGGAGATGGACTACTTCTCTCCACCTGTTGAAACACCTGTTGATATGGAGAAGTAGTAAAGCCAGGTGAGAGATTCCAGAAATACTGCAATTTTAGCCACAGGCCACCCCTCCAGAAATCTACTCATTCCCCATCTTCTGCAATAGCCCCAGGGTGAGAAAACTGGCTCATTGTAATCAACTAATGACATACAATAGCAACAGCAATAAAATCATGATAATTCTCAAGCCAGAGGATTCAGCTAGGTTCAAAGTCCTGTGCCGATTACATTCACCCATTCCACAGGCAGGCAATAGCTGAAGAGGTAGAGGGATCAGAGCAATCATCACGTGGCAGCTGCAGCCAGGGGGTGCATCCAGGCCACAAGAACTGTAGAATAAAATAACTTTAAGGGCAATAAAATACATGTTTTAATGGCACCAGCATAGGCAAATCCTGTCCATCAGGTAGGATACATGCAAAAGAGTGGTCCTGTGATAGGACAGTGGCAGGAATGGGATCTCATCCTGGCCTAGTATACCAGACTTTCACCCCCATCCCTGTGGAAGTTACAGATGGGTCAATATACAGGGCTATAGGAGGTACAAGCACTGGTCATAAAGATAAAACAGGGCTTAAGGCTTCTTTTCAGGGCTTCTCATTCAAACACCACAGCACTGTCCATAAACGAATTGACCAGCTCTGTAGACTATTCGTATCTGACTTCAGGCCAGATTTAATAAATCATTGTACCTCTCTATATCATTCCTGCCCTGGTATGGTTATATGGTACATGAAACTTCCACTTTATTCATAATTGCTGAACCCATTCTGTAATGCATGTCCAGTAAAGTGGGTGTCTTGATCGCTTTCAATCACCTATGGTTGAGTATATGCTGCAAAGAGACACTCTACACCCTTCTTGGTGGTTTGCTGATCTGCACAACATGCAAGAAAAACAACCAATAGTCCAGTAGCCGTGTCCACACAAGTCATGGCATACTGATATCCTTCTGATATGGGCAGAGGCCCCATATAGTCTATCTGCCTTGTGCTGTGAGCTAGATGTTCACAAGGAGTATTGGCCCTTTTACTATTGTCTCATCTTTCTATGGGACTCAGTGTAAGTCCCTCTTAGGGTGCACAAGGCACTCCTGAGCTCTCCTGAATTCTTCAAAGGTCAAAGGCAAACCCCACCAACAGGCTACAGCCCATGTTGTCTTTTTCCCCACATGCAACAAATGCTGGTGTAGCCATTGGGCCACATCAGAGGCAGGCTTTCCTTCTAGCCAGCGCACCTAGGCGAGTGTGTCTGCTTCTTCATTCCCTGGGGATGCAATAGGCACATGGCCAGTCACATGATATGTGGTAACTGTCAGTCTCTCCAGAGGCCCATAGGTCTTGCCATAACTCTTGCCCACAGAAGGGCCAGTGACCAACCATCCAGTTAGCATAGTACAATTTCAGTAGCCACAGGGTCAAGCCCCAATAGATGGCCAAGCTGTCAGTGGCTACAGGGGAAGGCTACTGAGTGATCATGTCATGAACCATGCTACCTGCAACTCAGCCCATTGACTGCTCATCCCCCCCTCTATCCTCCATCCATATTATCTCAGTCTTAGGATGGAAACCACAGCCCTCCACTTTGGGGGCTGGCACCACTGGAGCCTTCTGCATACTAAGCACCTTCAGGTGTAGGGGATTTTCCCTCCTGATAAGGACTCTCAGCTACCAATGGCTCAAAACAAGTTCTTCTTGCTTTCCACTGGTATACATCACTGGCCCCAGTAAGTGTTGGAGTTCTTCACTTAAGGGGCTATTGGAGAGGGTGCTACACTGTTGTAAGTATGTGCCCCATATGGCCAGTATAGATTATCTCTGCCATGCCACTCCATGGCCTTTGGGTCCAGACTCACACCCACCCCACAATGGGATAGATGATTATTACCTTGGTTAGAGCTGTTCTGGTGATGGGTTCCATAGCCAGCATAAGGAGGTACACGGCAGCCAGTTGCTTCTCTGTCAAGGTGTACCAGACCTCTGCTCCTTTCCATAGTTGTGACCAGGATCTAATAGGTTGGCATGTCCATTCAAACTGCTGCCAAAGGCCCTATACATAGCCATCTTTGGTTAAGTGAACATCTAGCTCACAGGACCTTGATGAGTCCATTAAACTCAATGCCTGTATGGCCTTGAATGCTCATTTAGCAGCAGTAAAAGCAGCTTCACGTCTCATCTCAGTCCCACCTGATGCCCTTTCATACCAACTGGTATAAGGGCTTCAGAAATTGTGCCAAGAGTGGGGTAAACACTCTCCAGTAGCCCAAAAGACTCAAAAACCCTTGTAAGACTATCACAGTCGTAGGGGTGGGGAAAGCCTGGACATTGTCTGTGACTGCTTCAGGAATAATTTTAGTTTCACTTGACCAGACAACCTCCAAGAATTTTACAGACAAACCAGGTCCCTGAACCTTGGTGCTATTCACAGCCCATCCTTTCTCCTGTAGACATTGCAGCAGTCTAGGATCTCCCCCTTCTAAATCTGAAAGAGAATAAAATGTGAGTATAATATCATCAGTGAAGTGATGCAACTGCACCATTTGTAGTTTCTTCCATGTGGCCAATTCTTGGGCTACAAGTCCATGACAAATGGCAAGACTAGGGCAATATCCAGTGGAAGAACATTTAATGTCCACTGCCAGCCTTCCCACATGAAGGCAAGCTGTTCTTGACTTTCCTGTGCTGTCAATAGATAAGAAAGCATTATCAAGGTCTACAACATAATGATGCATCTTGAGTTCATGACTGAGTATATTCATAAGGGCTGCTATAGAGGGGACAGCAGCATGCAAAGGCGATCTGACTTTATTCAATTCCCCATAGTCCAAGGTTATGCAACAGGAGCCATCTTGCTTTTTCACTGGCCACACTGGAGAATTAAAAGGACTATGAGTGGGCTTTATGATTCCCACCTTCTCCAACTCCTGTAGAGCTTCTCCAAATTCCTTGTGCCCCACAGGCAATTTATACTGCTCAGTATTTGTCACTTGCTAAGGTACAGGCAGAGCTACAGGTGAGTGCTTAGCATATCTCCTCAGAACTGCCTTTACCATACATACCCTCAGTCTGAACTCACCTGCAGTGGTCTGTAATCACAGGCCCTGCAGGATATCTACCCTCAAAATATATTCAGGGATGGGAAAAGTATACACAGTATACTCCTTTGGAGGTAAATGCCCTAACTACAATGGGATTTGGGCTTTCTTCACTCTAATTGCTTACTCCCATAGCCATCTATCAAAGCAGGGGTTCCAGGAAAATGCTCAGGGTTGCTATAAATCAGAGAACACTCAGCTCTGGTGTCCACCAGCTCCAGGACGCATTGTACATTTACAGGGGACCAATAAATTGCTAATTCTAAATGTGGTCTCCAGGCCCCATCATTTCCCCTAAGGTGGGGACATTGACATCCCCACTCAAACTGCAGTCCCCCATTATCCTCCTGTGGGGGTTAGGGCTCAGGCAAATCCTGAGTACTGTCCCCCAGGAAGTTTTGCATGGACATAGGCTAGGCATAAGGCCTTGACTCTGATTTCTGCATCTTGAACCTCAGTAGCTGGAACTGCTGCTCTGGCTTTAATTGGTGCCACAATTCTAACAAGATCCTATTGGGCTGCCCATCAAGTTTTCTTTCACTACCCCAGCCTTTATCAAATCAACCCACATCTGGGTCCTCGAGACCTTCATGAGACCTTCACCTGCACCTCTCCCTTCAGTTGTAGCTCATGAGGGGTTGTCATTTGCTACTTCCTTCCATGTCTTTATTGTTTCAACCTCCCCCAGATCTGCTAATGTGTGAGTAGCCTCACTTATGGGTTGCCCTATATGGGGGGCAAGAGTAGTCACTAGGGGCCCAAAGAGAGATGTGGGAACTGTATGCAGCACCAGATTTCTCATTCTTATGGTCAACAACTCCTCATCAGGGCCCTGGGGGTCCATATTATAGATGATATTTTTCATGCCCAATTCCCACAAAACCTGTTGGGGCTCTACATACTTTTCCCAACTAGTGGGTAAGTATAGTAAATCACCCTGATTAGGTCAAACTACCCAGATGGCAGCCAATCCAGAAATGTATGATTCCCTGAGGCATGACAGGCACTTTGAAACTGCTGCGAGAGAAAGGTGAGTCATCAGGAAAGCCAGTCTGTTGCTCTTCAGCAACAAGAAGGCGGGGGGGACAAGCAGGACTAGCCTGTTATCCCCAGGGCTGAGTGAGAGGACAAGTGTCAGCGGCTTTGACACCCTCCCCTGAGATCCAGGGAAAAACAAAACCACACCAAGCTGGGAGATGTTTCAGCCTCAGGGGCACAGCAAAACTCAGCTTTATTCCATCAGAGGCTTAGTTATATAGGGGAAGATAAGGAAGTAACAGAAACCAATGGAAATTGATTATCTCATCTGTCACTAGGGTCTTCAGGCAGGTTTCGGGTTAGGTGGGGAGGCAGAGTTAGGGCCAAGAGCGCACGCGCAGGAAGCTAGTTAGGCCACGAACGCGGAAGTAACGAGGGAGGATGGAAACCTCCAGTCTGCGGCAATCACAGGACTAAAAGAGGCAAAAGGTCCCAACAATTCCCCCTTTTTGTTTTATAAATGCTCTGGGATGTCCCAGCAGGCAAGGCCCCTGTCTTAGGTTGTCCCCCTCTGGGATCTTACCCATCACTGGGTACCTTGCAGCTCTTCAGTTGTCCCAAGCTTACTCATCCTCCATGGCCTGTCTTAGGTTTTCTCTACCTTGGAGATCTTACCCGTCACGGGCGTGCGGGGAGATAGTTAGGGGGAATTAATGGACACGGCTTCATCATAAGATTCACAGCGATCGTAAGGGTCACTGGCTTCTGTGGCAACTCTTTGGTAATGTATCTGCATGCACATCAACTGAATTGATTCAATTCTTTTTTGGACAAACTGGATAATCTTGTTAATAATGCAGGGCCCAAAAGTGAAAAGTAGGAGCAAAAGGATAGGACCAAGGAAGGGCAGAATAAAGGGCAACCACCTATGTAACCCAGTCCAAAGAAAATTGGCATGTAATTCTTTTTGGTGTCTCTCGAGGTCTTCTTGAAGTTGCTTGACCTTATTTTGGACTATGCCAGAGCGGTTCGCATAAAAGCAGCACTCTTCCTGTAAAAAGAGACATAAGCCTCCCTTTTCAGCTGTGAGGAGATCAAGCCCCCTATGGTTCTGTAGGACTACTGTCACAAGGGAATCCAATTGTGCTTGGAGGTCAAGAATTGTGCTGGCTACAGCTTGTATGTCATCGATCATCTGTTGAGAAAGGGATTTATAATAATGCAGAGAAGTCCCCAATCCTGCTGCCCCAGTGGCAGCTCCAGTGGCCACCTCAAAACCTATAAGCAGGGGGATAACTTGGATGGCCCTTTTTGATCTACCTCCAATGTGGTCTAAAGCAGGAATAGGGAGGCTCTGATTATTAGGGACCACTCCAATGTCAGGGAAAATTACAGCTGGAGCACAAAGCCCCATCCAGTCTGCCGGGAGAAAGCCAAATGCGTCTTCCCCACAAATGAAGACTGTTCCATTAGGGGGACAGAGAAAGATTATTCACAGTAATATTTTGTTGATGAAAGGAATAGTGGATTCAGCCCACATCTGTCTCACTAGTATTATCAGAACTGGGGTCAGCTTTGAAGCATGTGCCTTTAGGGGAAACAGGGTCTAGATAGACTCTAGAACTTGGGAGTAACAGCTGGCACTGGGGCTCGGCCTGTGACAGGTTAACAAGAAGAGCATTGGCTTGTAATGTTCCCGGCCTCAAGCATAGCCAGAAATCCTTAGCTAAATCAGGATTGGTTCTATTGAGTAAGGTAAAAGCAGCCTCTTTGATTGATTGTGTCTCAGGATCAAGAAGCAATTCTCCCCTGATCTCCGGAGGCTAAGAGGGTGGTAAATTGGGAGATTTTGCTCTTCAATCAGCCTGTCTACCAGTTTTTAATTTTGGTACTATGGAGCCTGATCTTGGACTCTGCCCCCATCAGAGGCACCTATAGGGGCAAATTTATTCCAGCAGACATTCTCTCCCCTATTCCCTTGTTTGACCGGGATCTCCAAATCCTGTCTTAGCTAATGGGAGATTCATCGCTATTAACAGGAAGACCAGCATCATTGGGTTCATTGTGGACTCTGAAAGAGAGAGAGAAGAGAGATATCCTCAGGAGGCGAGGGGCCTTCTGGGTCATCATTGACATCAGTGAACTCCCCCTCCATAGGGGGGTAATACTTGAGATCTCTTGGGAGGACCCAGATCGGCCTTTTTTTCATTGGTCGGAAAGACACAGCCAAATCCCCTTCCAGCTATAATGAGGGAGTCTGGGCCCCTCCATTCTCCAGTAAGGGGGTCCTTTCATCAGGCTCTAATCGCCCGATAAGTAACAGTTGTTGTCCAGTGCTTTTGAAAAGGCAAGAAGTGTTCACCTTTGGAAAAATTTAAAATATTCCAAGTAAATTATGCCATCTTTAGTTGATCATGGGGGGAAGGGTTCCCTCTTTTTGTTTTATTAATTGACCTTTGAGGATATGATTGTGTTTTTTTACGATTGCTTGTCCTTTAGGAATATAAGGAATTCCAGTGGTATGAGAAGTTTGCCATTTACTCAAGAATTCAGTAAAAGATCTACTGATAAAGCAGGGACCATTATAGGTTTTGATTTGGTCTGGCAAGCCAAGGACAGCAAAGCACTGGAGAAAATGGCTTATGGCATGTTTAGATTCTTCTCCCATATGGGCTGTAGCCCAACAAGCATGGGAGAAGGCATCAACTGTTAGAAATATGTATTTAAGCTTCCCAAAAGGGGCAAAATGTGTGACATCAGTCTGCCAAAGGTTATTGGGCCTCAGGCCTCGAGGGTTCACTCCACCCTTTTGAAGCAGAGGAACTTGTAGAAAAGGCTAGCATGACTTACGTGTCCTAATGATCTATTATAAGTCTCTGATGGGGACCTGAGGGAACCGATGGTGTAGTCCCCTCCAATTAGCATGTGTAAGTTGATGAAAAGAGGTGGCTTCCTGTACTGTGTAGGCTGAAGCTAGTCAGTCTGCAAGAGCATTGCCCCTTGACAAAAAGCTTGGCAAGTCCTGATGTCCTCTTAAATGTACAAAAAGGGGAATGAGTCTTTGTTTTAACAAATGGCGGGCTTGAATCATAAAAGGAGTGATGGGATTACTGTCAAGTCTGATGTGAGCGTCCACAAGATTGGGCAGTAGATTGACAACGTAAAGGCTATCAGAAAACAGATTAAGAGGGCTTTGGATCTCAGACAGAGCTAAAACAACAGCATAAAGCTCTTTAAACTGGGCGGGGCCCTGTACCTCATGAAAGAGGGTTATGGCCGAAGGGCATTCACTTGTGCCCAGGGGAAACATTACCACAGAGGCTCCCCACTTACCCCTGTCAGTAAAAACAGAGGGGAAAGAGGGGTCTGCCTCAGAGAGGAACATTTTAGGCAGCTGCCAAGCCAACTGGCTAAAAGAACTCATCCACTTATAGGGACCATAGTGACAGTCCACTATCCCTGGAAAGCTTTCCATGGCCATTGCCAATCTGGAATTATTTCTCTGTAGCCATGAGAAATCATTGACCCGAAAAGGGATGATCAAGAGTGGGGTTCACACCCAAAAAGACGAACAGAAAGATCTCATCCCTTGACAATGCAGTCAGCCATTTGATCCACTATAGGGTACACTTGGGGTGCCCCTCCCACAGATAGATGTATCCAATGTAGGGGATCCCCCTTCTGCACCAAAAGGGCAGTGAGGAGGGTCTCTCCTGCCATATTATAGAGGACCAGTGGCAAGTTTGGATCATATTTTTTTAAGGCAGCATTATCAATGGCATGTTGAAATTTTGTTAATGTATCTCTATGTATAGGGTTTAAAGTCACTGTTGAAGCTAGATCAAAGCCTTTTAATAGGTCAAAAAGAGGGATAAGATAAGCTTAGCTAATGGGAATCCAGGGCCTCATCCAATTGATTTCTCCCAGCAATTTCTGGAGCTCTGGTAGCGTATATGCGTCCTGAATATATAACTGGGGCTTAACAGGGGAGACAACATCTAATATCAAAGTAGTCCCCAAAATTTCAAAAGGAGCTATCTGTTGAACTTTATCTGGGGCAGTTTTAAAGTTGTAGTTTTTGAGCAGGGAAAGGCACCTTTTAAAGAGGTCGTCTAATTTGTGGGAACAAGTGGCCCCCAAGATAATACCATCCATATATATGTAAAAGAGTATGTCAGATTCCTCTCAGTTTGTTGCTGGCATTCCTCTTTATACAAAGCACACCACTTAATATAAAGGGGACCAGGGAGAACCGCCCAGGAAAGAGCCCTCCAATCTGCAGCGGTGCACACATGGTGAGCAAGTCCCTGGAGGATGGTCTCAGTCCAAGGAGCATTGGGGCCATCATCAAGAACGGCCTTCTTTAATTCCTTAAGGTCACCTGGCTCCCAAGGGTACCAGGGGGCAGGACAGTTACTTCCGAGGTTAACATTGACCGGAAATAGCTGACATGGCCCTGGGTTAGGTTGTGGGTGGAACAATGGATTCTCTTGGGGTTGGCAGCCAATGGGAGAGCATGAGTCCTTATATGGGAAAGGAGCTGGAACCTCTGCCCTTTGGCAGCCAATAGGAGAGCATGAATCCTTATGTGGGAGAGGAGCTGAAACCCCTGCTTGTTGATATGGAGGAGGGGGGGCTGATGATGATTTGAAAGGGTTAGAAGAGGAACTAGTACCAGGAAGTGGTACATACAAAGGAGCCGTGGAATTGGGAGGCCAGGGGGCAGCATCAAAAGGGTCAAGGGCGCCATTGCCACGATTCTCATCCAGCTCTTTATGGCTTTCTTGTCCTGCCAGCGTGGACTCATCCTGAGGAAGGGGATCAGAATCTCCCTGGGAAGGGGTTCCTGACCCAGTGGTTTCCCTGTCTATTAAGTTATTGGCACCTGGCTTCGATGGCCGAGGAGGGAAGCAACTCTTAAGGGCTGCTAAAATGGGGAAGGTCCCCAGAGGGGGGATATCACCCCGATTAACTTGGGCTTTGCATATGAGTTGCTCCACCCTGTCCCAAGTTTCCCAGTCAAACAAATTACTTGCAGGCAGCCATGGGGCGACCTTAACTAGGGTCTCCCAGGTTTTGATAGCTTGACTTTCAGAGAGCTCTAGGCCTCTACTGCGGAGGAGGACCCTCAGGGATTCAAGAGAGGTACCAGGCTTGGAAGAAGAATGTCCCATGTTTTATGGGATTACACTTACCCGTAGTCCGATTAGCTCATCAGCGAAGTTCCTCGTTCCTCACACAGGGCACCATTTGTTGCTCTTCAGCAACAAGAAGGCAGGGGGACAAGCAGGACCAGCCTGTTATCCCCAGGGCTGAGCAAGAGGGCAAGTGTCGGCAGCTTGGACACCCTCCCCTGAGATCCAGGGAAAAACAAAACCACACCAAGCCGGGAGATGGGTCAGCCTCAGAGGCGCAGCAAAACTCCTCTTTATTCCATCAGAGGCTTAGTTATATAGGGGAAGATAAAGAAGTAATAGAAACCAATGGGAATTGGTTATCTCATCTGTCACTAGGGTCTTTAGTCAGGTTTCGGGTTAGGTGGGGAGGCAGAGTTAGGACCAAGAGCGCACGCGCGAGAAGCTAGTTAGGCCACGAACACGGAAGTAACGAGGGAGAATGGAAACCTCCAGTCTGCGGCTGTCACAGGCCTAAAAGAGGCAAAAGGTCCCAACACCAGTCTACTTATTTCAAGAGCTGACATAACAATGTTTCCCCCCACCATATCCCAGAGATGTAAAAGCCATGTAGGCAGAGATTTCAATTGGCTTCTGCCTATACTGGATGCTCATGTCCACAAGCTCATCCTGGGTATAAGGGGCAGAGCATGGAGTGCTCCACAACCTGCGGAGGGTGTGGCTCCTCCCCCTGAGGAGCCTGCCATTGTTTCATTTTTTATTTTAATTACATCAGGGCAGGTCTTTAATACAGGAGAGGGTGGTGCCTCGGGTCCAGCAGATCAGCCCTTGGCTCTGCCTCCTCATCCTCTCCTGCAGCTCCTCCACAGTCTCTGGGGTTGAAGGCACCACTCTTTCCACCCCCTCCCCACAGCCTCCTGCAAGGCAGTCTCTTCTAACACCTCCCTCATCACCACTAAGGAAGCTTCCAGGAGCATGACCCATTTTCTCAATAACTGTCTCTTTTCCTTAAGGGCATCCCCTAGGTCATTTCCCTGTTCCTCCAAGTGATGCTGAAGTGTGTCTCTCTCCTGCTGAAGTCTCTCTCTCTCTCCTCAGTAACCTTCTCAATAACCCTCTTTTTCTCCTCAATAGTCCTCTCTCTCTCCTTGATATTATTTTCCACTATATCAAGGAAAAGAGACCCTATAATGTCAGCTGCTACACAGCCACTCAGGGCCTCTAAGCAGTCTTCTGTCTCACAAAAAGGAATAATTCCACAGCTTCTGGAGTCTCCACCCTTCCCTAGTTCTGGGGAAGGCCCCACCCCTCTAGGAGGTGCTTTATCGTAGACCAGTTCCCCACTAGGGGCTCCTGGGTTAGAAGCCCCACAGACAGGGGGCTCCCAGGTGAAGCTTCACCCTCTGCTGCTGCAGCCACTGGAGCCTCCCCACCATCCATGGGGGGGGGTTCTTGCCATCTCCCCACTGATGCCGGGGTTCTTATTTGTGGAGTCAAAGAATGAACTTAAGCAAACACCCAAGGTAGGAGAGCCAGGGTAGAGGCTTTTATTTAGAAATGAAGTGAGAGGACAGAGCTCCTGGCTTAAGCCAGGAGGACACAAGAGAACCCAGGTGGTGTGTTGCCTAGGTGATTTATAGGCAGTTGAGGATTTGGGGGAACTGATAAAGGGCTTAGGTTGTGGACTTGTAAAAAGTGGTCTTAGGATGTTTATCCTTGAGATATTAAGTCCCTTTTAGCATGCTAAAGTGAATCTCACACATGATTACTGTAAGGTTGAAGGCACTGGGGGGAGGGGCAAGCATGTCAGACACTGATGACGTACCAAAGTCCCTGGCTGCTGCCCCCTCCCAACCTGAAAAATGTGCCTTAGGCTAGCCAATCCCCATGCCGCTGTAAATCCAAGCTCTGCCTCCCCCTTTTCTTCTATAAAAACTCACTGCCTGCCCTGCTGAGTGTGACTTCTCTGGTCTGTGATAGCCAGATGGGGGAATATAACCCAGGAATTGAGCTCAAATAAACTGCCTGGCTCTTTGTTGTCTCTCGTCACCTGCTTATTTTGGCTAGAATTTATCTTACATTTGGTGCCAAAATCCAGGAAAGGAGTGTGAGCGTGGGGCTCTGATCTGCCACCAGCATCCCTGCCCCCTCCTTCCCTGACCTGGGACCTCAGCCTGCTCTCTGCTGAATGGACTATTTTCCATTGAGTACCTCAGTTTCCCCAAGTCTGCTTCCCTTCCTAACTCCATTTCACCTGGTCCGTTAGAAATTGTACATACTTCCAGGTGGGGGCATCTGGGCCCTTGGGCACCCAGCCCACCCTCTGTGGGCATCCAGCCCACCCCTGGCCCTGCAGTCAGTGTGGGAGACATCCCTACCCCAGGCTCCAAGACGTTTGTGGGCATCTGGCCCACCCCTGGCCCTGCGGTGTGGGAGATGTCCCTCACCCAGTCTCCCAGGACGTCTCTGCTTACTTGGCGTGCTTGGGATGCTTGGCCCTCCTCTCAGCGGGATTACTTGAGAAGTGGTGCAGACAGAGGGAACCAGCCCTAGAAAGCAGAGGCTCAGACCCCACTGTGGTGTCTCATTTCTAATTTGGCTACTCTATATTTGTCCCGGGAAGTTCGCAAATGGAAGCTTAGTCTTTCTTTGCTCTGAGGCCGGGCCTCAGTATCCCTTGGACAATCAATCTCACTGGCCCCCTGAGAGAACTTTCCATTTTGGCCCCATTGCCGACTTGATTAATTATTGCCACTGGAGTGGAGAGTAGAGTGAAATCCCATATGTGCAGGCTTTTGAGACTTTGTGCTCCCGCCCAGACCTTTATGTTAAGTGTTCAATGACTCAGGTTCTCCTAACCCTATCTCCAGTTAAAGATTGTCAGCCTCTTACTCTGCCCAGTCCTTCTTCCTATCCAGATCCACCAGAAGACCTCAGTCGCCCACCTCCCTCAGCTCACAATCCACTCCCCCTCTCTCCACCACCATCTTTAAGTCCTTTGTCTTAACATGTGTCGCCACCATCTTAAAGTCCTACATTCTCAACCATGCCGTTGTCCTGCTCTCCTCTTTCAGTGGCTGCACCACCCCCTCCCCCTCTCCTTCTGCCTTCCCCACCCTCTTCCCCCACTGGAACATACTCCTCCCCCCTCTGGTTCCAGAAGCCATGGACAGGAAGCTGAGGAAAGGGAAAGCAATTAGATATCAGTGACTAAAGTCTTTATATCAGTTTGTCTGTCTGTGTATATGTTTTTGTGTAAGAAGTGTTGCTGACTATAGTCGTTGTGTCTCAGTTTGTCTGTTTTTGTGTCTAGGTGTATGGATGAAAAATATTTTCCTACCTCCGGATAGTATTAATGAAAATTGATTTAAAAACAAGTGCTTGTAAAAATTGGGCATTCCAAAACTTCCAGAAAACTGTTAAAAAATGTTAAGCATTAATGCTAATTTTGGTTTGGCTGAGGCAGGCATGTCCTTGTGGTTATCAGCTACCTAAGTTTACCTAAGGTCATTTAAGTTGATATTATCTGCTAAATCTTTTAAGAATAAAATGCTTTAAGGCTTAGTTTTGTCTAATATTCAGTTAAGGTCTTCTAAGTAATCTAGCATAGTTGTTATGAATGAGTGAACTAAATAAATGTGGCTAGTGAACACCTTTTTAATTGTGTGTTACAGTGTGTATACCTATCTACAGCCTAGAAATCTTTGTGGCAAACTAAAACCTTAAAATTTTGCTAAGTTTAAAAGATATACTTTGTTATTAGTGAGAGATTGTGTTGTAAAGCTCATGGTTAACAGAAATTATAAAATATTCATAAATTTGTCAATCCAAAGAATGCTAGTATAACAGTTTATAATAGCCTATTTCTCAGTGTTCACTAAAAATTAAGGTACCTAATAGTTTTAAGTTCTAATTAAAACTACTTAAAGTAATAAGGAAAACATTTCTGCGTGCTAAAGAATGTATATTTTGATAAAAGAAAGTAACTTTGTTCTAAAGTTCAGCTGTTTATTTAGAGGGAGAAATCTAAATGTAAAAACGTTGTAGAAAGTTTGTAGAAGAATTTAATATGGTCATGCTATGTAAAATTAAAGCAAATGAGTCTCCATATCAAGTACACAGCAAAATTAGAATTTTGTTTTCAGTTAAAAAGACAGTTTTCTTAACTGTTAGTTTGCTCTTAATATTGAAAGATTGAAAAAAGTTCCCTAATTGTTTTATCAAAGCAGTTTCTCATGCTTAAAGTCTCAATGAGTTGTCAGAGTATTTAAGAAAATGAGATCTTAATATTAAAAGGACTAAAAGCTAAAGTTTGCTAACAACTGTGTAACCTTCTTTATTTGCCTTTGAGGTATTTTGTTGTCATTCTAGTTAAGTAGATAAGTATTGCTTCATAACAACCTATAATCTTATTTAAGCAAGTGCCTTAAAACTTTTAATAGCTTCCCAAATCAAATTCAAAAAGGTACTTTTACCTCTAGTTAACTCTGATATTTTCCAGAGGGCCCCTAGAACATGTCAGAGGAATTTTTTCTAATTGGAGAAAATATTTGGCTAATTTAGCTTATTTATATGACTATATAATTACCTGCTTAATTACCTAGAAAGCACTGTCAAAAAGAATAATGCTAAACTTTGTTACTGAATGTTTTGTATTACAGAAATATCAGAATTTCCTTATGTCAACTGTCTTACAGTAAGCTCTCACCAGATCTTTAACCATTGTCATTTGTAAGTCTTGTATTATTTATACTCACTGTTTTATTACTCAAGCTAGTAAAGAACTAGATTTCAACAGAACAAGTATTAGTTACATAGAATTAAGTAAACTAAAGAAGATGATTTTGTGGCTTTTTGTTTCAAATGTTGCTGATAAAGTGTTTTAAGCTTTTTCTCTTAAGCTGACAACAGTTTAGTAAATGACTGCCTTTATAAGCAGAATTGAAACTATCTTTCTCTCTACCGATCTCTCCAGAATTTAAAAAACTCTCGGTGACTAATCTTATATTTCATGGCAGTATGTTTATTTGCACAAGTTCAATAAGAATCTGCTTTCCTTGTAAGAAGACCAATTAAAAACACGAGTTATATTACCAAAGCTTTAACTGGAATATCATACTTGAGAGACACGTGTGTAAACTCAGATATGAACAGACAACTTTAAGAAACTAAGAATGACTTTATAAAGCCAACAAAGCCCCTTAGAAAAACTGGCCTAATACCTTGTTTAGAGAGTTCCCAGCAGCCTTACCAGATGAGTAAGGAAGGTCACTTCCTGGCAAGTGCAGGAACCTCAGGATGTATTGAGAACCTCAAGAAGAGAAGAATTCACCCAAATGTACAGGTACTGCAAGCACAACCTGATGGCAAGTCTGGCTTAGCTTTCTGGCCTCAAGAAGCCTTTAAAAGTTCAATCTGAAATTCCTTACAAAAAGTTCCAGCAAAGCACATTTAAAAGAGTCGATGTAATCAATTGCTCTTCTTGCTGCACTTATGCAAATAATCAAGCCAACTGTTAATTATTTTCTTAATCTGGCTACTTCTAATAAAAATAAGGGTGATTTTAGAGAAAAGTATTGTTTCAATAATGCAGTCTTATCTATACTAAGTCCTAATAGTAGTCATTGAGATGTAATCTCAATCCAGAATTTTAGTTTCCCCATGATACCTGGCTATGATTCTCAATTAGACTCTTCATATTTTTAGTTCTCATATTCAGCCATGCATTCTTAATCTCATCAAGTTTGTCCTTCCAGAATAGAAGTGCCAACCTTCTGAGTCCCTCTCAACTGATCAGTCATAGAAACCTAGCTGCACCCTTTACTGTGCCCCTTCTCAGCATGAAGCAGCTGGAGCGGTCATTGCCCCTTTTCCCTGGCAGCAGCTAGAGTCTCTATCTGTAGAGGGGAAAATGAGACAGGGACTGAAGGGTCCCCACCAGTAAGATGGCAAACTTCCGGCTTCTCTTTGGGATCCTCAGTTCCCACCAGCGCCACCTGAGGCCCAATCACCTCTCGCCCCCCTCCCAATCCCAGCACCTAGCCAACAGCCACCAGCCCCGTAGAAGTGACACCTCAATCAATTCATGCCCCTTCCTATATAACCCAGCACCTTTCCCTAATAAAGTGGAACTCTCCGGTGAATTGCTGCTGTGTGTCGCTCCTTTTCTTTCATTGGTGCCAAAACCCGGGAGACGGGACACCCCAACTGGGCCCCGTCTTCCCCCCGACACCAGCAGCAGCTTGCCCTCGTCCTCTTTTTCCAGCGCTGGCTCATCACACTCACCACTCCTCTCTGGCCTTTAGGTAAGTTTTCCCCCCGGAGTGGGCCACTCTTCTCCGAGCTATCGCAGTGCCATTGACCGTGATCGTCCGGCAAGGCCCTGACGCTCGGGAATGAGGAGGGAACGCTCCCCGCCTCAAGCCTTTACGGCTGCGGCGGACTCTCAGGCCCCTCCTCCGACAGTCATAAATCCCTGCCTCAGGCCTTCACAGCTGCTGCCGACTCTCAGGCACCCCCCTCCAACAGCCATAAACGAGGTGACTCCTTTGTAGATGAGAACGCTCCCTTTTCCCCCCCTCCTCCTTCTGTTCTGTCTGCCTAAAACGCCTAGCACTAGGTGCCTCATGACTCCAGCACTCTGCCTTCTTAGGGAAGTCTGGGTGATGACCCACACTTCCTAAGAAATTCCGACTCGTATACGAGTTTCCGCAGACCACCAAGGATCATCGGGGACACCCTTTGTCTCCTTGTAGTCTGCTTCCTGTCCGAGGATCTCCGTTCATCTTCCCCTGTTTGTCTCCTTCTCTGTCCTTTAGCCATAGGAGCCTCCTCATCCCTCCCTGAAAGTTCACCTCTTGAATGCCTGCTTAAGCATCTGGCTAACCTCTCCCTGACACCTGATATAAAACCAAAACTTCTCCATAAATATTGCTCCCAAGATTGGCCGACATACCCCCTAGACAATAACAACCAATGGCCCGCAGGGGGAACTCTTGATCCTAACATCACTCGCGATCTTCTTAACTACTGCCAGCGCCTGAAAAAATGGAAGGAGATTCCCTATATCGAAGCTTTCCACCTCCTCCTCCCCCCGCCCCCTCCCCCTCCCAAGTTCTCCTAGCCTGCAAGCCGCCGCCCCCGCAGAAGCCTCCCGTTCACTCCCTTCCCCTTATTCTCCTACAACAGCCCTTCTCCCTTCCTCCCCCACCATCTCCTCCCCCATCTCACCTCCTCCACCTTCATTCCCTGCAGATTAAGCCTGAGCCTTTCAGCCCCCCCTTTAACTAGGTCCCAAGGGCCTCCTCCGTCTTTGCCCTCATCACCTGTTTCTCCCCTGTTAGGGACCGCCTTTGTCTTCTCACATGTTTGTAGAGAGAATGGGAAAGCACCTCCCCCCATGTCTGAATGCAGCATGGGAAAGCACAAGCTAAACAAAAACCGGTGCAGTCCTTAGAAGTTATCTCTCCACAAAAAAGTGCAGTCCTTAGAAGTTATCTGTCCACAAAAACATATCTTGCCAAGACTCCTCACTCTGAAAATAAGGAGACCTTAAAGATGTGTAGAAACACCGCCCCTGCTTCTAGCTATGACTGTAGGACCCCAACCTCCCTGAGAAATAAGTTAGCCTAAGAGTAGCCATCTTGAAGCCCAAAAAGCCATTCTGATATATGACTCAGAGGGAACAACTGAAACCAGGTAACTCCTCTGGAAAAACAAGTTAATCAATCATGACTGCTGGCAGCGCTAACCTCTCGGTTAGTTAATCATAAATGCCGACCCTACCTTGCTACACCCCCAGGACGTGGCACTAACCCAGAAATCGTAGGTTTGAAAAATTACTGCCTTTGTAGTATTGTTATCTTGCTATGTAGTATTGTTATCTTGTTATTACAAAACAATCTGTAACCATGGTAATCCTCTAGGGCTGAATGCCTCAGAAAATCCTATATAACCACTTAGTTGTAAGTGCTCAGGGTCCTCGTTGAGACCTGCTGCGACGGGCTGACTTGGACCCCAACTAGTTGGCTTCCGAATAAATTCCTCTTGCTTGTTGCATCAAGAAACGTCTTTGGTGAGTGATTTGGGGCGGCGCCTTCCTCAGGGGAATCCAACATTTGGGGGCTCGTCCGGGATCATGCGCTCACCCCGCTTCACTCCCGAAGTCGCTCTTGGAGGAAGAGGTAAGATTAGTGGCGCCTTGAGTTGTCTGTGTTCTGTCTTCTGTTTTTCAGTGAGACCGGTCAGAATTCTGAAAAGGGGTACCCACTGTCTGGCAGCTGTCCCGATCCCGTAAAGGGGTCGAGACTGCGGTCGGTAGATGTACTAGGAGCACCGCAGGCTGCAACCCTGGGGGACGCCTCGGGGAGGTTGGGAGGCCAGGGACGCCTGGTAGCCTCCTGTCTGTTTTTCTGGCAAGGTGAATCTGATGAGATAGGGTTGATTTTCAGGCGCCAGGAATATCAACCCTCTGATTCCTTTCGGTTTCTGTTTGAAAACCTGAGAAAAAACAAAAAGCGGCCGCTGTGTGTCTAATCTGTGTGTGTCTCTGTTTTTCGTGTCTTTCATGTGCCTAATAATTGTTATACTGACAATGGGACAGACTCAGACAACCCCCTAAGTGTGTAAATGAATATATCTTTCTACCTCCGGATGGTATTAATGAAATTGAATTAAAGACAAGCGCTTGTGAAAATTGAGTGTTCTAAAACTTCCAGAAAACCTGGTAAAAAAGTGTTAAGCATTAATGCTAATTTGAGTTTGCCTGAGGCGGGCATGTCCTGGTAGTTGTCGGCTGCCTGAGTTTACCTAGAGTCATTTGAGTCATGTTATCTGCTAAATTTTTTAAGAATACAATGCTTAGAAGCTTGGCTTTGTCTAGTGTTCAGTGGGGGTCTTGTGAGTAGGCTAGCATAGTTGTTGCAGGTAAGTGAACTGGATAAGTGTGGCAAGTGAACACCTTTTTAATTGTGTGTTGCAGTGTGTATGCCTACCTGCAGCCTGAGAATCTTTGTAGTAACTTAAAGCCTTAGAGTTTTGTTAAGTTGAGAAGATGTGCTCTGTGTTTGCTGGGAGATTGTGCTGTGAAGCTCATGGTTGCAGAAATTGTAGAATGTGTTCGTAAGTTTGTCAGTCTAGGAAATGTTGGTTTGACAGTTTGCAGTGTCCTGCTTCTCAGTGTTCACTGGAGCTTGAAGTTTCTAATAGTTTTGAGTTCTGGTTAGAACTGCTTAAAGTGATAGAGAGCGCATTTCTCTATGTTGAAAGATCACAGCAGTTTCTCATGCTTAAAGTCTCAGTGAGTTGCCATGAAATCGTAATGTTAAAGGGACTAAAAGCTAAAGTTTGTTAACAACTGTATAACCTTTATTTGCCTTTGAAATATTTTGTTATTAAAAATGATTGCATGGCCTGAAAAATTGAATTCCTAAGCAGAATAGTAACAAAGCTTTTTTCAGCTGATTAAATGCACTTAGTTAACAAACCAAAATTTATTAAACTGTAGAATCTGGACAAGATTATGTTTCTCCCAGAAAAACAGGTTTCACTGTAAAGGTTTAGATAGACGAACGTGTGACCACTTTTTTTTTTTTTTTTTTTTTTTTTGAGAGGCCATCTCTCATATTTATTGATCAAATGGTTGTTAACAACAATAAAATTCAGTATAGGGGGGTCAATGCTCAATGTACAATCATTAATCCATCTCAAGCCTAATTCTCGTCAGTCTCCAATCTTCTGAAGCATAACGAACAAGTTCTTACATGGTGAACGAATTCTTACAGAGTGAATAAATTCTTACATGGTGAACAGTACAAGGGCAGTCATCACAGAAACTTTCGGTTTTGATCATGCAATATGACCTATAAACCATCAGGTCAAATATGAATATTCATTTGATTTTTGTACTTGATTTATATGTTGATCCCACATTTCTCCTATTATTATTATTATTTTTATTTTTAATAAAATGCTGAAGTGGTAGGTAGATGCAAGATAAAGGTAGAAAACATAGTTTAGTGCTGTAAGAAGGCAAATGTAGATGATCAGATGATCAGGTGTGTGCCTATGGACTAAGTATTAATCCAGGCTAGACAAGGGCAGCAAGACATCCACGGATGCAGAAGATTTCTCTCAAAGCAGGGGGGGTGAGGTTCTGAGCCTCACCTCTGTTGACCCCCAAATTCTCACCTGATGGCCCCCCTGCGACTGTGCCTGTCTTAGGTTGTTCCTCCCTTGAGGAATCTTACCCGTCTCTGGCTAACCAGTCATCTTCCGGGGCCATACAGGGAAATGTAAAGTTGGTAAGTGAGAGAGAAGCCATATTGTTTGCAAAGGTTAGCTTTTTACTTCTTTGCAGATTTATGCCCTGTGGCTTCTATGCCCAGCACTTGTCTCGAGGTATCTTTACCACCTGGAGGAATTATGATACTCGGTAAATTCGATATGAGGCACGAATTCTATTTAAAGTTTGTAATTAGGAAGGAAGAAGAAAAGCTATAGATGTAGCATATGAAGGAAACTTGGGAGGATTGATTATTTCTTTGACATATCTTCTTGTATAGTACCTTAAGTATGTATAGGTTTTAAACTACTAACTAATTTGCACACACATATTGACATAATAGGAATACGGTGACATAAACAAAGCAAATCTATAATTACCAGCCATCTCCAGTGAAGCCAAGAAAACCATTTAGGCACCCTAGGCATTTGTGAAAATTTATCTATGATATGATGGATATTTTCCAACTGTACTTGAACCATCAGACAAATTAAAGCAGCCCATTTCTGGGATCTGTTCACATCCCATATGTTCTTTTAACCATAGATAGTCTATAGTCATGAGATTTTGGGGTGCTACAACTTGCACCCCTCCCAACTCCTGGTTGAGTTCCAACAGTACAGATCCAGTCAAATTCGTTGTCTCACTGTATGCACATGCCAGCCTAGACATCTCCCTCCTCCTTCTTATGGCAAGTCCAGGAGACGGTGGGCTGGATGCAGCCACAACCGCAGCATCGTCCGGATCCCTGTGGAGGCTTTTTGATGATCATCCCCCGGCACGAGTCCTCCAGAGAGTGCTGATGCCGGAAGCTCCTCCTCATATCGTATCTTAGTTCATTTTCTGGGTATCCAAGCTAGGCCTTGATCTTCTGCGTAGAGACAAACAGACCCTTTGCCCACACTTTGACATGCCCTCTATACCACTGTGCAGAACTCATTGGAGGTCAGCACACAGTAACTGCTTTTTTTTTTTTTTTTTAATTAAGAGAAAGGAATATTATCAGAAAAGAGTACCTCCATAGCTGATCATCTGACACCCTTTAAGTGATCAACATTAAGGATATTTAAAGCATGCGTTGATCTTTGATTTACCAATAGTTTTATCCTGTTAAGGAGTAATCCCCCTTTTCTTTCTTTCTTTCTTTTTTTTTTTTTTTTTTTTAAATTTTTAATCTACACTTACCTGAAGAATACTATGTTTACTATGCTCTCCCCTATATCAGGTCCCCCCTAACAACCACATTACGGTTACTGTCCATCAGCTTAGCAAAATGTTGTAGAGTCACTACTTGTCCTCTCTGTGTTGTGCAGCCCACCCTCCCCTTTCTCCCTCCCCCCCATGCATGCTAATCTTAATACCCCCCTTCTTCTTCCCCCCCCTTATCCCTCCCTGCCCACCCATCCTCCCCAGTTCCTTTCCCTTTGGTACCTGTTAGTCCATTTTTGGGTTCTGTAATTCTGCTGCTGTTTTGTTCCTTCAGTTTTTCCTTTGTTCCTATACTCCTCAGATGAGTGAAATCATTTGGTATTTCTCTTTCTCCGCTTGGCTTATTTCACTGAGCATAATACTCTCCAGCTCCATCCATGTTGCTGCAAATGGTTGGATTTTTCCACTTCTTATGGCTGAGTAGTATTCCATTGTGTATATGTACCACATCTTCTTTATCCATTCATCTACAGATGGACATTTAGGTTGCTTCCAATTCTTGGCTATTGTAAATAGTGCTGCGATAAACATAGGAGTGCATCTGTCTTTCTCAAACTTGATTGCTGCGTTCTTAGGGTAAATTCCTAGGAGTGGAATTCCTGGGTCAAATGGTAGGTCTGTTTTGAGCATTTTGATGCACCTCCATACTGCTTTCCACAATGGTTGAACTAATTTACATTCCCACCAGCAGTGTAGGAGGGTTCCCCTTTCTCCACAGCCTCGCCAACATTTGTTGTTGTTTGTCTTTTGGATGGCAGCTATCCTTACTGGTGTGAGGTGATACCTCATTGTAGTTTTAATTTGCATTTCTCTGATAATTAGCGATGTGGAGCATCTTTTCATGTGTCTCTTGGCCATCTGTATTTCTTTTTTGGAGAACTTTCTGTTCAGTTCCTCTGCCCATTTTTTAATTGGGTTATTTGTTTTTTGTTTGTTGAGGCGTGTGAGCTCTTTATATATTCTGGACGTCAAGCCTTTATCAGATCTGTCATTTTCAAATATATTCTCCCATACTGTAGGGTTCCTTTTTGTTCTATTGATGGTGTCTTTCGCTGTACAGAAGCTTTTCAGCTTAATGTAGTCCCACTTGCTCATTTTTGCTGTTGTTTTCCTTGCCCGGGGAGATATGTTCAAGAAGAGATCACTCATGTTTATGTCTAAGAGGTTTTTGCCTATGTTTTTTTCCAAGAGTTTAATGGTTTCGTGACTTACATTCAGGTCTTTGATCCATTTTGAGTTTACCTTTGTATATGGGGTTAGACAATGGTCCAGTTTCATTCTCCTACATGTAGCTGTCCAGTTTTGCCAGCACCATCTGTTGAAGAGACTGTCATTTTGCCATTGTATGTCCATGGCTCCTTTATCAAATATTAATTGACCATATATGTTTGGGTTAATTTCTGGGGTCTCTAATCTGTTCCACTGGTCTGTGGCTCTGTTCTTGTGCCAGTACCAAATTGTCTTGATTACTATGGCTTTGTAGTAGAGCTTGAAGTTGGGGAGTGAGATCCCCCCTACTTTATTCTTCTTTTTCAGGATTGCTTTGGCTATTCGGGGTCTTTGGTGTTTCCATATGAATTTTTGAATTATTTGTTCCAATTCATTGAAGAATGTTGCTGGTAATTTGAGAGGGATTGCATCAAATTTGTATATTGCTTTCGGCAGGATGGCCATTTTGACGATATTAATTCTTCCTAGCCATGAGCATGGGATGAGTTTCCATTTATTAGTGTCCCCTTTAATTTCTCTTAAGAGTGACTTGTAGTTTTCAGAGTATAAGTCTTTCACTTCCTTGGTTAGGTTTATTCCTAGGTATTTTATTCTTTTTGATGCAATGGTGAATGGAATTGTTTTCCTGATTTCTCTTTCTATTGATTCGTTGTTAGTGTATAGGAAAGCTACAGATTTCTGTGTGTTGATTTTGTATCCTGCAACTTTGCTGTATTCCGATATCAGTTCTAGTAGTTTTGGAGTGGAGTCTTTAGGGTTTTTTATGTACAGTATCATATCATCTGCAAATAGTGACAGTTTAACTTCTTCTTTACCAATCTGGATTCCTTGTATTTCTTTGTTTTGTCTGATTGCCGTGGCTAGGACCTCCAGTACTATGTTAAATAACAGTGGGGAGAGTGGGCATCCCTGTCTGGTTCCCGATCTCAGTGGAAATGCTTTCAGCTTCTCGCTGTTCAGTATAATGCTGGCTGTGGGTTTATCATATATGGCCTTTATTATGTTGAGGTACTTGCCCTCTATTCCCATTTTGCTGAGAGTTTTTATCATGAATGGATGTTGAATTTTGTCAAATGCTTTTTCAGCATCTATGGAGATGATCATGTGGTTTTTGTCTTTCTTTTTGTTGATGTGGTGGATGATGTTGATGGATTTTCGAATGTTGTACCATCCTTGCATCCCTGGGATGAACCCCACTTGGTCATGGTGTATGATCCTTTTGATATACTGTTGAATTCTGTTTGCTAATATTTTATTGAGTATTTTTGCATCTACGTTCATCAGGGATATTGGTCTGTAATTTTCTTTTTTGGTGGGGTCTTTGCCTGGTTTTGGTATTAGGGTGATGTTGGCTTCATAGAATGAGTTTGGGAGTATTCCCTCTTCTTCTATTTTGTGGAACACTTTAAGGAGAATGGGTATTATGTCTTCTCTGTGTGTCTGATAAAATTCCGAGGTAAATCCGTCCGGCCCCGGGGTTTTGTTCTTGGGTAGTTTTTTGATTACTGTTTCAATTTCTTTGCTTGTAATTGGTTTGTTTAACTTTTGTGTTTCTTCCTTGGTCAGTCTTGGGAGGTTGTATTTTTCTAGGAAGTTGTCCATTTCTTCTAGGTTTTCCAGCTTGTTGGCATATAGGTTTTCATAGTAGTCTTTAATAATTCTTTGTATTTCTGTGGAGTCTGTCGTGATTTTTCCATTCTCATTTCTGATTATGTTGATTTGTGTTGACTCTCTTTTTCTCTTAATAAGTTGGGCTAGAGGCTTATCTATTTTGTTTATTTTCTCAAAGAACCAGCTCTTGGTTTCGTTGATTTTTGCTATTGTTTTATTCTTCTCAATTTTGTTTATTTCTTCTCTGATCTTTATTATGTCCCTCCTTCTGCTGACTTTAGGCCTCATTTGTTCTTCTTTTTCCAGTTTTAATAATTGTGATGTTAGACTATTCATTTGGGATTGTTCTTCCTTCTTCAAGTGTGCCTGGATTGCTATATACTTTCCTCTTAAGACTGCTTTCGCTGCATCCCACAGAAGTTGGGGCTTAGTGTTGTTGTTGTCATTTGTTTCTATATATTCCTTGATCTCTATTTTGATTTGTTCATTGATCCATTGATTATTTAGTAGCATGTTGTTAAGCCTCCATGTGTTTGTGAGCCTTTTTGTTTTCTTTGTAGAATTTATTTCTACTTTCATACCTTTGTGGTCTGAAAAATTGGTTGGTAGAATTTCAATATTGTGGAATTTACTGAGGCTCTTTTTGTGAGCTAGTATGTGGTCTATTCTGGAGAATGTTCCATGTGCACTTGAGAAGAATGTATATCCTGTTGCTTTTGGATGTAAAGTTCTATAGATGTCTATTAGGTCCATCTGTTCTAGTGTGTTGTTCAGTGCCTGTGTGTCTTTACTTATTTTCTGCCTGGTGGATCTATCCTTTGGGGTGAGTGGTGTGTTGAAGTCTCCTACAATGAATGCATTGCAGTCTATTTCCCTCTTTAGTTCTGTTAGTATTTGCTTCACATATGCTGGTGCTCCTGTATTGGGTGCATATATATTTAGAATGGTTATATCCTCTTGTTGGACTAAGCCCTTTATCATTATGTAGTGGCCTTCTTTATCTCTTGTTACTTTCTTTGTTTTGAAGTCTATTTTGTCTGATATTAGTACTGCAACCCCTGCTTTCTTCTCACTGTTGTTTGCCTGAAATATGTTTTTCCATCCCTTGACTTTTAGTCTATGCTTATCTTTGGGTTTAAGGTGAGTTTCTTGTAAGCAGCATATAGATGGGTCTTGCTTTTTTATCCATTCTATTACTCTATGTCTTTTGATTGGTGCATTAAGTCCATTTACATTTAGGGTGACTATTGAAAGATATGTACTTATTGCCATTGCAGGCTTTAGATTCGTGGTTACCAAAGGTTCAAGGTTAGCTTCTTTAGTATCTTACTGCCTAACTTAGCTCGCTTATTGAGCTGTTGTATACACTGTCTGGAGAGTCTTTTCTTCTCTCCCTTCTTATTCCTCCTCCTCCCTTCTTCATATGTTGTGTGTTTTGTTCTGTGCTCTTTTTAGGGGTGCTCCCATCTAGAGCAGTCCCTGTAGGATGCCCTGTAGAGGTGGTTTGTGGGAAGCAAATTCCCTCAGCTTTTGCTTATCTGGGAATTGTTTGATCCCACCATCATATTTAAATGATAGTCGTGCTGGATACAGTATCCTTGGTTCAAGGCCCTTCTGTTTCATTGCATTAAGTATATCATGCCATTCTCTTCTGGCCTGTAGGGTTTCTGTTGAGAAGTCTGATGTTAGCCTGATTGGTTTTCCTTTATAGGTGACCTTTTTCTCTCTAGCTGCCTTTAAAACTCTTTCCTTGTCCTTGATTCTTGCTATTTTAATTATTATGTGTCTTGGTGTTGTCCTCCTTGGATCCTTTATGTTGGGGGTTCTGTATAATTCCATGGTCTGTTCGATTATTTCCTCCCCCAGTTTGGGGAAGTTTTCAGCAATTATTTCTTCAAAGACACTTTCTATCCCTTTTCCTCTTTCTTCCTCTTCTGGTATCCCTATAATACGAATGTTTTTCCTTTTGTATTGGTCACATATTTCTCTTAGTGTTGTTTCATTCCTGGAGATCCTTTTATCTCTCTCTATGTCAGCTTCTATACGTTCCTGTTCTCTGGCTTCTATTCCTTCAATGGCCTCTTGCATCTTATCCATTCTGCTTATAAATCCTTCCAGGGATTGTTTCACTTCTGTGATCTCTTTCCTGACATCTGTGATCTCCTTCCGGACTTCATCCCACTGCTCTTGCATTTTTCTCTGCATCTCATCCCACTGCTCTTGCATTTTTCTCTGCATCTCATCCCATTGCTCTTGCATTTTTTTCTGCATCTCTGTCAGCATGTTCATGATTTTTATTTTGAATTCTTTTTCAGGAGGACTAGTTAGGTCTGTCTCCTTCTCAGGTGTTGTCTCTGTGATCTTTGTCTGCCTGTAGTTTTGCCTTTTCATGGTGATAGAGATAGTCTGCAGAGCTGGTACAAGTGACCGCTGGAAGAGCTTCCCTTCTTGTTGGTTTGTAGCCTTTTCCTGGGAGAATAGCGACCTCTAGTGGCTTGTGCTGGGCAGCTGTGCACAGACAGGGCTTCTGCTTCCTGCCCAGTTGCTTTGGGGTTTATCTCCACTGTTGCTGTGGGCTTGGCCTGGCTGGGGCTGTTCCTCCAAAATGGTGGAGCCCCGTTAGAGGGGGAGCCGCCAGGAGACTATTTATCTCCGTAAGGGGCCTCTGTGCTCCCTGCTGCCCAGGGGGTTAGAGTGCCCAGAGATCCCCAGATTCCCTGCTTCTGGTCTAAGTGACCTGTCCTGCCCCTTTAAGATTTCCAAAAAGCACTCTCCAAACCAAAACAACAACAGCAACAATGAGAGAGGGAACAGAAAGGAAAAAAAAAAGAAAAAACACGCGATTTTTTTTTTTTTTTCCTCAGGTGCCGGTCCCAGGCACCCGCGCACTGGTCCTGCTGCCCTGTCTCCCTAGCACCAGGGTCCCTGTCCTTTCAAGGCTTCCAAAAAGCACCCACCCACCGGTCCCGCAGGGAAGGAACGCTCAATATTCTTGGTCCTCAGGCACTGGTCCCACGCACCCGCTCACCAGTCCTGCCGCCCTGCCTCCCTAGCACCGGGGTCCCTGTCCCTTCAAGGCTTCCAAAAAGCACTTGGCAAAAAGAGAGAAAAAAAAAGGGGAAAAACGCGCGATTTCTTCCGTCCTCAGGTGCTGGTCTCAGGCACCCACCCACCGGTCCCACAGGGAAAAATGCGGGATATTCTTTGTCCTCAGGTGCCGGTCCCAGGCACCCGCTCACCAGTCCCGCCGCCCTGCCCCCCTAGCACCGGGGTCCCTGTCCCTTTTAGGCTTCCAAAGAGCACTCGCAGAAAAGAGAAAAAAAAAAGGGGAAAAACGCGCGATTTCCTCTGTCCTCAAGTGCCGGTCTCAGGCACCCGCCCACCGGTCCCGCAGGGAAAAACGGGGGATATTCTTTGTCCTCAGGCGCCGGTCCCAGCCACCCGATCACCAGTCCCGCCACCGTGCCTCCCTAGCACTGGGGTCCCCGTCCCTTCAAGGCTTCCAAAAAGCGCTTGCCAAAAAGAGAAAAAAAAAAAAGGGGGAAAAACGCGCGACCTCCTCCGTCCTCAGGCACTGGTCTCAGGCACCCGACCCCAGGTCTCGCAGGGAGAAACGCGGGATATTCTTTGTCCTCCGGCGCCGTTCCCAGGCACCTCCTCACCGGTCCCGCCACCCTGCCTCCCCAGCAACGGGGGCCCGTCCCTCTAAGGCTTCCAAAAAGCGCTCTCCAAAAAAAAAAAACTGCTCCAGTTTCTCTCCACCCGCCGGGAGCCGGGGGGAGGGGCGCTCGGGTCCCGCCGGGCTGGGGCTTGTATCTTACCCCCTTCACAAGGCACTGGGTTCTTGCAGGTGTGGATGTGGTCTGGATGTTGTCCCGTGTCCTGTGGTCTCTATTTTAGGAAGATTTTTCTTTGTTATATTTTCATAGCTCTATGTGTTTTTGGGAGGAGATTTCCACTGCTCTACTCACGCCGCCATCTTGGCTCCCTCCGTCGTGTGACCACTTTTGAGAAGAGTTGTAATAGATTTTTTGAGAACCACCAGGTCTTCTTGTTTAATTTATATGCTGTATGTTTTAAAAAAAAACATGGGGGACTCTCCATATTTTTTAATGCAAATAATCTTAGAGCTTTTAATAGAATTTGCATAGCAGCTTATATCTACTATTAAAGAGTAAAACATTCTTGAAGCTTTCAGGGAAGACCTGTAAACTTAAGCACTTTCTCTGCTTTTTTGTATCTGGTCTTAGACACTTATGCTGAGTTATGTTCTTATTATTTTCACTGTTTGTAAGCTATTGATTGTAAGCCAAAGGTCATCATTTCTCAGTCCCTAAATGAAGAAGTAAAATGCCTGACCTCTTTCATCTCAAATCATATTTCTGGTCATATCTGAATATCTGTGTGAAAGAAAGAGACATTTAAATTTGAGATTCTGCTTAAACTTTTAAGTTGAATTTGACTATAGCCATATTCATTCTTTGTATGTATCTCTAACAGGTCTTTTGTATGCCTGGTGATATTATACTCTGCCTTGAGTTTAGACAGTTCTTTCAGCTAAATATGAATTCTTATTGTAGCTTTTTTCCCCTCCTGAAGATGAAAGCAGAAGAATCTACCATCTGCTACCATTCTCTCAAGAATGCTTAGTAACCTAAAATTAGTTTGACTTTCTGTATGTTGTCTTTAAAAATTGACAGCAGCAATCTCCCCTGCTGCCCCACTTTTTAAGATATCTTGTTTACTGTGCTGAGTATATAGACAATAAATGTGTAATGATAGTTCTAAAAAAATTAAATGCAAAAAGGTGCTTTTACCTCTAGTTAACTCTGATATTTTCCAGAGGGCCCCTGGAACATGTCAGAAGAATTTTTTCTCACTAGAGAAAGTATTTGACTAATTTGGCTTATTTATCTGATATATATATATTTATTTACCAGGAAAGCACTGTCAAAGAGAATGATGCTAAACTTTGTTACTAAATGTTTTGTATTACAGAAATATCAGAATTTCCTTATGTCAACTGTTTTACAGTAAGCTCTCATCAGATCTTTAACCATTGTCATTTGTAAGTCTTTTGTCATTTATAGTATTATCCCTAAACTGGTAAAGAACTAGATTTCAGCAGAACAGGTATTAGTTACATAAGATTACATAAACTAAAGAAAATGATTTTGTGTCTTTTGGTTTCAAATGTTGCTGGTAAAATGTTTTAACCTTGTTCTCTTAAATTGACAACAGTTTAGTAAATGACTATCTTTATGAGCAGAATTGAAACATCCTTCTCTCTACTTGATCCCTCCAGAGTTTTAAAACTTTCAGTGACTGTTTTTATATTCCATGGCAGTATGTTTATTTGCACGAGTTCAATAAGAATCTGCTTTCCTTGTGAGAAGACTACTTAAGAACACTGGTTATACTACCAGGGCTTTGACTGGAATGTCGTACCTGAGAGACATGTGCATAGACTCAGATGTGAACAACTTTAAAGAACTAAGATTGACTTTATAAAGCCAACAAAGCCCCTTGGAAGAACTGGCCTAGTACCTTGCTTACAGAGTTCCCAGCAGCCTTACCAGGTGAGTAAAGAAGGTCACTTCCTGGCAGGTGCAGAGACCTCGAGAAGAGAAGAATTCATCCAAATCTACAGGTACTGCAGGTAAAGCCTGATGGCAAGTCTGGCTTGGCTGTCTGGCCTCAAGAGGCCTTTAAAAGTTCAATCTGAAATTCCTTACAAAAAGTTCCAGCAAAGCATATTTAAAAGAGCCTGTGTAATCAATTGCTCTTCTTGCTGCACCTGTGCAAATAATCAAGCCAGCTGTTAATTATTTTCTTAACCTAGTTACTTCTAGTAAAAATGAGAGTGATTTTAGAGAGAAGTATCGTTTCAATAATGTAGCCTCCTTCCAGAATAAAAAATCCAACTCCAGATGTTGCTACATAACCTAATAACACAATTTGTTTTATCTTGCCTAGAAGCCACAAAACTGCAAATAGTAATAAAAATGAAACCCAGAATAGAAGCGCCAGCCTTCTGAAGCCCTCTCAACTGACCAGTGATGGAGACCTAGCTGCACCCTTTACTGCGCCCCCTTCTCAGCACGAAGCAGCCAGAGCGGTCATCGCCCCTTTTCCCTAGCAGCAGCTAGAGTCTCTATCTGTAGAAGAAAGAATGAGACCATACCCATAGCCTTCCCTGGTAAAAACAGGTATTTAATCCCTCCTCCCAAGAGATGGTGGGCTTGTAACACTGGAGTGACCCCATGTGTCTCTACTTCTGCCTTCAACTCCTCCCGTGATTTCTGTATCATGGTCCAGTTAGTACCCAGACTAATGTATCATGATGACTTATCATTCGTGGCAGAATTAGAACCTAAACTAAGGTATAAAAGAGAGCCAGTCTCACTCACTCTAGCTGTATTACTAAGAGTAGGAGTCGCAGCCGGAGTAGGACCAGGGGCAGCTGCAATTATACAAGGAAACCAACATTACGAAGGACTAAGAATAGCTATTGATGAAGATTTGAGAACTATAGAACAGTCTATTTCTAAACTTGAAAAGTCCCTAACCTCTCTCTCTGAAGTAGTGCTGCAAAATAGACGAGGGTTAGATTTACTATTTCTAAAAGAAAGTGGATTGTGTGCAGCTCTAAAGGAAGAGTGCTGCTTCTATGCAGACCATACTGGAGTAGTAAGAGACTCAATGTCTAAATTAAGAGAAAGATTAGATCAGCGAAAGCGAGAACGAGAAGCTAACCAGAGCCTGTTTGAATCCTGGTTTTCTAGATCCCCATGGCTTACAACTCTAATATCCACTTTGGCAGGACTCCTGCTTATTTCAATATTGCTCCTCACCTTAGGTCCCTGCATTTTAAATCGAGTAATAACCTTTATTAGAGAAAGAGTAAGTGCTGTGCAGGTGCTAATGCTGGGACAACAGTATCATACCCTCACACAACAAGAAGAAACCAACATTCCATGATTAGAATGTTCAGAAAAAGAAGTGGGGAATGTAGGACCCCAACCTCCCTGAGAAATAAGTTAGCCTAAGAGTAGCCATCTTGAAGCCCAAAAAGCCATTCTGATATATGACTCAGAGGGAACAACTGAAACCAGGTAACTCCTCTGGAAAAACAAGTTAATCAATCATGACTGCTGGCAGCGCTAACCTCTCGGTTAGTTAATCATAAATGCCGACCCTACCTTGCTACACCCCCAGGACGTGGCACTAACCCAGAAATCGTAGGTTTGAAAAATTACTGCCTTTGTAGTATTGTTATCTTGCTATGTAGTATTGTTATCTTGTTATTACAAAACAATCTGTAACCATGGTAATCCTCTAGGGCTGAATGCCTCAGAAAATCCTATATAACCACTTAGTTGTAAGTGCTCAGGGTCCTCGTTGAGACCTGCTGCGACGGGCTGACTTGGACCCCAACTAGTTGGCTTCCGAATAAATTCCTCTTGCTTGTTGCATCAAGAAACGTCTTTGGTGAGTGATTTGGGGCGGCGCCTTCCTCAGGGGAATCCAACATGACCTTCCCCCACTTGCCGATGTGGCAAGAATAGGAAACAACGCATTCCATAAGCAATTAACTGGAGTCTGCTGTAGCTTAATTAGTAGAGCATGAGACTCTTAACCTCAGAGTCATGAATTCAAGCCCAACTAGAGCAGCAGAGGCAAGCAGCTGGGCTGCAGGCTGGCAACACGTGGGTCTGATTCTATCTTTGTTTATTTTCTTTGCCCCCTTCCGCACTTCAGGACCTGCTTGAATAGGCGCAGCTAGACCACGTCACTCCCCCACAGACTGAGCCAGAACCCTTCAGTCCCCCTCAGACTCAGTCCCGAGAGCCTCCCAAAATTATCGCCCCCCTCCGGGAAGTAGCAGGATCCGAAGGCATCGTGCGCATTCACATCCCTTTCTCCTTAGGAGATTTAGCCCAACTAGAGAAACGCATAAGTTCCTTTTCCACTGATCCCACGACATACATCAGGGAGTTTCAATGGACCCTCCAGTCTTACAGCCTCACACATCATGACATTTTCATGCTCCTGGCCAATACTCTCCTCCCTGAAGAACGTAGATGAGTTTGGGACTTCGCCCAAATGCACGCTACCGAAACCCACAAGACTGACCCCACCTATCCCCCTGGCCCCACTGCTGTCCCTGAACAAGACCCACACTGAGATTATAACACCGCCATGAGTCTCTGCTCTCGAAATATTTTTGCCTCCTGCTTAATAGCAGATCTGAAAAAGGCAGCTCTTAAAGTAGTCAATTTTCAAAAACTCCAAGACATAATTCAAAAGAGAGACAAAACCCCCTCCGAGTTCTTAGACTCACTCAAGCCCTATTACAGCATACCAGCCTGGACCCAGAAACACCTGAAGAAAGACATGTCCTTATGACATACTTCCAAGCTCAAAGCTACCCTGACATTAAAGCTAAACTCAAAAAGTTAGAACAGGGCCCCACTACCCCACAGACTGAGATCCTAACAGTGGCCTTTAAAGTCTTCCATAACCGGGAGGAGGAGAAAGAACGCCATAAACAAAAGGCTGATGAGGCCAATTTCCAGATGTTGGCCCAGCTGATAAAACCACAACCTGGGCGCCCCTCTACAAACAAGCCCCCCCAGGAGCTTGTTTCAAGTGCGGAAAAGAGGGACATTAGTCAAGGGCGTGCCCTTCCACCAGATCTCCTACCACCCCATGCCCCAGATGCCACAAAAAAGGCCACTGGGGGTCTGATTGCCCAACCACCTGAAGGGGAGGCTGGACGAAAAACCCCCATCCTAAGCCAGCCATAGTGGGGCTGGCAGAAGAAGATTGATGGGGCCCGGGGGCTTCTCACCCGACCATTTCCAGCATCAAACAGGAGCCCAGGGTTACTTAAACAGTAGACGGTCGCCCCATCTCCTTCCTCCTAGATACAGGAGCCACCTTCTCAGTCTTGCGAGAATACCGGGGCCCTACCACGCCAGCCATTACTCCTATAGTCGGGGTAGGAGGTAAACAGATTTTCCCATTAAACCCCCCCCCCTTTTATGCACAATCCTAGACAATCCCATAGCTTTCTCCCACTCCTTCCTGGTTATGCCCCAGTGTCCCATCCCTTTACTAGGATGGGACATCCTTTCTCTCCTCCACATTTCCATAACTATATCCACTCCCACAGCCCCCAGTACTCACTTTCTGATTGCCCTCATAGCCGACGACCCCCCTCTACCCAATGAAATCTCCTGTTCTGCCCTCATACACCCTGTAAATCCCAAAGTTTGGGACATTACAAGCTCCTCCGTGGCCCTATGTCCCCCTGCCTCTATCAAATTACGTGACCCCTCTCAGTATATCTGTCAGGCCCAATACCCCCTAACCACTTCATCCCTCATAGGCCTCCAACCCATCATTCAAGCAGACCCAGTCACTCCCCATTTAATACCCTCATATTAGCTGTTAAAAAAAACAATGGATCTTTCCGCCTTGTCCAAGACCTTCACCTCATCAACATAGCCGTTGTCCCTATCCATCCCTTAGTTCCAAATCCATACAGCCTTTTATCGCAGATCCCTGCCTCAGCATCCCACTTCTCAGTCCTAGATCTCAAGGACCCATTTTTCTATCCCTCTAGACCCCTGCTCCCAAGATTTTTTCATCTTCACCTGGACGGACCCATACACAAGACATTCTGAACAACTCACTTGGACAGTTTTGCCACAAAGCTTCCAAGATAGTCCCCATATTTTTAGACAGGTCCTAGCTCAGGACCTCAAACAGTTTCATCATGATCACTCCAAGTCCACCTTATTATAATACATAGACAATCTTCTACTCTGCAGTCTCTCGTGGAAACAGTCTCAACTTGACACTGCCTCCCTACTTAACCTTCTAGCTTCCAGAAGTTACCGAGTATCCCCCGTCAAAGCTCAAATCTCTTCCCCTCCTGTCACTTACCTCAGATTCCTTCTATCTCAACAAAGAAAGTCCATTACCTTAGACAGAAAATGGCTCCTCTCTGACCTGCCCATTCCCAAAACCAAGACAGAAATCCTTTCCTTTCTAGGCCCTTTCAAAGCCTGGCTAGATATTTTAGAACATAGATCCCTAACTTCTCCCTGCTCCCTGTTGGCAAGACCCCTATACGACCTCAGCAAGAGCCCCCCCCTAAAAAACCATTATCCTCCTCACCCCGACACTCCTTCATTAAACTCCATCAAGCCCTTGTAGAAGCCCCAGCTCTCCATCTTCCTGATTTGTCGAAGCCCTTCTCATTATACATTCATGAGAGGTCCAGTCAAGCTCTAAGAGTCCTAGGCCAATATTATGGCCCATCCTTTGTCCCAGTAGCTTATCTCTCCAAGCAATTAGACCCCACAGTTCGGAGATGGGCCCCCTGCCTACGAGCATTAGCCGCTAGACACCTCTTGCAGAAGGCAGCTCATAAACTGACATTCAGGGCGCCCCTTACCATTCTGTCCCCACATCACCTAAAAGATCTCTTAACCTACAAAAGTTTATAGACTCTCCCTCCCTCCAGACTCCTGACCATACTGTCCTCTTTCCTCCAAAATCCCGTTCACCCCCTTTGCCATCAATACCCAAATCATGACTTTTTCCTCCTTTACTGCTCTCTTGCTTTTTTCCTCATTCTTATTGTCTTCCCCGCCACCCCAGCCTCCTTTGTATGGCGATTCAAAGTCAGACAGACTTACACACAGCATCAAACAGAAGTTACTGCCCTCATTGCCACACCAGACTGCCCTCTGAAAAGCTGCTCTGAGCCTTTATACCTCCACTTTCCTCCCTCCACTGAAGTGTTCACTAGCAGCTACCCTTATTCTCCCTACCTCTGCTTCTTCTATGACCAAAAACAAGCCTATTGCAGGTGATAGCCAGACACCTACAAGAGATGTCCCTACTGGTCTTGTGCAATTCACTACATGAGTAACTTCCAGTACCCACAGTATTACCCCTCCAACCGTTTCATGAAATATCCCAATGGCTCATTCTCCTTATCAATCCCAGATCCCTGGGACTCTTGATGAGCTGCCAGAGTCACAGCCTCAGTTTACTATGGGGGGGTCCTCGACCCCCCACGGTACCCTTCATATCTCTCAAAAGTATGTTCCCTCTCATTCCCAGATCTCTCAAGTTGCATCAGATATCAGACATTCTGAAAAAGTCATTATCCAAACTCTTGACGGCGCCTCTTCATCTTCTTATCCCCACCCCTCTTCCCATTTCTCCTACTCTTCATTACAGCTCATTCAGGACACCACCATCTTTCTCAACCACACCCTTAACACAGCCAATTGTTTCTTGTGTGCATCACTACAGCGCCCACTGCTGGCCGCCGTGCCCCTTAATATTTCCAACTACTCCTTCCATGCAGAAAGACAACCCCTCTGCCCCCTGGCAGACATACCCCTATGGGAACCAGAATATGCAGATAATCTCACCATCCACCACTGTGTAGGCCCAACTCCACCCCCCCTCCAGTGCACTTCACTGCCTCTCTATCTACACCCCTACCTCCGGCTCTAAGACTTTTACGCAACCGGGACACTTCTTTTGGTGTAATGGCAGTCTTTTCAACTCACTGCCTCTCAACTCCGATACACCCTGCATTCTTGTCACCCTAATCCCACAGTTAACTCTTTGCAGCATGGCAGAATTCCTTGAGCTCCAACCTCCCTTGCCCTCATACACAAAAAGGGCTGCTTTCCTTCCCATCATGGTCAGTAGCTCTTTGATCACCTCAGCCATTGGGGCAGGGTTTTCGGGAGAAGCCTTGGGTCACTCTCTATAGGCAGTTAGAGATCTCAACGCCAAACTTGAGGGAGCCCTGACATCCACTGCCAATTCTCTAGCCTCTCTCCAAAGACAGGTCACTTCGCTAGCTAAAGTCACCCTTCAAAACCGGCAGGCTCTAGATCTGCTTACAGCCGAGAAGGGCGGCACCTGCGTCTTCCTCTGGGAAGAGTGCTGCTATTCCGGCATTGTAGAAACTAACATTACCAAACTCACCGACCTTGCCCCCAGCCTCCACTCTGCTTCCAATTCCAACCCATTCTCTTCAATACTAACAAACCCCCTCCTCACCTAGCTCTGGCCCATTGCAGGCCCCATAATAATCATTCTTCTTGCCTGTCTCTTCTTACCCTGTATAATAAAGTTCATCAAATCCCAAGTCGGAAAAATCTCTAATCAAGCTTTCAACCAGCTTTTACTCAGGAACTACCAGCTTCTGGCCACAGAAGATCCCTCACCCTCAGGTGACCTCCTCACCACACGCTGAGATGGACCCCTGTCTCCACTGGAAACTGTTCCTGGAAACAATGGCCGCAGACGCCTGGCTCCTGACACCCATATCCTCTTGGCACCATTGGAATCAACAGATCCTCAACCTATGGTTACAGGGAACCTTCATTGATTTCCAAATCTGAAGAAGTCCACATCTACTCGTCCTTACTGCGGAGAGTCCTATCAACCCTTTCCTCCCAATCCTCAAGCCCTCACTCCCTTCTCCGCCCCTGTTCAGCAGGAAGCAGCCAGAGAGAAAGCAACGTCCACAAACCCATAGAGGAGAAAGGGGGGAATGAAGGGTCCCCACCAGTAAGATGGCAATCTTCCAGCTTCTCTTCGGGGTCCTCAGTTCCCGCCAGCGCCACCTGAGGCCCAATCATCTCTCGCCCCCCTCCCAATCCCAGCACCTAGCCAACAGCCACCAGCCCCGTAGAAGTGACACCTCAATCAATTCATGCCTCTTCCTATATAACCCAGCACCTTTCCCTAATAAAGCGGAACTCTCCGGTGAATTGCTGCTGTGTGTCACTCCTTTCCTTTCAGGGACCATAAGCTTAGACAGAATAAGGTGAGAGCCTCTGGAGAAAGCAAGACAGGATATTTGCAGTCAGAGCAATGTAACTACATGCTACGAACCTCCCCCCCTCACCATGATGCCCCTTGTCAGCCAGAAGTAGCCAGATCAAGTCATCACCCATTATGACCAAACGGCTGGAACGTAAGGTTGAAGGCACTGGGGGGAGGGTTGAGCATGTCAGACTCTGATGACATGCCAAAGTCATTGGCTCCTGCCCCCTCCCAATCTGAAAAATGTGCCTGAGTCTAGCCAATCCTCATGCCACTGTAAATCTAAGCTCTGCCTCCCCCTACCTTCTTTAAAATCTCGCTGCCTGACCTGCTGAGTGTGACTTTCCAGGCCTGTGATAGCCAGATAGGGGAATATCACCTGGGAATTGCACTCAAATAAACTGCCTGGCCCTTTGTTGCCTCTCATTGCCTGCTTATTTCAGCTAGAATTTATCTTACAATTACAAATTATTAGCATAATAAAAGCATGGGCTACTTTCCTTTATCTCAGGAAAATCAACTAATCTCACTGCAGAATGACTCTAGAGTTTAATGTGTAACACAGTTTTGGTAGGGGATTTCCTTGCATGTAGTTACATTACTCTGACTGTAAATATCCTGCCTTGCTTTTTCCAGAGGCCCTAACCCTACTCTGACTACACCCACAGTCCTCATCTCACCACCACCTCTAGGGGCAGCCCCACAAGGGTCACACGTATGCAGACAGATTTCAGGTTCAGAGGTCCTGCCTACTACCACCAGATGTTACTCTGGGGAGGGGAAATCCAGGAGCAAAATACCTTTGAAACCAAAATCAGTCAAAGGGAGAAATAAAGTTTAAAATCCAGTTATTGTTTACAAGCAGTTGTCCTGCATCTCTCTCTTTCCTTCTGCAGCAGAAGTGAGCCAATCCTCCCCTCAATCACTCCACTCAGATAAGCCCTTTCTCACCCATGTAATTACCCTTTGATATGGAGCTGAACTACTTCTATCCATCTCTTGGAAAAACCTGTTGATATGGAGATGCAGTAAAGCCAAGTGAGAGATTTTGGAAATATTGCAAGTTTATCCACAACATTATCTTGGCCTGATCCAGCTACACGGGGGACACTAAGGATTTATTCAAGTATATGCACTCCAGCTCTCTTTCCTCAGGTCTCTGGGGTGCTTCTGGATGGTCAGGAACTGATCAAGAAATATCCCCTTCCCAATGTTTACACTAGTTTATGCCATTCTTCACAAAGGAAGCCCTTGCAAAAAACAAATGTCAAAGATTTCCTGCACTCAGGGGCATGACAAACATCCCTAGTTTTCTTTATTCCTGGCTGCCAGTACTCATTTCCTAACTATTCTCTCTGCCTGCTATAATGGGAGGGATTCCATGATGGTGAGTGAACTTGATTTTCAGTGAATTGTTAATGTTAACCAATATTTGGAAGCCCATCACCTCTTTAAAACTTCTTAATTGTGCTGATTTTCTAGGTTCCTACTTTTTATGGTCTTAGGAGTACCTGTTCCAAGAATGAGGCCTCACCCAGCTTGGTTTCAGAGCCCTACAAATCAGGGATGACATTCAAAATGCCCCTGACTAGTCAGGCACAGGCACTGACTGAGCAGCCCTGGGGACCCTGAGTCACGGAGGAGCAGCTGAACACAAGCCTCTTCACACTGAGTGCTCTGAGACATCCCCACTAGGTGCTCAGGCTTTCCCCCCAGAATGTTAATCCCATGGACTGAACTATGGGCTGATACAGACCTTTGGCAATTTCATGGGCTCTTTCTTCCTCCTTGTTTCTCCCTGAAGCTGCCAGGCCCCAGATTCTTCCTCCAGCTTTGTCACCTTAGAACCACCTGACCCTAGATTCTAAAATCTTCCTGCCAGCCTTTGTAGTCTCACATCTGATTTCTCCATCACTAACACTTAACAACCCTCTGTGACAAATCTCCCTGATTGATCTAAGATCTTTGAAAACTAAGTGAGTTAGACAAGTACATGGAAACTAGACACAGATATATCACATTTACATTCAGTGAATGTAAATCTAATGTCCCTGCTGAGGGATGAGGGTACATGGTCATTCAACAGCCAAGGCCTGCCAGTTCTGCAAAGCCTGCCCCTCTTTCCTTCAATTGAAGTCTACTGCCCCAAAATACTTTAGCTTCTCCCAAATTTAGCTACATAAAAATGCAAATAACAGAGAACTATGAATGACTGCTTAATCTAGGAATATCATCTTTCTAAATGACTCAGAGTTCCTACTTCTAAGGCTAGCTAATTTTTTATGAGCCTTTGAACTTAGCCTCTAAGTATCACTATTGTCTTCTGTAAAATAAAGATGATAGGTGCTTAAAAATAGGGGTTAGGGTATCAACTCATTCATAAGCATTTTAATTTAAACAAAGCCTCTTGGAGACATGATACCTTAAAAGGAAAAAGAGAATTTCTGTTGAGGAAAGCACACAGGAGGTCATTTGAACTACATTTCATTCTAAGCATAAAGCTTGGTCTGCATTTACATGGTTACATTGATATTCAAAACATTGTAAACACGCTCGGGAATTTGCACAGTAATTAATATGACAAACACAAAAAAAAATAAAACAAGAAAAACAGCTAAGAGATTTCTGGAGAGATCTGTGAATGTTTGTGGAGAATGCTCTGTGTTGATCACCAAGCTACAATTATTTGGCTCTGAACAAGGCTAAGTAAGGCTCAGTCACTTGCCAAGAAGAGCAGAAATGGTGCCCTCTGATCCACAGAAGTCACTACAGTCTCTTTCCCCCCAATGTTGGGGTTTAAAATGTTTCCAATAATGTGAAGAGGCTTTTTTCATCATTGAAGAACAAGAAGAATTGAGATGCAGTGGACCTGAAGCCTTCTCTGGTTCTGGGTGCTCCAGTGTGTCCAGCAGCAAGAGTGGTCCTCTCCAGTAGCTAGGCTAATGATAATGAACATGAGGATGCATTAGGACCACAACTCTGAAAGTGGGGGCTTGACTCTGGGTTTGGTGCCCAAAGACCATCAGCCATGGAGCCGCAGCCCCTCCATAAATTCTGTGACTTATATTCAGGCAGCTGAGTTTCACCCCTGATTCCAGTTTTACATTCTAAAACTCTTCTTCATTGGAAAATTCCTTGTTCGTGGATCATTTCAAGAGATCTCGGAACCAACACTTGCACCTTTCATTCTACCTCAGTGAAAAATCATTTCAAGAAATTCAAAATGTTTCATGATGAAAATGGGTAAGAAGAAGCAACTTCAACATAATTAAAGTCATATATGAAAAGCCCACAGACACCGTCACAGTCATCGGTGAAGGAAGAAAGCTTTAACTATAAGATCATGACAATGCAAGAATGCTTCCTTTCATCACTTCATTGAACACAGAATGAGGGTTCCAGCCATCTCCATCATGCATATGGGTTATTATCATGTCCCAGAAAAGAAACACACAGTACATTGGACCTGGGTTCCAATTTCCATTATGCTGCCAAGGTGGTCAGCTCCCACCTCACCGAAATCACACCCATGGCTAAGGCACCTGGCCCTGAAGGGGGAATCTGCTTCTCTCACCAAGCACATTCTGTCTCCAGGAAACAGTCGCCACTGTGACATCATGGAATCAGTAAGCAAAATGATTGCTCTGCAAAGTCCTCCACTAGAGTGTGTACACTTCCCACTCCTTCCCAACACCCCTAAATGTGGGTCCTGCTCCTGTGGTATAGTGTAGTGACATTCCTAGAAAAGCAGGGGCTCTGGGAAGAGCACCAAATGGAAGCTCTCTTAGCCCAGCACTGCCATTGGGAATATGAGTATGGGAATGATTGACCTGAAGATGACTCCTCACCCTCAACCTAAACATCACCATTTGCCCCTCACCATATAAGCCTCACCCACACCTCATTGATGACATAGATCTAAACCAAAACCTGACACTAATCCTATCCACTTAAGCTAACTCCAAGCAAAGCCATAATTGGACACAACACATAACACAAAGCCTTGCACTAGCACCTAACCTCACCCTCATTTGATCTTCACTGTTAACTGAGACTCAACATGTCATCTGTCACATAAATCACTACCTTGGTTCTAACCAAAACAGAAGTCCACACTAAATCTAACCACTCCTCAAACACTAATTCAAGAATTAACCATAACCCAGCACACAAGATCACCCTAACCATAACCCACAGGTGACCTATTTAGTTTCCTATGGCTCAGAGAATTCCGTGTGGTTATTTTATATCACTGGCAATATCATGCATAAGTTACATGGAGAAAGTCTTCCCCATTAAAACTGGTCCCCACATTCTAAAAATTTGCCTAATTCTTTCCCTAATCCTAACTCTATCCCCTATTGCAGACAACAACCCTCACTCACATGTCACTTTAACCCTAGCACACACACTCACACAAGCACAAAAAAATCCCTAACCTTAATACCCTAAACTATAGGCCTAGCCCTCAGCCTAGCCATTTAAACTACCATGAATATTTTTTATTAAGGTATGATTGATATACACTCTTACATGAAAAAACAATGTGGTTACTACATTCACCCATATCATCAAGTCCCCACCCAAACTCCAATGCATTTACTGTCCATCAGTGTAGTAAGATGCCACATATCCATTATGTGCCTTCTCTGTGCTACACTGTTCTCCCCGTGACCCCCCACACCATGTATACTAAACATAATGCCCCTCAATACCCTTCTCCCTCCCTCCCCACCCACCCACACCCCTACCCTTTAGTAACCACCTGTTCATTCTTGGAGTCTCTGAGTCTCCTGCTATTTTGTTCCTTCAGTTTTGCTTCATTGTTATCCTCCACAAATGAGGGAAATCATTTAGCATTTGTCTTTCTCTGCCTGGCTTATTTCACTAAGCATAATGTCCTCCAGCTTCATCCATGTTGTTGTAAATGGTAGGATTTGTTTCTTTCTTGTGGCTGAATAGTATTCTATTGTGTATATGTACCACATTTTCTTTATCCATTCATCTACTGATGGACACTTAGGTTGCTTCCATATCTTGGCTATTGTAAAGTGCTGTGATAAACATAGGGGTGCATATTTCTTTTTGAATCTGAGAAGTTGTATTCTTTGGGTAGATTCCAAGGAGTGGGATTCCTGGGTCAAGTAGTATTTCTATTTTTAGTTTTTTGAGAAACCTCCATATTGCTTTCCACAATGGTTCAACTAGCTTAAATTCCCACCAGCAGTGTAGGAGGGTTCCCCTTTCTCCACATCCTTGCCAGCATTTTTTGTTCTTAGTCTTTTCGATGCTGACCATCCTTACTGGTGTGAGGTGATATCTCATTGTGGTTTTAATTTGCATTTCCCTGATGATTAGTGATGTGGAGCATCTTTTCATGTGTCTGTTGGCCATCTGAATTTCTTTCTTGGAGAACTGTCTCTTCATATCCTCTGTGCATTTGTTAATGAGGTTATTTGCTTTTTGGGTGTTGAGATGTGTAAGTTCTTTATATATTTGGGATGTTAACCCCTTGTCGGATATGTCATTTACAAATATATTCTCCCATACTGTAGGATGCCTTTTTGTTCTATTGATGGTGTCCTTTGCTGTACAGAAACTTTTTAGTTTGATGTAATCCTACTTGTTCACTTTTGCTTTTGCTTCCCTTGCTTGAGGAGATGCATTCAGGAAGAAGTTGCTCATGCTTATATTCAGGAGATGTTTGCCTATGTTGTCTTCTAAGAGTTTTATGGTTTCATTACTTACATTCAAGTCTTTAATCCATTTTGAATTTTCTTTTGTGTATGAAGTTGAACAATAATCCAGTTTCATTCTCTTGCATGTAGCTGCCCAGTTTTCCCAACAGCAGCTGTTGAGGAGGATGTCATTTCCCCATTGTATATCCATCACTTCTTTATCGTATATTAATTGAACATATATGGTTGGGTTTATATCAGGGCTCTCTAGTCTGTTCCATTGGTCTATGGGTGTGTTCTTGTGCCAGTACCAAATTGTCTTGATTACTGTGGCTTTGTAGTAGAGCTTGAAGTTGTGGAGTGTAAGACCCCTAGCTTTTTTCTTACTTCTCAGAATTTCTTTGGCTATTCGAAGTCTTTTGTGGTTCGGTGTGAATTTTAGAATGATTTTGTCTAGTTTTTTTGAAGAATGTTGTTGGTATTTTGATGGGAATTGTATTGAATCTATAGATTGCTTTAGGAAGGATGGACATATTGATAATATTAATTCTTCCTATCCATGAGCATGGGTTATGTTTCCATTTATTGGTATCTTCTTTAGTTTCTCTTAAGTATGTCTTCTGATTTTCAGAGTATAGGTGTTTCACTTCCTTGGTTAGGTTTATTCCTAGGTATTTTATTCTTTTTGCTGCAACTGTGGATGAAATGGTTTCCTGATTTCTCTCTCTGCTAGTTCATTGTTAGTGTACAGGAATGCCACAGGAATGTATTAATTTTGTATCCTGCAACTTTGCTGAATTCAGATATTAGATCTAGTAGTTTTGGAGTGGATTCTTTAGGGTTTTCCATGTGCAATATTATGTCATCTGCAAACAGGGACAGTTTAACTACTTCCTTGAAAGTCTGGATGTCTTTTATTTCTTTGTCTGATTGCCATGGCTTGGAACTCCATCACTATGTTGAATAGAAGTTGGGAAAATGGGCATCCTTGTCTTGTTGCTGATCTTAAAGCAAAAGCTTTCAGTTTCTCACTGTTAAGTATGATGTTGGATGTGGGTTTGTCATATTTGGCCTTTATTATGTTGAGGTACTTGCCCTCTATAACCATTTTGTTGAGAATTTTTATTATGAATGGATGTTGAATTTTGTCGAGTGCTTTTTCAACATCTGTAGAGATGATCATGTGGTTTCTGTCCTTATTTTTGTTGGTTGGTGTGGTGGATGATGTTGATAGATTTTCAAATGTTGTACCATCCTTGCATCCCTGGAATAAATCCTACTTGATCATGATGGATGATCTTTTTGATGTACTTTTGAATTCAGTTTGCTAATATTTTGTTGAGTATTTTTCCATCTATGTTCATCAGGGATATTGGTCTGTAATTTTCTTTTTTTGTGGTGTCTTTGCCTGGTTTTGGTATTACAGGGATGCTGGCCTCATAGAATGAGTTTGGAAGTAATCCCTCTTCTTCTACTCTTGGAAAACTTTAATGATGATGGGTATTAGTTTTTAACTTAATGTTTGATAAATTTCAGCGGTAAAGCCATCTCGTCCAGGGGTTTTGTTCTTAGGTAGTTTTTTGATTACCAGCTCAATTTCCTTGCTGGTAATTAGTCTGTTCAGGTTTTCTGTTTTTCCCTTGGTCAGCCTGGGAAGGTTGTATTTTTCTAGAAAGTTGTCCATTTCTTCTACGTTATCCAGTTTGTTACCATATAATTTTTCACAGTATTCTCTCATAATTGTTTGTATTTCTGTGGTTTCCATAATGATTTTTCGTTTCTCATTTCTGATTCTGTTTATGTGCATACACTCTCTCTTTTTCTTGATAAGTCTGGCTAGGGGTTTATCTATTTTGTTTATTTTCTCAAAGAACCAGCTCTTGCTTCCATTGATTCTTTCTATTGTTTTATTCTTCCTGAATTTATTTATTTCTGCTCTAATCTTTATTATGTCCTTCCTTCTACTGACTTTTGGCCTCATTTGTTCTTCTTTTTCTAGTTTCATTAATTGTGAGTTTGGACTGCTTATATGGAATTTTTCTTCTTCCCTGAGGTAAGCCTGTATTGCAGTATACTTTCCTCTTTTCATCACCTTGGCTGTGTCCCACAGATTTTGTGGTGTTGAATTATTGTTGTAATTTATATCCATGTATTGCTTGATCTCTGTTTTTATTTGGTCATTGATCCATTGGTTATTTAGGAGCATGTTGTGAAGCCTCCATCATTTTGTGCGATTTTTCATTTTCTTCTGGTAATTTATTTCTAGTTCCATACCTTTGTGGTCTGAGAAACCTCTTGGTATGATTTCAATCCTTTGAATTTACTGAGGCTCTTTTTGTGGTCTATTGTATGATCTATTCTTGAAAATGTTCCATGTGCACTTGAGAAGAATGTGTATTCTGCTGTGTTTGGCTGTAGAGTTCTGTAGATGTCTGTTAGGTCCTTCTGTTCTAATGTGTTGTTCAGTGCCTCTGTGTTCTTACTTATTTTCTGTCTGGTTGCTCTGTCCTTCAGAAATAGTGGAGTGTTGAAGTATAGAATGAATGCATTTCATTCTATTTCCCCCATTAATTCTGTCAGTATTTGTTTCACATTTGTTGGTGCTTCTGCATTGGATACATAGATATTTATAATAGTTATATCCTCTTGTTGGACTGACACCTTTATCATTATGTAATGTCCTTCTTCTTCTCTTGTTACCTTCTTTGTTTTGAAGTCTATTTTGTCTGACACAAGTACTGTAACACCTGCTTTTTTTCTCCTTGTTAGTTGTATGAAATATATTTTTCCATCCCTTTACTTTCAGTCTGTGTATGTCTTTGGGTTAGAAGTGAGTCTCTTGTAGGTAGCATATAGATGAGTCTTGTTTCTGTATCCATTCAGTGACTCTAATGTCTTTTGATTGGTGAATTAAGACCATTTACATTTAGGGTGATTATCAATAGGTATGTACTATTGCCATTGCATGCTTTAGATTTATGGTTACCAAATGTTCAAGGGTAATTCCCTTATGATCTAACAGTCTAATTTATCTCACTTAGTATGCTCTTAAAAGCTCAAGTTCTTTTTTCCCCTTCCTTTTCTTCCTCCTCCATTCTTTATATATTAGGTATCATATTCTGTACTCTTTGTCTCTCCCTTGATTGACTTTAGGGATAGTTAATTTGATTTTGCATCTGTCTAGTAATTAATTGTTCTACTTTGTTTACTATGGTTTTACTGCCCCATGTGACAGATGTTTAGCCTTAGGAACACTTCTATCTATGTTATTCCCTCCAAAATATACTGTAGAGGTGGTTTATAAAAGGTAAATTCAGCTCTTGCTTACCTGAATATTGTTTAATCCTTCCTTCAAATTTAAATGATAATCTTGCTGGATAGAGTATTCTTGGCTCAAGGCCTTTCTGCTTCATTGCATTAAATACATCATGCCACTCCCTTCTGGCCTGTAAGATTTCTGTTGGGAAGTCTGATGAAAGCCTGATGGGTTTTTCTTTGAATGTGATCATTTTTCTCTCTTAGCTGCTTTTAAAGTCTGTCCTTATCCTTGATCTTTCCATTTTAATTATTATATGTCTTGGTGTTGTCTTCCTTGGGTCCCTTCTGTTGGGAGATCTGTACCCTTCCATGGTCTAAGATGCCATCTCCTTCCCCAGACTGGGGTAGTTTTCAGCAATTACATAATCAAAGACACTTTGTATCCCTTTTTTTCACACACAACCCACACAACAAAACAAATACAACACATGAAACACAACAAACATGCAAATACAAACACAATACACACTAACTACACACAACATCCAATCACAAAAACAATGTACACAGAACACATAATGCTCACACACAACACACCACAAACAACATGCAACTACAAACAAAACACAAATTCAAAACATACAAACACATAAACAACCCACACACAACATAGCACAGAAAAAACACAACACAACACACATCATACACAAAACACACAAAGTAAAACACAACACACAACAAAAACACAACCACATGCACAACTCTCACAACATACAACACACAGAACACACGTTCTACACACCTCACAAAATACAATATACCCAACAAAAGTGACACACACATACAAAACATACACAAACACACACAGACAGCGAACACACAACACACTGCACACCACACACAGTTCCAGAGACATGAAATAGACAACAAAACACACAAAAATCACACAAAATAACAGACCACCATCACCACACAAAAAACACAACACACACATAATCACATATACCACATACAAAACAAACATAACATACACAATACACACAAAAGACCCCAAACTCATGTCACATACATACTCTTCATGCACAAGACACCACACTGGACACATCACACTCAAAACACAAATGAAAACACAATGCACACACCACAAAAATGACAAACAACATGCAAGCACAAACAACATGCATTCAACAGAAACAACACACAATGACTAAAACAGCACACAAAAAGATCACATAAACAAAACAAGTTTAGCCTAAGGCCTGGCTGAGGCAGCCTGGGTGACTAAAAACCACTGCCATACAATGAGAAAACTGGCTTGGAAGTTTAAAAGGGGCCTTTTTCTTTCCTCTTGTGAGGTCTGTGCAGGCCTCTACCACATCTGGGTGGGGGCTGGGGGTGTAGCCTCAGAGTATCAGTACCACAGAGAACTCTCAGAAGTTTTCTCCTGTCCAGTGATTTGCTTCTCAGATATACCCAGAATGATGGTTAAACATTGCTCTGGCAAGGTGTGCTACATGGATATACTTCAAATGCGAGACACACGTATATTGTGAAGAGGTCTTCTGCCTAGCCTCAGGGCTAGCAGAGCATGTTGCTTTCTGCACACTAGTGGAAGCAGGACAGATGCGAATTCCCTTCAATAGGCCAAAAACAAGTATCACAAGAGGCCTCTTTCAAGTTAGCTGCTCTTTTATGCTTAGTGAAGCTAAATTCAAACTTGCCTTGCAAATTGCTCCTCTGAGCCTAAGCTCTACTTTGTTGATGTAACAGAGCACCAAACACCCTTCAGTTCCTTGTTCCTAACACACACAGAATGGCAAGGTAAATCTACATATGCAGGCATGTTCCTGAGTATGTCATTTAATTCTCTGAGGTAAGTGTGCCGTGAAGAGGCCTTCCAACTACATTTAAGGGAAGATGTTTCTGGGCTCCTTGCACTAATCATCCATTCATCACGACAAAGTGTTGGTCTTTGCCTGAGCTCTATCTTCCCGATCTAACCCTGTGCATGGCTGCTGTCTCTTCAACCTCCAGGGAGAAACAATCATGTGTTAGGAGTCCTGGCTAAATGCTCCTGTGCAGGCCTAAGACTATGGTATTCAAGCACACTGAAGAAGCCCTTTCATTGTTGGGTCCTTTCTTCACAGGTTTACAATCCTCAGGATAGGCCCTTTTTCCCCAGGGCCCTACAAGAGAACTCACAGTGAAGCCTCCTCCCCTGTTTGTAATAGCAATGCCTGGAGGAAGACTTGGCAATAAAGTGTCAGAAACTGACGCAGGAGAGCTTTCTACCAAACACTGCTTGGGAAAGAATCCACTGTGCACTGAGGAAGCCTGCTTGAAAGAACACTAGGGTGGTTTGCCCTTTTATGTAACTTGCTACTATGTGGTATGGAAAACTCAGTAAACATTGCTGTACAAGGCTGTCCTCGCTATATGCACTCTAACTCGCAGATGTAAGTGGGCTGTGAATAGGCCATTGCTCTAGTCTCCAGGGAAGGTGCAGAACAAGATGCTTTCTGATAACAGCAGTGGAAGCCATTCAGATGGATTCAGCTTCAGTGAGGACAAAAATGCTGTGCAGGATGCCCCATTCAAGTAATCACTCTAGTCATCTTAGTGTTTGCTGAAACTCAGCTTACAAAGTGCCTTCCTTGGCTGTCCTGAGTGACTGCACTTGAACTGTCTGAATGAAGTCAGCCTCAAACAGCTCTCTTGCTAGAGGCAGATGCTTGCTTGTGTGGCCATTTAGCCAGAGAGGCCTTGCTGAGGCCACCTGGCTGACAGAGAAATGCATCCATACAATGAATTCAGCTTCAAGTTAAAAAAGGGCCATATTTTCCCCTTTTGCCTGGCTTTTTCAGAGTGTCCCAGAGTAAACTGTTCTCTATGAGGGTCCACCGTGCCACAGGCTGAGCTCTAGGAACTAGGTGCACATTGGCTGGGTGGCCCCTGTTGACATGTCAGCAAGAGGTCTGTGTAGGCCTGAATGGGGGCTGAGCACTAAGCCTGAGAGCAGCAGTCATGCAGAAAAGTCTCCGAGGCTTTCTCCTCCCACTGATTTGCTTCTCAGGTATACCCACAATAATGACTAAACATTGATCTGGCAAGGTGTGCTACATAGATATGCTTGAAATCCCATACACAAGTGTACTGTGAAAAGGTCTTCTGCCCAGCCTCAGGAGAAGAGGCAAAGTAAGTTGATTTCCTCAAAACAGTGGAAGCAGGACATATGGGTATTCTATTCAATAGGCCAAAATCAAGCAGCACTGGAGGCCTCTTCAAAGTAAGCTGCTATTTATGCCTAGTGAAGCTAAAATCGAACCTGGCCTGGAAATTGCTCTTCTGAGCCTAAGTTCTAACTTTCTGTTCCTTGCTCCTAACACATACAGAATGGGATGGCTAAACCTACGTGTAGAGACAGTGTGAGGGGTTGAAGCAGTTTCAGACATAAAAGTAGGACACAACGCTCTCTGTCAAGTTAGCCCCAGACCCTAGTCACGTACCAACTACTGAGAAACTAAAGGAAAAGATATAAATTCCATGAGAAACAGGTGTTTGACTAACTCCATGCTATTTTTGCTTCTATACATTGCTTTGTTAGAGACCAGCAGTATCACACGTTTCCTGCAGCAGGTGGGGAAAACAGGATGCTTAAACCCCCTGAGCACTAAACAAGGAATATAGCTTGCTGAATTTAGGCGAAGGTGGAAAAGTTGCAAACTAAGCAGGATGCGGTAAAAAGTCTGAAAGGATGTTGTAACAGGGGCTTGGGGCTACACTTGGAGAGCTTGCTCCTTGGCAGATGCCGGCCGGCTAAAATAAATCCTCCAACTTCCTATAAAACCCCCTAGACAACTCACCACTATGGACTCTCTTGCCCCCTCCTGGCGTGAGCTGGGAGCTCTGTCCTTTCACTTTATCTATAAATAAAAGCCTGTACCTCGCTCTCCTACCTTGACTGTTTGTGAAGCTCATTCTTCAGCTCTGCAAACAAGAACCCCAGCATCACTAATATACACAGTGGGATGGCTAAACCTATGTGTAGAGCCATGTTCTCTACATATGTCATTTAAGTCCCTGAGGTAAGTGTGCTGTGTATAGGACATCTAACTACCTTTAAGGTAAGATGTTTTTGGGGCTCCTTGCACCAGATGATCCATTCATCCCTACAAACTCTGGTCTGTGCCTGAGCTCTCTCTACCTGATCGAACCCTATGTAGGACTGCTCTCTCTGTAACATGCAGGTAGAAAGAACTATGTGTTAGGAGTCCTGGCAAAATGCTTAGGTGCAAGCCAAAGACTGTGGCATCCAAGCACACTGAAGAAATCTTCTCATTGATGGGGCTCTTCTTGACACATTAGCAATGCTCAGCATGGGCACAGTTTCATCAGGGACCTAGAAGAAGATGCACATTGCAGCCTCTACTGCTGTGTGTAACAGCAATGCCCTGAAGATGGCTTTAAAGGAGAGTGTCAGAAACAGCTGCAGGAAAGCCCTCTGCCAAACACTGCAGGGAAAATAATCCATCATGCACTGAGGAGGCCTGCCTGACAGAACACTAGGCTGCTATCCCCTTGCATGCAACTTGCTCCTGTGTGATATGGAAAACTTAGTAATATTGCAGTAGAAGGCTGTCCTCTATCTGCACTCAAACTCACAGAGATAAGTGTGCTGTGAAGAGGCTTTAGGATTAGACACACAGGAAAATGCAGAACAAAATGCTTTCTAATAACAGCAGTGGAAGCAAGTCAGATTTGGATTCACCTTAGGTGAGTAAAAGAGTACAGTGCAGGAAGCTCAATTCAAGTAATCATTCAAGTCATCCTATGGGATGTTGAAACCAAGTTTGCAATGCACCTTCCATGTCTATCCTGTGTGCCTGCACTCCAACTGCCTGAATGATGACTGCCCCATACAGCTCTCTTGCTGAGTGGCCAATGCTCCCAATTGTGGCCATATAGCCTGAGGCCTTGCTGAGGCAGCCTAGCTGACAGAGAAGGGCTTCCATACAATGAATTCAGTTTGGAAGTTCATATAGGGGCTTTTTTTCTGCTCTTGTCTGGCTGCTTCAGAGAGGCCCAGAGTAAACTGTTTGCTATACCCTGTCTTCAAAACACAAGAAGAGCTCTGGAACTAGGTGCACATTGGCTTGGATCCCCCAAATAACATGTCAGCAAGAGGTGTGTGCAAGCCTCTCCACCGCTGGATGGGGGATGGCTATAAGTCTCAGAGCTTCAGTCCCCCAGAGAAGGCTCTGAGGCTTTCTGCTCCATGATTTTCATCAAAGACATGTCCAGTTTGACGGCTACACATAGCTGTGCAAAGTGTGTCACTCATATATACTTGAGCTCCAAGACACAAGAATATTGGGAAGAAGTCTTCTGCCCAGCCTCAGGGGAATAGGCATAGCAACTTGCTATTTACAGAACAAAGGTGGCAGGACAGATGGGCATTCTGTTCAATAGGGCAAAAGCAGGTAGCATGGAAGCCTCTTTCCAGTAAGCTACTCTTTATGGCTAGTGTAGCTGAATTAAAACTTGCAATGGAAATTGGTCCTCTGAACCTAAGGTCTAACTTGATCTAACACTGCAACCAATGCCTTTCAGTTCCTTGTTCTTAACATATACAGAGAGGGATGGGTAAACCTAGGAGTGCCTATGTGTCCTCAGTGTATGCCCCTTAAGTCCAAGAGATATGGGGGCTGTGTATAGGACTTCCAACTAGCTTTAAGGGAAGATGTTTCTGGGGCTCCTTGCACCTGATCATCCATTCATCCCTACAAAACACTGGTGTGGGTCTTAACTCTATCTGCCTGAACCATTCCTCTGCAGGACAGTTCTCTCTGTGACCTGCAGGGAGAAAGAACCATGTGTTATGAGTCTTAGGCTAAATGCTTACATGCAGGCCTGTGACTGAGGCATTCAAACACACTGAATAAACACTCTCACTGTTGGGTCTTTTCTTCATACATTTGCAATGCTGAGCTAGGTACTTGTTTCCTCAGGGCTGAAGAAGACAACCCAGTGTGCAGCCTCCTCCACTGTGAGAAATAGCAATGCTGTGAAGATGCCTTTAAAGTGTCAGGAACTGCTGCAGGAGAGCCTTATGCCAGACTCTGCTGGGGACACAATCCACCATGCACTGTGGAGGCCTGCCTGAGAGAACACTAGACTGCTTTCCCCTTGCATGCAACTTGCTCCAATGTGATATGGGAAACTTACAAAATAGTGCAGTAGAAGGCTGTCCTCTCTATCTGCACTCTAACTCACAGATATGTGTGCTGTGAATAGGCCTTAGGACTAGCCACATGGAAAGATGCAGAATAAGATGCTTTCTACTAACAGGAGTGGAAGCAAGTGGAAGTAAATCAGATTTGGATTCAGTTAAACAATATAGGTCAGGATGCCCCAAACAAGTAATCATTCAAGTCATTCTACTGGATGTTCAAACAGAGCCTTCAATGTGCCTTTTATGTCTGTCTTGTATGCCTGTATTCTAACAGCCTGAATGAAGACTGCCCCACACAGCTCTCTTGCTGAGCATCCAATGCTCGCATATGTGGTCACATTGACTGAGGACTTGCTGATGAAGCCTGGGTGACAGACAAATGCTTCCATACAATGAATTCAGCTTGGAAGCTTAAAAAGGGGCTTTTTTTCTGCTCTTTCCTGGCTGTGTCAGAGAGGCCCAGTGTAAACTATTTGCTATAACCAGTCTCCAGTGACACAGGCTGAGTTCTGGAAACTAGGTGCACATCATTTTGGAGACCAAAAATAACATGTCAGCAAGAGATGTGTGCAAGCCTTAAGAGGAACTCTTAGGAAACTCTTAAGGAAACTCTTAAGACTGCTTTTACTGCATCCCACAGAAGTTGGGGCTTTGTGTTGTTGTCATTTGTTTCCATATATTGCTGGATCTCCATTTTAATTTGTCATTGATCCATTAATTATTTAGGAGCATGTTTTTAAGCCTCCACATGTTTGTGAGCCTTTTTGTTTGCTTTGTACAATTTATTTCTAGTTTTATACCTTTGTGGTCTGAAAAGTTGGTTGGTAGAATTTCAATCTTTATGAATTTATTGAGGCTCTTTCTGTGGCCTAGTGTGTGGTCTATTCTGGAGAATGTTCCATGTGTACCTGAGAAGAATGTGTATCCTGATGCTTTGGGATGCAGAGTTCTATAGATGTCTATTAGGTCCATCTGTTCTAGTGTGTTGTTCAGTTCCTCTGTGTCCTTACTTATTTTCTGTCTGGTGGATCTGTCCTTTGGAGTGAGTGGTGTGTTGAAGTCTCCTAAAATGAGTGCATTGCATTCTATTTCCTCCTTTAGTTATGTTAGTATTTGTTTCACATATGCTGGTGCTCCTGTGTTGGATGCATATATGTATATTTATAATGGTTATGTCCTCTTGTTGGAGTGATCCCTTTATCATTATGTAATGTCCTTTATCTCTTGTTATTTTCTTTGTTTTGAAGTCTATTTTTCTGATAGTAGTACTGCAATGCCTACTTTCTTCTCCCTGTTGTTTGCAAGAAATATCTTTTTCCATCCCTTGACTTTTAGTCTGTGCATGTCTTTGGGTTTGAGGTGAGTTTCTTGCTTTTTTATGCATTCTATTACTCTGTGTCTTTTGATTGGTGCATTCAGTTCATTTATATTTAGGGTGACTATTGAAAGATATGTACTTATTACCATTGCAGGCTTTAGATTCGTGGTTACCAAAGGTTCAAGGTTAGCTTCTTTAGTATCTTGCTAACTTAACTCTCTTATTCAGCTGTTATAAAACTGTCTGATGATTCTTTATTTCTCTCCCTTCTTGTTCCTCCTCCTCTGTTATTTATATGTTGGGTGTTTTATTCTGTGCTCTTTTGTGTTTCCTTTAACTGATTTTGTGGGTTGTTGATTTTATTTTTTGCCTTCAGTTAGTATTTGGTTGGTCTTCTTTCTTTGCTCTGATTTTATTTTCTCTGTTGACATCATTTAGTCTTAGGAGTGCTCCCATCTAGAACAGTTTCTCTAAAATTCCCTGTGGAGGTGGTTTGTGAGAGGCAAATTCCCTCAACTTTGGCTTGCCTGGGAATTGTTTAATCCCTCCTTCATATTTAAATGATAATCGTGCTGGATACAGTATTCTTGGTTCAAGGCCCTTCTGTTTCATTGCATTAAATATATCATGCCATTCTCTTCTGGCCTGTAAGGTTTCTGTTGAGAAGTCTGATGATAGCCTGATGGGTTTTCCTTTCTAAGTGACCTTTTTCCTCTCTCTAGCTGTTTTTAAAACTCTGTCCTTGTCCTTGAGGCTTGCCACTTTAATTATTATGTGTCTTAGTGTTGTCCTCCTTGGGTCCCTTCTGTTGGGAGTTCTGTATACTTCTGTGGTCTGATTGATTATTTCCTCCCCCAGTTTGGGGAAGTTTTCAGCAATTATTTCTTCAAATACACTTTCTATCTCTTTTTCTCTCTTCTTCTTCTTCTGGTACCCCTATAATGTGGATATTGTTCCTTTTGGATTGGTCACGCAGTTCTCTTAATATTGATTCATTCCTGGAGATACTTTTATCTCTCTCTGTGTCAGCTTCTATGCCTTCCTGTTCTCTAGTTTCTATTCCATCAATGGCGTCTTGCATCTTATCCATTTTGCTTATAAATCCTTACAGAGATTGTTTCATATCTGTAAACTCCCTCCAGACGTCATCCCTTAGCTCTTGTATATTTCTCTGCAGCTCCATCAGCATGGTTATGACCTTTATTTTCAATTCTTTTTCAGGAAGACTGGTTAGGTCTATCTCCTTCTCAGGGGTTTACTCTGTGATTTTGGTCTGTTTCAAATTCTTCTCCCTTTTCATGGTGATAGAGATAGTTTGCAGAGCTGGCGTGAGCAATGGCTGGAAAAACGTCCCTTCTTGTTGGTTTGTGGCCTTCCTCTCCTTGGAGAACAGTGACCTCTAGTGGCTTGTGCTGGGCAGCTTCACACAGACAGGGCTTCTGATTCTTGCCCTGCCGCTATGGAGTTTAGCTTCATGGTGCTGCGGGTGTGGCCTCCCTCAGGCTGCTGCTCCGATATGGCAGAGCCACATCGGAGGGGAAATGGCTGGGAGGCTGTTTATCTCTGTGAGGGGCCTCCAAGCTGCACTGCTGCCCTGGGGTTTAGGGTGTCCTGAGTTCTCCAGGATTTCCAGCTGCTGGACTAAGTGCCCTGGGATGCTTCCATCCAGCTGTAGGGTCCCTGTCCAATTAAGACTTTCAAAAAGCACTTGCTTTTCTTTGTCCCAGGGGCACCAGCTGCAGGGACCCTCTCACAGGTCTTACTGTCCTGTGTCCCTAGTTTCCAGCACCCCACGCATGCACTGTCTGTGCTCCAGTGCAGATGGCTAGGGCTGGCTATTTAGCAGTCCTGGGCTCCCTCTCCCTCCCTGCTCTGACTCCTCTCCTCCTGCTGGGAGCTGGGGTGAGGGCCGCTCGGGTCTCACTGGTCTGCGGCTTGTATCTTACCCCTTTCATGAGGCTCTGGGTTCTCACAGGTGTGGATGTAGTCTGGCTATTGCCCTGTGTCTTCTGGTCTCTCTTTTAAGAAGAGTTGTACTTGTTGTATTTTCAAAAATATATGTCGTTTTGGGAGGAGATTTCTGCTGCTCTACTCATGCCACCATTTTGGCTCCCTTCCCTCCTTGTCTTTTAATGGCTTGATAGATCACTTTTTCTTACACTGGATAATATTCCGTTGTCTGCATACACCATGGTTGGTTTATCTATTCACCTGTTGAAGGACGTCTTGGTTGTCCTCAAGTTCAGCCAATCATAAACAAAGCTGCTATGAACATCCTTCTTCAGGTTTTGTGTGGGCATAAGTTTTCAGTTAATCTCAGAATATACCAAGGAGTATGATTGCTGGATCATATGATAGGGACATGTTTAGTTTTATAAGAAAATGTCAAAGTGTCTTCCAACACATCTTCCCACCAGCAATGAATGGCATCTTCTGTTGCTCCACTTTCTTGTCAGCATTTGATATTGTCAGTTTTGGATTTTGGCCAAGTGAGTATGGTTACTGGTGTCTTACTGTTGTTTACATTACCAATATCATGGTTACATGGAGCATCTTTACTTATGCTTATTTGCCATCTGTTTATCTTTTTTGGTGAAGTGCCTATTAAAGTCTTTGTCTTTTGGTTATTAGGGTTTTTGTTTTTCTATTGTTGAGTTTTATGAGTTCTTGGGATCCTTGAGATACCAAATCTTTATCACAAATGTGTTTTGAAAACGCTTTCTCAGTCTATGGCTTTTCCTCTCATCCTCTGGAAAGGGTCTTTCATAGAATAAAAGTTTTTAATTTCAATGAGTCCCAGCTTAGCAATTATTTCTTTCATGTATTGTGCCTTTGGTGTTGTACCTAAAACATCATCACCATACCCAAGGTCATCTAGATTTTCCCCTATGTTTTTCCAGAATTTTTGTAGTCTTACACATCACATTTAGGTGTATGGTTCATTTGTGTTAATTTTTAAAAGAGTGGAAAGATTGTGTGCAGCTTCATTTTCTGCATTGGGTTGGTTACCTAGTTTTTCTAGAACTCTTGGTAAGGATGGCAACCTTTTACCATTGTAAAACTGACTTCATTTCTTTGTCCAAGGTCAATTGACTATGGTTATGTGGGTCTGTTTCTGAGCTCTCTTTTATTCTACTTAGTACTGGTCCATTCTTTCCCCAACACCACTCTGTCTTGATTACTGAGGGGTTAGAGTAAATCTTGAGGTTAAGTAATATCAGTCCCCATATTTTGTTCTCAGTCCAAAGGGTGCTATTCATTATGGGTTTTTAGCCTCCCCACATAATCTTTAAAGTCACTTTGCCAATATACACAAAGACACTTGCAGGGATTATGGTTGAGACTGTATTGACTAGATCATCAAAGGAAGAACTGCCATATTGGCATTATTGTGTCTTCCCAATAATGACCATGGAATATCTCTCCATTTATTTTATTCTTCTTTGATTATTTTCATCAGAGTTTTCTAATGTTCTCCATGTAGCTCTTGTACAAAGTCTGTTCGATTGATAGCTCTGTGTTTCACTTTTTAGGTGCCAATGTAAATGTCACTGCTTTTAATTTAAAATGCTACTTGTTCATTTCTCATACATAAAAATGATTGAGTTTTGTGTATTACCCTCATATCTTGAACCTCACTACCAGCTCTCATTAGTTCCAGCACCTTTTGGTCAGTTCTTTTGGATTCTCTACATTGGAAATCATGTCATCTGTGAAAAGAGACACAGTTATTCCTTCCTTCCTAATCTGTGTGCCTTTTCCTTTTCTGGTCTTACTACATTAGGTAGGACAATATAGCATGGAGAAGACAACTAATGACCCTATAGAATATTACTATGCTAATGGTAATTATTGCAATGGGGTGTTGGGGGAGACTTGAGTGTTGGGGGAGAGGTGAATGTTGAAACCAAAATATGGCTCATGTGAAACCTTCATAAGATTGTATGTCAAAGATACCTCAATAAATAAATAAATAAATAGTAGACAGATGATAGATAGATAGATAAATAGATAGATAGACAGATAGATAGATAGACAGATAGATAGATGGATGATAGATAAGAATGATGCCTTAGCTTTGGACTTTTTGCCCAAACAAGTGTTTCTGGCCAATGGCCTGAATCTTAATTTAAGTGGCCGTAATGTCATAAAATGGATGAAGAGGATTTTCTTCAACTTATCCATCAGGGTAGTAAAAAAATAAAAAATCTGTATCCAAATACACACAATAAATTTCCATTGCTTCAGAGGCATAATTAAAGCCCTTCCATATCCTTTTCATTCTGGATCAAAGCCCTGCTTTGTGGCGTGGAGAGTTACTCAAATGAACTTCCAACTCCCAATGTCATTTTCTTTTTAAGTTATACTGGTAACTTCCAGAATAGTTGCTCTCTGGAAATGGTCTTTTTTTTCCCTCCCACTTATTTTACTCATTTCATACCCACCCTTCAGTTCTCATATTTCCAGTAATGCAAATTGGGAAATTACCTTTTTCTTTGTTTATATTATTTTCTTTTTCCTTGAGTTTAACATCCACAGGTACATACATGCATTTTGTATCCTATTCATGCAGAAAAATTACTAGTAACTTGCTGAATCTGCAAGTAACTTTACAAAAATGTTTAGCAAGTTTTTCCAAAGATGTCTGACCCCTGGCCTTGTCTCACTAATGTAAGGTGTTGCGTGCTGGGCCAGGTCTGGTGAGTCGCAGTTGTAGGTGCTTTGGTTGTACACATCAGATGGTAGGTGAAGGAGAAAGGATGGCACACTCAAAGGCCTGCTTGAACGTTTGTGAACTATGACTGAAATAAGACTGCATTTGAAACTGAAACATATCTTTTAATTCTGCTAAGCTCCCCTTTGCTCAGTTAAGTTATTTGACTGATCCTAGTGTCACTTAAAATCTCTCTGTCAGATGCTGCTTAGACCAGAGTGGATATCTCTAACATGATAAGCAGAATTATTCAAAAAATAGTTTTGCTTAATAGATATTTTTTAAATTATACTTTTGATCCAAATTCTTGAAATTCTAAGGGAGAAAATAAAAACAATGCGATATTGATAACATATTCTAGTTTCTTTAGAAAAAAATAAATTCACTGCCGAACACATTCTTTTAATGGGAATTAAAATACTTTATTTCTATTTCTGCTTTTGAAAGATCATGTGGTTCATGAAAGCGTAGGCTATTTTGAGTGTATATACATCCAGACTAAATGACAACATGGAGATACCCCTAAAATCCACTTATAAAAGGTAATTATGAATTCTACCATTACATCTGAACATAAACTAGGACAAGGTTTGTGGTACCAGAACAGCATGCATTTAATGTTGAGAATGACAGATACAGTGGCTGAAGAGTAGTTTGGGAGAAAAATGATAGATAGGGTTGGTAATGGAACAATGGAATAGCAGCATTGTTCATAGTAGCCAAAAAGTGGAAACAACCCAAATGACAACCCCACTGATGAGAATCAAAGTGTGGTATATGCACAAGGTGGAATAGCATTCAGCCATGAAAGGGAGTGAAGTACTGACACTGGCTCCAACGTGGATGAACCTTGTAAATATGATGCTAAGTGAAAGAAGCCAGAAACAAAAGGCCACATATTGGAGTATTCCATTAATATGAAATGTGCAAAATAGGTAAGTCCATAGAGACATAAAGTGGAATGGGGTGACTCTTAATGGGCATGGAATTTATTGAGTATAATGGAAACATTCTGGAACCAGATAGTGATGATAATTGCCCAGGGTTCACAAAGGCTGATGATAAAAATGTGCAGTGAAATTTGGTCCCAGGTCTATAAATGAAACAGAAACACATTTAGTAGGAGAAGGCTATGTTCCTGAGGCTGTGTGGATTTCTTGCATTTGCAATATGAGGGTAATTTGCAGGACCTTAAACTTTAGAATGTGTAATGTCTGTGTAGGTATATTTGTTTATTTTATATACTTAAGAATGACCAAAAAATACAAAAAAAATTATACTGCCAAATAGAAATTTACTCCTTTTTTCTGAGGGTGTTTTCTTTCCTCTCCTTCCTAACAATAGAAATATGAGGGAAAGCAAAGCTGTGACTCAAGAATACACCATAGCCCAGGAAAATTTCCAAGACCCTAGAGACCAGGGGCTGGTTAATGCAGGAAAGGGTTCTTGCTGGCACTAGGAGGACTCACAGTTTACTGGACTGACAAGAGCAAGGAAGGCAAAAGAAGATGCCCAGGCCTGCTCACCTGGATGAGATGCAGAGTTCTCCCAAAGAAGTTGTCACAGCCTGCAACAGCCCCCCAGGGATCTGTTACTGACATAGCACTGTGGGGAAGTGTGGGCAGTGCAGGAAGTACCAGAGGTCCCTTTTATTTGCAGCAGCCATAAAGGAGAGATGTCTGCAGGGCAGAGGGGCCCAGAGGCAGAGACCAGCTTGCTGCATGCAAGCTCACTCCAAGTGGATGGTATTCTGGTGACTGACCTGTCACCGTGGGAATAAAGTTGGGTACAACCCTTTCACCCCAAGAATGTTCCATTGTCATTTCTTTGGCCTCATCAATCCATAGTGAACTTGTCCAGGGCTGAAACCCATTGGCAAGACTGTTAGGGTTCAATGTTCAGGTTGAGTCAGGGGTCAGGATTAGGTTTAAGTCAGGGTTAGGATTCATGTTTAAGGATCTGTGTAATTTCATAATACCACCAAAGGTAGGAAACTGTTACACATTCATAGGAAACTTCCACACACTAAAATGTAAAGACAGGCACTTCAGAGAACTTCAATTCTATAACTTCAGCTTGGTTCAGATAAAAGCACATAAATACAAATACCTGATCCCTGGGTCATCCTAAAAGCTAGCTCTCATTCTTGCCCTACCAATATTTGTGGAGGGGATCTTTAAGATTTTCTTCTCCTGGCGTGTGGATATTTTGGACTACATCTTGGGTGAGAGACCAAGAAGAGACCAAATGGCCATCTGGGTGTCCTCAAAACACCTCTGAATGGTGAGACATGCAGCCTGTTTCCAAAGAGTTTTGTCAGCCTCAGTGTTAGAAGCCATTGAGCTTGAGGTTCACTAAGAGGTTCTGTCTCTAAAGAAGGTTGAGCCTGGGGAAGTATTCATTCTTAGGGGCTGACTTTTCTTGGGAAGTGGCTATCTTGGCATATTTCTCAGTCCAGGCTTTGGTAGGTCTGGCTTCCAGTGTGAGCTTTAATTTTGAGAACAGCTAGTTCTTTAGTTTGTAGTAAGTCTTCTAATAGTGACTTGAGCTCCATTTTTTATAGGTATTCCTGCCACTGTCATTGATCACTCTTTGTTTCCATTTAAGGGGGCTCAGAGAGATCAGTGAGAGCTATTCAAGGGCAAAGGTTTGTAGGCACAAGTCAGGGGCCTGCCTGGTCAGGAGAGCAAAGAATAATGCTGTTTCAGTTGGAAAGTTATTTTCTTTCCAGAAAGTTTATTGTGGTCATGGGTCTAAGTAGAAAACCATGCTGGATAGTAAGAGGTCTAGTGAGACAGAAGAAGGTCTAGATAAAGGCATATCACAAGATAGGCAGCACAGATGCATGTCATTTCTAGAGTTCTCTGCACCTTCTTGAACTTCGTGTTAGAGAAACTGCCTGTAACAAATCAATCTTTCTACTCTTCCACAACCTAATACTTGACTGCCTTAATTGACTAATTAATTGTCCTTCCCACTTTCTTCTGCTCTTAGCAAGTGAGCCATTTCACTCCTTTTCCTATTGTAAATTGAATAAACTGAACATTGAAAAGTAAGGGAGAGATAACGAATTGGAAGCTTGGCCTCTTATCTGAATCCAGTCACTGTCTCTTTCTGCTATAATGAATTGTGGTGTCAAATGGAATAAAGTCAGTGTGGCAAACAAGTCTGAGAGGTCTGAACATCATGTAATAAACACTGAAAAAGGGCCAGTTTCCACAATCATATGTCAGTATTACTAGGTACAGAACATTCTAGAGACACACCAGTGGTTAGGGACCACTGGCTCAAAGATAGCAATCATTGTGTGTGAAGTTCCAGATAGATAATTAGTATGTGTTCATGCAGAAGAAACCCTATTAGGAGTTCCAGAGGAGAGAAACACAAAAGCTAATCACTATACTTACAGAGAAATAGAAAAAGGAGTCTATACAATACTAATATATGCATATACATTGGTTTAGTTTGCAAATAAGAAAAGTGAAGTATGAAATTTGTCTGTAAAACAAAGCAAATTCCTTTAAAATAATTCATTGAGCCAGACAAATAGTTATTGTTCCCTTTCACTATCATTAGGGAAAACAATGAAATATACATCATGATTGGCAGGTCAGCATATTGATTAGAAAACTGAGATGTGTTCATATTTCATTGTAATGTAGACACTGTAGAGTAAACAATTTGATACATATTTAAGATCTATATTTCTAAGTGAGGTAGCTTGGGAGGTATATTTTTCAGCTCTCCCTTAAAAAGAACCTATTAACAGGGCATGGGAAAATGACAGCCTCCAGCTGCTGCACCTCTGGGACCTTTGGGGCCCTCCATGAGCTTTGTACTGAGGCCATGCTCTCCCCAGGCTTCTCCCAGCCAAGATGGGATGATGGAGCAGGGCCCTCCCTGCCTGGTGTGGGATTCCCCTTGCTGGCTGTGCTCTGGGGCTCCCCATACACCTGGCTGAGACTTTATCAGATTTTCTCTGAAGTCTGAGTCTCTTACCCACAATTTTCCCCCTTACCTTTCTCAGGGGCCATACCCGCATTGCAGTTGGAATGCTTCCCTCTCCTACTGCTGCTCCATCAGGTCTTCATCCTCTGCAGGTGTTTCCCTGGCCAATCACTTGTGTGTCTGATTCCATCTTGACATCTGCTTCCAAGAGAACCCAAAGTGATACACTAGGAAAACAAGAAAATTTCCCCTTGGGCTCTTCTAGATTCCATTGATTCTTTTATCAGGAATAATGGTGACACTAAATCTAGCTTAACATTCAAAGCAGGGAAGCAAGGATTACTTATCATTTCAGATAATAAATGACCCATTGGAGCTATACATAATAAAACTTGGGGAATACTATCACCTCATTGAGGGTCTGTGGGGGTCTGTGAGGGACTCAGGGATTCTGTGGTGGTCTGGTAGGGGCCCTGTGTGTGTCTTTGAGGGTCTGTAAGGGTCCCTCTGAGGGTCTGTGGGGGTCTGTCAGCATCTCAGAGAGGCTGTGCGAGGATCCCAGTGAAGGTCTATGAGGGAAGTTTGGATCCCTTGGAAGGTCTGTGAGATACCCTTCGAAAGACCCTGTGAGGGTTGTTGAGAGCCTTATAGTGTCCCTATGAGGGTATGTGAGGTCCTGTGAAGGTTCCTGTGAGGGTCTGTCATGGTCTTTATTGGGGTCCCAGTAAGAATCTGTGAGGGTCCCATGTGTCTGTCAAGGTTTTTGAGTGTGTTATTGTGGTTCTGTGAGGGTCTGTCGATGTCTGTGAGAGACCCTTTAACAGATCCTGTGAAGGTTTCTGAGGGTCTTAGAGTGTCCTTGTCAGGTTCTCTGTGAGGGTCCCTGTGAGGTTCTGTGTGGGTCTGTAAGGGTCTCTCTTAGGGTCTGTGATGGTCTGTGTGAGAGTCTTTGAGGTTCTCTTGATGTGGGGTAAATGGCAGAATTTCCATAATCTCCCACCTATCCTTAATTAATTTACATATCAATAGGTGTTTATTGCTGCAGAGCCTTCCATTGATCTGGGGCAAAGGGTGGAGACGAAAATGGCCATTCTCTCCTCCACTCCATTCCTGGCATGTAATTGTTATGACATCTGCCAAGGACCCACCAATGAAGCTACTCACAGAAGGGGTGGGCAGGAAGGAGAGAGCATGCCATGATGGCAAAGAGCAAGCTGCAGCCAGAGGAGAAAGATGGTGCCAAACCTGGTCAGCAAATTCGAGCAAGCTGTGAGCAACAAAAATGGTTTCTCCCAACCTGTGTTTTCCCTTGGCTTACTTCAGTTTCATAGGGGATTCGCCCCAGGCTGGGAATACCCTTCCACACCATAGCTACCTCTGGTGTGAGTGAACCCAAAATCTGTGTTCATGGGTGTGATGTTTGTGTGGGATCCCCCTATAGATGGTGGCAAAATATCTTTTGACCCTACTGTGAATTATGGGGAGACACCCAGGAACTCCCCTCTGTGGATAGTGGGATTTCATCTGGGGATACCCCTGTGGGTAGTGCGGATTCATCCAGGGGTTCCCCAATGATTATTTGGTCTGGGGTAAAGTGTTCCCTAGAGAAGGAAGGGTGAGGACACCAGAGGCAGTGGAGTGGGCCCTCCAAGAAATAGGAAACTCCTTAGGGGAACTGGGTGGCTATGGGGCAGCAGGAAATGTGGGATGGCTATTCCTCACAGCATTGGAAAGAGTTACCCAGGAGAGAGATGCACCTCAGCATCAATCGGAAGAACAAGATGAGTTGGTGGGATGCTCTGAAAAAGAACCACAGAGAGCTACAGAACACTGAGATAGAACAGGTGAACTCTACATTCTAAAGGGGAGCTAAGTAAAGATAGACATAAACACTATGAGGAATTTTCTCTGTCTTCTAAAAATAACTGACATGAATTGTGCTGTGCACTTACATTCTTTTTTTCACCAGTAGTTTGCAGACTTTGCCCCATTACTTCTTAAGTTTGGAAAAAACAATTTGAAGCAAGGAAAGAAGAGAAAACTCCTAACATCCCCAAATTAAGAACTGATGACTCATGTTTCTGTGGTGATTAGTTTTTGTTGACATTGTGGAGATGATATTGCTGGACTTGTACCAAGAAAAGTGTAGTGCTGCAGAGAAATTTGAGATGAGTTTTCCTCTTAGTGAGATAATTAGTTCAGAGAAACACCAACCCTTCCAGAATCTTCAAAAAGAAAACATTTTTGACCAAACACCTGAAAAGGGACACAGGAGCTGAATGTTCTCTGATATATGGTAAACTTGAGCATTTTCCTGGAACCTCTGCTGTGATCAATGGCTATGGAGATAAGGCAATTAGAGTGAAGAAAGCCCAAATCCCACTGGAGATAGGGCGTTTACCCCCACAGGAGTATACTGTGTACATTTCTCCCATCTCTGAATATATTTTGAGGGTGGATATCCTGCAAGGCCTGTGGTTATAGACCACTGCAGATGAGTTCAGACTGAGGATACAGGTGTAAATGGCAGTTCTGAGAGGATGCTAAGTACCTGCTTATACCTCTGCCTGTACCTTGGTAGGTGATAAATACTAAGCAATATAAATTGCCAGTGGGGAACAAACAAATTGGAGAAATTCTATAGGAACTGGAGAAGGTGGACATCATGAAGCCCACTCATGGTCCTTTTAATTCCCCTCTGTTGCCAGTGAAAAAGCTGGATGGCTCCTGGAGGATGACAGAGGATTATAGGGAATTGAATAAAGTCACAAACCCTTTGCATGCTACTGTCCCTTCTATATCAGCCCTTATGGACACCCTCAGTGATGAACTAGGGACATGCTGTTATGTTGTGGACCTTGTTGATGCTTTCTTCTCTACTGATGTAACACAGTGAAATCAGGAATAGTTTGCATTCACATAGGAATGCTAAGAGTGGACATTCACTGTTCTTTGACAGGCATACCTCCACAGTCACACCATTTGTCACAGACTTGCAGTCCAGGACTTAGCCACATGAAAGAAACCACAAATGGAGCAACTGTATCACTACATTGATGATATCATGTATGATTGTCTTGCAGATTTAGAAGGGGCACTTCCTAGAATAGTATAAAAATTATATGCTAACAAATAGGATAACCTAGAAGAATGGACAAATTTCTAGAAAAATACAACCTTCCAAGATTGACCGAGGATGAAATAGAAAAGCTGAATAGACCAATTACCAGAAACAAAATTGAATTGGTAATCAAAAAACTACCTAAGAACAAAACTGCTGGAACAGATGGCTTCACCACTGAATTTTATGAAACGTTTAGTGAAGACCTAATATACATCCTCCTTAAAGTTCTCCAAAAAGTAGAAGAGGAGGGAATACTTCCAAATTCATTCTATGAGGCCAGCATCACCCTAATACCAAAATCAGGCAATGACAATACAAAAAAAAGAAAACTACAGACCAATATCCCTGATGAACAGAGATGCAAAAATACTCAATAAAATATTAACAAATTGAATTAAAAATATATATCAAAAAGATCATCCATCATGATCAGGAAGGACTTAGTTCAGAGATACAAAGATGGAAGAGTTTTTGAAAATGCATCAACATCATCCACCACATAAACAAAAAGGACAAAATCCACATGATCATCTCTGTAGATGCTGAAAAAGCATTTGACAAAATTCAACATCCATTCATGATAAAATCTCTCAACAAATTCTTAACAGAAAGAAGTGGAAAGCTTTTCCTTTAAGATAGGGAACAAGACAAGAATGTCCACTCTCCCCACTTTTATTCAACATAGTTCTGGAGGTCCTTAGCCATGGCATTCAGATAACACAAGGAATAAAAGGCATCCAGATTGGCAAGGAAGAAGTCAAACTGTCCCTGTTTGCAGATGACATGATATTGTACATAAAAAACCCTACAGATTCCACTCCAAAATTACTAGATCTAGTATTTGAATTCAGAAAGTTGTGGGATACAAAATTAATACACAGAAATCTGTTGTATTCCTACACACTAATGATGAACTAACAGAAAGAGAAGTCAGGAAAACAATTCCATTCACAATTGTATCGAAAAGAATAAAACACATAGGAATAAACCTAACTAAGAAAGTGAAAGATCTATACTCTGAAAACTTCAAGAAACTTCAAGAAATTAAAGAAGATACCAATAAATGGAAACACATCTCATGCTCATGGCTATGAAGAATTAATATTGTCAAAATGGCCATCCTGCCTAAAGCCATCTACAGATTCAATGCAATCCCTATTAAATACCAAGAGCATTTTTCAATGAACTAGAGCAAATAGTTCTAAAATTCATATGGAACCACAAAAGACCCCGAATAGCCAAAGCAACCCTGAGAAGGAAGAATAAAGTGGAAGGAATTATGCTCCCTGACTTCAAGCTCTATTACAAAGCCACAGTAGTCAAGACGATTTGGTAATGGCACAAGAAAAGACCCACAGACCAATGGGACAGACTAGAGAGCCCAGATATAAACCCAGACATATGTGGTCAATTAATATATGATAAAGGAGCCATGGATATACAATGGGGAAATGACAACCTCTTTAACAGCTGGTGTTGGTAAAACTGGACAGCTATGTGCAAGAGAATGAAACTGGATTATTGTCTAACCCCATACAAAAAAGTAAACTTGAAATGGACCAAAGACCTGCATGTAAGTCATGAAATGATAAAACTCTTATAAGAAAACATAGGCAAAAATCTCTTGAATATAAGCATGAGAAACTTTTTCCTGAATGCATCTCCTTGGGCAAGGGAACCAAAAGCAAAAATGAACAAATGGGACTACATCAAACCAAAAAGCTTCTGCACAGCAAAAGACACTATCAGCAGAACAAAAAGGCATCCTATAGTATGGGAGAATATATTTGTAAATGACATATCTGACAAAGGGTTTAATATCCAAAATATATAAAGAATTTATACACCTCAACACCAGAAGCAAATAACCCTATTAAAAAATGGGAGGAGGATATGAACAGACAATTCTCCAAAGAAGAAATTCAGGAAGGATTGATTCAAGATGGCAGCATGAGTGGTGAGAGAACTCCTCCCAAAACCACATATAGTACAAAAATATAGTTAATGCAACTAACCCTAAAACAGCAACAGGAAAGAAAGCTGATCAGACTACTACGTGATAAGCCTTTTTATTTTGAACTCTGTTTCAGGAACATAGTTGGTTTCAGTTTCATTTGACCCTTTTTCTGGGGTTTGTGAGATTTTTTTCTGAACTAAATTGCTTTGACGTTTCATGTTTCTATATGCTGCCCTCTAGTGACCAGAAGCTCTAGTCTCTGGAGCTGCTCAGACCCTGGTGTGAGTCTGGTGGTCTCAGGGGAGTGGTGCAGGTGCCTGTGTGGGGAAGGCTGAAGTTGCGGGAATGGAGAACAAAGAACATCCTGGTCACGCATTCCATGAGCAACTAACGGAACTCTGCTGAGCCTACCTCTGCCCAGCTACCGCTGACATCAATACTGTGCTTGATTGTCTATTGGATAATGCTATGCCCTGGAATCATGTAACCCCACTGCATTATATAAACCCTGGACATTCAATAAAGTTTTGCTGGCGACGAGAAGGAGCGTCAGCCCTCCCCACCTCTCTTATATCCTTTATTCCGGTCTCCTCACGTCCTTCGGTGGCCCTGTTCGACTGTTGCGGCTGGACGGCGACAAGTGGCGCCCGAACAGGGACCTGAAGGACGGAGGGGGAGACAGCCGCTTCTGATCAGTGGAAGTCTTTTGAAAGCACGGTTGCCGACAGAATGGGCTGTGGCCAAAGAAACATCCACAGACCAGGCCACAGGTAAGTAAAAGAAAAATCCACAGAACAGGCTGCGGGTAAGTAAATTTTCAGAGTGGCAAGTAATTTTTCCAGGAGTCCGTTATGGGGCATGCAAATAGTAAACGATTGTATGTCTCTGGCTTGAAAAGACTTTTAGCAATTAGAGGGATTAAAGTAGGAAAACCCCAATTAGAGAGATTTTCAGACTTTGTTGAACAAGTGTTGTAAAGGAGGGCAGAGGGCATCAAGAGTCAGGAAAAAGGACTAATAACATTTAACCTAACTGCCTAAAGCATGGGCCACCCAGTTTTGAATAAACAACCCGAGGCTAAGCTTAGAAATGCGCCTGATTTAAGTTAGATAACTAGAAGTGGGCAACAGCCTGGGGACGTGATCCATGATAAGTCACATAGACATGCTTGGGTAAGCAAGAGATAACAATTGAAGCGGTCAGGCAACAGGAGTGTTCCCTAAAAGGTTACAATGTTTCCCATTAGTTACAATATAGAACGTGTTTTAAAATTATTGGTTGTAGAAATGCGCGGGCTTCAGTGTAACAGCTGTGAAAATCCTATATAAGCAATACTTAAAGTTGCCTGGGGGTCGGCAGCTTGGACTCGGCCTGCGTGTCAGGGGAGGTGCTGTCGACCCCAGCTTGCTGGCGGAATAAAGACTTTGCCTGTACTTACATCTCCATGCCTGTGTCCTTTGTTCTCTCGGGAAAACCCTGAGTTCCTGGACCCTAACAGTGTGTCCCTGGTTACCTGAAGAAGAGACAGTAGATGTGGAATTATGGGATGCTGTAGGGAAAAGATTACAATCTCATTATACTGAGCATGGACCTAAAAAGGTTCCAGTGGACACATTAGCACCTAAAAAGGTTCCAGTGGACACATTTAGCCTCTGGACTCTTATTGGAGACTCCCTGGATCTTAGACATGAAAGTTTTAAGATAGAACATTTAAGATCAGAGGGAGCTTCTACTCTACAGGAGCAAATTAAAGAACCTTTAATAGATAATCCAGCCATGACAAAGGAAAATGAGCCTTCTTCCCCCTTTTATCCCCGTGTAGTTCATTAGTTAAAGCTTTAAGTGAAGTTTCTTTAGTTGAGCCAGCTCCTGCATTTGCAGAACTGATAGATATAGAAGATTCTGTTTCTCATGATGGGGAGAAACGCGAAGAGCCATTAATACAGTTTGTAGATGACTGTGTACAAACAGTGAAGTGTACTGACCAAGAAGTACAGATAGATCGATCCAAAACACCGGAGAAAGAACCAAAAAGACTATATCCCTCACTCCTAGCAGTCACTCAAACTATTCCGGAAGAGTTAGGAAAACCCCCTTTAGAAATTCAACTTAAAGAACTTCAGGGTGCTATCATATATATGAGCAAAGCTATGAAAGATCAGTTTCAGGAGTTGCAAACAGCCCTGAGTACTTTGACAAAATCAAGTAGAGGCTTCAACTCAATTTCAGAAATCACAAGCTTCCCTAATCTCTTCTCCTCTAGAGCTTGCAGGATCTGACACCCCTCCCCCCCCCCCCCCCCGTCACATTGTGCCACCAGCAGAGAAGGGTTCCATTAAAACTGTTGTAGCAGTTTTACCTAATCAAACAAATATGACAGTACACGAACCTCTAAAAGGTGAATCTCCTCTAGAAAAGGTGCTTCGCGCAGTCGTTGGCAATGGAGAAGATACGGCTGAGTTTCTTGTGTGCCCTGTTATTGAGCGCCAAAATGCACAAGGGGGAATTATCAGAGAACATATCCCCTTTCCGTTTAAGCAGCTGAAAGAATTGAAAGAGGCGTGCAGTAAATATGGCCCTACTGCCCCTTTACGTTGGCTATTTTAGAGGCTATGGCCACAGATGCAATACCAGCTGGAGACTGGAAGTCTTTAGCACACGCCTGTTTGTCAGGAGGGGATTACCTGTTATGGAAATCTGAGTTCTATGAAAATTGTCTAAAAACTCTAAAATAAATGCAAATCAGAATATCCCTATAACCTTTGAAATGCTTTCTGGGGGAGGACAGTACACTGAAACCGCTCAACAACTAGCTTTTGCTGTAGGAGTGTACGCACAGACCAGCTCAGCAGCAAAGCGGGCATGGAAGAGTTTACCAGACAGTTCTCTCCGATCAGAAGAGGTGTCGAAAATTAGTCAGGGGCCAGATGAGCCTTTTCAAGAATTTGTCGCCAGCTTATTGAAAACTGCAGGTCGTACCTTTGGAGAATCTGAGGCTAGCACTGCATTAGTTACTCAGTTGGCGTATGAAAATGCCAATAGTGCCTGCCAGGCTGTGCTGAGACCATTTAGAAAGAAAGCTACCTTGCCCTATTATATTCGTTTAAGTTCGGATACAGGACCCTCCTACACACAAGGCTTAGCCATGGCAGCCGGATTTCAGGGTAAGACTATAAAAGAAATATATCAGAATGGTAAAACCCCTAAGCCCAGACCTTCTCCCTGCCCATGTTACGGCTGTGGACAATCCGGACATTTTGTGAAGCAATGCCCCTTACGCGATCCTGTAGTGCCACCTACCGGTCATGTAGGAGAAGGCACTCTTCCCCCTCTTTGCCCTAAATGCCAGAAAGGCAGGCATTTTGCTAGGGAGTGTCGTTCGCGATGGGATAAAGACGGGAGACCTATTCAGAGAAACTGGAGAAGGGGCCAGCCTCAGGCCCCGACAAAACAATGTTATGGGGCACTACAGGAGTCAACTCAAGCCCAGACTCCCGAAACTCCAAGGTTGGACAACGGAAATCCATTCAAGAATTCTTCCGTGCAACCTCAGGGAGTGCAGGACTGGACCTCAGTTCCACCGCCTACACAGTATTGACACCAGAAATGGGTATGCAGGCCCTTCCTACAGGAGTCTATGGACCACTACCCTCAGAGACAGTTGGATTATTGTTAAGAAGAAGTAGTACCACCATGAAAGGGTTACATGTTGCCCCGGGAGTAATAGATTCAGACTATGTAGGAGAGATTAAAGTTCTGGTACACTTTCCTCGAGGTATATCCGTGATTCCATCTGGTCAAATAGCACAGTTAATATTACTCCCTGAGGTACATGTAGGACATACAGTTATTGCTAGCCCTAGAGAAGGAACGGCTTTGGTTCCTCAGATGTCTATTGGATCCAAGAAATTAAACACAACAGGCCCCAACTTAATCTTAAGATACAGGGGAAGTGGTTTAAGGGGATCCTAGACACAGGAGCAGATGTCTCTTGTATAGCTGACACCCACTGGCCTGCCTCTTGGCCTGCTCAACAAACAGTCACAGAGCTTCAGGGTATTGGGCAAACACAGTCGCCTTTACAGAGCTCTGATATTTTAACCTGGGAGGATTCTGAGAACCATACGGGGACCTTTCAACCTTATATTGTACCCCGATTGCCTGTAAATCTTTGGGGGAGAGATGTAATGTCTGAGATGGGAGTATATTTATATAGTCCTTCCTCCCACATAACTCAACAGCTATTTGATCAAGGACTCCTCCCCTCTCAAGGTTTAGGTAATAACAATCAAGGAACGGTGGAACCCATTCTTCTGACACCTAAATTAGACAAAAGAGGCTTAGGGTATTTTCCTCTGGGGCCATGATCTTGCCTGTTCTCCATGCTGATCCTATCCACTGGAAAAGTGACGAACCAGTGTGGATAGATCAATGGCCCCTGACTAGAGAAAAAATTGCTGCTGCTCAACTGTTAGTTCAGGAACAGTTACATAAGGATCTCTGGACCCTTGGACCTTGCAGGACATAGTTCCGCAGAGCGCTTTTGGTGCTCTGGCGGTCACCCGCCTTTTGCACAAGTGCGATGGAAAGATGCTTTGACCGGGGCATGGCAAGGTCCCGATCCCGTCCTTCTGTGGGGAAGAGGACATGTTTGTATCTTCCCACAGGATGCTGAGGGCCCAAGGTGGTTGCCGGAAAGGTTGGTGCATCATGCAGACCATATTACTCCTGATCCTGCTCCAGCTTTGGAGGACTCCAGCTGAAGAACAAACAGCTCAGCGCATATATTGGGCGTATGTTCCTGACCTCCTTTACTCCATCCAGTCAGTTGGGAGTCTCCCGAGGTACAAATCTACTCCAATGATTCTGACATTCTGGGAGAACCTGTTGTCCACACACAGCTACAACACCGGATGTACAATTACACAGGCCTGGGATGAGGGACTCCGATGTGCTCCTTTAAGAACGATTGCAGCGATATTGCTTGTTTAGAAAACCGCAAGCCTGGCTGTTTAACACTTCAGGATTCCAATGTGTGGGGCTGGACCACTCTAGGTCACCTACTTACTGTTATGCTCTGGATACCCAGCAGAGCACCTAGTAATAGGAGTAATGGCACCTTGCCCTCTGACCACCCTGTGTGCAGTATGCTTACATCTTCATCTTTAATTAAAAATGACATGTTACCATTATCCTGGACAAAGTGTAAAGGCTCCCCTTCACTTGCAGGCGCAGATGGTGAATGGCCACAGCAGATGAACATCACTGAGGACCTTTACATTGTGGACTGGTCCTTAGGGCCAAATTCAAAGACCTCAGCCCCACACTACAGAGGACTCTCTATGGGACTTTGGTATACTCCAAATGGGTACCCTCAGACCTCTTGGTGGAAAATAGGGGTGGCCATGGGAGGATTAGATTGGGAAAATAGTATAAGTAGCAATGGGAGCGAGTACACACATGTGGCAGCTTGTGTTGCCCCCCCTTATGCATTATTGGTAGGATCTATTTTTATTAATATGACTTATAGGGAAGATATGTTTCATATTGCCTGTGAAAATTGCAGTCTCACTAGCTGCATCTCTTTTGTGCCCAACAATACCATGGTTCTCTTACTTAAGCAACCCCCTTTCCTCTTGATTCCTGTAAACCACACGGGACCTTGGTATGATGATAAAGGCCTGCAAGTGTTGATAGAATTGAAGAAGGCCCTAGATCATCCCAAGAGAGCTGTGGGCCTCATTATTGTGGGATTGTTGTCTTTGATTTCCTTTATTGTATCTTCTACTGTGGCAGCTATAGCATTAACTGAGAAGGTACAAACCGCAACCTATGTCAATGGTTTGACCCAAAATGCAACTCAGGCTCTTAATGATCAAGAGAATATTGATGAGAAAATAAGTCACAAGCTTAATGCTCTGTATGACATGATCATGTATTTAGGTGAAGAAGTTCAGGGCTTGAAATTAAGACACCAATTGAAATGTCATGCAGTTTATAATGAAATTTGTGTCACATCTAAAAAGTAAAATCAATCTAGCTATACTTGGAATCGGTAAAGAATCACCTGCAGGGCATATGGCTTGCTGATAACTTTTCCAAAGAGTTTCTGAACCTTCATAAAGAAATACTTGACATGCAAAATGCAGAATTGCAATTTGACCCCATTAAAACCGCTCAGGATTTCTTCGACACCCTCTCTCAATCTCTCTCACCTTTTGGTAAATTAGGAAACTTTCCACATATAATTTTATCTCTATTAACTGCTGGCCTCCTGATAGTATTGACTATAATACTGATCCCCTGTGCATTCAAGTTGCTTATACATTCCTTAAAAAGTATTGGCTCAGATCTCCATATGACCCAATTACATCAACAAAGATGTGATAGCAGACTAAAGGGAACAAGATAGTTAATGATGGGTAAGTGTCTTGGAGACCTCTGGCAACCTAAGACAGGGCCCTCATGATGGGATGTGGGTACCGATGATGGGTAAGTCCAGATGAGTCGTCCAAGAACACCTAAGACAGGCACTGTCACCCTCATATAAAATAAAAAAGGGGGAGATGTGGGGAGCGGGCTATGCCCTTCCCCCGCTTGCTCTGAAGGTTAGTGGGGTTGGGGAGCTGGAACAGGTGGAGGGCTTGAGAGACTGAGATTCCAGCCATTTGTGGAGGACAGGAATCCATATCCAGCTGCTCTGGGACAAATGAAAGGCACCAGTCTGAGAGACTATCTAGTAGCGAGACAACTGCTGAAGCAGCAGGTGATGCATGGAGCTTGCTGCATGGGAGAGGAGATAGGTGTACAAGGTTGGGTACACTCTGCCCAGCAGGTTTGAAGAGCTTCAGGTGCTCCATCCCTTTGGCTGGCTATGCAGCTCCAAGGCACCACACTGTGACATGCAGCCTGCTGTGCCTTCCTTCTGGTCCGCTTGCACCAGTTCACAAATCAGCATTCACTGTGCTGGTGTCAGGACAGCCAGAGGAAGGCTGCATCTACAACCAGTAGAGACACAAAGCATAGAGGCTTACACCTGTATGATCAGATCACTGGCTCTGACACTGGAGAAAGGCACTGCAGCTAGGAAGCAGGAAATGGCTCTCTCCTCCCCCAGGCACCAGCATCACTCCCCTGAGACCACCAAACTCACACCAGGGTCTGAGCAGCTCCAGAGACTAGAGGGCAGCATATAGAAATATGAAACGTCAAAGGAATTTGGTTCAGAAAAAAATCTCACGAACCCCAGAAAAAGGGTCAAATGAAACTGAAATCAACTATGTTCCTGAAACAGAGTTCAAAATAAAAATCATAAACATGCTTATGGAGGTACAGAAAAATAGAAGAACTCAGGAACGAATTTAAGATGGAGATTCAATCATTAAGAAATTCCATATCTGAAATGAAACATACAAAGGAGGAATTTAAAAGCAGATTACATGTAGTAGAAGAGATGGTAAATGGAATAGAAATTAGAGAAGAGTAATACAAAGAAGCTGAGGCACAGAGAGAAAAATAATCTCTTAAAAATGAAAGAATATTGAGAGAACTGTGTAAACAATCCAGCTGGAAGAATATTCGCATTATGTGGTACAGGAAGAATAAGAGAGAAAAGGAGCTGAAAAGTGTCATTGAGGAGGTAATTGCTGAAAACTTCCCCAATCTGGAGAAGGAGATAGTCTCTCAAGCTGTGGAGGAGCACAGATCTCCCAACATAAGGGACACAAGGAAGACAACATCAAGACATACAATAATTAAAATGGCAAAGATCAAGGATAAAGACAGACTTTTCAAAGCAGCTAGAGAGAGAGAAAAGATCACATACAAAGGAAAACCCACCAGGTTATCACCAGATTTCTCAACAGAAACCTTTTAGGCCAGAAGGGAGTGGTATGATATATTTAATACAATGAAGCAGAAGGACCTCGAACCAAGAACACTCTACCTGGCAAAGCTATCCTTTATATTTGAAGGAGGGATTAAACAATTTTCAGATAGGCAAAGATGAGAGAATTTACCTCACATAAATCACCTCTATAGATGGAAGTATTCCTAAGGCAAAATAGCTATGGCCATGGGAAATGAAACCACAGAAAAATAGAACAGGTAATTACTAAGCAGATACAAAATCAAATCAACTACTCCCAAACTCAATCAAGGGATAAACAAAGAGTACAGAATATGATACCTAATATATAAAGAATGGAGGAGGAAAAGAGGAGGAAAAAAATGAACTTTTAGGTTGTGTTTGTAATAGCATACTGAGTTAAATAATACTGTTAAATAGTAAGGGTAACCTTGAATCCAAAGCCTGCAATGGCAATAAGTACATACCTATCAATAATCACCCTAAATGTAAATGGTCTGAATCCACCAATAAAAAGACAGAGTCACTGAATGGATAAAAAACAAGACACATCTATATTCTGCCTACAAGAGGCTTACTTCGAGCCCAAAGACATACACAGACTGAGAAGAAAGGGATGGAAAAGATATTTCATCCAACTAATAAGACAGAGATTAGTCTCCCCAATAGGGAGAAAAAAGCAGGAGTTTCAGAAATTGTATCAGAAAAAATAGACTTTAAAACAAGGAAAGTCACAAGAGACAAATAAGGACATTACATAATGATAAAGGGGTCAGTCCAACAAGAAGATATAACTATTATAAATAGGCACCCAACAGAGGACCACCTGCATATGAGAAACAAATACTAACAGAATTAAAGGGGGAAATAGAAAGCAATGAATTGATTTTAGGAGACTTCAACACACCATTCATTCCAAAGGACAGATGAACCAGACAGAAAATAAGTAAAGAGAGAGAGGCACTAAACAATGTATTAGAACAGATGGACCTAACAGACATCTACAGAACACTTCATCCAAAAACAACAGGATATGCATTCTTCTCAAGTGCACATGAAACATTTTCAAGAATATATCACATACTGTCCCAACCTATAGGACTATCAACGGGGGTCGATGACCTGGAGGAGAGAATTGAAAAATAAAAAAGAATGGGGCAAGGGACACAAAGAACGACCAGGAAGACAGGATGTCTGATCAAGCTGGCACAGTTTATTGTTTGCAGGCTCAATTTATACAGATTAGCAAGTAAGGGGTGGGTCAGGAGATAATTGGACCTTAGGTGGCGCCAGCGGGGAGGTGTAGAGGGGTGATTGGGTCTTGGTTGGCGCCGACGGGAACGGAGGACCCGGAAGAGAAGCAGGGAGTTCGCCATTTTGGGGACGGGGGAGATGTTTCTTGCTTAACAAAGGACAGAAAAGGCACAAGCTGTGAGTTAGCCTAACCACTAATTCTAACTTAGAAATGCAAATGTTGCTAGGTAAATTAACCCCTAGCTCTAACCTAGAAGTTCACTAAATGTGCTTCTTAGTAATAGGGGAAAACTTGTTTCTAACGCATGGATGGGTTCATTGTTGCTGACTGATTTTACAGGAAAGATTTTTACTCAAAACGTTGCTGTTGTCTTAAGGCTTTTGTGACCGAATCTGCTTAAAGGCCCACAGGTTTGCTCCCAACAACATACTATGGCACAAAAAGAGCCTCAGTAAATTAAAAAAGATTGAAATTTTTCCAACCAGCTTCTCAGATCACAAAGGTATGAAACTAGAAATAAATTACACAAAGAAAAGGAAAAGCCTACAAAACACATGGAGGCTTAACAACAGGCTCCTAAATAACCAGTGGATTAATGACCAAATAAAAACAGAGATCAAGCAATAAATGGGGACAAATGAAGCCAATAATTCAACACCATGCAATCTGTGGGACATAGCCAAGGCCATACTAACAGGAAAGTATATTGCAATACAGACCTACCTCAAGAAAGAAGGACAATCCCATTTAAGCAGTCTAAACTGACAATTAATGAAACTAGAAAAAGAACAAATGAGGCCCAACGTCAGTAGAAGGAAGGACATAATAACGATTAGAGCAGAAATAAATAAAATTTGGAAGAATAAAACAACAGAAAGAATCAATGAAAGCAAGAGCTGGTTCTTTGAAAAAATTAACAAAATAGATAAACCTCTAGCCAGACTTATCAAGAAAAAAAGAGAGTCTACACACATAAACAGAATCAGAAATGAGAAAGGAAAAATAACTGTGGACAACACAGAAGTACAAAGAATTATTAGAGAATACTATGAAAAATTATATGGTAACAAACTGGATAACCTAGAAGAAATGGACAACTTTCTTGAAAAATACAACCTTCCAATGCTGACCAAGGAAGAAGCAGAAAATCTTAACAGACCAATTTCCAGCAATGAAATCGAACTGGTAATCAAAAAACTACCTAAGAACAAAACCCCTGGAACAGATGGCTTCATGGCTGAATTTTATCAAACATTTAGTGAAGACCTAATACCCATCCTCCTTAAAGTTTTCCAAAGAGTAGAAGAAGAAGGAATACGTCCAAACTCATTCTATGAGGACAGCATCACTCTAATACCAAAACCAGGTAAAGACACCACAAAAAAAAAGAAAATTACAGGCCAATATCCCTGATGAACATAGATGCAAAATTACTCAACAAAATATTAGCAAACTGAATTCAAAAGTACATCAAAAAGAACATCCATCATGATCAAGTAGGATTTATTCCAGGGATGCAAGGATGGTACAATGTTTGAAAGTCCATCGACATCATCCACCACATCAACAAGAAAGTCAAAATCCACATGATCATCTCCATAGATGCTGAAAAGGCATTTGACAAAATTCAACATCTAATTATGATAAAAGCTCTCAACAAAATGGGTATAGCGGGCAAGTACCTCAACATAATAAAGGCCATATGTGATGAACCCACAGCCAACATCATACTTAGTGAGAAGCTGAAAGCTTTTCCTTAAGATTGGGAACAAGACAAGGATGCCCACTGTCCCCACTTCTATTCAACAGAGTACTGAAGGTCCTAGCCACAGCAATCAGACAACACAAAGAAATTAAAGGAATTCAGATTGGGAAGGAAGAAGTTAAGCTGTCCATGTTTGCAGATGACATGATATTGTACCTTAAAAAATCCTAAAGAATCCACTCCAAAACTACTAGATCTAATATCTGAATTCAGCATAGTTGCAGGATACAAAATTAATACACAGAAATCTGTTGCATTACTATACACTAACAATGAACTAACAGAGAGAGAAATCACGAAAACAATTCCATTCACAATTGCATCAAAAAGAATAAAATACCAAGGAATAAACCTAACCAAGTAAGTGAAAGACCTATACCCTGAAAACTACAACACACTCTTAAGAGAATTTAATGAAGATACCAATAAATGGAAACACATCCCATGCTCATGGCTAGGAAGAATTAATATTGTCAAAATGGCCATCCGGCCTAAAGCAATCTATAGATTCAATGCAATTCTTATCAAAATACCAACAGCACTCCTCAATGAACTAGGAGAAATAATTCTAAAATTCATATGGAACCACAAAGACCTCAAATAGCCAAAGCAGTTCTGAGAAGGAAGAATAAAGCTGGGAGTATTGTTTCCCAACTTCGAGCTCTACTACAAAGCCAAAGTAATCAAGACAATTTCATACTGGCACAACAACAGACCCAATAAACCACTGGAACAGACTAGAGAGCCCTGATACAAAACCAACCATATATGGTCAATTAATATAAGATAAAGGTGCCATGGATGTACAATGGGGAAATGACAGCTGATGTTGGCAAAACTGGACAGCTACATGCAAGAGAATGAAACTGGACTATTGTTTAACCCCATACACAAAAGTAAACTTGAAATGGATCAAAGACTTGAATGTAAGTCATGAAACCATAAAATTCTTAGAAGACAACATAAGCAAACATCTCCTGAATATACGCATGAGCAACTTCTTGAATGCATCTCCTCAAGGAAGGAAAATAAGAGCAAAAATGAACAAATGATACTACATCAAACTAAAAAGTTTCTGTACAGCAAAGGACACCATCAACATAACAAAAAGGCATCTTATAGTATGGGAGAATATATTTGTAAATGACATATCCAAAAAGGGGTTAACATCCAAAATATATAACTTACACGCCTCAACACCCAAAAAGCAAATAACTCAATTAACAAATGGGCAGATGATATGAAGAGACAGCTCTCCAAAGAAGAAATTCAGATGGCCAACAGACACATGAAAAGATGCTCCACATCACTAATCATCAGGGAAATGCAAATTAAAACCACAATGAGGTATCACCTCACACAAGTAAGGATGGCCAGCATCGAAAAGACTAAGAACAACAAATGCTGGTGAGGATGCGGAGAAAGTGGAACCCTACTACACTGCTGGTGGGAATGTAAGCTAGTTGAACCATTGTGGAAAGCAATATGGAGGTTCCTCAAAAAACTAAAAATAGAAATACCATTTTACCCAGGAATCCCACTCCTTGGAATTTACCCAAAGAGTACAGATTCTCAGATTCAAAAAGACATTTGCACCCCTGTGTTTATCACAGCAGTTTTTACAATAGCCAAGATATGGAAGCAACCTAAATGTCCATCTGTAGATGAATGGATAAAGAAAATGTGCTACATATACACAATGGAATAATATTTGGCCATAAGAAAGAAACAAATTCTACCATTTGCAACAACATGGATGGAGCTGAAGAACTATACTCAGTGAAATAAACCAGGCAGAGAAAGACAAATGCCAAATGATTTCCCTCATTTGTGGAGTATAACAATGAAGTGAAACTGAAGGAACAAAATAGCTGCAGACTCAGAGACTCCAAGAATGAACTAGTGGTGACCAAAGGGCAGTGTGGGAGAGCAGGTGGGGAGGGAGGTAGAAGGGGATTGAGGGGTATTATGTTTAGTACACATGGTGTGGGAAATCGTGGGGAGAACAGTGTAACACAGAGAAGGCACATAGTGGATCTGTGGCATCTTACTACACTGATGGACAGTGACTGCATTGGTGTATGGGTGGGGACTTGATAATATGGGTAAATGTAGTAACCACATTGTTTTTTCATGTGAAACCTTCATAAGAGTGTATATCAATCATACCTTAGTAAAAAAAGTTAAGGAAAGAAAATCAACTAACATTTTTTGTACTCATTAATTTCTTTTAAATTACAGTATCATTGATATACAATCTTATGAAGGTATCACATGAGCAACATTGCAGTTATTACATTCACCACTATTATCAATACACACACCCCATTGCAGTCAATGTCCATCAGCATAGTAAGAGGCTACAGAGTCCCTACCTGTCCATTCTGTGCTATACTGCCTTCCCCGTGACCCTCTTACACTATGTGTGCTAATCATAATGCCCCTTAATCCCCTTCTCCATCCTTCTCCACCCAACCTCTCTACCACCTTTCCCTTCGGTAACCACTAGTACCTTCTCGGAGTCTCGGAGTCTGTAGCTGTTTTTCCCTTCATTTTTGCTTCATTGCTATACTCCACAAATGAGTGAAATATTTTGGTACTTGTCTGCCTGCCTATTTCACTGAGTATAATACTCTCTAACTCCATCCATGTTACAAATGGTAGGATTTGTTTTCTTCTTATGGTTGAATAATATTCCATTCTGCATATGTGCCACCTTTTCTTTATTGATTCATCTACTGATGGACATTTAGATTGTTTCCCTATCTTGGCTTTTGTAAACAATGCTGCAATAAACAAAGGGGTCCATATATCTTTTTGAATCAGAAATCTTGTTTTCTTTGGGTAAATTCCTAGGAGTTTAATTCCTAGGTCAAATGGCATTTCTATTTTAGTTTTCTGAGGAACCTCCATATTGCTTTCCGCAATGGTTAACCTGATTCACATTCCCATCAATAGTGTAGGAGGATTCCCCTTTCTTCACATTCTTGCCAGAATTTGTTCTTCCCTGTCTTTTGGGTGTTGGCCATACTAACTCATAGTGGTTTTAATTTACATTTTCCTGATAATTAGCAATCTAGAGCAGCTTTTCATGTGCTTGTTGGTCATTTGAATTTCTTCTTTGGAGAAGTGTCTGTTCAAATCCTCTACCCATTTTCTAATCAGTTTATTTGCTTTTTGGATGTTGAGGTATGTGAGTTCTTTATATATTTTGGATGTTAACTCCTTATTGGATATGTCATTTATGAATATATTCTCCCCTACTGTAAGATGCCTCTGTGTTCTGCTGATCCTGTCCTTTGCTGTACAGTTTTTTGGTTTGATATAGTCCCACTTGTTCATTTTTGCTCTTGTTTCCCTTGCCTGTTGTGATATGTTCATGAAGGACTTGCTCATGTTTATGTTCAGGAAATTTTTGCTTAATTTTTCTTCTAAGAGTTTTATCATTCATAACTTACATTCAGGTCTTTGATCCATTTGAGTTTACTTTTGTGTATGGAGTTAGACAAGACAGTTTCATTCTCATACATGTCCAGTTTTGCCAAAACCAGGTGGTTAAGAAGCTGCCATTTCCCCCACTGTATATACGTGGCTCCTTTATCATACATTAATTGACCATATATGATTGGGTTAATATCTGGACTCTCTATTCTGTTTCACTAGTCTTTTGGTTTGTTCTTGTGCCAGTATCAAATCATCTTGACTACTTTGGCTTTGTAATAGAGCTTGAAGTCAGGGAGCATAATTCCTCCCACTTTATTCTTCCTCCTCAGGGTTGCTTTGACCATTCAGGGTCTTTTGTGGTTCCATATGAATTTTAGAACTATTTATTTCAGTTTCTTGAAGAATGCTGTCAGTAGTTTGATATGAATTGCATTGAATCTGTAGATTGCTTTAGGCAGGATGGCCATTTTGACAATATTAATTCTTCCTACCCAAGAACATGGGATGAATTTCCATTTATTAGAGTCCTCTTTAATTTCCCTTAAGAGTTTCTTGTACTTTTCAGGGTATAGGTTTTTCACTTCTTTAATTATGTTTATTCCTATGTATTTTATTCTTTTTGATGCAATTGTAAATGGAATTGTTTTCCTGATTTCTCTTTCTGCTAGTTCATCATTTAGTGTATAGGAATGCAACAGATTTCTGTATATTAATTTCATATTCTGCAACTTTGCTGAATAGAGACATTACATCTAGTAGTTTTGGGGTGTATTTTTTAGGATTTTTATGTACAATATCATATCATATGCAAAGAAGAACAGTTGAACTTCTTCCTTGCCAATCTGGATACCTTTTATTTCTTTGTGTTATCTGATTTCTCTGGCTAGGACCTCCAAACTATGTTGAATACAGTTGGGGAGAGTGAGCATCCTTGTATTGTTTCCAATTCTAAAGGAAAAGCTTCCACTTCTCGCTGTTAAGTATAATGTTGGTTGTGGGTTTGTCATATATGGCCTTTATTATGTTGAGGTACTTGCCCTCTATACCCATTTTAAGGAGAGATTTTATGAGTGGATGTTGAATTTCGTCAAATACTTTTTCAGCATCTATGGAGAAAATCCTTTTCTCCAAGAAGGTTTTTGTCATTCTTTTTTGATGTTGCTGTATTTTTGAATATTGTACCATCCATGTATCCCTGCAATAAATCTTACTTGATCATGATGAATGAATTTTTCAATGCATTTTTTAATTTGGTTTGCTAATATTTTGTTGAGTAATTTTGCATCAATGTTCATCTTTGTTTTCTTTTTTTGTGGTGTCTTTGCCTGGTTTGGTATTAGAGTGATGCTGGATGCATAGAATGAGTTTGAAAGTATTCTCTCTTCTTCTACTCTTTGGAAAACTTTAAGGAGTGTTATGTCTTCACTAAATGTTTGATAAAATTCAGCAGTGAAACTATCTGTTACAGGGGTTTAGTTCTTAGGTAGTTTTTGATTACCAGATAAACTTACTTGCTGGTAATTGGTCTATTCAGATTTTCTGTTTCTTCCTTGGTCAGCCTTGGAAGGTTGTATTTTTCAAGAAAGTTGTTCATTTCTTCTAGGTTATCCAGTTTGTTACCATATAATTTTTCATAGTATTCTCTAATAATTGTTTGTATTTCTGTGGTGTCCACAGTGATTTTTCCTTTCTCATTTCTGATTCTGTTTATGTGTGTAGACTCTTTTTTTCTTCATCAGTCTCACTGGGGGTTTATCTATTTTATTTTCTCAAAGAACTAGCTCTTACTTTCATAGATTCTTTATATTGTTTATTCTTCTCAGTTTTATTCATTTCTGCTCTAAGCTTTATCACGTCCCTCCTTATACTAACTTTGGGCCTCATTTGTTTCTCTTTTTCTAGTTTCATTGTGAGTTTAGACTGTTCATTTGGGGTTATTCTTCCTTCCTGAAGTAGGCCTGTGTTGCAATATACTTCCCTATAGGCACAGCCTTTGTTGTGTCCCACAGATTTTGTGGTGTTGTACTATTGTTTTCATTTGTCTCCACATATTGCTTGACTTCTGTTTTCATTTGGTCATTGATCCATTGGTTATTTAGGTCCATGTTGTTAAACCTCCATGTGTTTGTAGGCTTTTTCATTTTCTTTGTGTAATTTATTTCTAGTTTCATACACTTGTCATCTGAGAAGCTAGTTGGTATAATTTTAATCTTTTAAAATTTACTGAGGATCTTTTTGTTTCCTAGTATGTGATCTATTCTTGAAAATTTTTTGTGTGCACTTGAGTAGAATCTGTATCCTGCTGCTTTTTGTGTCGCCCTCTAGTGCCCAGAAGCTCTAGTCTATGGAGCTGCTCAGTCCCTGGAGTTATGTCCGGGTTGACAGGGGAGCGCTGCTGGTGCCTGGGGGGAGGAAAGAGCTGTTTCCTGCTTCCTGGCTGCTATGCTTGTCTTCACTGTCAGAACTAGTGGGCCAGCACACAGGTGTAAGCCTCTGTGCTTTGTGTCTGTAGCTGCTGTAAGCGGGGCTCCCCTCTGGCTGGCCTGATGCCAGGGTAAGGACTGCTGTTTTGCGAGCTGGTGGCAGCAGGCTGTGTATCACAGCAGAGGGCCCTGGAGCAATGTAACCAGCCAGGGAGTGGAGTGCCTGAAGCTCCTCAAAGTTCACAACCTGCTGGGCAGAACATGCCCAGACAACCTTGTACAGATGTCCCTTCTCCCTAGGAGCAAGCTCTGTGGAAACTTCACCCCTTCAGTAGCCCTCTCACTGCTAGGAAGCTTCTCAGATCACCTGCCTTTCCTTTGTCCCAGAGTGGCCAGAGGTGGATCCCTGTCCTCCACAAACAGCTGGCATCTCAGTTTCTCCAAGTGTTCCACATGTCTGTGCTTTCCAACCCCACTAATCTCCAGAGAAACATGCAATGTAGGTTTGTGCTTCCATAGCAGTTCTCCAGGGCTGGGTGTTCAGCAGTCCAAGGCTTTCATCTCCTCCGTGTTCCCTTTCTCTTCCTCCTGCCAGTGAGCTGGGGTGGGGGAAGGGCTTCGGTCCCACCATATCAAGGCTTTGGTACATTACCCTTTTTCATGAGGTCTGCTCTGTTCTCCAGGTGTTTGTCCTCTGGTGCAGCCTTCTTTCCTGCTGTTCTTTTGGGGTTAGTTGTATTAACTATATTTTTGTAATATATGTGGTTTTTGGAGGAGTTTTCTGTCTCACCTCTCATGCTGCCATCTTGAATCCTGGTGTCTCTTTAGGGATTTTTTATGTACAATAACATGTCATCTGCAAACATTGACTGTTTAACTTCTTCCTTACCAATCTGGATGTCTTATTTCTTTGATTTATCTTATTGCCTTAGCTCAGACCTCCAGAACTATGTTGAATAAAAGTGGGGAGACTGGGCAGACTTGTGTTCTGAATCTTAGAGGAAAAGCTGTTAGCCTCTCACTGTTCAGTATCATGTTGGCTGTGGGTTTGTCATATGTTGCCTTTACTATGTTAAGGTTTTGCCTTCTATACCCATTTTGAGAGTTTTTATCATGAATGGATATTAAATTCTGTCATATGCTTTTTCCACATCTATGGAGATGATTATGTGATTTTTGTCCTTCTTTTTTGTTGATGTGGTGCATGATGATTGATTTTTGAGTATTGTATCATCTTTGAATACCTGGAATAAGTCCTATTTATTCATGATGGAAGCTCTTTTTAATGTATTTTTGGATTCAGTTTGCCAATATTTTGTTGAGTATTTTTGCATCTATGTTCATCAGAGATATTGGTCTGCAATTTTCTTTTTTTATTGTGTCTTTGCCTGGTTTGGGTATTAGAGTGATGCTGGCCTCATAGAATGAGTTTGTAAGTACTCCTTCCTCTTCTACTTTTTGGGAACTTTAAGGAGGATGGACATTAGGTCTTCTCTAAATGTTTGATAAAGTTCAGCAATGAAGCCACCTGGTCAAGAAGTTTTGTTCTTAGGTAGTTTCTTGATTACCTATTCAATTTCCTTGCTGGTAATTGGTCTGTTCTGATTTTCTGTTTCTTCCTGGGTCAGTCTTAGAAGATTGTGTTTTTCTATGAAGTTGTCCATTTTTTATAGGTTATCTAATTTGTTAGCATATAATTTTTCATCATATTGTGCAATAATTCTTTGTATTTTGGAGGTGTCTGTAGTGATTTTATTTTCTCATTTCTGATTCTGTTTATGTGTGTAGACTCTCTTTTTTTCTTGATAAGTCCAGCTACGGGTTTATCTATTTTGTTTATTTTCTCAAAGAACCAGCTCCTGGAGAGAGGCAGAGCCAACATGGTGGCGTGAATAGGACAGTGGGAATCTCCTCATAAAAACATATATATTTTTGAAAATACACCAAATACAACTAATGCTAAAAGAGAGACCAGGAGACACAGGACAACAACCAGACTATATCCACACGTGCAAGAGCCCAGCGCCTGGTGAAAGGGGTAAGATATACAACCCCTGGCCTGGCAGGACCTGAGCACACTTCCCCCCAGCTCCCCGCATGAGGGAGAGGGAGCCCAGGACTGCTAAACACCCAGCCCCAGCCACCCACACCAGAGCACAGACACAGTGCATGCGTGGAGGGCTGGAAACTAGGGAAACAGGGCAGCAAGACCTCTGAGCAGGTTCTGAAGCTGATGCACCTGTGACAAAGAAAAGCAAGTGCTTTTTGAAAGTCTTAAAGGGACAGGGACATAACAGCTGGACTGAAACAACACAGGTCACAGCCCAGTGGCTGGAAATTACAGGAAAAACCGAGTGCACTAACCCCCTGGGCAACAGATCTGAGACCCCTCATGGAGGTAAACAGACAAACAGCCCCCCGGTCCATTACCCCTCCAGACGCTGTGAAAGCAGAGAAGCAGCCTAAGGCAGGCCCTGCCCTCAGAAAGGGAGCTTCCTCCATATTGGCCGGGCAAGACACAAAGACCCAGTCTACACGCAATTACCCAACACAAGCCACTAGGGTTGCAGTTGTTCCAGTAAAGAAAGGCCAGTAGCAAGTGAAAAGTTTGGCCCTCCCAGGTGAGAGTCAATAGCACCTGTCAACATGAAAAGGCAAAAAAATATGATCCAGACAAGACTAACACAGACAGCTTCAGCATCTGCTACATCTTCCCCTGAGAAGGAACCTGGGGAGATAGATTTAACCAGTCTTCCTGAAAAAGAATTCAAAAAAAAGTCATATCCATGTTGACGGACTTGCAGAGAAATATGCAGGAACTAAGGAAGGAGAATACAGAAATAAAACAAGCTCTGGAAGGACTTCAAAACAGAATGGACGAGATGCAAGAGACCATTAATGGACTAGAAAACAGAGAACAGGAATGCAGAGAAGCTGATGCAGAGAGAGATAAAAGGATTTCCAGGATTGAAAGAATTCTAAGAGAGCTGAGTGACCAATTGAAATGGAACAATATCCACATTATAGAGGAACCAGAAGAAGAAGACAGAGAAAAGGGGATAGAAAGTGTCTTTGAAGGAATAATTGCCAAAAACTTACCCAAACTAGGGGAAGAAAAGGCCTCTCAGACCACAGAGGTACATAGAACTCCCATGACAAGGGATCCAAGGAGGGCAACACCAAGACACATAATAATTAAAATGGCAAAGATCAAAGACAAGGACAAAGTATTAAAGGCAGCCAGAGAGAAAAAAAAGGATACCTACAAAGGAAAACCCATCAGGCTATCATCAGACCTCTCAACAGAAACCCTACAGGCCAGAAGAGAATGGCATGATATACTTAATGCAATGAAACAGAAGGGCCTCGAACCAAGACTACTGTATTCAGCATGAATATAATTTAAATATGAAGGAGGGATTAAACAATTCCCAGAGAAGCAAAAGCTGAGGGAATTTGCCTCCCACAAACCACCTCTACAGGGCGTCCGACAGGGACTGCTCTAGATGGGAGCACTCTAAAAAAGAGCACAGAACAAAACACCCAACATATGAAGAAGGGAGGAGGAGGAATAAGAAGGGAGAGAAATAAAGAATCATCAGACCGTGTTTATAATAGCTCAACAAGCGAGTGAAGTTAGACAGTAAGATAATAAAGAAGCTAACCCTGAACCTTTGGAAACCACAAACTTAAAGCCTGCAGTGGCAATAAGTACATAACTTTCAATAATCACTGTAAATGTAAATGGACTGAATGCACCAATCAAAAGACACAGAGTAATAGAATGGATAAAAAAGCAAGATCCATCCATATGCTGCTTACAAGAGACTTACCTCAAACCCAAAGACATGCACAGACTTAAAGTCAAGGGATGGAAAAAGATATTTCATGCAAACAACAGAGAGAAGAAAGCAGGTGTTGCAATTCTGGTATCAGACAAAACAGACCTCAAAATAAGGAAAGTAACAAAATATAAAGAAGGACATTACATAATGATAAAGGGCTCAATCCAACAAGAAGATATAAGCACTATAAATATGTATGTACCCAACACAGGAGAACCAACATATGTGAAACAAATCCTAACAGAACTAAAGGAGGAAATAGAATGTAATGCATTCATTCTAGGAGACTTCAACACACCACTCACTCCAAAGGATAGATCCACCAGACAGAAAATAAGTAAGGACACAGGGGCACTGAAAAACACACTAGAACAGATGGACCTAATAAACATCTACAGAACTCTACATCCAAAAGCAACAGGATACACATTCTTCTCAAGTGCACATGGAACATTCTCCAGAATAGATCCCATACTAGGCCACAAAAAGGGCCTCAGTAAATTCCAAAAGATTGAAATCCTACCAACCAACTTTTCAGACCACAAAGGCATAAAAACAGGAAATAAACTGTACAAAGAAAGGAAAAAGGCTCACAAACACATGGAGGCATAACAACACGCTCCTAAATAATTCATGGATCAATGACCAAATCAAAATGGAGATCCAGCAATATATGGAAACAAACAACAACAACACTAAGCCCCAACTTCTGTGAGACACACCAAAGCAGTCTTAAGAGGAAGGTATATATCAATCCAAGCATATTTAAAAAAGAAGAACAATCCCAAATGAATGGTCTAATGCCACAATGATCGAAATTGGACAAAGAAGAACAAATGAGGCCTAAGGTCAGCAGAAGGAGGGACATAATAAAGATCAGAGAAGAAATAAATAAAATTGAGAAGAATAAAACAAGAGCAAAAATCAATGAAACCAAGAGCTGGTGCTTTGAGAAAATAAACAAAATAGGTAAGTCTTTACCCAGACTTATTAAGAGGAAAAGAGAGTCAACACAAATCAATAGTATCAAAAACGAGAAAGGAAAAATCACGACGGACCCCACAGAAATACAAATTATTAGAGAGTACTATGAAAACCTATATGCTAACAAGCTGTGAAACCTAGGAGAAAAGGACAACTTCCTAGAAAAATACAACCCTCCAAGACTGACCCAGAAAGAAACAGAAAATCTAAGCAGAACAATTCCAAGCAACGAAATTGAAGAGGTAATCAAAAAAGTACCAAGGAACAAAACCCCCGGGCCAGATGGATTCACCTCAGAATTTTATCAGACATACAGGGAAGACATAATACCCATTCTCCTTAAAGTTTTCCAAAAAATAGAAGAGGACGGAATACTTCCAAACTCACTCTAAGAAGCTAACATCACCCTAATATCAAAACCAGGCAAAGACCCCACCAAAAAAGAAAACTACAGACCAATATCCCTGATGAATGTAGATGCAAAAATACTCAACAAAATATTAGCAAACCGAATTCAAAAATACATAAAAAGAATTGTACACCATAACCAAGTGGGATTCATCCCAGGGATGCAAGGATGGTACAACATTCGAAAGTCCATCAACATCATCCACCACATCAACAAAAAGAAAGACTAAAACCACATGACCATCTCCATAGATGTTAAAAAAGCATTTGACAAAGTTCAACAACCATTCATGATAAAAACTATCAGCAAAATGGGAATAGAGGGCAAGTACCTCAATATAATAAAAGCCATTTATGATAAACCCACAGCCAACATTATATTGAACAGCGAGTAGCTGAAAGCTTTTCCTCTGAGATCGGGAGCTAGACAGGGATGCCCACTCTCCCCACTGTTATTTAACATAGTACTGGAGGTCCTAGCCACGGCAATCAGACAAAACAAAAAAAATACAAGGAATCCAGATTGGTAAAGAAGAAGTTAAGCTGTCACTATTTGCAGATGACATGATTCTGTAAATAAAAAACCCTAAAGGCTCCACCCCAAAAACTACTAGAACTGATATCGGAATACAGCAAAGTTGCAGGATACAAAATTAACACACAGAAATCTGTGGCTTTCCTATACACTAACAATGAACCAACAGAAAGAGAAATCAGGAAAACAACTCCATTCACAATTGCATCAAAGAAAATAAAATACCTAGGAATAAACCTAACCAAAGAAGTGAAAGACTTATACCCTAAAAACTACAAGTCACTCTTAAGAGAAATTAAAGGGGACACAAACAGATGGAAACTCATCCCACGCTCGTGGCTAGGAAGAATTAATATCGTCAAAATGGCCATCCTGCCCAAAGCAATATACAGATTTGATGCAATCCCCATGAAACTACCAGCAACATTCTTCAATGAACTGGAACAAATAATTCAAAAATTCATATGGAAACACCGAAGACCCCAAATAGCCAAAGCAATCTTGAGAAAGAAGAATAAAGTAAGGGGGATTTCACTCCCCAACTTCAAGCTCTACTATAAAGCCATAGTAATCAAGACAATTTGGTACTGGGACAAGAACAGAGCCACAGACTAATGGAATAGACTAGAGAATCCAGACATTAACCCAGACATATATGGTCAATTAATATTTGATAAAGGAGCCATGGACATACAATGGCGAAATGACAGTCTCTTCAACAGATGGTGCCGGTAAAACTGGACAGCTACATGTAGGAGAATGAAACTGGACCATTGTCTAACCCCATATACAAAAGTAAACTCAAAATGGATCAAAGACCTGAATGTAAGTCATGAAACCATTAACCTTTTGGAAAAAAACATAGGCAAAAACCTCTTAGACATAAACATGAGTGACCTCTCTTGAACATATCTCCCTGGCCAAGGAAGACAGCAACAAAAATGAACAAGTGGGACTATATTAAGCTGAAATGCTTCTGTACAGCAAAAGACACCATCAATAGAAAAAAAAGGAACCCTACAGTATGGGAGAATATATTTCAAAATGACAGATCTGATAAAGGCTTGATGTCCAGAATATATAAAGAGCTCACATGCCTCAACAAACAAAAAACAAATAACCCAATTAAAAAATGGGCAGAGGAACTGAGCAGACAGTTCTCCAAAAAAGAAATACAGATGGCCAACAGACACATGAAAAGATGCTCCACATCACTAATTATCAGAGAAATGTAAATTAAAACTACAATGAGGTATCACCTCACACCAGTAATGATGGCTGCCATCCAAAAGACAAACAACAATAAATGTTGGCGAGGGTGTGGAGACAGGGGAACCCTCCTACACTGCTGGTGGGAATGTAAATTAGTTCAGCCATTGTGGAAAGCAGTATGGAGGAACATCAAAATGCTCAAAACAAACTTATCATTTGACCCAGGAATTCCACTCCTAGGAAGTTACCCTAAGAACGCAGCAATCAAGTTTGAGAAACACAGATGCACCCCTATGTTTATCGCAGCACTATTTACAATAGCCAAGAATTGAAAGCAACCTACATGTCCATTGATAGATGAATGGATAAAGAAGATGTGGTACATATACAGAATGGAATACTACTCAGCCATAAAAAAAGGGCAAATCCTACCATTTGCTGCAACATGGATGGAGCTGGAGGGTATTATGCTCAGTGAAATAAGCCAAGCGGGGAAAGAGAAATACCAGATGATTTCACTCATCTGTGGAGTATAAGAACAAAGGAAAATCTGAAGGAACAAAACAGCCGCAGAATCACAGAACTCAAGAATGGACTAACAGGTACTAAAAGGAGAGGGACTGGGGAGGATGGGTGGGTAGGGAGGGAGAAGTGGGGGAGAAGAAGGGGTTACTAAGATTAGTATGCATGGGGGTGTGTGAGAAAAGGGAGGGCTGTACAACACAGAGAAGACAAGTAGTGATTCTACAGCATTTTGCTATGCTGATGGACAGTGACTGTAAAGGGGTTTATAGGGGGTACCTGGTATAGGGGAGAGCCTAGTAAACATAATATTCATTATGTAAGTGTAGATTAATAATAACAAATTAAAACAAAAAACAAAAAACAAAAAACAAAAAACAAAAAAAAAGCAGTTCCGGTGTGGTGACCTCCAATGAGTTCTACACAATGGTATAAAGGGCATATAAAAGTGTGGGCAAAGGGTCTGTTTGTGTTTATACAGAGGATCAAAGCCTAATTTGGCTACCCAGAAAATGAACTAAGATACGATATGTAAAAGAACTTCCAACATTAGCACTTTCTGGAAGACTCATACCAGAAGATGATCATCAAAAAACCCCAACAAAGATCCAAGCGCTGCTACAGCTGTAGATGCACTCATCCCACCGGTTCCTGGACTTGCCATGGGAATGAAGAAGGAGATATCTAAGCTGGCCTGTGCATACAGTAAAACAACAGATTTGACTGGATCTATACTGTTGGAACTCAACCAAGAATTAGGAGAAGTGCAAATTGTAGCGCTCCAAAATCTTACAACTACAGACTATATACTGTTAAAAGAACATATGGGATGTGAACAGTCCCCAGGAATGGGTTGTTTTAACTTGTCTGATTTCTCTCAGACTGTTCAAGTTCAGGTGGACAATATCCACCATATCATAGATAAGTTTTCACAAATGCCTACCTTACTGGTTTTCTTGGTTTCACTGGAGATGGCTGGTAATTATAGGTCTGCTTTGGTCATGTAACTGTACTCCTATTATGTTAATGTGTGTGCACAATTTAATTAGTAGTTTAGAACCTATACATACTGAAGTTACTCTACAAGAAGATATGTCAAAGAAATAATCAATCTTCCCATGTTTTCTTCCATCTGCTACTTCTGTAGCTTTTCTTCTTCCTTCCTAATTACAACCCTTAAATAGAATTCGTGCCTCATATCGAATTTTCCGAGTATCATAATACTTCCAGTGGTAAAGATACCTCAAGACAAAATGCTGGGCATAGAAGCCACAGGGCATAAATATGCAAAGAAGTAAAAAGCTAACCTTTTCAAACAATAAGGCTTCTCTCTCACTTACCAACTTTACATTTCCCTGTATGGCCCCGGAAGATGACTGGTTAGCCAGAGACGGGTAAGATTCCTCAAGGGAGGAACAACCTAAGACAGGCACAGTCGCAGGGGGCCATCAGGTGAGAAAATGGGGATCAACAGAAGTGAGCCTTAGAACCTCACCCCCCTGTTTTGAGAGAAATCTTCTGCATCTGTGGATGTTTTATTGCCCTTTTCTAGCTTGGATTAACACATAGTCTACAGGCACACACCTGATCATCTACATCTGCTCTCTTACAACAGTAAACTATGTTTTCTACCTTTATCTTGCAACTATCTACCCCATCAGCATTTTATTAAAAAGAATAATAATAGAGAAATGTGATATCCACTTATAAATCAAGTATAAAACTCAAACGAATATTCCTATTTGAGCTGATTGTTTATAGTTCATAATGCAAATGCATGATCAAAACTGAAAGTTTCTGTGATGACTGCCCTTGTACTGTTCACCATGTAACTTATTCACTATGTAAGAATTTGTTCTCCATGTAAGAACTTGTTCCTTATGTTTCAGAAGATTGGAGACTGTTGAAAATTAGGCTTGGGGTGGATTAATGATTGTGCATTCAGCATTGACTCCCCTATACAGAATTTTATTGTTGTTAACAACCATTTGATCAATAAATATGAGAGATGCCCTCTCAAAAAAAAGTACAGACTTCCAATTGTAAAATAAATAAGTAACCAGGATGTAATGTATAGCATAAGGAATATAGTCAAAATATTGTAACAACTTGGTATGATGATAGCTGGTAGCTAGTATTATCATGTATGTAAATGTTGAATCACTGTGTTGTACACCTCACCTGAAACTACTGTAATACTGTGTGTGAACTACCCTTCAATAAAAAATAATAATCTGCAAAAAAAAAAAAAAAAAAAAAAGAACCAGCTCCTGGTTTCATTGATTCTATTATCTGTTCTTCTGAGTTTTATTTATTTATGCTTTGGTCTTTATTATGTCCCTCATTCTACTGACTTTGGTCCTCACATGTCCTTATTTTTGTAGTTACGTTAATTGTGAGTTTAAGGTGTTCATTTGGGACTGTTCTTCTCTCTCAAGGTAAGCCTGTACTGCCATATACTTTACTCTTAGCACTGCTTTCACTGCAACCCACAGGTTTGAGTTGTTGTTGACATTTGTTTTCCATATATTGCTTGATCACTGCTTTTATTTGGTCACTGATCCATTGATTTTTTTAGGAGCATGTTGATAAACCTCCATGTGTTTGTGGGCTTTTATGTTTTTTCTTTGCATTATTTATTTCTAGTTTCATAACTTGTGTTCTGAGAATCTGATTGGTACAATTTCAATCCTTTTGAATTTACAGAGGCTCTTTTTGTGGCCTAGAATATGATCTATTCTAGAAAATGTTCCATGTGCACTTGAGAAGAATGTGTATCCTGCTGCTTTTGGATGGGGTGTTCTATAGATGTCTGTTAGGTCCACCTGTTCTAATACATTGTTCAGTGTCTCTGTCTCATTTATTTTCTGTCTGGTTGATCTGTCTTTTGAAGTGAGTGGTGTGTTGAAGTCTCCTAAAATGAATGCATTGCATTCTATTTCCCCCTTCAATTCTGTTAATATTTATTTCACACATGTAGGTGCTCCTCTGTTGGGTGCATAGATATTTGAAATGGTTTTACCCTCTTGTTGAACTGACCCTTTTACCATTATATAATGTCCTTCTTTGTCTCTTACGACTTTCTTTGTTTTGAAATCTATCTTTTCTGATACAAGTACTGCAACTCCTACTTTTTTCTCCCTATTAGTTGCATGAAATATCTTTTTCCATCCCTTCACTTTTAGTCTGCATATGTCTTTGGGTTTTAAGTGAATCTCTTGTAGACAGCATATAGATATGTCTTGTTTTTAATCCACTCTGTAACTGTATGTCTTTTCATTGGTGCATTAATTCCATTTACATTTACAGTGATTATTGATAGATATGTATTTATTGCCATTACAGGCTTTAGATCAGTGGTTACCAAAGGTTCAAGGACGGCTTCTTTACTAACAATCTAACTTCTGTAGCTCATTACACTATTTCAGATACTGTCTTTTGGTTCTTATTTTCTCCCTTCTTTTTCTTACACCTCCACTCTTTATATATTGAGTGTCATATTCTGTACTCTTTGTGTATCCCTTAACTGAATTTGGGTATAGTTGATTTAATTTTACATTTGCTTAGTAATTGGTTTGTCTACTTTACTGTGGTTTTATTTTCTGTAGTGATGGCTATTTAGCCTTAGGAACATTTCCATCTAGAAAAGCTCCTTTAAAATACACCATAGAGATGGTTTGTGGGAAGTAAATTCCTTCAACTGTTGTTTACCTGGAAATTGTTTAATCCCTGCTTCACATTTAAATATAACCTCCCTAGACAGAGTATTCTTGGTTGGAGGTCCTTCTGTTTCATTCCATTAAATATAGCATGTCCCTCCCTTCTGGCCTGTAAAATCTGCTGAGAAGTCTGAAAATAGTCTGGTGCATTTTCCTTTGTATGTGTCTTTTTTCTCTGGCTGTTTTTAGTACTCTGTCCTTGTACTTGATCTTTGCCATTTTAATTATTATATATCTTGGTTTTGTCTTCCCAGGGTCCTTAGTGCTTTGAGATCTGTGCATTTCCATGACCTGAGAGACTATTTCCTACCTCAGATTGAGGAAGTTTTCAGCAATCATCTCCTCAAAGGGACTTTCTATCCATTTTTCTCTCTTCTTCTTCTTCTTCTTCTTCTGGTATACTTATAATGAAAATATTGTTCTGTTTGGAAGAGAACACAGTTCTCTTATTATTTCATTTGTAGAGATCCTTTTTCTCTCTGTGCCTTAGCTTCTTTGTATTCCTATTCTCTAATTTCCATTTCATTTACTGTCTCCTCTACTTCATCTAATCTGCTTTTAAATCCCTCCATTGTATGTTTCATTTCAGATGCTGTATTTTTCAAGGTTTCTATTTCTTTCTTGATGTTCCCCCTGAGATCTTAAACATTTTTCTGTAGCTCCATGAGCATGTTTACGATTTTCATTTTGAACTCTTTCTCAAGAATATTGGCATTTTCACTTTCCCTTAGCCCTCTTTCTGGAGTCTTTTCCCTTATTTTTGTTTGTACAAAATTTTTTTGTTCTTTCATATTTCTAGTGGTTTCTATGGAAAAATAGTTTTGTGTAGGTGCCCTCTACAACTTTGCTACTTTACCCTTTTCTGTGAGGCCTTCTGTTTTCCCCAGATGTAGGCAGGCTGTTCTTCAGTCTTTGGGTAATTCTTTCCAGAGTAGTTGTATGTGCTGTATTTTTGTGTTGTATATGGTTTTAGGAGGAGGTTTCTGACTCACTTCTCTCGTGGCCATCTTTTTCCCAAATGCTCCACCCAGAAGCTCTACTCTCTGGAGCTGCAGAGCACCTGTAGCAATGGCTGGGGTCACAGGTGAGTTTACCAGCACCTACTTGGAGGAAATAACACTTCCCTGCTTCCTGGCTTCACTGCCTTACTCCATTGCCAGGTCCAGTGGGCTGAGCACACTGGGAAGAGCCTCTGCATTATGACCCTGTAGCTGCCTTAGGTGGGTCCACTCTTCTGCTGGCCTGGCACAACATCAGGGACAGCAGGTGTGCTGACTGTTGCCTGCTGGGAAATAGGAGCAGCAGGCTGAGTATTGCAGTGGGGGGCCTCGGGGCTGTATTGCCAGCCAGGGGATGGAGTGTCTGAAGCTTCTGAATGTTCCCAAACTGCTGAGCTGAGTGTGCCAGGATGATTTTGTCCACATGCCCTTTCTTTTGAGCAGCTCTATGTTAAGCAGTTTTGGTTTCAGCTGAGCATAGATTCTGTTGCTATGAAGTAAATACTTGAAAATTTATCTCAACCCAGTATCTGGCATGGAAGGAAACTGATTCCTAAAGCAGTAGGAACATGGCCTCAGTTCCAGGGAGGCATAGAGACCCAGTATCTGCCCAGCCCTGCCTCCAGGGTTTTATGTCTCCCAGGTCCCTGCTGCTGGAGAGGCAATGACAGACATGTGGGAGATCCCTTACCACTCTGGTCTTCCTATGGGGAGAAGCCTCCTCCCCTGGAAACTTCCCCTGTGTCTCCTTCAGGCAGTGTATCAGGAGGCTCTGCAGAACAGAGAGGATGGTGCACAGTGAGAAGTCCCTCAGGACTTGGCCTTCTTGGGGAGGGATGAGGATGAGCTGTGAGGTGGGGAGCAAGGGCCCTGGTCACTCTGACTTCAGTCCCCCTCAGTTTACATTTCCCCTCGTGGGTGAGACAGATGCTCAGGGTGCTGAGAGACATCATACCTGGTCCCAAAGAATATCACTCCCATAGAAGATTTTAGTTCAACCCAAGGCAGAAACCAGGCAGGTAGTGGTTGTCCCACCACTGGGACATAGGAGTCAGGGTCAGCATACCCTTGGAATGGCCGAGGCTGTGCTGGGGCTTAGACCTCGGACTTCAATCCTAAGAGGTGGGAAAGGAAAAGAGGCATCCCCGAAGGCTCAGAGGGCATCTCCACTGGGCCTCCCACAGCACACCTGGCCACCTCGTTTCCATGCCCCAACCCTCCAGCTCTGTCTCGGCCATCAGTGCCTGGACTGCTGAGGCAGGTGGTGGTGATGCAGTTAGCCACACTGTTGTACTGGGTAATGGTGGCTCAGACTATGGTTGCCAGAAGGTCATTGCTGGGCTTGTTCCTCTGGGACCAGGTAGAGCTCAGGCAGTGGTGGGACAGCACCTTTCCAAACAGAATATGGGAGTATACCTCCATATGTAGAGGAAGAAATGAGGGCATCTCATCTAACCTAGCCCTCCCACACCCCATCTAGTGTCCCCATCAGGGGTAACCTGTCAGGGATGAAGCTCAGAAAGCTGTGACCTAGCCTTGTGGGCATCCCTGGGTTTTCTTTTCTATCAACTAAGGGCACCCAGCACAGGATGACCCAGGACCCAGTACAGGCAGGGAAGAGGAAGGGGCATTTGCATCCAGCCCACCTCACCAACTCCAAGTTCTAGAATCTGGCTCCAGTTATCTCATTCCAAGACAGCATCTCCACCCATCCTGGTCACTCTTTTGTCTGATCCCCCATTCCCTTGCATACATTCCCCTGTCACATCTACAGTCATGTTTGTGTCCCTTTTAGTTAAGTACACATCAAGTGCTTAGTAAGTGCTGTTGAGCCTTGTGAGCAGATGTGTGGGTAATGCAGGACTTGGCTGCACATAATGAGCACCCCTTCTCCAGCCAAGGGCCAGGCCCCACCCAGCTGCCATAGGTTCTGCCTCATGTACTGTGCATGGCCACTCTGCACAGCAGGTCTGTTAGTGTTTATTTGTACTGTCCACAGGTGGACAGTGAAGGCTTCGGGGTTGAGAAAGCTTTCCAGGACACATGGTTGGTCAGTTTGGGAGCTAAGGTTTGGACTCAGATCTTAGGAACCTAGATCATGGAAAGGCAGGTGTGGAGAAGGTAATAGCAGAGGGAAGGCCTGTCTCCTTGCTGAGATTCCTACTGCTCACTGCATCCATTAGAGTCAGTTGCTCTGCCTCTAACCTTGAAGGAAAGGCCATGAGGTCAGGCCTGTCCTCACTTGACTAGTTCTTCTGGTTACATGCTAGGGGCAGAAAGTCTCTGGGGCTAAAGCTGGCTCTGTCTTGGACCTGGAATCTCCACTTGAGATGATAGTCCAGCTGACTAAAGTTCAGGACCTGGCACTTGTGCTGAAGCTCATGTTGGCTCTTGCTCCAGTGGTGGAGCTGCTTTTGAAAGTGAGTCTGGCTCCAGCAACTGAGGTGATAGTAGAAACAGAGATGGAGCTAGTCCTGGTTCCTCAGTTGGCCTTTGTCCTGCCCTTGCCACTGAAAGGCATCAGGTAGCAGGACGAAAAGAAAGGCTCACCCACACAAGTGACTTTCCATGTGTCTTTCCTAAACAGGAAAGATCTACTGCCTTGAATGGAATACCCAGCCCTTGAACCCTACCTCTGATAGTCTTGTAAGAGTGTAATCCCCCTTACCCTCTGGCTCTGCCTCAGTGGGCTCTAGAAGCTCCAACTGAACATGCAAAAGGGGGCCTCATGCTTCAGGTCTGAGCCAAAATGTTGACTTCCATACATGCTACCATTAGCTTAGAACTGGGACAGTGCAGGGTCTTCCAGCTGTCCTGAAAATTCAGTTCAGGCCAGATGCCCAAGATGAGAGAGAGGCACTGGGGAGAGTCGTGTGTGGAGCACAGTCAGACCTGGCCTCTCATTCCACACTGTGCTTTTACAGCGCCATTCTTTTGATCCAGGTCCGAGAGGATTTCTGCTCCCACCCACTCTGTGATTGCTTTTGGAGTATAAGGCCTGGTCATCAAACAGGTCTAACAGAACCTGTGTGAGTCTTGTCTTCCAAGTGACCCTCTTCTCCCTGTGGTCACAGGTCCAGCCTACCTCTTCTACTATTCATATGAACATCAGAACTGAAGTTTGAGGCAGATTTGTGAGCAGGTGCTCACATACCTTCTTTTCTGGGCCCCATGGTGGTCAGGAGAAGGGGATGTGTAAAGGGTGGACAGATATGATGGGATTATGAGAGGAAATGGGTCTCTCAGGGGCCAACTTAACCCAGCCTCCCCTCTGCTTCCCAGAGGTTTGGGACCCCATCCAAACCTCACTGTGACTCATTTGCTTCTGCAGAGGATTCCCCCAGACCTCAGTCATCCCACAGAAATAAAAATTGTGGATTATCTAGAATTCTTCCCATCTCTCCCTAGCTACAGTTCATTTCCTCTCCCATCCCATTCTGTGGAGACAGGAGACCCTCCTTTGGGCCCCAAATTCCATTCACAGTTTTGAGTGGCCCTGGGGTCCATCACCATGGTCAGAATAGGGGAGCACATCTCCATGCATATCTCATCTAGTGCACTGTGGACATAACTGCTTGTGTTGTCTAGAGTTGACTGCCTGACTCTCAGACTAGAGACCAAGGGATTGAGCCTGCTTCATTCACTGAACTACCTTAGTGACTAGAAAACTTTTGAATAGGTTCTCTATATATATTTCTGAGTGAATACCAACCAGAATCTCCCCAGGATCTGAGTGGGCCTGGGACTTCTCTGACCTCAGAGACCCCTAATCAGCCTAAGGACAAGGACAGGTATCAGCTGGACGGAATCTCAAAACTCCCATGAAATGGAAAAGAAATTGCATCCCAAGTGATTTTACAAACTCAGAATGGCAAGAGATCGGTGAAGGGTGTTGCAGAGAGCTTCTTCACTGGGAAGAGAGAAATAATAACTATGAAGGCACACAGCACATCCAAAAGCCCTTTGTGTGAAACTGGACCCCAGGTAAGCACCTTCCATTTCTTATCCCATGATTTCCTACAACAACCTAATGAGGTTCTTCCTCTTACTGTACACCTCACTTTCCAAAGAGCAAAGTGAAGCTCATAGAGGTGCAGAGATATTCCCAAGACATTCAGCTAATAGGAGGGAGATGGGACAGACAACCACCTATTGAACAACTTGTACAAGAACTGCTCAGTGGTGGTAAAAGCCTTGTATGTGCACACTTATGTGTTGATGCAGATGTTTCTCCCCAGGAAGCCTGATACCAGGAACTCCACCATCTTCTCCATGTGGCAGCCTGGAGGGTCTGCAGGATCTTGACTGGTTCAAGTCTGGGTTCTGGGCCCACTCTTATCACCTCTGGGTTCTGGGAATGGACACCCCTCTGGACCTTTTCTCACCTCAGACCAGCACTGGACAGTGTTAGTGGCCTGATGCATCTTCTCCTTGTTTGGGAATAGTTTAACCTGTTGACCAGCCCTCAAAAGTCTCCTGAGTGAAGCTCTGCAAAGACAGAACCAGGTAACTAGGCCAGTAGACATCAGGAGCCTTCCACCCAATCTGTGGTCCTATGTTATAGCAGAGCTAGAAAATTGGTAAAATCTATCAGGACACACTTAAGATGTTACCTGCAGCACTGCGGAGATGGGAACACAATTGAATCAAATCAAGGTCCAAAGCATTGAAAGGTTGAGTCACTGGGCAAGCAACCTCCTTCATAGAATATTATGTAGACATGTAAGGCCATGGCTCTTAACCCAGTGGACCTACATGATGTAATGTGTTCTGTGAGATGTCAAGTTATAGGAAAATGTGTAGAAAATCTTAAGCCTACCCCCATTTGTGTATAAATCATCCTATTAAATGTGACCATTTGTAAGGCTTAGGGAGGGTCTACATGCAAAGACAGTAGATCCCAGTGCTACACAGGATACATGGGACAGGGAGTTAAAAAAGTATCAACTGCAAACATACTCATGTCCTTTGTGAAAGCAGCATTAAGTATTTTCTGTACAATTCCTGTAAATATGGTGAAAAGTGTCTTTCTACCCTTCCACATAGCTGGTAAGGGAAGAGTAGGTGTCCAGATTCCTTTGGCAATGAGCCTGTGAGGCATTTACTAAAGCAGTGGGAGGGTTGGGTGGGCCCCTGGGTGGTCCCCAGATATGAGTCTGGGTTCTGGCCCACACTGATCATTTCTGAGTCCTGGTTGTGGAGACCCATTTTCACCCATTCTCACCTTAGACAAGCCCTGGATGGTGTCTGTGGCCTGGTTCAACTGAGCCTTGTCTAGGGTGTTGGAGTAGTTGAATCTATCAAGAAGCTCCTCAAAGATCTCCCTGGAATAGCTCTACAAGTTCAGTGCCCCGTATCCAGGCCAGAAGGGGCCTACTTGGATTCTGCCACAAGGGACACCTCATGGGAAAGTTTGTTCTTCAGTTCAGGTTCAGAGGAGCAACTGCAAAGACATCCAGCCAAGGACAGAAGCAGATGAAATGTGTAGGATTAACACATGAGTAAATGAGCTCTAGGGCACCAGGACTCACCTTTTTATCATGCTGGCCATCACTTGTGGCATGAACATGAAATATGTGCCAGGCTTCCAACACCTAACAACCTTCTTCTTCCCAGGAAGGGCATACCCTCCTCCCTGCCCCCACCATGACAAACACAGGGATATGTCACAGGTGTGGGCTGCTGATGTGGGATCACAGCTGTGGCCTGTCCTGTGTTTTGCTGGCTCACTTCACCTTTGGGTGCCTCCTGCCAGAGGGCCAACAGCTCTAGGGATGAGGGCTAAGCCAGTCTGGAGGGTCAGAAAAGTCTCAATTCTAGGCTTTCCTCAGCTTAGAGGCCCTGAAAGTCAGGACACAGTAACAGGACATCTTGTTTAACATCTCCAGTCAAGTGAGCCAGGTAGGGAGCTGTGTCTAGAATGCGGATACCTGGTGACCAGAGTTCTAAGTTCTGTTGGGGTCTGTGACCAAGGAATTAAGGTCACTCTTCCAAGATGCCATTGCCTGGGCCCCTTTGACAAATCAGACTCACCTAAACTCCCCCTCTGTGCTGTTGGACTGTTCCCCCTCCTCCCGTGTCATCTCCTTAACTGTATCCAGTGAGCCAACACAACCATAACCACAGCTCTCAGGAAATGCAGTTACAGTCCTAGCTTTGAGGAGACAGACTTGAGTTCAGACCTCCTTTCTCTTACTAGTTCTGTGTCCCAGAAAACTCATTGTGCCTCTCAGGTGTTCCCTAGTCTCCTAAACTGCACAATGGGAATCAGGCTAGAATCTACTTCCCAGGGACATCATCAGGTGTATATGGGATGTCTGTACCACCTGTGGGCTTGTGTCATATGTATCTAAGGCACAAAGGTGGAGACAGAAGAATTGAAAGAACGGGTGGGACATAGCAGGGAACACCAACCAAAGAGGCCCATGCTCAGCCCTGTGATATTGGAACACTTCCCTCTTGGCCTCGTTTTAGTAATCAGCACCATGAGGGGATTAAAGTGAATGAAAATTCAGTTATTATCCTCTGCAGTAAAATGATTCAGTTTCTTATTGTATTCAGAATGAGATCCAACTGCCACATCTCAATGTACGAGGTGGGCAGACTCCACAGCACTCTGGTGACACTACCCCTGGGACATACGTCCTTGTGTCACCACTCAATGGCTGGCTTCTGACCTACAGAGTCAGACCTACAGGCACCTTAGTGACAGGATGCCACATGTATGTTTCAGTTACAAAGGTAACTTCCCTCCCCTTCCCTCTCAGTCATTCCTATCCATTATCTGGGGAATCAAGCACTAACATTTCTGCTGTCCTGGAGTGAGGCCCATGTGAGAGAGATCTGAGGCAGCGCCCACATCAACAGAGAAAAAAGAGCTCAGACTCTGAGTCCAGACTGCATCCTGAACCCTGTGAGTACAAACTTGGGAGCCAATCCTCTGCCAGCGGAGCCTCAGTTGAGGCTGTGAGTTGAGACTTGTGAGTTACCTTGAGGCAGAGGCACCCAGCTAATCTCTACCTAGATTCCTCATCCACACTAATTATGACATATTAAATATCTGTAGTTCTAACATGCAAGGTATTGGGGCAGAGAGGAAAAGACAGGTCTCTAAACCCCAGTGTCTGGCCTTGCCCTCCTCCCTCCCCACCTTATCCCAGGGTCCCTCTGGCAACAAGAACCACATTTCTAAACTTCTGCAGCCAAATTCACTTCTTCTAGTGAGTGTGAAAACTTTTGGTCCCTTTTTGCTGAGACCTTGCTCCAAACTTGTGTAAGCTGGCTCTGTCTTACCATCCAGGTTCCATCAAGTGCCACCTCAGTGAGGCCTTTCAGATACCCACCCAGTGACTCCCCAGCCCTTCCTCATGGCAGCCTTTATTCTCACAACAGCACTTACCCTTTTTTTCACATCTTTATTTTTGTTCATTTTCTCCCCTTCAGACCATGAGCTCCCTGTAGTCAGGGTCATTTTCAGCCCTACACATGGCCCACCAAAGGTACCTCACACAGATGCTTAAATACTGAATGGATCAATGTTAAGACCTTGGAGGCCTCCTCCAGTTTCTCTAGCAAAGCTCTGTGGGCACCACTGACACAGTAAGCTTCCTACTTCTATTGTCCAGCATGAGCATTGCTGCCCCAGGAATTGGAATGTCCCACAAAAAAGGGACATCTTTATTTGGGTGTCCTCAAGGCAGTGGCATTCCAGACTCCATGGAGCACAGAGGGAGGACTTACAGACTTCAATGGTCATGCAAGGGACCTTAGCAGACTCCATTTTCTATCTTTCTGTCCATCCCTTTGGATCTTCGCTGATAAGGTACCTTCACCTCAGCCAGGACAATATTTGTGCTCCTCCTACATCCAAATGAGGACCCTGAAGGTCCAATAAGGACTGGTCTTGTCCCTGATCCCAGACTTAGGTACAATGTTCTGGCAAGTTCTTCTCTAATCTTAACTCCTCACTTCCCCAAACCTCAAGCCTCTGTCTGCTCTAAAGGACATTGAGGGAGTGGAAAGTATTTTCCCATGGTCTTAAAGCACAGTGGGTCATTGACAACAGAGAATTCTTCCTAGCACAGGGGATGTTGACATTGAGAGAACACTTACTAGTCAGCCAGGCCTCTTGTCCAAGACCGGGAAGACACAAAAGCCATGTGCCAGCCCAAATACAACTTATGTATGTGAGCCTTCGATCCACATCCTACATCCTACCACTCCTGTTCCCAGCTGAAGAGGACATGGCCAGGCAAAATCATCAGATATGCAGTCCTCTGATCTGCTCGTACACCTGCCTGTCACTATGCATAAGGGGATATGTGCCAGAAAAGGATCCTGTTTTGTCCAAGGCCACAGTTATGCAATGGCAAACTTGTATTCTAGTTAGAATTAGATTTGTCTCCATAAGCTAGAAAACCCTAAATATTTGTAATAAAGGAGAGAGCTGTTTCTCATATAAATGGAGCCTAGAGGCAGGTGGTCCAAATTGATTTCCAGCATGGCAGTTCACTGATCATCTGTCTTTTGGCTCCAGCAACTTACTATGAAGATTCCATTGTCAAGGCAGTCCATGGTCCCAGATGGTTGCTGGAGCCCTGGCCTGGACCAGCAGCCTTGTCTGCATGACAGAAGATAGGCAGGGGAAGAGGAGGAGGTTGGAGTGGCCTCTCAGCTGTGTCCATTCCCACTGAACAGCCTCCCTACATCCCACACCACACTTCTGCTCACACAGCATCATCCTGAACTTCACTTGGTCACTGTTAGGTGCTGGAGAGGGCAGGAACTTTAACAGCCTCTTTCCTAAAGGTTAACGGAGAATGAAAATAATGGACCCTCCCAGTTCTTGCCTCAGTTAGATGATGCTATTTTCAGACAAATGGGGCATTTGTTCACCTTCCACAGCCTCTTATTTCAGGTTGTTTATTCATTCACAGAGAGAACAAAAGTTCTTGCCCAGATTGGTACCCTGCCATCTGTCCCCAGCCAAATGGTCAGAAGCACTGTGTGGCTTTCATCTGCTGGATCATATGTAGTGATCTGAGCAAATCTTTCTGTTTCGTAAATGGACTGGGACAGACCTGAGGTTGAACAGGCAAACATAGCCCTTATGAGCTTAGCCACATTTGAATCTCTGTAAACAAAATAGTACCATGCTCTAATTAGAACTCCCCCCAATTTATACTCCAAGGAGACTTATAACCTACCTGGGGAATAATACAGTTAAAATATTCCACTTAGTGTAAAACTGATAATGGTTAAAATGGCACATGGTAAAATTTATCATTGACTAAGTACTGAAAGAAGAAAAAATACATCTGAATGCATTTTGATATGAACATTGACTTGGTAGAAATAATGGCAGCTAATACAAAATAGCAGAATCTGTAGTCAGTATATTATGATGTGGACAAAAAAATCATTTGCATAAAAATAATTAATTCTGATAAAAAAATTCCAGTGAATTAAAAATAAAAGAGGACACTTAGAATTGTTTTACTGTGCTATATTTTAAAGAAATAGATTAAGGAACTAATAATACTGTATTACAATGCCAATGCTGTATTGGATGTTGCTAATAGAGTAAATCTTTAAAGTTCTCCTTACAAGAAAAATAACTAGTAACTATGTACGTTGATGGATATTAGACTTACTGTAGCAGCTCTTTTTTCACTATATACAAATATTGAATCTCTACTTTGAACACCTCATGGTAATAAAAATAACACTTTCTATTTTAATTTAAAGAAATCTTATTATATTTGCTTTAAAAATACATTCAACAAAAATTTTAAGTATTTGTTATAATTCTGATTTCCAATTGTTAGACACAGGCTAAAAATGTTTTGTCTAATCAAAATTATTTCATGTAAATTGACTGGAACAAGACAGAGTCAAAATGAAATAGTAAGAATGGCAAGACTAAATTATCCTCTAGACATTTCTTTGTATCTGCACTTTTTTAGAAACATGCAGTTTATTGAAGTAAAATACACTGTGTAAAATTTATCATCTTATTTTTTAAAAATAAAGATTCATCTTAACTATTTTTACATGTACACATAATGTTTTTAGTACATTTTTAGTGTATTAAATACAGTAATATTGATACATAAAAGTTTTTAATATTCATGAAGTCCAAGGTGTGTACACCTTATTTTATTCTCAGCACCTTAGGTGTCATATCCAAAAAAAATCAGTCCAAACCTTATTTTGTAAAGTTTGGTCCTATGTTTCTTCCTAAGAGTGTTACAGTTTTAGCTAAAGCTTAATGTCTTACATTTAAGTCTTTAGTCTAATTTGCCCTGATTTTTGTGTTTTATATAAGATAGGCTCAAGTTTCAAAGTTTTACCAGGGGATGTCCAGTTTTTATGGCATCATTTGTTGAAGAAACTCTCCTTCCCCAAGTGTGTATTATTGGCCCCCTTATCAGATAACTGTGTGCTTATTTCTGAACTTGACACTGTGTTCTCTTGGTCAGTGTGTCTGTCTTTTTTATTTTTTCAATTTTTTAAATTTTGGTATCATTAATATTCAATTACATGGATACAAAGAGAGAGGGTACTGGATTAAAGATGGTGGCATGAGAGGTGAAACAGACCTACTCCTAAAACCACATATAATATGGAAATATAACTAATACAACTAATCCTGAAAGAGCGAGAGGAAAGAAGGCTGCACCAGACTGCATAAACCTGGAGGAAAGAACAGACCTCAAGGAACAGGGTAACACCAAAGCCATGACACAGTGGGACCCAAGCCCTTCCCCCCCCATTCCCCGCAGCTCACAGGTGGAAGGAAGAGAAACACAGAAGGGAGGGAGTGGAGATTTTGGATTGCTGAACACATAGTCCTGGAGACCTGCTCTGGGAGCATGAAAGTACATTACATGGTGCTCTGGTAATAAGTAGGGTTGGAAATACCTGAGAGACTGAGATTCCAGCTGCTGGTGGAAAGCAGGGATTCATATCCAGCTGATCTGGGCAGGCAGTCTGAGAAGACTTCCTAAAAGCAATAGGGCAGCTAAAGAGACAAGGATTGCACAGAGCTTACTGATTAGGAGAAAGGACAGGTAGACAAAATTGTCTGAGTACACTCCGTCAAGCAGGTTGGGAACTTTCATCTTCAGGTGCTCCATCCCCCTGGCTGTCTATACAGTTCCAAGGTCCCCCACTGTGATATGCAGCTTGCTGTGCCTTCCTTCCAGCAAGCTTGCACCTGGCTTGAAAACTGGCAAACCCTGTCCTGGCATCAGGCCAGGCATAGGGATGCCCCACCTACAGCAGCTACAAATGCAAAGCATAGAGGCTTACATCTGTGTGTTCAGCCCACTGGTTCTGGCAGTGAAGACACACATAGAAGCCGGGAAGCAGGAAACAGTTATTTCCTCCCCTTCAGGCATCAGCACCACACCACTGCAACCCCCTACATCACTCCAGGGGCTGAGCAGCTCCAGACAATAAAGCTTCTGGGCACTAGAGGGTGCCACATACAAATATGAAACATCAAAGGAACCTAGTTCAAAGCAAAATTTCAGCACCAGAAAAAGGATTGAGTGAGACTGAACTAATAAATCTTCATGAAAGAGATTTCAAAATAAAAATCATAAGCATGGTTCAGGAAGTATAGAAAAATATTCAAGAACTCAGGAACGAATTCAGGACAGAGAGCCAATCATTGAGGAACACAGTGGATGGTATTAAAATCAGATTAGATATGGTGGAGGGGACAATAAATGAAATAGAAATTAGAGAAGAGGAATACAAAGAAGTTGAAACACAGAGAGAAAAAAAGATCTCTAGGAATGAAAGAATACTGAGAGAACTGTGTGACCAATCAAAACAGAACAATATTCATATAATAGGGTACCAGAAGAAGAGAGATAAAAAGAGATAGAAAGTGTCTTTGAGAACCTAATTGCTGAAAACGTCCACAACCTGGGGATGGAGATAGTCCCTCAGGCCATGGAGGTGCACAGATCTCCCAACACAATGGACCCAAGGAGGACAACACCAAGACATATAATAATTAAAATGGCAAAGATCAAGGATAAGGACAGACTTTAAAAAGCAGCCAGAGAGAAAAATAAGAACACATACAAAGGAAAACCCATCAGGCTATTATCAGACTTCTCAAGAGAAACCTTACAGGCCAAATGAGAGTGGCATAATATATTTAATGCAATGAAGCAAAAGGGACTTGAACAAAGAATACTCTATCTGGTAAGATTATCATTTAAATTTGAAAGAAAGATTAAACAGTTTCCAGATAAACAAAAGCTAAGAGAATTTAGCTCCTACAAACCATCTCTACAGTGTATTCTGGAGGGACACTTATAGATGGAAGTGTTCCTAAGGTTATCACCAGAGGTAATAACAAGGGATAGACAAAGAGTATAGAATATGACACCTAATATATAAAGAATGGAGGAGAAAAACAAAGGGAAAAAAAGAAACTTTAGATTGTGTTTGTAATAGCATACTGTTAGTTACATTAGACTCCTAGATAGTAAGGAAGTTACTCTTGAACTTTAGGTAACCACAGATCTAAAGCCTGCAATGGTAATAAGTACATACCTATTGATAATTACCCTAAATGTAAATGGTCTGAATGCACCAATAAAAAGACATGGAGTCACTGATTGGATATATGCAGCCTATGAGAAACTCTCTTCAAAGCCAAAGACATACACAGACTAAAAGTCAAGGGATGGAAAAAGATATTTCATGCAAATAATAGGGAGAAAAAAGCAGATGTTGCAGTACCTGTATCAGACAAAATAGACTTTAAAACAAAGTCACAAGAGACAAAAAAGGACGTTACATAATGATAAAGGGATCAATCCAACAAGAGAATATAACAATTATAAACATCTATGCACCCAACACAGGAGGACCTACATATGTGAAACAAATACTAACAGAATTAAAAGGAGAAACAGAATGCAATGAATTCATTCTAAGAGACTTCACTCACTCCAAAAGACAGATCAACTAGACAGAAAATAAATAAGGGCAAAGAGGCATTGAGCAACACATTAGAACAGATGGACCTAACAGACATCTGCAGACCACTCCACCCAAAAGCAGCAGGATACACATTCTTCTCAAGAGCACATGGAACATTTTCAAGAATGGATCATATACTAGGCCACACAAAGAGCCTCAGTAAATTTAAAAGATTGAAATTGTAGCAACTAGTTTCTCAGACAACAAAGGTATGAAACTAGAAATGAATTATGCAAAAAAAAGAAAAAGCCCATAAACATATGGAGGCTTAATAACATGCTCCGAAATTACCACTGGATCAAAAACCAAACAAAAACAGAGATCAAACAATATATGGAGACAAATGACAACAGTAATACAACACTGCAAAATCTGTGGGATGCAGTGAAAACCATGCTAAGAGGGAAGGATATTGCAATACAGGCCTACCTTAGGAAAGAAGAACATTCCCATATGAACAGTCTACACTCACAACTAATGAAACTAGAAAAGGAAGAACAAATGAGGCCCAAAGTCAGTATAAGGAGGGACATAATAAAGATTAGAGCAGAAATAAATATAATCGGGAAGAATAAAACAATAGAAAGAATCAATGAAAGCAGGAGCTAGTACTTTGAGAGTATAAACAAAATAGATAAATCTCTAGCCAGACTTACCAAGAAAAAAAGAGAGTCTACACACACAAACAGAATCAGAAATGAGAAGGGAAAAATCACTACAGACAACACAGAAATTCAAAGATTATTAGAAAATACTATGAAAAATTACCTGTTAATGAACTGGATAAACTAGAAGATATGGACAACTTCCTAGAAAAATACAACCTTCCAAGGCTGACCCAGGAAGAAACAGAATATCTGAATAGTCCAATTACTACCAACAAAATGGAAATGGTAATGAAAAAAATTCCTAAGAACAAAAGCCTTGTCCAGATGGCTTCACCACTGAATTTTATCAGACATTTAGTGAAGACATAATACCCATTCTCCTTATAGTTTTCCAAAAAGTAGAAGGAATACTCCCAAAGTCATTCTATGAGGCCAGTATTACCCTAATACCAAAACTAGACAAAGAAATCACAAAAAAAGAAAATTAAAGAACAATATCCCCAATGAATATAGATGCAAAAATACTCAACAAAATATTAGCAAACCAAATTCAAAAAGACATCAAAAAGATCATCAAGGTCAAGCAAGATTTATTCCAGGGATGCAAAGATGGTCCAATATTTGAAAATCCATCAAAATCATCCACCACATCAACAAAAGGGACAAAACCACATGATCACCTCCATAGATGCTGAAAAAGCATTTGACAAAATTCAATGATTTTCATCAAAATATTCAAATGATTTATCAAAAATGATTTATTAAAAATCAATTCATGTTAAAAAACTCTTAACAAAATGGGTATAGAGGACAAATACCTCAACATAATAAAATCCATATACAACAAACCCACAGCCAACATCATACTTAACACTGAGAAGATAAAAACCTTTCCTTTAAGATCGGAAACAAGACAAGGATGCCCACTTTCCCCACTTTTATTCAACATAGTTCTGGGGGTCCTAGCCACGGCAATCAGACAACACAAAGGAATAAAAGGCATCCAGATAGGCAAGGAAGAAGTTAAGTTGTCCCTGTTTGCAAATAACAATGTATTGTCCATAAAAAACCCTGAAGAACTCACTACAAAACTACTAGAACTAATATCTGAATTCAGCAAATTTGCAGGATACAAATTAATAGACAGAAATATGTTGCACTCCTGCACACAAATGATGAACTAGCAGAAGGAGAAATCAGGAAAACAATTCCATTCGTAATTGCATGAAACAGAGTAAAATACCTAGGAATAAACCTAAAAAGAAAGTGAAAGACTTACACTCTGAAAACTACAAGACACTCATGAGAAAAATTAAAGAAGATACCAATAAATGGAAACACACCTCGTGCTCTTGGATAGGAAGAATTAGTATTGTCAAAATGGCCATCCTGCCTAAAGCAATCTACAGATTCAATGTAATCCATATCAAAATGCCAACAGCATTCTTCAACGAATTAAAGCAAATAGTTCTTAAATTCATATGGAACCACAAAATGCCCCAAATTGTCAAAGCAATACTGACAAGGAAGAATAAAGATGGAGAGATTACCCTCCCCAACTTCAAGCTCTACTACAAAGTCACAGTAATCAAGACAATTATGTATTGGCTCAACAATAGACCCATAGACCAATGGAACAGACTATAGATCCCAGATAAAAACGCAAGTATATATGGTCAATTAACATATGATAAAGGAGCCATGGACATACAATGGGGGAAATGACAGCCTCTTCAACAGCTGGTGTTGGCAAACCAGGAAGGCTACATGGAAGAGAATGAAACTGGATTATCGTCTATCCCATACACAAATGTAAACTCAAAATGGATCAAAGACCTGAATGTAAGTCCTGAAACCATAAAACTCTTAGAAGAAAACATAGGCAAAAATCTTCTGAATATAAACACGAGCAACTTTTCTTCTGAATGCATCTCCTCGTGCAAGGGAAACAAAATAAAAAGTGAATGCATGGGCCTACATCAAACTAAAATGCTTCTGACAGTAAAGGACACCATCAACAGAACAAAAAGGCATCCTACAGTATGGGATGATATATTTGTAAATGACATATCCAAAAAAGGGTTAACATCCAAAATATATGAAGAACTCACACACCTCAACACCCAAAAAGTATATAAGCCAGTTAAAAAATGGGCAGAGTATATGAAGACAATTCTCCAAAGAAAAAATTAAGATGACAAACAGGCTCTTGAAAAGATGCCCCACATCACTAATTATCAGGGAAATGCAAATAAAAGCCACAATGAGATATCACCTCACACCAGTTAGGATGGCTAATATCAAAAAGACTAAGAACAGCAAATGCTGGTGAGGATGTGGAGAAAGGGGGATCCTCCTACACTGCTGGTTCGAATGTAAGCTAGTTCAACCATTGTGGAAAGCAATATGGAAGTTCCTCAAAATACTAAAAATAGAAATACCATTTGACCTGGGAATTTCACTCCTAGGAATTTACCCAAAGAATATAATTTCTCAGATTCAGAAAGACATATGTACCCCTGTGTTTATTGCAGCACTATTTACAATAGTCAAGATATGGAAACAATCTAAGAAACAAATCCTACCATTTGCAACAACATGGATGGAGCTGGAGGACATTATGCTCAGTGAAATAAGCCAGGTGGAGAAAGACAAATACCAAATCATTTCCTTCATTTGTGGAGTATAACAATGAAGCAAAAGTGAAGGAATAAATAGCAACAGACACACAGACTCCAAGAAGGGACTAGCAGTTGCCAAGAGGGAGTGGTGGGGGAAGGCAGGGGGGAGGGAGGGAGAAGGGGATTGAGGTGTATTATGATTGGCACACATGGTGCGGAGGGATCATGAGGAAGACAGTGTAGCACAGAGGAGGCAAATAGTGACTCTGTGGCATCTTACTGAACTGTTGGGCAGTGACTGGAATGGGTATGGGGGGGATTCGACAATATGGGTGAATGTAGTAACCACGTAGTTTTTTCATGTGAAACCTTCATAAGAATGTATATTAATAATACCTTAATTTTTAAAAATGGGAAAAAATATACAATCACATAGGCAACATTGTGATTACTAGATTCCCCCATTAATTCCCCACCACATACCCCATTACAGTCACTGACCATTAGCATAGTAAAATGCTATAGCGTTTTGTCTGTGCTATACTGCCTTACCCATGCCCCACCCTACATTATGTGTGCTATTTGTAATGCCCTTTATTCCCCTTCTCCCTCCCTTCCCACCTACCCACCAAGTACCTTTCCCTTTGGCAAGTGTTAATCCAGTCTTGGGTTCTGTGAGTCTGCTGTTGTTTTGTTCCTTCAGCTTTTGCTTTGTTCTTATGCTCCACAGATGAGTGAAATCATTTGGTACTTGTGTCTGTATGATTGTCTTTATGCCAGTACCGTACACTTTTAACTTGGAATATACACAAAAACAGGAAATGTGATGCCTCAGGTTTTTATGTAGACATAAGCATATGTAATTTAATACCTAGCTGCCATTATCATTTGGTTTGTTTTCAGCTATATTTAGATGTAATTGATAAGTAACATTGCGTAAGTTTAGGAAATACAATATGTTGGCTTGATACGCACATGTACCACAAAGTGATCGCTACAATATTATTATTTAACACCAATATCAGGTCACATAATTGTTATTTTTTTAATTTTTCTGTATTGAGAACATTTCAGATCTCTCTTATTATTTTGAATGCACTTTTCTGTTAGATCAATGAAAAATAAGAAAAATTAGTGTTTCATTTTAGCTGCAAATATTTCTTTGGTATTCTTGTTTACTTTATACAGATCCAAATGCCCTCTCTAAGGAACTTCTCAACATTTCTTGCGAAGTGGCACTACTTAATGAAAGTCCCCTTCATTTTTGCTTGCCTGAGAAAGTCTTTATTACAACCTTCAATTCTGAAGTGTAATTTTGCAGAGTAGAAAGTTCTAAGTTGAATATTTTTCTCCCAGTACTTTAAATATTTCATTCATCTCTAGTCCTTGCATACTTTCTGAGGAGAAGTCAGATGTAATTCCTGTCTGTGTTCCTCTATAACTAAGGTGCTTTTATAAAAATTCCTCTCCACTATCTTTCATATATTTTCTTTATCTTTGAATTTCTGTAGCTGGAAAATACATGTCTAGTTGTGGTTTTTGTTTTGTTTTGTTTGTTTGGTATGTATGTATCATGCTTAGTGTTCTCTGTGCTTCTTGGATCTGTGTTTTCGTGTCTGACATTAATTTAGGGGAAATTCTCAGTCACTTTTGTTCCAAGTATTTCATCTGTTCATTTCGTTCTTTCTTTTCCTAGTACTTCTATAATGCACCTGTTACACTTTTTGAAGTGTACTGCATAATTGCTTTTTCCTTTCTGTCTTTGTTTTCTATGCTTTTTAGTTTTTTCTGTTGATAAATGCTCCATCTCTGACAGTATTCACTCAGCCATGTCCAGTCTACTAATGAACTCATCATAGTCATTACCCATTTTATTCCAGTGATTTTCTCTCTACCGTCGTTCTCAGGATTGTCATCACTCTTCTCACATTGCCCATCCATTCTTGTGTGTGACCTACTGTATCCCTTACAGTACTTAGCACATTACTGAGAGTTGTTTTAAACTCCTGGTCTGATAATTCTAACATCCCTGTCATGTCTGGTTTGATAATTTCTCTGCAACACAAATTGTGTTTTTATGCCTTTTGAGTTGTCTTATAGCTTTTCCTTGTTAGCTATACACAAAGTACTGGTTGAAAAGATCTGCTTCACCATTAATGATGTGGTGGTGAGGTTTGGGAGGTGACCCATTCCATCATCCTATGACATCATGTCCATCTTTTGGCATCTGAGCTCTGGAATGTGAATGTCATAAGAGGTTCTGTTTTTTTCTCTCCAGGTGCTTTCCTTCTCCCATGTGTAAGGCTAGCCAAATGGGGTCAGCATTTCCTTGTCTGGGTCAACTGTGCACTAATACTGCCCCAGCAGGGTAGGTTTGGGTTTACTAGTTTCTCTGAGGGAAGGCATGTGAAGAACAGAGGCATGTTTCAAAATGGTACCTTCCCCTCCTCCTACTGGAAACATGAAGGGGTTTTTTCTGATATTTTCTGTGGGAACCAGGTGAAACACCAAAGCTAGCATAATGTGGGGCCCACATATGTTTGGCTCCTCTTAGAGTTTTTCAATCTCAGTTTTCCACACTGAGATTCAAACAGTTTGTCAGTTATAGTTCAGATTTACAACCCTTGTTTGAATCTTTATCCGACTTTGTGTCTCCTCTTGATGGAGGGAGACTTTGCCCTGTGTCTTACTATCTCTTACAGATCCAGAAATATCGATAATTTTTCGGTTTGTTTAGCTTTTCTACTTCTTGTAGTGGTGACCTGTAAGCTTTTCACTTACAGAAATAGATGCCAGGAGTCTACATTATATTATTTGATGCTGTTTGAAGTGGTATTGTATTTGCATTTTTATTTTCATATAGTTCAGTGTTGGTGTAGAAAAAATAAGGCTGATTTTTGAATATTGATTTTATCTGATGTACTGAATCTATGTATCAGTTTGAAGAGATTGTTTTGTGTCAGTTTTAAGAATTTTTTTGGCAGCATTAATCTACAATTACATGAGCAACATTATGGTTACTAGCCATCCCCATCATCAAGTCCCCATCACATACCCCATTACAGTCACTGTCCATCAACATAGTAAGATGCTGTAGAAACACTACTTTACTTCTCTGTGTTGTACAGCCCTCTCCATGTCCCCCCCATTATGTCTGCTAATCATAATGCCCCATTTCCCCCCTGTCCCTCCCTTCTCACCCATCCTCTCCAGTCCCCTTCCCTGTGGTAACTGTTAGTCAATTCTTGGTTTCTGTGAGTCTGCTGCTGTTTTGTTCCTTCAGTTTTTTTCTTTGTTCTTCTACTTTGCATATGAGTGGAATCATTTGATACTTGTCTTTTCCCACCTGGCTTATTTCACTGGGCATAATATCCTCCAGCTCCATCCTTGTTGTTGCAAATGGTAGGATTTGTTTTCTTTTTATGGCTGAATAATATTCCATTGTGTATATGTACCACCTGTTCTTTATTCCCTCATCTGCTGATAGACACTTAGGTTGCTTCCATTTCTTGGCTATTGTTAATAGTGCTGTGATAAACATAGGAGTACATATGTCTTTCTCAAACTGGGTTCCTGCATTCTTAGGGTGAATTTCTAGGAGTGGAATTCCTGGGTCAAATGGTATTTATATTTTGAGATTTTTGAGGAACCCCCATATTGCTTTCCATAATGGTTGAACTAATTGTGAAATTTACATTCCCACCAGCAGTGTAGGTGGGTTCCCCTTTCTCCATATAGTCACCAACATTTCTTGTTGTTTGTCTTTTTGATGGTGGCCATCCTTACTGGTGTGAGGTGACATTTAATTGCTGTTTTAATTGGCATTTCTCTGATAATTAGGGATGTGGAGCCTCTTTTCATGTGCCTGTTGGCCATCTGAATTTCTTCTTTGGAGAAGTGTCTGTTCAGATCCTCTGTCCATTTTTTCAATTGATTATTTGGTTTTATTTGTTGTGGTGAATGAATTCTTTATATATTTTGGGTGTCAACCCTCTTTCAGCTCTGTCATTTATGAATATATTCTCCCATACTGTAGGATGTCTTTTTGTTCTATTTATGGTGTCCTTTGCTGTACAGAAGCTTTTCAGTTTGATATAGTCCCACTTGTTCATTTTTGCTTTTGTTTCCCTTGCGCAGGGAGATATGTTCATGAAGAAGTTGCTCATGTTTATGTCCAAGAGATTTTTGCCTATGTTTTTTTCTAAGAGTTTTATGGTTTCACGACTTGCATTTAGATCTTTGATCCATACTGAAGTTACTTTTGTGTATGGGGTTAGACAATGATCCAGTTTCATTCTTTTACATGTAGCTGTCCTGTTTTGTCAGCATTAGCTTCTGAAGAGGCTGTCACTAGCCCATTGTATATCCATGGCTACTTTATGGTATATTAATTGAACATATATGCTTGTGTTAATATCTCGACTCCCTATTCTATTCCACTGGTCTATGGGTCTGTTCTTGGCAAGTACCAAATTGCCTTGATTTCTGTGGCTTTATAATAGAGCTTGAAATGGGGAACTGAGATTCCCCCCTGCTTTATTCTTCCTTCTCAGGAATGCTTTGGCTATTTGGGGTCTTTGTGGTTCCATACGAATTTTATAACTATTTGTGCCAGTTCATTGAATAATGCTGTTGGTATTTTGATAGGGATTGCTTTGATTCTGTAGATTGCTTTAGGCAGGATGGCCATTTTAACAATAGTAATTCTTCCTAGCCAAGGGCACTGGATGAGTTTCTGTTTCTTAGTGTCCTCTTTAATTTCTCTTAAGAGTGTCTTGTAGTTTTCATGGTATAGGTCTTTCACTTCCTTGGTTACGTTTATTCCTAGGTATATAAATTTTTTGATGCAATTGTGAATGGAATTGTTTTCCAGATTTCTCTTTCTGCTAGTTCATCATTAGTGTATAGAAAGCAACAGATTTCTGTGTATTAATTTTGTATCCTGCAACTTTGCTGAATTCAGATGTTCTAATAGTTTTGTAGTGAATTCTTTAGGGATTTTTATGTATAATATGTTATCTGCAAACGAACAGTTTGAATTCTTGCTTGCCAATCTGGATGCCTTTTATTTCTTTCTGATGTCTGATTGCCATGGCTAGGACCTCCAGAACTATACTGAATAAAAGTGGGGAGAGTGGGCATCCTTGTCCTGTTCTTGCACTTAACGGAAAAGTTTTCAGCTTCTTGCTGTTAAGTATAATATTGGCTCTGGGTTTGTCATATATGGCCTTTATTATGTTGAGGTACTTGCCCTGCATACCCATTATTTTGAGAGTTTTTTAAAATCATGAATGGACGTAAAATTTTGTCAAATGCTTTTTCAGCATCTATGGAGATGATCATGTGGTTTTTATCCTCCTTTTTGTTGATGTGGTGGATGATGTTAATGGATTTTGTAATGTACCATCTTTGCATCCCTGGGATGAATCCCACTTAATTATGATGGGTGAGCTTTCCGATCTATTTTTGCATTCAGCTTGCTAATATTTTGTTGAGTATTTTTGTATCAATATTCATCAGGGATATTCATCTATAGTTTTCTTTTTTGTGGTGTCTTTGCCTGGTTTAGGTATTAAAGTGATATTGGCATTGTAGAATGAGTTTGGGAGTATTCCCTCTTCTACTTTTTGGAAAACTAAAAGGACAATGGGTACTAGGTCTTCACTAAACGTTTGATAAAATTCAGCAGTAAAACCATCTGTTCTTGGGGCTTTCTTCTCAGGTAGTTTTTTTTATTACAAATTCAATTTCTTTGTTGGTAATTGGTCTATTCAGATTTTCTCTTTCTTCTTGGCTCAGCCTTGGAATGTTGTATTTTTCTAGAAAGTTGTCCATTTTTTCTAGGTTATCCAGTTTCTTACCACATTATTTTTCATAGAATACTCTCATAATAATTTGTATTTCTCTGGTGGCTATAATGATTTTACGTTTCTCATTTCTGATTCTGTTTATGTGTGCAGACTCTCTATTTTTCTTGATAAGTCTGGCTACACGGTTCATCTACTTTCTTTATTTTCTCGAAAAACCAGTCCCTGCTTTCATTGATACTTTCTAGTATTTTATTCTTCTCGACTTAACTTTGGCTCAATCTTTATTATGTCCCTCTTTCTACAGACTTTGGACTGCATTGGTTCTTCTTTTCCTAGTTTCATTAATAGTGAGTTTAGAATGTTCATATGAGATTATTCCTCTTTCTGAAGTACACCAGTAATGCAATATATTTCTCTAATAACATGGCCTTCACTGTGCCCCAAAGAATTATGCCTTGAATTATTCTGTCATTTGTCTCCACATATATCTAAATGTCTGTTTTCGCACCACTTTTTTGCGTCTGCACTCTAAGCACTGTGAATGACTCTGTAATGTACAAGACCATCTTGCTGAGCGGCAGACAATCGCTTCTGCGGGCATGGAGCCCTAAGGCCTTGCTAAGGCAGCCTCGGTGACAAAGGCTTCAATGCAATGAATCCCACATGGCAGATGAAAAGGGCGCTATTCTATGCTACACCCAGGCTGCCACAGACCGGTACAGGGAAAACAGTGGGGGGAGAGCAGGGCGGCGGGGCGCTATATAAGTCGGCCTCCCGTGCCTCACAGGCCGAGCTCTGAGAACCTGGTGCACGCACTGGCTTTCAGGCCCCAAGCAACACGGCCGGCAAGAGGTGTGTGCGAAGCCTCTCCGAAGGCCTGTGGCATATGGGCCCTAAAGCCTCGGAGGTGCGTTCCTGCACAGGAGGCTCCGAGGCTGTCTCAGAGCCAGTGACTTGCTGCTCAGACAAATCCAGATTGACAGCTAAACACTGCTGTGGCAAGGTGAGCTTCTTATATATACTTGTACTCCCGGACACAGGGATACTCTGAAGAGGTCATCCGCCCAGCCTCATGAGAGGAAGAAGAGCGAGTTGCTTTTGGCACAGCGTTGGAAGCAGGACGGCTGGGCGTTCTGCTCGACGGGCCTGAAGCATGCAGCACCGGGAGCCTCTGTCAGGTACGCTGCTCTTTCGGGCTAGTGAAGGTGAACTCAGACCTGCAACGGAGACTGCTCCACGGTACACAAGCTCTAACTTCACGACCTAAGCCTTTCGGTTGCTTTCTGCTCCCTCATGCAGAGCGGGATGGCAAAAACCTAGGTGTGAGGGGTGTCCTCTGTGAATGCGCTTGACGTCCAAGAGATGCGTGCGCGGTGAATAGGACGTGCAGCTGTATGTGGGGGCAGATGCTTTCGGGGCTCCTTACAAGCTGATCATCCGTTCATGAGCACAGAGCTCTGCTCGGGGCCGGAGGTTTGTCCACCTGAACTAACCATGGACAGCATACCTCTGCGATGTGCGGGGAGAAACCCAAGCTTTGCTGGAATTCTCAGGCTAAATACTTACGGGCAGTAATGAGACTTGCGCATTCAGGCACACTGAAGAAAGCCTCTCGTGCTGGGCTTGTTTTCTCCATAGGTTTGTAGTCTGCGGGAGGGCATCGTATACTGAGGGTGATGGAAGAGGACGCACGGAGGTGTCTCGTCCCGGTGAGTAATCGAAGTGCCCTGAATATGCCTTTGCAGTCAAGACTCAGGAACTGCTGCGGGAGGGCCTTACGCCAGACAGCTGTCCTCTCTGTTCGCCCTCTACATGGCAGACTTTGACTAGGACGAATTTGGCACTAGGCACACGGGAAGGTGTAGAAGAAGATGCTGTGAAATGAGAGAGCAGAGGCAAGTCGACACTGGATACAGGTAACGTGGGAGAAAGAGAGAGGTGCAGGACGCTTCACTAAAGGAATCATTCAAGTTGTCGGAGTGGATGCGGAGACTGAGCTTGCCTAGTGTTTTCCGTGCCTGTGCTGTGCGTCTGCCCTCTAAGCGCCTCGAATGAAGTCTGCAGTGTACGGCTCCCTCCTGCTGAGCGTAAGCTGCTCGCTTGTGTAGCCACTGAGCCGTAAGGCCTCGGTGAGGCTGCCTAGCTGACGAGAGAAACGCTTGCATTCCATGAATTCCGAATGGCAGTGCAAAAAGGTGCTTTATCTCTGCTACTCCCCGGCTGCATCCGAGAGGTGGAGGTAGACCGTGGATGTGGGGCTGTGCGGAGCGTGGGATGGGGCGGTGGTTGATCATCCGTTCATGAGCACAGAGCTCTGCTCGGGGCCGGAGGTCTGTCCACCTGAACTAACCATGGGCAGCATACCTCTGCGATCTGCAGGGAGAAACCGACCCTTTGCTGGGTTTCTCAGGCTAAATGCTTACTGGCAGTCCTGAGACTTGCGCATTCAAGCACCCTGAAGAAAGCCTCTCGTGCTGGGCTTGTTTTCTCCATAGGTTTGTAGTCCTGCGAGAGGGCATCGTATACTGATGGTGATGGTAGAGGAAGCACGGAGCTGCCTCGTCCCGGTGAGTATTCGAAGTGCCCTGAAGATGTCTTTGTAGTCAAGTGTCAGGAACTGCTGCGGGAGGGCCTTACGCCAGACACTGCTTGGGACGCATTCCACAGGTCACTGAGGAGACCCTCGTTGAGAGAAGACCACGCTGCTACCCCTTGCGTGCAACCTCATCCTCTGTGATACGGAAATCTAAGTAAACATTCCAGTAGAAAGCTGTCCTCTCTGTTCGCCCTCTACCTGGCAGACTTCGACTAGGACGAATTTGGCATAGGCACAAGGGAAGGTGTAGAAGATGCTGTGAAATGAGGGCAGCAGAATCAAGTTGGCACTGGATTCAGGTAACGTGGGAGAAAGAGAGCAGTGCAGGACGCCTCATTACAGAAATCATTCAAGGTGTTGGAGTGGCTGCAGAGACTGTGCTTGCCAAGTGTTTTCCGTGCCTGTGCTGTGCGTCTGCCCTCTAAGCGCCTCGAATGAAGTCTGCAGTGTACGGCTCCCTCCTGCTGAGCGTCAGCTGCTCGCTTGTGTAGCCACTGAGCCGTAAGGCCTCGGTGAGGCAGCGTGGCTGACGAGAGAAACGCTTGCATACCATGAATTCCGCATGGCAGTGTGAAACGGCGCTTTCTCTCTGCTCCTGCCCGGCTGCCTCCGAGAGGTGCAGGTAGTCCGTGGATGTGGGGCGGGGCGGAGCGTGGGGCGGGGCGGTGGTGCCCTATATAAGTGGGCCTCCCGTGCCTCAGAGCCCAAGCTCTGAGAACCAGGTGAACGCACTGGCCTTCAGGCTCCAAGCAACACGGCCGGCAAGAGGTGTGTGTGAAGCCTCTCCGCAGGCTTGTTGCGGTTGGGCCCTAAAGCCTCGGAGGTGCGGTCCTGCAGAGGAGTCTCCGAGGCTGTCTCAGTCCCAGTGACTTTCTGCTCAGACTAATCCAGATTGACAGCTAAACACTGCTGTGGCAAGGTGAGCTTCTTATATATACTTGTACTCCCGGACACAGGGATACTGTGAAGAGGTCATCCGCCCAGCCTCAGGGGAGGAAGCAGAGCGAGTTGCTTTCGGCACAGCGTTGGAAGCAGGACGGCTGGGCGTTCTGCTCGACGGGCCTGAAGCAGGCAGCACCGGGAGCCTCTGTCAGGTACGCTGCTCTTTAGGGCTAGTGAAGGTGAACTCAGACCTGCAACGGAAACTGCTCCGCGGTACACAAGCTCTAACTTCACGACCTAAGCCTTTCGGTTGCTTTCTGCTCCCTCACGCAGAGCGGGATGGCAAAAACCTAGGTGTGCGGGGTGTCCTCTGTGAATGCGCTTGACGTCCAAGAGATGCGTGCGCGGTGAATAGGACGTGCAGCTGTATGTGGGGGCAGATGCTTTCGGGGCTCCTTACAAGCTGATCATCCGTTCATGAGCACAGAGCTCTGCTCGGGGCCGGAGGTCTGTCCACCTGAACTAACCATGGGCAGCATACCTCTGCGATGTGCGGGGAGAAACCCAAGCTTTGCTGGAATTCTCAGGCTAAATACTTACGGGCAGTCCTGAGACTTGCGCATTCAGGCACACTGAAGAAAGCCTCTCGTGCTGGGCTTGTTTTCTCCATAGGTTTGTAGTCCTGCGGGAGGGCATCGTATACTGAGGGTGATGGAAGAGGACGCACGGAGGTGCCTCGTCCCGGTGAGTAATCGAAGTGCCCTGAATATGCCTTTGCAGTCAAGACTCAGGAACTGCTGCGGGAGGGCCTTACGCCAGACACTGCTTGGGACGCATTCCATTGGTCACTGAGGAGACCCTCGTTGAGAGAGGACCACGCTGCTACCCCTTGCGTGCAAACTCCTCCTCTGTGATACGGAGATCTAAGTAAACATTCCAGTAGAAGGCTGTCCTCTCTGTTCGCCCTCTACCTGGCAGACTTCGACTAGGACGAATTTGGCACTAGGCACACGGGAAGGTGTAGAAGAAGATGCTGTGAAATGAGAGAGCAGAGGCAAGTCGACACTGGATTCAGGTAACGTGGGAGAAAGAGAGCAGTGCAGGACGCCTCATTACAGGAATCATTCAAGGTGTCGGAGTGGATGCGGAGACTGAGCTTGCCTAGTGTTTTCCGTGCCTGTGCTGTGCTGTGCGTCTGCCCTCTAAGCGCCTCGAATGAAGTCTGCAGTGTACGGCTCCCTCCTGCTGAGCGTCAGCTGCTCGCTTGTGTAGCCACTGAGCCGTAAGGCCTCGGTGAGGCTGCCTGGCTGACGAGAGAAACGCTTGCATACCATGAATTCCGCGTGGCAGTGCGAAAAGGCGCTTTATCTCTGCTCCTGCCCGGCTGCCTCCGAGAGGTGCAGGTAGACCGTGGATGTGGGGCTGTGCGGAGCGTGGGTCGGGGCGGTGGTGCCCTATATAAGTCGGCCTCCCGTGATTCAGCCTCGGAGGTGCGGTCCTGCAGAGGAGGCTCCGAGGCTGTTTCAGCCCCAGTGACTTGCTGCTCAGACAAATCCAGATTGACAGCTACACACTGCTGTGGCAAGGTGAGCTGCTTATATATACTTGTACTCCCCGACACAGGGAGAGTGTGAAGAGGTCTTCAGCCCAGCCTCAGGGGAGGAAGCAGAGCGAGTTGCTTTCGGCACAGCGTCGGAAGCAGGACGGCTGGGCGTTCTGCTCGAAGGGCCTGAAGCAGGCAGCACCGGGAGCCTCTGTCAGGTACGCTGCTCTTTAGGGCTAGTGAAGGTGAACTTAGACCTGCAACGGAAACTTCTCCGGGGTACACAAGCTCTAACTTCACGACCTAAGCCTTTCGGTTGCTTTCTGCTCCCTCACGCAGAGCGGGATGGCAAAAACCTAGGTGTGCGGCGTGTCCTCTGTGAATGCGCTTGACGTCCAAGAGATGCGTGCGCCGTGAATAGGACGTGAGCTGTATGTGGGGGCAGTTGCTTTCGGGGCTCCTTACAAGCTGGTCATCCGTTCATGAGCACAGAGCTCTGCTCGGGGCCGGAGGTCTGTCCACCTGAACTAACCATGGGCAGCATACCTCTGCGATCTGCGGGGAGAAACCGACCCTTTGCTGGGTTTCTCAGGCTAAATGCTTACTGGCAGTCCTGAGACTTGCGCATTCAAGCACCCTGAAGAAAGCCTCTCGTGCTGGGCTTGTTTTCTCCATAGGTTTGTAGTCCTGCGAGAGGGCATCGTATACTGACCGTGATGGTAGAGGAAGCACGGAGCTGCCTCGTCCCGGTGAGTATTCGAAGTGCCCTGAAGATGTCTTTGTAGTCAAGTGTCAGGAACTGCTGCGGGAGGGCCTTACGCCAGACACTGCTTGGGACGCATTCCACAGGTCACTGAGGAGACCCTCGTTGAGAGAAGACCACGCTGCTACCCCTTGCGTGCAACCTCCTCCTCTGTGATACGGAAATCTAAGTAAACATTCCAGTAGAAGGCTGTCCTCTCTGTTCGCCCTCTACCTGGCAGACTTCGACTAGGACGAATTTGGCACTAGGCACACGGGAAGGTGTAGAAGAAGATGCTGTGAAATGAGAGAGCAGAGGCAAGTCGGCACTGGATTCAGGTAACGTGGGAGAAAGAGAGCAGTGCAGGACGCCTCATTACAGAAATCATTCAAGGTGTTGGAGTGGCTGCAGAGACTGTGCTTGCCAAGTGTTTTCCGTGCCTGTGCTGTGCGTCTGCCCTCTAAGCGCCTCGAATGAAGTCTGCAGTGTACGGCTCCCTCCTGCTGAGCGTCAGCTGCTCGCTTGTGTAGCCACTGAGCCGTAAGGCCTCGGTGAGGCAGCGTGGCTGACGAGAGAAACGCTTGCATACCATGAATTCCGCATGGCAGTGTGAAACGGCGCTTTCTCTCTGCTCCTGCCCGGCTGCCTCCGAGAGGTGCAGGTAGTCCGTGGATGTGGGGCGGGGCGGAGCGTGGGGCGGGGCGGTGGTGCCCTATATAAGTGGGCCTCCCGTGCCTCAGAGCCCAAGCTCTGAGAACCAGGTGAACGCACTGGCCTTCAGGCTCCAAGCAACACGGCCGGCAAGAGGTGTGTGTGAAGCCTCTCCGCAGGCTTGTTGCGGTTGGGCCCTAAAGCCTCGGAGGTGCGGTCCTGCAGAGGAGGCTCCGAGGCTGTCTCAGTCCCAGTGACTTTCTGCACAGACTAATCCAGATTGACAGCTAAACACTGCTGTGGCAAGGTGAGCTTCTTATATATACTTGTACTCCCGGACACAGGGATACTGTGAAGAGGTCATCCGCCCAGCCTCAGGGGAGGAAGCAGAGCGAGTTGCTTTTGGCACAGCGTTGGAAGCAGGACGGCTGGGCGTTCTGCTCGACGGGCCTGAAGCAGGCAGCACCGGGAGCCTCTGTCAGGTACGCTGCTCTTTAGGGCTAGTGAAGGTGAACTCAGACCTGCAACGGAAACTGCTCCGCGGTACACAAGCTCTAACTTCACGACCTAAGCCTTTCGGTTGCTTTCTGCTCCCTCACGCAGAGCGGGATGGCAAAAACCTAGGTGTGCGGGGTGTCCTCTGTGAATGCGCTTGACGTCCAAGAGATGCGTGCGCGGTGAATAGGACGTGCAGCTGTATGTGGGGGCAGATGCTTTCGGGGCTCCTTACAAGCTGATCATCCGTTCATGAGCACAGAGCTCTGCTCGGGGCCGGAGGTCTGTCCACCTGAACTAACCATGGGCAGCATACCTCTGCGATGTGCGGGGAGAAACCCAAGCTTTGCTGGAATTCTCAGGCTAAATACTTACGGGCAGTCCTGAGACTTGCGCATTCAGGCACACTGAAGAAAGCCTCTCGTGCTGGGCTTGTTTTCTCCATAGGTTTGTAGTCCTGCGGGAGGGCATCGTATACTGAGGGTGATGGAAGAGGACGCACGGAGGTGCCTCGTCCCGGTGAGTAATCGAAGTGCCCTGAATATGCCTTTGCAGTCAAGACTCAGGAACTGCTGCGGGAGGGCCTTACGCCAGACACTGCTTGGGACGCATTCCATTGGTCACTGAGGAGACCCTCGTTGAGAGAGGACCACGCTGCTACCCCTTGCGTGCAAACTCCTCCTCTGTGATACGGAGATCTAAGTAAACATTCCAGTAGAAGGCTGTCCTCTCTGTTCGCCCTCTACCTGGCAGACTTCGACTAGGACGAATTTGGCACTAGGCACACGGGAAGGTGTAGAAGAAGATGCTGTGAAATGAGAGAGCAGAGGCAAGTCGACACTGGATTCAGGTAACGTGGGAGAAAGAGAGCAGTGCAGGACGCCTCATTACAGGAATCATTCAAGGTGTCGGAGTGGATGCGGAGACTGAGCTTGCCTAGTGTTTTCCGTGCCTGTGCTGTGCTGTGCGTCTGCCCTCTAAGCGCCTCGAATGAAGTCTGCAGTGTACGGCTCCCTCCTGCTGAGCGTCAGCTGCTCGCTTGTGTAGCCACTGAGCCGTAAGGCCTCGGTGAGGCTGCCTGGCTGACGAGAGAAACGCTTGCATACCATGAATTCCGCGTGGCAGTGCGAAAAGGCGCTTTATCTCTGCTCCTGCCCGGCTGCCTCCGAGAGGTGCAGGTAGACCGTGGATGTGGGGCTGTGCGGAGCGTGGGTCGGGGCGGTGGTGCCCTATATAAGTCGGCCTCCCGTGATTCAGAGCCCAAGCTCTGAGAACCAGGTGCACGCACTGGCCTTCAGGCCCCAAGCAACACGGCCGGCAAGAGGTGTGTGTGAAGCCTCTCCGCAGGCTTGCTGCGGTTGGGCCCTATAGCCTCGGAGGTGCGGTCCTGCAGAGGAGGCTCCGAGGCTGTTTCAGCCCCAGTGACTTGCTGCTCAGACAAATCCAGATTGACAGCTACACACTGCTGTGGCAAGGTGAGCTGCTTATATATACTTGTACTCCCCGACACAGGGAGAGTGTGAAGAGGTCTTCAGCCCAGCCTCAGGGGAGGAAGCAGAGCGAGTTGCTTTCGGCACAGCGTTGGAAGCAGGACGGCTGGGCGTTCTGCTCGAAGGGCCTGAAGCAGGCAGCACCGGGAGCCTCTGTCAGGTACGCTGCTCTTTAGGGCTAGTGAAGGTGAACTTAGACCTGCAACGGAAACTTCTCCGGGGTACACAAGCTCTAACTTCACGACCTAAGCCTTTCGGTTGCTTTCTGCTCCCTCACGCAGAGCGGGATGGCAAAAACCTAGGTGTGCGGCGTGTCCTCTGTGAATGCGCTTGACGTCCAAGAGATGCGTGCGCCGTGAATAGGACGTGAGCTGTATGTGGGGGCAGTTGCTTTCGGGGCTCCTTACAAGCTGGTCATCCGTTCATGAGCACAGAGCTCTGCTCGGGGCCGGAGGTCTGTCCACCTGAACTAACCATGGGCAGCATACCTCTGCGATCTGCGGGGAGAAACCGACCCTTTGCTGGGTTTCTCAGGCTAAATGCTTACTGGCAGTCCTGAGACTTGCGCATTCAAGCACCCTGAAGAAAGCCTCTCGTGCTGGGCTTGTTTTCTCCATAGGTTTGTAGTCCTGCGAGAGGGCATCGTATACTGACCGTGATGGTAGAGGAAGCACGGAGCTGCCTCGTCCCGGTGAGTATTCGAAGTGCCCTGAAGATGTCTTTGTAGTCAAGTGTCAGGAACTGCTGCGGGAGGGCCTTACGCCAGACACTGCTTGGGACGCATTCCACAGGTCACTGAGGAGACCCTCGTTGAGAGAAGACCACGCTGCTACCCCTTGCGTGCAACCTCCTCCTCTGTGATACGGAAATCTAAGTAAACATTCCAGTAGAAGGCTGTCCTCTCTGTTCGCCCTCTACCTGGCAGACTTCGACTAGGACGAATTTGGCACTAGGCACACGGGAAGGTGTAGAAGAAGATGCTGTGAAATGAGAGAGCAGAGGCAAGTCGGCACTGGATTCAGGTAACGTGGGAGAAAGAGAGCAGTGCAGGACGCCTCATTACAGAAATCATTCAAGGTGTTGGAGTGGCTGCAGAGACTGTGCTTGCCAAGTGTTTTCCGTGCCTGTGCTGTGCGTCTGCCCTCTAAGCGCCTCGAATGAAGTCTGCAGTGTACGGCTCCCTCCTGCTGAGCGTCAGCTGCTCGCTTGTGTAGCCACTGAGCCGTAAGGCCTCGGTGAGGCAGCCTGGCTGACGAGAGAAACGCTTGCATACCATGAATTCCGCATGGCAGTGTGAAACGGCGCTTTCTCTCTGCTCCTGCCCGGCTGCCTCTGAGAGGTGCAGGTAGTCCGTGGATGTGGGGCGGGGCGGAGCGTGGGGCGGGGCGGTGGTGCCCTATATAAGTGGGCCTCCCGTGCCTCAGAGCCCAAGCTCTGAGAACCAGGTGAACGCACTGGCCTTCAGGCTCCAAGCAACACGGCCGGCAAGAGGTGTGTGTGAAGCCTCTCCGCAGGCTTGTTGCGGTTGGGCCCTAAAGCCTCGGAGGTGCGGTCCTGCAGAGGAGGCTCCGAGGCTGTCTCAGTCCCAGTGACTTTCTGCACAGACTAATCCAGATTGACAGCTAAACACTGCTGTGGCAAGGTGAGCTTCTTATATATACTTGTACTCCCGGACACAGGGATACTGTGAAGAGGTCATCCGCCCAGCCTCAGGGGAGGAAGCAGAGCGAGTTGCTTTTGGCACAGCGTTGGAAGCAGGACGGCTGGGCGTTCTGCTCGACGGGCCTGAAGCAGGCAGCACCGGGAGCCTCTGTCAGGTACGCTGCTCTTTAGGGCTAGTGAAGGTGAACTCAGACCTGCAACGGAAACTGCTCCGCGGTACACAAGCTCTAACTTCACGACCTAAGCCTTTCGGTTGCTTTCTGCTCCCTCACGCAGAGCGGGATGGCAAAAACCTAGGTGTGCGGGGTGTCCTCTGTGAATGCGCTTGACGTCCAAGAGATGCGTGCGCGGTGAATAGGACGTGCAGCTGTATGTGGGGGCAGATGCTTTCGGGGCTCCTTACAAGCTGATCATCCGTTCATGAGCACAGAGCTCTGCTCGGGGCCGGAGGTCTGTCCACCTGAACTAACCATGGGCAGCATACCTCTGCGATGTGCGGGGAGAAACCCAAGCTTTGCTGGAATTCTCAGGCTAAATACTTACGGGCAGTCCTGAGACTTGCGCATTCAGGCACACTGAAGAAAGCCTCTCGTGCTGGGCTTGTTTTCTCCATAGGTTTGTAGTCCTGCGGGAGGGCATCGTATACTGAGGGTGATGGAAGAGGACGCACGGAGGTGCCTCGTCCCGGTGAGTAATCGAAGTGCCCTGAATATGCCTTTGCAGTCAAGACTCAGGAACTGCTGCGGGAGGGCCTTACGCCAGACACTGCTTGGGACGCATTCCATTGGTCACTGAGGAGACCCTCGTTGAGAGAGGACCACGCTGCTACCCCTTGCGTGCAAACTCCTCCTCTGTGATACGGAGATCTAAGTAAACATTCCAGTAGAAGGCTGTCCTCTCTGTTCGCCCTCTACCTGGCAGACTTCGACTAGGACGAATTTGGCACTAGGCACACGGGAAGGTGTAGAAGAAGATGCTGTGAAATGAGAGAGCAGAGGCAAGTCGACACTGGATTCAGGTAACGTGGGAGAAAGAGAGCAGTGCAGGACGCCTCATTACAGGAATCATTCAAGGTGTCGGAGTGGATGCGGAGACTGAGCTTGCCTAGTGTTTTCCGTGCCTGTGCTGTGCTGTGCGTCTGCCCTCTAAGCGCCTCGAATGAAGTCTGCAGTGTACGGCTCCCTCCTGCTGAGCGTCAGCTGCTCGCTTGTGTAGCCACTGAGCCGTAAGGCCTCGGTGAGGCTGCCTGGCTGACGAGAGAAACGCTTGCATACCATGAATTCCGCGTGGCAGTGCGAAAAGGCGCTTTATCTCTGCTCCTGCCCGGCTGCCTCCGAGAGGTGCAGGTAGACCGTGGATGTGGGGCTGTGCGGAGCGTGGGTCGGGGCGGTGGTGCCCTATATAAGTCGGCCTCCCGTGATTCAGAGCCCAAGCTCTGAGAACCAGGTGCACGCACTGGCCTTCAGGCCCCAAGCAACACGGCCGGCAAGAGGTGTGTGTGAAGCCTCTCCGCAGGCTTGCTGCGGTTGGGCCCTATAGCCTCGGAGGTGCGGTCCTGCAGAGGAGGCTCCGAGGCTGTTTCAGCCCCAGTGACTTGCTGCTCAGACAAATCCAGATTGACAGCTACACACTGCTGTGGCAAGGTGAGCTGCTTATATATACTTGTACTCCCCGACACAGGGAGAGTGTGAAGAGGTCTTCAGCCCAGCCTCAGGGGAGGAAGCAGAGCGAGTTGCTTTCGGCACAGCGTTGGAAGCAGGACGGCTGGGCGTTCTGCTCGAAGGGCCTGAAGCAGGCAGCACCGGGAGCCTCTGTCAGGTACGCTGCTCTTTAGGGCTAGTGAAGGTGAACTTAGACCTGCAACGGAAACTTCTCCGGGGTACACAAGCTCTAACTTCACGACCTAAGCCTTTCGGTTGCTTTCTGCTCCCTCACGCAGAGCGGGATGGCAAAAACCTAGGTGTGCGGCGTGTCCTCTGTGAATGCGCTTGACGTCCAAGAGATGCGTGCGCCGTGAATAGGACGTGAGCTGTATGTGGGGGCAGTTGCTTTCGGGGCTCCTTACAAGCTGGTCATCCGTTCATGAGCACAGAGCTCTGCTCGGGGCCGGAGGTCTGTCCACCTGAACTAACCATGGGCAGCATACCTCTGCGATCTGCGGGGAGAAACCGACCCTTTGCTGGGTTTCTCAGGCTAAATGCTTACTGGCAGTCCTGAGACTTGCGCATTCAAGCACCCTGAAGAAAGCCTCTCGTGCTGGGCTTGTTTTCTCCATAGGTTTGTAGTCCTGCGAGAGGGCATCGTATACTGACCGTGATGGTAGAGGAAGCACGGAGCTGCCTCGTCCCGGTGAGTATTCGAAGTGCCCTGAAGATGTCTTTGTAGTCAAGTGTCAGGAACTGCTGCGGGAGGGCCTTACGCCAGACACTGCTTGGGACGCATTCCACAGGTCACTGAGGAGACCCTCGTTGAGAGAAGACCACGCTGCTACCCCTTGCGTGCAACCTCCTCCTCTGTGATACGGAAATCTAAGTAAACATTCCAGTAGAAGGCTGTCCTCTCTGTTCGCCCTCTACCTGGCAGACTTCGACTAGGACGAATTTGGCACTAGGCACACGGGAAGGTGTAGAAGAAGATGCTGTGAAATGAGAGAGCAGAGGCAAGTCGGCACTGGATTCAGGTAACGTGGGAGAAAGAGAGCAGTGCAGGACGCCTCATTACAGAAATCATTCAAGGTGTTGGAGTGGCTGCAGAGACTGTGCTTGCCAAGTGTTTTCCGTGCCTGTGCTGTGCGTCTGCCCTCTAAGCGCCTCGAATGAAGTCTGCAGTGTACGGCTCCCTCCTGCTGAGCGTCAGCTGCTCGCTTGTGTAGCCACTGAGCCGTAAGGCCTCGGTGAGGCAGCCTGGCTGACGAGAGAAACGCTTGCATACCATGAATTCCGCATGGCAGTGTGAAACGGCGCTTTCTCTCTGCTCCTGCCCGGCTGCCTCCGAGAGGTGCAGGTAGTCCGTGGATGTGGGGCGGGGCGGAGCGTGGGGCGGGGCGGTGGTGCCCTATATAAGTGGGCCTCCCCTGCCTCAGAGCCCAAGCTCTGAGAACCAGGTGAACGCACTGGCCTTCAGGCTCCAAGCAACACGGCCGGCAAGAGGTGTGTGTGAAGCCTCTCCGCAGGCTTGTTGCGGTTGGGCCCTAAAGCCTCGGAGGTGCGGTCCTGCAGAGGAGGCTCCGAGGCTGTCTCAGTCCCAGTGACTTTCTGCACAGACTAATCCAGATTGACAGCTAAACACTGCTGTGGCAAGGTGAGCTTCTTATATATACTTGTACTCCCGGACACAGGGATACTGTGAAGAGGTCATCCGCCCAGCCTCAGGGGAGGAAGCAGAGCGAGTTGCTTTTGGCACAGCGTTGGAAGCAGGACGGCTGGGCGTTCTGCTCGACGGGCCTGAAGCAGGCAGCACCGGGAGCCTCTGTCAGGTACGCTGCTCTTTAGGGCTAGTGAAGGTGAACTCAGACCTGCAACGGAAACTGCTCCGCGGTACACAAGCTCTAACTTCACGACCTAAGCCTTTCGGTTGCTTTCTGCTCCCTCACGCAGAGCGGGATGGCAAAAACCTAGGTGTGCGGGGTGTCCCCTCTGTGAATGCGCTTGACGTCCAAGAGATGCGTGCGCGGTGAATAGGACGTGCAGCTGTATGTGGGGGCAGATGCTTTCGGGGCTCCTTACAAGCTGATCATCCGTTCATGAGCACAGAGCTCTGCTCGGGGCCGGAGGTCTGTCCACCTGAACTAACCATGGGCAGCATACCTCTGCGATGTGCGGGGAGAAACCCAAGCTTTGCTGGAATTCTCAGGCTAAATACTTACGGGCAGTCCTGAGACTTGCGCATTCAGGCACACTGAAGAAAGCCTCTCGTGCTGGGCTTGTTTTCTCCATAGGTTTGTAGTCCTGCGGGAGGGCATCGTATACTGAGGGTGATGGAAGAGGACGCACGGAGGTGCCTCGTCCCGGTGAGTAATCGAAGTGCCCTGAATATGCCTTTGCAGTCAAGACTCAGGAACTGCTGCGGGAGGGCCTTACGCCAGACACTGCTTGGGACGCATTCCATTGGTCACTGAGGAGACCCTCGTTGAGAGAGGACCACGCTGCTACCCCTTGCGTGCAAACTCCTCCTCTGTGATACGGAGATCTAAGTAAACATTCCAGTAGAAGGCTGTCCTCTCTGTTCGCCCTCTACCTGGCAGACTTCGACTAGGACGAATTTGGCACTAGGCACACGGGAAGGTGTAGAAGAAGATGCTGTGAAATGAGAGAGCAGAGGCAAGTCGACACTGGATTCAGGTAACGTGGGAGAAAGAGAGCAGTGCAGGACGCCTCATTACAGGAATCATTCAAGGTGTCGGAGTGGATGCGGAGACTGAGCTTGCCTAGTGTTTTCCGTGCCTGTGCTGTGCTGTGCGTCTGCCCTCTAAGCGCCTCGAATGAAGTCTGCAGTGTACGGCTCCCTCCTGCTGAGCGTCAGCTGCTCGCTTGTGTAGCCACTGAGCCGTAAGGCCTCGGTGAGGCTGCCTGGCTGACGAGAGAAACGCTTGCATACCATGAATTCCGCGTGGCAGTGCGAAAAGGCGCTCTATCTCTGCTCCTGCCCGGCTGCCTCCGAGAGGTGCAGGTAGACCGTGGATGTGGGGCTGTGCGGAGCGTGGGTCGGGGCGGTGGTGCCCTATATAAGTCGGCCTCCCGTGATTCAGAGCCCAAGCTCTGAGAACCAGGTGCACGCACTGGCCTTCAGGCCCCAAGCAACACGGCCGGCAAGAGGTGTGTGTGAAGCCTCTCCGCAGGCTTGCTGCGGTTGGGCCCTATAGCCTCGGAGGTGCGGTCCTGCAGAGGAGTCTCCGAGGCTGTCTCAGTCCCAGTGACTTTCTGCTCAGACTAATCCAGATTGACAGCTAAACACTGCTGTGGCAAGGTGAGCTTCTTATATATACTTGTACTCCCGGACACAGGGATACTGTGAAGAGGTCATCCGCCCAGCCTCAGGGGAGGAAGCAGAGCGAGTTGCTTTTGGCCCAGCGTTGGAAGCAGGACGGCTGGGCGTTCTGCTCGACGGGCCTGAAGCAGGCAGCACCGGGAGCCTCTGTCAGGTACGCTGCTCTTTAGGGCTAGTGAAGGTGAACTCAGACCTGCAACGGAAACTGCTCCGCGGTACACAAGCTCTAACTTCACGACCTAAGCCTTTCGGTTGCTTTCTGCTCCCTCACGCAGAGCGGGATGGCAAAAACCTAGGTGTGCGGGGTGTCCTCTGTGAATGCGCTTGACGTCCAAGAGATGCGTGCGCGGTGAATAGGACGTGCAGCTGTATGTGGGGGCAGATGCTTTCGGGGCTCCTTACAAGCTGATCATCCGTTCATGAGCACAGAGCTCTGCTCGGGGCCGGAGGTCTGTCCACCTGAACTAACCATGGGCAGCATATCTCTGCGATGTGCGGGGAGAAACCCATGCTTTGCTGGAATTCCCAGGCTAAATACTTACGGGCAGTCCTGAGTCTTGCGCATTCAGGCACACTGAAGAAAGCCTCTCGTGCTGGGCTTGTTTTCTCCATTGGTTTGTAGTCCTGCGGGAGGGCATCGTATACTGAGGGTGATGGAAGAGGACGCACGGAGGTGCCTCGTCCCGGTGAGTAATCGAAGTGCCCTGAATATGCCTTTGCAGTCAAGACTCAGGAACTGCTGCGGGAGGGCCTTACGCCAGACACTGCTTGGGATGCATTCCATTGGTCACTGAGGAGACCCTCGTTGAGAGAGGACCACGCTGCTACCCCTTGCGTGCAACCTCCTCCTCTGTGATACGGAGATCTAAGTAAACATTCCAGTAGAAGGCTGTCCTCTCTGTTCGCCCTCTACCTGGCAGACTTCGACTAGGACGAATTTGGCACTAGGCACACGGGAAGGTGTAGAAGAAGATGCTGTGAAATGAGAGAGCAGAGGCAAGTCGACACTGGATTCAGGTAACGTGGGAGAAAGAGAGCAGTGCAGGACGCCTCATTACAGGAATCATTCAAGGTGTCGGAGTGGATGCGGAGACTGAGCTTGCCTAGTGTTTTCCGTGCCTGTGCTGTGCTGTGCGTCTGCCCTCTAAGCGCCTCGAATGAAGTCTGCAGTGTACGGCTCCCTCCTGCTGAGCGTCAGCTGCTCGCTTGTGTAGCCACTGAGCCGTAAGGCCTCGGTGAGGCTGCCTGGCTGACGAGAGAAACGCTTGCATACCATGAATTCCGCGTGGCAGTGCGAAAAGGCGCTTTATCTCTGCTCCTGCCCGGCTGCCTCCGAGAGGTGCAGGTAGACCGTGGATGTGGGGCTGTGCGGAGCGTGGGTCGGGGCGGTGGTGCCCTATATAAGTCGGCCTCCCGTGATTCAGAGCCCAAGCTCTGAGAACCAGGTGCACGCACTGGCCTTCAGGCCCCAAGCAACACGGCCGGCAAGAGGTGTGTGTGAAGCCTCTCCGCAGGCTTGCTGCGGTTGGGCCCTATAGCCTCGGAGGTGCGGTCCTGCAGAGGAGGCTCCGAGGCTGTTTCAGCCCCAGTGACTTGCTGCTCAGACAAATCCAGATTGACAGCTACACACTGCTGTGGCAAGGTGAGCTGCTTATATATACTTGTACTCCCCGACACAGGGAGAGTGTGAAGAGGTCTTCAGCCCAGCCTCAGGGGAGGAAGCAGAGCGAGTTGCTTTCGGCACAGCGTTGGAAGCAGGACGGCTGGGCGTTCTGCTCGAAGGGCCTGAAGCAGGCAGCACCGGGAGCCTCTGTCAGGTACGCTGCTCTTTAGGGCTAGTGAAGGTGAACTTAGACCTGCAACGGAAACTTCTCCGGGGTACACAAGCTCTAACTTCACGACCTAAGCCTTTCGGTTGCTTTCTGCTCCCTCACGCAGAGCGGGATGGCAAAAACCTAGGTGTGCGGCGTGTCCTCTGTGAATGCGCTTGACGTCCAAGAGATGCGTGCGCCGTGAATAGGACGTGAGCTGTATGTGGGGGCAGTTGCTTTCGGGGCTCCTTACAAGCTGGTCATCCGTTCATGAGCACAGAGCTCTGCTCGGGGCCGGAGGTCTGTCCACCTGAACTAACCATGGGCAGCATACCTCTGCGATCTGCGGGGAGAAACCGACCCTTTGCTGGGTTTCTCAGGCTAAATGCTTACTGGCAGTCCTGAGACTTGCGCATTCAAGCACCCTGAAGAAAGCCTCTCGTGCTGGGCTTGTTTTCTCCATAGGTTTGTAGTCCTGCGAGAGGGCATCGTATACTGACCGTGATGGTAGAGGAAGCACGGAGCTGCCTCGTCCCGGTGAGTATTCGAAGTGCCCTGAAGATGTCTTTGTAGTCAAGTGTCAGGAACTGCTGCGGGAGGGCCTTACGCCAGACACTGCTTGGGACGCATTCCACAGGTCACTGAGGAGACCCTCGTTGAGAGAAGACCACGCTGCTACCCCTTGCGTGCAACCTCCTCCTCTGTGATACGGAAATCTAAGTAAACATTCCAGTAGAAGGCTGTCCTCTCTGTTCGCCCTCTACCTGGCAGACTTCGACTAGGACGAATTTGGCACTAGGCACACGGGAAGGTGTAGAAGATGCTGTGAAATGAGAGCAGCAGAGGCAAGTCGGCACTGGATTCAGGTAACGTGGGAGAAAGAGAGCAGTGCAGGACGCCTCATTACAGAAATCATTCAAGGTGTTGGAGTGGCTGCAGAGACTGTGCTTGCCAAGTGTTTTCCGTGCCTGTGCTGTGCGTCTGCCCTCTAAGCGCCTCGAATGAAGTCTGCAGTGTACGGCTCCCTCCTGCTGAGCGTCAGCTGCTCGCTTGTGTAGCCACTGAGCCGTAAGGCCTCGGTGAGGCAGCCTGGCTGACGAGAGAAACGCTTGCATACCATGAATTCCGCATGGCAGTGTGAAACGGCGCTTTCTCTCTGCTCCTGCCCGGCTGCCTCCGAGAGGTGCAGGTAGTCCGTGGATGTGGGGCGGGGCGGAGCGTGGGGCGGGGCGGTGGTGCCCTATATAAGTGGGCCTCCCGTGCCTCAGAGCCCAAGCTCTGAGAACCAGGTGAACGCACTGGCCTTCAGGCTCCAAGCAACACGGCCGGCAAGAGGTGTGTGTGAAGCGTCTCCGCAGGCTTGTTGCGGTTGGGCCCTAAAGCCTCGGAGGTGCGGTCCTGCAGAGGAGTCTCCGAGGCTGTCTCAGTCCCAGTGACTTTCTGCTCAGACTAATCCAGATTGACAGCTAAACACTGCTGTGGCAAGGTGAGCTTCTTATATATACTTGTACTCCCGGACACAGGGATACTGTGAAGAGGTCATCCGCCCAGCCTCAGGGGAGGAAGCAGAGCGAGTTGCTTTTGGCACAGCGTTGGAAGCAGGACGGCTGGGCGTTCTGCTCGACGGGCCTGAAGCAGGCAGCACCGGGAGCCTCTGTCAGGTACGCTGCTCTTTAGGGCTAGTGAAGGTGAACTCAGACCTGCAACGGAAACTGCTCCGCGGTACACAAGCTCTAACTTCACGACCTAAGCCTTTCGGTTGCTTTCTGCTCCCTCACGCAGAGCGGGATGGCAAAAACCTAGGTGTGCGGGGTGTCCTCTGTGAATGCGCTTGACGTCCAAGAGATGCGTGCGCGGTGAATAGGACGTGCAGCTGTATGTGGGGGCAGATGCTTTCGGGGCTCCTTACAAGCTGATCATCCGTTCATGAGCACAGAGCTCTGCTCGGGGCCGGAGGTCTGTCCACCTGAACTAACCATGGGCAGCATACCTGTGCGATGTGCGGGGAGAAACCCAAGCTTTGCTGGAATTCTCAGGCTAAATACTTACGGGCAGTCCTGAGACTTGCGCATTCAGGCACACTGAAGAAAGCCTCTCGTGCTGGGCTTGTTTTCTCCATAGGTTTGTAGTCCTGCGGGAGGGCATCGTATACTGAGGGTGATGGAAGAGGACGCACGGAGGTGCCTCGTCCCGGTGAGTAATCGAAGTGCCCTGAATATGCCTTTGCAGTCAAGACTCAGGAACTGCTGCGGGAGGGCCTTACGCCAGACACTGCTTGGGATGCATTCCATTGGTCACTGAGGAGACCCTCGTTGAGAGAGGACCACGCTGCTACCCCTTGCGTGCAACCTCCTCCTCTGTGATACGGAGATCTAAGTAAACATTCCAGTAGAAGGCTGTCCTCTCTGTTCGCCCTCTACCTGGCAGACTTCGACTAGGACGAATTTGGCACTAGGCACACGGGAAGGTGTAGAAGAAGATGCTGTGAAATGAGAGAGCAGAGGCAAGTCGACACTGGATTCAGGTAACGTGGGAGAAAGAGAGCAGTGCAGGACGCCTCATTACAGGAATCATTCAAGGTGTCGGAGTGGATGCGGAGACTGAGCTTGCCTAGTGTTTTCCGTGCCTGTGCTGTGCTGTGCGTCTGCCCTCTAAGCGCCTCGAATGAAGTCTGCAGTGTACGGCTCCCTCCTGCTGAGCGTCAGCTGCTCGCTTGTGTAGCCACTGAGCCGTAAGGCCTCGGTGAGGCTGCCTGGCTGACGAGAGAAACGCTTGCATACCATGAATTCCGCGTGGCAGTGCGAAAAGGCGCTTTATCTCTGCTCCTGCCCGGCTGCCTCCGAGAGGTGCAGGTAGACCGTGGATGTGGGGCTGTGCGGAGCGTGGGTCGGGGCGGTGGTGCCCTATATAAGTCGGCCTCCCGTGATTCAGAGCCCAAGCTCTGAGAACCAGGTGCACGCACTGGCCTTCAGGCCCCAAGCAACACGGCCGGCAAGAGGTGTGTGTGAAGCCTCTCCGCAGGCTTGCTGCGGTTGGGCCCTATAGCCTCGGAGGTGCGGTCCTGCAGAGGAGGCTCCGAGGCTGTTTCAGCCCCAGTGACTTGCTGCTCAGACAAATCCAGATTGACAGCTACACACTGCTGTGGCAAGGTGAGCTGCTTATATATACTTGTACTCCCCGACACAGGGAGAGTGTGAAGAGGTCTTCAGCCCAGCCTCAGGGGAGGAAGCAGAGCGAGTTGCTTTCGGCACAGCGTTGGAAGCAGGACGGCTGGGCGTTCTGCTCGAAGGGCCTGAAGCAGGCAGCACCGGGAGCCTCTGTCAGGTACGCTGCTCTTTAGGGCTAGTGAAGGTGAACTTAGACCTGCAACGGAAACTTCTCCGGGGTACACAAGCTCTAACTTCACGACCTAAGCCTTTCGGTTGCTTTCTGCTCCCTCACGCAGAGCGGGATGGCAAAAACCTAGGTGTGCGGCGTGTCCTCTGTGAATGCGCTTGACGTCCAAGAGATGCGTGCGCCGTGAATAGGACGTGAGCTGTATGTGGGGGCAGTTGCTTTCGGGGCTCCTTACAAGCTGGTCATCCGTTCATGAGCACAGAGCTCTGCTCGGGGCCGGAGGTCTGTCCACCTGAACTAACCATGGGCAGCATACCTCTGCGATCTGCGGGGAGAAACCGACCCTTTGCTGGGTTTCTCAGGCTAAATGCTTACTGGCAGTCCTGAGACTTGCGCATTCAAGCACCCTGAAGAAAGCCTCTCGTGCTGGGCTTGTTTTCTCCATAGGTTTGTAGTCCTGCGAGAGGGCATCGTATACTGACCGTGATGGTAGAGGAAGCACGGAGCTGCCTCGTCCCGGTGAGTATTCGAAGTGCCCTGAAGATGTCTTTGTAGTCAAGTGTCAGGAACTGCTGCGGGAGGGCCTTACGCCAGACACTGCTTGGGACGCATTCCACAGGTCACTGAGGAGACCCTCGTTGAGAGAAGACCACGCTGCTACCCCTTGCGTGCAACCTCCTCCTCTGTGATACGGAAATCTAAGTAAACATTCCAGTAGAAGGCTGTCCTCTCTGTTCGCCCTCTACCTGGCAGACTTCGACTAGGACGAATTTGGCACTAGGCACACGGGAAGGTGTAGAAGATGCTGTGAAATGAGAGCAGCAGAGGCAAGTCGGCACTGGATTCAGGTAACGTGGGAGAAAGAGAGCAGTGCAGGACGCCTCATTACAGAAATCATTCAAGGTGTTGGAGTGGCTGCAGAGACTGTGCTTGCCAAGTGTTTTCCGTGCCTGTGCTGTGCGTCTGCCCTCTAAGCGCCTCGAATGAAGTCTGCAGTGTACGGCTCCCTCCTGCTGAGCGTCAGCTGCTCGCTTGTGTAGCCACTGAGCCGTAAGGCCTCGGTGAGGCAGCCTGGCTGACGAGAGAAACGCTTGCATACCATGAATTCCGCATGGCAGTGTGAAACGGCGCTTTCTCTCTGCTCCTGCCCGGCTGCCTCCGAGAGGTGCAGGTAGTCCGTGGATGTGGGGCGGGGCGGAGCGTGGGGCGGGGCGGTGGTGCCCTATATAAGTGGGCCTCCCGTGCCTCAGAGCCCAAGCTCTGAGAACCAGGTGAACGCACTGGCCTTCAGGCTCCAAGCAACACGGCCGGCAAGAGGTGTGTGTGAAGCGTCTCCGCAGGCTTGTTGCGGTTGGGCCCTAAAGCCTCGGAGGTGCGGTCCTGCAGAGGAGTCTCCGAGGCTGTCTCAGTCCCAGTGACTTTCTGCTCAGACTAATCCAGATTGACAGCTAAACACTGCTGTGGCAAGGTGAGCTTCTTATATATACTTGTACTCCCGGACACAGGGATACTGTGAAGAGGTCATCCGCCCAGCCTCAGGGGAGGAAGCAGAGCGAGTTGCTTTTGGCACAGCGTTGGAAGCAGGACGGCTGGGCGTTCTGCTCGACGGGCCTGAAGCAGGCAGCACCGGGAGCCTCTGTCAGGTACGCTGCTCTTTAGGGCTAGTGAAGGTGAACTCAGACCTGCAACGGAAACTGCTCCGCGGTACACAAGCTCTAACTTCACGACCTAAGCCTTTCGGTTGCTTTCTGCTCCCTCACGCAGAGCGGGATGGCAAACACGTAGGTGTGCGGGGTGTCCTCTGTGAATGCGCTTGACGTCCAAGAGTTGCGTGCGCGGTGAATAGGACGTGCAGCTGTATGTGGGGGCAGATGCTTTCGGGGCTCCTTACAAGCTGATCATCCGTTCATGAGCACAGAGCTCTGCTCGGGGCCGGAGGTCTGTCCACCTGAACTAACCATGGGCAGCATACCTCTGCGATGTGCGGGGAGAAACCCAAGCTTTGCTGGAATTCTCAGGCTAAATACTTACGGGCAGTCGTGAGACTTGCGCATTCAGGCACACTCAAGAAAGCGTCTCGTGCTGGGCTTGTTTTCTTCATAGGTTTGTAGTCCTGCGGGAGGGCATCGTATACTGAGGGTGATGGAAGAGGACGCACGGAGGTGCCTCGTCCCGGTGAGTAATCGAAGTGCCCTGAATATGCCTTTGCAGTCAAGACTCAGGAACTGCTGCGGGAGGGCCTTACGCCAGACACTGCTTGGGATGCATTCCATTGGTCACTGAGGAGACCCTCGTTGAGAGAGGACCACGCTGCTACCCCTTGCGTGCAACCTCCTCCTCTGTGATACGGAGATCTAAGTAAACATTCCAGTAGAAGGCTGTCCTCTCTGTTCGCCCTCTACCTGGCAGACTTCGACTAGGACGAATTTGGCACTAGGCACACGGGAAGGTGTAGAAGAAGATGCTGTGAAATGAGAGAGCAGAGGCAAGTCGACACTGGATTCAGGTAACGTGGGAGAAAGAGAGCAGTGCAGGACGCCTCATTACAGGAATCATTCAAGGTGTCGGAGTGGATGCGGAGACTGAGCTTGCCTAGTGTTTTCCGTGCCTGTGCTGTGCTGTGCGTCTGCCCTCTAAGCGCCTCGAATGAAGTCTGCAGTGTACGGCTCCCTCCTGCTGAGCGTCAGCTGCTCGCTTGTGTAGCCACTGAGCCGTAAGGCCTCGGTGAGGCTGCCTGGCTGACGAGAGAAACGCTTGCATACCATGAATTCCGCGTGGCAGTGCGAAAAGGCGCTTTATCTCTGCTCCTGCCCGGCTGCCTCCGAGAGGTGCAGGTAGACCGTGGATGTGGGGCTGTGCGGAGCGTGGGTCGGGGCGGTGGTGCCCTATATAAGTCGGCCTCCCGTGATTCAGAGCCCAAGCTCTGAGAACCAGGTGCACGCACTGGCCTTCAGGCCCCAAGCAACACGGCCGGCAAGAGGTGTGTGTGAAGCCTCTCCGCAGGCTTGCTGCGGTTGGGCCCTATAGCCTCGGAGGTGCGGTCCTGCAGAGGAGGCTCCGAGGCTGTTTCAGCCCCAGTGACTTGCTGCTCAGACAAATCCAGATTGACAGCTACACACTGCTGTGGCAAGGTGAGCTGCTTATATATACTTGTACTCCCCGACACAGGGAGAGTGTGAAGAGGTCTTCAGCCCAGCCTCAGGGGAGGAAGCAGAGCGAGTTGCTTTCGGCACAGCGTTGGAAGCAGGACGGCTGGGCGTTCTGCTCGAAGGGCCTGAAGCAGGCAGCACCGGGAGCCTCTGTCAGGTACGCTGCTCTTTAGGGCTAGTGAAGGTGAACTTAGACCTGCAACGGAAACTTCTCCGGGGTACACAAGCTCTAACTTCACGACCTAAGCCTTTCGGTTGCTTTCTGCTCCCTCACGCAGAGCGGGATGGCAAAAACCTAGGTGTGCGGCGTGTCCTCTGTGAATGCGCTTGACGTCCAAGAGATGCGTGCGCCGTGAATAGGACGTGAGCTGTATGTGGGGGCAGTTGCTTTCGGGGCTCCTTACAAGCTGGTCATCCGTTCATGAGCACAGAGCTCTGCTCGGGGCCGGAGGTCTGTCCACCTGAACTAACCATGGGCAGCATACCTCTGCGATCTGCGGGGAGAAACCGACCCTTTGCTGGGTTTCTCAGGCTAAATGCTTACTGGCAGTCCTGAGACTTGCGCATTCAAGCACCCTGAAGAAAGCCTCTCGTGCTGGGCTTGTTTTCTCCATAGGTTTGTAGTCCTGCGAGAGGGCATCGTATACTGACCGTGATGGTAGAGGAAGCACGGAGCTGCCTCGTCCCGGTGAGTATTCGAAGTGCCCTGAAGATGTCTTTGTAGTCAAGTGTCAGGAACTGCTGCGGGAGGGCCTTACGCCAGACACTGCTTGGGACGCATTCCACAGGTCACTGAGGAGACCCTCGTTGAGAGAAGACCACGCTGCTACCCCTTGCGTGCAACCTCCTCCTCTGTGATACGGAAATCTAAGTAAACATTCCAGTAGAAGGCTGTCCTCTCTGTTCGCCCTCTACCTGGCAGACTTCGACTAGGACGAATTTGGCACTAGGCACACGGGAAGGTGTAGAAGATGCTGTGAAATGAGAGCAGCAGAGGCAAGTCGGCACTGGATTCAGGTAACGTGGGAGAAAGAGAGCAGTGCAGGACGCCTCATTACAGAAATCATTCAAGGTGTTGGAGTGGCTGCAGAGACTGTGCTTGCCAAGTGTTTTCCGTGCCTGTGCTGTGCGTCTGCCCTCTAAGCGCCTCGAATGAAGTCTGCAGTGTACGGCTCCCTCCTGCTGAGCGTCAGCTGCTCGCTTGTGTAGCCACTGAGCCGTAAGGCCTCGGTGAGGCAGCCTGGCTGACGAGAGAAACGCTTGCATACCATGAATTCCGCATGGCAGTGTGAAACGGCGCTTTCTCTCTGCTCCTGCCCGGCTGCCTCCGAGAGGTGCAGGTAGTCCGTGGATGTGGGGCGGGGCGGAGCGTGGGGCGGGGCGGTGGTGCCCTATATAAGTGGGCCTCCCGTGCCTCAGAGCCCAAGCTCTGAGAACCAGGTGAACGCACTGGCCTTCAGGCTCCAAGCAACACGGCCGGCAAGAGGTGTGTGTGAAGCGTCTCCGCAGGCTTGTTGCGGTTGGGCCCTAAAGCCTCGGAGGTGCGGTCCTGCAGAGGAGTCTCCGAGGCTGTCTCAGTCCCAGTGACTTTCTGCTCAGACTAATCCAGATTGACAGCTAAACACTGCTGTGGCAAGGTGAGCTTCTTATATATACTTGTACTCCCGGACACAGGGATACTGTGAAGAGGTCATCCGCCCAGCCTCAGGGGAGGAAGCAGAGCGAGTTGCTTTTGGCACAGCGTTGGAAGCAGGACGGCTGGGCGTTCTGCTCGACGGGCCTGAAGCAGGCAGCACCGGGAGCCTCTGTCAGGTACGCTGCTCTTTAGGGCTAGTGAAGGTGAACTCAGACCTGCAACGGAAACTGCTCCGCGGTACACAAGCTCTAACTTCACGACCTAAGCCTTTCGGTTGCTTTCTGCTCCCTCACGCAGAGCGGGATGGCAAAAACCTAGGTGTGCGGGGTGTCCTCTGTGAATGCGCTTGACGTCCAAGAGATGCGTGCGCGGTGAATAGGACGTGCAGCTGTATGTGGGGGCAGATGCTTTCGGGGCTCCTTACAAGCTGATCATCCGTTCATGAGCACAGAGCTCTGCTCGGGGCCGGAGGTCTGTCCACCTGAACTAACCATGGGCAGCATACCTCTGCGATGTGCGGGGAGAAACCCAAGCTTTGCTGGAATTCTCAGGCTAAATACTTACGGGCAGTCCTGAGAGTTGCGCATTCAGGCACACTGAAGAAGGCCTCTCGTGCTGGGCTTGTTTTCTCCATAGGTTTCTAGTCCTGCGGGATGGCATCGTATACTGAGGGTGGTGGAAGAGGACGCACGAAGGTGCCTCGTTCCGGTGAGTAATCGAAGTGCCCTGAATATGCCTTTGCAGTCAAGACTCAGGAACTGCTGCGGGAGGGCCTTACGCCAGACACTGCTTGGGATGCATTCCATTGGTCACTGAGGAGACCCTCGTTGAGAGAGGACCACGCTGCTACCCCTTGCGTGCAACCTCCTCCTCTGTGATACGGAGATCTAAGTAAACATTCCAGTAGAAGGCTGTCCTCTCTGTTCGCCCTCTACCTGGCAGACTTCGACTAGGACGAATTTGGCACTAGGCACACGGGAAGGTGTAGAAGAAGATGCTGTGAAATGAGAGAGCAGAGGCAAGTCGACACTGGATTCAGGTAACGTGGGAGAAAGAGAGCAGTGCAGGACGCCTCATTACAGGAATCATTCAAGGTGTCGGAGTGGATGCGGAGACTGAGCTTGCCTAGTGTTTTCCGTGCCTGTGCTGTGCTGTGCGTCTGCCCTCTAAGCGCCTCGAATGAAGTCTGCAGTGTACGGCTCCCTCCTGCTGAGCGTCAGCTGCTCGCTTGTGTAGCCACTGAGCCGTAAGGCCTCGGTGAGGCTGCCTGGCTGACGAGAGAAACGCTTGCATACCATGAATTCCGCGTGGCAGTGCGAAAAGGCGCTTTATCTCTGCTCCTGCCCGGCTGCCTCCGAGAGGTGCAGGTAGACCGTGGATGTGGGGCTGTGCGGAGCGTGGGTCGGGGCGGTGGTGCCCTATATAAGTCGGCCTCCCGTGATTCAGAGCCCAAGCTCTGAGAACCAGGTCCTCGCACTGGCCTTCAGGCCCCAAGCAACACGGCCGGCAAGAGGTGTGTGTGAAGCCTCTCCGCAGGCTTGCTGCGGTTGGGCCCTATAGCCTCGGAGGTGCGGTCCTGCAGAGGAGGCTCCGAGGCTGTTTCAGCCCCAGTGACTTGCTGCTCAGACAAATCCAGATTGACAGCTACACACTGCTGTGGCAAGGTGAGCTGCTTATATATACTTGTACTCCCCGACACAGGGAGAGTGTGAAGAGGTCTTCAGCCCAGCCTCAGGGGAGGAAGCAGAGCGAGTTGCTTTCGGCACAGCGTTGGAAGCAGGACGGCTGGGCGTTCTGCTCGAAGGGCCTGAAGCAGGCAGCACCGGGAGCCTCTGTCAGGTACGCTGCTCTTTAGGGCTAGTGAAGGTGAACTTAGACCTGCAACGGAAACTTCTCCGGGGTACACAAGCTCTAACTTCACGACCTAAGCCTTTCGGTTGCTTTCTGCTCCCTCACGCAGAGCGGGATGGCAAAAACCTAGGTGTGCGGCGTGTCCTCTGTGAATGCGCTTGACGTCCAAGAGATGCGTGCGCCGTGAATAGGACGTGAGCTGTATGTGGGGGCAGTTGCTTTCGGGGCTCGTTACAAGCTGGTCATCCGTTCATGAGCACAGAGCTCTGCTCGGGGCCGGAGGTCTGTCCACCTGAACTAACCATGGGCAGCATACCTCTGCGATCTGCGGGGAGAAACCGACCCTTTGCTGGGTTTCTCAGGCTAAATGCTTACTGGCAGTCCTGAGACTTGCGCATTCAAGCACCCTGAAGAAAGCCTCTCGTGCTGGGCTTGTTTTCTCCATAGGTTTGTAGTCCTGCGAGAGGGCATCGTATACTGACCGTGATGGTAGAGGAAGCACGGAGCTGCCTCGTCCCGGTGAGTATTCGAAGTGCCCTGAAGATGTCTTTGTAGTCAAGTGTCAGGAACTGCTGCGGGAGGGCCTTACGCCAGACACTGCTTGGGACGCATTCCACAGGTCACTGAGGAGATCCTCGTTGAGAGAAGACCACGCTGCTACCCCTTGCGTGCAACCTCCTCCTCTGTGATACGGAAATCTAAGTAAACATTCCAGTAGAAGGCTGTCCTCTCTGTTCGCCCTCTACCTGGCAGACTTCGACTAGGACGAATTTGGCACTAGGCACACGGGAAGGTGTAGAAGATGCTGTGAAATGAGAGCAGCAGAGGCAAGTCGGCACTGGATTCAGGTAACGTGGGAGAAAGAGAGCAGTGCAGGACGCCTCATTACAGAAATCATTCAAGGTGTTGGAGTGGCTGCAGAGACTGTGCTTGCCAAGTGTTTTCCGTGCCTGTGCTGTGCGTCTGCCCTCTAAGCGCCTCGAATGAAGTCTGCAGTGTACGGCTCCCTCCTGCTGAGCGTCAGCTGCTCGCTTGTGTAGCCACTGAGCCGTAAGGCCTCGGTGAGGCAGCCTGGCTGACGAGAGAAACGCTTGCATACCATGAATTCCGCATGGCAGTGTGAAACGGCGCTTTCTCTCTGCTCCTGCCCGGCTGCCTCCGAGAGGTGCAGGTAGTCCGTGGATGTGGGGCGGGGCGGAGCGTGGGGCGGGGCGGTGGTGCCCTATATAAGTGGGCCTCCCGTGCCTCAGAGCCCAAGCTCTGAGAACCAGGTGAACGCACTGGCCTTCAGGCTCCAAGCAACACGGCCGGCAAGAGGTGTGTGTGAAGCGTCTCCGCAGGCTTGTTGCGGTTGGGCCCTAAAGCCTCGGAGGTGCGGTCCTGCAGAGGAGTCTCCGAGGCTGTCTCAGTCCCAGTGACTTTCTGCTCAGACTAATCCAGATTGACAGCTAAACACTGCTGTGGCAAGGTGAGCTTCTTATATATACTTGTACTCCCGGACACAGGGATACTGTGAAGAGGTCATCCGCCCAGCCTCAGGGGAGGAAGCAGAGCGAGTTGCTTTTGGCACAGCGTTGGAAGCAGGACGGCTGGGCGTTCTGCTCGACGGGCCTGAAGCAGGCAGCACCGGGAGCCTCTGTCAGGTACGCTGCTCTTTAGGGCTAGTGAAGGTGAACTCAGACCTGCAACGGAAACTGCTCCGCGGTACACAAGCTCTAACTTCACGACCTAAGCCTTTCGGTTGCTTTCTGCTCCCTCACGCAGAGCGGGATGGCAAAAACCTAGGTGTGCGGGGTGTCCTCTGTGAATGCGCTTGACGTCCAAGAGATCCGTGCGCGGTGAATAGGACGTGCAGCTGTATGGGGGGGCAGGTGCTTTCGGGGTCCCTTACAAGCTGATCATCCGTTCATGAGCACAGAGCTCTGCTCGGGGCCGGAGGTCTGTCCACCTGAACTAACCATGGGCAGCATACCTCTGCGATGTGCGGGGAGAAACCCAAGCTTTGCTGGAATTCTCAGGCTAAATACTTACGGGCAGTCCTGAGACTTGCGCATTCAGGCACACTGAAGAAAGCCTCTCGTGCTGGGCTTGTTTTCTCCATAGGTTTGTAGTCCTGCGGGAGGGCATCGTATACTGAGGGTGATGGAAGAGGACGCACGGAGGTGCCTCGTCCCGGTGAGTAATCGAAGTGCCCTGAATATGCCTTTGCAGTCAAGACTCAGGAACTGCTGCGGGAGGGCCTTACGCCAGACACTGCTTGGGATGCATTCCATTGGTCACTGAGGAGACCCTCGTTGAGAGAGGACCACGCTGCTACCCCTTGCGTGCAACCTCCTCCTCTGTGATACGGAGATCTAAGTAAACATTCCAGTAGAAGGCTGTCCTCTCTGTTCGCCCTCTACCTGGCAGACTTCGACTAGGACGAATTTGGCACTAGGCACACGGGAAGGTGTAGAAGAAGATGCTGTGAAATGAGAGAGCAGAGGCAAGTCGACACTGGATTCAGGTAACGTGGGAGAAAGAGAGCAGTGCAGGACGCCTCATTACAGGAATCATTCAAGGTGTCGGAGTGGATGCGGAGACTGAGCTTGCCTAGTGTTTTCCGTGCCTGTGCTGTGCTGTGCGTCTGCCCTCTAAGCGCCTCGAATGAAGTCTGCAGTGTACGGCTCCCTCCTGCTGAGCGTCAGCTGCTCGCTTGTGTAGCCACTGAGCCGTAAGGCCTCGGTGAGGCTGCCTGGCTGACGAGAGAAACGCTTGCATACCATGAATTCCGCGTGGCAGTGCGAAAAGGCGCTTTATCTCTGCTCCTGCCCGGCTGCCTCCGAGAGGTGCAGGTAGACCGTGGATGTGGGGCTGTGCGGAGCGTGGGTCGGGGCGGTGGTGCCCTATATAAGTCGGCCTCCCGTGATTCAGAGCCCAAGCTCTGAGAACCAGGTGCACGCACTGGCCTTCAGGCCCCAAGCAACACGGCCGGCAAGAGGTGTGTGTGAAGCCTCTCCGCAGGCTTGCTGCGGTTGGGCCCTATAGCCTCGGAGGTGCGGTCCTGCAGAGGAGGCTCCGAGGCTGTTTCAGCCCCAGTGACTTGCTGCTCAGACAAATCCAGATTGACAGCTACACACTGCTGTGGCAAGGTGAGCTGCTTATATATACTTGTACTCCCCGACACAGGGAGAGTGTGAAGAGGTCTTCAGCCCAGCCTCAGGGGAGGAAGCAGAGCGAGTTGCTTTCGGCACAGCGTTGGAAGCAGGACGGCTGGGCGTTCTGCTCGAAGGGCCTGAAGCAGGCAGCACCGGGAGCCTCTGTCAGGTACGCTGCTCTTTAGGGCTAGTGAAGGTGAACTTAGACCTGCAACGGAAACTTCTCCGGGGTACACAAGCTCTAACTTCACGACCTAAGCCTTTCGGTTGCTTTCTGCTCCCTCACGCAGAGCGGGATGGCAAAAACCTAGGTGTGCGGCGTGTCCTCTGTGAATGCGCTTGACGTCCAAGAGATGCGTGCGCCGTGAATAGGACGTGAGCTGTATGTGGGGGCAGTTGCTTTCGGGGCTCCTTACAAGCTGGTCATCCGTTCATGAGCACAGAGCTCTGCTCGGGGCCGGAGGTCTGTCCACCTGAACTAACCATGGGCAGCATACCTCTGCGATCTGCGGGGAGAAACCGACCCTTTGCTGGGTTTCTCAGGCTAAATGCTTACTGGCAGTCCTGAGACTTGCGCATTCAAGCACCCTGAAGAAAGCCTCTCGTGCTGGGCTTGTTTTCTCCATAGGTTTGTAGTCCTGCGAGAGGGCATCGTATACTGACCGTGATGGTAGAGGAAGCACGGAGCTGCCTCGTCCCGGTGAGTATTCGAAGTGCCCTGAAGATGTCTTTGTAGTCAAGTGTCAGGAACTGCTGCGGGAGGGCCTTACGCCAGACACTGCTTGGGACGCATTCCACAGGTCACTGAGGAGACCCTCGTTGAGAGAAGACCACGCTGCTACCCCTTGCGTGCAACCTCCTCCTCTGTGATACGGAAATCTAAGTAAACATTCCAGTAGAAGGCTGTCCTCTCTGTTCGCCCTCTACCTGGCAGACTTCGACTAGGACGAATTTGGCACTAGGCACACGGGAAGGTGTAGAAGATGCTGTGAAATGAGAGCAGCAGAGGCAAGTCGGCACTGGATTCAGGTAACGTGGGAGAAAGAGAGCAGTGCAGGACGCCTCATTACAGAAATCATTCAAGGTGTTGGAGTGGCTGCAGAGACTGTGCTTGCCAAGTGTTTTCCGTGCCTGTGCTGTGCGTCTGCCCTCTAAGCGCCTCGAATGAAGTCTGCAGTGTACGGCTCCCTCCTGCTGAGCGTCAGCTGCTCGCTTGTGTAGCCACTGAGCCGTAAGGCCTCGGTGAGGCAGCCTGGCTGACGAGAGAAACGCTTGCATACCATGAATTCCGCATGGCAGTGTGAAACGGCGCTTTCTCTCTGCTCCTGCCCGGCTGCCTCCGAGAGGTGCAGGTAGTCCGTGGATGTGGGGCGGGGCGGAGCGTGGGGCGGGGCGGTGGTGCCCTATATAAGTGGGCCTCCCGTGCCTCAGAGCCCAAGCTCTGAGAACCAGGTGAACGCACTGGCCTTCAGGCTCCAAGCAACACGGCCGGCAAGAGGTGTGTGTGAAGCGTCTCCGCAGGCTTGTTGCGGTTGGGCCCTAAAGCCTCGGAGGTGCGGTCCTGCAGAGGAGTCTCCGAGGCTGTCTCAGTCCCAGTGACTTTCTGCTCAGACTAATCCAGATTGACAGCTAAACACTGCTGTGGCAAGGTGAGCTTCTTATATATACTTGTACTCCCGGACACAGGGATACTGTGAAGAGGTCATCCGCCCAGCCTCAGGGGAGGAAGCAGAGCGAGTTGCTTTTGGCACAGCGTTGGAAGCAGGACGGCTGGGCGTTCTGCTCGACGGGCCTGAAGCAGGCAGCACCGGGAGCCTCTGTCAGGTACGCTGCTCTTTAGGGCTAGTGAAGGTGAACTCAGACCTGCAACGGAAACTGCTCCGCGGTACACAAGCTCTAACTTCACGACCTAAGCCTTTCGGTTGCTTTCTGCTCCCTCACGCAGAGCGGGATGGCAAAAACCTAGGTGTGCGGGGTGTCCTCTGTGAATGCGCTTGACGTCCAAGAGATGCGTGCGCGGTGAATAGGACGTGCAGCTGTATGTGGGGGCAGATGCTTTCGGGGCTCCTTACAAGCTGATCATCCGTTCATGAGCACAGAGCTCTGCTCGGGGCCGGAGGTCTGTCCACCTGAACTAACCATGGGCAGCATACCTCTGCGATGTGCGGGGAGAAGCCCAAGCTTTGCTGGAATTCTCAGGCTAAATACTTACGGGCAGTCCTGAGACTTGCGCATTCAGGCACACTGAAGAAAGCCTCTCGTGCTGGGCTTGTTTTCTCCATAGGTTTGTAGTCCTGCGGGAGGGCATCGTATACTGAGGGTGATGGAAGAGGACGCACGGAGGTGCCTCGTCCCGGTGAGTAATCGAAGTGCCCTGAATATGCCTTTGCAGTCAAGACTCAGGAACTGCTGCGGGAGGGCCTTACGCCAGACACTGCTTGGGATGCATTCCATTGGTCACTGAGGAGACCCTCGTTGAGAGAGGACCACGCTGCTACCCCTTGCGTGCAAACTCCTCCTCTGTGATACGGAGATCTAAGTAAACATTCCAGTAGAAGGCTGTCCTCTCTGTTCGCCCTCTACCTGGCAGACTTCGACTAGGACGAATTTGGCACTAGGCACACGGGAAGGTGTAGAAGAAGATGCTGTGAAATGAGAGAGCAGAGGCAAGTCGACACTGGATTCAGGTAACGTGGGAGAAAGAGAGCAGTGCAGGACGCCTCATTACAGGAATCATTCAAGGTGTCGGAGTGGATGCGGAGACTGAGCTTGCCTAGTGTTTTCCGTGCCTGTGCTGTGCTGTGCGTCTGCCCTCTAAGCGCCTCGAATGAAGTCTGCAGTGTACGGCTCCCTCCTGCTGAGCGTCAGCTGCTCGCTTGTGTAGCCACTGAGCCGTAAGGCCTCGGTGAGGCTGCCTGGCTGACGAGAGAAACGCTTGCATACCATGAATTCCGCGTGGCAGTGCGAAAAGGCGCTTTATCTCTGCTCCTGCCCGGCTGCCTCCGAGAGGTGCAGGTAGACCGTGGATGTGGGGCTGTGCGGAGCGTGGGTCGGGGCGGTGGTGCCCTATATAAGTCGGCCTCCCGTGATTCAGAGCCCAAGCTCTGAGAACCAGGTGCACGCACTGGCCTTCAGGCCCCAAGCAACACGGCCGGCAAGAGGTGTGTGTGAAGCCTCTCCGCAGGCTTGCTGCGGTTGGGCCCTATAGCCTCGGAGGTGCGGTCCTGCAGAGGAGGCTCCGAGGCTGTTTCAGCCCCAGTGACTTGCTGCTCAGACAAATCCAGATTGACAGCTACACACTGCTGTGGCAAGGTGAGCTGCTTATATATACTTGTACTCCCCGACACAGGGAGAGTGTGAAGAGGTCTTCAGCCCAGCCTCAGGGGAGGAAGCAGAGCGAGTTGCTTTCGGCACAGCGTTGGAAGCAGGACGGCTGGGCGTTCTGCTCGAAGGGCCTGAAGCAGGCAGCACCGGGAGCCTCTGTCAGGTACGCTGCTCTTTAGGGCTAGTGAAGGTGAACTTAGACCTGCAACGGAAACTTCTCCGGGGTACACAAGCTCTAACTTCACGACCTAAGCCTTTCGGTTGCTTTCTGCTCCCTCACGCAGAGCGGGATGGCAAAAACCTAGGTGTGCGGCGTGTCCTCTGTGAATGCGCTTGACGTCCAAGAGATGCGTGCGCCGTGAATAGGACGTGAGCTGTATGTGGGGGCAGTTGCTTTCGGGGCTCCTTACAAGCTGGTCATCCGTTCATGAGCACAGAGCTCTGCTCGGGGCCGGAGGTCTGTCCACCTGAACTAACCATGGGCAGCATACCTCTGCGATCTGCGGGGAGAAACCGACCCTTTGCTGGGTTTCTCAGGCTAAATGCTTACTGGCAGTCCTGAGACTTGCGCATTCAAGCACCCTGAAGAAAGCCTCTCGTGCTGGGCTTGTTTTCTCCATAGGTTTGTAGTCCTGCGAGAGGGCATCGTATACTGACCGTGATGGTAGAGGAAGCACGGAGCTGCCTCGTCCCGGTGAGTATTCGAAGTGCCCTGAAGATGTCTTTGTAGTCAAGTGTCAGGAACTGCTGCGGGAGGGCCTTACGCCAGACACTGCTTGGGACGCATTCCACAGGTCACTGAGGAGATCCTCGTTGAGAGAAGACCACGCTGCTACCCCTTGCGTGCAACCTCCTCCTCTGTGATACGGAAATCTAAGTAAACATTCCAGTAGAAGGCTGTCCTCTCTGTTCGCCCTCTACCTGGCAGACTTCGACTAGGACGAATTTGGCACTAGGCACACGGGAAGGTGTAGAAGATGCTGTGAAATGAGAGCAGCAGAGGCAAGTCGGCACTGGATTCAGGTAACGTGGGAGAAAGAGAGCAGTGCAGGACGCCTCATTACAGAAATCATTCAAGGTGTTGGAGTGGCTGCAGAGACTGTGCTTGCCAAGTGTTTTCCGTGCCTGTGCTGTGCGTCTGCCCTCTAAGCGCCTCGAATGAAGTCTGCAGTGTACGGCTCCCTCCTGCTGAGCGTCAGCTGCTCGCTTGTGTAGCCACTGAGCCGTAAGGCCTCGGTGAGGCAGCCTGGCTGACGAGAGAAACGCTTGCATACCATGAATTCCGCATGGCAGTGTGAAACGGCGCTTTCTCTCTGCTCCTGCCCGGCTGCCTCCGAGAGGTGCAGGTAGTCCGTGGATGTGGGGCGGGGCGGAGCGTGGGGCGGGGCGGTGGTGCCCTATATAAGTGGGCCTCCCGTGCCTCAGAGCCCAAGCTCTGAGAACCAGGTGAACGCACTGGCCTTCAGGCTCCAAGCAACACGGCCGGCAAGAGGTGTGTGTGAAGCGTCTCCGCAGGCTTGTTGCGGTTGGGCCCTAAAGCCTCGGAGGTGCGGTCCTGCAGAGGAGTCTCCGAGGCTGTCTCAGTCCCAGTGACTTTCTGCTCAGACTAATCCAGATTGACAGCTAAACACTGCTGTGGCAAGGTGAGCTTCTTATATATACTTGTACTCCCGGACACAGGGATACTGTGAAGAGGTCATCCGCCCAGCCTCAGGGGAGGAAGCAGAGCGAGTTGCTTTTGGCACAGCGTTGGAAGCAGGACGGCTGGGCGTTCTGCTCGACGGGCCTGAAGCAGGCAGCACCGGGAGCCTCTGTCAGGTACGCTGCTCTTTAGGGCTAGTGAAGGTGAACTCAGACCTGCAACGGAAACTGCTCCGCGGTACACAAGCTCTAACTTCACGACCTAAGCCTTTCGGTTGCTTTCTGCTCCCTCACGCAGAGCGGGATGGCAAAAACCTAGGTGTGCGGGGTGTCCTCTGGGAATGCGCTTGACGTCCAAGAGATGCGTGCGCGGTGAATAGGACGTGCAGCTGTATGTGGGGGCTGATGATTTCGGGGCTCCTTACAAGCTGATCAACCGTTCATGAGCACAGAGCCCTGCTCGGGGCCGGAGGTCCGTCCACCTGAACTAATCATGGGCAGCATACCTCTGCGATGTGCGGGGAGAAACCCAAGCTTTGCTGGAATTCTCAGGCTAAATACTTACGGGCAGTCCTGAGACTTGCGCATTCAGGCACACTGAAGAAAGCCTCTCGTGCTGGGCTTGTTTTCTCCATAGGTTTGTCGTCCTCCGGGAGGGCATCGTATACTCAGAGTGATGGAAGAGGACGCACGGAGGTGCCTCGTCCCGGTGAGTAATCGAAGTGCCCTGAATATGCCTTTGCAGTCAAGACTCAGGAACTGCTGCGGGAGGGCCTTACGCCAGACACTGCTTGGGATGCATTCCATTGGTCACTGAGGAGACCCTCGTTGAGAGAGGACCACGCTGCTACCCCTTGCGTGCAACCTCCTCCTCTGTGATACGGAGATCTAAGTAAACATTCCAGTAGAAGGCTGTCCTCTCTGTTCGCCCTCTACCTGGCAGACTTCGACTAGGACGAATTTGGCACTAGGCACACGGGAAGGTGTAGAAGAAGATGCTGTGAAATGAGAGAGCAGAGGCAAGTCGACACTGGATTCAGGTAACGTGGGAGAAAGAGAGCAGTGCAGGACGCCTCATTACAGGAATCATTCAAGGTGTCGGAGTGGATGCGGAGACTGAGCTTGCCTAGTGTTTTCCGTGCCTGTGCTGTGCTGTGCGTCTGCCCTCTAAGCGCCTCGAATGAAGTCTGCAGTGTACGGCTCCCTCCTGCTGAGCGTCAGCTGCTCGCTTGTGTAGCCACTGAGCCGTAAGGCCTCGGTGAGGCTGCCTGGCTGACGAGAGAAACGCTTGCATACCATGAATTCCGCGTGGCAGTGCGAAAAGGCGCTTTATCTCTGCTCCTGCCCGGCTGCCTCCGAGAGGTGCAGGTAGACCGTGGATGTGGGGCTGTGCGGAGCGTGGGTCGGGGCGGTGGTGCCCTATATAAGTCGGCCTCCCGTGATTCAGAGCCCAAGCTCTGAGAACCAGGTGCACGCACTGGCCTTCAGGCCCCAAGCAACACGGCCGGCAAGAGGTGTGTGTGAAGCCTCTCCGCAGGCTTGCTGCGGTTGGGCCCTATAGCCTCGGAGGTGCGGTCCTGCAGAGGAGGCTCCGAGGCTGTTTCAGCCCCAGTGACTTGCTGCTCAGACAAATCCAGATTGACAGCTACACACTGCTGTGGCAAGGTGAGCTGCTTATATATACTTGTACTCCCCGACACAGGGAGAGTGTGAAGAGGTCTTCAGCCCAGCCTCAGGGGAGGAAGCAGAGCGAGTTGCTTTCGGCACAGCGTTGGAAGCAGGACGGCTGGGCGTTCTGCTCGAAGGGCCTGAAGCAGGCAGCACCGGGAGCCTCTGTCAGGTACGCTGCTCTTTAGGGCTAGTGAAGGTGAACTTAGACCTGCAACGGAAACTTCTCCGGGGTACACAAGCTCTAACTTCACGACCTAAGCCTTTCGGTTGCTTTCTGCTCCCTCACGCAGAGCGGGATGGCAAAAACCTAGGTGTGCGGCGTGTCCTCTGTGAATGCGCTTGACGTCCAAGAGATGCGTGCGCCGTGAATAGGACGTGAGCTGTATGTGGGGGCAGTTGCTTTCGGGGCTCCTTACAAGCTGGTCATCCGTTCATGAGCACAGAGCTCTGCTCGGGGCCGGAGGTCTGTCCACCTGAACTAACCATGGGCAGCATACCTCTGCGATCTGCGGGGAGAAACCGACCCTTTGCTGGGTTTCTCAGGCTAAATGCTTACTGGCAGTCCTGAGACTTGCGCATTCAAGCACCCTGAAGAAAGCCTCTCGTGCTGGGCTTGTTTTCTCCATAGGTTTGTAGTCCTGCGAGAGGGCATCGTATACTGACCGTGATGGTAGAGGAAGCACGGAGCTGCCTCGTCCCGGTGAGTATTCGAAGTGCCCTGAAGATGTCTTTGTAGTCAAGTGTCAGGAACTGCTGCGGGAGGGCCTTACGCCAGACACTGCTTGGGACGCATTCCACAGGTCACTGAGGAGACCCTCGTTGAGAGAAGACCACGCTGCTACCCCTTGCGTGCAACCTCCTCCTCTGTGATACGGAAATCTAAGTAAACATTCCAGTAGAAGGCTGTCCTCTCTGTTCGCCCTCTACCTGGCAGACTTCGACTAGGACGAATTTGGCACTAGGCACACGGGAAGGTGTAGAAGATGCTGTGAAATGAGAGCAGCAGAGGCAAGTCGGCACTGGATTCAGGTAACGTGGGAGAAAGAGAGCAGTGCAGGACGCCTCATTACAGAAATCATTCAAGGTGTTGGAGTGGCTGCAGAGACTGTGCTTGCCAAGTGTTTTCCGTGCCTGTGCTGTGCGTCTGCCCTCTAAGCGCCTCGAATGAAGTCTGCAGTGTACGGCTCCCTCCTGCTGAGCGTCAGCTGCTCGCTTGTGTAGCCACTGAGCCGTAAGGCCTCGGTGAGGCAGCCTGGCTGACGAGAGAAACGCTTGCATACCATGAATTCCGCATGGCAGTGTGAAACGGCGCTTTCTCTCTGCTCCTGCCCGGCTGCCTCCGAGAGGTGCAGGTAGTCCGTGGATGTGGGGCGGGGCGGAGCGTGGGGCGGGGCGGTGGTGCCCTATATAAGTGGGCCTCCCGTGCCTCAGAGCCCAAGCTCTGAGAACCAGGTGAACGCACTGGCCTTCAGGCTCCAAGCAACACGGCCGGCAAGAGGTGTGTGTGAAGCGTCTCCGCAGGCTTGTTGCGGTTGGGCCCTAAAGCCTCGGAGGTGCGGTCCTGCAGAGGAGTCTCCGAGGCTGTCTCAGTCCCAGTGACTTTCTGCTCAGACTAATCCAGATTGACAGCTAAACACTGCTGTGGCAAGGTGAGCTTCTTATATATACTTGTACTCCCGGACACAGGGATACTGTGAAGAGGTCATCCGCCCAGCCTCAGGGGAGGAAGCAGAGCGAGTTGCTTTTGGCACAGCGTTGGAAGCAGGACGGCTGGGCGTTCTGCTCGACGGGCCTGAAGCAGGCAGCACCGGGAGCCTCTGTCAGGTACGCTGCTCTTTAGGGCTAGTGAAGGTGAACTCAGACCTGCAACGGAAACTGCTCCGCGGTACACAAGCTCTAACTTCACGACCTAAGCCTTTCGGTTGCTTTCTGCTCCCTCACGCAGAGCGGGATGGCAAAAACCTAGGTGTGCGGGGTGTCCTCTGTGAATGCGCTTGACGTCCAAGAGATGCGTGCGCGGTGAATAGGACGTGCAGCTGTATGTGGGGGCAGATGCTTTCGGGGCTCCTTACAAGCTGATCATCCGTTCATGAGCACAGAGCTCTGCTCGGGGCCGGAGGTCTGTCCACCTGAACTAACCATGGGCAGCATACCTCTGCGATGTGCGGGGAGAAACCCAAGCTTTGCTGGAATTCTCAGGCTAAATACTTACGGGCAGTCCTGAGACTTGCGCATTCAGGCACACTGAAGAAAGCCTCTCGTGCTGGGCTTGTTTTCTCCATAGGTTTGTAGTCCTGCGGGAGGGCATCGTATACTGAGGGTGATGGAAGAGGACGCACGGAGGTGCCTCGTCCCGGTGAGTAATCGAAGTGCCCTGAATATGCCTTTGCAGTCAAGACTCAGGAACTGCTGCGGGAGGGCCTTACGCCAGACACTGCTTGGGATGCATTCCATTGGTCACTGAGGAGACCCTCGTTGAGAGAGGACCACGCTGCTACCCCTTGCGTGCAAACTCCTCCTCTGTGATACGGAGATCTAAGTAAACATTCCAGTAGAAGGCTGTCCTCTCTGTTCGCCCTCTACCTGGCAGACTTCGACTAGGACGAATTTGGCACTAGGCACACGGGAAGGTGTAGAAGAAGATGCTGTGAAATGAGAGAGCAGAGGCAAGTCGACACTGGATTCAGGTAACGTGGGAGAAAGAGAGCAGTGCAGGACGCCTCATTACAGGAATCATTCAAGGTGTCGGAGTGGATGCGGAGACTGAGCTTGCCTAGTGTTTTCCGTGCCTGTGCTGTGCTGTGCGTCTGCCCTCTAAGCGCCTCGAATGAAGTCTGCAGTGTACGGCTCCCTCCTGCTGAGCGTCAGCTGCTCGCTTGTGTAGCCACTGAGCCGTAAGGCCTCGGTGAGGCTGCCTGGCTGACGAGAGAAACGCTTGCATACCATGAATTCCGCGTGGCAGTGCGAAAAGGCGCTTTATCTCTGCTCCTGCCCGGCTGCCTCCGAGAGGTGCAGGTAGACCGTGGATGTGGGGCTGTGCGGAGCGTGGGTCGGGGCGGTGGTGCCCTATATAAGTCGGCCTCCCGTGATTCAGAGCCCAAGCTCTGAGAACCAGGTGCACGCACTGGCCTTCAGGCCCCAAGCAACACGGCCGGCAAGAGGTGTGTGTGAAGCCTCTCCGCAGGCTTGCTGCGGTTGGGCCCTATAGCCTCGGAGGTGCGGTCCTGCAGAGGAGGCTCCGAGGCTGTTTCAGCCCCAGTGACTTGCTGCTCAGACAAATCCAGATTGACAGCTACACACTGCTGTGGCAAGGTGAGCTGCTTATATATACTTGTACTCCCCGACACAGGGAGAGTGTGAAGAGGTCTTCAGCCCAGCCTCAGGGGAGGAAGCAGAGCGAGTTGCTTTCGGCACAGCGTTGGAAGCAGGACGGCTGGGCGTTCTGCTCGAAGGGCCTGAAGCAGGCAGCACCGGGAGCCTCTGTCAGGTACGCTGCTCTTTAGGGCTAGTGAAGGTGAACTTAGACCTGCAACGGAAACTTCTCCGGGGTACACAAGCTCTAACTTCACGACCTAAGCCTTTCGGTTGCTTTCTGCTCCCTCACGCAGAGCGGGATGGCAAAAACCTAGGTGTGCGGCGTGTCCTCTGTGAATGCGCTTGACGTCCAAGAGATGCGTGCGCCGTGAATAGGACGTGAGCTGTATGTGGGGGCAGTTGCTTTCGGGGCTCCTTACAAGCTGGTCATCCGTTCATGAGCACAGAGCTCTGCTCGGGGCCGGAGGTCTGTCCACCTGAACTAACCATGGGCAGCATACCTCTGCGATCTGCGGGGAGAAACCGACCCTTTGCTGGGTTTCTCAGGCTAAATGCTTACTGGCAGTCCTGAGACTTGCGCATTCAAGCACCCTGAAGAAAGCCTCTCGTGCTGGGCTTGTTTTCTCCATAGGTTTGTAGTCCTGCGAGAGGGCATCGTATACTGACCGTGATGGTAGAGGAAGCACGGAGCTGCCTCGTCCCGGTGAGTATTCGAAGTGCCCTGAAGATGTCTTTGTAGTCAAGTGTCAGGAACTGCTGCGGGAGGGCCTTACGCCAGACACTGCTTGGGACGCATTCCACAGGTCACTGAGGAGACCCTCGTTGAGAGAAGACCACGCTGCTACCCCTTGCGTGCAACCTCCTCCTCTGTGATACGGAAATCTAAGTAAACATTCCAGTAGAAGGCTGTCCTCTCTGTTCGCCCTCTACCTGGCAGACTTCGACTAGGACGAATTTGGCACTAGGCACACGGGAAGGTGTAGAAGATGCTGTGAAATGAGAGCAGCAGAGGCAAGTCGGCACTGGATTCAGGTAACGTGGGAGAAAGAGAGCAGTGCAGGACGCCTCATTACAGAAATCATTCAAGGTGTTGGAGTGGCTGCAGAGACTGTGCTTGCCAAGTGTTTTCCGTGCCTGTGCTGTGCGTCTGCCCTCTAAGCGCCTCGAATGAAGTCTGCAGTGTACGGCTCCCTCCTGCTGAGCGTCAGCTGCTCGCTTGTGTAGCCACTGAGCCGTAAGGCCTCGGTGAGGCAGCCTGGCTGACGAGAGAAACGCTTGCATACCATGAATTCCGCATGGCAGTGTGAAACGGCGCTTTCTCTCTGCTCCTGCCCGGCTGCCTCCGAGAGGTGCAGGTAGTCCGTGGATGTGGGGCGGGGCGGAGCGTGGGGCGGGGCGGTGGTGCCCTATATAAGTGGGCCTCCCGTGCCTCAGAGCCCAAGCTCTGAGAACCAGGTGAACGCACTGGCCTTCAGGCTCCAAGCAACACGGCCGGCAAGAGGTGTGTGTGAAGCGTCTCCGCAGGCTTGTTGCGGTTGGGCCCTAAAGCCTCGGAGGTGCGGTCCTGCAGAGGAGTCTCCGAGGCTGTCTCAGTCCCAGTGACTTTCTGCTCAGACTAATCCAGATTGACAGCTAAACACTGCTGTGGCAAGGTGAGCTTCTTATATATACTTGTACTCCCGGACACAGGGATACTGTGAAGAGGTCATCCGCCCAGCCTCAGGGGAGGAAGCAGAGCGAGTTGCTTTTGGCACAGCGTTGGAAGCAGGACGGCTGGGCGTTCTGCTCGACGGGCCTGAAGCAGGCAGCACCGGGAGCCTCTGTCAGGTACGCTGCTCTTTAGGGCTAGTGAAGGTGAACTCAGACCTGCAACGGAAACTGCTCCGCGGTACACAAGCTCTAACTTCACGACCTAAGCCTTTCGGTTGCTTTCTGCTCCCTCACGCAGAGCGGGATGGCAAAAACCTAGGTGTGCGGGGTGTCCTCTGTGAATGCGCTTGACGTCCAAGAGATGCGTGCGCGGTGAATAGGACGTGCAGCTGTATGTGGGGGCAGATGCTTTCGGGGCTCCTTACAAGCTGATCATCCGTTCATGAGCACAGAGCTCTGCTCGGGGCCGGAGGTCTGTCCACCTGAACTAACCATGGGCAGCATACCTCTGCGATGTGCGGGGAGAAACCCAAGCTTTGCTGGAATTCTCAGGCTAAATACTTACGGGCAGTCCTGAGACTTGCGCATTCAGGCACACTGAAGAAAGCCTCTCGTGCTGGGCTTGTTTTCTCCATAGGTTTGTAGTCCTGCGGGAGGGCATCGTATACTGAGGGTGATGGAAGAGGACGCACGGAGGTGCCTCGTCCCGGTGAGTAATCGAAGTGCCCTGAATATGCCTTTGCAGTCAAGACTCAGGAACTGCTGCGGGAGGGCCTTACGCCAGACACTGCTTGGGATGCATTCCATTGGTCACTGAGGAGACCCTCGTTGAGAGAGGACCACGCTGCTACCCCTTGCGTGCAAACTCCTCCTCTGTGATACGGAGATCTAAGTAAACATTCCAGTAGAAGGCTGTCCTCTCTGTTCGCCCTCTACCTGGCAGACTTCGACTAGGACGAATTTGGCACTAGGCACACGGGAAGGTGTAGAAGAAGATGCTGTGAAATGAGAGAGCAGAGGCAAGTCGACACTGGATTCAGGTAACGTGGGAGAAAGAGAGCAGTGCAGGACGCCTCATTACAGGAATCATTCAAGGTGTCGGAGTGGATGCGGAGACTGAGCTTGCCTAGTGTTTTCCGTGCCTGTGCTGTGCTGTGCGTCTGCCCTCTAAGCGCCTCGAATGAAGTCTGCAGTGTACGGCTCCCTCCTGCTGAGCGTCAGCTGCTCGCTTGTGTAGCCACTGAGCCGTAAGGCCTCGGTGAGGCTGCCTGGCTGACGAGAGAAACGCTTGCATACCATGAATTCCGCGTGGCAGTGCGAAAAGGCGCTTTATCTCTGCTCCTGCCCGGCTGCCTCCGAGAGGTGCAGGTAGACCGTGGATGTGGGGCTGTGCGGAGCGTGGGTCGGGGCGGTGGTGCCCTATATAAGTCGGCCTCCCGTGATTCAGAGCCCAAGCTCTGAGAACCAGGTGCACGCACTGGCCTTCAGGCCCCAAGCAACACGGCCGGCAAGAGGTGTGTGTGAAGCCTCTCCGCAGGCTTGCTGCGGTTGGGCCCTATAGCCTCGGAGGTGCGGTCCTGCAGAGGAGGCTCCGAGGCTGTTTCAGCCCCAGTGACTTGCTGCTCAGACAAATCCAGATTGACAGCTACACACTGCTGTGGCAAGGTGAGCTGCTTATATATACTTGTACTCCCCGACACAGGGAGAGTGTGAAGAGGTCTTCAGCCCAGCCTCAGGGGAGGAAGCAGAGCGAGTTGCTTTCGGCACAGCGTTGGAAGCAGGACGGCTGGGCGTTCTGCTCGAAGGGCCTGAAGCAGGCAGCACCGGGAGCCTCTGTCAGGTACGCTGCTCTTTAGGGCTAGTGAAGGTGAACTTAGACCTGCAACGGAAACTTCTCCGGGGTACACAAGCTCTAACTTCACGACCTAAGCCTTTCGGTTGCTTTCTGCTCCCTCACGCAGAGCGGGATGGCAAAAACCTAGGTGTGCGGCGTGTCCTCTGTGAATGCGCTTGACGTCCAAGAGATGCGTGCGCCGTGAATAGGACGTGAGCTGTATGTGGGGGCAGTTGCTTTCGGGGCTCCTTACAAGCTGGTCATCCGTTCATGAGCACAGAGCTCTGCTCGGGGCCGGAGGTCTGTCCACCTGAACTAACCATGGGCAGCATACCTCTGCGATCTGCGGGGAGAAACCGACCCTTTGCTGGGTTTCTCAGGCTAAATGCTTACTGGCAGTCCTGAGACTTGCGCATTCAAGCACCCTGAAGAAAGCCTCTCGTGCTGGGCTTGTTTTCTCCATAGGTTTGTAGTCCTGCGAGAGGGCATCGTATACTGACCGTGATGGTAGAGGAAGCACGGAGCTGCCTCGTCCCGGTGAGTATTCGAAGTGCCCTGAAGATGTCTTTGTAGTCAAGTGTCAGGAACTGCTGCGGGAGGGCCTTACGCCAGACACTGCTTGGGACGCATTCCACAGGTCACTGAGGAGACCCTCGTTGAGAGAAGACCACGCTGCTACCCCTTGCGTGCAACCTCCTCCTCTGTGATACGGAAATCTAAGTAAACATTCCAGTAGAAGGCTGTCCTCTCTGTTCGCCCTCTACCTGGCAGACTTCGACTAGGACGAATTTGGCACTAGGCACACGGGAAGGTGTAGAAGATGCTGTGAAATGAGAGCAGCAGAGGCAAGTCGGCACTGGATTCAGGTAACGTGGGAGAAAGAGAGCAGTGCAGGACGCCTCATTACAGAAATCATTCAAGGTGTTGGAGTGGCTGCAGAGACTGTGCTTGCCAAGTGTTTTCCGTGCCTGTGCTGTGCGTCTGCCCTCTAAGCGCCTCGAATGAAGTCTGCAGTGTACGGCTCCCTCCTGCTGAGCGTCAGCTGCTCGCTTGTGTAGCCACTGAGCCGTAAGGCCTCGGTGAGGCAGCCTGGCTGACGAGAGAAACGCTTGCATACCATGAATTCCGCATGGCAGTGTGAAACGGCGCTTTCTCTCTGCTCCTGCCTGGCTGCCTCCGAGAGGTGCAGGTAGTCCGTGGATGTGGGGCGGGGCGGAGCGTGGGGCGGGGCGGTGGTGCCCTATATAAGTGGGCCTCCCGTGCCTCAGAGCCCAAGCTCTGAGAACCAGGTGAACGCACTGGCCTTCAGGCTCCAAGCAACACGGCCGGCAAGAGGTGTGTGTGAAGCGTCTCCGCAGGCTTGTTGCGGTTGGGCCCTAAAGCCTCGGAGGTGCGGTCCTGCAGAGGAGTCTCCGAGGCTGTCTCAGTCCCAGTGACTTTCTGCTCAGACTAATCCAGATTGACAGCTAAACACTGCTGTGGCAAGGTGAGCTTCTTATATATACTTGTACTCCCGGACACAGGGATACTGTGAAGAGGTCATCCGCCCAGCCTCAGGGGAGGAAGCAGAGCGAGTTGCTTTTGGCACAGCGTTGGAAGCAGGACGGCTGGGCGTTCTGCTCGACGGGCCTGAAGCAGGCAGCACCGGGAGCCTCTGTCAGGTACGCTGCTCTTTAGGGCTAGTGAAGGTGAACTCAGACCTGCAACGGAAACTGCTCCGCGGTACACAAGCTCTAACTTCACGACCTAAGCCTTTCGGTTGCTTTCTGCTCCCTCACGCAGAGCGGGATGGCAAAAACCTAGGTGTGCGGGGTGTCCTCTGTGAATGCGCTTGACGTCCAAGAGATGCGTGCGCGGTGAATAGGACGTGCAGCTGTATGTGGGGGCAGATGCTTTCGGGGCTCCTTACAAGCTGATCATCCGTTCATGAGCACAGAGCTCTGCTCGGGGCCGGAGGTCTGTCCACCTGAACTAACCATGGGCAGCATACCTCTGCGATGTGCGGGGAGAAACCCAAGCTTTGCTGGAATTCTCAGGCTAAATACTTACGGGCAGTCCTGAGACTTGCGCATTCAGGCACACTGAAGAAAGCCTCTCGTGCTGGGCTTGTTTTCTCCATAGGTTTGTAGTCCTGCGGGAGGGCATCGTATACTGAGGGTGATGGAAGAGGACGCACGGAGGTGCCTCGTCCCGGTGAGTAATCGAAGTGCCCTGAATATGCCTTTGCAGTCAAGACTCAGGAACTGCTGCGGGAGGGCCTTACGCCAGACACTGCTTGGGATGCATTCCATTGGTCACTGAGGAGACCCTCGTTGAGAGAGGACCACGCTGCTACCCCTTGCGTGCAACCTCCTCCTCTGTGATACGGAGATCTAAGTAAACATTCCAGTAGAAGGCTGTCCTCTCTGTTCGCCCTCTACCTGGCAGACTTCGACTAGGACGAATTTGGCACTAGGCACACGGGAAGGTGTAGAAGAAGATGCTGTGAAATGAGAGAGCAGAGGCAAGTCGACACTGGATTCAGGTAACGTGGGAGAAAGAGAGCAGTGCAGGACGCCTCATTACAGGAATCATTCAAGGTGTCGGAGTGGATGCGGAGACTGAGCTTGCCTAGTGTTTTCCGTGCCTGTGCTGTGCTGTGCGTCTGCCCTCTAAGCGCCTCGAATGAAGTCTGCAGTGTACGGCTCCCTCCTGCTGAGCGTCAGCTGCTCGCTTGTGTAGCCACTGAGCCGTAAGGCCTCGGTGAGGCTGCCTGGCTGACGAGAGAAACGCTTGCATACCATGAATTCCGCGTGGCAGTGCGAAAAGGCGCTTTATCTCTGCTCCTGCCCGGCTGCCTCCGAGAGGTGCAGGTAGACCGTGGATGTGGGGCTGTGCGGAGCGTGGGTCGGGGCGGTGGTGCCCTATATAAGTCGGCCTCCCGTGATTCAGAGCCCAAGCTCTGAGAACCAGGTGCACGCACTGGCCTTCAGGCCCCAAGCAACACGGCCGGCAAGAGGTGTGTGTGAAGCCTCTCCGCAGGCTTGCTGCGGTTGGGCCCTATAGCCTCGGAGGTGCGGTCCTGCAGAGGAGGCTCCGAGGCTGTTTCAGCCCCAGTGACTTGCTGCTCAGACAAATCCAGATTGACAGCTACACACTGCTGTGGCAAGGTGAGCTGCTTATATATACTTGTACTCCCCGACACAGGGAGAGTGTGAAGAGGTCTTCAGCCCAGCCTCAGGGGAGGAAGCAGAGCGAGTTGCTTTCGGCACAGCGTTGGAAGCAGGACGGCTGGGCGTTCTGCTCGAAGGGCCTGAAGCAGGCAGCACCGGGAGCCTCTGTCAGGTACGCTGCTCTTTAGGGCTAGTGAAGGTGAACTTAGACCTGCAACGGAAACTTCTCCGGGGTACACAAGCTCTAACTTCACGACCTAAGCCTTTCGGTTGCTTTCTGCTCCCTCACGCAGAGCGGGATGGCAAAAACCTAGGTGTGCGGCGTGTCCTCTGTGAATGCGCTTGACGTCCAAGAGATGCGTGCGCCGTGAATAGGACGTGAGCTGTATGTGGGGGCAGTTGCTTTCGGGGCTCCTTACAAGCTGGTCATCCGTTCATGAGCACAGAGCTCTGCTCGGGGCCGGAGGTCTGTCCACCTGAACTAACCATGGGCAGCATACCTCTGCGATCTGCGGGGAGAAACCGACCCTTTGCTGGGTTTCTCAGGCTAAATGCTTACTGGCAGTCCTGAGACTTGCGCATTCAAGCACCCTGAAGAAAGCCTCTCGTGCTGGGCTTGTTTTCTCCATAGGTTTGTAGTCCTGCGAGAGGGCATCGTATACTGACCGTGATGGTAGAGGAAGCACGGAGCTGCCTCGTCCCGGTGAGTATTCGAAGTGCCCTGAAGATGTCTTTGTAGTCAAGTGTCAGGAACTGCTGCGGGAGGGCCTTACGCCAGACACTGCTTGGGACGCATTCCACAGGTCACTGAGGAGACCCTCGTTGAGAGAAGACCACGCTGCTACCCCTTGCGTGCAACCTCCTCCTCTGTGATACGGAAATCTAAGTAAACATTCCAGTAGAAGGCTGTCCTCTCTGTTCGCCCTCTACCTGGCAGACTTCGACTAGGACGAATTTGGCACTAGGCACACGGGAAGGTGTAGAAGATGCTGTGAAATGAGAGCAGCAGAGGCAAGTCGGCACTGGATTCAGGTAACGTGGGAGAAAGAGAGCAGTGCAGGACGCCTCATTACAGAAATCATTCAAGGTGTTGGAGTGGCTGCAGAGACTGTGCTTGCCAAGTGTTTTCCGTGCCTGTGCTGTGCGTCTGCCCTCTAAGCGCCTCGAATGAAGTCTGCAGTGTACGGCTCCCTCCTGCTGAGCGTCAGCTGCTCGCTTGTGTAGCCACTGAGCCGTAAGGCCTCGGTGAGGCAGCCTGGCTGACGAGAGAAACGCTTGCATACCATGAATTCCGCATGGCAGTGTGAAACGGCGCTTTCTCTCTGCTCCTGCCCGGCTGCCTCCGAGAGGTGCAGGTAGTCCGTGGATGTGGGGCGGGGCGGAGCGTGGGGCGGGGCGGTGGTGCCCTATATAAGTGGGCCTCCCGTGCCTCAGAGCCCAAGCTCTGAGAACCAGGTGAACGCACTGGCCTTCAGGCTCCAAGCAACACGGCCGGCAAGAGGTGTGTGTGAAGCGTCTCCGCAGGCTTGTTGCGGTTGGGCCCTAAAGCCTCGGAGGTGCGGTCCTGCAGAGGAGTCTCCGAGGCTGTCTCAGTCCCAGTGACTTTCTGCTCAGACTAATCCAGATTGACAGCTAAACACTGCTGTGGCAAGGTGAGCTTCTTATATATACTTGTACTCCCGGACACAGGGATACTGTGAAGAGGTCATCCGCCCAGCCTCAGGGGAGGAAGCAGAGCGAGTTGCTTTTGGCACAGCGTTGGAAGCAGGACGGCTGGGCGTTCTGCTCGACGGGCCTGAAGCAGGCAGCACCGGGAGCCTCTGTCAGGTACGCTGCTCTTTAGGGCTAGTGAAGGTGAACTCAGACCTGCAACGGAAACTGCTCCGCGGTACACAAGCTCTAACTTCACGACCTAAGCCTTTCGGTTGCTTTCTGCTCCCTCACGCAGAGCGGGATGGCAAAAACCTAGGTGTGCGGGGTGTCCTCTGTGAATGCGCTTGACGTCCAAGAGATGCGTGCGCGGTGAATAGGACGTGCAGCTGTATGTGGGGGCAGATGCTTTCGGGGCTCCTTACAAGCTGATCATCCGTTCATGAGCACAGAGCTCTGCTCGGGGCCGGAGGTCTGTCCACCTGAACTAACCATGGGCAGCATACCTCTGCGATGTGCGGGGAGAAACCCAAGCTTTGCTGGAATTCTCAGGCTAAATACTTACGGGCAGTCCTGAGACTTGCGCATTCAGGCACACTGAAGAAAGCCTCTCGTGCTGGGCTTGTTTTCTCCATAGGTTTGTAGTCCTGCGGGAGGGCATCGTATACTGAGGGTGATGGAAGAGGACGCACGGAGGTGCCTCGTCCCGGTGAGTAATCGAAGTGCCCTGAATATGCCTTTGCAGTCAAGACTCAGGAACTGCTGCGGGAGGGCCTTACGCCAGACACTGCTTGGGATGCATTCCATTGGTCACTGAGGAGACCCTCGTTGAGAGAGGACCACGCTGCTACCCCTTGCGTGCAACCTCCTCCTCTGTGATACGGAGATCTAAGTAAACATTCCAGTAGAAGGCTGTCCTCTCTGTTCGCCCTCTACCTGGCAGACTTCGACTAGGACGAATTTGGCACTAGGCACACGGGAAGGTGTAGAAGAAGATGCTGTGAAATGAGAGAGCAGAGGCAAGTCGACACTGGATTCAGGTAACGTGGGAGAAAGAGAGCAGTGCAGGACGCCTCATTACAGGAATCATTCAAGGTGTCGGAGTGGATGCGGAGACTGAGCTTGCCTAGTGTTTTCCGTGCCTGTGCTGTGCTGTGCGTCTGCCCTCTAAGCGCCTCGAATGAAGTCTGCAGTGTACGGCTCCCTCCTGCTGAGCGTCAGCTGCTCGCTTGTGTAGCCACTGAGCCGTAAGGCCTCGGTGAGGCTGCCTGGCTGACGAGAGAAACGCTTGCATACCATGAATTCCGCGTGGCAGTGCGAAAAGGCGCTTTATCTCTGCTCCTGCCCGGCTGCCTCCGAGAGGTGCAGGTAGACCGTGGATGTGGGGCTGTGCGGAGCGTGGGTCGGGGCGGTGGTGCCCTATATAAGTCGGCCTCCCGTGATTCAGAGCCCAAGCTCTGAGAACCAGGTGCACGCACTGGCCTTCAGGCCCCAAGCAACACGGCCGGCAAGAGGTGTGTGTGAAGCCTCTCCGCAGGCTTGCTGCGGTTGGGCCCTATAGCCTCGGAGGTGCGGTCCTGCAGAGGAGGCTCCGAGGCTGTTTCAGCCCCAGTGACTTGCTGCTCAGACAAATCCAGATTGACAGCTACACACTGCTGTGGCAAGGTGAGCTGCTTATATATACTTGTACTCCCCGACACAGGGAGAGTGTGAAGAGGTCTTCAGCCCAGCCTCAGGGGAGGAAGCAGAGCGAGTTGCTTTCGGCACAGCGTTGGAAGCAGGACGGCTGGGCGTTCTGCTCGAAGGGCCTGAAGCAGGCAGCACCGGGAGCCTCTGTCAGGTACGCTGCTCTTTAGGGCTAGTGAAGGTGAACTTAGACCTGCAACGGAAACTTCTCCGGGGTACACAAGCTCTAACTTCACGACCTAAGCCTTTCGGTTGCTTTCTGCTCCCTCACGCAGAGCGGGATGGCAAAAACCTAGGTGTGCGGCGTGTCCTCTGTGAATGCGCTTGACGTCCAAGAGATGCGTGCGCCGTGAATAGGACGTGAGCTGTATGTGGGGGCAGTTGCTTTCGGGGCTCCTTACAAGCTGGTCATCCGTTCATGAGCACAGAGCTCTGCTCGGGGCCGGAGGTCTGTCCACCTGAACTAACCATGGGCAGCATACCTCTGCGATCTGCGGGGAGAAACCGACCCTTTGCTGGGTTTCTCAGGCTAAATGCTTACTGGCAGTCCTGAGACTTGCGCATTCAAGCACCCTGAAGAAAGCCTCTCGTGCTGGGCTTGTTTTCTCCATAGGTTTGTAGTCCTGCGAGAGGGCATCGTATACTGACCGTGATGGTAGAGGAAGCACGGAGCTGCCTCGTCCCGGTGAGTATTCGAAGTGCCCTGAAGATGTCTTTGTAGTCAAGTGTCAGGAACTGCTGCGGGAGGGCCTTACGCCAGACACTGCTTGGGACGCATTCCACAGGTCACTGAGGAGACCCTCGTTGAGAGAAGACCACGCTGCTACCCCTTGCGTGCAACCTCCTCCTCTGTGATACGGAAATCTAAGTAAACATTCCAGTAGAAGGCTGTCCTCTCTGTTCGCCCTCTACCTGGCAGACTTCGACTAGGACGAATTTGGCACTAGGCACACGGGAAGGTGTAGAAGATGCTGTGAAATGAGAGCAGCAGAGGCAAGTCGGCACTGGATTCAGGTAACGTGGGAGAAAGAGAGCAGTGCAGGACGCCTCATTACAGAAATCATTCAAGGTGTTGGAGTGGCTGCAGAGACTGTGCTTGCCAAGTGTTTTCCGTGCCTGTGCTGTGCGTCTGCCCTCTAAGCGCCTCGAATGAAGTCTGCAGTGTACGGCTCCCTCCTGCTGAGCGTCAGCTGCTCGCTTGTGTAGCCACTGAGCCGTAAGGCCTCGGTGAGGCAGCCTGGCTGACGAGAGAAACGCTTGCATACCATGAATTCCGCATGGCAGTGTGAAACGGCGCTTTCTCTCTGCTCCTGCCCGGCTGCCTCCGAGAGGTGCAGGTAGTCCGTGGATGTGGGGCGGGGCGGAGCGTGGGGCGGGGCGGTGGTGCCCTATATAAGTGGGCCTCCCGTGCCTCAGAGCCCAAGCTCTGAGAACCAGGTGAACGCACTGGCCTTCAGGCTCCAAGCAACACGGCCGGCAAGAGGTGTGTGTGAAGCGTCTCCGCAGGCTTGTTGCGGTTGGGCCCTAAAGCCTCGGAGGTGCGGTCCTGCAGAGGAGTCTCCGAGGCTGTCTCAGTCCCAGTGACTTTCTGCTCAGACTAATCCAGATTGACAGCTAAACACTGCTGTGGCAAGGTGAGCTTCTTATATATACTTGTACTCCCGGACACAGGGATACTGTGAAGAGGTCATCCGCCCAGCCTCAGGGGAGGAAGCAGAGCGAGTTGCTTTTGGCACAGCGTTGGAAGCAGGACGGCTGGGCGTTCTGCTCGACGGGCCTGAAGCAGGCAGCACCGGGAGCCTCTGTCAGGTACGCTGCTCTTTAGGGCTAGTGAAGGTGAACTCAGACCTGCAACGGAAACTGCTCCGCGGTACACAAGCTCTAACTTCACGACCTAAGCCTTTCGGTTGCTTTCTGCTCCCTCACGCAGAGCGGGATGGCAAAAACCTAGGTGTGCGGGGTGTCCTCTGTGAATGCGCTTGACGTCCAATAGATGCGTGCGCGGTGAATAGGACGTGCAGCTGTATGTGGGGGCAGATGCTTTCGGGGCTCCTTACAAGCTGATCATCCGTTCATGAGCACAGAGCTCTGCTCGGGGCCGGAGGTCTGTCCACCTGAACTAACCATGGGCAGCATACCTCTGCGATGTGCGGGGAGAAACCCAAGCTTTGCTGGAATTCTCAGGCTAAATACTTACGGGGAGTCCTGAGACTTGCGCATTCAGGCACACTGAAGAAAGCCTCTCGTGCTGGGCTTGTTTCCTCCATAGGTTTGTAGTCCTGCGGGAGGGCATCGTATACTGAGGGTGATGGAAGAGGACGCACGGAGGTGCCTCGTCCCGGTGAGTAATCGAAGTGCCCTGAATATGCCTTTGCAGTCAAGACTCAGGAACTGCTGCGGGAGGGCCTTACGCCAGACACTGCTTGGGATGCATTCCATTGGTCACTGAGGAGACCCTCGTTGAGAGAGGACCACGCTGCTACCCCTTGCGTGCAACCTCCTCCTCTGTGATACGGAGATCTAAGTAAACATTCCAGTAGAAGGCTGTCCTCTCTGTTCGCCCTCTACCTGGCAGACTTCGACTAGGACGAATTTGGCACTAGGCACACGGGAAGGTGTAGAAGAAGATGCTGTGAAATGAGAGAGCAGAGGCAAGTCGACACTGGATTCAGGTAACGTGGGAGAAAGAGAGCAGTGCAGGACGCCTCATTACAGGAATCATTCAAGGTGTCGGAGTGGATGCGGAGACTGAGCTTGCCTAGTGTTTTCCGTGCCTGTGCTGTGCTGTGCGTCTGCCCTCTAAGCGCCTCGAATGAAGTCTGCAGTGTACGGCTCCCTCCTGCTGAGCGTCAGCTGCTCGCTTGTGTAGCCACTGAGCCGTAAGGCCTCGGTGAGGCTGCCTGGCTGACGAGAGAAACGCTTGCATACCATGAATTCCGCGTGGCAGTGCGAAAAGGCGCTTTATCTCTGCTCCTGCCCGGCTGCCTCCGAGAGGTGCAGGTAGACCGTGGATGTGGGGCTGTGCGGAGCGTGGGTCGGGGCGGTGGTGCCCTATATAAGTCGGCCTCCCGTGATTCAGAGCCCAAGCTCTGAGAACCAGGTGCACGCACTGGCCTTCAGGCCCCAAGCAACACGGCCGGCAAGAGGTGTGTGTGAAGCCTCTCCGCAGGCTTGCTGCGGTTGGGCCCTATAGCCTCGGAGGTGCGGTCCTGCAGAGGAGGCTCCGAGGCTGTTTCAGCCCCAGTGACTTGCTGCTCAGACAAATCCAGATTGACAGCTACACACTGCTGTGGCAAGGTGAGCTGCTTATATATACTTGTACTCCCCGACACAGGGAGAGTGTGAAGAGGTCTTCAGCCCAGCCTCAGGGGAGGAAGCAGAGCGAGTTGCTTTCGGCACAGCGTTGGAAGCAGGACGGCTGGGCGTTCTGCTCGAAGGGCCTGAAGCAGGCAGCACCGGGAGCCTCTGTCAGGTACGCTGCTCTTTAGGGCTAGTGAAGGTGAACTTAGACCTGCAACGGAAACTTCTCCGGGGTACACAAGCTCTAACTTCACGACCTAAGCCTTTCGGTTGCTTTCTGCTCCCTCACGCAGAGCGGGATGGCAAAAACCTAGGTGTGCGGCGTGTCCTCTGTGAATGCGCTTGACGTCCAAGAGATGCGTGCGCCGTGAATAGGACGTGAGCTGTATGTGGGGGCAGTTGCTTTCGGGGCTCCTTACAAGCTGGTCATCCGTTCATGAGCACAGAGCTCTGCTCGGGGCCGGAGGTCTGTCCACCTGAACTAACCATGGGCAGCATACCTCTGCGATCTGCGGGGAGAAACCGACCCTTTGCTGGGTTTCTCAGGCTAAATGCTTACTGGCAGTCCTGAGACTTGCGCATTCAAGCACCCTGAAGAAAGCCTCTCGTGCTGGGCTTGTTTTCTCCATAGGTTTGTAGTCCTGCGAGAGGGCATCGTATACTGACCGTGATGGTAGAGGAAGCACGGAGCTGCCTCGTCCCGGTGAGTATTCGAAGTGCCCTGAAGATGTCTTTGTAGTCAAGTGTCAGGAACTGCTGCGGGAGGGCCTTACGCCAGACACTGCTTGGGACGCATTCCACAGGTCACTGAGGAGACCCTCGTTGAGAGAAGACCACGCTGCTACCCCTTGCGTGCAACCTCCTCCTCTGTGATACGGAAATCTAAGTAAACATTCCAGTAGAAGGCTGTCCTCTCTGTTCGCCCTCTACCTGGCAGACTTCGACTAGGACGAATTTGGCACTAGGCACACGGGAAGGTGGAGAAGATGCTGTGAAATGAGAGCAGCAGAGGCAAGTCGGCACTGGATTCAGGTAACGTGGGAGAAAGAGAGCAGTGCAGGACGCCTCATTACAGAAATCATTCAAGGTGTTGGAGTGGCTGCAGAGACTGTGCTTGCCAAGTGTTTTCCGTGCCTGTGCTGTGCGTCTGCCCTCTAAGCGCCTCGAATGAAGTCTGCAGTGTACGGCTCCCTCCTGCTGAGCGTCAGCTGCTCGCTTGTGTAGCCACTGAGCCGTAAGGCCTCGGTGAGGCAGCCTGGCTGACGAGAGAAACGCTTGCATACCATGAATTCCGCATGGCAGTGTGAAACGGCGCTTTCTCTCTGCTCCTGCCCGGCTGCCTCCGAGAGGTGCAGGTAGTCCGTGGATGTGGGGCGGGGCGGAGCGTGGGGCGGGGCGGTGGTGCCCTATATAAGTGGGCCTCCCGTGCCTCAGAGCCCAAGCTCTGAGAACCAGGTGAACGCACTGGCCTTCAGGCTCCAAGCAACACGGCCGGCAAGAGGTGTGTGTGAAGCGTCTCCGCAGGCTTGTTGCGGTTGGGCCCTAAAGCCTCGGAGGTGCGGTCCTGCAGAGGAGTCTCCGAGGCTGTCTCAGTCCCAGTGACTTTCTGCTCAGACTAATCCAGATTGACAGCTAAACACTGCTGTGGCAAGGTGAGCTTCTTATATATACTTGTACTCCCGGACACAGGGATACTGTGAAGAGGTCATCCGCCCAGCCTCAGGGGAGGAAGCAGAGCGAGTTGCTTTTGGCACAGCGTTGGAAGCAGGACGGCTGGGCGTTCTGCTCGACGGGCCTGAAGCAGGCAGCACCGGGAGCCTCTGTCAGGTACGCTGCTCTTTAGGGCTAGTGAAGGTGAACTCAGACCTGCAACGGAAACTGCTCCGCGGTACACAAGCTCTAACTTCACGACCTAAGCCTTTCGGTTGCTTTCTGCTCCCTCACGCAGAGCGGGATGGCAAAAACCTAGGTGTGCGGGGTGTCCTCTGTGAATGCGCTTGACGTCCAAGAGATGCGTGCGCGGTGAATAGGACGTGCAGCTGTATGTGGGGGCAGATGCTTTCGGGGCTCCTTACAAGCTGATCATCCGTTCATGAGCACAGAGCTCTGCTCGGGGCCGGAGGTCTGTCCACCTGAACTAACCATGGGCAGCATACCTCTGCGATGTGCGGGGAGAAACCCAAGCTTTGCTGGAATTCTCAGGCTAAATACTTACGGGCAGTCCTGAGACTTGCGCATTCAGGCACACTGAAGAAAGCCTCTCGTGCTGGGCTTGTTTTCTCCATAGGTTTGTAGTCCTGCGGGAGGGCATCGTATACTGAGGGTGATGGAAGAGGACGCACGGAGGTGCCTCGTCCCGGTGAGTAATCGAAGTGCCCTGAATATGCCTTTGCAGTCAAGACTCAGGAACTGCTGCGGGAGGGCCTTACGCCAGACACTGCTTGGGATGCATTCCATTGGTCACTGAGGAGACCCTCGTTGAGAGAGGACCACGCTGCTACCCCTTGCGTGCAAACTCCTCCTCTGTGATACGGAGATCTAAGTAAACATTCCAGTAGAAGGCTGTCCTCTCTGTTCGCCCTCTACCTGGCAGACTTCGACTAGGACGAATTTGGCACTAGGCACACGGGAAGGTGTAGAAGAAGATGCTGTGAAATGAGAGAGCAGAGGCAAGTCGACACTGGATTCAGGTAACGTGGGAGAAAGAGAGCAGTGCAGGACGCCTCATTACAGGAATCATTCAAGGTGTCGGAGTGGATGCGGAGACTGAGCTTGCCTAGTGTTTTCCGTGCCTGTGCTGTGCTGTGCGTCTGCCCTCTAAGCGCCTCGAATGAAGTCTGCAGTGTACGGCTCCCTCCTGCTGAGCGTCAGCTGCTCGCTTGTGTAGCCACTGAGCCGTAAGGCCTCGGTGAGGCTGCCTGGCTGACGAGAGAAACGCTTGCATACCATGAATTCCGCGTGGCAGTGCGAAAAGGCGCTTTATCTCTGCTCCTGCCCGGCTGCCTCCGAGAGGTGCAGGTAGACCGTGGATGTGGGGCTGTGCGGAGCGTGGGTCGGGGCGGTGGTGCCCTATATAAGTCGGCCTCCCGTGATTCAGAGCCCAAGCTCTGAGAACCAGGTGCACGCACTGGCCTTCAGGCCCCAAGCAACACGGCCGGCAAGAGGTGTGTGTGAAGCCTCTCCGCAGGCTTGCTGCGGTTGGGCCCTATAGCCTCGGAGGTGCGGTCCTGCAGAGGAGGCTCCGAGGCTGTTTCAGCCCCAGTGACTTGCTGCTCAGACAAATCCAGATTGACAGCTACACACTGCTGTGGCAAGGTGAGCTGCTTATATATACTTGTACTCCCCGACACAGGGAGAGTGTGAAGAGGTCTTCAGCCCAGCCTCAGGGGAGGAAGCAGAGCGAGTTGCTTTCGGCACAGCGTTGGAAGCAGGACGGCTGGGCGTTCTGCTCGAAGGGCCTGAAGCAGGCAGCACCGGGAGCCTCTGTCAGGTACGCTGCTCTTTAGGGCTAGTGAAGGTGAACTTAGACCTGCAACGGAAACTTCTCCGGGGTACACAAGCTCTAACTTCACGACCTAAGCCTTTCGGTTGCTTTCTGCTCCCTCACGCAGAGCGGGATGGCAAAAACCTAGGTGTGCGGCGTGTCCTCTGTGAATGCGCTTGACGTCCAAGAGATGCGTGCGCCGTGAATAGGACGTGAGCTGTATGTGGGGGCAGTTGCTTTCGGGGCTCCTTACAAGCTGGTCATCCGTTCATGAGCACAGAGCTCTGCTCGGGGCCGGAGGTCTGTCCACCTGAACTAACCATGGGCAGCATACCTCTGCGATCTGCGGGGAGAAACCGACCCTTTGCTGGGTTTCTCAGGCTAAATGCTTACTGGCAGTCCTGAGACTTGCGCATTCAAGCACCCTGAAGAAAGCCTCTCGTGCTGGGCTTGTTTTCTCCATAGGTTTGTAGTCCTGCGAGAGGGCATCGTATACTGACCGTGATGGTAGAGGAAGCACGGAGCTGCCTCGTCCCGGTGAGTATTCGAAGTGCCCTGAAGATGTCTTTGTAGTCAAGTGTCAGGAACTGCTGCGGGAGGGCCTTACGCCAGACACTGCTTGGGACGCATTCCACAGGTCACTGAGGAGACCCTCGTTGAGAGAAGACCACGCTGCTACCCCTTGCGTGCAACCTCCTCCTCTGTGATACGGAAATCTAAGTAAACATTCCAGTAGAAGGCTGTCCTCTCTGTTCGCCCTCTACCTGGCAGACTTCGACTAGGACGAATTTGGCACTAGGCACACGGGAAGGTGGAGAAGATGCTGTGAAATGAGAGCAGCAGAGGCAAGTCGGCACTGGATTCAGGTAACGTGGGAGAAAGAGAGCAGTGCAGGACGCCTCATTACAGAAATCATTCAAGGTGTTGGAGTGGCTGCAGAGACTGTGCTTGCCAAGTGTTTTCCGTGCCTGTGCTGTGCGTCTGCCCTCTAAGCGCCTCGAATGAAGTCTGCAGTGTACGGCTCCCTCCTGCTGAGCGTCAGCTGCTCGCTTGTGTAGCCACTGAGCCGTAAGGCCTCGGTGAGGCAGCCTGGCTGACGAGAGAAACGCTTGCATACCATGAATTCCGCATGGCAGTGTGAAACGGCGCTTTCTCTCTGCTCCTGCCCGGCTGCCTCCGAGAGGTGCAGGTAGTCCGTGGATGTGGGGCGGGGCGGAGCGTGGGGCGGGGCGGTGGTGCCCTATATAAGTGGGCCTCCCGTGCCTCAGAGCCCAAGCTCTGAGAACCAGGTGAACGCACTGGCCTTCAGGCTCCAAGCAACACGGCCGGCAAGAGGTGTGTGTGAAGCGTCTCCGCAGGCTTGTTGCGGTTGGGCCCTAAAGCCTCGGAGGTGCGGTCCTGCAGAGGAGTCTCCGAGGCTGTCTCAGTCCCAGTGACTTTCTGCTCAGACTAATCCAGATTGACAGCTAAACACTGCTGTGGCAAGGTGAGCTTCTTATATATACTTGTACTCCCGGACACAGGGATACTGTGAAGAGGTCATCCGCCCAGCCTCAGGGGAGGAAGCAGAGCGAGTTGCTTTTGGCACAGCGTTGGAAGCAGGACGGCTGGGCGTTCTGCTCGACGGGCCTGAAGCAGGCAGCACCGGGAGCCTCTGTCAGGTACGCTGCTCTTTAGGGCTAGTGAAGGTGAACTCAGACCTGCAACGGAAACTGCTCCGCGGTACACAAGCTCTAACTTCACGACCTAAGCCTTTCGGTTGCTTTCTGCTCCCTCACGCAGAGCGGGATGGCAAAAACCTAGGTGTGCGGGGTGTCCTCTGTGAATGCGCTTGACGTCCAAGAGATGCGTGCGCGGTGAATAGGACGTGCAGCTGTATGTGGGGGCAGATGCTTTCGGGGCTCCTTACAAGCTGATCATCCGTTCATGAGCACAGAGCTCTGCTCGGGGCCGGAGGTCTGTCCACCTGAACTAACCATGGGCAGCATACCTCTGCGATGTGCGGGGAGAAACCCAAGCTTTGCTGGAATTCTCAGGCTAAATACTTACGGGCAGTCCTGAGACTTGCGCATTCAGGCACACTGAAGAAAGCCTCTCGTGCTGGGCTTGTTTTCTCCATAGGTTTGTAGTCCTGCGGGAGGGCATCGTATACTGAGGGTGATGGAAGAGGACGCACGGAGGTGCCTCGTCCCGGTGAGTAATCGAAGTGCCCTGAATATGCCTTTGCAGTCAAGACTCAGGAACTGCTGCGGGAGGGCCTTACGCCAGACACTGCTTGGGATGCATTCCATTGGTCACTGAGGAGACCCTCGTTGAGAGAGGACCACGCTGCTACCCCTTGCGTGCAAACTCCTCCTCTGTGATACGGAGATCTAAGTAAACATTCCAGTAGAAGGCTGTCCTCTCTGTTCGCCCTCTACCTGGCAGACTTCGACTAGGACGAATTTGGCACTAGGCACACGGGAAGGTGTAGAAGAAGATGCTGTGAAATGAGAGAGCAGAGGCAAGTCGACACTGGATTCAGGTAACGTGGGAGAAAGAGAGCAGTGCAGGACGCCTCATTACAGGAATCATTCAAGGTGTCGGAGTGGATGCGGAGACTGAGCTTGCCTAGTGTTTTCCGTGCCTGTGCTGTGCTGTGCGTCTGCCCTCTAAGCGCCTCGAATGAAGTCTGCAGTGTACGGCTCCCTCCTGCTGAGCGTCAGCTGCTCGCTTGTGTAGCCACTGAGCCGTAAGGCCTCGGTGAGGCTGCCTGGCTGACGAGAGAAACGCTTGCATACCATGAATTCCGCGTGGCAGTGCGAAAAGGCGCTTTATCTCTGCTCCTGCCCGGCTGCCTCCGAGAGGTGCAGGTAGACCGTGGATGTGGGGCTGTGCGGAGCGTGGGTCGGGGCGGTGGTGCCCTATATAAGTCGGCCTCCCGTGATTCAGAGCCCAAGCTCTGAGAACCAGGTGCACGCACTGGCCTTCAGGCCCCAAGCAACACGGCCGGCAAGAGGTGTGTGTGAAGCCTCTCCGCAGGCTTGCTGCGGTTGGGCCCTATAGCCTCGGAGGTGCGGTCCTGCAGAGGAGGCTCCGAGGCTGTTTCAGCCCCAGTGACTTGCTGCTCAGACAAATCCAGATTGACAGCTACACACTGCTGTGGCAAGGTGAGCTGCTTATATATACTTGTACTCCCCGACACAGGGAGAGTGTGAAGAGGTCTTCAGCCCAGCCTCAGGGGAGGAAGCAGAGCGAGTTGCTTTCGGCACAGCGTTGGAAGCAGGACGGCTGGGCGTTCTGCTCGAAGGGCCTGAAGCAGGCAGCACCGGGAGCCTCTGTCAGGTACGCTGCTCTTTAGGGCTAGTGAAGGTGAACTTAGACCTGCAACGGAAACTTCTCCGGGGTACACAAGCTCTAACTTCACGACCTAAGCCTTTCGGTTGCTTTCTGCTCCCTCACGCAGAGCGGGATGGCAAAAACCTAGGTGTGCGGCGTGTCCTCTGTGAATGCGCTTGACGTCCAAGAGATGCGTGCGCCGTGAATAGGACGTGAGCTGTATGTGGGGGCAGTTGCTTTCGGGGCTCCTTACAAGCTGGTCATCCGTTCATGAGCACAGAGCTCTGCTCGGGGCCGGAGGTCTGTCCACCTGAACTAACCATGGGCAGCATACCTCTGCGATCTGCGGGGAGAAACCGACCCTTTGCTGGGTTTCTCAGGCTAAATGCTTACTGGCAGTCCTGAGACTTGCGCATTCAAGCACCCTGAAGAAAGCCTCTCGTGCTGGGCTTGTTTTCTCCATAGGTTTGTAGTCCTGCGAGAGGGCATCGTATACTGACCGTGATGGTAGAGGAAGCACGGAGCTGCCTCGTCCCGGTGAGTATTCGAAGTGCCCTGAAGATGTCTTTGTAGTCAAGTGTCAGGAACTGCTGCGGGAGGGCCTTACGCCAGACACTGCTTGGGACGCATTCCACAGGTCACTGAGGAGACCCTCGTTGAGAGAAGACCACGCTGCTACCCCTTGCGTGCAACCTCCTCCTCTGTGATACGGAAATCTAAGTAAACATTCCAGTAGAAGGCTGTCCTCTCTGTTCGCCCTCTACCTGGCAGACTTCGACTAGGACGAATTTGGCACTAGGCACACGGGAAGGTGTAGAAGATGCTGTGAAATGAGAGCAGCAGAGGCAAGTCGGCACTGGATTCAGGTAACGTGGGAGAAAGAGAGCAGTGCAGGACGCCTCATTACAGAAATCATTCAAGGTGTTGGAGTGGCTGCAGAGACTGTGCTTGCCAAGTGTTTTCCGTGCCTGTGCTGTGCGTCTGCCCTCTAAGCGCCTCGAATGAAGTCTGCAGTGTACGGCTCCCTCCTGCTGAGCGTCAGCTGCTCGCTTGTGTAGCCACTGAGCCGTAAGGCCTCGGTGAGGCAGCCTGGCTGACGAGAGAAACGCTTGCATACCATGAATTCCGCATGGCAGTGTGAAACGGCGCTTTCTCTCTGCTCCTGCCCGGCTGCCTCCGAGAGGTGCAGGTAGTCCGTGGATGTGGGGCGGGGCGGAGCGTGGGGCGGGGCGGTGGTGCCCTATATAAGTGGGCCTCCCGTGCCTCAGAGCCCAAGCTCTGAGAACCAGGTGAACGCACTGGCCTTCAGGCTCCAAGCAACACGGCCGGCAAGAGGTGTGTGTGAAGCGTCTCCGCAGGCTTGTTGCGGTTGGGCCCTAAAGCCTCGGAGGTGCGGTCCTGCAGAGGAGTCTCCGAGGCTGTCTCAGTCCCAGTGACTTTCTGCTCAGACTAATCCAGATTGACAGCTAAACACTGCTGTGGCAAGGTGAGCTTCTTATATATACTTGTACTCCCGGACACAGGGATACTGTGAAGAGGTCATCCGCCCAGCCTCAGGGGAGGAAGCAGAGCGAGTTGCTTTTGGCACAGCGTTGGAAGCAGGACGGCTGGGCGTTCTGCTCGACGGGCCTGAAGCAGGCAGCACCGGGAGCCTCTGTCAGGTACGCTGCTCTTTAGGGCTAGTGAAGGTGAACTCAGACCTGCAACGGAAACTGCTCCGCGGTACACAAGCTCTAACTTCACGACCTAAGCCTTTCGGTTGCTTTCTGCTCCCTCACGCAGAGCGGGATGGCAAAAACCTAGGTGTGCGGGGTGTCCTCTGTGAATGCGCTTGACGTCCAAGAGATGCGTGCGCGGTGAATAGGACGTGCAGCTGTATGTGGGGGCAGATGCTTTCGGGGCTCCTTACAAGCTGATCATCCGTTCATGAGCACAGAGCTCTGCTCGGGGCCGGAGGTCTGTCCACCTGAACTAACCATGGGCAGCATACCTCTGCGATGTGCGGGGAGAAACCCAAGCTTTGCTGGAATTCTCAGGCTAAATACTTACGGGCAGTCCTGAGACTTGCGCATTCAGGCACACTGAAGAAAGCCTCTCGTGCTGGGCTTGTTTTCTCCATAGGTTTGTAGTCCTGCGGGAGGGCATCGTATACTGAGGGTGATGGAAGAGGACGCACGGAGGTGCCTCGTCCCGGTGAGTAATCGAAGTGCCCTGAATATGCCTTTGCAGTCAAGACTCAGGAACTGCTGCGGGAGGGCCTTACGCCAGACACTGCTTGGGATGCATTCCATTGGTCACTGAGGAGACCCTCGTTGAGAGAGGACCACGCTGCTACCCCTTGCGTGCAAACTCCTCCTCTGTGATACGGAGATCTAAGTAAACATTCCAGTAGAAGGCTGTCCTCTCTGTTCGCCCTCTACCTGGCAGACTTCGACTAGGACGAATTTGGCACTAGGCACACGGGAAGGTGTAGAAGAAGATGCTGTGAAATGAGAGAGCAGAGGCAAGTCGACACTGGATTCAGGTAACGTGGGAGAAAGAGAGCAGTGCAGGACGCCTCATTACAGGAATCATTCAAGGTGTCGGAGTGGATGCGGAGACTGAGCTTGCCTAGTGTTTTCCGTGCCTGTGCTGTGCTGTGCGTCTGCCCTCTAAGCGCCTCGAATGAAGTCTGCAGTGTACGGCTCCCTCCTGCTGAGCGTCAGCTGCTCGCTTGTGTAGCCACTGAGCCGTAAGGCCTCGGTGAGGCTGCCTGGCTGACGAGAGAAACGCTTGCATACCATGAATTCCGCGTGGCAGTGCGAAAAGGCGCTTTATCTCTGCTCCTGCCCGGCTGCCTCCGAGAGGTGCAGGTAGACCGTGGATGTGGGGCTGTGCGGAGCGTGGGTCGGGGCGGTGGTGCCCTATATAAGTCGGCCTCCCGTGATTCAGAGCCCAAGCTCTGAGAACCAGGTGCACGCACTGGCCTTCAGGCCCCAAGCAACACGGCCGGCAAGAGGTGTGTGTGAAGCCTCTCCGCAGGCTTGCTGCGGTTGGGCCCTATAGCCTCGGAGGTGCGGTCCTGCAGAGGAGGCTCCGAGGCTGTTTCAGCCCCAGTGACTTGCTGCTCAGACAAATCCAGATTGACAGCTACACACTGCTGTGGCAAGGTGAGCTGCTTATATATACTTGTACTCCCCGACACAGGGAGAGTGTGAAGAGGTCTTCAGCCCAGCCTCAGGGGAGGAAGCAGAGCGAGTTGCTTTCGGCACAGCGTTGGAAGCAGGACGGCTGGGCGTTCTGCTCGAAGGGCCTGAAGCAGGCAGCACCGGGAGCCTCTGTCAGGTACGCTGCTCTTTAGGGCTAGTGAAGGTGAACTTAGACCTGCAACGGAAACTTCTCCGGGGTACACAAGCTCTAACTTCACGACCTAAGCCTTTCGGTTGCTTTCTGCTCCCTCACGCAGAGCGGGATGGCAAAAACCTAGGTGTGCGGCGTGTCCTCTGTGAATGCGCTTGACGTCCAAGAGATGCGTGCGCCGTGAATAGGACGTGAGCTGTATGTGGGGGCAGTTGCTTTCGGGGCTCCTTACAAGCTGGTCATCCGTTCATGAGCACAGAGCTCTGCTCGGGGCCGGAGGTCTGTCCACCTGAACTAACCATGGGCAGCATACCTCTGCGATCTGCGGGGAGAAACCGACCCTTTGCTGGGTTTCTCAGGCTAAATGCTTACTGGCAGTCCTGAGACTTGCGCATTCAAGCACCCTGAAGAAAGCCTCTCGTGCTGGGCTTGTTTTCTCCATAGGTTTGTAGTCCTGCGAGAGGGCATCGTATACTGACCGTGATGGTAGAGGAAGCACGGAGCTGCCTCGTCCCGGTGAGTATTCGAAGTGCCCTGAAGATGTCTTTGTAGTCAAGTGTCAGGAACTGCTGCGGGAGGGCCTTACGCCAGACACTGCTTGGGACGCATTCCACAGGTCACTGAGGAGACCCTCGTTGAGAGAAGACCACGCTGCTACCCCTTGCGTGCAACCTCCTCCTCTGTGATACGGAAATCTAAGTAAACATTCCAGTAGAAGGCTGTCCTCTCTGTTCGCCCTCTACCTGGCAGACTTCGACTAGGACGAATTTGGCACTAGGCACACGGGAAGGTGTAGAAGATGCTGTGAAATGAGAGCAGCAGAGGCAAGTCGGCACTGGATTCAGGTAACGTGGGAGAAAGAGAGCAGTGCAGGACGCCTCATTACAGAAATCATTCAAGGTGTTGGAGTGGCTGCAGAGACTGTGCTTGCCAAGTGTTTTCCGTGCCTGTGCTGTGCGTCTGCCCTCTAAGCGCCTCGAATGAAGTCTGCAGTGTACGGCTCCCTCCTGCTGAGCGTCAGCTGCTCGCTTGTGTAGCCACTGAGCCGTAAGGCCTCGGTGAGGCAGCCTGGCTGACGAGAGAAACGCTTGCATACCATGAATTCCGCATGGCAGTGTGAAACGGCGCTTTCTCTCTGCTCCTGCCCGGCTGCCTCCGAGAGGTGCAGGGTAGTCCGTGGATGTGGGGCGGGGGCGGAGCGTGGGCGGGGGCGGTGGTGCCCTATATAAGTGGGCCTCCCGTGCCTCAGAGCCCAAGCTCTGAGAACCAGGTGAACGCACTGGCCTTCAGGCTCCAAGCAACACGGCCGGCAAGAGGTGTGTGTGAAGCCTCTCCGCAGGCTTGTTGCGGTTGGGCCCTAAAGCCTCGGAGGTGCGGTCCTGCAGAGGAGTCTCCGAGGCTGTCTCAGTCCCAGTGACTTTCTGCACAGACTAATCCAGATTGACAGCTAAACACTGCTGTGGCAAGGTGAGCTTCTTATATATACTTGTACTCCCGGACACAGGGATACTGTGAAGAGGTCATCCGCCCAGCCTCAGGGGAGGAAGCAGAGCGAGTTGCTTTTGGCACAGCGTTGGAAGCAGGACGGCTGGGCGTTCTGCTCGACGGGCCTGAAGCAGGCAGCACCGGGAGCCTCTGTCAGGTACGCTGCTCTTTAGGGCTAGTGAAGGTGAACTCAGACCTGCAACGGAAACTGCTCCGCGGTACACAAGCTCTAACTTCACGACCTAAGCCTTTCGGTTGCTTTCTGCTCCCTCACGCAGAGCGGGATGGCAAAAACCTAGGTGTGCGGGGTGTCCTCTGTGAATGCGCTTGACGTCCAAGAGATGCGTGCGCGGTGAATAGGACGTGCAGCTGTATGTGGGGGCAGATGCTTTCGGGGCTCCTTACAAGCTGATCATCCGTTCATGAGCACAGAGCTCTGCTCGGGGCCGGAGGTCTGTCCACCTGAACTAACCATGGGCAGCATACCTCTGCGATGTGCGGGGAGAAACCCAAGCTTTGCTGGAATTCTCAGGCTAAATACTTACGGGCAGTCCTGAGACTTGCGCATTCAGGCACACTGAAGAAAGCCTCTCGTGCTGGGCTTGTTTTCTCCATAGGTTTGTAGTCCTGCGGGAGGGCATCGTATACTGAGGGTGATGGAAGAGGACGCACGGAGGTGCCTCGTCCCGGTGAGTAATCGAAGTGCCCTGAATATGCCTTTGCAGTCAAGACTCAGGAACTGCTGCGGGAGGGCCTTACGCCAGACACTGCTTGGGATGCATTCCATTGGTCACTGAGGAGACCCTCGTTGAGAGAGGACCACGCTGCTACCCCCTTGCGTGCAAACTCCTCCTCTGTGATACGGAGATCTAAGTAAACATTCCAGTAGAAGGCTGTCCTCTCTGTTCGCCCTCTACCTGGCAGACTTCGACTAGGACGAATTTGGCACTAGGCACACGGGAAGGTGTAGAAGAAGATGCTGTGAAATGAGAGAGCAGAGGCAAGTCGACACTGGATTCAGGTAACGTGGGAGAAAGAGAGCAGTGCAGGACGCCTCATTACAGGAATCATTCAAGGTGTCGGAGTGGATGCGGAGACTGAGCTTGCCTAGTGTTTTCCGTGCCTGTGCTGTGCTGTGCGTCTGCCCTCTAAGCGCCTCGAATGAAGTCTGCAGTGTACGGCTCCCTCCTGCTGAGCGTCAGCTGCTCGCTTGTGTAGCCACTGAGCCGTAAGGCCTCGGTGAGGCTGCCTGGCTGACGAGAGAAACGCTTGCATACCATGAATTCCGCGTGGCAGTGCGAAAAGGCGCTTTATCTCTGCTCCTGCCCGGCTGCCTCCGAGAGGTGCAGGTAGACCGTGGATGTGGGGCTGTGCGGAGCGTGGGTCGGGGCGGTGGTGCCCTATATAAGTCGGCCTCCCGTGATTCAGAGCCCAAGCTCTGAGAACCAGGTGCACGCACTGGCCTTCAGGCCCCAAGCAACACGGCCGGCAAGAGGTGTGTGTGAAGCCTCTCCGCAGGCTTGCTGCGGTTGGGCCCTATAGCCTCGGAGGTGCGGTCCTGCAGAGGAGGCTCCGAGGCTGTTTCAGCCCCAGTGACTTGCTGCTCAGACAAATCCAGATTGACAGCTACACACTGCTGTGGCAAGGTGAGCTGCTTATATATACTTGTACTCCCCGACACAGGGAGAGTGTGAAGAGGTCTTCAGCCCAGCCTCAGGGGAGGAAGCAGAGCGAGTTGCTTTCGGCACAGCGTTGGAAGCAGGACGGCTGGGCGTTCTGCTCGAAGGGCCTGAAGCAGGCAGCACCGGGAGCCTCTGTCAGGTACGCTGCTCTTTAGGGCTAGTGAAGGTGAACTTAGACCTGCAACGGAAACTTCTCCGGGGTACACAAGCTCTAACTTCACGACCTAAGCCTTTCGGTTGCTTTCTGCTCCCTCACGCAGAGCGGGATGGCAAAAACCTAGGTGTGCGGCGTGTCCTCTGTGAATGCGCTTGACGTCCAAGAGATGCGTGCGCCGTGAATAGGACGTGAGCTGTATGTGGGGGCAGTTGCTTTCGGGGCTCCTTACAAGCTGGTCATCCGTTCATGAGCACAGAGCTCTGCTCGGGGCCGGAGGTCTGTCCACCTGAACTAACCATGGGCAGCATACCTCTGCGATCTGCGGGGAGAAACCGACCCTTTGCTGGGTTTCTCAGGCTAAATGCTTACTGGCAGTCCTGAGACTTGCGCATTCAAGCACTCTGAAGAAAGCCTCTCGTGCTGGGCTTGTTTTCTCCATAGGTTTGTAGTCCTGCGAGAGGGCATCGTATACTGACCGTGATGGTAGAGGAAGCAAGGAGCTGCCTCGTCCCGGTGAGTATTCGAAGTGCCCTGAAGATGTCTTTGTAGTCAAGTGTCAGGAACTGCTGCGGGAGGGCCTTACGCCAGACACAGCTTGGGACGCATTCCACAGGTCACTGAGGAGACCCTCGTTGAGAGAAGACCACGCTGCTACCCCTTGCGTGCAACCTCCTCCTCTGTGATACGGAAATCTAAGTAAACATTCCAGTAGAAGGCTGTCCTCTCTGTTCGCCCTCTACCTGGCAGACTTCGACTCGGACGAATTTGGCACTAGGCACACGGGAAGGTGGAGAAGATGCTGTGAAATGAGAGCAGCAGAGGCAAGTCGGCACTGGATTCAGGTAACGTGGGAGAAAGAGAGCAGTGCAGGACGCCTCATTACAGAAATCATTCAAGGTGTTGGAGTGGCTGCAGAGACTGTGCTTGCCAAGTGTTTTCCGTGCCTGTGCTGTGCGTCTGCCCTCTAAGCGCCTCGAATGAAGTCTGCAGTGTACGGCTCCCTCCTGCTGAGCGTCAGCTGCTCGCTTGTGTAGCCACTGAGCCGTAAGGCCTCGGTGAGGCAGCCTGGCTGACGAGAGAAACGCTTGCATACCATGAATTCCGCATGGCAGTGTGAAACGGCGCTTTCTCTCTGCTCCTGCCCGGCTGGCTCGGAGAGGGGCAGGTAGTCCGTGGATGTGGGGCGGGGCGGAGGGTGGGGCGGGGCGGTGGTGCCCTATATAAGTGGGCCTCCCGTGCCTCAGAGCCCAAGCTCTGAGAACCAGGTGAACGCACTGGCCTTCAGGCTCCAAGCAACACGGCCGGCAAGAGGTGTGTGTGAAGCGTCTCCGCAGGCTTGTTGCGGTTGGGCCCTAAAGCCTCGGAGGTGCGGTCCTGCAGAGGAGTCTCCGAGGCTGTCTCAGTCCCAGTGACTTTCTGCTCAGACTAATCCAGATTGACAGCTAAACACTGCTGTGGCAAGGTGAGCTTCTTATATATACTTGTACTCCCGGACACAGGGATACTGTGAAGAGGTCATCCGCCCAGCCTCAGGGGAGGAAGCAGAGCGAGTTGCTTTTGGCACAGCGTTGGAAGCAGGACGGCTGGGCGTTCTGCTCGACGGGCCTGAAGCAGGCAGCACCGGGAGCCTCTGTCAGGTACGCTGCTCTTTAGGGCTAGTGAAGGTGAACTCAGACCTGCAACGGAAACTGCTCCGCGGTACACAAGCTCTAACTTCACGACCTAAGCCTTTCGGTTGCTTTCTGCTCCCTCACGCAGAGCGGGATGGCAAAAACCTAGGTGTGCGGGGTGTCCTCTGTGAATGCGCTTGACGTCCAAGAGATGCGTGCGCGGTGAATAGGACGTGCAGCTGTATGTGGGGGCAGATGCTTTCGGGGCTCCTTACAAGCTGATCATCCGTTCATGAGCACAGAGCTCTGCTCGGGGCCGGAGGTCTGTCCACCTGAACTAACCATGGGCAGCATACTTCTGCGATGTGCGGGGAGAAACCCAAGCTTTGCTGGAATTCTCAGGCTAAATACTTACGGGCAGTCCTGAGACTTGCGCATTCAGGCACACTGAAGAAAGCCTCTCGTGCTGGGCTTGTTTTCTCCATAGGTTTGTAGTCCTGCGGGAGGGCATCGTATACTGAGGGTGATGGAAGAGGACGCACGGAGGTGCCTCGTCCCGGTGAGTAATCGAAGTGCCCTGAATATGCCTTTGCAGTCAAGACTCAGGAACTGCTGCGGGAGGGCCTTACGCCAGACACTGCTTGGGATGCATTCCATTGGTCACTGAGGAGACCCTCGTTGAGAGAGGACCACGCTGCTACCCCTTGCGTGCAAACTCCTCCTCTGTGATACGGAGATCTAAGTAGACCTTCCAGTAGAAGGCTGTCCTCTCTGTTCGCCCTCTACCTGGCACACTACGACTAGGACGACTTTGCCACTAGCCGCACGGGAAGGTGTAAAAGAAGTTGCTGTGAAATGAGAGAGCAGAGGCAATTCGACACTGGAATCTGGTAACGTGGGAGAAAGAGAGCAGTGCAGGTCACTACATTACAGGAATCATTCAAGGTGTCGGAGTGGATGCGGAGACTGAGCTTGCCTAGTGTTTTCCGTGCCTGTGCTGTGCTGTGCGTCTGCCCTCTAAGCGCCTCGAATGCAGTCTGCAGTGTACGGCTCTCCCCTGTTGAGCGTCACCTGCTCGATTGTGTGGCCACTGAGCGGTAAGGCCCCGGTGAGGCTGCCTGGCTGACGAGAGAAACGCTTGCATACCATGAATTCCGCGTGGCAGTGCGAAAAGGCGCTTTATCTCTGCTCCTGCCCGGCTGCCTCCGAGAGGTGCAGGTAGACCGTGGATGTGGGGCTGTGCGGAGCGTGGGTCGGGGCGGTGGTGCCCTATATAAGTCGGCCTCCCGTGATTCAGAGCCCAAGCTCTGAGAACCAGGTGCACGCACTGGCCTTCAGGCCCCAAGCAACACGGCCGGCAAGAGGTGTGTGTGAAGCCTCTCCGCAGGATTGCTGCGATTCGGCCCTATAGCCTCGGATGTGCGGTCCTGCAGAGGAGGCTCCGAGGCCGTTTCAGCCCTAGTGACTTGCTGCTCAGAGAAACCAAGTTTGACCTCTACACACTGCTGAGGCAAGGAGAGCTGCTTATATATACTTGTACTCCCCGACACAGGGAGAGTGTGAAGAGGTCTTCAGCCCAGCCTCAGGGGAGGAAGCAGAGCGAGTTGCTTTCGGCACAACGTAGGAAGCAGGACGGCTGGGCGTTCTGCTCGAAGGGCCTGAAGCAGGCAGCACCGGGAGCCTCTGCCAGGTACGCTGCTCTTTAGGGCTAGTGAAGGTGAACTTAGACCTGCAACGGAAACTTCTCCGGGGTACACAAGCTCTAACTTCACGACCTAAGCCTTTCGGTTGCTTTCTGCTCCCTCACGCAGAGCGGGATGGCAAAAACCTAGGTCTGCGGCGTGTCCTCTGTGAATGCGCTTGACGTCCAAGAGATGCGTGCGCCGTGAATAGGACGTGAGCTGTATGTGGGGGCAGTTGCTTTCGGGGCTCCTTACAAGCTGGTCATCCGTTCATGAGCACAGAGCTCTGCTCGGGGCCGGAGGTCTGTCCACCTGAACTAACCATGGGCAGCATACCTCTGCGATCTGCGGGGAGAAACCGACCCTTTGCTGGGTTTCTCAGGCTAAATGCTTACTGGCAGTCCCGAGACTTGCGCATTCAAGCACCCTGAAGAAAGCCTCTCGTGCTGGGCTTGTTTTCTCCATAGGTTTGTAGTCCTGCGAGAGGGCATCGTATACTGACCGTGATGGTAGAGGAAGCACGGAGCTGCCTCGTCCCGGTGAGTATTCGAAGTGCCCTGAAGATGTCTTTGTAGTCAAGTGTCAGGAACTGCTGCGGGAGGGCCTTACGCCAGACACTGCTTGGGACGCATTCCACAGGTCACTGAGGAGACCCTCGTTGAGAGAAGACCACGCTGCTACCCCTTGCGTGCAACCTCCTCCTCTGTGATACGGAAATCTAAGTAAACATTCCAGTAGAAGGCTGTCCTCTCTGTTCGCCCTCTACCTGGCAGACTTCGACTCGGACGAATTTGGCACTAGGCACACGGGAAGGTGGAGAAGATGCTGTGAAATGAGAGCAGCAGAGGCAAGTCGGCACTGGATTCAGGTAACGTGGGAGAAAGAGAGCAGTGCAGGACGCCTCATTACAGAAATCATTCAAGGTGTTGGAGTGGCTGCAGAGACTGTGCTTGCCAAGTGTTTTCCGTGCCTGTGCTGTGCGTCTGCCCTCTAAGCGCCTCGAATGAAGTCTGCAGTGTACGGCTCCCTCCTGCTGAGCGTCAGCTGCTCGCTTGTGTAGCCACTGAGCCGTAAGGCCTCGGTGAGGCAGCCTGGCTGACGAGAGAAACGCTTGCATACCATGAATTCCGCATGGCAGTGTGAAACGGCGCTTTCTCTCTGCTCCTGCCCGGCTGCCTCCGAGAGGTGCAGGTAGTCCGTGGATGGGGGGCGGGGCGGAGCGTGGGGCGGGGCGGTGGTGCCCTATATAAGTGGGCCTCCCGTGCCTCAGAGCCCAAGCTCTGAGAACCAGGTGAACGCACTGGCCTTCAGGCTCCAAGCAACACGGCCGGCAAGAGGTGTGTGTGAAGCGTCTCCGCAGGCTTGTTGCGGTTGGGCCCTAAAGCCTCGGAGGTGCGGTCCTGCAGAGGAGTCTCCGAGGCTGTCTCAGTCCCAGTGACTTTCTGCTCAGACTAATCCAGATTGACAGCTAAACACTGCTGTGGCAAGGTGAGCTTCTTATATATACTTGTACTCCCGGACACAGGGATACTGTGAAGAGGTCATCCGCCCAGCCTCAGGGGAGGAAGCAGAGCGAGTTGCTTTTGGCACAGCGTTGGAAGCAGGACGGCTGGGCGTTCTGCTCGACGGGCCTGAAGCAGGCAGCACCGGGAGCCTCTGTCAGGTACGCTGCTCTTTAGGGCTAGTGAAGGTGAACTCAGACCTGCAACGGAAACTGCTCCGCGGTACACAAGCTCTAACTTCACGACCTAAGCCTTTCGGTTGCTTTCTGCTCCCTCACGCAGAGCGGGATGGCAAAAACCTAGGTGTGCGGGGTGTCCTCTGTGAATGCGCTTGACGTCCAAGAGATGCGTGCGCGGTGAATAGTTCGTGCAGCTGTATGTGGGGGCAGATGCTTTCGGGGCTCCTTACAAGCTGATCATCCGTTCATGAGCACAGAGCTCTGCTCGGGGCCGGAGGTCTGTCCACCTGAACTAACCATGGGCAGCATACCTCTGCGATGTGCGGGGAGAAACCCAAGCTTTGCTGGAATTCTCAGGCTAAATACTTACGGGCAGTCCTGACACTTGCGCATTCAGGCACACTGAAGAAAGCCCCTCGTGCTGGGCTTGTTTTCTCCATAGGTTTGTAGTCCTGCGGGAGGGCATCGTATACTGAGGGTGATGGAAGAGGACGCACGGAGGTGCCTCGTCCCGGTGAGTAATCGAAGTGCCCTGAATATGCCTTTGCAGTCAAGACTCAGGAACTGCTGCGGGAGGGCCTTACGCCAGACACTGCTTGGGATGCATTCCATTGGTCACTGAGGAGACCCTCGTTGAGAGAGGACCACGCTGCTACCCCTTGCGTGCAAACTCCTCCTCTGTGATACGGAGATCTAAGTAAACATTCCAGTAGAAGGCTGTCCTCTCTGTTCGCCCTCTACCTGGCAGACTTCGACTAGGACGAATTTGGCACTAGGCACACGGGAAGGTGTAGAAGAAGATGCTGTGAAATGAGAGAGCAGAGGCAAGTCGACACTGGATTCAGGTAACGTGGGAGAAAGAGAGCAGTGCAGGACGCCTCATTACAGGAATCATTCAAGGTGTCGGAGTGGATGCGGAGACTGAGCTTGCCTAGTGTTTTCCGTGCCTGTGCTGTGCTGTGCGTCTGCCCTCTAAGCGCCTCGAATGAAGTCTGCAGTGTACGGCTCCCTCCTGCTGAGCGTCAGCTGCTCGCTTGTGTAGCCACTGAGCCGTAAGGCCTCGGTGAGGCTGCCTGGCTGACGAGAGAAACGCTTGCATACCATGAATTCCGCGTGGCAGTGCGAAAAGGCGCTTTATCTCTGCTCCTGCCCGGCTGCCTCCGAGAGGTGCAGGTAGACCGTGGATGTGGGGCTGTGCGGAGCGTGGGTCGGGGCGGTGGTGCCCTATATAAGTCGGCCTCCCGTGATTCAGAGCCCAAGCTCTGAGAACCAGGTGCACGCACTGGCCTTCAGGCCCCAAGCAACACGGCCGGCAAGAGGTGTGTGTGAAGCCTCTCCGCAGGCTTGCTGCGGTTGGGCCCTATAGCCTCGGAGGTGCGGTCCTGCAGAGGAGGCTCCGAGGCTGTTTCAGCCCCAGTGACTTGCTGCTCAGACAAATCCAGATTGACAGCTACACACTGCTGTGGCAAGGTGAGCTGCTTATATATACTTGTACTCCCCGACACAGGGAGAGTGTGAAGAGGTCTTCAGCCCAGCCTCAGGGGAGGAAGCAGAGCGAGTTGCTTTCGGCACAGCGTTGGAAGCAGGACGGCTGGGCGTTCTGCTCGAAGGGCCTGAAGCAGGCAGCACCGGGAGCCTCTGTCAGGTACGCTGCTCTTTAGGGCTAGTGAAGGTGAACTTAGACCTGCAACGGAAACTTCTCCGGGGTACACAAGCTCTAACTTCACGACCTAAGCCTTTCGGTTGCTTTCTGCTCCCTCACGCAGAGCGGGATGGCAAAAACCTAGGTGTGCGGGGTGTCCTCTGTGAATGCGCTTGACGTCCAAGAGATGCGTGCGCCGTGAATAGGACGTGAGCTGTATGTGGGGGCAGTTGCTTTCGGGGCTCCTTACAAGCTGGTCATCCGTTCATGAGCACAGAGCTCTGCTCGGGGCCGGAGGTCTGTCCACCTGAACTAACCATGGGCAGCATACCTCTGCGATCTGCGGGGAGAAACCGACCCTTTGCTGGGTTTCTCAGGCTAAATGCTTACTGGCAGTCCTGAGACTTGCGCATTCAAGCACCCTGAAGAAAGCCTCTCGTGCTGGGCTTGTTTTCTCCATAGGTTTGTAGTCCTGCGAGAGGGCATCGTATACTGACCGTGATGGTAGAGGAAGCACGGAGCTGCCTCGTCCCGGTGAGTATTCGAAGTGCCCTGAAGATGTCTTTGTAGTCAAGTGTCAGGAACTGCTGCGGGAGGGCCTTACGCCAGACACTGCTTGGGACGCATTCCACAGGTCACTGAGGAGACCCTCGTTGAGAGAAGACCACGCTGCTACCCCTTGCGTGCAACCTCCTCCTCTGTGATACGGAAATCTAAGTAAACATTCCAGTAGAAGGCTGTCCTCTCTGTTCGCCCTCTACCTGGCAGACTTCGACTAGGACGAATTTGGCACTAGGCACACGGGAAGGTGGAGAAGATGCTGTGAAATGAGAGCAGCAGAGGCAAGTCGGCACTGGATTCAGGTAACGTGGGAGAAAGAGAGCAGTGCAGGACGCCTCATTACAGAAATCATTCAAGGTGTTGGAGTGGCTGCAGAGACTGTGCTTGCCAAGTGTTTTCCGTGCCTGTGCTGTGCTGTGCGTCTGCCCTCTAAGCGCCTCGAATGAAGTCTGCAGTGTACGGCTCCCTCCTGCTGAGCGTCAGCTGCTCGCTTGTGTAGCCACTGAGCCGTAAGGCCTCGGTGAGGCTGCCTGGCTGACGAGAGAAACGCTTGCATACCATGAATTCCGCGTGGCAGTGCGAAAAGGCGCTTTATCTCTGCTCCTGCCCGGCTGCCTCCGAGAGGTGCAGGTAGACCGTGGATGTGGGGCTGTGCGGAGCGTGGGGCGGGGCGGTGGTGCCCTATATAAGTGGGCCTCCCGTGATTCAGAGCCCAAGCTCTGAGAACCAGGTGCACGCACTGGCCTTCAGGCCCCAAGCAACACGGCCGGCAAGAGGTGTGTGTGAAGCCTCTCCGCAGGCTTGCTGCGGTTGGGCCCTATAGCCTCGGAGGTGCGGTCCTGCAGAGGAGGCTCCGAGGCTGTTTCAGCCCCAGTGACTTGCTGCTCAGACAAATCCAGATTGACAGCTACACACTGCTGTGGCAAGGTGAGCTGCTTATATATACTTGTACTCCCCGACACAGGGAGAGTGTGAAGAGGTCTTCAGCCCAGCCTCAGGGGAGGAAGCAGAGCGAGTTGCTTTCGGCACAGCGTTGGAAGCAGGACGGCTGGGCGTTCTGCGCGAAGGGCCTGAAGCAGGCAGCACCGGGAGCCTCTGTCAGGTACGCTGCTCTTTAGGGCTAGTGAAGGTGAACTTAGACCTGCAACGGAAACTTCTCCGGGGTACACAAGCTCTAACTTCACGACCTAAACCTTTCGGTTGCTTTCTGCTCCCTCACGCAGAGCGGGGTGGCGAAAAGCTAGGTGTGCGGCGGGTGCTCTGTGAATGCGCTTGACGTCCACGAGATGCGTGCGCCGTCAATAGGACGTGAGCTGTATGTGGGGGCAGTTGCTTTCGGGGCTCCTTACAAGCTGGTCATCCGTTCATGAGCACAGAGCTCTGCTCGGGGCCGGAGGTCTGTCCACCTGAACTAACCATGGGCAGCATACCTCTGCGATCTGCGGGGAGAAACCGACCCTTTGCTGGGTTTCTCAGGCTAAATGCTTACTGGCAGTCCTGAGACTTGCGCATTCAAGCACCCTGAAGAAAGCCTCTCGTGCTGGGCTTGTTTTCTCCATAGGTTTGTAGTCCTGCGAGAGGGCATCGTATACTGACCGTGATGGTAGAGGAAGCACGGAGCTGCCTCGTCCCGGTGAGTATTCGAAGTGCCCTGAAGATGTCTTTGTAGTCAAGTGTCAGGAACTGCTGCGGGAGGGCCTTACGCCAGACACTGCTTGGGACGCATTCCACAGGTCACTGAGGAGACCCTCGTTGAGAGAAGACCACGCTGCTACCCCTTGCGTGCAACCTCCTCCTCTGTGATACGGAAATCTAAGTAAACATTCCAGTAGAAGGCTGTCCTCTCTGTTCGCCCTCTACCTGGCAGACTTCGACTCGGACGAATTTGGCACTAGGCACACGGGAAGGTGGAGAAGATGCTGTGAAATGAGAGCAGCAGAGGCAAGTCGGCACTGGATTCAGGTAACGTGGGAGAAAGAGAGCAGTGCAGGACGCCTCATTACAGAAATCATTCAAGGTGTTGGAGTGGCTGCAGAGACTGTGCTTGCCAAGTGTTTTCCGTGCCTGTGCTGTGCGTCTGCCCTCTAAGCGCCTCGAATGAAGTCTGCAGTGTACGGCTCCCTCCTGCTGAGCGTCAGCTGCTCGCTTGTGTAGCCACTGAGCCGTAAGGCCTCGGTGAGGCAGCCTGGCTGACGAGAGAAACGCTTGCATACCATGAATTCCGCATGGCAGTGTGAAACGGCGCTTTCTCTCTGCTCCTGCCCGGCTGCCTCCGAGAGGTGCAGGTAGTCCGTGGATGTGGGGCGGGGCGGAGCGTGGGGCGGGGCGGTGGTGCCCTATATAAGTGGGCCTCCCGTGCCTCAGAGCCCAAGCTCTGAGAACCAGGTGAACGCACTGGCCTTCAGGCTCCAAGCAACACGGCCGGCAAGAGGTGTGTGTGAAGCGTCTCCGCAGGCTTGTTGCGGCTGGGCCCTAAAGCCTCGGAGGTGCGGTCCTGCAGAGGAGTCTCCGAGGCTGTCTCAGTCCCAGTGACTTTCTGCTCAGACTAATCCAGATTGACAGCTAAACACTGCTGTGGCAAGGTGAGCTTCTTATATATACTTGTACTCCCGGACACAGGGATACTGTGAAGAGGTCATCCGCCCAGCCTCAGGGGAGGAAGCAGAGCGAGTTGCTTTTGGCACAGCGTTGGAAGCAGGACGGCTGGGCGTTCTGCTCGACGGGCCTGAAGCAGGCAGCACCGGGAGCCTCTGTCAGGTACGCTGCTCTTTAGGGCTAGTGAAGGTGAACTCAGACCTGCAACGGAAAGTGGACCGCGGTACACAAGCTCTAAATTCACAACCTAAGGCTTTCGGTTGCTTTCTGCTCCCTCACGCAGAGCGGGATGGCAAAAACCTAGGTGTGCGGGGTGTCCTCTGTGAATGCGCTTGACGTCCAAGAGATGCGTGCGCGGTGAATAGGACGTGCAGCTGTATGTGGGGGCAGATGCTTTCGGGGCTCCTTACAAGCTGGTCATCCGTTCATGAGCACAGAGCTCTGCTCGGGGCCGGAGGTCTGTCCACCTGAACTAACCATGGGCAGCATACCTCTGCGATGTGCGGGGAGAAACCCAAGCTTTGCTGGAATTCTCAGGCTAAATACTTACGGGCAGTCCTGAGACTTGCGCATTCAGGCACACTGAAGAAAGCCTCTCGTGCTGGGCTTGTTTTCTCCATAGGTTTGTAGTCCTGCGGGAGGGCATCGTATACTGAGGGTGATGGAAGAGGACGCACGGAGGTGCCTCGTCCCGGTGAGTAATCGAAGTGCCCTGAATATGCCTTTGCAGTCAAGACTCAGGAACTGCTGCGGGAGGGCCTTACGCCAGACACTGCGTGGGATGCATTCCATTGGTCACTGAGGAGACCCTCGTTGAGAGAGGACCACGCTGCTACCCCTTGCGTGCAAACTCCTCCTCTGTGATACGGAGATCTAAGTAAACATTCCAGTAGAAGGCTGTCCTCTCTGTTCGCCCTCTACCTGGCAGACTTCGACTAGGACGAATTTGGCACTAGGCACACGGGAAGGTGTAGAAGAAGATGCTGTGAAATGAGAGAGCAGAGGCAAGTCGACACTGGATTCAGGTAACGTGGGAGAAAGAGAGCAGTGCAGGACGCCTCATTACAGGAATCATTCAAGGTGTCGGAGTGGATGCGGAGACTGAGCTTGCCTAGTGTTTTCCGTGCCTGTGCTGTGCTGTGCGTCTGCCCTCTAAGCGCCTCGAATGAAGTCTGCAGTGTACGGCTCCCTCCTGCTGAGCGTCAGCTGCTCGCTTGTGTAGCCACTGAGCCGTAAGGCCTCGGTGAGGCTGCCTGGCTGACGAGAGAAACGCTTGCATACCATGAATTCCGCGTGGCAGTGCGAAAAGGCGCTTTATCTCTGCTCCTGCCCGGCTGCCTCCGAGAGGTGCAGGTAGACCGTGGATGTGGGGCTGTGCGGAGCGTGGGTCGGGGCGGTGGTGCCCTATATAAGTCGGCCTCCCGTGATTCAGAGCCCAAGCTCTGAGAACCAGGTGCACGCACTGGCCTTCAGGCCCCAAGCAACACGGCCGGCAAGAGGTGTGTGTGAAGCCTCTCCGCAGGCTTGCTGCGGTTGGGCCCTATAGCCTCGGAGGTGCGGTCCTGCAGAGGAGGCTCCGAGGCTGTTTCAGCCGCAGTGACTTGCTGCTCAGACAAATCCAGATTGACAGCTACACACTGCTGTGGCAAGGTGAGCTGCTTATATATACTTGTACTCCCCGACACAGGGAGAGTGTGAAGAGGTCTTCAGCCCAGCCTCAGGGGAGGAAGCAGAGCGAGTTGCTTTCGGCACAGCGTTGGAAGCAGGACGGCTGGGCGTTCTGCTCGAAGGGCCTGAAGCAGGCAGCACCGGGAGCCTCTGTCAGGTACGCTGCTCTTTAGGGCTAGTGAAGGTGAACTTAGACCTGCAACGGAAACTTCTCCGGGGTACACAAGCTCTAACTTCACGACCTAAGCCTTTCGGTTGCTTTCTGCTCCCTCACGCAGAGCGGGATGGCAAAAACCTAGGTGTGCGGCGTGTCCTCTGTGAATGCGCTTGACGACCAAGAGATGCGTGCGCCGTGAATAGGACGTGAGCTGTATGTGGGGGCAGTTGCTTTCGGGGCTCCTTACAAGCTGGTCATCCGTTCATGAGCACAGAGCTCTGCTCGGGGCCGGAGGTCTGTCCACCTGAACTAACCATGGGCAGCATACCTCTGCGATCTGCGGGGAGAAACCGACCCTTTGCTGGGTTTCTCAGGCTAAATGCTTACTGGCAGTCCTGAGACTTGCGCATTCAAGCACCCTGAAGAAAGCCTCTCGTGCTGGGCTTGTTTTCTCCATAGGTTTGTAGTCCTGCGAGAGGGCATCGTATACTGACCGTGATGGTAGAGGAAGCACGGAGCTGCCTCGTCCCGGTGAGTATTCGAAGTGCCCTGAAGATGTCTTTGTAGTCAAGTGTCAGGAACTGCTGCGGGAGGGCCTTACGCCAGACACTGCTTGGGACGCATTCCACAGGTCACTGAGGAGACCCTCGTTGAGAGAAGACCACGCTGCTACCCCTTGCGTGCAACCTCCTCCTCTGTGATACGGAAATCTAAGTAAACATTCCAGTAGAAGGCTGTCCTCTCTGTTCGCCCTCTACCTGGCAGACTTCGACTCGGACGAATTTGGCACTAGGCACACGGGAAGGTGGAGAAGATGCTGTGAAATGAGAGCAGCAGAGGCAAGTCGGCACTGGATTCAGGTAACGTGGGAGAAAGAGAGCAGTGCAGGACGCCTCATTACAGAAATCATTCAAGGTGTTGGAGTGGCTGCAGAGACTGTGCTTGCCAAGTGTTTTCCGTGCCTGTGCTGTGCGTCTGCCCTCTAAGCGCCTCGAATGAAGTCTGCAGTGTACGGCTCCCTCCTGCTGAGCGTCAGCTGCTCGCTTGTGTAGCCACTGAGCCGTAAGGCCTCGGTGAGGCAGCCTGGCTGACGAGAGAAACGCTTGCATACCATGAATTCCGCATGGCAGTGTGAAACGGCGCTTTCTCTCTGCTCCTGCCCGGCTGCCTCCGAGAGGTGCAGGTAGTCCGTGGATGTGGGGCGGGGCGGAGCGTGGGGCGGGGCGGTGGTGCCCTATATAAGTGGGCCTCCCGTGCCTCAGAGCCCAAGCTCTGAGAACCAGGTGAACGCACTGGCCTTCAGGCTCCAAGCAACACGGCCGGCAAGAGGTGTGTGTGAAGCGTCTCCGCAGGCTTGTTGCGGTTGGGCCCTAAAGCCTCGGAGGTGCGGTCCTGCAGAGGAGTCTCCGAGGCTGTCTCAGTCCCAGTGACTTTCTGCTCAGACTAATCCAGATTGACAGCTAAACACTGCTGTGGCAAGGTGAGCTTCTTATATATACTTGTACTCCCGGACACAGGGATACTGTGAAGAGGTCATCCGCCCAGCCTCAGGGGAGGAAGCAGAGCGAGTTGCTTTTGGCACAGCGTTGGAAGCAGGACGGCTGGGCGTTCTGCTCGACGGGCCTGAAGCAGGCAGCACCGGGAGCCTCTGTCAGGTACGCTGCTCTTTAGGGCTAGTGAAGGTGAACTCAGACCTGCAACGGAAACTGCTCCGCGGTACACAAGCTCTAACTTCACGACCTAAGCCTTTCGGTTGCTTTCTGCTCCCTCACGCAGAGCGGGATGGCAAAAACCTAGGTGTGCGGGGTGTCCTCTGTGAATGCGCTTGACGTCCAAGAGATGCGTGCGCGGTGAATAGGACGTGCAGCTGTATGTGGGGGCAGATGCTTTCGGGGCTCCTTACAAGCTGATCATCCGTTCATGAGCACAGAGCTCTGCTCGGGGCCGGAGGTCTGTCCACCTGAACTAACCATGGGCAGCATACCTCTGCGATGTGCGGGGAGAAACCCAAGCTTTGCTGGAATTCTCAGGCTAAATACTTACGGGCAGTCCTGAGACTTGCGCATTCAGGCACACTGAAGAAAGCCTCTCGTGCTGGGCTTGTTTTCTCCATAGGTTTGTAGTCCTGCGGGAGGGCATCGTATACTGAGGGTGATGGAAGAGGACGCACGGAGGTGCCTCGTCCCGGTGAGTAATCGAAGTGCCCTGAATATGCCTTTGCAGTCAAGACTCAGGAACTGCTGCGGGAGGGCCTTACGCCAGACACTGCTTGGGATGCATTCCATTGGTCACTGAGGAGACCCTCGTTGAGAGAGGACCACGCTGCTACCCCTTGCGTGCAAACTCCTCCTCTGTGATACGGAGATCTAAGTAAACATTCCAGTAGAAGGCTGTCCTCTCTGTTCGCCCTCTACCTGGCAGACTTCGACTAGGACGAATTTGGCACTAGGCACACGGGAAGGTGTAGAAGAAGATGCTGTGAAATGAGAGAGCAGAGGCAAGTCGACACTGGATTCAGGTAACGTGGGAGAAAGAGAGCAGTGCAGGACGCCTCATTACAGGAATCATTCAAGGTGTCGGAGTGGATGCGGAGACTGAGCTTGCCTAGTGTTTTCCGTGCCTGTGCTGTGCTGTGCGTCTGCCCTCTAAGCGCCTCGAATGAAGTCTGCAGTGTACGGCTCCCTCCTGCTGAGCGTCAGCTGCTCGCTTGTGTAGCCACTGAGCCGTAAGGCCTCGGTGAGGCTGCCTGGCTGACGAGAGAAACGCTTGCATACCATGAATTCCGCGTGGCAGTGCGAAAAGGCGCTTTATCTCTGCTCCTGCCCGGCTGCCTCCGAGAGGTGCAGGTAGACCGTGGATGTGGGGCTGTGCGGAGCGTGGGTCGGGGCGGTGGTGCCCTATATAAGTCGGCCTCCCGTGATTCAGAGCCCAAGCTCTGAGAACCAGGTGCACGCACTGGCCTTCAGGCCCCAAGCAACACGGCCGGCAAGAGGTGTGTGTGAAGCCTCTCCGCAGGCTTGCTGCGGTTGGGCCCTATAGCCTCGGAGGTGCGGTCCTGCAGAGGAGGCTCCGAGGCTGTTTCAGCCCCAGTGACTTGCTGCTCAGACAAATCCAGATTGACAGCTACACACTGCTGTGGCAAGGTGAGCTGCTTATATATACTTGTACTCCCCGACACAGGGAGAGTGTGAAGAGGTCTTCAGCCCAGCCTCAGGGGAGGAAGCAGAGCGAGTTGCTTTCGGCACAGCGTTGGAAGCAGGACGGCTGGGCGTTCTGCTCGAAGGGCCTGAAGCAGGCAGCACCGGGAGCCTCTGTCAGGTACGCTGCTCTTTAGGGCTAGTGAAGGTGAACTTAGACCTGCAACGGAAACTTCTCCGGGGTACACAAGCTCTAACTTCACGACCTAAGCCTTTCGGTTGCTTTCTGCTCCCTCACGCAGAGCGGGATGGCAAAAACCTAGGTGTGCGGCGTGTCCTCTGTGAATGCGCTTGACGTCCAAGAGATGCGTGCGCCGTGAATAGGACGTGAGCTGTATGTGGGGGCAGTTGCTTTCGGGGCTCCTTACAAGCTGGTCATCCGTTCATGAGCACAGAGCTCTGCTCGGGGCCGGAGGTCTGTCCACCTGAACTAACCATGGGCAGCATACCTCTGCGATCTGCGGGGAGAAACCGACCCTTTGCTGGGTTTCTCAGGCTAAATGCTTACTGGCAGTCCTGAGACTTGCGCATTCAAGCACCCTGAAGAAAGCCTCTCGTGCTGGGCTTGTTTTCTCCATAGGTTTGTAGTCCTGCGAGAGGGCATCGTATACTGACCGTGATGGTAGAGGAAGCACGGAGCTGCCTCGTCCCGGTGAGTATTCGAAGTGCCCTGAAGATGTCTTTGTAGTCAAGTGTCAGGAACTGCTGCGGGAGGGCCTTACGCCAGACACTGCTTGGGACGCATTCCACAGGTCACTGAGGAGACCCTCGTTGAGAGAAGACCACGCTGCTACCCCTTGCGTGCAACCTCCTCCTCTGTGATACGGAAATCTAAGTAAACATTCCAGTAGAAGGCTGTCCTCTCTGTTCGCCCTCTACCTGGCAGACTTCGACTCGGACGAATTTGGCACTAGGCACACGGGAAGGTGGAGAAGATGCTGTGAAATGAGAGCAGCAGAGGCAAGTCGGCACTGGATTCAGGTAACGTGGGAGAAAGAGAGCAGTGCAGGACGCCTCATTACAGAAATCATTCAAGGTGTTGGAGTGGCTGCAGAGACTGTGCTTGCCAAGTGTTTTCCGTGCCTGTGCTGTGCGTCTGCCCTCTAAGCGCCTCGAATGAAGTCTGCAGTGTACGGCTCCCTCCTGCTGAGCGTCAGCTGCTCGCTTGTGTAGCCACTGAGCCGTAAGGCCTCGGTGAGGCAGCCTGGCTGACGAGAGAAACGCTTGCATACCATGAATTCCGCATGGCAGTGTGAAACGGCGCTTTCTCTCTGCTCCTGCCCGGCTGCCTCCGAGAGGTGCAGGTAGTCCGTGGATGTGGGGCGGGGCGGAGCGTGGGGCGGGGCGGTGGTGCCCTATATAAGTGGGCCTCCCGTGCCTCAGAGCCCAAGCTCTGAGAACCAGGTGAACGCACTGGCCTTCAGGCTCCAAGCAACACGGCCGGCAAGAGGTGTGTGTGAAGCGTCTCCGCAGGCTTGTTGCGGTTGGGCCCTAAAGCCTCGGAGGTGCGGTCCTGCAGAGGAGTCTCCGAGGCTGTCTCAGTCCCAGTGACTTTCTGCTCAGACTAATCCAGATTGACAGCTAAACACTGCTGTGGCAAGGTGAGCTTCTTATATATACTTGTACTCCCGGACACAGGGATACTGTGAAGAGGTCATCCGCCCAGCCTCAGGGGAGGAAGCAGAGCGAGTTGCTTTTGGCACAGCGTTGGAAGCAGGACGGCTGGGCGTTCTGCTCGACGGGCCTGAAGCAGGCAGCACCGGGAGCCTCTGTCAGGTACGCTGCTCTTTAGGGCTAGTGAAGGTGAACTCAGACCTGCAACGGAAACTGCTCCGCGGTACACAAGCTCTAACTTCACGACCTAAGCCTTTCGGTTGCTTTCTGCTCCCTCACGCAGAGCGGGATGGCAAAAACCTAGGTGTGCGGGGTGTCCTCTGTGAATGCGCTTGACGTCCAAGAGATGCGTGCGCGGTGAATAGGACGTGCAGCTGTATGTGGGGGCAGATGCTTTCGGGGCTCCTTACAAGCTGGTCATCCGTTCATGAGCACAGAGCTCTGCTCGGGGCCGGAGGTCTGTCCACCTGAACTAACCATGGGCAGCATACCTCTGCGATGTGCGGGGAGAAACCCAAGCTTTGCTGGAATTCTCAGGCTAAATACTTACGGGCAGTCCTGAGACTTGCGCATTCAGGCACACTGAAGAAAGCCTCTCGTGCTGGGCTTGTTTTCTCCATAGGTTTGTAGTCCTGCGGGAGGGCATCGTATACTGAGGGTGATGGAAGAGGACGCACGGAGGTGCCTCGTCCCGGTGAGTAATCGAAGTGCCCTGAATATGCCTTTGCAGTCAAGACTCAGGAACTGCTGCGGGAGGGCCTTACGCCAGACACTGCTTGGGATGCATTCCATTGGTCACTGAGGAGACCCTCGTTGAGAGAGGACCACGCTGCTACCCCTTGCGTGCAAACTCCTCCTCTGTGATACGGAGATCTAAGTAAACATTCCAGTAGAAGGCTGTCCTCTCTGTTCGCCCTCTACCTGGCAGACTTCGACTAGGACGAATTTGGCACTAGGCACACGGGAAGGTGTAGAAGAAGATGCTGTGAAATGAGAGAGCAGAGGCAAGTCGACACTGGATTCAGGTAACGTGGGAGAAAGAGAGCAGTGCAGGACGCCTCATTACAGGAATCATTCAAGGTGTCGGAGTGGATGCGGAGACTGAGCTTGCCTAGTGTTTTCCGTGCCTGTGCTGTGCTGTGCGTCTGCCCTCTAAGCGCCTCGAATGAAGTCTGCAGTGTACGGCTCCCTCCTGCTGAGCGTCAGCTGCTCGCTTGTGTAGCCACTGAGCCGTAAGGCCTCGGTGAGGCTGCCTGGCTGACGAGAGAAACGCTTGCATACCATGAATTCCGCGTGGCAGTGCGAAAAGGCGCTTTATCTCTGCTCCTGCCCGGCTGCCTCCGAGAGGTGCAGGTAGACCGTGGATGTGGGGCTGTGCGGAGCGTGGGTCGGGGCGGTGGTGCCCTATATAAGTCGGCCTCCCGTGATTCAGAGCCCAAGCTCTGAGAACCAGGTGCACGCACTGGCCTTCAGGCCCCAAGCAACACGGCCGGCAAGAGGTGTGTGTGAAGCCTCTCCGCAGGCTTGCTGCGGTTGGGCCCTATAGCCTCGGAGGTGCGGTCCTGCAGAGGAGGCTCCGAGGCTGTTTCAGCCCCAGTGACTTGCTGCTCAGACAAATCCAGATTGACAGCTACACACTGCTGTGGCAAGGTGAGCTGCTTATATATACTTGTACTCCCCGACACAGGGAGAGTGTGAAGAGGTCTTCAGCCCAGCCTCAGGGGAGGAAGCAGAGCGAGTTGCTTTCGGCACAGCGTTGGAAGCAGGACGGCTGGGCGTTCTGCTCGAAGGGCCTGAAGCAGGCAGCACCGGGAGCCTCTGTCAGGTACGCTGCTCTTTAGGGCTAGTGAAGGTGAACTTAGACCTGCAACGGAAACTTCTCCGGGGTACACAAGCTCTAACTTCACGACCTAAGCCTTTCGGTTGCTTTCTGCTCCCTCACGCAGAGCGGGATGGCAAAAACCTAGGTGTGCGGCGTGTCCTCTGTGAATGCGCTTGACGTCCAAGAGATGCGTGCGCCGTGAATAGGACGTGAGCTGTATGTGGGGGCAGTTGCTTTCGGGGCTCCTTACAAGCTGGTCATCCGTTCATGAGCACAGAGCTCTGCTCGGGGCCGGAGGTCTGTCCACCTGAACTAACCATGGGCAGCATACCTCTGCGATCTGCGGGGAGAAACCGACCCTTTGCTGGGTTTCTCAGGCTAAATGCTTACTGGCAGTCCTGAGACTTGCGCATTCAAGCACCCTGAAGAAAGCCTCTCGTGCTGGGCTTGTTTTCTCCATAGGTTTGTAGTCCTGCGAGAGGGCATCGTATACTGACCGTGATGGTAGAGGAAGCACGGAGCTGCCTCGTCCCGGTGAGTATTCGAAGTGCCCTGAAGATGTCTTTGTAGTCAAGTGTCAGGAACTGCTGCGGGAGGGCCTTACGCCAGACACTGCTTGGGACGCATTCCACAGGTCACTGAGGAGACCCTCGTTGAGAGAAGACCACGCTGCTACCCCTTGCGTGCAACCTCCTCCTCTGTGATACGGAAATCTAAGTAAACATTCCAGTAGAAGGCTGTCCTCTCTGTTCGCCCTCTACCTGGCAGACTTCGACTAGGACGAATTTGGCACTAGGCACACGGGAAGGTGGAGAAGATGCTGTGAAATGAGAGCAGCAGAGGCAAGTCGGCACTGGATTCAGGTAACGTGGGAGAAAGAGAGCAGTGCAGGACGCCTCATTACAGAAATCATTCAAGGTGTTGGAGTGGCTGCAGAGACTGTGCTTGCCAAGTGTTTTCCGTGCCTGTGCTGTGCGTCTGCCCTCTAAGCGCCTCGAATGAAGTCTGCAGTGTACGGCTCCCTCCTGCTGAGCGTCAGCTGCTCGCTTGTGTAGCCACTGAGCCGTAAGGCCTCGGTGAGGCAGCCTGGCTGACGAGAGAAACGCTTGCATACCATGAATTCCGCATGGCAGTGTGAAACGGCGCTTTCTCTCTGCTCCTGCCCGGCTGCCTCCGAGAGGTGCAGGTAGTCCGTGGATGTGGGGCGGGGCGGAGCGTGGGGCGGGGCGGTGGTGCCCTATATAAGTGGGCCTCCCGTGCCTCAGAGCCCAAGCTCTGAGAACCAGGTGAACGCACTGGCCTTCAGGCTCCAAGCAACACGGCCGGCAAGAGGTGTGTGTGAAGCGTCTCCGCAGGCTTGTTGCGGTTGGGCCCTAAAGCCTCGGAGGTGCGGTCCTGCAGAGGAGTCTCCGAGGCTGTCTCAGTCCCAGTGACTTTCTGCTCAGACTAATCCAGATTGACAGCTAAACACTGCTGTGGCAAGGTGAGCTTCTTATATATACTTGTACTCCCGGACACAGGGATACTGTGAAGAGGTCATCCGCCCAGCCTCAGGGGAGGAAGCAGAGCGAGTTGCTTTTGGCACAGCGTTGGAAGCAGGACGGCTGGGCGTTCTGCTCGACGGGCCTGAAGCAGGCAGCACCGGGAGCCTCTGTCAGGTACGCTGCTCTTTAGGGCTAGTGAAGGTGAACTCAGACCTGCAACGGAAACTGCTCCGCGGTACACAAGCTCTAACTTCACGACCTAAGCCTTTCGGTTGCTTTCTGCTCCCTCACGCAGAGCGGGATGGCAAAAACCTAGGTGTGCGGGGTGTCCTCTGTGAATGCGCTTGACGTCCAAGAGATGCGTGCGCGGTGAATAGGACGTGCAGCTGTATGTGGGGGCAGATGCTTTCGGGGCTCCTTACAAGCTGATCATCCGTTCATGAGCACAGAGCTCTGCTCGGGGCCGGAGGTCTGTCCACCTGAACTAACCATGGGCAGCATACCTCTGCGATGTGCGGGGAGAAACCCAAGCTTTGCTGGAATTCTCAGGCTAAATACTTACGGGCAGTCCTGAGACTTGCGCATTCAGGCACACTGAAGAAAGCCTCTCGTGCTGGGCTTGTTTTCTCCATAGGTTTGTAGTCCTGCGGGAGGGCATCGTATACTGAGGGTGATGGAAGAGGACGCACGGAGGTGCCTCGTCCCGGTGAGTAATCGAAGTGCCCTGAATATGCCTTTGCAGTCAAGACTCAGGAACTGCTGCGGGAGGGCCTTACGCCAGACACTGCTTGGGATGCATTCCATTGGTCACTGAGGAGACCCTCGTTGAGAGAGGACCACGCTGCTACCCCTTGCGTGCAAACTCCTCCTCTGTGATACGGAGATCTAAGTAAACATTCCAGTAGAAGGCTGTCCTCTCTGTTCGCCCTCTACCTGGCAGACTTCGACTAGGACGAATTTGGCACTAGGCACACGGGAAGGTGTAGAAGAAGATGCTGTGAAATGAGAGAGCAGAGGCAAGTCGACACTGGATTCAGGTAACGTGGGAGAAAGAGAGCAGTGCAGGACGCCTCATTACAGGAATCATTCAAGGTGTCGGAGTGGATGCGGAGACTGAGCTTGCCTAGTGTTTTCCGTGCCTGTGCTGTGCTGTGCGTCTGCCCTCTAAGCGCCTCGAATGAAGTCTGCAGTGTACGGCTCCCTCCTGCTGAGCGTCAGCTGCTCGCTTGTGTAGCCACTGAGCCGTAAGGCCTCGGTGAGGCTGCCTGGCTGACGAGAGAAACGCTTGCATACCATGAATTCCGCGTGGCAGTGCGAAAAGGCGCTTTATCTCTGCTCCTGCCCGGCTGCCTCCGAGAGGTGCAGGTAGACCGTGGATGTGGGGCTGTGCGGAGCGTGGGTCGGGGCGGTGGTGCCCTATATAAGTCGGCCTCCCGTGATTCAGAGCCCAAGCTCTGAGAACCAGGTGCACGCACTGGCCTTCAGGCCCCAAGCAACACGGCCGGCAAGAGGTGTGTGTGAAGCCTCTCCGCAGGCTTGCTGCGGTTGGGCCCTATAGCCTCGGAGGTGCGGTCCTGCAGAGGAGGCTCCGAGGCTGTTTCAGCCCCAGTGACTTGCTGCTCAGACAAATCCAGATTGACAGCTACACACTGCTGTGGCAAGGTGAGCTGCTTATATATACTTGTACTCCCCGACACAGGGAGAGTGTGAAGAGGTCTTCAGCCCAGCCTCAGGGGAGGAAGCAGAGCGAGTTGCTTTCGGCACAGCGTTGGAAGCAGGACGGCTGGGCGTTCTGCTCGAAGGGCCTGAAGCAGGCAGCACCGGGAGCCTCTGTCAGGTACGCTGCTCTTTAGGGCTAGTGAAGGTGAACTTAGACCTGCAACGGAAACTTCTCCGGGGTACACAAGCTCTAACTTTACGACCTAAGCCTTTCGGTTGCTTTCTGCTCCCTCACGCAAAGCGGGATGGCAAAAACCTAGGTGTGCGGAGTGTCCTCTGTGAATGCGCTTGACGTCCAAGAGATGCGTGCTCCGTGAATAGGACGTGAGCTGTATGTGGGGGCAGTTGCTTTCGGGGCTCCTTACAAGCTGGTCATCCGTTCATGAGCACAGAGCTCTGCTCGGGGCCGGAGGTCTGTCCACCTGAACTAACCATGGGCAGCATACCTCTGCGATCTGCGGGGAGAAACCGACCCTTTGCTGGGTTTCTCAGGCTAAATGCTTACTGGCAGTCCTGAGACTTGCGCATTCAAGCACCCTGAAGAAAGCCTCTCGTGCTGGGCTTGTTTTCTCCATAGGTTTGTAGTCCTGCGAGAGGGCATCGTATACTGACCGTGATGGTAGAGGAAGCACGGAGCTGCCTCGTCCCGGTGAGTATTCGAAGTGCCCTGAAGATGTCTTTGTAGTCAAGTGTCAGGAACTGCTGCGGGAGGGCCTTACGCCAGACACTGCTTGGGACGCATTCCACAGGTCACTGAGGAGACCCTCGTTGAGAGAAGACCACGCTGCTACCCCTTGCGTGCAACCTCCTCCTCTGTGATACGGAAATCTAAGTAAACATTCCAGTAGAAGGCTGTCCTCTCTGTTCGCCCTCTACCTGGCAGACTTCGACTCGGACGAATTTGGCACTAGGCACACGGGAAGGTGGAGAAGATGCTGTGAAATGAGAGCAGCAGAGGCAAGTCGGCACTGGATTCAGGTAACGTGGGAGAAAGAGAGCAGTGCAGGACGCCTCATTACAGAAATCATTCAAGGTGTTGGAGTGGCTGCAGAGACTGTGCTTGCCAAGTGTTTTCCGTGCCTGTGCTGTGCGTCTGCCCTCTAAGCGCCTCGAATGAAGTCTGCAGTGTACGGCTCCCTCCTGCTGAGCGTCAGCTGCTCGCTTGTGTAGCCACTGAGCCGTAAGGCCTCGGTGAGGCAGCCTGGCTGACGAGAGAAACGCTTGCATACCATGAATTCCGCATGGCAGTGTGAAACGGCGCTTTCTCTCTGCTCCTGCCCGGCTGCCTCCGAGAGGTGCAGGTAGTCCGTGGATGTGGGGCGGGGCGGAGCGTGGGGCGGGGCGGTGGTGCCCTATATAAGTGGGCCTCCCGTGCCTCAGAGCCCAAGCTCTGAGAACCAGGTGAACGCACTGGCCTTCAGGCTCCAAGCAACACGGCCGGCAAGAGGTGTGTGTGAAGCGTCTCCGCAGGCTTGTTGCGGTTGGGCCCTAAAGCCTCGGAGGTGCGGTCCTGCAGAGGAGTCTCCGAGGCTGTCTCAGTCCCAGTGACTTTCTGCTCAGACTAATCCAGATTGACAGCTAAACACTGCTGTGGCAAGGTGAGCTTCTTATATATACTTGTACTCCCGGACACAGGGATACTGTGAAGAGGTCATCCGCCCAGCCTCAGGGGAGGAAGCAGAGCGAGTTGCTTTTGGCACAGCGTTGGAAGCAGGACGGCTGGGCGTTCTGCTCGACGGGCCTGAAGCAGGCAGCACCGGGAGCCTCTGTCAGGTACGCTGCTCTTTAGGGCTAGTGAAGGTGAACTCAGACCTGCAACGGAAACTGCTCCGCGGTACACAAGCTCTAACTTCACGACCTAAGCCTTTCGGTTGCTTTCTGCTCCCTCACGCAGAGCGGGATGGCAAAAACCTAGGTGTGCGGGGTGTCCTCTGTGAATGCGCTTGACGTCCAAGAGATGCGTGCGCGGTGAATAGGACGTGCAGCTGTATGTGGGGGCAGATGCTTTCGGGGCTCCTTACAAGCTGATCATCCGTTCATGAGCACAGAGCTCTGCTCGGGGCCGGAGGTCTGTCCACCTGAACTAACCATGGGCAGCATACCTCTGCGATGTGCGGGGAGAAACCCAAGCTTTGCTGGAATTCTCAGGCTAAATACTTACGGGCAGTCCTGAGACTTGCGCATTCAGGCACACTGAAGAAAGCCTCTCGTGCTGGGCTTGTTTTCTCCATAGGTTTGTAGTCCTGCGGGAGGGCATCGTATACTGAGGGTGATGGAAGAGGACGCACGGAGGTGCCTCGTCCCGGTGAGTAATCGAAGTGCCCTGAATATGCCTTTGCAGTCAAGACTCAGGAACTGCTGCGGGAGGGCCTTACGCCAGACACTGCTTGGGATGCATTCCATTGGTCACTGAGGAGACCCTCGTTGAGAGAGGACCACGCTGCTACCCCTTGCGTGCAAACTCCTCCTCTGTGATACGGAGATCTAAGTAAACATTCCAGTAGAAGGCTGTCCTCTCTGTTCGCCCTCTACCTGGCAGACTTCGACTAGGACGAATTTGGCACTAGGCACACGGGAAGGTGTAGAAGAAGATGCTGTGAAATGAGAGAGCAGAGGCAAGTCGACACTGGATTCAGGTAACGTGGGAGAAAGAGAGCAGTGCAGGACGCCTCATTACAGGAATCATTCAAGGTGTCGGAGTGGATGCGGAGACTGAGCTTGCCTAGTGTTTTCCGTGCCTGTGCTGTGCTGTGCGTCTGCCCTCTAAGCGCCTCGAATGAAGTCTGCAGTGTACGGCTCCCTCCTGCTGAGCGTCAGCTGCTCGCTTGTGTAGCCACTGAGCCGTAAGGCCTCGGTGAGGCTGCCTGGCTGACGAGAGAAACGCTTGCATACCATGAATTCCGCGTGGCAGTGCGAAAAGGCGCTTTATCTCTGCTCCTGCCCGGCTGCCTCCGAGAGGTGCAGGTAGACCGTGGATGTGGGGCTGTGCGGAGCGTGGGTCGGGGCGGTGGTGCCCTATATAAGTCGGCCTCCCGTGATTCAGAGCCCAAGCTCTGAGAACCAGGTGCACGCACTGGCCTTCAGGCCCCAAGCAACACGGCCGGCAAGAGGTGTGTGTGAAGCCTCTCCGCAGGCTTGCTGCGGTTGGGCCCTATAGCCTCGGAGGTGCGGTCCTGCAGAGGAGGCTCCGAGGCTGTTTCAGCCCCAGTGACTTGCTGCTCAGACAAATCCAGATTGACAGCTACACACTGCTGTGGCAAGGTGAGCTGCTTATATATACTTGTACTCCCCGACACAGGGAGAGTGTGAAGAGGTCTTCAGCCCAGCCTCAGGGGAGGAAGCAGAGCGAGTTGCTTTCGGCACAGCGTTGGAAGCAGGACGGCTGGGCGTTCTGCTCGAAGGGCCTGAAGCAGGCAGCACCGGGAGCCTCTGTCAGGTACGCTGCTCTTTAGGGCTAGTGAAGGTGAACTTAGACCTGCAACGGAAACTTCTCCGGGGTACACAAGCTCTAACTTCACGACCTAAGCCTTTCGGTTGCTTTCTGCTCCCTCACGCAGAGCGGGATGGCAAAAACCTAGGTGTGTGGCGTGTCCTCTGTGAATGCGCTTGACGTCCAAGAGATGCGTGCGCCGTGAATAGGACGTGAGCTGTATGTGGGGGCAGTTGCTTTCGGGGCTCCTTACAAGCTGGTCATCCGTTCATGAGCACAGAGCTCTGCTCGGGGCCGGAGGTCTGTCCACCTGAACTAACCATGGGCAGCATACCTCTGCGATCTGCGGGGAGAAACCGACCCTTTGCTGGGTTTCTCAGGCTAAATGCTTACTGGCAGTCCTGAGACTTGCGCATTCAAGCACCCTGAAGAAAGCCTCTCGTGCTGGGCTTGTTTTCTCCATAGGTTTGTAGTCCTGCGAGAGGGCATCGTATACTGACCGTGATGGTAGAGGAAGCACGGAGCTGCCTCGTCCCGGTGAGTATTCGAAGTGCCCTGAAGATGTCTTTGTAGTCAAGTGTCAGGAACTGCTGCGGGAGGGCCTTACGCCAGACACTGCTTGGGACGCATTCCACAGGTCACTGAGGAGACCCTCGTTGAGAGAAGACCACGCTGCTACCCCTTGCGTGCAACCTCCTCCTCTGTGATACGGAAATCTAAGTAAACATTCCAGTAGAAGGCTGTCCTCTCTGTTCGCCCTCTACCTGGCAGACTTCGACTCGGACGAATTTGGCACTAGGCACACGGGAAGGTGGAGAAGATGCTGTGAAATGAGAGCAGCAGAGGCAAGTCGGCACTGGATTCAGGTAACGTGGGAGAAAGAGAGCAGTGCAGGACGCCTCATTACAGAAATCATTCAAGGTGTTGGAGTGGCTGCAGAGACTGTGCTTGCCAAGTGTTTTCCGTGCCTGTGCTGTGCGTCTGCCCTCTAAGCGCCTCGAATGAAGTCTGCAGTGTACGGCTCCCTCCTGCTGAGCGTCAGCTGCTCGCTTGTGTAGCCACTGAGCCGTAAGGCCTCGGTGAGGCAGCCTGGCTGACGAGAGAAACGCTTGCATACCATGAATTCCGCATGGCAGTGTGAAACGGCGCTTTCTCTCTGCTCCTGCCCGGCTGCCTCCGAGAGGTGCAGGTAGTCCGTGGATGTGGGGCGGGGCGGAGCGTGGGGCGGGGCGGTGGTGCCCTATATAAGTGGGCCTCCCGTGCCTCAGAGCCCAAGCTCTGAGAACCAGGTGAACGCACTGGCCTTCAGGCTCCAAGCAACACGGCCGGCAAGAGGTGTGTGTGAAGCGTCTCCGCAGGCTTGTTGCGGTTGGGCCCTAAAGCCTCGGAGGTGCGGTCCTGCAGAGGAGTCTCCGAGGCTGTCTCAGTCCCAGTGACTTTCTGCTCAGACTAATCCAGATTGACAGCTAAACACTGCTGTGGCAAGGTGAGCTTCTTATATATACTTGTACTCCCGGACACAGGGATACTGTGAAGAGGTCATCCGCCCAGCCTCAGGGGAGGAAGCAGAGCGAGTTGCTTTTGGCACAGCGTTGGAAGCAGGACGGCTGGGCGTTCTGCTCGACGGGCCTGAAGCAGGCAGCACCGGGAGCCTCTGTCAGGTACGCTGCTCTTTAGGGCTAGTGAAGGTGAACTCAGACCTGCAACGGAAACTGCTCCGCGGTACACAAGCTCTAACTTCACGACCTAAGCCTTTCGGTTGCTTTCTGCTCCCTCACGCAGAGCGGGATGGCAAAAACCTAGGTGTGCGGGGTGTCCTCTGTGAATGCGCTTGACGTCCAAGAGATGCGTGCGCGGTGAATAGGACGTGCAGCTGTATGTGGGGGCAGATGCTTTCGGGGCTCCTTACAAGCTGATCATCCGTTCATGAGCACAGAGCTCTGCTCGGGGCCGGAGGTCTGTCCACCTGAACTAACCATGGGCAGCATACCTCTGCGATGTGCGGGGAGAAACCCAAGCTTTGCTGGAATTCTCAGGCTAAATACTTACGGGCAGTCCTGAGACTTGCGCATTCAGGCACACTGAAGAAAGCCTCTCGTGCTGGGCTTGTTTTCTCCATAGGTTTGTAGTCCTGCGGGAGGGCATCGTATACTGAGGGTGATGGAAGAGGACGCACGGAGGTGCCTCGTCCCGGTGAGTAATCGAAGTGCCCTGAATATGCCTTTGCAGTCAAGACTCAGGAACTGCTGCGGGAGGGCCTTACGCCAGACACTGCTTGGGATGCATTCCATTGGTCACTGAGGAGACCCTCGTTGAGAGAGGACCACGCTGCTACCCCTTGCGTGCAAACTCCTCCTCTGTGATACGGAGATCTAAGTAAACATTCCAGTAGAAGGCTGTCCTCTCTGTTCGCCCTCTACCTGGCAGACTTCGACTAGGACGAATTTGGCACTAGGCACACGGGAAGGTGTAGAAGAAGATGCTGTGAAATGAGAGAGCAGAGGCAAGTCGACACTGGATTCAGGTAACGTGGGAGAAAGAGAGCAGTGCAGGACGCCTCATTACAGGAATCATTCAAGGTGTCGGAGTGGATGCGGAGACTGAGCTTGCCTAGTGTTTTCCGTGCCTGTGCTGTGCTGTGCGTCTGCCCTCTAAGCGCCTCGAATGAAGTCTGCAGTGTACGGCTCCCTCCTGCTGAGCGTCAGCTGCTCGCTTGTGTAGCCACTGAGCCGTAAGGCCTCGGTGAGGCTGCCTGGCTGACGAGAGAAACGCTTGCATACCATGAATTCCGCGTGGCAGTGCGAAAAGGCGCTTTATCTCTGCTCCTGCCCGGCTGCCTCCGAGAGGTGCAGGTAGACCGTGGATGTGGGGCTGTGCGGAGCGTGGGTCGGGGCGGTGGTGCCCTATATAAGTCGGCCTCCCGTGATTCAGAGCCCAAGCTCTGAGAACCACGTGCACGCACTCGCCTTCAGGCCCCAGGCAACACGGCCGGCAAGAGGTGTGTGCGGAGCCTCTCCGCAGGCTTGCTGCGCTTGGGCCCTATAGCCTCGGAGGTGCGGTCCTGCAGAGGAGGCTCCGAGGCTGTTTCAGCCCCAGTGACTTGCTGCTCAGACAAATCCAGATTGACAGCTACACACTGCTGTGGCAAGGTGAGCTGCTTATATATACTTGTACTCCCCGACACAGGGAGAGTGTGAAGAGGTCTTCAGCCCAGCCTCAGGGGAGGAAGCAGAGCGAGTTGCTTTCGGCACAGCGTTGGAAGCAGGACGGCTGGGCGTTCTGCTCGAAGGGCCTGAAGCAGGCAGCACCGGGAGCCTCTGTCAGGTACGCTGCTCTTTAGGGCTAGTGAAGGTGAACTTAGACCTGCAACGGAAACTTCTCCGGGGTACACAAGCTCTAACTTCACGACCTAAGCCTTTCGGTTGCTTTCTGCTCCCTCACGCAGAGCGGGATGGCAAAAACCTGGGTGTGCGGCGTGTCCTCTGTGAATGCGCTTGACGTCCAAGAGATGCGTGCGCCGTGAATAGGACGTGAGCTGTATGTGGGGGCAGTTGCTTTCGGGGCTCCTTACAAGCTGGTCATCCGTTCATGAGCACAGAGCTCTGCTCGGGGCCGGAGGTCTGTCCACCTGAACTAACCATGGGCAGCATACCTCTGCGATCTTCGGGGAGAAACCGACCCTTTGCTGGGTTTCTCAGGCTAAATGCTTACTGGCAGTCCTGAGACTTGCGCATTCAAGCACCCTGAAGAAAGCCTCTCGTGCTGGGCTTGTTTTCTCCATAGGTTTGTAGTCCTGCGAGAGGGCATCGTATACTGACCGTGATGGTAGAGGAAGCACGGAGCTGCCTCGTCCCGGTGAGTATTCGAAGTGCCCTGAAGATGTCTTTGTAGTCAAGTGTCAGGAACTGCTGCGGGAGGGCCTTACGCCAGACACTGCTTGGGACGCATTCCACAGGTCACTGAGGAGACCCTCGTTGAGAGAAGACCACGCTGCTACCCCTTGCGTGCAACCTCCTCCTCTGTGATACGGAAATCTAAGTAAACATTCCAGTAGAAGGCTGTCCTCTCTGTTCGCCCTCTACCTGGCAGACTTCGACTCGGACGAATTTGGCACTAGGCACACGGGAAGGTGGAGAAGATGCTGTGAAATGAGAGCAGCAGAGGCAAGTCGGCACTGGATTCAGGTAACGTGGGAGAAAGAGAGCAGTGCAGGACGCCTCATTACAGAAATCATTCAAGGTGTTGGAGTGGCTGCAGAGACTGTGCTTGCCAAGTGTTTTCCGTGCCTGTGCTGTGCGTCTGCCCTCTAAGCGCCTCGAATGAAGTCTGCAGTGTACGGCTCCCTCCTGCTGAGCGTCAGCTGCTCGCTTGTGTAGCCACTGAGCCGTAAGGCCTCGGTGAGGCAGCCTGGCTGACGAGAGAAACGCTTGCATACCATGAATTCCGCATGGCAGTGTGAAACGGCGCTTTCTCTCTGCTCCTGCCCGGCTGCCTCCGAGAGGTGCAGGTAGTCCGTGGATGTGGGGCGGGGCGGAGCGTGGGGCGGGGCGGTGGTGCCCTATATAAGTGGGCCTCCCGTGCCTCAGAGCCCAAGCTCTGAGAACCAGGTGAACGCACTGGCCTTCAGGCTCCAAGCAACACGGCCGGCAAGAGGTGTGTGTGAAGCGTCTCCGCAGGCTTGTTGCGGTTGGGCCCTAAAGCCTCGGAGGTGCGGTCCTGCAGAGGAGTCTCCGAGGCTGTCTCAGTCCCAGTGACTTTCTGCTCAGACTAATCCAGATTGACAGCTAAACACTGCTGTGGCAAGGTGAGCTTCTTATATATACTTGTACTCCCGGACACAGGGATACTGTGAAGAGGTCATCCGCCCAGCCTCAGGGGAGGAAGCAGAGCGAGTTGCTTTTGGCACAGCGTTGGAAGCAGGACGGCTGGGCGTTCTGCTCGACGGGCCTGAAGCAGGCAGCACCGGGAGCCTCTGTCAGGTACGCTGCTCTTTAGGGCTAGTGAAGGTGAACTCAGACCTGCAACGGAAACTGCTCCGCGGTACACAAGCTCTAACTTCACGACCTAAGCCTTTCGGTTGCTTTCTGCTCCCTCACGCAGAGCGGGATGGCAAAAACCTAGGTGTGCGGGGTGTCCTCTGTGAATGCGCTTGACGTCCAAGAGATGCGTGCGCGGTGAATAGGACGTGCAGCTGTATGTGGGGGCAGATGCTTTCGGGGCTCCTTACAAGCTGATCATCCGTTCATGAGCACAGAGCTCTGCTCGGGGCCGGAGGTCTGTCCACCTGAACTAACCATGGGCAGCATACCTCTGCGATGTGCGGGGAGAAACCCAAGCTTTGCTGGAATTCTCAGGCTAAATACTTACGGGCAGTCCTGAGACTTGCGCATTCAGGCACACTGAAGAAAGCCTCTCGTGCTGGGCTTGTTTTCTCCATAGGTTTGTAGTCCTGCGGGAGGGCATCGTATACTGAGGGTGATGGAAGAGGACGCACGGAGGTGCCTCGTCCCGGTGAGTAATCGAAGTGCCCTGAATATGCCTTTGCAGTCAAGACTCAGGAACTGCTGCGGGAGGGCCTTACGCCAGACACTGCTTGGGATGCATTCCATTGGTCACTGAGGAGACCCTCGTTGAGAGAGGACCACGCTGCTACCCCTTGCGTGCAAACTCCTCCTCTGTGATACGGAGATCTAAGTAAACATTCCAGTAGAAGGCTGTCCTCTCTGTTCGCCCTCTACCTGGCAGACTTCGACTAGGACGAATTTGGCACTAGGCACACGGGAAGGTGTAGAAGAAGATGCTGTGAAATGAGAGAGCAGAGGCAAGTCGACACTGGATTCAGGTAACGTGGGAGAAAGAGAGCAGTGCAGGACGCCTCATTACAGGAATCATTCAAGGTGTCGGAGTGGATGCGGAGACTGAGCTTGCCTAGTGTTTTCCGTGCCTGTGCTGTGCTGTGCGTCTGCCCTCTAAGCGCCTCGAATGAAGTCTGCAGTGTACGGCTCCCTCCTGCTGAGCGTCAGCTGCTCGCTTGTGTAGCCACTGAGCCGTAAGGCCTCGGTGAGGCTGCCTGGCTGACGAGAGAAACGCTTGCATACCATGAATTCCGCGTGGCAGTGCGAAAAGGCGCTTTATCTCTGCTCCTGCCCGGCTGCCTCCGAGAGGTGCAGGTAGACCGTGGATGTGGGGCTGTGCGGAGCGTGGGTCGGGGCGGTGGTGCCCTATATAAGTCGGCCTCCCGTGATTCAGAGCCCAAGCTCTGAGAACCAGGTGCACGCACTGGCCTTCAGGCCCCAAGCAACACGGCCGGCAAGAGGTGTGTGTGAAGCCTCTCCGCAGGCTTGCTGCGGTTGGGCCCTATAGCCTCGGAGGTGCGGTCCTGCAGAGGAGGCTCCGAGGCTGTTTCAGCCCCAGTGACTTGCTGCTCAGACAAATCCAGATTGACAGCTACACACTGCTGTGGCAAGGTGAGCTGCTTATATATACTTGTACTCCCCGACACAGGGAGAGTGTGAAGAGGTCTTCAGCCCAGCCTCAGGGGAGGAAGCAGAGCGAGTTGCTTTCGGCACAGCGTTGGAAGCAGGACGGCTGGGCGTTCTGCTCGAAGGGCCTGAAGCAGGCAGCACCGGGAGCCTCTGTCAGGTACGCTGCTCTTTAGGGCTAGTGAAGGTGAACTTAGACCTGCAACGGAAACTTCTCCGGGGTACACAAGCTCTAACTTCACGACCTAAGCCTTTCGGTTGCTTTCTGCTCCCTCACGCAGAGCGGGATGGCAAAAACCTAGGTGTGCGGCGTGTCCTCTGTGAATGCGCTTGACGTCCAAGAGATGCGTGCGCCGTGAATAGGACGTGAGCTGTATGTGGGGGCAGTTGCTTTCGGGGCTCCTTACAAGCTGGTCATCCGTTCATGAGCACAGAGCTCTGCTCGGGGCCGGAGGTCTGTCCACCTGAACTAACCATGGGCACCATACCTCTGCGATCTGCGGGGAGAAACCGCCCCTTTGCTGGGTTTCTCAGGCTAAATGCTTACTGGCAGTCCTGAGACTTGTGCATTCAAGCACCCTGAAGAAAGCCTCTCGTGCTGGGCTTGTTTTCTCCATAGGTTTGTAGTCCTGCGAGAGGGCATCGTATACTGACCGTGATGGTAGAGGAAGCACGGAGCTGCCTCGTCCCGGTGAGTATTCGAAGTGCCCTGAAGATGTCTTTGTAGTCAAGTGTCAGGAACTGCTGCGGGAGGGCCTTACGCCAGACACTGCTTGGGACGCATTCCACAGGTCACTGAGGAGACCCTCGTTGAGAGAAGACCACGCTGCTACCCCTTGCGTGCAACCTCCTCCTCTGTGATACGGAAATCTAAGTAAACATTCCAGTAGAAGGCTGTCCTCTCTGTTCGCCCTCTACCTGGCAGACTTCGACTCGGACGAATTTGGCACTAGGCACACGGGAAGGTGGAGAAGATGCTGTGAAATGAGAGCAGCAGAGGCAAGTCGGCACTGGATTCAGGTAACGTGGGAGAAAGAGAGCAGTGCAGGACGCCTCATTACAGAAATCATTCAAGGTGTTGGAGTGGCTGCAGAGACTGTGCTTGCCAAGTGTTTTCCGTGCCTGTGCTGTGCGTCTGCCCTCTAAGCGCCTCGAATGAAGTCTGCAGTGTACGGCTCCCTCCTGCTGAGCGTCAGCTGCTCGCTTGTGTAGCCACTGAGCCGTAAGGCCTCGGTGAGGCAGCCTGGCTGACGAGAGAAACGCTTGCATACCATGAATTCCGCATGGCAGTGTGAAACGGCGCTTTCTCTCTGCTCCTGCCCGGCTGCCTCCGAGAGGTGCAGGTAGTCCGTGGATGTGGGGCGGGGCGGAGCGTGGGGCGGGGCGGTGGTGCCCTATATAAGTGGGCCTCCCGTGCCTCAGAGCCCAAGCTCTGAGAACCAGGTGAACGCACTGGCCTTCAGGCTCCAAGCAACACGGCCGGCAAGAGGTGTGTGTGAAGCGTCTCCGCAGGCTTGTTGCGGTTGGGCCCTAAAGCCTCGGAGGTGCGGTCCTGCAGAGGAGTCTCCGAGGCTGTCTCAGTCCCAGTGACTTTCTGCTCAGACTAATCCAGATTGACAGCTAAACACTGCTGTGGCAAGGTGAGCTTCTTATATATACTTGTACTCCCGGACACAGGGATACTGTGAAGAGGTCATCCGCCCAGCCTCAGGGGAGGAAGCAGAGCGAGTTGCTTTTGGCACAGCGTTGGAAGCAGGACGGCTGGGCGTTCTGCTCGACGGGCCTGAAGCAGGCAGCACCGGGAGCCTCTGTCAGGTACGCTGCTCTTTAGGGCTAGTGAAGGTGAACTCAGACCTGCAACGGAAACTGCTCCGCGGTACACAAGCTCTAACTTCACGACCTAAGCCTTTCGGTTGCTTTCTGCTCCCTCACGCAGAGCGGGATGGCAAAAACCTAGGTGTGCGGGGTGTCCTCTGTGAATGCGCTTGACGTCCAAGAGATGCGTGCGCGGTGAATAGGACGTGCAGCTGTATGTGGGGGCAGATGCTTTCGGGGCTCCTTACAAGCTGATCATCCGTTCATGAGCACAGAGCTCTGCTCGGGGCCGGAGGTCTGTCCACCTGAACTAACCATGGGCAGCATACCTCTGCGATGTGCGGGGAGAAACCCAAGCTTTGCTGGAATTCTCAGGCTAAATACTTACGGGCAGTCCTGAGACTTGCGCATTCAGGCACACTGAAGAAAGCCTCTCGTGCTGGGCTTGTTTTCTCCATAGGTTTGTAGTCCTGCGGGAGGGCATCGTATACTGAGGGTGATGGAAGAGGACGCACGGAGGTGCCTCGTCCCGGTGAGTAATCGAAGTGCCCTGAATATGCCTTTGCAGTCAAGACTCAGGAACTGCTGCGGGAGGGCCTTACGCCAGACACTGCTTGGGATGCATTCCATTGGTCACTGAGGAGACCCTCGTTGAGAGAGGACCACGCTGCTACCCCTTGCGTGCAAACTCCTCCTCTGTGATACGGAGATCTAAGTAAACATTCCAGTAGAAGGCTGTCCTCTCTGTTCGCCCTCTACCTGGCAGACTTCGACTAGGACGAATTTGGCACTAGGCACACGGGAAGGTGTAGAAGAAGATGCTGTGAAATGAGAGAGCAGAGGCAAGTCGACACTGGATTCAGGTAACGTGGGAGAAAGAGAGCAGTGCAGGACGCCTCATTACAGGAATCATTCAAGGTGTCGGAGTGGATGCGGAGACTGAGCTTGCCTAGTGTTTTCCGTGCCTGTGCTGTGCTGTGCGTCTGCCCTCTAAGCGCCTCGAATGAAGTCTGCAGTGTACGGCTCCCTCCTGCTGAGCGTCAGCTGCTCGCTTGTGTAGCCACTGAGCCGTAAGGCCTCGGTGAGGCTGCCTGGCTGACGAGAGAAACGCTTGCATACCATGAATTCCGCGTGGCAGTGCGAAAAGGCGCTTTATCTCTGCTCCTGCCCGGCTGCCTCCGAGAGGTGCAGGTAGACCGTGGATGTGGGGCTGTGCGGAGCGTGGGTCGGGGCGGTGGTGCCCTATATAAGTCGGCCTCCCGTGATTCAGAGCCCAAGCTCTGAGAACCAGGTGCACGCACTGGCCTTCAGGCCCCAAGCAACACGGCCGGCAAGAGGTGTGTGTGAAGCCTCTCCGCAGGCTTGCTGCGGTTGGGCCCTATAGCCTCGGAGGTGCGGTCCTGCAGAGGAGGCTCCGAGGCTGTTTCAGCCCCAGTGACTTGCTGCTCAGACAAATCCAGATTGACAGCTACACACTGCTGTGGCAAGGTGAGCTGCTTATATATACTTGTACTCCCCGACACAGGGAGAGTGTGAAGAGGTCTTCAGCCCAGCCTCAGGGGAGGAAGCAGAGCGAGTTGCTTTCGGCACAGCGTTGGAAGCAGGACGGCTGGGCGTTCTGCTCGAAGGGCCTGAAGCAGGCAGCACCGGGAGCCTCTGTCAGGTACGCTGCTCTTTAGGGCTAGTGAAGGTGAACTTAGACCTGCAACGGAAACTTCTCCGGGGTACACAAGCTCTAACTTCACGACCTAAGCCTTTCGGTTGCTTTCTGCTCCCTCACGCAGAGCGGGATGGCAAAAACCTAGGTGTGCGGCGTGTCCTCTGTGAATGCGCTTGACGTCCAAGAGATGCGTGCGCCGTGAATAGGACGTGAGCTGTATGTGGGGGCAGTTGCTTTCGGGGCTCCTTACAAGCTGGTCATCCGTTCATGAGCACAGAGCTCTGCTCGGGGCCGGAGGTCTGTCCACCTGAACTAACCATGGGCAGCATACCTCTGCGATCTGCGGGGAGAAACCGACCCTTTGCTGGGTTTCTCAGGCTAAATGCTTACTGGCAGTCCTGAGACTTGCGCATTCAAGCACCCTGAAGAAAGCCTCTCGTGCTGGGCTTGTTTTCTCCATAGGTTTGTAGTCCTGCGAGAGGGCATCGTATACTGACCGTGATGGTAGAGGAAGCACGGAGCTGCCTCGTCCCGGTGAGTATTCGAAGTGCCCTGAAGATGTCTTTGTAGTCAAGTGTCAGGAACTGCTGCGGGAGGGCCTTACGCCAGACACTGCTTGGGACGCATTCCACAGGTCACTGAGGAGACCCTCGTTGAGAGAAGACCACGCTGCTACCCCTTGCGTGCAACCTCCTCCTCTGTGATACGGAAATCTAAGTAAACATTCCAGTAGAAGGCTGTCCTCTCTGTTCGCCCTCTACCTGGCAGACTTCGACTCGGACGAATTTGGCACTAGGCACACGGGAAGGTGGAGAAGATGCTGTGAAATGAGAGCAGCAGAGGCAAGTCGGCACTGGATTCAGGTAACGTGGGAGAAAGAGAGCAGTGCAGGACGCCTCATTACAGAAATCATTCAAGGTGTTGGAGTGGCTGCAGAGACTGTGCTTGCCAAGTGTTTTCCGTGCCTGTGCTGTGCGTCTGCCCTCTAAGCGCCTCGAATGAAGTCTGCAGTGTACGGCTCCCTCCTGCTGAGCGTCAGCTGCTCGCTTGTGTAGCCACTGAGCCGTAAGGCCTCGGTGAGGCAGCCTGGCTGACGAGAGAAACGCTTGCATACCATGAATTCCGCATGGCAGTGTGAAACGGCGCTTTCTCTCTGCTCCTGCCCGGCTGCCTCCGAGAGGTGCAGGTAGTCCGTGGATGTGGGGCGGGGCGGAGCGTGGGGCGGGGCGGTGGTGCCCTATATAAGTGGGCCTCCCGTGCCTCAGAGCCCAAGCTCTGAGAACCAGGTGAACGCACTGGCCTTCAGGCTCCAAGCAACACGGCCGGCAAGAGGTGTGTGTGAAGCGTCTCCGCAGGCTTGTTGCGGTTGGGCCCTAAAGCCTCGGAGGTGCGGTCCTGCAGAGGAGTCTCCGAGGCTGTCTCAGTCCCAGTGACTTTCTGCTCAGACTAATCCAGATTGACAGCTAAACACTGCTGTGGCAAGGTGAGCTTCTTATATATACTTGTACTCCCGGACACAGGGATACTGTGAAGAGGTCATCCGCCCAGCCTCAGGGGAGGAAGCAGAGCGAGTTGCTTTTGGCACAGCGTTGGAAGCAGGACGGCTGGGCGTTCTGCTCGACGGGCCTGAAGCAGGCAGCACCGGGAGCCTCTGTCAGGTACGCTGCTCTTTAGGGCTAGTGAAGGTGAACTCAGACCTGCAACGGAAACTGCTCCGCGGTACACAAGCTCTAACTTCACGACCTAAGCCTTTCGGTTGCTTTCTGCTCCCTCACGCAGAGCGGGATGGCAAAAACCTAGGTGTGCGGGGTGTCCTCTGTGAATGCGCTTGACGTCCAAGAGATGCGTGCGCGGTGAATAGGACGTGCAGCTGTATGTGGGGGCAGATGCTTTCGGGGCTCCTTACAAGCTGATCATCCGTTCATGAGCACAGAGCTCTGCTCGGGGCCGGAGGTCTGTCCACCTGAACTAACCATGGGCAGCATACCTCTGCGATGTGCGGGGAGAAACCCAAGCTTTGCTGGAATTCTCAGGCTAAATACTTACGGGCAGTCCTGAGACTTGCGCATTCAGGCACACTGAAGAAAGCCTCTCGTGCTGGGCTTGTTTTCTCCATAGGTTTGTAGTCCTGCGGGAGGGCATCGTATACTGAGGGTGATGGAAGAGGACGCACGGAGGTGCCTCGTCCCGGTGAGTAATCGAAGTGCCCTGAATATGCCTTTGCAGTCAAGACTCAGGAACTGCTGCGGGAGGGCCTTACGCCAGACACTGCTTGGGATGCATTCCATTGGTCACTGAGGAGACCCTCGTTGAGAGAGGACCACGCTGCTACCCCTTGCGTGCAAACTCCTCCTCTGTGATACGGAGATCTAAGTAAACATTCCAGTAGAAGGCTGTCCTCTCTGTTCGCCCTCTACCTGGCAGACTTCGACTAGGACGAATTTGGCACTAGGCACACGGGAAGGTGTAGAAGAAGATGCTGTGAAATGAGAGAGCAGAGGCAAGTCGACACTGGATTCAGGTAACGTGGGAGAAAGAGAGCAGTGCAGGACGCCTCATTACAGGAATCATTCAAGGTGTCGGAGTGGATGCGGAGACTGAGCTTGCCTAGTGTTTTCCGTGCCTGTGCTGTGCTGTGCGTCTGCCCTCTAAGCGCCTCGAATGAAGTCTGCAGTGTACGGCTCCCTCCTGCTGAGCGTCAGCTGCTCGCTTGTGTAGCCACTGAGCCGTAAGGCCTCGGTGAGGCTGCCTGGCTGACGAGAGAAACGCTTGCATACCATGAATTCCGCGTGGCAGTGCGAAAAGGCGCTTTATCTCTGCTCCTGCCCGGCTGCCTCCGAGAGGTGCAGGTAGACCGTGGATGTGGGGCTGTGCGGAGCGTGGGTCGGGGCGGTGGTGCCCTATATAAGTCGGCCTCCCGTGATTCAGAGCCCAAGCTCTGAGAACCAGGTGCACGCACTGGCCTTCAGGCCCCAAGCAACACGGCCGGCAAGAGGTGTGTGTGAAGCCTCTCCGCAGGCTTGCTGCGGTTGGGCCCTATAGCCTCGGAGGTGCGGTCCTGCAGAGGAGGCTCCGAGGCTGTTTCAGCCCCAGTGACTTGCTGCTCAGACAAATCCAGATTGACAGCTACACACTGCTGTGGCAAGGTGAGCTGCTTATATATACTTGTACTCCCCGACACAGGGAGAGTGTGAAGAGGTCTTCAGCCCAGCCTCAGGGGAGGAAGCAGAGCGAGTTGCTTTCGGCACAGCGTTGGAAGCAGGACGGCTGGGCGTTCTGCTCGAAGGGCCTGAAGCAGGCAGCACCGGGAGCCTCTGTCAGGTACGCTGCTCTTTAGGGCTAGTGAAGGTGAACTTAGACCTGCAACGGAAACTTCTCCGGGGTACACAAGCTCTAACTTCACGACCTAAGCCTTTCGGTTGCTTTCTGCTCCCTCACGCAGAGCGGGATGGCAAAAACCTAGGTGAGCGGCGTGTCCTCTGTGACAGCGCTTGACGACCAAGAGATGCGTGCGCCGTGATGAGGACGTGTGCTGTATGTGGGGGCAGTTGCTTTCGGGGCACCTTACAAGCTGGTCATCCGTTCATGAGCACAGAGCTCTGCTCGGGGCCGGAGGTCTGTCCACCTGAACTAACCATGGGCAGCATACCTCTGCGATCTGCGGGGAGAAACCGACCCTTTGCTGGGTTTCTCAGGCTAAATGCTTACTGGCAGTCCTGAGACTTGCGCATTCAAGCACCCTGAAGAAAGCCTCTCGTGCTGGGCTTGTTTTCTCCATAGGTTTGTAGTCCTGCGAGAGGGCATCGTATACTGACCGTGATGGTAGAGGAAGCACGGAGCTGCCTCGTCCCGGTGAGTATTCGAAGTCCCCTGAAGATGTCTTTGTAGTCAAGTGTCAGGAACTGCTGCGCAAGGGCCTTCCCCCAGACACTGCTCGGGACGCGTTCCACAGGTCACTGAGGAGACCCTCGTTGAGAGAAGACCACGCTGCTACCCCTTGCGTGCAACCTCCTCCTCTGTGATACGGAAATCTAAGTAAACATTCCAGTAGAAGGCTGTCCTCTCTGTTCGCCCTCTACCTGGCAGACTTCGACTCGGACGAATTTGGCACTAGGCACACGGGAAGGTGGAGAAGATGCTGTGAAATGAGAGCAGCAGAGGCAAGTCGGCACTGGATTCAGGTAACGTGGGAGAAAGAGAGCAGTGCAGGACGCCTCATTACAGAAATCATTCAAGGTGTTGGAGTGGCTGCAGAGACTGTGCTTGCCAAGTGTTTTCCGTGCCTGTGCTGTGCGTCTGCCCTCTAAGCGCCTCGAATGAAGTCTGCAGTGTACGGCTCCCTCCTGCTGAGCGTCAGCTGCTCGCTTGTGTAGCCACTGAGCCGTAAGGCCTCGGTGAGGCAGCCTGGCTGACGAGAGAAACGCTTGCATACCATGAATTCCGCATGGCAGTGTGAAACGGCGCTTTCTCTCTGCTCCTGCCCGCCTGCCTCCGAGGGGTGCAGGTAGTCCGTGGAGGTGGGGCGGGGCGGAGCGTGGGGCGGGGCGGTGGTGCCCTATATAAGTGGGCCTCCCGTGCCTCAGAGCCCAAGCTCTGAGAACCAGGTGAACGCACTGGCCTTCAGGCTCCAAGCAACACGGCCGGCAAGAGGTGTGTGTGAAGCGTCTCCGCAGGCTTGTTGCGGTTGGGCCCTAAAGCCTCGGAGGTGCGGTCCTGCAGAGGAGTCTCCGAGGCTGTCTCAGTCCCAGTGACTTTCTGCTCAGACTAATCCAGATTGACAGCTAAACACTGCTGTGGCAAGGTGAGCTTCTTATATATACTTGTACTCCCGGACACAGGGATACTGTGAAGAGGTCATCCGCCCAGCCTCAGGGGAGGAAGCAGAGCGAGTTGCTTTTGGCACAGCGTTGGAAGCAGGACGGCTGGGCGTTCTGCTCGACGGGCCTGAAGCAGGCAGCACCGGGAGCCTCTGTCAGGTACGCTGCTCTTTAGGGCTAGTGAAGGTGAACTCAGACCTGCAACGGAAACTGCTCCGCGGTACACAAGCTCTAACTTCACGACCTAAGCCTTTCGGTTGCTTTCTGCTCCCTCACGCAGAGCGGGATGGCAAAAACCTAGGTGTGCGGGGTGTCCTCTGTGAATGCGCTTGACGTCCAAGAGATGCGTGCGCGGTGAATAGGACGTGCAGCTGTATGTGGGGGCAGATGCTTTCGGGGCTCCTTACAAGCTGATCATCCGTTCATGAGCACAGAGCTCTGCTCGGGGCCGGAGGTCTGTCCACCTGAACTAACCATGGGCAGCATACCTCTGCGATGTGCGGGGAGAAACCCAAGCTTTGCTGGAATTCTCAGGCTAAATACTTACGGGCAGTCCTGAGACTTGCGCATTCAGGCACACTGAAGAAAGCCTCTCGTGCTGGGCTTGTTTTCTCCATAGGTTTGTAGTCCTGCGGGAGGGCATCGTATACTGAGGGTGATGGAAGAGGACGCACGGAGGTGCCTCGTCCCGGTGAGTAATCGAAGTGCCCTGAATATGCCTTTGCAGTCAAGACTCAGGAACTGCTGCGGGAGGGCCTTACGCCAGACACTGCTTGGGATGCATTCCATTGGTCACTGAGGAGACCCTCGTTGAGAGAGGACCACGCTGCTACCCCTTGCGTGCAAACTCCTCCTCTGTGATACGGAGATCTAAGTAAACATTCCAGTAGAAGGCTGTCCTCTCTGTTCGCCCTCTACCTGGCAGACTTCGACTAGGACGAATTTGGCACTAGGCACACGGGAAGGTGTAGAAGAAGATGCTGTGAAATGAGAGAGCAGAGGCAAGTCGACACTGGATTCAGGTAACGTGGGAGAAAGAGAGCAGTGCAGGACGCCTCATTACAGGAATCATTCAAGGTGTCGGAGTGGATGCGGAGACTGAGCTTGCCTAGTGTTTTCCGTGCCTGTGCTGTGCTGTGCGTCTGCCCTCTAAGCGCCTCGAATGAAGTCTGCAGTGTACGGCTCCCTCCTGCTGAGCGTCAGCTGCTCGCTTGTGTAGCCACTGAGCCGTAAGGCCTCGGTGAGGCTGCCTGGCTGACGAGAGAAACGCTTGCATACCATGAATTCCGCGTGGCAGTGCGAAAAGGCGCTTTATCTCTGCTCCTGCCCGGCTGCCTCCGAGAGGTGCAGGTAGACCGTGGATGTGGGGCTGTGCGGAGCGTGGGTCGGGGCGGTGGTGCCCTATATAAGTCGCCCTCGCGTGATTCAGAGCCCAAGCTCTGAGAACCAGGTGGACGGACTGGCCTTCAGGCCCCAAGCAACACGGCCGGCAAGAGGTGTGTGTGAAGCCTCTCCGCAGGCTTGCTGCGGTTGGGCCCTATAGCCTCGGAGGTGCGGTCCTGCAGAGGAGGCTCCGAGGCTGTTTCAGCCCCAGTGACTTGCTGCTCAGACAAATCCAGATTGACAGCTACACACTGCTGTGGCAAGGTGAGCTGCTTATATATACTTGTACTCCCCGACACAGGGAGAGTGTGAAGAGGTCTTCAGCCCAGCCTCAGGGGAGGAAGCAGAGCGAGTTGCTTTCGGCACAGCGTTGGAAGCAGGACGGCTGGGCGTTCTGCTCGAAGGGCCTGAAGCAGGCAGCACCGGGAGCCTCTGTCAGGTACGCTGCTCTTTAGGGCTAGTGAAGGTGAACTTAGACCTGCAACGGAAACTTCTCCGGGGTACACAAGCTCTAACTTCACGACCTAAGCCTTTCGGTTGCTTTCTGCTCCCTCACGCAGAGCGGGATGGCAAAAACCTAGGTATGCGGCGTGTCCTCTGTGAATGCGCTTGACGTCCAAGAGATGCGTGCGCCGTGAATAGGACGTGAGCTGTATGTGGGGGCAGTTGCTTTCGGGGCTCCTTACAAGCTGGTCATCCGTTCATGAGCACAGAGCTCTGCTCGGGGCCGGAGGTCTGTCCACCTGAACTAACCATGGGCAGCATACCTCTGCGATCTGCGGGGAGAAACCGACCCTTTGCTGGGTTTCTCAGGCTAAATGCTTACTGGCAGTCCTGAGACTTGCGCATTCAAGCACCCTGAAGAAAGCCTCTCGTGCTGGGCTTGTTTTCTCCATAGGTTTGTAGTCCTGCGAGAGGGCATCGTATACTGACCGTGATGGTAGAGGAAGCACGGAGCTGCCTCGTCCCGGTGAGTATTCGAAGTGCCCTGAAGATGTCTTTGTAGTCAAGTGTCAGGAACTGCTGCGGGAGGGCCTTACGCCAGACACTGCTTGGGACGCATTCCACAGGTCACTGAGGAGACCCTCGTTGAGAGAAGACCACGCTGCTACCCCTTGCGTGCAACCTCCTCCTCTGTGATACGGAAATCTAAGTAAACATTCCAGTAGAAGGCTGTCCTCTCTGTTCGCCCTCTACCTGGCAGACTTCGACTCGGACGAATTTGGCACTAGGCACACGGGAAGGTGGAGAAGATGCTGTGAAATGAGAGCAGCAGAGGCAAGTCGGCACTGGATTCAGGTAACGTGGGAGAAAGAGAGCAGTGCAGGACGCCTCATTACAGAAATCATTCAAGGTGTTGGAGTGGCTGCAGAGACTGTGCTTGCCAAGTGTTTTCCGTGCCTGTGCTGTGCGTCTGCCCTCTAAGCGCCTCGAATGAAGTCTGCAGTGTACGGCTCCCTCCTGCTGAGCGTCAGCTGCTCGCTTGTGTAGCCACTGAGCCGTAAGGCCTCGGTGAGGCAGCCTGGCTGACGAGAGAAACGCTTGCATACCATGAATTCCGCATGGCAGTGTGAAACGGCGCTTTCTCTCTGCTCCTGCCCGGCTGCCTCCGAGAGGTGCAGGTAGTCCGTGGATGTGGGGCGGGGCGGAGCGTGGGGCGGGGCGGTGGTGCCCTATATAAGTGGGCCTCCCGTGCCTCAGAGCCCAAGCTCTGAGAACCAGGTGAACGCACTGGCCTTCAGGCTCCAAGCAACACGGCCGGCAAGAGGTGTGTGTGAAGCGTCTCCGCAGGCTTGTTGCGGTTGGGCCCTAAAGCCTCGGAGGTGCGGTCCTGCAGAGGAGTCTCCGAGGCTGTCTCAGTCCCAGTGACTTTCTGCTCAGACTAATCCAGATTGACAGCTAAACACTGCTGTGGCAAGGTGAGCTTCTTATATATACTTGTACTCCCGGACACAGGGATACTGTGAAGAGGTCATCCGCCCAGCCTCAGGGGAGGAAGCAGAGCGAGTTGCTTTTGGCACAGCGTTGGAAGCAGGACGGCTGGGCGTTCTGCTCGACGGGCCTGAAGCAGGCAGCACCGGGAGCCTCTGTCAGGTACGCTGCTCTTTAGGGCTAGTGAAGGTGAACTCAGACCTGCAACGGAAACTGCTCCGCGGTACACAAGCTCTAACTTCACGACCTAAGCCTTTCGGTTGCTTTCTGCTCCCTCACGCAGAGCGGGATGGCAAAAACCTAGGTGTGCGGGGTGTCCTCTGTGAATGCGCTTGACGTCCAAGAGATGCGTGCGCGGTGAATAGGACGTGCAGCTGTATGTGGGGGCAGATGCTTTCGGGGCTCCTTACAAGCTGATCATCCGTTCATGAGCACAGAGCTCTGCTCGGGGCCGGAGGTCTGTCCACCTGAACTAACCATGGGCAGCATACCTCTGCGATGTGCGGGGAGAAACCCAAGCTTTGCTGGAATTCTCAGGCTAAATACTTACGGGCAGTCCTGAGACTTGCGCATTCAGGCACACTGAAGAAAGCCTCTCGTGCTGGGCTTGTTTTCTCCATAGGTTTGTAGTCCTGCGGGAGGGCATCGTATACTGAGGGTGATGGAAGAGGACGCACGGAGGTGCCTCGTCCCGGTGAGTAATCGAAGTGCCCTGAATATGCCTTTGCAGTCAAGACTCAGGAACTGCTGCGGGAGGGCCTTACGCCAGACACTGCTTGGGATGCATTCCATTGGTCACTGAGGAGACCCTCGTTGAGAGAGGACCACGCTGCTACCCCTTGCGTGCAAACTCCTCCTCTGTGATACGGAGATCTAAGTAAACATTCCAGTAGAAGGCTGTCCTCTCTGTTCGCCCTCTACCTGGCAGACTTCGACTAGGACGAATTTGGCACTAGGCACACGGGAAGGTGTAGAAGAAGATGCTGTGAAATGAGAGAGCAGAGGCAAGTCGACACTGGATTCAGGTAACGTGGGAGAAAGAGAGCAGTGCAGGACGCCTCATTACAGGAATCATTCAAGGTGTCGGAGTGGATGCGGAGACTGAGCTTGCCTAGTGTTTTCCGTGCCTGTGCTGTGCTGTGCGTCTGCCCTCTAAGCGCCTCGAATGAAGTCTGCAGTGTACGGCTCCCTCCTGCTGAGCGTCAGCTGCTCGCTTGTGTAGCCACTGAGCCGTAAGGCCTCGGTGAGGCTGCCTGGCTGACGAGAGAAACGCTTGCATACCATGAATTCCGCGTGGCAGTGCGAAAAGGCGCTTTATCTCTGCTCCTGCCCGGCTGCCTCCGAGAGGTGCAGGTAGACCGTGGATGTGGGGCTGTGCGGAGCGTGGGTCGGGGCGGTGGTGCCCTATATAAGTCGGCCTCCCGTGATTCAGAGCCCAAGCTCTGAGAACCAGGTGCACGCACTGGCCTTCAGGCCCCAAGCAACACGGCCGGCAAGAGGTGTGTGTGAAGCCTCTCCGCAGGCTTGCTGCGGTTGGGCCCTATAGCCTCGGAGGTGCGGTCCTGCAGAGGAGGCTCCGAGGCTGTTTCAGCCCCAGTGACTTGCTGCTCAGACAAATCCAGATTGACAGCTACACACTGCTGTGGCAAGGTGAGCTGCTTATATATACTTGTACTCCCCGACACAGGGAGAGTGTGAAGAGGTCTTCAGCCCAGCCTCAGGGGAGGAAGCAGAGCGAGTTGCTTTCGGCACAGCGTTGGAAGCAGGACGGCTGGGCGTTCTGCTCGAAGGGCCTGAAGCAGGCAGCACCGGGAGCCTCTGTCAGGTACGCTGCTCTTTAGGGCTAGTGAAGGTGAACTTAGACCTGCAACGGAAACTTCTCCGGGGTACACAAGCTCTAACTTCACGACCTAAGCCTTTCGGTTGCTTTCTGCTCCCTCACGCAGAGCGGGATGGCAAAAACCTAGGTGTGCGGCGTGTCCTCTGTGAATGCGCTTGACGTCCAAGAGATGCGTGCGCCGTGAATAGGACGTGAGCTGTATGTGGGGGCAGTTGCTTTCGGGGCTCCTTACAAGCTGGTCATCCGTTCATGAGCACAGAGCTCTGCTCGGGGCCGGAGGTCTGTCCACCTGAACTAACCATGGGCAGCATACCTCTGCGATCTGCGGGGAGAAACCGACCCTTTGCTGGGTTTCTCAGGCTAAATGCTTACTGGCAGTCCTGAGACTTGCGCATTCAAGCACCCTGAAGAAAGCCTCTCGTACTGGGCTTGTTTTCTCCATAGGTTTGTAGTCCTGCGAGAGGGCATCGTATACTGACCGTGATGGTAGAGGAAGCACGGAGCTGCCTCGTCCCGGTGAGTATTCGAAGTGCCCTGAAGATGTCTTTGTAGTCAAGTGTCAGGAACTGCTGCGGGAGGGCCTTACGCCAGACACTGCTTGGGACGCATTCCACAGGTCACTGAGGAGACCCTCGTTGAGAGAAGACCACGCTGCTACCCCTTGCGTGCAACCTCCTCCTCTGTGATACGGAAATCTAAGTAAACATTCCAGTAGAAGGCTGTCCTCTCTGTTCGCCCTCTACCTGGCAGACTTCGACTCGGACGAATTTGGCACTAGGCACACGGGAAGGTGGAGAAGATGCTGTGAAATGAGAGCAGCAGAGGCAAGTCGGCACTGGATTCAGGTAACGTGGGAGAAAGAGAGCAGTGCAGGACGCCTCATTACAGAAATCATTCAAGGTGTTGGAGTGGCTGCAGAGACTGTGCTTGCCAAGTGTTTTCCGTGCCTGTGCTGTGCGTCTGCCCTCTAAGCGCCTCGAATGAAGTCTGCAGTGTACGGCTCCCTCCTGCTGAGCGTCAGCTGCTCGCTTGTGTAGCCACTGAGCCGTAAGGCCTCGGTGAGGCAGCCTGGCTGACGAGAGAAACGCTTGCATACCATGAATTCCGCATGGCAGTGTGAAACGGCGCTTTCTCTCTGCTCCTGCCCGGCTGCCTCCGAGAGGTGCAGGTAGTCCGTGGATGTGGGGCGGGGCGGAGCGTGGGGCGGGGCGGTGGTGCCCTATATAAGTGGGCCTCCCGTGCCTCAGAGCCCAAGCTCTGAGAACCAGGTGAACGCACTGGCCTTCAGGCTCCAAGCAACACGGCCGGCAAGAGGTGTGTGTGAAGCGTCTCCGCAGGCTTGTTGCGGTTGGGCCCTAAAGCCTCGGAGGTGCGGTCCTGCAGAGGAGTCTCCGAGGCTGTCTCAGTCCCAGTGACTTTCTGCTCAGACTAATATAGATTGACAGCTAAACACTGCTGTGGCAAGGTGAGCTTCTTATATATACTTGTACTCCCGGACACAGGGACACTGTGAAGAGGTCATCCGCCCAGCCTCAGGGGAGGAAGCAGAGCGAGTTGCTTTTGGCACAGCGTTGGAAGCAGGACGGCTGGGCGTTCTGCTCGACGGGCCTGAAGCAGGCAGCACCGGGAGCCTCTGTCAGGTACGCTGCTCTTTAGGGCTAGTGAAGGTGAACTCAGACCTGCAACGGAAACTGCTCCGCGGTACACAAGCTCTAACTTCACGACCTAAGCCTTTCGGTTGCTTTCTGCTCCCTCACGCAGAGCGGGATGGCAAAAACCTAGGTGTGCGGGGTGTCCTCTGTGAATGCGCTTGACGTCCAAGAGATGCGTGCGCGGTGAATAGGACGTGCAGCTGTATGTGGGGGCAGATGCTTTCGGGGCTCCTTACAAGCTGATCATCCGTTCATGAGCACAGAGCTCTGCTCGGGGCCGGAGGTCTGTCCACCTGAACTAACCATGGGCAGCATACCTCTGCGATGTGCGGGGAGAAACCCAAGCTTTGCTGGAATTCTCAGGCTAAATACTTACGGGCAGTCCTGAGACTTGCGCATTCAGGCACACTGAAGAAAGCCTCTCGTGCTGGGCTTGTTTTCTCCATAGGTTTGTAGTCCTGCGGGAGGGCATCGTATACTGAGGGTGATGGAAGAGGACGCACGGAGGTGCCTCGTCCCGGTGAGTAATCGAAGTGCCCTGAATATGCCTTTGCAGTCAAGACTCAGGAACTGCTGCGGGAGGGCCTTACGCCAGACACTGCTTGGGATGCATTCCATTGGTCACTGAGGAGACCCTCGTTGAGAGAGGACCACGCTGCTACCCCTTGCGTGCAAACTCCTCCTCTGTGATACGGAGATCTAAGTAAACATTCCAGTAGAAGGCTGTCCTCTCTGTTCGCCCTCTACCTGGCAGACTTCGACTAGGACGAATTTGGCACTAGGCACACGGGAAGGTGTAGAAGAAGATGCTGTGAAATGAGAGAGCAGAGGCAAGTCGACACTGGATTCAGGTAACGTGGGAGAAAGAGAGCAGTGCAGGACGCCTCATTACAGGAATCATTCAAGGTGTCGGAGTGGATGCGGAGACTGAGCTTGCCTAGTGTTTTCCGTGCCTGTGCTGTGCTGTGCGTCTGCCCTCTAAGCGCCTCGAATGAAGTCTGCAGTGTACGGCTCCCTCCTGCTGAGCGTCAGCTGCTCGCTTGTGTAGCCACTGAGCCGTAAGGCCTCGGTGAGGCTGCCTGGCTGACGAGAGAAACGCTTGCATACCATGAATTCCGCGTGGCAGTGCGAAAAGGCGCTTTATCTCTGCTCCTGCCCGGCTGCCTCCGAGAGGTGCAGGTAGACCGTGGATGTGGGGCTGTGCGGAGCGTGGGTCGGGGCGGTGGTGCCCTATATAAGTCGGCCTCCCGTGATTCAGAGCCCAAGCTCTGAGAACCAGGTGCACGCACTGGCCTTCAGGCCCCAAGCAACACGGCCGGCAAGAGGTGTGTGTGAAGCCTCTCCGCAGGCTTGCTGCGGTTGGGCCCTATAGCCTCGGAGGTGCGGTCCTGCAGAGGAGGCTCCGAGGCTGTTTCAGCCCCAGTGACTTGCTGCTCAGACAAATCCAGATTGACAGCTACACACTGCTGTGGCAAGGTGAGCTGCTTATATATACTTGTACTCCCCGACACAGGGAGAGTGTGAAGAGGTCTTCAGCCCAGCCTCAGGGGAGGAAGCAGAGCGAGTTGCTTTCGGCACAGCGTTGGAAGCAGGACGGCTGGGCGTTCTGCTCGAAGGGCCTGAAGCAGGCAGCACCGGGAGCCTCTGTCAGGTACGCTGCTCTTTAGGGCTAGTGAAGGTGAACTTAGACCTGCAACGGAAACTTCTCCGGGGTACACAAGCTCTAACTTCACGACCTAAGCCTTTCGGTTGCTTTCTGCTCCCTCACGCAGAGCGGGATGGCAAAAACCTAGGTGTGCGGCGTGTCCTCTGTGAATGCGCTTGACGTCCAAGAGATGCGTGCGCCGTGAATAGGACGTGAGCTGTATGTGGGGGCAGTTGCTTTCGGGGCTCCTTACAAGCTGGTCATCCGTTCATGAGCACAGAGCTCTGCTCGGGGCCGGAGGTCTGTCCACCTGAACTAACCATGGGCAGCATACCTCTGCGATCTGCGGGGAGAAACCGACCCTTTGCTGGGTTTCTCAGGCTAAATGCTTACTGGCAGTCCTGAGACTTGCGCATTCAAGCACCCTGAAGAAAGCCTCTCGTGCTGGGCTTGTTTTCTCCATAGGTTTGTAGTCCTGCGAGAGGGCATCGTATACTGACCGTGATGGTAGAGGAAGCACGGAGCTGCCTCGTCCCGGTGAGTATTCGAAGTGCCCTGAAGATGTCTTTGTAGTCAAGTGTCAGGAACTGCTGCGGGAGGGCCTTACGCCAGACACTGCTTGGGACGCATTCCACAGGTCACTGAGGAGACCCTCGTTGAGAGAAGACCACGCTGCTACCCCTTGCGTGCAACCTCCTCCTCTGTGATACGGAAATCTAAGTAAACATTCCAGTAGAAGGCTGTCCTCTCTGTTCGCCCTCTACCTGGCAGACTTCGACTAGGACGAATTTGGCACTAGGCACACGGGAAGGTGGAGAAGATGCTGTGAAATGAGAGCAGCAGAGGCAAGTCGGCACTGGATTCAGGTAACGTGGGAGAAAGAGAGCAGTGCAGGACGCCTCATTACAGAAATCATTCAAGGTGTTGGAGTGGCTGCAGAGACTGTGCTTGCCAAGTGTTTTCCGTGCCTGTGCTGTGCGTCTGCCCTCTAAGCGCCTCGAATGAAGTCTGCAGTGTACGGCTCCCTCCTGCTGAGCGTCAGCTGCTCGCTTGTGTAGCCACTGAGCCGTAAGGCCTCGGTGAGGCTGCCTGGCTGACGAGAGAAACGCTTGCATACCATGAATTCCGCGTGGCAGTGCGAAAAGGCGCTTTATCTCTGCTCCTGCCCGGCTGCCTCCGAGAGGTGCAGGTAGACCGTGGATGTGGGGCTGTGCGGAGCGTGGGTCGGGGCGGTGGTGCCCTATATAAGTCGGCCTCCCGTGATTCAGAGCCCAAGCTCTGAGAACCAGGTGCACGCACTGGCCTTCAGGCCCCAAGCAACACGGCCGGCAAGAGGTGTGTGTGAAGCGTCTCCGCAGGCTTGTTGCGGTTGGGCCCTAAAGCCTCGGAGTTGCGGTCCTGCAGAGGAGTCTCCGAGGCTGTCTCAGTCCCAGTGACTTTCTGCTCAGACTAATCCAGATTGACAGCTAAACACTGCTGTGGCAAGGTGAGCTTCTTATATATACTTGTACTCCCCGACACAGGGATACTGTGAAGAGGTCATCCGCCCAGCCTCAGGGGAGGAAGCAGAGCGAGTTGCTTTCGGCACAGCGTTGGAAGCAGGACGGCTGGGCGTTCTGCTCGACGGGCCTGAAGCAGGCAGCACCGGGAGCCTCTGTCAGGTACGCTGCTCTTTAGGGCTAGTGAAGGTGAACTCAGACCTGCAACGGAAACTGCTCCGCGGTACACAAGCTCTAACTTCACGACCTAAGCCTTTCGGTTGCTTTCTGCTCCCTCACGCAGAGCGGGATGGCAAAAACCTAGGTGTGCGGGGTGTCCTCTGTGAATGCGCTTGACGTCCAAGAGATGCGTGCGCGGTGAATAGGACGTGCAGCTGTATGTGGGGGCAGATGCTTTCGGGGCTCCTTACAAGCTGGTCATCCGTTCATGAGCACAGAGCTCTGCTCGGGGCCGGAGGTCTGTCCACCTGAACTAACCATGGGCAGCATACCTCTGCGATGTGCGGGGAGAAACCCAAGCTTTGCTGGAATTCTCAGGCTAAATACTTACGGGCAGTCCTGAGACTTGCGCATTCAGGCACACTGAAGAAAGCCTCTCGTGCTGGGCTTGTTTTCTCCATAGGTTTGTAGTCCTGCGGGAGGGCATCGTATACTGAGGGTGATGGAAGAGGACGCACGGAGGTGCCTCGTCCCGGTGAGTAATCGAAGTGCCCTGAATATGCCTTTGCAGTCAAGACTCAGGAACTGCTGCGGGAGGGCCTTACGCCAGACACTGCTTGGGATGCATTCCATTGGTCACTGAGGAGACCCTCGTTGAGAGAGGACCACGCTGCTACCCCTTGCGTGCAAACTCCTCCTCTGTGATACGGAGATCTAAGTAAACATTCCAGTAGAAGGCTGTCCTCTCTGTTCGCCCTCTACCTGGCAGACTTCGACTAGGACGAATTTGGCACTAGGCACACGGGAAGGTGTAGAAGAAGATGCTGTGAAATGAGAGAGCAGAGGCAAGTCGACACTGGATTCAGGTAACGTGGGAGAAAGAGAGCAGTGCAGGACGCCTCATTACAGGAATCATTCAAGGTGTCGGAGTGGATGCGGAGACTGAGCTTGCCTAGTGTTTTCCGTGCCTGTGCTGTGCTGTGCGTCTGCCCTCTAAGCGCCTCGAATGAAGTCTGCAGTGTACGGCTCCCTCCTGCTGAGCGTCAGCTGCTCGCTTGTGTAGCCACTGAGCCGTAAGGCCTCGGTGAGGCTGCCTGGCTGACGAGAGAAACGCTTGCATACCATGAATTCCGCGTGGCAGTGTGAAACGGCGCTTTCTCTCTGCTCCTGCCCGGCTGCCTCCGAGAGGTGCAGGTAGTCCGTGGATGTGGGGCGGGGCGGAGCGTGGGGCGGGGCGGTGGTGCCCTATATAAGTGGGCCTCCCGTGCCTCAGAGCCCAAGCTCTGAGAACCAGGTGAACGCACTGGCCTTCAGGCTCCAAGCAACACGGCCGGCAAGAGGTGTGTGTGAAGCGTCTCCGCAGGCTTGTTGCGGTTGGGCCCTAAAGCCTCGGAGGTGCGGTCCTGCAGAGGAGTCTCCGAGGCTGTCTCAGTCCCAGTGACTTTCTGCTCAGACTAATCCAGATTGACAGCTAAACACTGCTGTGGCAAGGTGAGCTTCTTATATATACTTGTACTCCCGGACACAGGGATACTGTGAAGAGGTCATCCGCCCAGCCTCAGGGGAGGAAGCAGAGCGAGTTGCTTTTGGCACAGCGTTGGAAGCAGGACGGCTGGGCGTTCTGCTCGACGGGCCTGAAGCAGGCAGCACCGGGAGCCTCTGTCAGGTACGCTGCTCTTTAGGGCTAGTGAAGGTGAACTCAGACCTGCAACGGAAACTGCTCCGCGGTACACAAGCTCTAACTTCACGACCTAAGCCTTTCGGTTGCTTTCTGCTCCCTCACGCAGAGCGGGATGGCAAAAACCTAGGTGTGCGGGGTGTCCTCTGTGAATGCGCTTGACGTCCAAGAGATGCGTGCGCGGTGAATAGGACGTGCAGCTGTATGTGGGGGCAGATGCTTTCGGGGCTCCTTACAAGCTGGTCATCCGTTCATGAGCACAGAGCTCTGCTCGGGGCCGGAGGTCTGTCCACCTGAACTAACCATGGGCAGCATACCTCTGCGATGTGCGGGGAGAAACCCAAGCTTTGCTGGAATTCTCAGGCTAAATACTTACGGGCAGTCCTGAGACTTGCGCATTCAGGCACACTGAAGAAAGCCTCTCGTGCTGGGCTTGTTTTCTCCATAGGTTTGTAGTCCTGCGGGAGGGCATCGTATACTGAGGGTGATGGAAGAGGACGCACGGAGGTGCCTCGTCCCGGTGAGTAATCGAAGTGCCCTGAATATGCCTTTGCAGTCAAGACTCAGGAACTGCTGCGGGAGGGCCTTACGCCAGACACTGCTTGGGATGCATTCCATTGGTCACTGAGGAGACCCTCGTTGAGAGAGGACCACGCTGCTACCCCTTGCGTGCAAACTCCTCCTCTGTGATACGGAGATCTAAGTAAACATTCCAGTAGAAGGCTGTCCTCTCTGTTCGCCCTCTACCTGGCAGACTTCGACTAGGACGAATTTGGCACTAGGCACACGGGAAGGTGTAGAAGAAGATGCTGTGAAATGAGAGAGCAGAGGCAAGTCGACACTGGATTCAGGTAACGTGGGAGAAAGAGAGCAGTGCAGGACGCCTCATTACAGGAATCATTCAAGGTGTCGGAGTGGATGCGGAGACTGAGCTTGCCTAGTGTTTTCCGTGCCTGTGCTGTGCTGTGCGTCTGCCCTCTAAGCGCCTCGAATGAAGTCTGCAGTGTACGGCTCCCTCCTGCTGAGCGTCAGCTGCTCGCTTGTGTAGCCACTGAGCCGTAAGGCCTCGGTGAGGCTGCCTGGCTGACGAGAGAAACGCTTGCATACCATGAATTCCGCGTGGCAGTGCGAAAAGGCGCTTTATCTCTGCTCCTGCCCGGCTGCCTCCGAGAGGTGCAGGTAGACCGTGGATGTGGGGCTGTGCGGAGCGTGGGTCGGGGCGGTGGTGCCCTATATAAGTCGGCCTCCCGTGATTCAGAGCCCAAGCTCTGAGAACCAGGTGCACGCACTGGCCTCCAGGCCCCAAGCAACACGGCCGGCAAGAGGTGTGTGTGAAGCCTCTCCGCAGGCTTGCTGCGGTTGGGCCCTATAGCCTCGGAGGTGCGGCCCTGCAGAGGAGGCTCCGAGGCTGTTTCAGCCCCAGTGACTTGCTGCTCAGACAAATCCAGATTGACAGCTACACACTGCTGTGGCAAGGTGAGCTGCTTATATATACTTGTACTCCCCGACACAGGGAGAGTGTGAAGAGGTCTTCAGCCCAGCCTCAGGGGAGGAAGCAGAGCGAGTTGCTTTCGGCACAGCGTTGGAAGCAGGACGGCTGGGCGTTCTGCTCGAAGGGCCTGAAGCAGGCAGCACCGGGAGCCTCTGTCAGGTACGCTGCTCTTTAGGGCTAGTGAAGGTGAACTTAGACCTGCAACGGAAACTTCTCCGGGGTACACAAGCTCTAACTTCACGACCTAAGCCTTTCGGTTGCTTTCTGCTCCCTCACGCAGAGCGGGATGGCAAAAACCTAGGTGTGCGGCGTGTCCTCTGTGAATGCGCTTGACGTCCAAGAGATGCGTGCGCCGTGAATAGGACGTGAGCTGTATGTGGGGGCAGTTGCTTTCGGGGCTCCTTACAAGCTGGTCATCCGTTCATGAGCACAGAGCTCTGCTCGGGGCCGGAGGTCTGTCCACCTGAACTAACCATGGGCAGCATACCTCTGCGATCTGCGGGGAGAAACCGACCCTTTGCTGGGTTTCTCAGGCTAAATGCTTACTGGCAGTCCTGAGACTTGCGCATTCAAGCACCCTGAAGAAAGCCTCTCGTGCTGGGCTTGTTTTCTCCATAGGTTTGTAGTCCTGCGAGAGGGCATCGTATACTGACCGTGATGGTAGAGGAAGCACGGAGCTGCCTCGTCCCGGTGAGTATTCGAAGTGCCCTGAAGATGTCTTTGTAGTCAAGTGTCAGGAACTGCTGCGGGAGGGCCTTACGCCAGACACTGCTTGGGACGCATTCCACAGGTCACTGAGGAGACCCTCGTTGAGAGAAGACCACGCTGCTACCCCTTGCGTGCAACCTCCTCCTCTGTGATACGGAAATCTAAGTAAACATTCCAGTAGAAGGCTGTCCTCTCTGTTCGCCCTCTACCTGGCAGACTTCGACTCGGACGAATTTGGCACTAGGCACACGGGAAGGTGGAGAAGATGCTGTGAAATGAGAGCAGCAGAGGCAAGTCGGCACTGGATTCAGGTAACGTGGGAGAAAGAGAGCAGTGCAGGACGCCTCATTACAGAAATCATTCAAGGTGTTGGAGTGGCTGCAGAGACTGTGCTTGCCAAGTGTTTTCCGTGCCTGTGCTGTGCGTCTGCCCTCTAAGCGCCTCGAATGAAGTCTGCAGTGTACGGCTCCCTCCTGCTGAGCGTCAGCTGCTCGCTTGTGTAGCCACTGAGCCGTAAGGCCTCGGTGAGGCAGCCTGGCTGACGAGAGAAACGCTTGCATACCATGAATTCCGCATGGCAGTGTGAAACGGCGCTTTCTCTCTGCTCCTGCCCGGCTGCCTCCGAGAGGTGCAGGTAGTCCGTGGATGTGGGGCGGGGCGGAGCGTGGGGCGGGGCGGTGGTGCCCTATATAAGTGGGCCTCCCGTGCCTCAGAGCCCAAGCTCTGAGAACCAGGTGAACGCACTGGCCTTCAGGCTCCAAGCAACACGGCCGGCAAGAGGTGTGTGTGAAGCGTCTCCGCAGGCTTGTTGCGGTTGGGCCCTAAAGCCTCGGAGGTGCGGTCCTGCAGAGGAGTCTCCGAGGCTGTCTCAGTCCCAGTGACTTTCTGCTCAGACTAATCCAGATTGACAGCTAAACACTGCTGTGGCAAGGTGAGCTTCTTATATATACTTGTACTCCCGGACACAGGGATACTGTGAAGAGGTCATCCGCCCAGCCTCAGGGGAGGAAGCAGAGCGAGTTGCTTTTGGCACAGCGTTGGAAGCAGGACGGCTGGGCGTTCTGCTCGACGGGCCTGAAGCAGGCAGCACCGGGAGCCTCTGTCAGGTACGCTGCTCTTTAGGGCTAGTGAAGGTGAACTCAGACCTGCAACGGAAACTGCTCCGCGGTACACAAGCTCTAACTTCACGACCTAAGCCTTTCGGTTGCTTTCTGCTCCCTCACGCAGAGCGGGATGGCAAAAACCTAGGTGTGCGGGGTGTCCTCTGTGAATGCGCTTGACGTCCAAGAGATGCGTGCGCGGTGAATAGGACGTGCAGCTGTATGTGGGGGCAGATGCTTTCGGGGCTCCTTACAAGCTGGTCATCCGTTCATGAGCACAGAGCTCTGCTCGGGGCCGGAGGTCTGTCCACCTGAACTAACCATGGGCAGCATACCTCTGCGATGTGCGGGGAGAAACCCAAGCTTTGCTGGAATTCTCAGGCTAAATACTTACGGGCAGTCCTGAGACTTGCGCATTCAGGCACACTGAAGAAAGCCTCTCGTGCTGGGCTTGTTTTCTCCATAGGTTTGTAGTCCTGCGGGAGGGCATCGTATACTGAGGGTGATGGAAGAGGACGCACGGAGGTGCCTCGTCCCGGTGAGTAATCGAAGTGCCCTGAATATGCCTTTGCAGTCAAGACTCAGGAACTGCTGCGGGAGGGCCTTACGCCAGACACTGCTTGGGATGCATTCCATTGGTCACTGAGGAGACCCTCGTTGAGAGAGGACCACGCTGCTACCCCTTGCGTGCAAACTCCTCCTCTGTGATACGGAGATCTAAGTAAACATTCCAGTAGAAGGCTGTCCTCTCTGTTCGCCCTCTACCTGGCAGACTTCGACTAGGACGAATTTGGCACTAGGCACACGGGAAGGTGTAGAAGAAGATGCTGTGAAATGAGAGAGCAGAGGCAAGTCGACACTGGATTCAGGTAACGTGGGAGAAAGAGAGCAGTGCAGGACGCCTCATTACAGGAATCATTCAAGGTGTCGGAGTGGATGCGGAGACTGAGCTTGCCTAGTGTTTTCCGTGCCTGTGCTGTGCTGTGCGTCTGCCCTCTAAGCGCCTCGAATGAAGTCTGCAGTGTACGGCTCCCTCCTGCTGAGCGTCAGCTGCTCGCTTGTGTAGCCACTGAGCCGTAAGGCCTCGGTGAGGCTGCCTGGCTGACGAGAGAAACGCTTGCATACCATGAATTCCGCGTGGCAGTGCGAAAAGGCGCTTTATCTCTGCTCCTGCCCGGCTGCCTCCGAGAGGTGCAGGTAGACCGTGGATGTGGGGCTGTGCGGAGCGTGGGTCGGGGCGGTGGTGCCCTATATAAGTCGGCCTCCCGTGATTCAGAGCCCAAGCTCTGAGAACCAGGTGCACGCACTGGCCTTCAGGCCCCAAGCAACACGGCCGGCAAGAGGTGTGTGTGAAGCCTCTCCGCAGGCTTGCTGCGGTTGGGCCCTATAGCCTCGGAGGTGCGGTCCTGCAGAGGAGGCTCCGAGGCTGTTTCAGCCCCAGTGACTTGCTGCTCAGACAAATCCAGATTGACAGCTACACACTGCTGTGGCAAGGTGAGCTGCTTATATATACTTGTACTCCCCGACACAGGGAGAGTGTGAAGAGGTCTTCAGCCCAGCCTCAGGGGAGGAAGCAGAGCGAGTTGCTTTCGGCACAGCGTTGGAAGCAGGACGGCTGGGCGTTCTGCTCGAAGGGCCTGAAGCAGGCAGCACCGGGAGCCTCTGTCAGGTACGCTGCTCTTTAGGGCTAGTGAAGGTGAACTTAGACCTGCAACGGAAACTTCTCCGGGGTACACAAGCTCTAACTTCACGACCTAAGCCTTTCGGTTGCTTTCTGCTCCCTCACGCAGAGCGGGATGGCAAAAACCTAGGTGTGCGGCGTGTCCTCTGTGAATGCGCTTGACGTCCAAGAGATGCGTGCGCCGTGAATAGGACGTGAGCTGTATGTGGGGGCAGTTGCTTTCGGGGCTCCTTACAAGCTGGTCATCCGTTCATGAGCACAGAGCTCTGCTCGGGGCCGGAGGTCTGTCCACCTGAACTAACCATGGGCAGCATACCTCTGCGATCTGCGGGGAGAAACCGACCCTTTGCTGGGTTTCTCAGGCTAAATGCTTACTGGCAGTCCTGAGACTTGCGCATTCAAGCACCCTGAAGAAAGCCTCTCGTGCTGGGCTTGTTTTCTCCATAGGTTTGTAGTCCTGCGAGAGGGCATCGTATACTGACCGTGATGGTAGAGGAAGCACGGAGCTGCCTCGTCCCGGTGAGTATTCGAAGTGCCCTGAAGATGTCTTTGTAGTCAAGTGTCAGGAACTGCTGCGGGAGGGCCTTACGCCAGACACTGCTTGGGACGCATTCCACAGGTCACTGAGGAGACCCTCGTTGAGAGAAGACCACGCTGCTACCCCTTGCGTGCAACCTCCTCCTCTGTGATACGGAAATCTAAGTAAACATTCCAGTAGAAGGCTGTCCTCTCTGTTCGCCCTCTACCTGGCAGACTTCGACTAGGACGAATTTGGCACTAGGCACACGGGAAGGTGGAGAAGATGCTGTGAAATGAGAGCAGCAGAGGCAAGTCGGCACTGGATTCAGGTAACGTGGGAGAAAGAGAGCAGTGCAGGACGCCTCATTACAGAAATCATTCAAGGTGTTGGAGTGGCTGCAGAGACTGTGATTGCCAAGTGTTTTCCGTGCCTGTGCTGTGCGTCTGCCCTCTAAGCGCCTCGAATGAAGTCTGCAGTGTACGGCTCCCTCCTGCTGAGCGTCAGCTGCTCGCTTGTGTAGCCACTGAGCCGTAAGGCCTCGGTGAGGCAGCCTGGCTGACGAGAGAAACGCTTGCATACCATGAATTCCGCATGGCAGTGTGAAACGGCGCTTTCTCTCTGCTCCTGCCCGGCTGCCTCCGAGAGGTGCAGGTAGTCCGTGGATGTGGGGCGGGGCGGAGCGTGGGGCGGGGCGGTGGTGCCCTATATAAGTGGGCCTCCCGTGCCTCAGAGCCCAAGCTCTGAGAACCAGGTGAACGCACTGGCCTTCAGGCTCCAAGCAACACGGCCGGCAAGAGGTGTGTGTGAAGCGTCTCCGCAGGCTTGTTGCGGTTGGGCCCTAAAGCCTCGGAGGTGCGGTCCTGCAGAGGAGTCTCCGAGGCTGTCTCAGTCCCAGTGACTTTCTGCTCAGACTAATCCAGATTGACAGCTAAACACTGCTGTGGCAAGGTGAGCTTCTTATATATACTTGTACTCCCAGACACAGGGATACAGTGAAGAGGTCATCCGCCCAGCCTCAGGGGAGGAAGCAGAGCGAGTTGCTTTTGGCACAGCGTTGGAAGCAGGACGGCTGGGCGTTCTGCTCGACGGGCCTGAAGCAGGCAGCACCGGGAGCCTCTGTCAGGTACGCTGCTCTTTAGGGCTAGTGAAGGTGAACTCAGACCTGCAACGGAAACTGCTCCGCGGTACACAAGCTCTAACTTCACGACCTAAGCCTTTCGGTTGCTTTCTGCTCCCTCACGCAGAGCGGGATGGCAAAAACCTAGGTGTGCGGGGTGTCCTCTGTGAATGCGCTTGACGTCCAAGAGATGCGTGCGCGGTGAATAGGACGTGCAGCTGTATGTGGGGGCAGATGCTTTCGGGGCTCCTTACAAGCTGGTCATCCGTTCTTGAGCACAGAGCTCTGCTCGGGGCCGGAGGTCTGTCCACCTGAACTAACCATGGGCAGCATACCTCTGCGATGTGCGGGGAGAAACCCAAGCTTTGCTGGAATTCTCAGGCTAAATACTTACGGGCAGTCCTGAGACTTGCGCATTCAGGCACACTGAAGAAAGCCTCTCGTGCTGGGCTTGTTTTCTCCATAGGTTTGTAGTCCTGCGGGAGGGCATCGTATACTGAGGGTGATGGAAGAGGACGCACGGAGGTGCCTCGTCCCGGTGAGTAATCGAAGTGCCCTGAATATGCCTTTGCAGTCAAGACTCAGGAACTGCTGCGGGAGGGCCTTACGCCAGACACTGCTTGGGATGCATTCCATTGGTCACTGAGGAGACCCTCGTTGAGAGAGGACCACGCTGCTACCACTTGCGTGCAAACTCCTCCTCTGTGATACGGAGATCTAAGTAAACATTCCAGTAGAAGGCTGTCCTCTCTGTTCGCCCTCTACCTGGCAGACTTCGACTAGGACGAATTTGGCACTAGGCACACGGGAAGGTGTAGAAGAAGATGCTGTGAAATGAGAGAGCAGAGGCAAGTCGACACTGGATTCAGGTAACGTGGGAGAAAGAGAGCAGTGCAGGACGCCTCATTACAGGAATCATTCAAGGTGTCGGAGTGGATGCGGAGACTGAGCTTGCCTAGTGTTTTCCGTGCCTGTGCTGTGCTGTGCGTCTGCCCTCTAAGCGCCTCGAATGAAGTCTGCAGTGTACGGCTCCCTCCTGCTGAGCGTCAGCTGCTCGCTTGTGTAGCCACTGAGCCGTAAGGCCTCGGTGAGGCTGCCTGGCTGACGAGAGAAACGCTTGCATACCATGAATTCCGCGTGGCAGTGCGAAAAGGCGCTTTATCTCTGCTCCTGCCCGGCTGCCTCCGAGAGGTGCAGGTAGACCGTGGATGTGGGGCTGTGCGGAGCGTGGGTCGGGGCGGTGGTGCCCTATATAAGTCGGCCTCCCGTGATTCAGAGCCCAAGCTCTGAGAACCAGGTGCACGCACTGGCCTTCAGGCCCCAAGCAACATGGCCGGCAAGAGGTGTGTGTGAAGCCTCTCCGCAGGCTTGCTGCGGTTGGGCCCTATAGCCTCGGAGGTGCGGTCCTGCAGAGGAGGCTCCGAGGCTGTTTCAGCCCCAGTGACTTGCTGCTCAGACAAATCCAGATTGACAGCTACACACTGCTGTGGCAAGGTGAGCTGCTTATATATACTTGTACTCCCCGACACAGGGAGAGTGTGAAGAGGTCTTCAGCCCAGCCTCAGGGGAGGAAGCAGAGCGAGTTGCTTTCGGCACAGCGTTGGAAGCAGGACGGCTGGGCGTTCTGCTCGAAGGGCCTGAAGCAGGCAGCACCGGGAGCCTCTGTCAGGTACGCTGCTCTTTAGGGCTAGTGAAGGTGAACTTAGACCTGCAACGGAAACTTCTCCGGGGTACACAAGCTCTAACTTCACGACCTAAGCCTTTCGGTTGCTTTCTGCTCCCTCACGCAGAGCGGGATGGCAAAAACCTAGGTGTGCGGCGTGTCCTCTGTGAATGCGCTTGACGTCCAAGAGATGCGTGCGCGGTGAATAGGACGTGCAGCTGTATGTGGGGGCAGATGCTTTCGGGGCTCCTTACAAGCTGGTCATCCGTTCATGAGCACAGAGCTCTGCTCGGGGCCGGAGGTCTGTCCACCTGAACTAACCATGGGCAGCATACCTCTGCGATGTGCGGGGAGAAACCCAAGCTTTGCTGGAATTCTCAGGCTAAATACTTACGGGCAGTCCTGAGACTTGCGCATTCAGGCACACTGAAGAAAGCCTCTCGTGCTGGGCTTGTTTTCTCCATAGGTTTGTAGTCCTGCGGGAGGGCATCGTATACTGAGGGTGATGGAAGAGGACGCACGGAGGTGCCTCGTCCCGGTGAGTAATCGAAGTGCCCTGAATATGCCTTTGCAGTCAAGACTCAGGAACTGCTGCGGGAGGGCCTTACGCCAGACACTGCTTGGGATGCATTCCATTGGTCACTGAGGAGACCCTCGTTGAGAGAGGACCACGCTGCTACCCCTTGCGTGCAAACTCCTCCTCTGTGATACGGAGATCTAAGTAAACATTCCAGTAGAAGGCTGTCCTCTCTGTTCGCCCTCTACCTGGCAGACTTCGACTAGGACGAATTTGGCACTAGGCACACGGGAAGGTGTAGAAGAAGATGCTGTGAAATGAGAGAGCAGAGGCAAGTCGACACTGGATTCAGGTAACGTGGGAGAAAGAGAGCAGTGCAGGACGCCTCATTACAGGAATCATTCAAGGTGTCGGAGTGGATGCGGAGACTGAGCTTGCCTAGTGTTTTCCGTGCCTGTGCTGTGCTGTGCGTCTGCCCTCTAAGCGCCTCGAATGAAGTCTGCAGTGTACGGCTCCCTCCTGCTGAGCGTCAGCTGCTCGCTTGTGTAGCCACTGAGCCGTAAGGCCTCGGTGAGGCTGCCTGGCTGACGAGAGAAACGCTTGCATACCATGAATTCCGCGTGGCAGTGCGAAAAGGCGCTTTATCTCTGCTCCTGCCCGGCTGCCTCCGAGAGGTGCAGGTAGACCGTGGATGTGGGGCTGTGCGGAGCGTGGGTCGGGGCGGTGGTGCCCTATATAAGTCGGCCTCCCGTGATTCAGAGCCCAAGCTCTGAGAACCAGGTGCACGCACTGGCCTTCAGGCCCCAAGCAACACGGCCGGCAAGAGGTGTGTGTGAAGCCTCTCCGCAGGCTTGCTGCGGTTGGGCCCTATAGCCTCGGAGGTGCGGTCCTGCAGAGGAGGCTCCGAGGCTGTTTCAGCCCCAGTGACTTGCTGCTCAGACAAATCCAGATTGACAGCTACACACTGCTGTGGCAAGGTGAGCTGCTTATATATACTTGTACTCCCCGACACAGGGAGAGTGTGAAGAGGTCTTCAGCCCAGCCTCAGGGGAGGAAGCAGAGCGAGTTGCTTTCGGCACAGCGTTGGAAGCAGGACGGCTGGGCGTTCTGCTCGAAGGGCCTGAAGCAGGCAGCACCGGGAGCCTCTGTCAGGTACGCTGCTCTTTAGGGCTAGTGAAGGTGAACTTAGACCTGCAACGGAAACTTCTCCGGGGTACACAAGCTCTAACTTCACGACCTAAGCCTTTCGGTTGCTTTCTGCTCCCTCACGCAGAGCGGGATGGCAAAAACCTAGGTGTGCGGCGTGTCCTCTGTGAATGCGCTTGACGTCCAAGAGATGCGTGCGCCGTGAATAGGACGTGAGCTGTATGTGGGGGCAGTTGCTTTCGGGGCTCCTTACAAGCTGGTCATCCGTTCATGAGCACAGAGCTCTGCTCGGGGCCGGAGGTCTGTCCACCTGAACTAACCATGGGCAGCATACCTCTGCGATCTGCGGGGAGAAACCGACCCTTTGCTGGGTTTCTCAGGCTAAATGCTTACTGGCAGTCCTGAGACTTGCGCATTCAAGCACCCTGAAGAAAGCCTCTCGTGCTGGGCTTGTTTTCTCCATAGGTTTGTAGTCCTGCGAGAGGGCATCGTATACTGACCGTGATGGTAGAGGAAGCACGGAGCTGCCTCGTCCCGGTGAGTATTCGAAGTGCCCTGAAGATGTCTTTGTAGTCAAGTGTCAGGAACTGCTGCGGGAGGGCCTTACGCCAGACACTGCTTGGGACGCATTCCACAGGTCACTGAGGAGACCCTCGTTGAGAGAAGACCACGCTGCTACCCCTTGCGTGCAACCTCCTCCTCTGTGATACGGAAATCTAAGTAAACATTCCAGTAGAAGGCTGTCCTCTCTGTTCGCCCTCTACCTGGCAGACTTCGACTCGGACGAATTTGGCACTAGGCACACGGGAAGGTGGAGAAGATGCTGTGAAATGAGAGCAGCAGAGGCAAGTCGGCACTGGATTCAGGTAACGTGGGAGAAAGAGAGCAGTGCAGGACGCCTCATTACAGAAATCATTCAAGGTGTTGGAGTGGCTGCAGAGACTGTGCTTGCCAAGTGTTTTCCGTGCCTGTGCTGTGCGTCTGCCCTCTAAGCGCCTCGAATGAAGTCTGCAGTGTACGGCTCCCTCCTGCTGAGCGTCAGCTGCTCGCTTGTGTAGCCACTGAGCCGTAAGGCCTCGGTGAGGCAGCCTGGCTGACGAGAGAAACGCTTGCATACCATGAATTCCGCATGGCAGTGTGAAACGGCGCTTTCTCTCTGCCCCTGCCCGGCTGCCTCCGAGAGGTGCAGGTAGTCCGTGGATGTGGGGCGGGGCGGAGCGTGGGGCGGGGCGGTGGTGCCCTATATAAGTGGGCCTCCCGTGCCTCAGAGCCCAAGCTCTGAGAACCAGGTGAACGCACTGGCCTTCAGGCTCCAAGCAACACGGCCGGCAAGAGGTGTGTGTGAAGCGTCTCCGCAGGCTTGTTGCGGTTGGGCCCTAAAGCCTCGGAGGTGCGGTCCTGCAGAGGAGTCTCCGAGGCTGTCTCAGTCCCAGTGACTTTCTGCTCAGACTAATCCAGATTGACAGCTAAACACTGCTGTGGCAAGGTGAGCTTCTTATATATACTTGTACTCCCGGACACAGGGATACTGTGAAGAGGTCATCCGCCCAGCCTCAGGGGAGGAAGCAGAGCGAGTTGCTTTTGGCACAGCGTTGGAAGCAGGACGGCTGGGCGTTCTGCTCGACGGGCCTGAAGCAGGCAGCACCGGGAGCCTCTGTCAGGTACGCTGCTCTTTAGGGCTAGTGAAGGTGAACTCAGACCTGCAACGGAAACTGCTCCGCGGTACACAAGCTCTAACTTCACGACCTAAGCCTTTCGGTTGCTTTCTGCTCCCTCACGCAGAGCGGGATGGCAAAAACCTAGGTGTGCGGGGTGTCCTCTGTGAATGCGCTTGACGTCCAAGAGATGCGTGCGCGGTGAATAGGACGTGCAGCTGTATGTGGGGGCAGATGCTTTCGGGGCTCCTTACAAGCTGGTCATCCGTTCATGAGCACAGAGCTCTGCTCGGGGCCGGAGGTCTGTCCACCTGAACTAACCATGGGCAGCATACCTCTGCGATGTGCGGGGAGAAACCCAAGCTTTGCTGGAATTCTCAGGCTAAATACTTACGGGCAGTCCTGAGACTTGCGCATTCAGGCACACTGAAGAAAGCCTCTCGTGCTGGGCTTGTTTTCTCCATAGGTTTGTAGTCCTGCGGGAGGGCATCGTATACTGAGGGTGATGGAAGAGGACGCACGGAGGTGCCTCGTCCCGGTGAGTAATCGAAGTGCCCTGAATATGCCTTTGCAGTCAAGACTCAGGAACTGCTGCGGGAGGGCCTTACGCCAGACACTGCTTGGGATGCATTCCATTGGTCACTGAGGAGACCCTCGTTGAGAGAGGACCACGCTGCTACCCCTTGCGTGCAAACTCCTCCTCTGTGATACGGAGATCTAAGTAAACATTCCAGTAGAAGGCTGTCCTCTCTGTTCGCCCTCTACCTGGCAGACTTCGACTAGGACGAATTTGGCACTAGGCACACGGGAAGGTGTAGAAGAAGATGCTGTGAAATGAGAGAGCAGAGGCAAGTCGACACTGGATTCAGGTAACGTGGGAGAAAGAGAGCAGTGCAGGACGCCTCATTACAGGAATCATTCAAGGTGTCGGAGTGGATGCGGAGACTGAGCTTGCCTAGTGTTTTCCGTGCCTGTGCTGTGCTGTGCGTCTGCCCTCTAAGCGCCTCGAATGAAGTCTGCAGTGTACGGCTCCCTCCTGCTGAGCGTCAGCTGCTCGCTTGTGTAGCCACTGAGCCGTAAGGCCTCGGTGAGGCTGCCTGGCTGACGAGAGAAACGCTTGCATACCATGAATTCCGCGTGGCAGTGCGAAAAGGCGCTTTATCTCTGCTCCTGCCCGGCTGCCTCCGAGAGGTGCAGGTAGACCGTGGATGTGGGGCTGTGCGGAGCGTGGGTCGGGGCGGTGGTGCCCTATATAAGTCGGCCTCCCGTGATTCAGAGCCCAAGCTCTGAGAACCAGGTGCACGCACTGGCCTTCAGGCCCCAAGCAACACGGCCGGCAAGAGGTGTGTGTGAAGCCTCTCCGCAGGCTTGCTGCGGTTGGGCCCTATAGCCTCGGAGGTGCGGTCCTGCAGAGGAGGCTCCGAGGCTGTTTCAGCCCCAGTGACTTGCTGCTCAGACAAATCCAGATTGACAGCTACACACTGCTGTGGCAAGGTGAGCTGCTTATATATACTTGTACTCCCCGACACAGGGAGAGTGTGAAGAGGTCTTCAGCCCAGCCTCAGGGGAGGAAGCAGAGCGAGTTGCTTTCGGCACAGCGTTGGAAGCAGGACGGCTGGGCGTTCTGCTCGAAGGGCCTGAAGCAGGCAGCACCGGGAGCCTCTGTCAGGTACGCTGCTCTTTAGGGCTAGTGAAGGTGAACTTAGACCTGCAACGGAAACTTCTCCGGGGTACACAAGCTCTAACTTCACGACCTAAGCCTTTCGGTTGCTTTCTGCTCCCTCACGCAGAGCGGGATGGCAAAAACCTAGGTGTGCGGCGTGTCCTCTGTGAATGCGCTTGACGTCCAAGAGATGCGTGCGCCGTGAATAGGACGTGAGCTGTATGTGGGGGCAGTTGCTTTCGGGGCTCCTTACAAGCTGGTCATCCGTTCATGAGCACAGAGCTCTGCTCGGGGCCGGAGGTCTGTCCACCTGAACTAACCATGGGCAGCATACCTCTGCGATCTGCGGGGAGAAACCGACCCTTTGCTGGGTTTCTCAGGCTAAATGCTTACTGGCAGTCCTGAGACTTGCGCATTCAAGCACCCTGAAGAAAGCCTCTCGTGCTGGGCTTGTTTTCTCCATAGGTTTGTAGTCCTGCGAGAGGGCATCGTATACTGACCGTGATGGTAGAGGAAGCACGGAGCTGCCTCGTCCCGGTGAGTATTCGAAGTGCCCTGAAGATGTCTTTGTAGTCAAGTGTCAGGAACTGCTGCGGGAGGGCCTTACGCCAGACACTGCTTGGGACGCATTCCACAGGTCACTGAGGAGACCCTCGTTGAGAGAAGACCACGCTGCTACCCCTTGCGTGCAACCTCCTCCTCTGTGATACGGAAATCTAAGTAAACATTCCAGTAGAAGGCTGTCCTCTCTGTTCGCCCTCTACCTGGCAGACTTCGACTAGGACGAATTTGGCACTAGGCACACGGGAAGGTGGAGAAGATGCTGTGAAATGAGAGCAGCAGAGGCAAGTCGGCACTGGATTCAGGTAACGTGGGAGAAAGAGAGCAGTGCAGGACGCCTCATTACAGAAATCATTCAAGGTGTTGGAGTGGCTGCAGAGACTGTGATTGCCAAGTGTTTTCCGTGCCTGTGCTGTGCGTCTGCCCTCTAAGCGCCTCGAATGAAGTCTGCAGTGTACGGCTCCCTCCTGCTGAGCGTCAGCTGCTCGCTTGTGTAGCCACTGAGCCGTAAGGCCTCGGTGAGGCAGCCTGGCTGACGAGAGAAACGCTTGCATACCATGAATTCCGCATGGCAGTGTGAAACGGCGCTTTCTCTCTGCTCCTGCCCGGCTGCCTCCGAGAGGTGCAGGTAGTCCGTGGATGTGGGGCGGGGCGGAGCGTGGGGCGGGGCGGTGGTGCCCTATATAAGTGGGCCTCCCGTGCCTCAGAGCCCAAGCTCTGAGAACCAGGTGAACGCACTGGCCTTCAGGCTCCAAGCAACACGGCCGGCAAGAGGTGTGTGTGAAGCGTCTCCGCAGGCTTGTTGCGGTTGGGCCCTAAAGCCTCGGAGGTGCGGTCCTGCAGAGGAGTCTCCGAGGCTGTCTCAGTCCCAGTGACTTTCTGCTCAGACTAATCCAGATTGACAGCTAAACACTGCTGTGGCAAGGTGAGCTTCTTATATATACTTGTACTCCCGGACACAGGGATACTGTGAAGAGGTCATCCGCCCAGCCTCAGGGGAGGAAGCAGAGCGAGTTGCTTTTGGCACAGCGTTGGAAGCAGGACGGCTGGGCGTTCTGCTCGACGGGCCTGAAGCAGGCAGCACCGGGAGCCTCTGTCAGGTACGCTGCTCTTTAGGGCTAGTGAAGGTGAACTCAGACCTGCAACGGAAACTGCTCCGCGGTACACAAGCTCTAACTTCACGACCTAAGCCTTTCGGTTGCTTTCTGCTCCCTCACGCAGAGCGGGATGGCAAAAACCTAGGTGTGCGGGGTGTCCTCTGTGAATGCGCTTGACGTCCAAGAGATGCGTGCGCGGTGAATAGGACGTGCAGCTGTATGTGGGGGCAGATGCTTTCGGGGCTCCTTACAAGCTGGTCATCCGTTCTTGAGCACAGAGCTCTGCTCGGGGCCGGAGGTCTGTCCACCTGAACTAACCATGGGCAGCATACCTCTGCGATGTGCGGGGAGAAACCCAAGCTTTGCTGGAATTCTCAGGCTAAATACTTACGGGCAGTCCTGAGACTTGCGCATTCAGGCACACTGAAGAAAGCCTCTCGTGCTGGGCTTGTTTTCTCCATAGGTTTGTAGTCCTGCGGGAGGGCATCGTATACTGAGGGTGATGGAAGAGGACGCACGGAGGTGCCTCGTCCCGGTGAGTAATCGAAGTGCCCTGAATATGCCTTTGCAGTCAAGACTCAGGAACTGCTGCGGGAGGGCCTTACGCCAGACACTGCTTGGGATGCATTCCATTGGTCACTGAGGAGACCCTCGTTGAGAGAGGACCACGCTGCTACCCCTTGCGTGCAAACTCCTCCTCTGTGATACGGAGATCTAAGTAAACATTCCAGTAGAAGGCTGTCCTCTCTGTTCGCCCTCTACCTGGCAGACTTCGACTAGGACCAATTTGGCACTAGGCACACGGGAAGCTGTAGAAGAAGAGGCTGTGAAATGAGAGAGCAGAGGCAGGTCGACACTGGATTCACGTAACGTGGGAGAAAGAGGGCAGTGCAGGAGGCCTCATTACAGGAATCATTCAAGGTGTCGGAGTGGATGCGGAGACTGAGCTTGCCTAGTGTTTTCCGTGCCTGTGCTGTGCTGTGCGTCTGCCCTCTAAGCGCCTCGAATGAAGTCTGCAGTGTACGGCTCCCTCCTGCTGAGCGTCAGCTGCTCGCTTGTGTAGCCACTGAGCCGTAAGGCCTCGGTGAGGCTGCCTGGCTGACGAGAGAAACGCTTGCATACCATGAATTCCGCGTGGCAGTGCGAAAAGGCGCTTTATCTCTGCTCCTGCCCGGCTGCCTCCGAGAGGTGCAGGTAGACCGTGGATGTGGGGCTGTGCGGAGCGTGGGTCGGGGCGGTGGTGCCCTATATAAGTCGGCCTCCCGTGATTCAGAGCCCAAGCTCTGAGAACCAGGTGCACGCACTGGCCTTCAGGCCCCAAGCAACATGGCCGGCAAGAGGTGTGTGTGAAGCCTCTCCGCAGGCTTGCTGCGGTTGGGCCCTATAGCCTCGGAGGTGCGGTCCTGCAGAGGAGGCTCCGAGGCTGTTTCAGCCCCAGTGACTTGCTGCTCAGACAAATCCAGATTGACAGCTACACACTGCTGTGGCAAGGTGAGCTGCTTATATATACTTGTACTCCCCGACACAGGGAGAGTGTGAAGAGGTCTTCAGCCCAGCCTCAGGGGAGGAAGCAGAGCGAGTTGCTTTCGGCACAGCGTTGGAAGCAGGACGGCTGGGCGTTCTGCTCGAAGGGCCTGAAGCAGGCAGCACCGGGAGCCTCTGTCAGGTACGCTGCTCTTTAGGGCTAGTGAAGGTGAACTTAGACCTGCAACGGAAACTTCTCCGGGGTACACAAGCTCTAACTTCACGACCTAAGCCTTTCGGTTGCTTTCTGCTCCCTCACGCAGAGCGGGATGGCAAAAACCTAGGTGTGCGGCGTGTCCTCTGTGAATGCGCTTGACGTCCAAGAGATGCGTGCGCGGTGAATAGGACGTGCAGCTGTATGTGGGGGCAGATGCTTTCGGGGCTCCTTACAAGCTGGTCATCCGTTCATGAGCACAGAGCTCTGCTCGGGGCCGGAGGTCTGTCCACCTGAACTAACCATGGGCAGCATACCTCTGCGATGTGCGGGGAGAAACCCAAGCTTTGCTGGAATTCTCAGGCTAAATACTTACGGGCAGTCCTGAGACTTGCGCATTCAGGCACACTGAAGAAAGCCTCTCGTGCTGGGCTTGTTTTCTCCATAGGTTTGTAGTCCTGCGGGAGGGCATCGTATACTGAGGGTGATGGAAGAGGACGCACGGAGGTGCCTCGTCCCGGTGAGTAATCGAAGTGCCCTGAATATGCCTTTGCAGTCAAGACTCAGGAACTGCTGCGGGAGGGCCTTACGCCAGACACTGCTTGGGATGCATTCCATTGGTCACTGAGGAGACCCTCGTTGAGAGAGGACCACGCTGCTACCCCTTGCGTGCAAACTCCTCCTCTGTGATACGGAGATCTAAGTAAACATTCCAGTAGAAGGCTGTCCTCTCTGTTCGCCCTCTACCTGGCAGACTTCGACTAGGACGAATTTGGCACTAGGCACACGGGAAGGTGTAGAACAAGATGCTGTGAAATGAGAGAGCAGAGGCAAGGCGACACTGGATTCAGGTAACGTGGGAGAAAGAGAGCAGTGCAGGACGCCTCATTACAGGAATCATTCAAGGTGTCGGAGTGGATGCGGAGACTGAGCTTGCCTAGTGTTTTCCGTGCCTGTGCTGTGCTGTGCGTCTGCCCTCTAAGCGCCTCGAATGAAGTCTGCAGTGTACGGCTCCCTCCTGCTGAGCGTCAGCTGCTCGCTTGTGTAGCCACTGAGCCGTAAGGCCTCGGTGAGGCTGCCTGGCTGACGAGAGAAACGCTTGCATACCATGAATTCCGCGTGGCAGTGCGAAAAGGCGCTTTATCTCTGCTCCTGCCCGGCTGCCTCCGAGAGGTGCAGGTAGACCGTGGATGTGGGGCTGTGCGGAGCGTGGGTCGGGGCGGTGGTGCCCTATATAAGTCGGCCTCCCGTAATTCAGAGCCCAAGCTCTGAGAACCAGGTGCACGCACTGGCCGTCAGGCCCCAAGCAACACGGCCGGCAAGAGGTGTGTGTGAAGCCTCTCCGCAGGCTTGCTGCGGTTGGGCCCTATAGCCTCGGAGGTGCGGTCCTGCAGAGGAGGCTCCGAGGCTGTTTCAGCCCCAGTGACTTGCTGCTCAGACAAATCCAGATTGACAGCTACACACTGCTGTGGCAAGGTGAGCTGCTTATATATACTTGTACTCCCCGACACAGGGAGAGTGTGAAGAGGTCTTCAGCCCAGCCTCAGGGGAGGAAGCAGAGCGAGTTGCTTTCGGCACAGCGTTGGAAGCAGGACGGCTGGGCGTTCTGCTCGAAGGGCCTGAAGCAGGCAGCACCGGGAGCCTCTGTCAGGTACGCTGCTCTTTAGGGCTAGTGAAGGTGAACTTAGACCTGCAACGGAAACTTCTCCGGGGTACACAAGCTCTAACTTCACGACCTAAGCCTTTCGGTTGCTTTCTGCTCCCTCACGCAGAGCGGGATGGCAAAAACCTAGGTGTGCGGCGTGTCCTCTGTGAATGCGCTTGACGTCTAAGAGATGCGTGCGCCGTGAATAGGACGTGAGCTGTATGTGGGGGCAGTTGCTTTCGGGGCTCCTTACAAGCTGGTCATCCGTTCATGAGCACAGAGCTCTGCTCGGGGCCGGAGGTCTGTCCACCTGAACTAACCATGGGCAGCATACCTCTGCGATCTGCGGGGAGAAACCGACCCTTTGCTGGGTTTCTCAGGCTAAATGCTTACTGGCAGTCCTGAGACTTGCGCATTCAAGCACCCTGAAGAAAGCCTCTCGTGCTGGGCTTGTTTTCTCCATAGGTTTGTAGTCCTGCGAGAGGGCATCGTATACTGACCGTGATGGTAGAGGAAGCACGGAGCTGCCTCGTCCCGGTGAGTATTCGAAGTGCCCTGAAGATGTCTTTGTAGTCAAGTGTCAGGAACTGCTGCGGGAGGGCCTTACGCGAGACACTGCTTGGGACGCATTCCACAGGTCACTGAGGAGACCCTCGTTGAGAGAAGACCACGCTGCTACCCCTTGCGTGCAACCTCCTCCTCTGTGATACGGAAATCTAAGTAAACATTCCAGTAGAAGGCTGTCCTCTCTGTTCGCCCTCTACCTGGCAGACTTCGACTAGGACGAATTTGGCACTAGGCACACGGGAAGGTGTAGAAGATGCTGTGAAATGAGAGCAGCAGAGGCAAGTCGGCACTGGATTCAGGTAACGTGGGAGAAAGAGAGCAGTGCAGGACGCCTCATTACAGAAATCATTCAAGGTGTTGGAGTGGCTGCAGAGACTGTGCTTGCCAAGTGTTTTCCGTGCCTGTGCTGTGCGTCTGCCCTCTAAGCGCCTCGAATGAAGTCTGCAGTGTACGGCTCCCTCCTGCTGAGCGTCAGCTGCTCGCTTGTGTAGCCACTGAGCCGTAAGGCCTCGGTGAGGCAGCCTGGCTGACGAGAGAAACGCTTGCATACCATGAATTCCGCATGGCAGTGTGAAACGGCGCTTTCTCTCTGCTCCTGCCCGGCTGCCTCCGAGAGGTGCAGGTAGTCCGTGGATGTGGGGCGGGGCGGAGCGTGGGGCGGGGCGGTGGTGCCCTATATAAGTGGGCCTCCCGTGCCTCAGAGCCCAAGCTCTGAGAACCAGGTGAACGCACTGGCCTTCAGGCTCCAAGCAACACGGCCGGCAAGAGGTGTGTGTGAAGCGTCTCCGCAGGCTTGTTGCGGTTGGGCCCTAAAGCCTCGGAGGTGCGGTCCTGCAGAGGAGTCTCCGAGGCTGTCTCAGTCCCAGTGACTTTCTGCTCAGACTAATCCAGATTGACAGCTAAACACTGCTGTGGCAAGGTGAGCTTCTTATATATACTTGTACTCCCGGACACAGGGATACTGTGAAGAGGTCATCCGCCCAGCCTCAGGGGAGGAAGCAGAGCGAGTTGCTTTTGGCACAGCGTTGGAAGCAGGACGGCTGGGCGTTCTGCTCGACGGGCCTGAAGCAGGCAGCACCGGGAGCCTCTGTCAGGTACGCTGCTCTTTAGGGCTAGTGAAGGTGAACTCAGACCTGCAACGGAAACTGCTCCGCGGTACACAAGCTCTAACTTCACGACCTAAGCCTTTCGGTTGCTTTCTGCTCCCTCACGCAGAGCGGGATGGCAAAAACCTAGGTGTGCGGGGTGTCCTCTGTGAATGCGCTTGACGTCCAAGAGATGCGTGCGCGGTGAATAGGACGTGCAGCTGTATGTGGGGGCAGATGCTTTCGGGGCTCCTTACAAGCTGGTCATCCGTTCATGAGCACAGAGCTCTGCTCGGGGCCGGAGGTCTGTCCACCTGAACTAACCATGGGCAGCATACCTCTGCGATGTGCGGGGAGAAACCCAAGCTTTGCTGGAATTCTCAGGCTAAATACTTACGGGCAGTCCTGAGACTTGCGCATTCAGGCACACTGAAGAAAGCCTCTCGTGCTGGGCTTGTTTTCTCCATAGGTTTGTAGTCCTGCGGGAGGGCATCGTATACTGAGGGTGATGGAAGAGGACGCACGGAGGTGCCTCGTCCCGGTGAGTAATCGAAGTGCCCTGAATATGCCTTTGCAGTCAAGACTCAGGAACTGCTGCGGGAGGGCCTTACGCCAGACACTGCTTGGGATGCATTCCATTGGTCACTGAGGAGACCCTCGTTGAGAGAGGACCACGCTGCTACCCCTTGCGTGCAAACTCCTCCTCTGTGATACGGAGATCTAAGTAAACATTCCAGTAGAAGGCTGTCCTCTCTGTTCGCCCTCTACCTGGCAGACTTCGACTAGGACGAATTTGGCACTAGGCACACGGGAAGGTGTAGAAGAAGATGCTGTGAAATGAGAGAGCAGAGGCAAGTCGACACTGGATTCAGGTAACGTGGGAGAAAGAGAGCAGTGCAGGACGCCTCATTACAGGAATCATTCAAGGTGTCGGAGTGGATGCGGAGACTGAGCTTGCCTAGTGTTTTCCGTGCCTGTGCTGTGCTGTGCGTCTGCCCTCTAAGCGCCTCGAATGAAGTCTGCAGTGTACGGCTCCCTCCTGCTGAGCGTCAGCTGCTCGCTTGTGTAGCCACTGAGCCGTAAGGCCTCGGTGAGGCTGCCTGGCTGACGAGAGAAACGCTTGCATACCATGAATTCCGCGTGGCAGTGCGAAAAGGCGCTTTATCTCTGCTCCTGCCCGGCTGCCTCCGAGAGGTGCAGGTAGACCGTGGATGTGGGGCTGTGCGGAGCGTGGGTCGGGGCGGTGGTGCCCTATATAAGTCGGCCTCCCGTGATTCAGAGCCCAAGCTCTGAGAACCAGGTGCACGCACTGGCCTTCAGGCCCCAAGCAACACGGCCGGCAAGAGGTGTGTGTGAAGCCTCTCCGCAGGCTTGCTGCGGTTGGGCCCTATAGCCTCGGAGGTGCGGTCCTGCAGAGGAGGCTCCGAGGCTGTTTCAGCCCCAGTGACTTGCTGCTCAGACAAATCCAGATTGACAGCTACACACTGCTGTGGCAAGGTGAGCTGCTTATATATACTTGTACTCCCCGACACAGGGAGAGTGTGAAGAGGTCTTCAGCCCAGCCTCAGGGGAGGAAGCAGAGCGAGTTGCTTTCGGCACAGCGTTGGAAGCAGGACGGCTGGGCGTTCTGCTCGAAGGGCCTGAAGCAGGCAGCACCGGGAGCCTCTGTCAGGTACGCTGCTCTTTAGGGCTAGTGAAGGTGAACTTAGACCTGCAACGGAAACTTCTCCGGGGTACACAAACTCTAACTTCACGACCTAAGCCTTTCGGTTGCTTTCTGCTCCCTCACGCAGAGCGGGATGGCAAAAACCTACGTGTGCGGCGTGTCCTCTGTGAATGCGCTTGACCTCCAAGAGATGCGTGCGCCGTGAATAGGACGTGAGCTGTATGTGGGGGCAGTTGCTTTCGGGGCTCCTTACAAGCTGGTCATCCGTTCATGAGCACAGAGCTCTGCTCGGGGCCGGAGGTCTGTCCATCTGAACTAACCATGGGCAAGATATCTCTGCGATCTGCGGGGAGAAACCGACCCTTTCCTGGGTTTCTCAGGATAAATGCTTACTGGCAGTCCTGAGACTTGCGCATTCAAGCACCCTGAAGAAAGCCTCTCGTGCTGGGCTTGTTTTCTCCATAGGTTTGTAGTCCTGCGAGAGGGCATCGTATACTGACCGTGATGGTAGAGGAAGCACGGAGCTGCCTCGTCCCGGTGAGTATTCGAAGTGCCCTGAAGATGTCTTTGTAGTCAAGTGTCAGGAACTGCTGCGGGAGGGCCTTACGCCAGACACTGCTTGGGACGCATTCCACAGGTCACTGAGGAGACCCTCGTTGAGAGAAGACCACGCTGCTACCCCTTGCGTGCAACCTCCTCCTCTGTGATACGGAAATCTAAGTAAACATTCCAGTAGAAGGCTGTCCTCTCTGTTCGCCCTCTACCTGGCAGACTTCGACTCGGACGAATTTGGCACTAGGCACACGGGAAGGTGGAGAAGATGCTGTGAAATGAGAGCAGCAGAGGCAAGTCGGCACTGGATTCAGGTAACGTGGGAGAAAGAGAGCAGTGCAGGACGCCTCATTACAGAAATCATTCAAGGTGTTGGAGTGGCTGCAGAGACTGTGCTTGCCAAGTGTTTTCCGTGCCTGTGCTGTGCGTCTGCCCTCTAAGCGCCTCGAATGAAGTCTGCAGTGTACGGCTCCCTCCTGCTGAGCGTCAGCTGCTCGCTTGTGTAGCCACTGAGCCGTAAGGCCTCGGTGAGGCAGCCTGGCTGACGAGAGAAACGCTTGCATACCATGAATTCCGCGTGGCAGTGCGAAAAGGCGCTTTATCTCTGCTCCTGCCCGGCTGCCTCCGAGAGGTGCAGGTAGACCGTGGATGTGGGGCTGTGCGGAGCGTGGGTCGGGGCGGTGGTGCCCTATATAAGTCGGCCTCCCGTGATTCAGAGCCCAAGCTCTGAGAACCAGGTGCACGCACTGGCCTTCAGGCCCCAAGCAACACGGCCGGCAAGAGGTGTGTGTGAAGCCTCTCCGCAGGCTTGCTGCGGTTGGGCCCTATAGCCTCGGAGGTGCGGTCCTGCAGAGGAGGCTCCGAGGCTGTTTCAGCCCCAGTGACTTGCTGCTCAGACAAATCCAGATTGACAGCTACACACTGCTGTGGCAAGGTGAGCTGCTTATATATACTTGTACTCCCCGACACAGGGAGAGTGTGAAGAGGTCTTCAGCCCAGCCTCAGGGGAGGAAGCAGAGCGAGTTGCTTTCGGCACAGCGTTGGAAGCAGGACGGCTGGGCGTTCTGCTCGAAGGGCCTGAAGCAGGCAGCACCGGGAGCCTCTGTCAGGTACGCTGCTCTTTAGGGCTAGTGAAGGTGAACTTAGACCTGCAACGGAAACTTCTCCGGGGTACACAAGCTCTAACTTCACGACCTAAGCCTTTCGGTTGCTTTCTGCTCCCTCACGCAGAGCGGGATGGCAAAAACCTAGGTGTGCGGCGTGTCCTCTGTGAATGCGCTTGACGTCCAAGAGATGCGTGCGCCGTGAATAGGACGTGAGCTGTATGTGGGGGCAGTTGCTTTCGGGGCTCCTTACAAGCTGGTCATCCGTTCATGAGCACAGAGCTCTGCTCGGGGCCGGAGGTCTGTCCACCTGAACTAACCATGGGCAGCATACCTCTGCGATCTGCGGGGAGAAACCGACCCTTTGCTGGGTTTCTCAGGCTAAATGCTTACTGGCAGTCCTGAGACTTGCGCATTCAAGCACCCTGAAGAAAGCCTCTCGTGCTGGGCTTGTTTTCTCCATAGGTTTGTAGTCCTGCGAGAGGGCATCGTATACTGACCGTGATGGTAGAGGAAGCACGGAGCTGCCTCGTCCCGGTGAGTATTCGAAGTGCCCTGAAGATGTCTTTGTAGTCAAGTGTCAGGAACTGCTGCGGGAGGGCCTTACGCCAGACACTGCTTGGGACGCATTCCACAGGTCACTGAGGAGACCCTCGTTGAGAGAAGACCACGCTGCTACCCCTTGCGTGCAACCTCCTCCTCTGTGATACGGAAATCTAAGTAAACATTCCAGTAGAAGGCTGTCCTCTCTGTTCGCCCTCTACCTGGCAGACTTCGACTAGGACGAATTTGGCACTAGGCACACGGGAAGGTGTAGAAGATGCTGTGAAATGAGAGCAGCAGAGGCAAGTCGGCACTGGATTCAGGTAACGTGGGAGAAAGAGAGCAGTGCAGGACGCCTCATTACAGAAATCATTCAAGGTGTTGGAGTGGCTGCAGAGACTGTGCTTGCCAAGTGTTTTCCGTGCCTGTGCTGTGCGTCTGCCCTCTAAGCGCCTCGAATGAAGTCTGCAGTGTACGGCTCCCTCCTGCTGAGCGTCAGCTGCTCGCTTGTGTAGCCACTGAGCCGTAAGGCCTCGGTGAGGCAGCCTGGCTGACGAGAGAAACGCTTGCATACCATGAATTCCGCATGGCAGTGTGAAACGGCGCTTTCTCTCTGCTCCTGCCCGGCTGCCTCCGAGAGGTGCAGGTAGTCCGTGGATGTGGGGCGGGGCGGAGCGTGGGGCGGGGCGGTGGTGCCCTATATAAGTGGGCCTCCCGTGCCTCAGAGCCCAAGCTCTGAGAACCAGGTGAACGCACTGGCCTTCAGGCTCCAAGCAACACGGCCGGCAAGAGGTGTGTGTGAAGCGTCTCCGCAGGCTTGTTGCGGTTGGGCCCTAAAGCCTCGGAGGTGCGGTCCTGCAGAGGAGTCTCCGAGGCTGTCTCAGTCCCAGTGACTTTCTGCTCAGACTAATCCAGATTGACAGCTAAACACTGCTGTGGCAAGGTGAGCTTCTTATATATACTTGTACTCCCGGACACAGGGATACTGTGAAGAGGTCATCCGCCCAGCCTCAGGGGAGGAAGCAGAGCGAGTTGCTTTTGGCACAGCGTTGGAAGCAGGACGGCTGGGCGTTCTGCTCGACGGGCCTGAAGCAGGCAGCACCGGGAGCCTCTGTCAGGTACGCTGCTCTTTAGGGCTAGTGAAGGTGAACTCAGACCTGCAACGGAAACTGCTCCGCGGTACACAAGCTCTAACTTCACGACCTAAGCCTTTCGGTTGCTTTCTGCTCCCTCACGCAGAGCGGGATGGCAAAAACCTAGGTGTGCGGGGTGTCCTCTGTGAATGCGCTTGACGTCCAAGAGATGCGTGCGCGGTGAATAGGACGTGCAGCTGTATGTGGGGGCAGATGCTTTCGGGGCTCCTTACAAGCTGGTCATCCGTTCATGAGCACAGAGCTCTGCTCGGGGCCGGAGGTCTGTCCACCTGAACTAACCATGGGCAGCATACCTCTGCGATGTGCGGGGAGAAACCCAAGCTTTGCTGGAATTCTCAGGCTAAATACTTACGGGCAGTCCTGAGACTTGCGCATTCAGGCACACTGAAGAAAGCCTCTCGTGCTGGGCTTGTTTTCTCCATAGGTTTGTAGTCCTGCGGGAGGGCATCGTATACTGAGGGTGATGGAAGAGGACGCACGGAGGTGCCTCGTCCCGGTGAGTAATCGAAGTGCCCTGAATATGCCTTTGCAGTCAAGACTCAGGAACTGCTGCGGGAGGGCCTTACGCCAGACACTGCTTGGGATGCATTCCATTGGTCACTGAGGAGACCCTCGTTGAGAGAGGACCACGCTGCTACCCCTTGCGTGCAAACTCCTCCTCTGTGATACGGAGATCTAAGTAAACATTCCAGTAGAAGGCTGTCCTCTCTGTTCGCCCTCTACCTGGCAGACTTCGACTAGGACGAATTTGGCACTAGGCACACGGGAAGGTGTAGAAGAAGATGCTGTGAAATGAGAGAGCAGAGGCAAGTCGACACTGGATTCAGGTAACGTGGGAGAAAGAGAGCAGTGCAGGACGCCTCATTACAGGAATCATTCAAGGTGTCGGAGTGGATGCGGAGACTGAGCTTGCCTAGTGTTTTCCGTGCCTGTGCTGTGCTGTGCGTCTGCCCTCTAAGCGCCTCGAATGAAGTCTGCAGTGTACGGCTCCCTCCTGCTGAGCGTCAGCTGCTCGCTTGTGTAGCCACTGAGCCGTAAGGCCTCGGTGAGGCTGCCTGGCTGACGAGAGAAACGCTTGCATACCATGAATTCCGCGTGGCAGTGCGAAAAGGCGCTTTATCTCTGCTCCTGCCCGGCTGCCTACGGGAGGTGCAGGTAGACCGTGGATGTGGGGCTGTGCGGAGCGCGGGGCGGGGCGGTCGTGCGCTATATAAGTCGGCCTCCCGTGAGTCAGAGCCCAAGCTCTGAGAACCAGGTGCACGCTCTGGCCGTCAGGCCCCAAGCAACACGGCCGGCAAGAGGTGTGTGTGAAGCCTCTCCGCAGGCTTGCTGCGGTTGGGCCCTATAGCCTCGGAGGTGCGGTCCTGCAGAGGAGGCTCCGAGGCTGTTTCAGCCCCAGTGACTTGCTGCTCAGACAAATCCAGATTGACAGCTACACACTGCTGTGGCAAGGTGAGCTGCTTATATATACTTGTACTCCCCGACACAGGGAGAGTGTGAAGAGGTCTTCAGCCCAGCCTCAGGGGAGGAAGCAGAGCGAGTTGCTTTCGGCACAGCGTTGGAAGCAGGACGGCTGGGCGTTCTGCTCGAAGGGCCTGAAGCAGGCAGCACCGGGAGCCTCTGTCAGGTACGCTGCTCTTTAGGGCTAGTGAAGGTGAACTTAGACCTGCAACGGAAACTTCTCCGGGGTACACAAGCTCTAACTTCACGACCTAAGCCTTTCGGTTGCTTTCTGCTCCCTCACGCAGAGCGGGATGGCAAAAACCTAGGTGTGCGGCGTGTCCTCTGTGAATGCGCTTGACGTCCAAGAGATGCGTGCGCCGTGAATAGGACGTGAGCTGTATGTGGGGGCAGTTGCTTTCGGGGCTCCTTACAAGCTGGTCATCCGTTCATGAGCACAGAGCTCTGCTCGGGGCCGGAGGTCTGTCCACCTGAACTAACCATGGGCAGCATACCTCTGCGATCTGCGGGGAGAAACCGACCCTTTGCTGGGTTTCTCAGGCTAAATGCTTACTGGCAGTCCTGAGACTTGCGCATTCAAGCACCCTGAAGAAAGCCTCTCGTGCTGGGCTTGTTTTCTCCATAGGTTTGTAGTCCTGCGAGAGGGCATCGTATACTGACCGTGATGGTAGAGGAAGCACGGAGCTGCCTCGTCCCGGTGAGTATTCGAAGTGCCCTGAAGATGTCTTTGTAGTCAAGTGTCAGGAACTGCTGCGGGAGGGCCTTACGCCAGACACTGCTTGGGACGCATTCCACAGGTCACTGAGGAGACCCTCGTTGAGAGAAGACCACGCTGCTACCCCTTGCGTGCAACCTCCTCCTCTGTGATACGGAAATCTAAGTAAACATTCCAGTAGAAGGCTGTCCTCTCTGTTCGCCCTCTACCTGGCAGACTTCGACTCGGACGAATTTGGCACTAGGCACACGGGAAGGTGGAGAAGATGCTGTGAAATGAGAGCAGCAGAGGCAAGTCGGCACTGGATTCAGGTAACGTGGGAGAAAGAGAGCAGTGCAGGACGCCTCATTACAGAAATCATTCAAGGTGTTGGAGTGGCTGCAGAGACTGTGCTTGCCAAGTGTTTTCCGTGCCTGTGCTGTGCGTCTGCCCTCTAAGCGCCTCGAATGAAGTCTGCAGTGTACGGCTCCCTCCTGCTGAGCGTCAGCTGCTCGCTTGTGTAGCCACTGAGCCGTAAGGCCTCGGTGAGGCAGCCTGGCTGACGAGAGAAACGCTTGCATACCATGAATTCCGCATGGCAGTGTGAAACGGCGCTTTCTCTCTGCTCCTGCCCGGCTGCCTCCGAGAGGTGCAGGTAGTCCGTGGATGTGGGGCGGGGCGGAGCGTGGGGCGGGGCGGTGGTGCCCTATATAAGTGGGCCTCCCGTGCCTCAGAGCCCAAGCTCTGAGAACCAGGTGAACGCACTGGCCTTCAGGCTCCAAGCAACACGGCCGGCAAGAGGTGTGTGTGAAGCGTCTCCGCAGGCTTGTTGCGGTTGGGCCCTAAAGCCTCGGAGGTGCGGTCCTGCAGAGGAGTCTCCGAGGCTGTCTCAGTCCCAGTGACTTTCTGCTCAGACTAATCCAGATTGACAGCTAAACACTGCTGTGGCAAGGTGAGCTTCTTATATATACTTGTACTCCCGGACACAGGGATACTGTGAAGAGGTCATCCGCCCAGCCTCAGGGGAGGAAGCAGAGCGAGTTGCTTTTGGCACAGCGTTGGAAGCAGGACGGCTGGGCGTTCTGCTCGACGGGCCTGAAGCAGGCAGCACCGGGAGCCTCTGTCAGGTACGCTGCTCTTTAGGGCTAGTGAAGGTGAACTCAGACCTGCAACGGAAACTGCTCCGCGGTACACAAGCTCTAACTTCACGACCTAAGCCTTTCGGTTGCTTTCTGCTCCCTCACGCAGAGCGGGATGGCAAAAACCTAGGTGTGCGGGGTGTCCTCTGTGAATGCGCTTGACGTCCAAGAGATGCGTGCGCGGTGAATAGGACGTGCAGCTGTATGTGGGGGCAGATGCTTTCGGGGCTCCTTACAAGCTGATCATCCGTTCATGAGCACAGAGCTCTGCTCGGGGCCGGAGGTCTGTCCACCTGAACTAACCATGGGCAGCATACCTCTGCGATGTGCGGGGAGAAACCCAAGCTTTGCTGGAATTCTCAGGCTAAATACTTACGGGCAGTCCTGAGACTTGCGCATTCAGGCACACTGAAGAAAGCCTCTCGTGCTGGGCTTGTTTTCTCCATAGGTTTGTAGTCCTGCGGGAGGGCATCGTATACTGAGGGTGATGGAAGAGGACGCACGGAGGTGCCTCGTCCCGGTGAGTAATCGAAGTGCCCTGAATATGCCTTTGCAGTCAAGACTCAGGAACTGCTGCGGGAGGGCCTTACGCCAGACACTGCTTGGGATGCATTCCATTGGTCACTGAGGAGACCCTCGTTGAGAGAGGACCACGCTGCTACCCCTTGCGTGCAAACTCCTCCTCTGTGATACGGAGATCTAAGTAAACATTCCAGTAGAAGGCTGTCCTCTCTGTTCGCCCTCTACCTGGCAGACTTCGACTAGGACGAATTTGGCACTAGGCACACGGGAAGGTGTAGAAGAAGATGCTGTGAAATGAGAGAGCAGAGGCAAGTCGACACTGGATTCAGGTAACGTGGGAGAAAGAGAGCAGTGCAGGACGCCTCATTACAGGAATCATTCAAGGTGTCGGAGTGGATGCGGAGACTGAGCTTGCCTAGTGTTTTCCGTGCCTGTGCTGTGCTGTGCGTCTGCCCTCTAAGCGCCTCGAATGAAGTCTGCAGTGTACGGCTCCCTCCTGCTGAGCGTCAGCTGCTCGCTTGTGTAGCCAGTGAGCCGTAAGGCCTCGGTGAGGCTGCCTGGCTGACGAGAGAAACGCTTGCATACCATGAATTCCGCGTGGCAGTGCGAAAAGGCGCTTTATCTCTGCTCCTGCCCGGCTGCCTCCGAGAGGTGCAGGTAGACCGTGGATGTGGGGCTGTGCGGAGCGTGGGTCGGGGCGGTGGTGCCCTATATAAGTCGGCCTCCCGTGATTCAGAGCCCAAGCTCTGAGAACCAGGTGCACGCACTGGCCTTCAGGCCCCAAGCAACACGGCCGGCAAGAGGTGTGTGTGAAGCCTCTCCGCAGGCTTGCTGCGGTTGGGCCCTATAGCCTCGGAGGTGCGGTCCTGCAGAGGAGGCTCCGAGGCTGTTTCAGCCCCAGTGACTTGCTGCTCAGACAAATCCAGATTGACAGCTACACACTGCTGTGGCAAGGTGAGCTGCTTATATATACTTGTACTCCCCGACACAGGGAGAGTGTGAAGAGGTCTTCAGCCCAGCCTCAGGGGAGGAAGCAGAGCGAGTAGCTTTCGGCACAGCGTTGGAAGCAGGGCGGCTGGGCGTTCTTCTGGAACGGCCTGAAGCGGACAGCAGCGGGAGCCTCTGTCAGGTGCGGTGCTCTTTAGGGCTGGAGAAGGTGAACTTAGACCTGCAACGGAAACTTCTCCGGGGTACACAAGCTCTAACTTCACGACCTAAGCCTTTCGGTTGCTTTCTGCTCCCTCACGCAGAGCGGGATGGCAAAAACCTAGGTGTGCGGCGTGTCCTCTGTGAATGCGCTTGACGTCCAAGAGATGCGTGCGCCGTGAATAGGACGTGAGCTGTATGTGGGGGCAGTTGCTTTCGGGGCTCCTTACAAGCTGGTCATCCGTTCATGACCACAGAGCTCTGCTCGGGGCTGGAGGTCTGTCCACCTGAACTAACCATGGGCAGCATACCTCTGCGATCTGCGGGGAGAAACCGACCCTTTGCTGGGTTTCTCAGGCTAAATGCTTACTGGCAGTCCTGAGACTTGCGCATTCAAGCACCCTGAAGAAAGCCTCTCGTGCTGGGCTTGTTTTCTCCATAGGTTTGTAGTCCTGCGAGAGGGCATCGTATACTGACCGTGATGGTAGAGGAAGCACGGAGCTGCCTCGTCCCGGTGAGTATTCGAAGTGCCCTGAAGATGTCTTTGTAGTCAAGTGTCAGGAACTGCTGCGGGAGGGCCTTACGCCAGACACTGCTTGGGACGCATTCCACAGGTCACTGAGGAGACCCTCGTTGAGAGAAGACCACGCTGCTACCCCTTGCGTGCAACCTCCTCCTCTGTGATACGGAAATCTAAGTAAACATTCCAGTAGAAGGCTGTCCTCTCTGTTCGCCCTCTACCTGGCAGACTTCGACTCGGACGAATTTGGCACTAGGCACACGGGAAGGTGGAGAAGATGCTGTGAAATGAGAGCAGCAGAGGCAAGTCGGCACTGGATTCAGGTAACGTGGGAGAAAGAGAGCAGTGCAGGACGCCTCATTACAGAAATCATTCAAGGTGTTGGAGTGGCTGCAGAGACTGTGCTTGCCAAGTGTTTTCCGTGCCTGTGCTGTGCGTCTGCCCTCTAAGCGCCTCGAATGAAGTCTGCAGTGTACGGCTCCCTCCTGCTGAGCGTCAGCTGCTCGCTTGTGTAGCCACTGAGCCGTAAGGCCTCGGTGAGGCAGCCTGGCTGACGAGAGAAACGCTTGCATACCATGAATTCCGCATGGCAGTGTGAAACGGCGCTTTCTCTCTGCTCCTGCCCGGCTGCCTCCGAGAGGTGCAGGTAGTCCGTGGATGTGGGGCGGGGCGGAGCGTGGGGCGGGGCGGTGGTGCCCTATATAAGTGGGCCTCCCGTGCCTCAGAGCCCAAGCTCTGAGAACCAGGTGAACGCACTGGCCTTCAGGCTCCAAGCAACACGGCCGGCAAGAGGTGTGTGTGAAGCGTCTCCGCAGGCTTGTTGCGGTTGGGCCCTAAAGCCTCGGAGGTGCGGTCCTGCAGAGGAGTCTCCGAGGCTGTCTCAGTCCCAGTGACTTTCTGCTCAGACTAATCCAGATTGACAGCTAAACACTGCTGTGGCAAGGTGAGCTTCTTATATATACTTGTACTCCCGGACACAGGGATACTGTGAAGAGGTCATCCGCCCAGCCTCAGGGGAGGAAGCAGAGCGAGTTGCTTTTGGCACAGCGTTGGAAGCAGGACGGCTGGGCGTTCTGCTCGACGGGCCTGAAGCAGGCAGCACCGGGAGCCTCTGTCAGGTACGCTGCTCTTTAGGGCTAGTGAAGGTGAACTCAGACCTGCAACGGAAACTGCTCCGCGGTACACAAGCTCTAACTTCACGACCTAAGCCTTTCGGTTGCTTTCTGCTCCCTCACGCAGAGCGGGATGGCAAAAACCTAGGTGTGCGGGGTGTCCTCTGTGAATGCGCTTGACGTCCAAGAGATGCGTGCGCGGTGAATAGGACGTGCAGCTGTATGTGGGGGCAGATGCTTTCGGGGCTCCTTACAAGCTGATCATCCGTTCATGAGCACAGAGCTCTGCTCGGGGCCGGAGGTCTGTCCACCTGAACTAACCATGGGCAGCATACCTCTGCGATGTGCGGGGAGAAACCCAAGCTTTGCTGGAATTCTCAGGCTAAATACTTACGGGCAGTCCTGAGACTTGCGCATTCAGGCACACTGAAGAAAGCCTCTCGTGCTGGGCTTGTTTTCTCCATAGGTTTGTAGTCCTGCGGGAGGGCATCGTATACTGAGGGTGATGGAAGAGGACGCACGGAGGTGCCTCGTCCCGGTGAGTAATCGAAGTGCCCTGAATATGCCTTTGCAGTCAAGACTCAGGAACTGCTGCGGGAGGGCCTTACGCCAGACACTGCTTGGGATGCATTCCATTGGTCACTGAGGAGACCCTCGTTGAGAGAGGACCACGCTGCTACCCCTTGCGTGCAAACTCCTCCTCTGTGATACGGAGATCTAAGTAAACATTCCAGTAGAAGGCTGTCCTCTCTGTTCGCCCTCTACCTGGCAGACTTCGACTAGGACGAATTTGGCACTAGGCACACGGGAAGGTGTAGAAGAAGATGCTGTGAAATGAGAGAGCAGAGGCAAGTCGACACTGGATTCAGGTAACGTGGGAGAAAGAGAGCAGTGCAGGACGCCTCATTACAGGAATCATTCAAGGTGTCGGAGTGGATGCGGAGACTGAGCTTGCCTAGTGTTTTCCGTGCCTGTGCTGTGCTGTGCGTCTGCCCTCTAAGCGCCTCGAATGAAGTCTGCAGTGTACGGCTCCCTCCTGCTGAGCGTCAGCTGCTCGCTTGTGTAGCCACTGAGCCGTAAGGCCTCGGTGAGGCTGCCTGGCTGACGAGAGAAACGCTTGCATACCATGAATTCCGCGTGGCAGTGCGAAAAGGCGCTTTATCTCTGCTCCTGCCCGGCTGCCTCCGAGAGGTGCAGGTAGACCGTGGATGTGGGGCTGTGCGGAGCGTGGGTCGGGGCGGTGGTGCCCTATATAAGTCGGCCTCCCGTGATTCAGAGCCCAAGCTCTGAGAACCAGGTGCACGCACTGGCCTTCAGGCCCCAAGCAACACGGCCGGCAAGAGGTGTGTGTGAAGCCTCTCCGCAGGCTTGCTGCGGTTGGGCCCTATAGCCTCGGAGGTGCGGTCCTGCAGAGGAGGCTCCGAGGCTGTTTCAGCCCCAGTGACTTGCTGCTCAGACAAATCCAGATTGACAGCTACACACTGCTGTGGCAAGGTGAGCTGCTTATATATACTTGTACTCCCCGACACAGGGAGAGTGTGAAGAGGTCTTCAGCCCAGCCTCAGGGGAGGAAGCAGAGCGAGTTGCTTTCGGCACAGCGTTGGAAGCAGGACGGCTGGGCGTTCTGCTCGAAGGGCCTGAAGCAGGCAGCACCGGGAGCCTCTGTCAGGTACGCTGCTCTTTAGGGCTAGTGAAGGTGAACTTAGACCTGCAACGGAAACTTCTCCGGGGTACACAAGCTCTAACTTCACGACCTAAGCCTTTCGGTTGCTTTCTGCTCCCTCACGCAGAGCGGGATGCCAAAAACCTAGGTGTGCGGCGTGTCCTCTGTGAATCCGCTTGACGTCCAAGACATGCGTGCGCCGTGAATAGGACATGAGCTGTATGTGGGGGCAGTTGCTTTCGGGGCTCCTTACAAGCTGGTCATCCGTTCATGAGCACAGAGCTCTGCTCGGGGCCGGAGGTCTGTCCACCTGAACTAACCATGGGCAGCATACCTCTGCGATCTGCGGGGAGAAACCGACCCTTTGCTGGGTTTCTCAGGCTAAATGCTTACTGGCAGTCCTGAGACTTGCGCATTCAAGCACCCTGAAGAAAGCCTCTCGTGCTGGGCTTGTTTTCTCCATAGGTTTGTAGTCCTGGGAGAGGGCATCGTATACTGACCGTGATGGTAGAGGAAGCACGGAGCTGCCTCGTCCCGGTGAGTATTCGAAGTGCCCTGAAGATGTCTTTGTAGTCAAGTGTCAGGAACTGCTGCGGGAGGGCCTTACGCCAGACACTGCTTGGGACGCATTCCACAGGTCACTGAGGAGACCCTCGTTGAGAGAAGACCACGCTGCTACCCCTTGCGTGCAACCTCCTCCTCTGTGATACGGAAATCTAAGTAAACATTCCAGTAGAAGGCTGTCCTCTCTGTTCGCCCTCTACCTGGCAGACTTCGACTCGGACGAATTTGGCACTAGGCACACGGGAAGGTGGAGAAGATGCTGTGAAATGAGAGCAGCAGAGGCAAGTCGGCACTGGATTCAGGTAACGTGGGAGAAAGAGAGCAGTGCAGGACGCCTCATTACAGAAATCATTCAAGGTGTTGGAGTGGCTGCAGAGACTGTGCTTGCCAAGTGTTTTCCGTGCCTGTGCTGTGCGTCTGCCCTCTAAGCGCCTCGAATGAAGTCTGCAGTGTACGGCTCCCTCCTGCTGAGCGTCAGCTGCTCGCTTGTGTAGCCACTGAGCCGTAAGGCCTCGGTGAGGCAGCCTGGCTGACGAGAGAAACGCTTGCATACCATGAATTCCGCATGGCAGTGTGAAACGGCGCTTTCTCTCTGCTCCTGCCCGGCTGCCTCCGAGAGGTGCAGGTAGTCCGTGGATGTGGGGCGGGGCGGAGCGTGGGGCGGGGCGGTGGTGCCCTATATAAGTGGGCCTCCCGTGCCTCAGAGCCCAAGCTCTGAGAACCAGGTGAACGCACTGGCCTTCAGGCTCCAAGCAACACGGCCGGCAAGAGGTGTGTGTGAAGCGTCTCCGCAGGCTTGTTGCGGTTGGGCCCTAAAGCCTCGGAGGTGCGGTCCTGCAGAGGAGTCTCCGAGGCTGTCTCAGTCCCAGTGACTTTCTGCTCAGACTAATCCAGATTGACAGCTAAACACTGCTGTGGCAAGGTGAGCTTCTTATATATACTTGTACTCCCGGACACAGGGATACTGTGAAGAGGTCATCCGCCCAGCCTCAGGGGAGGAAGCAGAGCGAGTTGCTTTTGGCACAGCGTTGGAAGCAGGACGGCTGGGCGTTCTGCTCGACGGGCCTGAAGCAGGCAGCACCGGGAGCCTCTGTCAGGTACGCTGCTCTTTAGGGCTAGTGAAGGTGAACTCAGACCTGCAACGGAAACTGCTCCGCGGTACACAAGCTCTAACTTCACGACCTAAGCCTTTCGGTTGCTTTCTGCTCCCTCACGCAGAGCGGGATGGCAAAAACCTAGGTGTGCGGGGTGTCCTCTGTGAATGCGCTTGACGTCCAAGAGATGCGTGCGCGGTGAATAGGACGTGCAGCTGTATGTGGGGGCAGATGCTTTCGGGGCTCCTTACAAGCTGATCATCCGTTCATGAGCACAGAGCTCTGCTCGGGGCCGGAGGTCTGTCCACCTGAACTAACCATGGGCAGCATACCTCTGCGATGTGCGGGGAGAAACCCAAGCTTTGCTGGAATTCTCAGGCTAAATACTTACGGGCAGTCCTGAGACTTGCGCATTCAGGCACACTGAAGAAAGCCTCTCGTGCTGGGCTTGTTTTCTCCATAGGTTTGTAGTCCTGCGGGAGGGCATCGTATACTGAGGGTGATGGAAGAGGACGCACGGAGGTGCCTCGTCCCGGTGAGTAATCGAAGTGCCCTGAATATGCCTTTGCAGTCAAGACTCAGGAACTGCTGCGGGAGGGCCTTACGCCAGACACTGCTTGGGATGCATTCCATTGGTCACTGAGGAGACCCTCGTTGAGAGAGGACCACGCTGCTACCCCTTGCGTGCAAACTCCTCCTCTGTGATACGGAGATCTAAGTAAACATTCCAGTAGAAGGCTGTCCTCTCTGTTCGCCCTCTACCTGGCAGACTTCGACTAGGACGAATTTGGCACTAGGCACACGGGAAGGTGTAGAAGAAGATGCTGTGAAATGAGAGAGCAGAGGCAAGTCGACACTGGATTCAGGTAACGTGGGAGAAAGAGAGCAGTGCAGGACGCCTCATTACAGGAATCATTCAAGGTGTCGGAGTGGATGCGGAGACTGAGCTTGCCTAGTGTTTTCCGTGCCTGTGCTGTGCTGTGCGTCTGCCCTCTAAGCGCCTCGAATGAAGTCTGCAGTGTACGGCTCCCTCCTGCTGAGCGTCAGCTGCTCGCTTGTGTAGCCACTGAGCCGTAAGGCCTCGGTGAGGCTGCCTGGCTGACGAGAGAAACGCTTGCATACCATGAATTCCGCGTGGCAGTGCGAAAAGGCGCTTTATCTCTGCTCCTGCCCGGCTGCCTCCGAGAGGTGCAGGTAGACCGTGGATGTGGGGCTGTGCGGAGCGTGGGTCGGGGCGGTGGTGCCCTATATAAGTCGGCCTCCCGTGATTCAGAGCCCAAGCTCTGAGAACCACGTGCACGCACTGTCCTTCAGGCCCCAACCAACACCCCCCGCAACAGCTGTGTGTGAAGCCTCTCCGCAGGCTTCCTGCGGTTGCGCCCTATAGCCTCGGAGGTGCGGTCCTGCAGAGGAGGCTCCGAGGCTGTTTCAGCCCCAGTGACTTGCTGCTCAGACAAATCCAGATTGACAGCTACACACTGCTGTGGCAAGGTGAGCTGCTTATATATACTTGTACTCCCCGACACAGGGAGAGTGTGAAGAGGTCTTGAGCCGACGCTGAGGGGAGGAAGGAGAGGGAGTTGGTTTCGGGCGAGGGTTGGAAGGAGGACGGGTGGGCGTTCTCGTCGAAGGGCGTGAAGGAGGCAGCAGCGGGAGCCTGTCTGAGGTACGCTGCTCTTTAGGGCTAGTGAAGGTGAACTTAGACCTGCAACGGAAACTTCTCCGGGGTACACAAGCTCTAACTTCACGACCTAAGCCTTTCGGTTGCTTTCTGCTCCCTCACGCAGAGCGGGATGGCAAAAACCTAGGTGTGCGGCGTGTCCTCTGTGAATGCGCTTGACGTCCAAGAGATGCGTGCGCCGTGAATAGGACGTGAGCTGTATGTGGGGGCAGTTGCTTTCGGGGCTCCTTACAAGCTGGTCATCCGTTCATGAGCACAGAGCTCTGCTCGGGGCCGGAGGTCTGTCCACCTGAACTAACCATGGGCAGCATACCTCTGCGATCTGCGGGGAGAAACCGACCCCTTGCTGGGTTTCTCAGGCTAAATGCTTACTGGCAGTCCTGAGACTTGCGCATTCAAGCACCCTGAAGAAAGCCTCTCGTGCTGGGCTTGTTTTCTCCATAGGTTTGTAGTCCTGCGAGAGGGCATCGTATACTGACCGTGATGGTAGAGGAAGCACGGAGCTGCCTCGTCCCGGTGAGTATTCGAAGTGCCCTGAAGATGTCTTTGTAGTCAAGTGTCAGGAACTGCTGCGGGAGGGCCTTACGCCAGACACTGCTTGGGACGCATTCCACAGGTCACTGAGGAGACCCTCGTTGAGAGAAGACCACGCTGCTACCCCTTGCGTGCAACCTCCTCCTCTGTGATACGGAAATCTAAGTAAACATTCCAGTAGAAGGCTGTCCTCTCTGTTCGCCCTCTACCTGGCAGACTTCGACTCGGACGAATTTGGCACTAGGCACACGGGAAGGTGGAGAAGATGCTGTGAAATGAGAGCAGCAGAGGCAAGTCGGCACTGGATTCAGGTAACGTGGGAGAAAGAGAGCAGTGCAGGACGCCTCATTACAGAAATCATTCAAGGTGTTGGAGTGGCTGCAGAGACTGTGCTTGCCAAGTGTTTTCCGTGCCTGTGCTGTGCGTCTGCCCTCTAAGCGCCTCGAATGAAGTCTGCAGTGTACGGCTCCCTCCTGCTGAGCGTCAGCTGCTCGCTTGTGTAGCCACTGAGCCGTAAGGCCTCGGTGAGGCAGCCTGGCTGACGAGAGAAACGCTTGCATACCATGAATTCCGCATGGCAGTGTGAAACGGCGCTTTCTCTCTGCTCCTGCCCGGCTGCCTCCGAGAGGTGCAGGTAGTCCGTGGATGTGGGGCGGGGCGGAGCGTGGGGCGGGGCGGTGGTGCCCTATATAAGTGGGCCTCCCGTGCCTCAGAGCCCAAGCTCTGAGAACCAGGTGAACGCACTGGCCTTCAGGCTCCAAGCAACACGGCCGGCAAGAGGTGTGTGTGAAGCGTCTCCGCAGGCTTGTTGCGGTTGGGCCCTAAAGCCTCGGAGGTGCGGTCCTGCAGAGGAGTCTCCGAGGCTGTCTCAGTCCCAGTGACTTTCTGCTCAGACTAATCCAGATTGACAGCTAAACACTGCTGTGGCAAGGTGAGCTTCTTATATATACTTGTACTCCCGGACACAGGGATACTGTGAAGAGGTCATCCGCCCAGCCTCAGGGGAGGAAGCAGAGCGAGTTGCTTTTGGCACAGCGTTGGAAGCAGGACGGCTGGGCGTTCTGCTCGACGGGCCTGAAGCAGGCAGCACCGGGAGCCTCTGTCAGGTACGCTGCTCTTTAGGGCTAGTGAAGGTGAACTCAGACCTGCAACGGAAACTGCTCCGCGGTACACAAGCTCTAACTTCACGACCTAAGCCTTTCGGTTGCTTTCTGCTCCCTCACGCAGAGCGGGATGGCAAAAACCTAGGTGTGCGGGGTGTCCTCTGTGAATGCGCTTGACGTCCAAGAGATGCGTGCGCGGTGAATAGGACGTGCAGCTGTATGTGGGGGCAGATGCTTTCGGGGCTCCTTACAAGCTGATCATCCGTTCATGAGCACAGAGCTCTGCTCGGGGCCGGAGGTCTGTCCACCTGAACTAACCATGGGCAGCATACCTCTGCGATGTGCGGGGAGAAACCCAAGCTTTGCTGGAATTCTCAGGCTAAATACTTACGGGCAGTCCTGAGACTTGCGCATTCAGGCACACTGAAGAAAGCCTCTCGTGCTGGGCTTGTTTTCTCCATAGGTTTGTAGTCCTGCGGGAGGGCATCGTATACTGAGGGTGATGGAAGAGGACGCACGGAGGTGCCTCGTCCCGGTGAGTAATCGAAGTGCCCTGAATATGCCTTTGCAGTCAAGACTCAGGAACTGCTGCGGGAGGGCCTTACGCCAGACACTGCTTGGGATGCATTCCATTGGTCACTGAGGAGACCCTCGTTGAGAGAGGACCACGCTGCTACCCCTTGCGTGCAAACTCCTCCTCTGTGATACGGAGATCTAAGTAAACATTCCAGTAGAAGGCTGTCCTCTCTGTTCGCCCTCTACCTGGCAGACTTCGACTAGGACGAATTTGGCACTAGGCACACGGGAAGGTGTAGAAGAAGATGCTGTGAAATGAGAGAGCAGAGGCAAGTCGACACTGGATTCAGGTAACGTGGGAGAAAGAGAGCAGTGCAGGACGCCTCATTACAGGAATCATTCAAGGTGTCGGAGTGGATGCGGAGACTGAGCTTGCCTAGTGTTTTCCGTGCCTGTGCTGTGCTGTGCGTCTGCCCTCTAAGCGCCTCGAATGAAGTCTGCAGTGTACGGCTCCCTCCTGCTGAGCGTCAGCTGCTCGCTTGTGTAGCCACTGAGCCGTAAGGCCTCGGTGAGGCTGCCTGGCTGACGAGAGAAACGCTTGCATACCATGAATTCCGCGTGGCAGTGCGAAAAGGCGCTTTATCTCTGCTCCTGCCCGGCTGCCTCCGAGAGGTGCAGGTAGACCGTGGATGTGGGGCTGTGCGGAGCGTGGGTCGGGGCGGTGGTGCCCTATATAAGTCGGCCTCCCGTGATTCAGAGCCCAAGCTCTGAGAACCAGGTGCACGCACTGGCCTTCAGGCCCCAAGCAACACGGCCGGCAAGAGGTGTGTGTGAAGCCTCTCCGCAGGCTTGCTGCGGTTGGGCCCTATAGCCTCGGAGGTGCGGTCCTGCAGAGGAGGCTCCGAGGCTGTTTCAGCCCCAGTGACTTGCTGCTCAGACAAATCCAGATTGACAGCTACACACTGCTGTGGCAAGGTGAGCTGCTTATATATACTTGTACTCCCCGACACAGGGAGAGTGTGAAGAGGTCTTCAGCCCAGCCTCAGGGGAGGAAGCAGAGCGAGTTGCTTTCGGCACAGCGTTGGAAGCAGGACGGCTGGGCGTTCTGCTCGAAGGGCCTGAAGCAGGCAGCACCGGGAGCCTCTGTCAGGTACGCTGCTCTTTAGGGCTAGTGAAGGTGAACTTAGACCTGCAACGGAAACTTCTCCGGGGTACACAAGCTCTAACTTCACGACCTAAGCCTTTCGGTTGCTTTCTGCTCCCTCACGCAGAGCGGTATGGCAAAAACCTAGGTGTGCGGCGTGTCCTCTGTGAATGCGCTTGACGTCCAAGAGCTGCGTGCGCCGTGAAAACGACGTGAGCTGTATGTGAGGGCAGTTGCTTTCGGGGATCCTTACAAGCTGGACATCCTTTCATGGGCACAGAGCTCTGCTCGGGGCCGGAGGTCTGTCCACCTGAACTAACCATGGGCAGCATACCTCTGCGATCTGCGGGGAGAAACCGACCCTTTGCTGGGTTTCTCAGGCTAAATGCTTCCTGGCAGTCCTGAGACTTGCGCATTCAAGCACCCTGAAGAAAGCCTCTCGTGCTGGGCTTGTTTTCTCCATAGGTTTGTAGTCCTGCGAGAGGGCATCGTATACTGACCGTGATGGTAGAGGAAGCACGGAGCTGCCTCGTCCCGGTGAGTATTCGAAGTGCCCTGAAGATGTCTTTGTAGTCAAGTGTCAGGAACTGCTGCGGGAGGGCCTTACGCCAGACACTGCTTGGGACGCATTCCACAGGTCACTGAGGAGACCCTCGTTGAGAGAAGACCACGCTGCTACCCCTTGCGTGCAACCTCCTCCTCTGTGATACGGAAATCTAAGTAAACATTCCAGTAGAAGGCTGTCCTCTCTGTTCGCCCTCTACCTGGCAGACTTCGACTCGGACGAATTTGGCACTAGGCACACGGGAAGGTGGAGAAGATGCTGTGAAATGAGAGCAGCAGAGGCAAGTCGGCACTGGATTCAGGTAACGTGGGAGAAAGAGAGCAGTGCAGGACGCCTCATTACAGAAATCATTCAAGGTGTTGGAGTGGCTGCAGAGACTGTGCTTGCCAAGTGTTTTCCGTGCCTGTGCTGTGCGTCTGCCCTCTAAGCGCCTCGAATGAAGTCTGCAGTGTACGGCTCCCTCCTGCTGAGCGTCAGCTGCTCGCTTGTGTAGCCACTGAGCCGTAAGGCCTCGGTGAGGCAGCCTGGCTGACGAGAGAAACGCTTGCATACCATGAATTCCGCATGGCAGTGTGAAACGGCGCTTTCTCTCTGCTCCTGCCCGGCTGCCTCCGAGAGGTGCAGGTAGTCCGTGGATGTGGGGCGGGGCGGAGCGTGGGGCGGGGCGGTGGTGCCCTATATAAGTGGGCCTCCCGTGCCTCAGAGCCCAAGCTCTGAGAACCAGGTGAACGCACTGGCCTTCAGGCTCCAAGCAACACGGCCGGCAAGAGGTGTGTGTGAAGCGTCTCCGCAGGCTTGTTGCGGTTGGGCCCTAAAGCCTCGGAGGTGCGGTCCTGCAGAGGAGTCTCCGAGGCTGTCTCAGTCCCAGTGACTTTCTGCTCAGACTAATCCAGATTGACAGCTAAACACTGCTGTGGCAAGGTGAGCTTCTTATATATACTTGTACTCCCGGACACAGGGATACTGTGAAGAGGTCATCCGCCCAGCCTCAGGGGAGGAAGCAGAGCGAGTTGCTTTTGGCACAGCGTTGGAAGCAGGACGGCTGGGCGTTCTGCTCGACGGGCCTGAAGCAGGCAGCACCGGGAGCCTCTGTCAGGTACGCTGCTCTTTAGGGCTAGTGAAGGTGAACTCAGACCTGCAACGGAAACTGCTCCGCGGTACACAAGCTCTAACTTCACGACCTAAGCCTTTCGGTTGCTTTCTGCTCCCTCACGCAGAGCGGGATGGCAAAAACCTAGGTGTGCGGGGTGTCCTCTGTGAATGCGCTTGACGTCCAAGAGATGCGTGCGCGGTGAATAGGACGTGCAGCTGTATGTGGGGGCAGATGCTTTCGGGGCTCCTTACAAGCTGATCATCCGTTCATGAGCACAGAGCTCTGCTCGGGGCCGGAGGTCTGTCCACCTGAACTAACCATGGGCAGCATACCTCTGCGATGTGCGGGGAGAAACCCAAGCTTTGCTGGAATTCTCAGGCTAAATACTTACGGGCAGTCCTGAGACTTGCGCATTCAGGCACACTGAAGAAAGCCTCTCGTGCTGGGCTTGTTTTCTCCATAGGTTTGTAGTCCTGCGGGAGGGCATCGTATACTGAGGGTGATGGAAGAGGACGCACGGAGGTGCCTCGTCCCGGTGAGTAATCGAAGTGCCCTGAATATGCCTTTGCAGTCAAGACTCAGGAACTGCTGCGGGAGGGCCTTACGCCAGACACTGCTTGGGATGCATTCCATTGGTCACTGAGGAGACCCTCGTTGAGAGAGGACCACGCTGCTACCCCTTGCGTGCAAACTCCTCCTCTGTGATACGGAGATCTAAGTAAACATTCCAGTAGAAGGCTGTCCTCTCTGTTCGCCCTCTACCTGGCAGACTTCGACTAGGACGAATTTGGCACTAGGCACACGGGAAGGTGTAGAAGAAGATGCTGTGAAATGAGAGAGCAGAGGCAAGTCGACACTGGATTCAGGTAACGTGGGAGAAAGAGAGCAGTGCAGGACGCCTCATTACAGGAATCATTCAAGGTGTCGGAGTGGATGCGGAGACTGAGCTTGCCTAGTGTTTTCCGTGCCTGTGCTGTGCTGTGCGTCTGCCCTCTAAGCGCCTCGAATGAAGTCTGCAGTGTACGGCTCCCTCCTGCTGAGCGTCAGCTGCTCGCTTGTGTAGCCACTGAGCCGTAAGGCCTCGGTGAGGCTGCCTGGCTGACGAGAGAAACGCTTGCATACCATGAATTCCGCGTGGCAGTGCGAAAAGGCGCTTTATCTCTGCTCCTGCCCGGCTGCCTCCGAGAGGTGCAGGTAGACCGTGGATGTGGGGCTGTGCGGAGCGTGGGTCGGGGCGGTGGTGCCCTATATAAGTCGGCCTCCCGTGATTCAGAGCCCAAGCTCTGAGAACCAGGGGCACGCACTGGCATTCAGGCCCCAAGCAACACGGCCGGCAAGAGGTGGGTGTGAAGACTCTCCGCAGGCTTGCTCCGGTTGGGCCCTATAGCCTCGGAGGAGCCGTCCTGCAGAGGAGGCTCCGAGGCTGTTTCAGCCCCAGTGACTTGCTGCTCAGACAAATCCAGATTGACAGCTACACACTGCTGTGGCAAGGTGAGCTGCTTATATATACTTGTACTCCCCGACACAGGGAGAGTGTGAAGAGGTCTTCAGCCCAGCCTCAGGGGAGGAAGCAGAGCGAGTTGCTTTCGGCACAGCGTTGGAAGCAGGACGGCTGGGCGTTCTGCTCGAAGGGCCTGAAGCAGGCAGCACCGGGAGCCTCTGTCAGGTACGCTGCTCTTTAGGGCTAGTGAAGGTGAACTTAGACCTGCAACGGAAACTTCTCCGGGGTACACAAGCTCTAACTTCACGACCTAAGCCTTTCGGTTGCTTTCTGCTCCCTCACGCAGAGCGGGATGGCAAAAACCTAGGTGTGCGGCGTGTCCTCTGTGAATGCGCTTGACGTCCAAGAGATGCGTGCGCCGTGAATAGGACGTGAGCTGTATGTGGGGGCAGTTGCTTTCGGGGCTCCTTACAAGCTGGTCATCCGTTCATGAGCACAGAGCTCTGCTCGGGGCCGGAGGTCTGTCCACCTGAACTAACCATGGGCAGCATACCTCTGCGATCTGCGGGGAGAAACCGACCCTTTGCTGGGTTTCTCAGGCTAAATGCTTACTGGCAGTCCTGAGACTTGCGCATTCAAGCACCCTGAAGAAAGCCTCTCGTGCTGGGCTTGTTTTCTCCATAGGTTTGTAGTCCTGCGAGAGGGCATCGTATACTGACCGTGATGGTAGAGGAAGCACGGAGCTGCCTCGTCCCGGTGAGTATTCGAAGTGCCCTGAAGATGTCTTTGTAGTCAAGTGTCAGGAACTGCTGCGGGAGGGCCTTACGCCAGACACTGCTTGGGACGCATTCCACAGGTCACTGAGGAGACCCTCGTTGAGAGAAGACCACGCTGCTACCCCTTGCGTGCAACCTCCTCCTCTGTGATACGGAAATCTAAGTAAACATTCCAGTAGAAGGCTGTCCTCTCTGTTCGCCCTCTACCTGGCAGACTTCGACTCGGACGAATTTGGCACTAGGCACACGGGAAGGTGGAGAAGATGCTGTGAAATGAGAGCAGCAGAGGCAAGTCGGCACTGGATTCAGGTAACGTGGGAGAAAGAGAGCAGTGCAGGACGCCTCATTACAGAAATCATTCAAGGTGTTGGAGTGGCTGCAGAGACTGTGCTTGCCAAGTGTTTTCCGTGCCTGTGCTGTGCGTCTGCCCTCTAAGCGCCTCGAATGAAGTCTGCAGTGTACGGCTCCCTCCTGCTGAGCGTCAGCTGCTCGCTTGTGTAGCCACTGAGCCGTAAGGCCTCGGTGAGGCAGCCTGGCTGACGAGAGAAACGCTTGCATACCATGAATTCCGCATGGCAGTGTGAAACGGCGCTTTCTCTCTGCTCCTGCCCGGCTGCCTCCGAGAGGTGCAGGTAGTCCGTGGATGTGGGGCGGGGCGGAGCGTGGGGCGGGGCGGTGGTGCCCTATATAAGTGGGCCTCCCGTGCCTCAGAGCCCAAGCTCTGAGAACCAGGTGAACGCACTGGCCTTCAGGCTCCAAGCAACACGGCCGGCAAGAGGTGTGTGTGAAGCGTCTCCGCAGGCTTGTTGCGGTTGGGCCCTAAAGCCTCGGAGGTGCGGTCCTGCAGAGGAGTCTCCGAGGCTGTCTCAGTCCCAGTGACTTTCTGCTCAGACTAATCCAGATTGACAGCTAAACACTGCTGTGGCAAGGTGAGCTTCTTATATATACTTGTACTCCCGGACACAGGGATACTGTGAAGAGGTCATCCGCCCAGCCTCAGGGGAGGAAGCAGAGCGAGTTGCTTTTGGCACAGCGTTGGAAGCAGGACGGCTGGGCGTTCTGCTCGACGGGCCTGAAGCAGGCAGCACCGGGAGCCTCTGTCAGGTACGCTGCTCTTTAGGGCTAGTGAAGGTGAACTCAGACCTGCAACGGAAACTGCTCCGCGGTACACAAGCTCTAACTTCACGACCTAAGCCTTTCGGTTGCTTTCTGCTCCCTCACGCAGAGCGGGATGGCAAAAACCTAGGTGTGCGGGGTGTCCTCTGTGAATGCGCTTGACGTCCAAGAGATGCGTGCGCGGTGAATAGGACGTGCAGCTGTATGTGGGGGCAGATGCTTTCGGGGCTCCTTACAAGCTGATCATCCGTTCATGAGCACAGAGCTCTGCTCGGGGCCGGAGGTCTGTCCACCTGAACTAACCATGGGCAGCATACCTCTGCGATGTGCGGGGAGAAACCCAAGCTTTGCTGGAATTCTCAGGCTAAATACTTACGGGCAGTCCTGAGACTTGCGCATTCAGGCACACTGAAGAAAGCCTCTCGTGCTGGGCTTGTTTTCTCCATAGGTTTGTAGTCCTGCGGGAGGGCATCGTATACTGAGGGTGATGGAAGAGGACGCACGGAGGTGCCTCGTCCCGGTGAGTAATCGAAGTGCCCTGAATATGCCTTTGCAGTCAAGACTCAGGAACTGCTGCGGGAGGGCCTTACGCCAGACACTGCTTGGGATGCATTCCATTGGTCACTGAGGAGACCCTCGTTGAGAGAGGACCACGCTGCTACCCCTTGCGTGCAAACTCCTCCTCTGTGATACGGAGATCTAAGTAAACATTCCAGTAGAAGGCTGTCCTCTCTGTTCGCCCTCTACCTGGCAGACTTCGACTAGGACGAATTTGGCACTAGGCACACGGGAAGGTGTAGAAGAAGATGCTGTGAAATGAGAGAGCAGAGGCAAGTCGACACTGGATTCAGGTAACGTGGGAGAAAGAGAGCAGTGCAGGACGCCTCATTACAGGAATCATTCAAGGTGTCGGAGTGGATGCGGAGACTGAGCTTGCCTAGTGTTTTCCGTGCCTGTGCTGTGCTGTGCGTCTGCCCTCTAAGCGCCTCGAATGAAGTCTGCAGTGTACGGCTCCCTCCTGCTGAGCGTCAGCTGCTCGCTTGTGTAGCCACTGAGCCGTAAGGCCTCGGTGAGGCTGCCTGGCTGACGAGAGAAACGCTTGCATACCATGAATTCCGCGTGGCAGTGCGAAAAGGCGCTTTATCTCTGCTCCTGCCCGGCTGCCTCCGAGAGGTGCAGGTAGACCGTGGATGTGGGGCTGTGCGGAGCGTGGGTCGGGGCGGTGGTGCCCTATATAAGTCGGCCTCCCGTGATTCAGAGCCCAAGCTCTGAGAACCAGGTGCACGCACTGGCCTTCAGGCCCCAAGCAACACGGCCGGCAAGAGGTGTGTGTGAAGCCTCTCCGCAGGCTTGCTGCGGTTGGGCCCTATAGCCTCGGAGGTGCGGTCCTGCAGAGGAGGCTCCGAGGCTGTTTCAGCCCCAGTGACTTGCTGCTCAGACAAATCCAGATTGACAGCTACACACTGCTGTGGCAAGGTGAGCTGCTTATATATACTTGTACTCCCCGACACAGGGAGAGTGTGAAGAGGTCTTCAGCCCAGCCTCAGGGGAGGAAGCAGAGCGAGTTGCTTTCGGCACAGCGTTGGAAGCAGGACGGCTGGGCGTTCTGCTCGAAGGGCCTGAAGCAGGCAGCACCGGGAGCCTCTGTCAGGTACGCTGCTCTTTAGGGCTAGTGAAGGTGAACTTAGACCTGCAACGGAAACTTCTCCGGGGTACACAAGCTCTAACTTCACGACCTAAGCCTTTCGGTTGCTTTCTGCTCCCTCACGCAGAGCGGGATGGCAAAAACCTAGGTGTGCGGCGTGTCCTCTGTGAATGCGCTTGACGTCCAAGAGATGCGTGCGCCGTGAATAGGACGTGAGCTGTATGTGGGGGCAGTTGCTTTCGGGGCTCCTTACAAGCTGGTCATCCGTTCATGAGCACAGAGCTCTGCTCGGGGCCGGAGGTCTGTCCACCTGAACTAACCATGGGCAGCATACCTCTGCGATCTGCGGGGAGAAACCGACCCTTTGCTGGGTTTCTCAGGCTAAATGCTTACTGGCAGTCCTGAGACTTGCGCATTCAAGCACCCTGAAGAAAGCCTCTCGTGCTGGGCTTGTTTTCTCCATAGGTTTGTAGTCCTGCGAGAGGGCATCGTATACTGACCGTGATGGTAGAGGAAGCACGGAGCTGCCTCGTCCCGGTGAGTATTCGAAGTGCCCTGAAGATGTCTTTGTAGTCAAGTGTCAGGAACTGCTGCGGGAGGGCCTTACGCCAGACACTGCTTGGGACGCATTCCACAGGTCACTGAGGAGACCCTCGTTGAGAGAAGACCACGCTGCTACCCCTTGCGTGCAACCTCCTCCTCTGTGATACGGAAATCTAAGTAAACATTCCAGTAGAAGGCTGTCCTCTCTGTTCGCCCTCTACCTGGCAGACTTCGACTAGGACGAATTTGGCACTAGGCACACGGGAAGGTGGAGAAGATGCTGTGAAATGAGAGCAGCAGAGGCAAGTCGGCACTGGATTCAGGTAACGTGGGAGAAAGAGAGCAGTGCAGGACGCCTCATTACAGAAATCATTCAAGGTGTTGGAGTGGCTGCAGAGACTGTGCTTGCCAAGTGTTTTCCGTGCCTGTGCTGTGCGTCTGCCCTCTAAGCGCCTCGAATGAAGTCTGCAGTGTACGGCTCCCTCCTGCTGAGCGTCAGCTGCTCGCTTGTGTAGCCACTGAGCCGTAAGGCCTCGGTGAGGCAGCCTGGCTGACGAGAGAAACGCTTGCATACCATGAATTCCGCATGGCAGTGTGAAACGGCGCTTTCTCTCTGCTCCTGCCCGGCTGCCTCCGAGAGGTGCAGGTAGTCCGTGGATGTGGGGCGGGGCGGAGCGTGGGGCGGGGCGGTGGTGCCCTATATAAGTGGGCCTCCCGTGCCTCAGAGCCCAAGCTCTGAGAACCAGGTGAACGCACTGGCCTTCAGGCTCCAAGCAACACGGCCGGCAAGAGGTGTGTGTGAAGCGTCTCCGCAGGCTTGTTGCGGTTGGGCCCTAAAGCCTCGGAGGTGCGGTCCTGCAGAGGAGTCTCCGAGGCTGTCTCAGTCCCAGTGACTTTCTGCTCAGACTAATCCAGATTGACAGCTAAACACTGCTGTGGCAAGGTGAGCTTCTTATATATACTTGTACTCCCGGACACAGGGATACTGTGAAGAGGTCATCCGCCCAGCCTCAGGGGAGGAAGCAGAGCGAGTTGCTTTTGGCACAGCGTTGGAAGCAGGACGGCTGGGCGTTCTGCTCGACGGGCCTGAAGCAGGCAGCACCGGGAGCCTCTGTCAGGTACGCTGCTCTTTAGGGCTAGTGAAGGTGAACTCAGACCTGCAACGGAAACTGCTCCGCGGTACACAAGCTCTAACTTCACGACCTAAGCCTTTCGGTTGCTTTCTGCTCCCTCACGCAGAGCGGGATGGCAAAAACCTAGGTGTGCGGGGTGTCCTCTGTGAATGCGCTTGACGTCCAAGAGATGCGTGCGCGGTGAATAGGACGTGCAGCTGTATGTGGGGGCAGATGCTTTCGGGGCTCCTTACAAGCTGATCATCCGTTCATGAGCACAGAGCTCTGCTCGGGGCCGGAGGTCTGTCCACCTGAACTAACCATGGGCAGCATACCTCTGCGATGTGCGGGGAGAAACCCAAGCTTTGCTGGAATTCTCAGGCTAAATACTTACGGGCAGTCCTGAGACTTGCGCATTCAGGCACACTGAAGAAAGCCTCTCGTGCTGGGCTTGTTTTCTCCATAGGTTTGTAGTCCTGCGGGAGGGCATCGTATACTGAGGGTGATGGAAGAGGACGCACGGAGGTGCCTCGTCCCGGTGAGTAATCGAAGTGCCCTGAATATGCCTTTGCAGTCAAGACTCAGGAACTGCTGCGGGAGGGCCTTACGCCAGACACTGCTTGGGATGCATTCCATTGGTCACTGAGGAGACCCTCGTTGAGAGAGGACCACGCTGCTACCCCTTGCGTGCAAACTCCTCCTCTGTGATACGGAGATCTAAGTAAACATTCCAGTAGAAGGCTGTCCTCTCTGTTCGCCCTCTACCTGGCAGACTTCGACTAGGACGAATTTGGCACTAGGCACACGGGAAGGTGTAGAAGAAGATGCTGTGAAATGAGAGAGCAGAGGCAAGTCGACACTGGATTCAGGTAACGTGGGAGAAAGAGAGCAGTGCAGGACGCCTCATTACAGGAATCATTCAAGGTGTCGGAGTGGATGCGGAGACTGAGCTTGCCTAGTGTTTTCCGTGCCTGTGCTGTGCTGTGCGTCTGCCCTCTAAGCGCCTCGAATGAAGTCTGCAGTGTACGGCTCCCTCCTGCTGAGCGTCAGCTGCTCGCTTGTGTAGCCACTGAGCCGTAAGGCCTCGGTGAGGCTGCCTGGCTGACGAGAGAAACGCTTGCATACCATGAATTCCGCGTGGCAGTGCGAAAAGGCGCTTTATCTCTGCTCCTGCCCGGCTGCCTCCGAGAGGTGCAGGTAGACCGTGGATGTGGGGCTGTGCGGAGCGTGGGTCGGGGCGGTGGTGCCCTATATAAGTCGGCCTCCCGTGATTCAGAGCCCAAGCTCTGAGAACCAGGTGCACGCACTGGCCTTCAGGCCCCAAGCAACACGGCCGGCAAGAGGTGTGTGTGAAGCCTCTCCGCAGGCTTGCTGCGGTTGGGCCCTATAGCCTCGGAGGTGCGGTCCTGCAGAGGAGGCTCCGAGGCTGTTTCAGCCCCAGTGACTTGCTGCTCAGACAAATCCAGATTGACAGCTACACACTGCTGTGGCAAGGTGAGCTGCTTATATATACTTGTACTCCCCGACACAGGGAGAGTGTGAAGAGGTCTTCAGCCCAGCCTCAGGGGAGGAAGCAGAGCGAGTTGCTTTCGGCACAGCGTTGGAAGCAGGACGGCTGGGCGTTCTGCTCGAAGGGCCTGAAGCAGGCAGCACCGGGAGCCTCTGTCAGGTACGCTGCTCTTTAGGGCTAGTGAAGGTGAACTTAGACCTGCAACGGAAACTTCTCCGGGGTACACAAGCTCTAACTTCACGACCTAAGCCTTTCGGTTGCTTTCTGCTCCCTCACGCAGAGCGGGATGGCAAAAACCTAGGTGTGCGGCGTGTCCTCTGTGAATGCGCTTGACGTCCAAGAGATGCGTGCGCCGTGAATAGGACGTGAGCTGTATGTGGGGGCAGTTGCTTTCGGGGCTCCTTACAAGCTGGTCATCCGTTCATGAGCACAGAGCTCTGCTCGGGGCCGGAGGTCTGTCCACCTGAACTAACCATGGGCAGCATACCTCTGCGATCTGCGGGGAGAAACCGACCCTTTGCTGGGTTTCTCAGGCTAAATGCTTACTGGCAGTCCTGAGACTTGCGCATTCAAGCACCCTGAAGAAAGCCTCTCGTGCTGGGCTTGTTTTCTCCATAGGTTTGTAGTCCTGCGAGAGGGCATCGTATACTGACCGTGATGGTAGAGGAAGCACGGAGCTGCCTCGTCCCGGTGAGTATTCGAAGTGCCCTGAAGATGTCTTTGTAGTCAAGTGTCAGGAACTGCTGCGGGAGGGCCTTACGCCAGACACTGCTTGGGACGCATTCCACAGGTCACTGAGGAGACCCTCGTTGAGAGAAGACCACGCTGCTACCCCTTGCGTGCAACCTCCTCCTCTGTGATACGGAAATCTAAGTAAACATTCCAGTAGAAGGCTGTCCTCTCTGTTCGCCCTCTACCTGGCAGACTTCGACTAGGACGAATTTGGCACTAGGCACACGGGAAGGTGTAGAAGATGCTGTGAAATGAGAGCAGCAGAGGCAAGTCGGCACTGGATTCAGGTAACGTGGGAGAAAGAGAGCAGTGCAGGACGCCTCATTACAGAAATCATTCAAGGTGTTGGAGTGGCTGCAGAGACTGTGCTTGCCAAGTGTTTTCCGTGCCTGTGCTGTGCGTCTGCCCTCTAAGCGCCTCGAATGAAGTCTGCAGTGTACGGCTCCCTCCTGCTGAGCGTCAGCTGCTCGCTTGTGTAGCCACTGAGCCGTAAGGCCTCGGTGAGGCAGCCTGGCTGACGAGAGAAACGCTTGCATACCATGAATTCCGCATGGCAGTGTGAAACGGCGCTTTCTCTCTGCTCCTGCCCGGCTGCCTCCGAGAGGTGCAGGTAGTCCGTGGATGTGGGGCGGGGCGGAGCGTGGGGCGGGGCGGTGGTGCCCTATATAAGTGGGCCTCCCGTGCCTCAGAGCCCAAGCTCTGAGAACCAGGTGAACGCACTGGCCTTCAGGCTCCAAGCAACACGGCCGGCAAGAGGTGTGTGTGAAGCGTCTCCGCAGGCTTGTTGCGGTTGGGCCCTAAAGCCTCGGAGGTGCGGTCCTGCAGAGGAGTCTCCGAGGCTGTCTCAGTCCCAGTGACTTTCTGCTCAGACTAATCCAGATTGACAGCTAAACACTGCTGTGGCAAGGTGAGCTTCTTATATATACTTGTACTCCCGGACACAGGGATACTGTGAAGAGGTCATCCGCCCAGCCTCAGGGGAGGAAGCAGAGCGAGTTGCTTTTGGCACAGCGTTGGAAGCAGGACGGCTGGGCGTTCTGCTCGACGGGCCTGAAGCAGGCAGCACCGGGAGCCTCTGTCAGGTACGCTGCTCTTTAGGGCTAGTGAAGGTGAACTCAGACCTGCAACGGAAACTGCTCCGCGGTACACAAGCTCTAACTTCACGACCTAAGCCTTTCGGTTGCTTTCTGCTCCCTCACGCAGAGCGGGATGGCAAAAACCTAGGTGTGCGGCGTGTCCTCTGTGAATGCGCTTGACGTCCAAGAGATGCGTGCGCCGTGAATAGGACGTGAGCTGTATGTGGGGGCAGTTGCTTTCGGGGCTCCTTACAAGCTGGTCATCCGTTCATGAGCACAGAGCTCTGCTCGGGGCCGGAGGTCTGTCCACCTGAACTAACCATGGGCAGCATACCTCTGCGATCTGCGGGGAGAAACCGACCCTTTGCTGGGTTTCTCAGGCTAAATGCTTACTGGCAGTCCTGAGACTTGCGCATTCAAGCACCCTGAAGAAAGCCTCTCGTGCTGGGCTTGTTTTCTCCATAGGTTTGTAGTCCTGCGAGAGGGCATCGTATACTGACCGTGATGGTAGAGGAAGCACGGAGCTGCCTCGTCCCGGTGAGTATTCGAAGTGCCCTGAAGATGTCTTTGTAGTCAAGTGTCAGGAACTGCTGCGGGAGGGCCTTACGCCAGACACTGCTTGGGACGCATTCCACAGGTCACTGAGGAGACCCTCGTTGAGAGAAGACCACGCTGCTACCCCTTGCGTGCAACCTCCTCCTCTGTGATACGGAAATCTAAGTAAACATTCCAGTAGAAGGCTGTCCTCTCTGTTCGCCCTCTACCTGGCAGACTTCGACTAGGACGAATTTGGCACTAGGCACACGGGAAGGTGGAGAAGATGCTGTGAAATGAGAGCAGCAGAGGCAAGTCGGCACTGGATTCAGGTAACGTGGGAGAAAGAGAGCAGTGCAGGACGCCTCATTACAGAAATCATTCAAGGTGTTGGAGTGGCTGCAGAGACTGTGCTTGCCAAGTGTTTTCCGTGCCTGTGCTGTGCGTCTGCCCTCTAAGCGCCTCGAATGAAGTCTGCAGTGTACGGCTCCCTCCTGCTGAGCGTCAGCTGCTCGCTTGTGTAGCCACTGAGCCGTAAGGCCTCGGTGAGGCAGCCTGGCTGACGAGAGAAACGCTTGCATACCATGAATTCCGCATGGCAGTGTGAAACGGCGCTTTCTCTCTGCTCCTGCCCGGCTGCCTCCGAGAGGTGCAGGTAGTCCGTGGATGTGGGGCGGGGCGGAGCGTGGGGCGGGGCGGTGGTGCCCTATATAAGTGGGCCTCCCGTGCCTCAGAGCCCAAGCTCTGAGAACCAGGTGAACGCACTGGCCTTCAGGCTCCAAGCAACACGGCCGGCAAGAGGTGTGTGTGAAGCGTCTCCGCAGGCTTGTTGCGGTTGGGCCCTAAAGCCTCGGAGGTGCGGTCCTGCAGAGGAGTCTCCGAGGCTGTCTCAGTCCCAGTGACTTTCTGCTCAGACTAATCCAGATTGACAGCTAAACACTGCTGTGGCAAGGTGAGCTTCTTATATATACTTGTACTCCCGGACACAGGGATACTGTGAAGAGGTCATCCGCCCAGCCTCAGGGGAGGAAGCAGAGCGAGTTGCTTTTGGCACAGCGTTGGAAGCAGGACGGCTGGGCGTTCTGCTCGACGGGCCTGAAGCAGGCAGCACCGGGAGCCTCTGTCAGGTACGCTGCTCTTTAGGGCTAGTGAAGGTGAACTCAGACCTGCAACGGAAACTGCTCCGCGGTACACAAGCTCTAACTTCACGACCTAAGCCTTTCGGTTGCTTTCTGCTCCCTCACGCAGAGCGGGATGGCAAAAACCTAGGTGTGCGGGGTGTCCTCTGTGAATGCGCTTGACGTCCAAGAGATGCGTGCGCGGTGAATAGGACGTGCAGCTGTATGTGGGGGCAGATGCTTTCGGGGCTCCTTACAAGCTGGTCATCCGTTCATGAGCACAGAGCTCTGCTCGGGGCCGGAGGTCTGTCCACCTGAACTAACCATGGGCAGCATACCTCTGCGATGTGCGGGGAGAAACCCAAGCTTTGCTGGAATTCTCAGGCTAAATACTTACGGGCAGTCCTGAGACTTGCGCATTCAGGCACACTGAAGAAAGCCTCTCGTGCTGGGCTTGTTTTCTCCATAGGTTTGTAGTCCTGCGGGAGGGCATCGTATACTGAGGGTGATGGAAGAGGACGCACGGAGGTGCCTCGTCCCGGTGAGTAATCGAAGTGCCCTGAATATGCCTTTGCAGTCAAGACTCAGGAACTGCTGCGGGAGGGCCTTACGCCAGACACTGCTTGGGATGCATTCCATTGGTCACTGAGGAGACCCTCGTTGAGAGAGGACCACGCTGCTACCCCTTGCGTGCAAACTCCTCCTCTGTGATACGGAGATCTAAGTAAACATTCCAGTAGAAGGCTGTCCTCTCTGTTCGCCCTCTACCTGGCAGACTTCGACTAGGACGAATTTGGCACTAGGCACACGGGAAGGTGTAGAAGAAGATGCTGTGAAATGAGAGAGCAGAGGCAAGTCGACACTGGATTCAGGTAACGTGGGAGAAAGAGAGCAGTGCAGGACGCCTCATTACAGGAATCATTCAAGGTGTCGGAGTGGATGCGGAGACTGAGCTTGCCTAGTGTTTTCCGTGCCTGTGCTGTGCTGTGCGTCTGCCCTCTAAGCGCCTCGAATGAAGTCTGCAGTGTACGGCTCCCTCCTGCTGAGCGTCAGCTGCTCGCTTGTGTAGCCACTGAGCCGTAAGGCCTCGGTGAGGCTGCCTGGCTGACGAGAGAAACGCTTGCATACCATGAATTCCGCGTGGCAGTGCGAAAAGGCGCTTTATCTCTGCTCCTGCCCGGCTGCCTCCGAGAGGTGCAGGTAGACCGTGGATGTGGGGCTGTGCGGAGCGTGGGTCGGGGCGGTGGTGCCCTATATAAGTCGGCCTCCCGTGATTCAGAGCCCAAGCTCTGAGAACCAGGTGCACGCACTGGCCTTCAGGCCCCAAGCAACACGGCCGGCAAGAGGTGTGTGTGAAGCCTCTCCGCAGGCTTGCTGCGGTTGGGCCCTATAGCCTCGGAGGTGCGGTCCTGCAGAGGAGGCTCCGAGGCTGTTTCAGCCCCAGTGACTTGCTGCTCAGACAAATCCAGATTGACAGCTACACACTGCTGTGGCAAGGTGAGCTGCTTATATATACTTGTACTCCCCGACACAGGGAGAGTGTGAAGAGGTCTTCAGCCCAGCCTCAGGGGAGGAAGCAGAGCGAGTTGCTTTCGGCACAGCGTTGGAAGCAGGACGGCTGGGCGTTCTGCTCGAAGGGCCTGAAGCAGGCAGCACCGGGAGCCTCTGTCAGGTACGCTGCTCTTTAGGGCTAGTGAAGGTGAACTTAGACCTGCAACGGAAACTTCTCCGGGGTACACAAGCTCTAACTTCACGACCTAAGCCTTTCGGTTGCTTTCTGCTCCCTCACGCAGAGCGGGATGGCAAAAACCTAGGTGTGCGGCGTGTCCTCTGTGAATGCGCTTGACGTCCAAGAGATGCGTGCGCCGTGAATAGGACGTGAGCTGTATGTGGGGGCAGTTGCTTTCGGGGCTCCTTACAAGCTGGTCATCCGTTCATGAGCACAGAGCTCTGCTCGGGGCCGGAGGTCTGTCCACCTGAACTAACCATGGGCAGCATACCTCTGCGATCTGCGGGGAGAAACCGACCCTTTGCTGGGTTTCTCAGGCTAAATGCTTACTGGCAGTCCTGAGACTTGCGCATTCAAGCACCCTGAAGAAAGCCTCTCGTGCTGGGCTTGTTTTCTCCATAGGTTTGTAGTCCTGCGAGAGGGCATCGTATACTGACCGTGATGGTAGAGGAAGCACGGAGCTGCCTCGTCCCGGTGAGTATTCGAAGTGCCCTGAAGATGTCTTTGTAGTCAAGTGTCAGGAACTGCTGCGGGAGGGCCTTACGCCAGACACTGCTTGGGACGCATTCCACAGGTCACTGAGGAGACCCTCGTTGAGAGAAGACCACGCTGCTACCCCTTGCGTGCAACCTCCTCCTCTGTGATACGGAAATCTAAGTAAACATTCCAGTAGAAGGCTGTCCTCTCTGTTCGCCCTCTACCTGGCAGACTTCGACTAGGACGAATTTGGCACTAGGCACACGGGAAGGTGTAGAAGATGCTGTGAAATGAGAGCAGCAGAGGCAAGTCGGCACTGGATTCAGGTAACGTGGGAGAAAGAGAGCAGTGCAGGACGCCTCATTACAGAAATCATTCAAGGTGTTGGAGTGGCTGCAGAGACTGTGCTTGCCAAGTGTTTTCCGTGCCTGTGCTGTGCGTCTGCCCTCTAAGCGCCTCGAATGAAGTCTGCAGTGTACGGCTCCCTCCTGCTGAGCGTCAGCTGCTCGCTTGTGTAGCCACTGAGCCGTAAGGCCTCGGTGAGGCAGCCTGGCTGACGAGAGAAACGCTTGCATACCATGAATTCCGCATGGCAGTGTGAAACGGCGCTTTCTCTCTGCTCCTGCCCGGCTGCCTCCGAGAGGTGCAGGTAGTCCGTGGATGTGGGGCGGGGCGGAGCGTGGGGCGGGGCGGTGGTGCCCTATATAAGTGGGCCTCCCGTGCCTCAGAGCCCAAGCTCTGAGAACCAGGTGAACGCACTGGCCTTCAGGCTCCAAGCAACACGGCCGGCAAGAGGTGTGTGTGAAGCGTCTCCGCAGGCTTGTTGCGGTTGGGCCCTAAAGCCTCGGAGGTGCGGTCCTGCAGAGGAGTCTCCGAGGCTGTCTCAGTCCCAGTGACTTTCTGCTCAGACTAATCCAGATTGACAGCTAAACACTGCTGTGGCAAGGTGAGCTTCTTATATATACTTGTACTCCCGGACACAGGGATACTGTGAAGAGGTCATCCGCCCAGCCTCAGGGGAGGAAGCAGAGCGAGTTGCTTTTGGCACAGCGTTGGAAGCAGGACGGCTGGGCGTTCTGCTCGACGGGCCTGAAGCAGGCAGCACCGGGAGCCTCTGTCAGGTACGCTGCTCTTTAGGGCTAGTGAAGGTGAACTCAGACCTGCAACGGAAACTGCTCCGCGGTACACAAGCTCTAACTTCACGACCTAAGCCTTTCGGTTGCTTTCTGCTCCCTCACGCAGAGCGGGATGGCAAAAACCTAGGTGTGCGGGGTGTCCTCTGTGAATGCGCTTGACGTCCAAGAGATGCGTGCGCGGTGAATAGGACGTGCAGCTGTATGTGGGGGCAGATGCTTTCGGGGCTCCTTACAAGCTGATCATCCGTTCATGAGCACAGAGCTCTGCTCGGGGCCGGAGGTCTGTCCACCTGAACTAACCATGGGCAGCATACCTCTGCGATGTGCGGGGAGAAACCCAAGCTTTGCTGGAATTCTCAGGCTAAATACTTACGGGCAGTCCTGAGACTTGCGCATTCAGGCACACTGAAGAAAGCCTCTCGTGCTGGGCTTGTTTTCTCCATAGGTTTGTAGTCCTGCGGGAGGGCATCGTATACTGAGGGTGATGGAAGAGGACGCACGGAGGTGCCTCGTCCCGGTGAGTAATCGAAGTGCCCTGAATATGCCTTTGCAGTCAAGACTCAGGAACTGCTGCGGGAGGGCCTTACGCCAGACACTGCTTGGGATGCATTCCATTGGTCACTGAGGAGACCCTCGTTGAGAGAGGACCACGCTGCTACCCCTTGCGTGCAAACTCCTCCTCTGTGATACGGAGATCTAAGTAAACATTCCAGTAGAAGGCTGTCCTCTCTGTTCGCCCTCTACCTGGCAGACTTCGACTAGGACGAATTTGGCACTAGGCACACGGGAAGGTGTAGAAGAAGATGCTGTGAAATGAGAGAGCAGAGGCAAGTCGACACTGGATTCAGGTAACGTGGGAGAAAGAGAGCAGTGCAGGACGCCTCATTACAGGAATCATTCAAGGTGTCGGAGTGGATGCGGAGACTGAGCTTGCCTAGTGTTTTCCGTGCCTGTGCTGTGCTGTGCGTCTGCCCTCTAAGCGCCTCGAATGAAGTCTGCAGTGTACGGCTCCCTCCTGCTGAGCGTCAGCTGCTCGCTTGTGTAGCCACTGAGCCGTAAGGCCTCGGTGAGGCTGCCTGGCTGACGAGAGAAACGCTTGCATACCATGAATTCCGCGTGGCAGTGCGAAAAGGCGCTTTATCTCTGCTCCTGCCCGGCTGCCTCCGAGAGGTGCAGGTAGACCGTGGATGTGGGGCTGTGCGGAGCGTGGGTCGGGGCGGTGGTGCCCTATATAAGTCGGCCTCCCGTGATTCAGAGCCCAAGCTCTGAGAACCAGGTGCACGCACTGGCCTTCAGGCCCCAAGCAACACGGCCGGCAAGAGGTGTGTGTGAAGCCTCTCCGCAGGCTTGCTGCGGTTGGGCCCTATAGCCTCGGAGGTGCGGTCCTGCAGAGGAGGCTCCGAGGCTGTTTCAGCCCCAGTGACTTGCTGCTCAGACAAATCCAGATTGACAGCTACACACTGCTGTGGCAAGGTGAGCTGCTTATATATACTTGTACTCCCCGACACAGGGAGAGTGTGAAGAGGTCTTCAGCCCAGCCTCAGGGGAGGAAGCAGAGCGAGTTGCTTTCGGCACAGCGTTGGAAGCAGGACGGCTGGGCGTTCTGCTCGAAGGGCCTGAAGCAGGCAGCACCGGGAGCCTCTGTCAGGTACGCTGCTCTTTAGGGCTAGTGAAGGTGAACTTAGACCTGCAACGGAAACTTCTCCGGGGTACACAAGCTCTAACTTCACGACCTAAGCCTTTCGGTTGCTTTCTGCTCCCTCACGCAGAGCGGGATGGCAAAAACCTAGGTGTGCGGCGTGTCCTCTGTGAATGCGCTTGACGTCCAAGAGATGCGTGCGCCGTGAATAGGACGTGAGCTGTATGTGGGGGCAGTTGCTTTCGGGGCTCCTTACAAGCTGGTCATCCGTTCATGAGCACAGAGCTCTGCTCGGGGCCGGAGGTCTGTCCACCTGAACTAACCATGGGCAGCATACCTCTGCGATCTGCGGGGAGAAACCGACCCTTTGCTGGGTTTCTCAGGCTAAATGCTTACTGGCAGTCCTGAGACTTGCGCATTCAAGCACCCTGAAGAAAGCCTCTCGTGCTGGGCTTGTTTTCTCCATAGGTTTGTAGTCCTGCGAGAGGGCATCGTATACTGACCGTGATGGTAGAGGAAGCACGGAGCTGCCTCGTCCCGGTGAGTATTCGAAGTGCCCTGAAGATGTCTTTGTAGTCAAGTGTCAGGAACTGCTGCGGGAGGGCCTTACGCCAGACACTGCTTGGGACGCATTCCACAGGTCACTGAGGAGACCCTCGTTGAGAGAAGACCACGCTGCTACCCCTTGCGTGCAACCTCCTCCTCTGTGATACGGAAATCTAAGTAAACATTCCAGTAGAAGGCTGTCCTCTCTGTTCGCCCTCTACCTGGCAGACTTCGACTAGGACGAATTTGGCACTAGGCACACGGGAAGGTGTAGAAGATGCTGTGAAATGAGAGCAGCAGAGGCAAGTCGGCACTGGATTCAGGTAACGTGGGAGAAAGAGAGCAGTGCAGGACGCCTCATTACAGAAATCATTCAAGGTGTTGGAGTGGCTGCAGAGACTGTGCTTGCCAAGTGTTTTCCGTGCCTGTGCTGTGCGTCTGCCCTCTAAGCGCCTCGAATGAAGTCTGCAGTGTACGGCTCCCTCCTGCTGAGCGTCAGCTGCTCGCTTGTGTAGCCACTGAGCCGTAAGGCCTCGGTGAGGCAGCCTGGCTGACGAGAGAAACGCTTGCATACCATGAATTCCGCATGGCAGTGTGAAACGGCGCTTTCTCTCTGCTCCTGCCCGGCTGCCTCCGAGAGGTGCAGGTAGTCCGTGGATGTGGGGCGGGGCGGAGCGTGGGGCGGGGCGGTGGTGCCCTATATAAGTGGGCCTCCCGTGCCTCAGAGCCCAAGCTCTGAGAACCAGGTGAACGCACTGGCCTTCAGGCTCCAAGCAACACGGCCGGCAAGAGGTGTGTGTGAAGCGTCTCCGCAGGCTTGTTGCGGTTGGGCCCTAAAGCCTCGGAGGTGCGGTCCTGCAGAGGAGTCTCCGAGGCTGTCTCAGTCCCAGTGACTTTCTGCTCAGACTAATCCAGATTGACAGCTAAACACTGCTGTGGCAAGGTGAGCTTCTTATATATACTTGTACTCCCGGACACAGGGATACTGTGAAGAGGTCATCCGCCCAGCCTCAGGGGAGGAAGCAGAGCGAGTTGCTTTTGGCACAGCGTTGGAAGCAGGACGGCTGGGCGTTCTGCTCGACGGGCCTGAAGCAGGCAGCACCGGGAGCCTCTGTCAGGTACGCTGCTCTTTAGGGCTAGTGAAGGTGAACTCAGACCTGCAACGGAAACTGCTCCGCGGTACACAAGCTCTAACTTCACGACCTAAGCCTTTCGGTTGCTTTCTGCTCCCTCACGCAGAGCGGGATGGCAAAAACCTAGGTGTGCGGGGTGTCCTCTGTGAATGCGCTTGACGTCCAAGAGATGCGTGCGCGGTGAATAGGACGTGCAGCTGTATGTGGGGGCAGATGCTTTCGGGGCTCCTTACAAGCTGATCATCCGTTCATGAGCACAGAGCTCTGCTCGGGGCCGGAGGTCTGTCCACCTGAACTAACCATGGGCAGCATACCTCTGCGATGTGCGGGGAGAAACCCAAGCTTTGCTGGAATTCTCAGGCTAAATACTTACGGGCAGTCCTGAGACTTGCGCATTCAGGCACACTGAAGAAAGCCTCTCGTGCTGGGCTTGTTTTCTCCATAGGTTTGTAGTCCTGCGGGAGGGCATCGTATACTGAGGGTGATGGAAGAGGACGCACGGAGGTGCCTCGTCCCGGTGAGTAATCGAAGTGCCCTGAATATGCCTTTGCAGTCAAGACTCAGGAACTGCTGCGGGAGGGCCTTACGCCAGACACTGCTTGGGATGCATTCCATTGGTCACTGAGGAGTCTCTCGTTGAGAGAGGACCACGCTGCTACCCCTTGCGTGCAAACTCCTCCTCTGTGATACGGTGTTCTAAGTAAACATTCCAGTAGAAGGCTGTCCTCTCTGTTCGCCCTCTACCTGGCAGACTTCGACTAGGACGAATTTGGCACTAGGCACACGGGAAGGTGTAGAAGAAGATGCTGTGAAATGAGAGAGCAGAGGCAAGTCGACACTGGATTCAGGTAACGTGGGAGAAAGAGAGCAGTGCAGGACGCCTCATTACAGGAATCATTCAAGGTGTCGGAGTGGATGCGGAGACTGAGCTTGCCTAGTGTTTTCCGTGCCTGTGCTGTGCTGTGCGTCTGCCCTCTAAGCGCCTCGAATGAAGTCTGCAGTGTACGGCTCCCTCCTGCTGAGCGTCAGCTGCTCGCTTGTGTAGCCACTGAGCCGTAAGGCCTCGGTGAGGCTGCCTGGCTGACGAGAGAAACGCTTGCATACCATGAATTCCGCGTGGCAGTGCGAAAAGGCGCTTTATCTCTGCTCCTGCCTGGCTGCCTCCGAGAGGTGCAGGTAGACCGTGGATGTGGGGCTGTGCGGAGCGTGGGTCGGGGCGGTGGTGCCCTATATAAGTCGGCCTCCCGTGATTCAGAGCCCAAGCTCTGAGAACCAGGTGCACGCACTGGCCTTCAGGCCCCAAGCAACACGGCCGGCAAGAGGTGTGTGTGAAGCCTCTCCGCAGGCTTGCTGCGGTTGGGCCCTATAGCCTCGGAGGTGCGGTCCTGCAGAGGAGGCTCCGAGGCTGTTTCAGCCCCAGTGACTTGCTGCTCAGACAAATCCAGATTGACAGCTACACACTGCTGTGGCAAGGTGAGCTGCTTATATATACTTGTACTCCCCGACACAGGCAGAGTGTGAAGAGGTCTTCAGCCCAGCCTCAGGGGAGGAAGCAGAGCGAGTTGCTTTCGGCACAGCGTTGGAAGCAGGACGGCTGGGCGTTCTGCTCGAAGGGCCTGAAGCAGGCAGCACCGGGAGCCTCTGTCAGGTACGCTGCTCTTTAGGGCTAGTGAAGGTGAACTTAGACCTGCAACGGAAACTTCTCCGGGGTACACAAGCTCTAACTTCACGACCTAAGCCTTTCGGTTGCTTTCTGCTCCCTCACGCAGAGCGGGATGGCAAAAACCTAGGTGTGCGGCGTGTCCTCTGTGAATGCGCTTGACGTCCAAGAGATGCGTGCGCGGTGAATAGGACGTGCAGCTGTATGTGGGGGCAGATGCTTTCGGGGCTCCTTACAAGCTGATCATCCGTTCATGAGCACAGAGCTCTGCTCGGGGCCGGAGGTCTGTCCACCTGAACTAACCATGGGCAGCATACCTCTGCGATCTGCGGGGAGAAACCGACCCTTTGCTGGGTTTCTCAGGCTAAATGCTTACTGGCAGTCCTGAGACTTGCGCATTCAAGCACCCTGAAGAAAGCCTCTCGTGCTGGGCTTGTTTTCTCCATAGGTTTGTAGTCCTGCGAGAGGGCATCGTATACTGACCGTGATGGTAGAGGAAGCACGGAGCTGCCTCGTCCCGGTGAGTATTCGAAGTGCCCTGAAGATGTCTTTGTAGTCAAGTGTCAGGAACTGCTGCGGGAGGGCCTTACGCCAGACACTGCTTGGGACGCATTCCACAGGTCACTGAGGAGACCCTCGTTGAGAGAAGACCACGCTGCTACCCCTTGCGTGCAACCTCCTCCTCTGTGATACGGAAATCTAAGTAAACATTCCAGTAGAAGGCTGTCCTCTCTGTTCGCCCTCTACCTGGCAGACTTCGACTAGGACGAATTTGGCACTAGGCACACGGGAAGGTGTAGAAGATGCTGTGAAATGAGAGCAGCAGAGGCAAGTCGGCACTGGATTCAGGTAACGTGGGAGAAAGAGAGCAGTGCAGGACGCCTCATTACAGAAATCATTCAAGGTGTTGGAGTGGCTGCAGAGACTGTGCTTGCCAAGTGTTTTCCGTGCCTGTGCTGTGCGTCTGCCCTCTAAGCGCCTCGAATGAAGTCTGCAGTGTACGGCTCCCTCCTGCTGAGCGTCAGCTGCTCGCTTGTGTAGCCACTGAGCCGTAAGGCCTCGGTGAGGCAGCCTGGCTGACGAGAGAAACGCTTGCATACCATGAATTCCGCATGGCAGTGTGAAACGGCGCTTTCTCCCTGCTCCTGCCGGGCTGCCTCCGAGAGGTGCAGGTAGTCCGTGGATGTGGGGCGGGGCGGAGCGTGGGGCGGGGCGGTGGTGCCCTATATAAGTGGGCCTCCCGTGCCTCAGAGCCCAAGCTCTGAGAACCAGGTGAACGCACTGGCCTTCAGGCTCCAAGCAACACGGCCGGCAAGAGGTGTGTGTGAAGCGTCTCCGCAGGCTTGTTGCGGTTGGGCCCTAAAGCCTCGGAGGTGCGGTCCTGCAGAGGAGTCTCCGAGGCTGTCTCAGTCCCAGTGACTTTCTGCTCAGACTAATCCAGATTGACAGCTAAACACTGCTGTGGCAAGGTGAGCTTCTTATATATACTTGTACTCCCGGACACAGGGATACTGTGAAGAGGTCATCCGCCCAGCCTCAGGGGAGGAAGCAGAGCGAGTTGCTTTTGGCACAGCGTTGGAAGCAGGACGGCTGGGCGTTCTGCTCGACGGGCCTGAAGCAGGCAGCACTGGGAGCCTCTGTCAGGTACGCTGCTCTTTAGGGCTAGTGAAGGTGAACTCAGACCTGCAACGGAAACTGCTCCGCGGTACACAAGCTCTAACTTCACGACCTAAGCCTTTCGGTTGCTTTCTGCTCCCTCACGCAGAGCGGGATGGCAAAAACCTAGGTGTGCGGGGTGTCCTCTGTGAATGCGCTTGACGTCCAAGAGATGCGTGCGCGGTGAATAGGACGTGCAGCTGTATGTGGGGGCAGATGCTTTCGGGGCTCCTTACAAGCTGATCATCCGTTCATGAGCACAGAGCTCTGCTCGGGGCCGGAGGTCTGTCCACCTGAACTAACCATGGGCAGCATACCTCTGCGATGTGCGGGGAGAAACCCAAGCTTTGCTGGAATTCTCAGGCTAAATACTTACGGGCAGTCCTGAGACTTGCGCATTCAGGCACACTGAAGAAAGCCTCTCGTGCTGGGCTTGTTTTCTCCATAGGTTTGTAGTCCTGCGGGAGGGCATCGTATACTGAGGGTGATGGAAGAGGACGCACGGAGGTGCCTCGTCCCGGTGAGTAATCGAAGTGCCCTGAATATGCCTTTGCAGTCAAGACTCAGGAACTGCTGCGGGAGGGCCTTACGCCAGACACTGCTTGGGATGCATTCCATTGGTCACTGAGGAGACCCTCGTTGAGAGAGGACCACGCTGCTACCCCTTGCGTGCAAACTCCTCCTCTGTGATACGGAGATCTAAGTAAACATTCCAGTAGAAGGCTGTCCTCTCTGTTCGCCCTCTACCTGGCAGACTTCGACTAGGACGAATTTGGCACTAGGCACACGGGAAGGTGTAGAAGAAGATGCTGTGAAATGAGAGAGCAGAGGCAAGTCGACACTGGATTCAGGTAACGTGGGAGAAAGAGAGCAGTGCAGGACGCCTCATTACAGGAATCATTCAAGGTGTCGGAGTGGATGCGGAGACTGAGCTTGCCTAGTGTTTTCCGTGCCTGTGCTGTGCTGTGCGTCTGCCCTCTAAGCGCCTCGAATGAAGTCTGCAGTGTACGGCTCCCTCCTGCTGAGCGTCAGCTGCTCGCTTGTGTAGCCACTGAGCCGTAAGGCCTCGGTGAGGCAGCCTGGCTGACGAGAGAAACGCTTGCATACCATGAATTCCGCATGGCAGTGTGAAACGGCGCTTTCTCTCTGCTCCTGCCCGGCTGCCTCCGAGAGGTGCAGGTAGTCCGTGGATGTGGGGCGGGGCGGAGCGTGGGGCGGGGCGGTGGTGCCCTATATAAGTGGGCCTCCCGTGCCTCAGAGCCCAAGCTCTGAGAACCAGGTGAACGCACTGGCCTTCAGGCTCCAAGCAACACGGCCGGCAAGAGGTGTGTGTGAAGCCTCTCCGCAGGCTTGCTGCGGTTGGGCCCTATAGCCTCGGAGGTGCGGTCCTGCAGAGGAGGCTCCGAGGCTGTTTCAGCCCCAGTGACTTGCTGCTCAGACAAATCCAGATTGACAGCTACACACTGCTGTGGCAAGGTGAGCTGCTTATATATACTTGTACTCCCCGACACAGGCAGAGTGTGAAGAGGTCTTCAGCCCAGCCTCAGGGGAGGAAGCAGAGCGAGTTGCTTTCGGCACAGCGTTGGAAGCAGGACGGCTGGGCGTTCTGCTCGAAGGGCCTGAAGCAGGCAGCACCGGGAGCCTCTGTCAGGTACGCTGCTCTTTAGGGCTAGTGAAGGTGAACTTAGACCTGCAACGGAAACTTCTCCGGGGTACACAAGCTCTAACTTCACGACCTAAGCCTTTCGGTTGCTTTCTGCTCCCTCACGCAGAGCGGGATGGCAAAAACCTAGGTGTGCGGCGTGTCCTCTGTGAATGCGCTTGACGTCCAAGAGATGCGTGCGCCGTGAATAGGACGTGAGCTGTATGTGGGGGCAGTTGCTTTCGGGGCTCCTTACAAGCTGGTCATCCGTTCATGAGCACAGAGCTCTGCTCGGGGCCGGAGGTCTGTCCACCTGAACTAACCATGGGCAGCATACCTCTGCGATCTGCGGGGAGAAACCGACCCTTTGCTGGGTTTCTCAGGCTAAATGCTTACTGGCAGTCCTGAGACTTGCGCATTCAAGCACCCTGAAGAAAGCCTCTCGTGCTGGGCTTGTTTTCTCCATAGGTTTGTAGTCCTGCGAGAGGGCATCGTATACTGACCGTGATGGTAGAGGAAGCACGGAGCTGCCTCGTCCCGGTGAGTATTCGAAGTGCCCTGAAGATGTCTTTGTAGTCAAGTGTCAGGAACTGCTGCGGGAGGGCCTTACGCCAGACACTGCTTGGGACGCATTCCACAGGTCACTGAGGAGACCCTCGTTGAGAGAAGACCACGCTGCTACCCCTTGCGTGCAACCTCCTCCTCTGTGATACGGAAATCTAAGTAAACATTCCAGTAGAAGGCTGTCCTCTCTGTTCGCCCTCTACCTGGCAGACTTCGACTAGGACGAATTTGGCACTAGGCACACGGGAAGGTGTAGAAGATGCTGTGAAATGAGAGCAGCAGAGGCAAGTCGGCACTGGATTCAGGTAACGTGGGAGAAAGAGAGCAGTGCAGGACGCCTCATTACAGAAATCATTCAAGGTGTTGGAGTGGCTGCAGAGACTGTGCTTGCCAAGTGTTTTCCGTGCCTGTGCTGTGCGTCTGCCCTCTAAGCGCCTCGAATGAAGTCTGCAGTGTACGGCTCCCTCCTGCTGAGCGTCAGCTGCTCGCTTGTGTAGCCACTGAGCCGTAAGGCCTCGGTGAGGCAGCCTGGCTGACGAGAGAAACGCTTGCATACCATGAATTCCGCATGGCAGTGTGAAACGGCGCTTTCTCTCTGCTCCTGCCCGGCTGCCTCCGAGAGGTGCAGGTAGTCCGTGGATGTGGGGCGGGGCGGAGCGTGGGGCGGGGCGGTGGTGCCCTATATAAGTGGGCCTCCCGTGCCTCAGAGCCCAAGCTCTGAGAACCAGGTGAACGCACTGGCCTTCAGGCTCCAAGCAACACGGCCGGCAAGAGGTGTGTGTGAAGCGTCTCCGCAGGCTTGTTGCGGTTGGGCCCTAAAGCCTCGGAGGTGCGGTCCTGCAGAGGAGTCTCCGAGGCTGTCTCAGTCCCAGTGACTTTCTGCTCAGACTAATCCAGATTGACAGCTAAACACTGCTGTGGCAAGGTGAGCTTCTTATATATACTTGTACTCCCGGACACAGGGATACTGTGAAGAGGTCATCCGCCCAGCCTCAGGGGAGGAAGCAGAGCGAGTTGCTTTTGGCACAGCGTTGGAAGCAGGACGGCTGGGCGTTCTGCTCGACGGGCCTGAAGCAGGCAGCACCGGGAGCCTCTGTCAGGTACGCTGCTCTTTAGGGCTAGTGAAGGTGAACTCAGACCTGCAACGGAAACTGCTCCGCGGTACACAAGCTCTAACTTCACGACCTAAGCCTTTCGGTTGCTTTCTGCTCCCTCACGCAGAGCGGGATGGCAAAAACCTAGGTGTGCGGGGTGTCCTCTGTGAATGCGCTTACGTCCAAGAGATGCGTGCGCGGTGAATAGGACGTGCAGCTGTATGTGGGGGCAGATGCTTTCGGGGCTCCTTACAAGCTGATCATCCGTTCATGAGCACAGAGCTCTGCTCGGGGCCGGAGGTCTGTCCACCTGAACTAACCATGGGCAGCATACCTCTGCGATGTGCGGGGAGAAACCCAAGCTTTGCTGGAATTCTCAGGCTAAATACTTACGGGCAGTCCTGAGACTTGCGCATTCAGGCACACTGAAGAAAGCCTCTCGTGCTGGGCTTGTTTTCTCCATAGGTTTGTAGTCCTGCGGGAGGGCATCGTATACTGAGGGTGATGGAAGAGGACGCACGGAGGTGCCTCGTCCCGGTGAGTAATCGAAGTGCCCTGAATATGCCTTTGCAGTCAAGACTCAGGAACTGCTGCGGGAGGGCCTTACGCCAGACACTGCTTGGGATGCATTCCATTGGTCACTGAGGAGACCCTCGTTGAGAGAGGACCACGCTGCTACCCCTTGCGTGCAAACTCCTCCTCTGTGATACGGAGATCTAAGTAAACATTCCAGTAGAAGGCTGTCCTCTCTGTTCGCCCTCTACCTGGCAGACTTCGACTAGGACGAATTTGGCACTAGGCACACGGGAAGGTGTAGAAGAAGATGCTGTGAAATGAGAGAGCAGAGGCAAGTCGACACTGGATTCAGGTAACGTGGGAGAAAGAGAGCAGTGCAGGACGCCTCATTACAGGAATCATTCAAGGTGTCGGAGTGGATGCGGAGACTGAGCTTGCCTAGTGTTTTCCGTGCCTGTGCTGTGCTGTGCGTCTGCCCTCTAAGCGCCTCGAATGAAGTCTGCAGTGTACGGCTCCCTCCTGCTGAGCGTCAGCTGCTCGCTTGTGTAGCCACTGAGCCGTAAGGCCTCGGTGAGGCTGCCTGGCTGACGAGAGAAACGCTTGCATACCATGAATTCCGCGTGGCAGTGCGAAAAGGCGCTTTATCTCTGCTCCTGCCCGGCTGCCTCCGAGAGGTGCAGGTAGACCGTGGATGTGGGGCTGTGCGGAGCGTGGGTCGGGGCGGTGGTGCCCTATATAAGTCGGCCTCCCGTGATTCAGAGCCCAAGCTCTGAGAACCAGGTGCACGCACTGGCCTTCAGGCCCCAAGCAACACGGCCGGCAAGAGGTGTGTGTGAAGCCTCTCCGCAGGCTTGCTGCGGTTGGGCCCTATAGCCTCGGAGGTGCGGTCCTGCAGAGGAGGCTCCGAGGCTGTTTCAGCCCCAGTGACTTGCTGCTCAGACAAATCCAGATTGACAGCTACACACTGCTGTGGCAAGGTGAGCTGCTTATATATACTTGTACTCCCCGACACAGGGAGAGTGTGAAGAGGTCTTCAGCCCAGCCTCAGGGGAGGAAGCAGAGCGAGTTGCTTTCGGCACAGCGTTGGAAGCAGGACGGCTGGGCGTTCTGCTCGAAGGGCCTGAAGCAGGCAGCACCGGGAGCCTCTGTCAGGTACGCTGCTCTTTAGGGCTAGTGAAGGTGAACTTAGACCTGCAACGGAAACTTCTCCGGGGTACACAAGCTCTAACTTCACGACCTAAGCCTTTCGGTTGCTTTCTGCTCCCTCACGCAGAGCGGGATGGCAAAAACCTAGGTGTGCGGCGTGTCCTCTGTGAATGCGCTTGACGTCCAAGAGATGCGTGCGCCGTGAATAGGACGTGAGCTGTATGTGGGGGCAGTTGCTTTCGGGGCTCCTTACAAGCTGGTCATCCGTTCATGAGCACAGAGCTCTGCTCGGGGCCGGAGGTCTGTCCACCTGAACTAACCATGGGCAGCATACCTCTGCGATCTGCGGGGAGAAACCGACCCTTTGCTGGGTTTCTCAGGCTAAATGCTTACTGGCAGTCCTGAGACTTGCGCATTCAAGCACCCTGAAGAAAGCCTCTCGTGCTGGGCTTGTTTTCTCCATAGGTTTGTAGTCCTGCGAGAGGGCATCGTATACTGACCGTGATGGTAGAGGAAGCACGGAGCTGCCTCGTCCCGGTGAGTATTCGAAGTGCCCTGAAGATGTCTTTGTAGTCAAGTGTCAGGAACTGCTGCGGGAGGGCCTTACGCCAGACACTGCTTGGGACGCATTCCACAGGTCACTGAGGAGACCCTCGTTGAGAGAAGACCACGCTGCTACCCCTTGCGTGCAACCTCCTCCTCTGTGATACGGAAATCTAAGTAAACATTCCAGTAGAAGGCTGTCCTCTCTGTTCGCCCTCTACCTGGCAGACTTCGACTAGGACGAATTTGGCACTAGGCACACGGGAAGGTGTAGAAGATGCTGTGAAATGAGAGCAGCAGAGGCAAGTCGGCACTGGATTCAGGTAACGTGGGAGAAAGAGAGCAGTGCAGGACGCCTCATTACAGAAATCATTCAAGGTGTTGGAGTGGCTGCAGAGACTGTGCTTGCCAAGTGTTTTCCGTGCCTGTGCTGTGCGTCTGCCCTCTAAGCGCCTCGAATGAAGTCTGCAGTGTACGGCTCCCTCCTGCTGAGCGTCAGCTGCTCGCTTGTGTAGCCACTGAGCCGTAAGGCCTCGGTGAGGCTGCCTGGCTGACGAGAGAAACGCTTGCATACCATGAATTCCGCGTGGCAGTGCGAAAAGGCGCTTTATCTCTGCTCCTGCCCGGCTGCCTCCGAGAGGTGCAGGTAGACCGTGGATGTGGGGCTGTGCGGAGCGTGGGTCGGGGCGGTGGTGCCCTATATAAGTCGGCCTCCCGTGATTCAGAGCCCAAGCTCTGAGAACCAGGTGCACGCACTGGCCTTCAGGCCCCAAGCAACACGGCCGGCAAGAGGTGTGTGTGAAGCCTCTCCGCAGGCTTGCTGCGGTTGGGCCCTATAGCCTCGGAGGTGCGGTCCTGCAGAGGAGGCTCCGAGGCTGTTTCAGCCCCAGTGACTTGCTGCTCAGACAAATCCAGATTGACAGCTACACACTGCTGTGGCAAGGTGAGCTGCTTATATATACTTGTACTCCCCGACACAGGCAGAGTGTGAAGAGGTCTTCAGCCCAGCCTCAGGGGAGGAAGCAGAGCGAGTTGCTTTCGGCACAGCGTTGGAAGCAGGACGGCTGGGCGTTCTGCTCGAAGGGCCTGAAGCAGGCAGCACCGGGAGCCTCTGTCAGGTACGCTGCTCTTTAGGGCTAGTGAAGGTGAACTTAGACCTGCAACGGAAACTTCTCCGGGGTACACAAGCTCTAACTTCACGACCTAAGCCTTTCGGTTGCTTTCTGCTCCCTCACGCAGAGCGGGATGGCAAAAACCTAGGTGTGCGGCGTGTCCTCTGTGAATGCGCTTGACGTCCAAGAGATGCGTGCGCCGTGAATAGGACGTGAGCTGTATGTGGGGGCAGTTGCTTTCGGGGCTCCTTACAAGCTGGTCATCCGTTCATGAGCACAGAGCTCTGCTCGGGGCCGGAGGTCTGTCCACCTGAACTAACCATGGGCAGCATACCTCTGCGATCTGCGGGGAGAAACCGACCCTTTGCTGGGTTTCTCAGGCTAAATGCTTACTGGCAGTCCTGAGACTTGCGCATTCAAGCACCCTGAAGAAAGCCTCTCGTGCTGGGCTTGTTTTCTCCATAGGTTTGTAGTCCTGCGAGAGGGCATCGTATACTGACCGTGATGGTAGAGGAAGCACGGAGCTGCCTCGTCCCGGTGAGTATTCGAAGTGCCCTGAAGATGTCTTTGTAGTCAAGTGTCAGGAACTGCTGCGGGAGGGCCTTACGCCAGACACTGCTTGGGACGCATTCCACAGGTCACTGAGGAGACCCTCGTTGAGAGAAGACCACGCTGCTACCCCTTGCGTGCAACCTCCTCCTCTGTGATACGGAAATCTAAGTAAACATTCCAGTAGAAGGCTGTCCTCTCTGTTCGCCCTCTACCTGGCAGACTTCGACTAGGACGAATTTGGCACTAGGCACACGGGAAGGTGTAGAAGATGCTGTGAAATGAGAGCAGCAGAGGCAAGTCGGCACTGGATTCAGGTAACGTGGGAGAAAGAGAGCAGTGCAGGACGCCTCATTACAGAAATCATTCAAGGTGTTGGAGTGGCTGCAGAGACTGTGCTTGCCAAGTGTTTTCCGTGCCTGTGCTGTGCGTCTGCCCTCTAAGCGCCTCGAATGAAGTCTGCAGTGTACGGCTCCCTCCTGCTGAGCGTCAGCTGCTCGCTTGTGTAGCCACTGAGCCGTAAGGCCTCGGTGAGGCAGCCTGGCTGACGAGAGAAACGCTTGCATACCATGAATTCCGCATGGCAGTGTGAAACGGCGCTTTCTCTCTGCTCCTGCCCGGCTGCCTCCGAGAGGTGCAGGTAGTCCGTGGATGTGGGGCGGGGCGGAGCGTGGGGCGGGGCGGTGGTGCCCTATATAAGTGGGCCTCCCGTGCCTCAGAGCCCAAGCTCTGAGAACCAGGTGAACGCACTGGCCTTCAGGCTCCAAGCAACACGGCCGGCAAGAGGTGTGTGTGAAGCGTCTCCGCAGGCTTGTTGCGGTTGGGCCCTAAAGCCTTGGAGGTGCGGTCCTGCAGAGGAGTCTCCGAGGCTGTCTCAGTCCCAGTGACTTTCTGCTCAGACTAATCCAGATTGACAGCTAAACACTGCTGTGGCAAGGTGAGCTTCTTATATATACTTGTACTCCCGGACACAGGGATACTGTGAAGAGGTCATCCGCCCAGCCTCAGGGGAGGAAGCAGAGCGAGTTGCTTTTGGCACAGCGTTGGAAGCAGGACGGCTGGGCGTTCTGCTCGACGGGCCTGAAGCAGGCAGCACCGGGAGCCTCTGTCAGGTACGCTGCTCTTTAGGGCTAGTGAAGGTGAACTCAGACCTGCAACGGAAACTGCTCCGCGGTACACAAGCTCTAACTTCACGACCTAAGCCTTTCGGTTGCTTTCTGCTCCCTCACGCAGAGCGGGATGGCAAAAACCTAGGTGTGCGGGGTGTCCTCTGTGAATGCGCTTGACGTCCAAGAGATGCGTGCGCGGTGAATAGGACGTGCAGCTGTATGTGGGGGCAGATGCTTTCGGGGCTCCTTACAAGCTGATCATCCGTTCATGAGCACAGAGCTCTGCTCGGGGCCGGAGGTCTGTCCACCTGAACTAACCATGGGCAGCATACCTCTGCGATGTGTGGGGAGAAACCCAAGCTTTGCTGGAATTCTCAGGCTAAATACTTACGGGCAGTCCTGAGACTTGCGCATTCAGGCACACTGAAGAAAGCCTCTCGTGCTGGGCTTGTTTTCTCCATAGGTTTGTAGTCCTGCGGGAGGGCATCGTATACTGAGGGTGATGGAAGAGGACGCACGGAGGTGCCTCGTCCCGGTGAGTAATCGAAGTGCCCTGAATATGCCTTTGCAGTCAAGACTCAGGAACTGCTGCGGGAGGGCCTTACGCCAGACACTGCTTGGGATGCATTCCATTGGTCACTGAGGAGACCCTCGTTGAGAGAGGACCACGCTGCTACCCCTTGCGTGCAAACTCCTCCTCTGTGATACGGAGATCTAAGTAAACATTCCAGTAGAAGGCTGTCCTCTCTGTTCGCCCTCTACCTGGCAGACTTCGACTAGGACGAATTTGGCACTAGGCACACGGGAAGGTGTAGAAGAAGATGCTGTGAAATGAGAGAGCAGAGGCAAGTCGACACTGGATTCAGGTAACGTGGGAGAAAGAGAGCAGTGCAGGACGCCTCATTACAGGAATCATTCAAGGTGTCGGAGTGGATGCGGAGACTGAGCTTGCCTAGTGTTTTCCGTGCCTGTGCTGTGCTGTGCGTCTGCCCTCTAAGCGCCTCGAATGAAGTCTGCAGTGTACGGCTCCCTCCTGCTGAGCGTCAGCTGCTCGCTTGTGTAGCCACTGAGCCGTAAGGCCTCGGTGAGGCTGCCTGGCTGACGAGAGAAACGCTTGCATACCATGAATTCCGCGTGGCAGTGCGAAAAGGCGCTTTATCTCTGCTCCTGCCCGGCTGCCTCCGAGAGGTGCAGGTAGACCGTGGATGTGGGGCTGTGCGGAGCGTGGGTCGGGGCGGTGGTGCCCTATATAAGTCGGCCTCCCGTGATTCAGAGCCCAAGCTCTGAGAACCAGGTGCACGCACTGGCCTTCAGGCCCCAAGCAACACGGCCGGCAAGAGGTGTGTGTGAAGCCTCTCCGCAGGCTTGCTGCGGTTGGGCCCTATAGCCTCGGAGGTGCGGTCCTGCAGAGGAGGCTCCGAGGCTGTTTCAGCCCCAGTGACTTGCTGCTCAGACAAATCCAGATTGACAGCTACACACTGCTGTGGCAAGGTGAGCTGCTTATATATACTTGTACTCCCCGACACAGGGAGAGTGTGAAGAGGTCTTCAGCCCAGCCTCAGGGGAGGAAGCAGAGCGAGTTGCTTTCGGCACAGCGTTGGAAGCAGGACGGCTGGGCGTTCTGCTCGAAGGGCCTGAAGCAGGCAGCACCGGGAGCCTCTGTCAGGTACGCTGCTCTTTAGGGCTAGTGAAGGTGAACTTAGACCTGCAACGGAAACTTCTCCGGGGTACACAAGCTCTAACTTCACGACCTAAGCCTTTCGGTTGCTTTCTGCTCCCTCACGCAGAGCGGGATGGCAAAAACCTAGGTGTGCGGCGTGTCCTCTGTGAATGCGCTTGACGTCCAAGAGATGCGTGCGCCGTGAATAGGACGTGAGCTGTATGTGGGGGCAGTTGCTTTCGGGGCTCCTTACAAGCTGGTCATCCGTTCATGAGCACAGAGCTCTGCTCGGGGCCGGAGGTCTGTCCACCTGAACTAACCATGGGCAGCATACCTCTGCGATCTGCGGGGAGAAACCGACCCTTTGCTGGGTTTCTCAGGCTAAATGCTTACTGGCAGTCCTGAGACTTGCGCATTCAAGCACCCTGAAGAAAGCCTCTCGTGCTGGGCTTGTTTTCTCCATAGGTTTGTAGTCCTGCGAGAGGGCATCGTATACTGACCGTGATGGTAGAGGAAGCACGGAGCTGCCTCGTCCCGGTGAGTATTCGAAGTGCCCTGAAGATGTCTTTGTAGTCAAGTGTCAGGAACTGCTGCGGGAGGGCCTTACGCCAGACACTGCTTGGGACGCATTCCACAGGTCACTGAGGAGACCCTCGTTGAGAGAAGACCACGCTGCTACCCCTTGCGTGCAACCTCCTCCTCTGTGATACGGAAATCTAAGTAAACATTCCAGTAGAAGGCTGTCCTCTCTGTTCGCCCTCTACCTGGCAGACTTCGACTAGGACGAATTTGGCACTAGGCACACGGGAAGGTGTAGAAGATGCTGTGAAATGAGAGCAGCAGAGGCAAGTCGGCACTGGATTCAGGTAACGTGGGAGAAAGAGAGCAGTGCAGGACGCCTCATTACAGAAATCATTCAAGGTGTTGGAGTGGCTGCAGAGACTGTGCTTGCCAAGTGTTTTCCGTGCCTGTGCTGTGCGTCTGCCCTCTAAGCGCCTCGAATGAAGTCTGCAGTGTACGGCTCCCTCCTGCTGAGCGTCAGCTGCTCGCTTGTGTAGCCACTGAGCCGTAAGGCCTCGGTGAGGCAGCCTGGCTGACGAGAGAAACGCTTGCATACCATGAATTCCGCGTGGCAGTGTGAAACGGCGCTTTCTCTCTGCTCCTGCCCGGCTGCCTCCGAGAGGTGCAGGTAGTCCGTGGATGTGGGGCGGGGCGGAGCGTGGGGCGGGGCGGTGGTGCCCTATATAAGTGGGCCTCCCGTGCCTCAGAGCCCAAGCTCTGAGAACCAGGTGAACGCACTGGCCTTCAGGCTCCAAGCAACACGGCCGGCAAGAGGTGTGTGTGAAGCGTCTCCGCAGGCTTGTTGCGGTTGGGCCCTAAAGCCTCGGAGGTGCGGTCCTGCAGAGGAGTCTCCGAGGCTGTCTCAGTCCCAGTGACTTTCTGCTCAGACTAATCCAGATTGACAGCTAAACACTGCTGTGGCAAGGTGAGCTTCTTATATATACTTGTACTCCCGGACACAGGGATACTGTGAAGAGGTCATCCGCCCAGCCTCAGGGGAGGAAGCAGAGCGAGTTGCTTTTGGCACAGCGTTGGAAGCAGGACGGCTGGGCGTTCTGCTCGACGGGCCTGAAGCAGGCAGCACCGGGAGCCTCTGTCAGGTACGCTGCTCTTTAGGGCTAGTGAAGGTGAACTCAGACCTGCAACGGAAACTGCTCCGCGGTACACAAGCTCTAACTTCACGACCTAAGCCTTTCGGTTGCTTTCTGCTCCCTCACGCAGAGCGGGATGGCAAAAACCTAGGTGTGCGGGGTGTCCTCTGTGAATGCGCTTGACGTCCAAGAGATGCGTGCGCGGTGAATAGGACGTGCAGCTGTATGTGGGGGCAGATGCTTTCGGGGCTCCTTACAAGCTGATCATCCGTTCATGAGCACAGAGCTCTGCTCGGGGCCGGAGGTCTGTCCACCTGAACTAACCATGGGCAGCATACCTCTGCGATGTGCGGGGAGAAACCCAAGCTTTGCTGGAATTCTCAGGCTAAATACTTACGGGCAGTCCTGAGACTTGCGCATTCAGGCACACTGAAGAAAGCCTCTCGTGCTGGGCTTGTTTTCTCCATAGGTTTGTAGTCCTGCGGGAGGGCATCGTATACTGAGGGTGATGGAAGAGGACGCACGGAGGTGCCTCGTCCCGGTGAGTAATCGAAGTGCCCTGAATATACCTTTGCAGTCAAGACTCAGGAACTGCTGCGGGAGGGCCTTACGCCAGACACTGCTTGGGATGCATTCCATTGGTCACTGAGGAGACCCTCGTTGAGAGAGGACCACGCTGCTACCCCTTGCGTGCAAACTCCTCCTCTGTGATACGGAGATCTAAGTAAACATTCCAGTAGAAGGCTGTCCTCTCTGTTCGCCCTCTACCTGGCAGACTTCGACTAGGACGAATTTGGCACTAGGCACACGGGAAGGTGTAGAAGAAGATGCTGTGAAATGAGAGAGCAGAGGCAAGTCGACACTGGATTCAGGTAACGTGGGAGAAAGAGAGCAGTGCAGGACGCCTCATTACAGGAATCATTCAAGGTGTCGGAGTGGATGCGGAGACTGAGCTTGCCTAGTGTTTTCCGTGCCTGTGCTGTGCTGTGCGTCTGCCCTCTAAGCGCCTCGAATGAAGTCTGCAGTGTACGGCTCCCTCCTGCTGAGCGTCAGCTGCTCGCTTGTGTAGCCACTGAGCCGTAAGGCCTCGGTGAGGCTGCCTGGCTGACGAGAGAAACGCTTGCATACCATGAATTCCGCGTGGCAGTGCGAAAAGGCGCTTTATCTCTGCTCCTGCCCGGCTGCCTCCGAGAGGTGCAGGTAGACCGTGGATGTGGGGCTGTGCGGAGCGTGGGTCGGGGCGGTGGTGCCCTATATAAGTCGTCCTCCCGTGATTCAGAGCCCAAGCTCTGAGAACCAGGTGCACGCACTGGCCTTCAGGCCCCAAGCAACACGGCCGGCAAGAGGTGTGTGTGAAGCCTCTCCGCAGGCTTGCTGCGGTTGGGCCCTATAGCCTCGGAGGTGCGGTCCTGCAGAGGAGGCTCCGAGGCTGTTTCAGCCCCAGTGACTTGCTGCTCAGACAAATCCAGATTGACAGCTACACACTGCTGTGGCAAGGTGAGCTGCTTATATATACTTGTACTCCCCGACACAGGGAGAGTGTGAAGAGGTCTTCAGCCCAGCCTCAGGGGAGGAAGCAGAGCGAGTTGCTTTCGGCACAGCGTTGGAAGCAGGACGGCTGGGCGTTCTGCTCGAAGGGCCTGAAGCAGGCAGCACCGGGAGCCTCTGTCAGGTACGCTGCTCTTTAGGGCTAGTGAAGGTGAACTTAGACCTGCAACGGAAACTTCTCCGGGGTACACAAGCTCTAACTTCACGACCTAAGCCTTTCGGTTGCTTTCTGCTCCCTCACGCAGAGCGGGATGGCAAAAACCTAGGTGTGCGGCGTGTCCTCTGTGAATGCGCTTGACGTCCAAGAGATGCGTGCGCCGTGAATAGGACGTGAGCTGTATGTGGGGGCAGTTGCTTTCGGGGCTCCTTACAAGCTGGTCATCCGTTCATGAGCACAGAGCTCTGCTCGGGGCCGGAGGTCTGTCCACCTGAACTAACCATGGGCAGCATACCTCTGCGATCTGCGGGGAGAAACCGACCCTTTGCTGGGTTTCTCAGGCTAAATGCTTACTGGCAGTCCTGAGACTTGCGCATTCAAGCACCCTGAAGAAAGCCTCTCGTGCTGGGCTTGTTTTCTCCATAGGTTTGTAGTCCTGCGAGAGGGCATCGTATACTGACCGTGATGGTAGAGGAAGCACGGAGCTGCCTCGTCCCGGTGAGTATTCGAAGTGCCCTGAAGATGTCTTTGTAGTCAAGTGTCAGGAACTGCTGCGGGAGGGCCTTACGCCAGACACTGCTTGGGACGCATTCCACAGGTCACTGAGGAGACCCTCGTTGAGAGAAGACCACGCTGCTACCCCTTGCGTGCAACCTCCTCCTCTGTGATACGGAAATCTAAGTAAACATTCCAGTAGAAGGCTGTCCTCTCTGTTCGCCCTCTACCTGGCAGACTTCGACTAGGACGAATTTGGCACTAGGCACACGGGAAGGTGTAGAAGATGCTGTGAAATGAGAGCAGCAGAGGCAAGTCGGCACTGGATTCAGGTAACGTGGGAGAAAGAGAGCAGTGCAGGACGCCTCATTACAGAAATCATTCAAGGTGTTGGAGTGGCTGCAGAGACTGTGCTTGCCAAGTGTTTTCCGTGCCTGTGCTGTGCGTCTGCCCTCTAAGCGCCTCGAATGAAGTCTGCAGTGTACGGCTCCCTCCTGCTGAGCGTCAGCTGCTCGCTTGTGTAGCCACTGAGCCGTAAGGCCTCGGTGAGGCAGCCTGGCTGACGAGAGAAACGCTTGCATACCATGAATTCCGCGTGGCAGTGTGAAACGGCGCTTTCTCTCTGCTCCTGCCCGGCTGCCTCCGAGAGGTGCAGGTAGTCCGTGGATGTGGGGCGGGGCGGAGCGTGGGGCGGGGCGGTGGTGCCCTATATAAGTGGGCCTCCCGTGCCTCAGAGCCCAAGCTCTGAGAACCAGGTGAACGCACTGGCCTTCAGGCTCCAAGCAACACGGCCGGCAAGAGGTGTGTGTGAAGCGTCTCCGCAGGCTTGTTGCGGTTGGGCCCTAAAGCCTCGGAGGTGCGGTCCTGCAGAGGAGTCTCCGAGGCTGTCTCAGTCCCAGTGACTTTCTGCTCAGACTAATCCAGATTGACAGCTAAACACTGCTGTGGCAAGGTGAGCTTCTTATATATACTTGTACTCCCGGACACAGGGATACTGTGAAGAGGTCATCCGCCCAGCCTCAGGGGAGGAAGCAGAGCGAGTTGCTTTTGGCACAGCGTTGGAAGCAGGACGGCTGGGCGTTCTGCTCGACGGGCCTGAAGCAGGCAGCACCGGGAGCCTCTGTCAGGTACGCTGCTCTTTAGGGCTAGTGAAGGTGAACTCAGACCTGCAACGGAAACTGCTCCGCGGTACACAAGCTCTAACTTCACGACCTAAGCCTTTCGGTTGCTTTCTGCTCCCTCACGCAGAGCGGGATGGCAAAAACCTAGGTGTGCGGGGTGTCCTCTGTGAATGCGCTTGACGTCCAAGAGATGCGTGCGCGGTGAATAGGACGTGCAGCTGTATGTGGGGGCAGATGCTTTCGGGGCTCCTTACAAGCTGATCATCCGTTCATGAGCACAGAGCTCTGCTCGGGGCCGGAGGTCTGTCCACCTGAACTAACCATGGGCAGCATACCTCTGCGATGTGCGGGGAGAAACCCAAGCTTTGCTGGAATTGTCAGGCTAAATACTTACGGGCAGTTCTGAGACTTGCGCATTCAGGCACACTGAAGAAAGCCTCTCGTGCTGGGCTTGTTTTCTCCATAGGTTTGTAGTCCTGCGGGAGGGCATCGTATACTGAGGGTGATGGAAGAGGACGCACGGAGGTGCCTCGTCCCGGTGAGTAATCGAAGTGCCCTGAATATGCCTTTGCAGTCAAGACTCAGGAACTGCTGCGGGAGGGCCTTACGCCAGACACTGCTTGGGATGCATTCCATTGGTCACTGAGGAGACCCTCGTTGAGAGAGGACCACGCTGCTACCCCTTGCGTGCAAACTCCTCCTCTGTGATACGGAGATCTAAGTAAACATTCCAGTAGAAGGCTGTCCTCTCTGTTCGCCCTCTACCTGGCAGACTTCGACTAGGACGAATTTGGCACTAGGCACACGGGAAGGTGTAGAAGAAGATGCTGTGAAATGAGAGAGCAGAGGCAAGTCGACACTGGATTCAGGTAACGTGGGAGAAAGAGAGCAGTGCAGGACGCCTCATTACAGGAATCATTCAAGGTGTCGGAGTGGATGCGGAGACTGAGCTTGCCTAGTGTTTTCCGTGCCTGTGCTGTGCTGTGCGTCTGCCCTCTAAGCGCCTCGAATGAAGTCTGCAGTGTACGGCTCCCTCTTGCTGAGCGTCAGCTGCTCGCTTGTGTAGCCACTGAGCCGTAAGGCCTCGGTGAGGCTGCCTGGCTGACGAGAGAAACGCTTGCATACCATGAATTCCGCGTGGCAGTGCGAAAAGGCGCTTTATCTCTGCTCCTGCCCGGCTGCCTCCGAGAGGTGCAGGTAGACCGTGGATGTGGGGCTGTGCGGAGCGTGGGTCGGGGCGGTGGTGCCCTATATAAGTCGGCCTCCCGTGATTCAGAGCCCAAGCTCTGAGAACCAGGTGCACGCACTGGCCTTCAGGCCCCAAGCAACACGGCCGGCAAGAGGTGTGTGTGAAGCCTCTCCGCAGGCTTGCTGCGGTTGGGCCCTATAGCCTCGGAGGTGCGGTCCTGCAGAGGAGGCTCCGAGGCTGTTTCAGCCCCAGTGACTTGCTGCTCAGACAAATCCAGATTGACAGCTACACACTGCTGTGGCAAGGTGAGCTGCTTATATATACTTGTACTCCCCGACACAGGGAGAGTGTGAAGAGGTCTTCAGCCCAGCCTCAGGGGAGGAAGCAGAGCGAGTTGCTTTCGGCACAGCGTTGGAAGCAGGACGGCTGGGCGTTCTGCTCGAAGGGCCTGAAGCAGGCAGCACCGGGAGCCTCTGTCAGGTACGCTGCTCTTTAGGGCTAGTGAAGGTGAACTTAGACCTGCAACGGAAACTTCTCCGGGGTACACAAGCTCTAACTTCACGACCTAAGCCTTTCGGTTGCTTTCTGCTCCCTCACGCAGAGCGGGATGGCAAAAACCTAGGTGTGCGGCGTGTCCTCTGTGAATGCGCTTGACGTCCAAGAGATGCGTGCGCCGTGAATAGGACGTGAGCTGTATGTGGGGGCAGTTGCTTTCGGGGCTCCTTACAAGCTGGTCATCCGTTCATGAGCACAGAGCTCTGCTCGGGGCCGGAGGTCTGTCCACCTGAACTAACCATGGGCAGCATACCTCTGCGATCTGCGGGGAGAAACCGACCCTTTGCTGGGTTTCTCAGGCTAAATGCTTACTGGCAGTCCTGAGACTTGCGCATTCAAGCACCCTGAAGAAAGCCTCTCGTGCTGGGCTTGTTTTCTCCATAGGTTTGTAGTCCTGCGAGAGGGCATCGTATACTGACCGTGATGGTAGAGGAAGCACGGAGCTGCCTCGTCCCGGTGAGTATTCGAAGTGCCCTGAAGATGTCTTTGTAGTCAAGTGTCAGGAACTGCTGCGGGAGGGCCTTACGCCAGACACTGCTTGGGACGCATTCCACAGGTCACTGAGGAGACCCTCGTTGAGAGAAGACCACGCTGCTACCCCTTGCGTGCAACCTCCTCCTCTGTGATACGGAAATCTAAGTAAACATTCCAGTAGAAGGCTGTCCTCTCTGTTCGCCCTCTACCTGGCAGACTTCGACTAGGACGAATTTGGCACTAGGCACACGGGAAGGTGTAGAAGATGCTGTGAAATGAGAGCAGCAGAGGCAAGTCGGCACTGGATTCAGGTAACGTGGGAGAAAGAGAGCAGTGCAGGACGCCTCATTACAGAAATCATTCAAGGTGTTGGAGTGGCTGCAGAGACTGTGCTTGCCAAGTGTTTTCCGTGCCTGTGCTGTGCGTCTGCCCTCTAAGCGCCTCGAATGAAGTCTGCAGTGTACGGCTCCCTCCTGCTGAGCGTCAGCTGCTCGCTTGTGTAGCCACTGAGCCGTAAGGCCTCGGTGAGGCAGCCTGGCTGACGAGAGAAACGCTTGCATACCATGAATTCCGCGTGGCAGTGTGAAACAGCGCTTTCTCTCTGCTCCTGCCCGGCTGCCTCCGAGAGGTGCAGGTAGTCCGTGGATGTGGGGCGGGGCGGAGCGTGGGGCGGGGCGGTGGTGCCCTATATAAGTGGGCCTCCCGTGCCTCAGAGCCCAAGCTCTGAGAACCAGGTGAACGCACTGGCCTTCAGGCTCCAAGCAACACGGCCGGCAAGAGGTGTGTGTGAAGCGTCTCCGCAGGCTTGTTGCGGTTGGGCCCTAAAGCCTCGGAGGTGCGGTCCTGCAGAGGAGTCTCCGAGGCTGTCTCAGTCCCAGTGACTTTCTGCTCAGACTAATCCAGATTGACAGCTAAACACTGCTGTGGCAAGGTGAGCTTCTTATATATACTTGTACTCCCGGACACAGGGATACTGTGAAGAGGTCATCCGCCCAGCCTCAGGGGAGGAAGCAGAGCGAGTTGCTTTTGGCACAGCGTTGGAAGCAGGACGGCTGGGCGTTCTGCTCGACGGGCCTGAAGCAGGCAGCACCGGGAGCCTCTGTCAGGTACGCTGCTCTTTAGGGCTAGTGAAGGTGAACTCAGACCTGCAACGGAAACTGCTCCGCGGTACACAAGCTCTAACTTCACGACCTAAGCCTTTCGGTTGCTTTCTGCTCCCTCACGCAGAGCGGGATGGCAAAAACCTAGGTGTGCGGGGTGTCCTCTGTGAATGCGCTTGACGTCCAAGAGAAGCGTGCGCGGTGAATAGGTCGTGCAGCTGTATGTGGGGGCAGATGCTTTCGGGGCTCCTTACAAGCTGATCATCCGTTCATGAGCACAGAGCTCTGCTCGGGGCCGGAGGTCTGTCCACCTGAACTAACCATGGGCAGCATACCTCTGCGATGTGCGGGGAGAAACCCAAGCTTTGCTGGAATTCTCAGGCTAAATACTTACGGGCAGTCCTGAGACTTGCGCATTCAGGCACACTGAAGAAAGCCTCTCGTGCTGGGCTTGTTTTCTCCATAGGTTTGTAGTCCTGCGGGAGGGCATCGTATACTGAGGGTGATGGAAGAGGACGCACGGAGGTGCCTCGTCCCGGTGAGTAATCGAAGTGCCCTGAATATGCCTTTGCAGTCAAGACTCAGGAACTGCTGCGGGAGGGCCTTACGCCAGACACTGCTTGGGATGCATTCCATTGGTCACTGAGGAGACCCTCGTTGAGAGAGGACCACGCTGCTACCCCTTGCGTGCAAACTCCTCCTCTGTGATACGGAGATCTAAGTAAACATTCCAGTAGAAGGCTGTCCTCTCTGTTCGCCCTCTACCTGGCAGACTTCGACTAGGACGAATTTGGCACTAGGCACACGGGAAGGTGTAGAAGAAGATGCTGTGAAATGACAGAGCAGAGGCAAGTCGACACTGGATTCAGGTAACGTGGGAGAAAGAGAGCAGTGCAGGACGCCTCATTACAGGAATCATTCAAGGTGTCGGAGTGGATGCGGAGACTGAGCTTCCCTAGTGTTTTCCGTGCCTGTGCTGTGCTGTGCGTCTGCCCTCTAAGCGCCTCGAATGAAGTCTGCAGTGTACGGCTCCCTCCTGCTGAGCGTCAGCTGCTCGCTTGTGTAGCCACTGAGCCGTAAGGCCTCGGTGAGGCTGCCTGGCTGACGAGAGAAACGCTTGCATACCATGAATTCCGCGTGGCAGTGCGAAAAGGCGCTTTATCTCTGCTCCTGCCCGGCTGCCTCCGAGAGGTGCAGGTAGACCGTGGATGTGGGGCTGTGCGGAGCGTGGGTCGGGGCGGTGGTGCCCTATATAAGTCGGCCTCCCGTGATTCAGAGCCCAAGCTCTGAGAACCAGGTGCACGCACTGGCCTTCAGGCCCCAAGCAACACGGCCGGCAAGATCTGTGTGTGAAGCCTCTCCGCAGGCTTGCTGCGGTTGGGCCCTATAGCCTCGGAGGTGCGGTCCTGCAGAGGAGGCTCCGAGGCTGTTTCAGCCCCAGTGACTTGCTGCTCAGACAAATCCAGATTGACAGCTACACACTGCTGTGGCAAGGTGAGCTGCTTATATATACTTGTACTCCCCGACACAGGGAGAGTGTGAAGAGGTCTTCAGCCCAGCCTCAGGGGAGGAAGCAGAGCGAGTTGCTTTCGGCACAGCGTTGGAAGCAGGACGGCTGGGCGTTCTGCTCGAAGGGCCTGAAGCAGGCAGCACCGGGAGCCTCTGTCAGGTACGCTGCTCTTTAGGGCTAGTGAAGGTGAACTTAGACCTGCAACGGAAACTTCTCCGGGGTACACAAGCTCTAACTTCACGACCTAAGCCTTTCGGTTGCTTTCTGCTCCCTCACGCAGAGCGGGATGGCAAAAACCTAGGTGTGCGGCGTGTCCTCTGTGAATGCGCTTGACGTCCAAGAGATGCGTGCGCCGTGAATAGGACGTGAGCTGTATGTGGGGGCAGTTGCTTTCGGGGCTCCTTACAAGCTGGTCATCCGTTCATGAGCACAGAGCTCTGCTCGGGGCCGGAGGTCTGTCCACCTGAACTAACCATGGGCAGCATACCTCTGCGATCTGCGGGGAGAAACCGACCCTTTGCTGGGTTTCTCAGGCTAAATGCTTACTGGCAGTCCTGAGACTTGCGCATTCAAGCACCCTGAAGAAAGCCTCTCGTGCTGGGCTTGTTTTCTCCATAGGTTTGTAGTCCTGCGGGAGGGCATCGTATACTGAGGGTGATGGAAGAGGACGCACGGAGGTGCCTCGTCCCGGTGAGTAATCGAAGTGCCCTGAATATGCCTTTGCAGTCAAGACTCAGGAACTGCTGCGGGAGGGCCTTACGCCAGACACTGCTTGGGATGCATTCCATTGGTCACTGAGGAGACCCTCGTTGAGAGAGGACCACGCTGCTACCCCTTGCGTGCAAACTCCTCCTCTGTGATACGGAGATCTAAGTAAACATTCCAGTAGAAGGCTGTCCTCTCTGTTCGCCCTCTACCTGGCAGACTTCGACTAGGACGAATTTGGCACTAGGCACACGGGAAGGTGTAGAAGAAGATGCTGTGAAATGAGAGAGCAGAGGCAAGTCGACACTGGATTCAGGTAACGTGGGAGAAAGAGAGCAGTGCAGGACGCCTCATTACAGGAATCATTCAAGGTGTCGGAGTGGATGCGGAGACTGAGCTTGCCTAGTGTTTTCCGTGCCTGTGCTGTGCTGTGCGTCTGCCCTCTAAGCGCCTCGAATGAAGTCTGCAGTGTACGGCTCCCTCCTGCTGAGCGTCAGCTGCTCGCTTGTGTAGCCACTGAGCCGTAAGGCCTCGGTGAGGCTGCCTGGCTGACGAGAGAAACGCTTGCATACCATGAATTCCGCGTGGCAGTGCGAAAAGGCGCTTTATCTCTGCTCCTGCCCGGCTGCCTCCGAGAGGTGCAGGTAGACCGTGGATGTGGGGCTGTGCGGAGCGTGGGTCGGGGCGGTGGTGCCCTATATAAGTCGGCCTCCCGTGATTCAGAGCCCAAGCTCTGAGAACCAGGTGCACGCACTGGCCTTCAGGCCCCAAGCAACACGGCCGGCAAGAGGTGTGTGTGAAGCCTCTCCGCAGGCTTGCTGCGGTTGGGCCCTATAGCCTCGGAGGTGCGGTCCTGCAGAGGAGGCTCCGAGGCTGTTTCAGCCCCAGTGACTTGCTGCTCAGACAAATCCAGATTGACAGCTACACACTGCTGTGGCAAGGTGAGCTGCTTATATATACTTGTACTCCCCGACACAGGGAGAGTGTGAAGAGGTCTTCAGCCCAGCCTCAGGGGAGGAAGCAGAGCGAGTTGCTTTCGGCACAGCGTTGGAAGCAGGACGGCTGGGCGTTCTGCTCGAAGGGCCTGAAGCAGGCAGCACCGGGAGCCTCTGTCAGGTACGCTGCTCTTTAGGGCTAGTGAAGGTGAACTTAGACCTGCAACGGAAACTTCTCCGGGGTACACAAGCTCTAACTTCACGACCTAAGCCTTTCGGTTGCTTTCTGCTCCCTCACGCAGAGCGGGATGGCAAAAACCTAGGTGTGCGGCGTGTCCTCTGTGAATGCGCTTGACGTCCAAGAGATGCGTGCGCCGTGAATAGGACGTGAGCTGTATGTGGGGGCAGTTGCTTTCGGGGCTCCTTACAAGCTGGTCATCCGTTCATGAGCACAGAGCTCTGCTCGGGGCCGGAGGTCTGTCCACCTGAACTAACCATGGGCAGCATACCTCTGCGATCTGCGGGGAGAAACCGACCCTTTGCTGGGTTTCTCAGGCTAAATGCTTACTGGCAGTCCTGAGACTTGCGCATTCAAGCACCCTGAAGAAAGCCTCTCGTGCTGGGCTTGTTTTCTCCATAGGTTTGTAGTCCTGCGAGAGGGCATCGTATACTGACCGTGATGGTAGAGGAAGCACGGAGCTGCCTCGTCCCGGTGAGTATTCGAAGTGCCCTGAAGATGTCTTTGTAGTCAAGTGTCAGGAACTGCTGCGGGAGGGCCTTACGCCAGACACTGCTTGGGACGCATTCCACAGGTCACTGAGGAGACCCTCGTTGAGAGAAGACCACGCTGCTACCCCTTGCGTGCAACCTCCTCCTCTGTGATACGGAAATCTAAGTAAACATTCCAGTAGAAGGCTGTCCTCTCTGTTCGCCCTCTACCTGGCAGACTTCGACTAGGACGAATTTGGCACTAGGCACACGGGAAGGTGTAGAAGATGCTGTGAAATGAGAGCAGCAGAGGCAAGTCGGCACTGGATTCAGGTAACGTGGGAGAAAGAGAGCAGTGCAGGACGCCTCATTACAGAAATCATTCAAGGTGTTGGAGTGGCTGCAGAGACTGTGCTTGCCAAGTGTTTTCCGTGCCTGTGCTGTGCGTCTGCCCTCTAAGCGCCTCGAATGAAGTCTGCAGTGTACGGCTCCCTCCTGCTGAGCGTCAGCTGCTCGCTTGTGTAGCCACTGAGCCGTAAGGCCTCGGTGAGGCAGCCTGGCTGACGAGAGAAACGCTTGCATACCATGAATTCCGCGTGGCAGTGTGAAACGGCGCTTTCTCTCTGCTCCTGCCCGGCTGCCTCCGAGAGGTGCAGGTAGTCCGTGGATGTGGGGCGGGGCGGAGCGTGGGGCGGGGCGGTGGTGCCCTATATAAGTGGGCCTCCCGTGCCTCAGAGCCCAAGCTCTGAGAACCAGGTGAACGCACTGGCCTTCAGGCTCCAAGCAACACGGCCGGCAAGAGGTGTGTGTGAAGCGTCTCCGCAGGCTTGTTGCGGTTGGGCCCTAAAGCCTCGGAGGTGCGGTCCTGCAGAGGAGTCTCCGAGGCTGTCTCAGTCCCAGTGACTTTCTGCTCAGACTAATCCAGATTGACAGCTAAACACTGCTGTGGCAAGGTGAGCTTCTTATATATACTTGTACTCCCGGACACAGGGATACTGTGAAGAGGTCATCCGCCCAGCCTCAGGGGAGGAAGCAGAGCGAGTTGCTTTTGGCACAGCGTTGGAAGCAGGACGGCTGGGCGTTCTGCTCGACGGGCCTGAAGCAGGCAGCACCGGGAGCCTCTGTCAGGTACGCTGCTCTTTAGGGCTAGTGAAGGTGAACTCAGACCTGCAACGGAAACTGCTCCGCGGTACACAAGCTCTAACTTCACGACCTAAGCCTTTCGGTTGCTTTCTGCTCCCTCACGCAGAGCGGGATGGCAAAAACCTAGGTGTGCGGGGTGTCCTCTGTGAATGCGCTTGACGTCCAAGAGATGCGTGCGCGGTGAATAGGACGTGCAGCTGTATGTGGGGGCAGATGCTTTCGGGGCTCCTTACAAGCTGATCATCCGTTCATGAGCACAGAGCTCTGCTCGGGGCCGGAGGTCTGTCCACCTGAACTAACCATGGGCAGCATACCTCTGCGATGTGCGGGGAGAAACCCAAGCTTTGCTGGAATTCTCAGGCTAAATACTTACGGGCAGTCCTGAGACTTGCGCATTCAGGCACACTGAAGAAAGCCTCTCGTGCTGGGCTTGTTTTCTCCATAGGTTTGTAGTCCTGCGGGAGGGCATCGTATACTGAGGGTGATGGAAGAGGACGCACGGAGGTGCCTCGTCCCGGTGAGTAATCGAAGTGCCCTGAATATGCCTTTGCAGTCAAGACTCAGGAACTGCTGCGGGAGGGCCTTACGCCAGACACTGCTTGGGATGCATTCCATTGGTCACTGAGGAGACCCTCGTTGAGAGAGGACCACGCTGCTACCCCTTGCGTGCAAACTCCTCCTCTGTGATACGGAGATCTAAGTAAACATTCCAGTAGAAGGCTGTCCTCTCTGTTCGCCCTCTACCTGGCAGACTTCGACTAGGACGAATTTGGCACTAGGCACACGGGAAGGTGTAGAAGAAGATGCTGTGAAATGAGAGAGCAGAGGCAAGTCGACACTGGATTCAGGTAACGTGGGAGAAAGAGAGCAGTGCAGGACGCCTCATTACAGGAATCATTCAAGGTGTCGGAGTGGATGCGGAGACTGAGCTTGCCTAGTGTTTTCCGTGCCTGTGCTGTGCTGTGCGTCTGCCCTCTAAGCGCCTCGAATGAAGTCTGCAGTGTACGGCTCCCTCCTGCTGAGCGTCAGCTGCTCGCTTGTGTAGCCACTGAGCCGTAAGGCCTCGGTGAGGCTGCCTGGCTGACGAGAGAAACGCTTGCATACCATGAATTCCGCGTGGCAGTGCGAAAAGGCGCTTTATCTCTGCTCCTGCCCGGCTGCCTCCGAGAGGTGCAGGTAGACCGTGGATGTGGGGCTGTGCGGAGCGTGGGTCGGGGCGGTGGTGCCCTATATAAGTCGGCCTCCCGTGATTCAGAGCCCAAGCTCTGAGAACCAGGTGCACGCACTGGCCTTCAGGCCCCAAGCAACACGGCCGGCAAGAGGTGTGTGTGAAGCCTCTCCGCAGGCTTGCTGCGGTTGGGCCCTATAGCCTCGGAGGTGCGGTCCTGCAGAGGAGGCTCCGAGGCTGTTTCAGCCCCAGTGACTTGCTGCTCAGACAAATCCAGATTGACAGCTACACACTGCTGTGGCAAGGTGAGCTGCTTATATATACTTGTACTCCCCGACACAGGGAGAGTGTGAAGAGGTCTTCAGCCCAGCCTCAGGGGAGGAAGCAGAGCGAGTTGCTTTCGGCACAGCGTTGGAAGCAGGACGGCTGGGCGTTCTGCTCGAAGGGCCTGAAGCAGGCAGCACCGGGAGCCTCTGTCAGGTACGCTGCTCTTTAGGGCTAGTGAAGGTGAACTTAGACCTGCAACGGAAACTTCTCCGGGGTACACAAGCTCTAACTTCACGACCTAAGCCTTTCGGTTGCTTTCTGCTCCCTCACGCAGAGCGGGATGGCAAAAACCTAGGTGTGCGGCGTGTCCTCTGTGAATGCGCTTGACGTCCAAGAGATGCGTGCGCCGTGAATAGGACGTGAGCTGTATGTGGGGGCAGTTGCTTTCGGGGCTCCTTACAAGCTGGTCATCCGTTCATGAGCACAGAGCTCTGCTCGGGGCCGGAGGTCTGTCCACCTGAACTAACCATGGGCAGCATACCTCTGCGATCTGCGGGGAGAAACCGACCCTTTGCTGGGTTTCTCAGGCTAAATGCTTACTGGCAGTCCTGAGACTTGCGCATTCAAGCACCCTGAAGAAAGCCTCTCGTGCTGGGCTTGTTTTCTCCATAGGTTTGTAGTCCTGCGAGAGGGCATCGTATACTGACCGTGATGGTAGAGGAAGCACGGAGCTGCCTCGTCCCGGTGAGTATTCGAAGTGCCCTGAAGATGTCTTTGTAGTCAAGTGTCAGGAACTGCTGCGGGAGGGCCTTACGCCAGACACTGCTTGGGACGCATTCCACAGGTCACTGAGGAGACCCTCGTTGAGAGAAGACCACGCTGCTACCCCTTGCGTGCAACCTCCTCCTCTGTGATACGGAAATCTAAGTAAACATTCCAGTAGAAGGCTGTCCTCTCTGTTCGCCCTCTACCTGGCAGACTTCGACTAGGACGAATTTGGCACTAGGCACACGGGAAGGTGTAGAAGATGCTGTGAAATGAGAGCAGCAGAGGCAAGTCGGCACTGGATTCAGGTAACGTGGGAGAAAGAGAGCAGTGCAGGACGCCTCATTACAGAAATCATTCAAGGTGTTGGAGTGGCTGCAGAGACTGTGCTTGCCAAGTGTTTTCCGTGCCTGTGCTGTGCGTCTGCCCTCTAAGCGCCTCGAATGAAGTCTGCAGTGTACGGCTCCCTCCTGCTGAGCGTCAGCTGCTCGCTTGTGTAGCCACTGAGCCGTAAGGCCTCGGTGAGGCTGCCTGGCTGACGAGAGAAACGCTTGCATACCATGAATTCCGCGTGGCAGTGCGAAAAGGCGCTTTATCTCTGCTCCTGCCCGGCTGCCTCCGAGAGGTGCAGGTAGACCGTGGATGTGGGGCTGTGCGGAGCGTGGGTCGGGGCGGTGGTGCCCTATATAAGTCGGCCTCCCGTGATTCAGAGCCCAAGCTCTGAGAACCAGGTGCACGCACTGGCCTTCAGGCCCCAAGCAACACGGCCGGCAAGAGGTGTGTGTGAAGCCTCTCCGCAGGCTTGCTGCGGTTGGGCCCTATAGCCTCGGAGGTGCGGTCCTGCAGAGGAGGCTCCGAGGCTGTTTCAGCCCCAGTGACTTGCTGCTCAGACAAATCCAGATTGACAGCTACACACTGCTGTGGCAAGGTGAGCTGCTTATATATACTTGTACTCCCCGACACAGGGAGAGTGTGAAGAGGTCTTCAGCCCAGCCTCAGGGGAGGAAGCAGAGCGAGTTGCTTTCGGCACAGCGTTGGAAGCAGGACGGCTGGGCGTTCTGCTCGAAGGGCCTGAAGCAGGCAGCACCGGGAGCCTCTGTCAGGTACGCTGCTCTTTAGGGCTAGTGAAGGTGAACTTAGACCTGCAACGGAAACTTCTCCGGGGTACACAAGCTCTAACTTCACGACCTAAGCCTTTCGGTTGCTTTCTGCTCCCTCACGCAGAGCGGGATGGCAAAAACCTAGGTGTGCGGCGTGTCCTCTGTGAATGCGCTTGACGTCCAAGAGATGCGTGCGCCGTGAATAGGACGTGAGCTGTATGTGGGGGCAGTTGCTTTCGGGGCTCCTTACAAGCTGGTCATCCGTTCATGAGCACAGAGCTCTGCTCGGGGCCGGAGGTCTGTCCACCTGAACTAACCATGGGCAGCATACCTCTGCGATCTGCGGGGAGAAACCGACCCTTTGCTGGGTTTCTCAGGCTAAATGCTTACTGGCAGTCCTGAGACTTGCGCATTCAAGCACCCTGAAGAAAGCCTCTCGTGCTGGGCTTGTTTTCTCCATAGGTTTGTAGTCCTGCGAGAGGGCATCGTATACTGACCGTGATGGTAGAGGAAGCACGGAGCTGCCTCGTCCCGGTGAGTATTCGAAGTGCCCTGAAGATGTCTTTGTAGTCAAGTGTCAGGAACTGCTGCGGGAGGGCCTTACGCCAGACACTGCTTGGGACGCATTCCACAGGTCACTGAGGAGACCCTCGTTGAGAGAAGACCACGCTGCTACCCCTTGCGTGCAACCTCCTCCTCTGTGATACGGAAATCTAAGTAAACATTCCAGTAGAAGGCTGTCCTCTCTGTTCGCCCTCTACCTGGCAGACTTCGACTAGGACGAATTTGGCACTAGGCACACGGGAAGGTGTAGAAGATGCTGTGAAATGAGAGCAGCAGAGGCAAGTCGGCACTGGATTCAGGTAACGTGGGAGAAAGAGAGCAGTGCAGGACGCCTCATTACAGAAATCATTCAAGGTGTTGGAGTGGCTGCAGAGACTGTGCTTGCCAAGTGTTTTCCGTGCCTGTGCTGTGCGTCTGCCCTCTAAGCGCCTCGAATGAAGTCTGCAGTGTACGGCTCCCTCCTGCTGAGCGTCAGCTGCTCGCTTGTGTAGCCACTGAGCCGTAAGGCCTCGGTGAGGCAGCCTGGCTGACGAGAGAAACGCTTGCATACCATGAATTCCGCGTGGCAGTGTGAAACGGCGCTTTCTCTCTGCTCCTGCCCGGCTGCCTCCGAGAGGTGCAGGTAGTCCGTGGATGTGGGGCGGGGCGGAGCGTGGGGCGGGGCGGTGGTGCCCTATATAAGTGGGCCTCCCGTGCCTCAGAGCCCAAGCTCTGAGAACCAGGTGAACGCACTGGCCTTCAGGCTCCAAGCAACACGGCCGGCAAGAGGTGTGTGTGAAGCGTCTCCGCAGGCTTGTTGCGGTTGGGCCCTAAAGCCTCGGAGGTGCGGTCCTGCAGAGGAGTCTCCGAGGCTGTCTCAGTCCCAGTGACTTTCTGCTCAGACTAATCCAGATTGACAGCTAAACACTGCTGTGGCAAGGTGAGCTTCTTATATATACTTGTACTCCCGGACACAGGGATACTGTGAAGAGGTCATCCGCCCAGCCTCAGGGGAGGAAGCAGAGCGAGTTGCTTTTGGCACAGCGTTGGAAGCAGGACGGCTGGGCGTTCTGCTCGACGGGCCTGAAGCAGGCAGCACCGGGAGCCTCTGTCAGGTACGCTGCTCTTTAGGGCTAGTGAAGGTGAACTCAGACCTGCAACGGAAACTGCTCCGCGGTACACAAGCTCTAACTTCACGACCTAAGCCTTTCGGTTGCTTTCTGCTCCCTCACGCAGAGCGGGATGGCAAAAACCTAGGTGTGCGGGGTGTCCTCTGTGAATGCGCTTGACGTCCAAGAGATGCGTGCGCGGTGAATAGGACGTGCAGCTGTATGTGGGGGCAGATGCTTTCGGGGCTCCTTACAAGCTGATCATCCGTTCATGAGCACAGAGCTCTGCTCGGGGCCGGAGGTCTGTCCACCTGAACTAACCATGGGCAGCATACCTCTGCGATGTGCGGGGAGAAACCCAAGCTTTGCTGGAATTCTCAGGCTAAATACTTACGGGCAGTCCTGAGACTTGCGCATTCAGGCACACTGAAGAAAGCCTCTCGTGCTGGGCTTGTTTTCTCCATAGGTTTGTAGTCCTGCGGGAGGGCATCGTATACTGAGGGTGATGGAAGAGGACGCACGGAGGTGCCTCGTCCCGGTGAGTAATCGAAGTGCCCTGAATATGCCTTTGCAGTCAAGACTCAGGAACTGCTGCGGGAGGGCCTTACGCCAGACACTGCTTGGGATGCATTCCATTGGTCACTGAGGAGACCCTCGTTGAGAGAGGACCACGCTGCTACCCCTTGCGTGCAAACTCCTCCTCTGTGATACGGAGATCTAAGTAAACATTCCAGTAGAAGGCTGTCCTCTCTGTTCGCCCTCTACCTGGCAGACTTCGACTAGGACGAATTTGGCACTAGGCACACGGGAAGGTGTAGAAGAAGATGCTGTGAAATGAGAGAGCAGAGGCAAGTCGACACTGGATTCAGGTAACGTGGGAGAAAGAGAGCAGTGCAGGACGCCTCATTACAGGAATCATTCAAGGTGTCGGAGTGGATGCGGAGACTGAGCTTGCCTAGTGTTTTCCGTGCCTGTGCTGTGCTGTGCGTCTGCCCTCTAAGCGCCTCGAATGAAGTCTGCAGTGTACGGCTCCCTCCTGCTGAGCGTCAGCTGCTCGCTTGTGTAGCCACTGAGCCGTAAGGCCTCGGTGAGGCTGCCTGGCTGACGAGAGAAACGCTTGCATACCATGAATTCCGCGTGGCAGTGCGAAAAGGCGCTTTATCTCTGCTCCTGCCCGGCTGCCTCCGAGAGGTGCAGGTAGACCGTGGATGTGGGGCTGTGCGGAGCGTGGGTCGGGGCGGTGGTGCCCTATATAAGTCGGCCTCCCGTGATTCAGAGCCCAAGCTCTGAGAACCAGGTGCACGCACTGGCCTTCAGGCCCCAAGCAACACGGCCGGCAAGAGGTGTGTGTGAAGCCTCTCCGCAGGCTTGCTGCGGTTGGGCCCTATAGCCTCGGAGGTGCGGTCCTGCAGAGGAGGCTCCGAGGCTGTTTCAGCCCCAGTGACTTGCTGCTCAGACAAATCCAGATTGACAGCTACACACTGCTGTGGCAAGGTGAGCTGCTTATATATACTTGTACTCCCCGACACAGGGAGAGTGTGAAGAGGTCTTCAGCCCAGCCTCAGGGGAGGAAGCAGAGCGAGTTGCTTTCGGCACAGCGTTGGAAGCAGGACGGCTGGGCGTTCTGCTCGAAGGGCCTGAAGCAGGCAGCACCGGGAGCCTCTGTCAGGTACGCTGCTCTTTAGGGCTAGTGAAGGTGAACTTAGACCTGCAACGGAAACTTCTCCGGGGTACACAAGCTCTAACTTCACGACCTAAGCCTTTCGGTTGCTTTCTGCTCCCTCACGCAGAGCGGGATGGCAAAAACCTAGGTGTGCGGCGTGTCCTCTGTGAATGCGCTTGACGTCCAAGAGATGCGTGCGCCGTGAATAGGACGTGAGCTGTATGTGGGGGCAGTTGCTTTCGGGGCTCCTTACAAGCTGGTCATCCGTTCATGAGCACAGAGCTCTGCTCGGGGCCGGAGGTCTGTCCACCTGAACTAACCATGGGCAGCATACCTCTGCGATCTGCGGGGAGAAACCGACCCTTTGCTGGGTTTCTCAGGCTAAATGCTTACTGGCAGTCCTGAGACTTGCGCATTCAAGCACCCTGAAGAAAGCCTCTCGTGCTGGGCTTGTTTTCTCCATAGGTTTGTAGTCCTGCGAGAGGGCATCGTATACTGACCGTGATGGTAGAGGAAGCACGGAGCTGCCTCGTCCCGGTGAGTATTCGAAGTGCCCTGAAGATGTCTTTGTAGTCAAGTGTCAGGAACTGCTGCGGGAGGGCCTTACGCCAGACACTGCTTGGGACGCATTCCACAGGTCACTGAGGAGACCCTCGTTGAGAGAAGACCACGCTGCTACCCCTTGCGTGCAACCTCCTCCTCTGTGATACGGAAATCTAAGTAAACATTCCAGTAGAAGGCTGTCCTCTCTGTTCGCCCTCTACCTGGCAGACTTCGACTAGGACGAATTTGGCACTAGGCACACGGGAAGGTGTAGAAGATGCTGTGAAATGAGAGCAGCAGAGGCAAGTCGGCACTGGATTCAGGTAACGTGGGAGAAAGAGAGCAGTGCAGGACGCCTCATTACAGAAATCATTCAAGGTGTTGGAGTGGCTGCAGAGACTGTGCTTGCCAAGTGTTTTCCGTGCCTGTGCTGTGCGTCTGCCCTCTAAGCGCCTCGAATGAAGTCTGCAGTGTACGGCTCCCTCCTGCTGAGCGTCAGCTGCTCGCTTGTGTAGCCACTGAGCCGTAAGGCCTCGGTGAGGCAGCCTGGCTGACGAGAGAAACGCTTGCATACCATGAATTCCGCGTGGCAGTGTGAAACGGCGCTTTCTCTCTGCTCCTGCCCGGCTGCCTCCGAGAGGTGCAGGTAGTCCGTGGATGTGGGGCGGGGCGGAGCGTGGGGCGGGGCGGTGGTGCCCTATATAAGTGGGCCTCCCGTGCCTCAGAGCCCAAGCTCTGAGAACCAGGTGAACGCACTGGCCTTCAGGCTCCAAGCAACACGGCCGGCAAGAGGTGTGTGTGAAGCGTCTCCGCAGGCTTGTTGCGGTTGGGCCCTAAAGCCTCGGAGGTGCGGTCCTGCAGAGGAGTCTCCGAGGCTGTCTCAGTCCCAGTGACTTTCTGCTCAGACTAATCCAGATTGACAGCTAAACACTGCTGTGGCAAGGTGAGCTTCTTATATATACTTGTACTCCCGGACACAGGGATACTGTGAAGAGGTCATCCGCCCAGCCTCAGGGGAGGAAGCAGAGCGAGTTGCTTTTGGCACAGCGTTGGAAGCAGGACGGCTGGGCGTTCTGCTCGACGGGCCTGAAGCAGGCAGCACCGGGAGCCTCTGTCAGGTACGCTGCTCTTTAGGGCTAGTGAAGGTGAACTCAGACCTGCAACGGAAACTGCTCCGCGGTACACAAGCTCTAACTTCACGACCTAAGCCTTTCGGTTGCTTTCTGCTCCCTCACGCAGAGCGGGATGGCAAAAACCTAGGTGTGCGGGGTGTCCTCTGTGAATGCGCTTGACGTCCAAGAGATGCGTGCGCGGTGAATAGGACGTGCAGCTGTATGTGGGGGCAGATGCTTTCGGGGCTCCTTACAAGCTGATCATCCGTTCATGAGCACAGAGCTCTGCTCGGGGCCGGAGGTCTGTCCACCTGAACTAACCATGGGCAGCATACCTCTGCGATGTGCGGGGAGAAACCCAAGCTTTGCTGGAATTCTCAGGCTAAATACTTACGGGCAGTCCTGAGACTTGCGCATTCAGGCACACTGAAGAAAGCCTCTCGTGCTGGGCTTGTTTTCTCCATAGGTTTGTAGTCCTGCGGGAGGGCATCGTATACTGAGGGTGATGGAAGAGGACGCACGGAGGTGCCTCGTCCCGGTGAGTAATCGAAGTGCCCTGAATATGCCTTTGCAGTCAAGACTCAGGAACTGCTGCGGGAGGGCCTTACGCCAGACACTGCTTGGGATGCATTCCATTGGTCACTGAGGAGACCCTCGTTGAGAGAGGACCACGCTGCTACCCCTTGCGTGCAAACTCCTCCTCTGTGATACGGAGATCTAAGTAAACATTCCAGTAGAAGGCTGTCCTCTCTGTTCGCCCTCTACCTGGCAGACTTCGACTAGGACGAATTTGGCACTAGGCACACGGGAAGGTGTAGAAGAAGATGCTGTGAAATGAGAGAGCAGAGGCAAGTCGACACTGGATTCAGGTAACGTGGGAGAAAGAGAGCAGTGCAGGACGCCTCATTACAGGAATCATTCAAGGTGTCGGAGTGGATGCGGAGACTGAGCTTGCCTAGTGTTTTCCGTGCCTGTGCTGTGCTGTGCGTCTGCCCTCTAAGCGCCTCGAATGAAGTCTGCAGTGTACGGCTCCCTCCTGCTGAGCGTCAGCTGCTCGCTTGTGTAGCCACTGAGCCGTAAGGCCTCGGTGAGGCTGCCTGGCTGACGAGAGAAACGCTTGCATACCATGAATTCCGCGTGGCAGTGCGAAAAGGCGCTTTATCTCTGCTCCTGCCCGGCTGCCTCCGAGAGGTGCAGGTAGACCGTGGATGTGGGGCTGTGCGGAGCGTGGGTCGGGGCGGTGGTGCCCTATATAAGTCGGCCTCCCGTGATTCAGAGCCCAAGCTCTGAGAACCAGGTGCACGCACTGGCCTTCAGGCCCCAAGCAACACGGCCGGCAAGAGGTGTGTGTGAAGCCTCTCCGCAGGCTTGCTGCGGTTGGGCCCTATAGCCTCGGAGGTGCGGTCCTGCAGAGGAGGCTCCGAGGCTGTTTCAGCCCCAGTGACTTGCTGCTCAGACAAATCCAGATTGACAGCTACACACTGCTGTGGCAAGGTGAGCTGCTTATATATACTTGTACTCCCCGACACAGGGAGAGTGTGAAGAGGTCTTCAGCCCAGCCTCAGGGGAGGAAGCAGAGCGAGTTGCTTTCGGCACAGCGTTGGAAGCAGGACGGCTGGGCGTTCTGCTCGAAGGGCCTGAAGCAGGCAGCACCGGGAGCCTCTGTCAGGTACGCTGCTCTTTAGGGCTAGTGAAGGTGAACTTAGACCTGCAACGGAAACTTCTCCGGGGTACACAAGCTCTAACTTCACGACCTAAGCCTTTCGGTTGCTTTCTGCTCCCTCACGCAGAGCGGGATGGCAAAAACCTAGGTGTGCGGCGTGTCCTCTGTGAATGCGCTTGACGTCCAAGAGATGCGTGCGCCGTGAATAGGACGTGAGCTGTATGTGGGGGCAGTTGCTTTCGGGGCTCCTTACAAGCTGGTCATCCGTTCATGAGCACAGAGCTCTGCTCGGGGCCGGAGGTCTGTCCACCTGAACTAACCATGGGCAGCATACCTCTGCGATCTGCGGGGAGAAACCGACCCTTTGCTGGGTTTCTCAGGCTAAATGCTTACTGGCAGTCCTGAGACTTGCGCATTCAAGCACCCTGAAGAAAGCCTCTCGTGCTGGGCTTGTTTTCTCCATAGGTTTGTAGTCCTGCGAGAGGGCATCGTATACTGACCGTGATGGTAGAGGAAGCACGGAGCTGCCTCGTCCCGGTGAGTATTCGAAGTGCCCTGAAGATGTCTTTGTAGTCAAGTGTCAGGAACTGCTGCGGGAGGGCCTTACGCCAGACACTGCTTGGGACGCATTCCACAGGTCACTGAGGAGACCCTCGTTGAGAGAAGACCACGCTGCTACCCCTTGCGTGCAACCTCCTCCTCTGTGATACGGAAATCTAAGTAAACATTCCAGTAGAAGGCTGTCCTCTCTGTTCGCCCTCTACCTGGCAGACTTCGACTAGGACGAATTTGGCACTAGGCACACGGGAAGGTGTAGAAGATGCTGTGAAATGAGAGCAGCAGAGGCAAGTCGGCACTGGATTCAGGTAACGTGGGAGAAAGAGAGCAGTGCAGGACGCCTCATTACAGAAATCATTCAAGGTGTTGGAGTGGCTGCAGAGACTGTGCTTGCCAAGTGTTTTCCGTGCCTGTGCTGTGCGTCTGCCCTCTAAGCGCCTCGAATGAAGTCTGCAGTGTACGGCTCCCTCCTGCTGAGCGTCAGCTGCTCGCTTGTGTAGCCACTGAGCCGTAAGGCCTCGGTGAGGCAGCCTGGCTGACGAGAGAAACGCTTGCATACCATGAATTCCGCGTGGCAGTGTGAAACGGCGCTTTCTCTCTGCTCCTGCCCGGCTGCCTCCGAGAGGTGCAGGTAGTCCGTGGATGTGGGGCGGGGCGGAGCGTGGGGCGGGGCGGTGGTGCCCTATATAAGTGGGCCTCCCGTGCCTCAGAGCCCAAGCTCTGAGAACCAGGTGAACGCACTGGCCTTCAGGCTCCAAGCAACACGGCCGGCAAGAGGTGTGTGTGAAGCGTCTCCGCAGGCTTGTTGCGGTTGGGCCCTAAAGCCTCGGAGGTGCGGTCCTGCAGAGGAGTCTCCGAGGCTGTCTCAGTCCCAGTGACTTTCTGCTCAGACTAATCCAGATTGACAGCTAAACACTGCTGTGGCAAGGTGAGCTTCTTATATATACTTGTACTCCCGGACACAGGGATACTGTGAAGAGGTCATCCGCCCAGCCTCAGGGGAGGAAGCAGAGCGAGTTGCTTTTGGCACAGCGTTGGAAGCAGGACGGCTGGGCGTTCTGCTCGACGGGCCTGAAGCAGGCAGCACCGGGAGCCTCTGTCAGGTACGCTGCTCTTTAGGGCTAGTGAAGGTGAACTCAGACCTGCAACGGAAACTGCTCCGCGGTACACAAGCTCTAACTTCACGACCTAAGCCTTTCGGTTGCTTTCTGCTCCCTCACGCAGAGCGGGATGGCAAAAACCTAGGTGTGCGGGGTGTCCTCTGTGAATGCGCTTGACGTCCAAGAGATGCGTGCGCGGTGAATAGGACGTGCAGCTGTATGTGGGGGCAGATGCTTTCGGGGCTCCTTACAAGCTGATCATCCGTTCATGAGCACAGAGCTCTGCTCGGGGCCGGAGGTCTGTCCACCTGAACTAACCATGGGCAGCATACCTCTGCGATGTGCGGGGAGAAACCCAAGCTTTGCTGGAATTCTCAGGCTAAATACTTACGGGCAGTCCTGAGACTTGCGCATTCAGGCACACTGAAGAAAGCCTCTCGTGCTGGGCTTGTTTTCTCCATAGGTTTGTAGTCCTGCGGGAGGGCATCGTATACTGAGGGTGATGGAAGAGGACGCACGGAGGTGCCTCGTCCCGGTGAGTAATCGAAGTGCCCTGAATATGCCTTTGCAGTCAAGACTCAGGAACTGCTGCGGGAGGGCCTTACGCCAGACACTGCTTGGGATGCATTCCATTGGTCACTGAGGAGACCCTCGTTGAGAGAGGACCACGCTGCTACCCCTTGCGTGCAAACTCCTCCTCTGTGATACGGAGATCTAAGTAAACATTCCAGTAGAAGGCTGTCCTCTCTGTTCGCCCTCTACCTGGCAGACTTCGACTAGGACGAATTTGGCACTAGGCACACGGGAAGGTGTAGAAGAAGATGCTGTGAAATGAGAGAGCAGAGGCAAGTCGACACTGGATTCAGGTAACGTGGGAGAAAGAGAGCAGTGCAGGACGCCTCATTACAGGAATCATTCAAGGTGTCGGAGTGGATGCGGAGACTGAGCTTGCCTAGTGTTTTCCGTGCCTGTGCTGTGCTGTGCGTCTGCCCTCTAAGCGCCTCGAATGAAGTCTGCAGTGTACGGCTCCCTCCTGCTGAGCGTCAGCTGCTCGCTTGTGTAGCCACTGAGCCGTAAGGCCTCGGTGAGGCTGCCTGGCTGACGAGAGAAACGCTTGCATACCATGAATTCCGCGTGGCAGTGCGAAAAGGCGCTTTATCTCTGCTCCTGCCCGGCTGCCTCCGAGAGGTGCAGGTAGACCGTGGATGTGGGGCTGTGCGGAGCGTGGGTCGGGGCGGTGGTGCCCTATATAAGTCGGCCTCCCGTGATTCAGAGCCCAAGCTCTGAGAACCAGGTGCACGCACTGGCCTTCAGGCCCCAAGCAACACGGCCGGCAAGAGGTGTGTGTGAAGCCTCTCCGCAGGCTTGCTGCGGTTGGGCCCTATAGCCTCGGAGGTGCGGTCCTGCAGAGGAGGCTCCGAGGCTGTTTCAGCCCCAGTGACTTGCTGCTCAGACAAATCCAGATTGACAGCTACACACTGCTGTGGCAAGGTGAGCTGCTTATATATACTTGTACTCCCCGACACAGGGAGAGTGTGAAGAGGTCTTCAGCCCAGCCTCAGGGGAGGAAGCAGAGCGAGTTGCTTTCGGCACAGCGTTGGAAGCAGGACGGCTGGGCGTTCTGCTCGAAGGGCCTGAAGCAGGCAGCACCGGGAGCCTCTGTCAGGTACGCTGCTCTTTAGGGCTAGTGAAGGTGAACTTAGACCTGCAACGGAAACTTCTCCGGGGTACACAAGCTCTAACTTCACGACCTAAGCCTTTCGGTTGCTTTCTGCTCCCTCACGCAGAGCGGGATGGCAAAAACCTAGGTGTGCGGCGTGTCCTCTGTGAATGCGCTTGACGTCCAAGAGATGCGTGCGCCGTGAATAGGACGTGAGCTGTATGTGGGGGCAGTTGCTTTCGGGGCTCCTTACAAGCTGGTCATCCGTTCATGAGCACAGAGCTCTGCTCGGGGCCGGAGGTCTGTCCACCTGAACTAACCATGGGCAGCATACCTCTGCGATCTGCGGGGAGAAACCGACCCTTTGCTGGGTTTCTCAGGCTAAATGCTTACTGGCAGTCCTGAGACTTGCGCATTCAAGCACCCTGAAGAAAGCCTCTCGTGCTGGGCTTGTTTTCTCCATAGGTTTGTAGTCCTGCGAGAGGGCATCGTATACTGACCGTGATGGTAGAGGAAGCACGGAGCTGCCTCGTCCCGGTGAGTATTCGAAGTGCCCTGAAGATGTCTTTGTAGTCAAGTGTCAGGAACTGCTGCGGGAGGGCCTTACGCCAGACACTGCTTGGGACGCATTCCACAGGTCACTGAGGAGACCCTCGTTGAGAGAAGACCACGCTGCTACCCCTTGCGTGCAACCTCCTCCTCTGTGATACGGAAATCTAAGTAAACATTCCAGTAGAAGGCTGTCCTCTCTGTTCGCCCTCTACCTGGCAGACTTCGACTAGGACGAATTTGGCACTAGGCACACGGGAAGGTGTAGAAGATGCTGTGAAATGAGAGCAGCAGAGGCAAGTCGGCACTGGATTCAGGTAACGTGGGAGAAAGAGAGCAGTGCAGGACGCCTCATTACAGAAATCATTCAAGGTGTTGGAGTGGCTGCAGAGACTGTGCTTGCCAAGTGTTTTCCGTGCCTGTGCTGTGCGTCTGCCCTCTAAGCGCCTCGAATGAAGTCTGCAGTGTACGGCTCCCTCCTGCTGAGCGTCAGCTGCTCGCTTGTGTAGCCACTGAGCCGTAAGGCCTCGGTGAGGCAGCCTGGCTGACGAGAGAAACGCTTGCATACCATGAATTCCGCGTGGCAGTGTGAAACGGCGCTTTCTCTCTGCTCCTGCCCGGCTGCCTCCGAGAGGTGCAGGTAGTCCGTGGATGTGGGGCGGGGCGGAGCGTGGGGCGGGGCGGTGGTGCCCTATATAAGTGGGCCTCCCGTGCCTCAGAGCCCAAGCTCTGAGAACCAGGTGAACGCACTGGCCTTCAGGCTCCAAGCAACACGGCCGGCAAGAGGTGTGTGTGAAGCGTCTCCGCAGGCTTGTTGCGGTTGGGCCCTAAAGCCTCGGAGGTGCGGTCCTGCAGAGGAGTCTCCGAGGCTGTCTCAGTCCCAGTGACTTTCTGCTCAGACTAATCCAGATTGACAGCTAAACACTGCTGTGGCAAGGTGAGCTTCTTATATATACTTGTACTCCCGGACACAGGGATACTGTGAAGAGGTCATCCGCCCAGCCTCAGGGGAGGAAGCAGAGCGAGTTGCTTTTGGCACAGCGTTGGAAGCAGGACGGCTGGGCGTTCTGCTCGACGGGCCTGAAGCAGGCAGCACCGGGAGCCTCTGTCAGGTACGCTGCTCTTTAGGGCTAGTGAAGGTGAACTCAGACCTGCAACGGAAACTGCTCCGCGGTACACAAGCTCTAACTTCACGACCTAAGCCTTTCGGTTGCTTTCTGCTCCCTCACGCAGAGCGGGATGGCAAAAACCTAGGTGTGCGGGGTGTCCTCTGTGAATGCGCTTGACGTCCAAGAGATGCGTGCGCGGTGAATAGGACGTGCAGCTGTATGTGGGGGCAGATGCTTTCGGGGCTCCTTACAAGCTGATCATCCGTTCATGAGCACAGAGCTCTGCTCGGGGCCGGAGGTCTGTCCACCTGAACTAACCATGGGCAGCATACCTCTGCGATGTGCGGGGAGAAACCCAAGCTTTGCTGGAATTCTCAGGCTAAATACTTACGGGCAGTCCTGAGACTTGCGCATTCAGGCACACTGAAGAAAGCCTCTCGTGCTGGGCTTGTTTTCTCCATAGGTTTGTAGTCCTGCGGGAGGGCATCGTATACTGAGGGTGATGGAAGAGGACGCACGGAGGTGCCTCGTCCCGGTGAGTAATCGAAGTGCCCTGAATATGCCTTTGCAGTCAAGACTCAGGAACTGCTGCGGGAGGGCCTTACGCCAGACACTGCTTGGGATGCATTCCATTGGTCACTGAGGAGACCCTCGTTGAGAGAGGACCACGCTGCTACCCCTTGCGTGCAAACTCCTCCTCTGTGATACGGAGATCTAAGTAAACATTCCAGTAGAAGGCTGTCCTCTCTGTTCGCCCTCTACCTGGCAGACTTCGACTAGGACGAATTTGGCACTAGGCACACGGGAAGGTGTAGAAGAAGATGCTGTGAAATGAGAGAGCAGAGGCAAGTCGACACTGGATTCAGGTAACGTGGGAGAAAGAGAGCAGTGCAGGACGCCTCATTACAGGAATCATTCAAGGTGTCGGAGTGGATGCGGAGACTGAGCTTGCCTAGTGTTTTCCGTGCCTGTGCTGTGCTGTGCGTCTGCCCTCTAAGCGCCTCGAATGAAGTCTGCAGTGTACGGCTCCCTCCTGCTGAGCGTCAGCTGCTCGCTTGTGTAGCCACTGAGCCGTAAGGCCTCGGTGAGGCTGCCTGGCTGACGAGAGAAACGCTTGCATACCATGAATTCCGCGTGGCAGTGCGAAAAGGCGCTTTATCTCTGCTCCTGCCCGGCTGCCTCCGAGAGGTGCAGGTAGACCGTGGATGTGGGGCTGTGCGGAGCGTGGGTCGGGGCGGTGGTGCCCTATATAAGTCGGCCTCCCGTGATTCAGAGCCCAAGCTCTGAGAACCAGGTGCACGCACTGGCCTTCAGGCCCCAAGCAACACGGCCGGCAAGAGGTGTGTGTGAAGCCTCTCCGCAGGCTTGCTGCGGTTGGGCCCTATAGCCTCGGAGGTGCGGTCCTGCAGAGGAGGCTCCGAGGCTGTTTCAGCCCCAGTGACTTGCTGCTCAGACAAATCCAGATTGACAGCTACACACTGCTGTGGCAAGGTGAGCTGCTTATATATACTTGTACTCCCCGACACAGGGAGAGTGTGAAGAGGTCTTCAGCCCAGCCTCAGGGGAGGAAGCAGAGCGAGTTGCTTTCGGCACAGCGTTGGAAGCAGGACGGCTGGGCGTTCTGCTCGAAGGGCCTGAAGCAGGCAGCACCGGGAGCCTCTGTCAGGTACGCTGCTCTTTAGGGCTAGTGAAGGTGAACTTAGACCTGCAACGGAAACTTCTCCGGGGTACACAAGCTCTAACTTCACGACCTAAGCCTTTCGGTTGCTTTCTGCTCCCTCACGCAGAGCGGGATGGCAAAAACCTAGGTGTGCGGCGTGTCCTCTGTGAATGCGCTTGACGTCCAAGAGATGCGTGCGCCGTGAATAGGACGTGAGCTGTATGTGGGGGCAGTTGCTTTCGGGGCTCCTTACAAGCTGGTCATCCGTTCATGAGCACAGAGCTCTGCTCGGGGCCGGAGGTCTGTCCACCTGAACTAACCATGGGCAGCATACCTCTGCGATCTGCGGGGAGAAACCGACCCTTTGCTGGGTTTCTCAGGCTAAATGCTTACTGGCAGTCCTGAGACTTGCGCATTCAAGCACCCTGAAGAAAGCCTCTCGTGCTGGGCTTGTTTTCTCCATAGGTTTGTAGTCCTGCGAGAGGGCATCGTATACTGACCGTGATGGTAGAGGAAGCACGGAGCTGCCTCGTCCCGGTGAGTATTCGAAGTGCCCTGAAGATGTCTTTGTAGTCAAGTGTCAGGAACTGCTGCGGGAGGGCCTTACGCCAGACACTGCTTGGGACGCATTCCACAGGTCACTGAGGAGACCCTCGTTGAGAGAAGACCACGCTGCTACCCCTTGCGTGCAACCTCCTCCTCTGTGATACGGAAATCTAAGTAAACATTCCAGTAGAAGGCTGTCCTCTCTGTTCGCCCTCTACCTGGCAGACTTCGACTAGGACGAATTTGGCACTAGGCACACGGGAAGGTGTAGAAGATGCTGTGAAATGAGAGCAGCAGAGGCAAGTCGGCACTGGATTCAGGTAACGTGGGAGAAAGAGAGCAGTGCAGGACGCCTCATTACAGAAATCATTCAAGGTGTTGGAGTGGCTGCAGAGACTGTGCTTGCCAAGTGTTTTCCGTGCCTGTGCTGTGCGTCTGCCCTCTAAGCGCCTCGAATGAAGTCTGCAGTGTACGGCTCCCTCCTGCTGAGCGTCAGCTGCTCGCTTGTGTAGCCACTGAGCCGTAAGGCCTCGGTGAGGCAGCCTGGCTGACGAGAGAAACGCTTGCATACCATGAATTCCGCGTGGCAGTGTGAAACGGCGCTTTCTCTCTGCTCCTGCCCGGCTGCCTCCGAGAGGTGCAGGTAGTCCGTGGATGTGGGGCGGGGCGGAGCGTGGGGCGGGGCGGTGGTGCCCTATATAAGTGGGCCTCCCGTGCCTCAGAGCCCAAGCTCTGAGAACCAGGTGAACGCACTGGCCTTCAGGCTCCAAGCAACACGGCCGGCAAGAGGTGTGTGTGAAGCGTCTCCGCAGGCTTGTTGCGGTTGGGCCCTAAAGCCTCGGAGGTGCGGTCCTGCAGAGGAGTCTCCGAGGCTGTCTCAGTCCCAGTGACTTTCTGCTCAGACTAATCCAGATTGACAGCTAAACACTGCTGTGGCAAGGTGAGCTTCTTATATATACTTGTACTCCCGGACACAGGGATACTGTGAAGAGGTCATCCGCCCAGCCTCAGGGGAGGAAGCAGAGCGAGTTGCTTTTGGCACAGCGTTGGAAGCAGGACGGCTGGGCGTTCTGCTCGACGGGCCTGAAGCAGGCAGCACCGGGAGCCTCTGTCAGGTACGCTGCTCTTTAGGGCTAGTGAAGGTGAACTCAGACCTGCAACGGAAACTGCTCCGCGGTACACAAGCTCTAACTTCACGACCTAAGCCTTTCGGTTGCTTTCTGCTCCCTCACGCAGAGCGGGATGGCAAAAACCTAGGTGTGCGGGGTGTCCTCTGTGAATGCGCTTGACGTCCAAGAGATGCGTGCGCGGTGAATAGGACGTGCAGCTGTATGTGGGGGCAGATGCTTTCGGGGCTCCTTACAAGCTGATCATCCGTTCATGAGCACAGAGCTCTGCTCGGGGCCGGAGGTCTGTCCACCTGAACTAACCATGGGCAGCATACCTCTGCGATGTGCGGGGAGAAACCCAAGCTTTGCTGGAATTCTCAGGCTAAATACTTACGGGCAGTCCTGAGACTTGCGCATTCAGGCACACTGAAGAAAGCCTCTCGTGCTGGGCTTGTTTTCTCCATAGGTTTGTAGTCCTGCGGGAGGGCATCGTATACTGAGGGTGATGGAAGAGGACGCACGGAGGTGCCTCGTCCCGGTGAGTAATCGAAGTGCCCTGAATATGCCTTTGCAGTCAAGACTCAGGAACTGCTGCGGGAGGGCCTTACGCCAGACACTGCTTGGGATGCATTCCATTGGTCACTGAGGAGACCCTCGTTGAGAGAGGACCACGCTGCTACCCCTTGCGTGCAAACTCCTCCTCTGTGATACGGAGATCTAAGTAAACATTCCAGTAGAAGGCTGTCCTCTCTGTTCGCCCTCTACCTGGCAGACTTCGACTAGGACGAATTTGGCACTAGGCACACGGGAAGGTGTAGAAGAAGATGCTGTGAAATGAGAGAGCAGAGGCAAGTCGACACTGGATTCAGGTAACGTGGGAGAAAGAGAGCAGTGCAGGACGCCTCATTACAGGAATCATTCAAGGTGTCGGAGTGGATGCGGAGACTGAGCTTGCCTAGTGTTTTCCGTGCCTGTGCTGTGCTGTGCGTCTGCCCTCTAAGCGCCTCGAATGAAGTCTGCAGTGTACGGCTCCCTCCTGCTGAGCGTCAGCTGCTCGCTTGTGTAGCCACTGAGCCGTAAGGCCTCGGTGAGGCTGCCTGGCTGACGAGAGAAACGCTTGCATACCATGAATTCCGCGTGGCAGTGCGAAAAGGCGCTTTATCTCTGCTCCTGCCCGGCTGCCTCCGAGAGGTGCAGGTAGACCGTGGATGTGGGGCTGTGCGGAGCGTGGGTCGGGGCGGTGGTGCCCTATATAAGTCGGCCTCCCGTGATTCAGAGCCCAAGCTCTGAGAACCAGGTGCACGCACTGGCCTTCAGGCCCCAAGCAACACGGCCGGCAAGAGGTGTGTGTGAAGCCTCTCCGCAGGCTTGCTGCGGTTGGGCCCTATAGCCTCGGAGGTGCGGTCCTGCAGAGGAGGCTCCGAGGCTGTTTCAGCCCCAGTGACTTGCTGCTCAGACAAATCCAGATTGACAGCTACACACTGCTGTGGCAAGGTGAGCTGCTTATATATACTTGTACTCCCCGACACAGGGAGAGTGTGAAGAGGTCTTCAGCCCAGCCTCAGGGGAGGAAGCAGAGCGAGTTGCTTTCGGCACAGCGTTGGAAGCAGGACGGCTGGGCGTTCTGCTCGAAGGGCCTGAAGCAGGCAGCACCGGGAGCCTCTGTCAGGTACGCTGCTCTTTAGGGCTAGTGAAGGTGAACTTAGACCTGCAACGGAAACTTCTCCGGGGTACACAAGCTCTAACTTCACGACCTAAGCCTTTCGGTTGCTTTCTGCTCCCTCACGCAGAGCGGGATGGCAAAAACCTAGGTGTGCGGCGTGTCCTCTGTGAATGCGCTTGACGTCCAAGAGATGCGTGCGCCGTGAATAGGACGTGAGCTGTATGTGGGGGCAGTTGCTTTCGGGGCTCCTTACAAGCTGGTCATCCGTTCATGAGCACAGAGCTCTGCTCGGGGCCGGAGGTCTGTCCACCTGAACTAACCATGGGCAGCATACCTCTGCGATCTGCGGGGAGAAACCGACCCTTTGCTGGGTTTCTCAGGCTAAATGCTTACTGGCAGTCCTGAGACTTGCGCATTCAAGCACCCTGAAGAAAGCCTCTCGTGCTGGGCTTGTTTTCTCCATAGGTTTGTAGTCCTGCGAGAGGGCATCGTATACTGACCGTGATGGTAGAGGAAGCACGGAGCTGCCTCGTCCCGGTGAGTATTCGAAGTGCCCTGAAGATGTCTTTGTAGTCAAGTGTCAGGAACTGCTGCGGGAGGGCCTTACGCCAGACACTGCTTGGGACGCATTCCACAGGTCACTGAGGAGACCCTCGTTGAGAGAAGACCACGCTGCTACCCCTTGCGTGCAACCTCCTCCTCTGTGATACGGAAATCTAAGTAAACATTCCAGTAGAAGGCTGTCCTCTCTGTTCGCCCTCTACCTGGCAGACTTCGACTAGGACGAATTTGGCACTAGGCACACGGGAAGGTGTAGAAGATGCTGTGAAATGAGAGCAGCAGAGGCAAGTCGGCACTGGATTCAGGTAACGTGGGAGAAAGAGAGCAGTGCAGGACGCCTCATTACAGAAATCATTCAAGGTGTTGGAGTGGCTGCAGAGACTGTGCTTGCCAAGTGTTTTCCGTGCCTGTGCTGTGCGTCTGCCCTCTAAGCGCCTCGAATGAAGTCTGCAGTGTACGGCTCCCTCCTGCTGAGCGTCAGCTGCTCGCTTGTGTAGCCACTGAGCCGTAAGGCCTCGGTGAGGCAGCCTGGCTGACGAGAGAAACGCTTGCATACCATGAATTCCGCGTGGCAGTGTGAAACGGCGCTTTCTCTCTGCTCCTGCCCGGCTGCCTCCGAGAGGTGCAGGTAGTCCGTGGATGTGGGGCGGGGCGGAGCGTGGGGCGGGGCGGTGGTGCCCTATATAAGTGGGCCTCCCGTGCCTCAGAGCCCAAGCTCTGAGAACCAGGTGAACGCACTGGCCTTCAGGCTCCAAGCAACACGGCCGGCAAGAGGTGTGTGTGAAGCGTCTCCGCAGGCTTGTTGCGGTTGGGCCCTAAAGCCTCGGAGGTGCGGTCCTGCAGAGGAGTCTCCGAGGCTGTCTCAGTCCCAGTGACTTTCTGCTCAGACTAATCCAGATTGACAGCTAAACACTGCTGTGGCAAGGTGAGCTTCTTATATATACTTGTACTCCCGGACACAGGGATACTGTGAAGAGGTCATCCGCCCAGCCTCAGGGGAGGAAGCAGAGCGAGTTGCTTTTGGCACAGCGTTGGAAGCAGGACGGCTGGGCGTTCTGCTCGACGGGCCTGAAGCAGGCAGCACCGGGAGCCTCTGTCAGGTACGCTGCTCTTTAGGGCTAGTGAAGGTGAACTCAGACCTGCAACGGAAACTGCTCCGCGGTACACAAGCTCTAACTTCACGACCTAAGCCTTTCGGTTGCTTTCTGCTCCCTCACGCAGAGCGGGATGGCAAAAACCTAGGTGTGCGGGGTGTCCTCTGTGAATGCGCTTGACGTCCAAGAGATGCGTGCGCGGTGAATAGGACGTGCAGCTGTATGTGGGGGCAGATGCTTTCGGGGCTCCTTACAAGCTGATCATCCGTTCATGAGCACAGAGCTCTGCTCGGGGCCGGAGGTCTGTCCACCTGAACTAACCATGGGCAGCATACCTCTGCGATGTGCGGGGAGAAACCCAAGCTTTGCTGGAATTCTCAGGCTAAATACTTACGGGCAGTCCTGAGACTTGCGCATTCAGGCACACTGAAGAAAGCCTCTCGTGCTGGGCTTGTTTTCTCCATAGGTTTGTAGTCCTGCGGGAGGGCATCGTATACTGAGGGTGATGGAAGAGGACGCACGGAGGTGCCTCGTCCCGGTGAGTAATCGAAGTGCCCTGAATATGCCTTTGCAGTCAAGACTCAGGAACTGCTGCGGGAGGGCCTTACGCCAGACACTGCTTGGGATGCATTCCATTGGTCACTGAGGAGACCCTCGTTGAGAGAGGACCACGCTGCTACCCCTTGCGTGCAAACTCCTCCTCTGTGATACGGAGATCTAAGTAAACATTCCAGTAGAAGGCTGTCCTCTCTGTTCGCCCTCTACCTGGCAGACTTCGACTAGGACGAATTTGGCACTAGGCACACGGGAAGGTGTAGAAGAAGATGCTGTGAAATGAGAGAGCAGAGGCAAGTCGACACTGGATTCAGGTAACGTGGGAGAAAGAGAGCAGTGCAGGACGCCTCATTACAGGAATCATTCAAGGTGTCGGAGTGGATGCGGAGACTGAGCTTGCCTAGTGTTTTCCGTGCCTGTGCTGTGCTGTGCGTCTGCCCTCTAAGCGCCTCGAATGAAGTCTGCAGTGTACGGCTCCCTCCTGCTGAGCGTCAGCTGCTCGCTTGTGTAGCCACTGAGCCGTAAGGCCTCGGTGAGGCTGCCTGGCTGACGAGAGAAACGCTTGCATACCATGAATTCCGCGTGGCAGTGCGAAAAGGCGCTTTATCTCTGCTCCTGCCCGGCTGCCTCCGAGAGGTGCAGGTAGACCGTGGATGTGGGGCTGTGCGGAGCGTGGGTCGGGGCGGTGGTGCCCTATATAAGTCGGCCTCCCGTGATTCAGAGCCCAAGCTCTGAGAACCAGGTGCACGCACTGGCCTTCAGGCCCCAAGCAACACGGCCGGCAAGAGGTGTGTGTGAAGCCTCTCCGCAGGCTTGCTGCGGTTGGGCCCTATAGCCTCGGAGGTGCGGTCCTGCAGAGGAGGCTCCGAGGCTGTTTCAGCCCCAGTGACTTGCTGCTCAGACAAATCCAGATTGACAGCTACACACTGCTGTGGCAAGGTGAGCTGCTTATATATACTTGTACTCCCCGACACAGGGAGAGTGTGAAGAGGTCTTCAGCCCAGCCTCAGGGGAGGAAGCAGAGCGAGTTGCTTTCGGCACAGCGTTGGAAGCAGGACGGCTGGGCGTTCTGCTCGAAGGGCCTGAAGCAGGCAGCACCGGGAGCCTCTGTCAGGTACGCTGCTCTTTAGGGCTAGTGAAGGTGAACTTAGACCTGCAACGGAAACTTCTCCGGGGTACACAAGCTCTAACTTCACGACCTAAGCCTTTCGGTTGCTTTCTGCTCCCTCACGCAGAGCGGGATGGCAAAAACCTAGGTGTGCGGCGTGTCCTCTGTGAATGCGCTTGACGTCCAAGAGATGCGTGCGCCGTGAATAGGACGTGAGCTGTATGTGGGGGCAGTTGCTTTCGGGGCTCCTTACAAGCTGGTCATCCGTTCATGAGCACAGAGCTCTGCTCGGGGCCGGAGGTCTGTCCACCTGAACTAACCATGGGCAGCATACCTCTGCGATCTGCGGGGAGAAACCGACCCTTTGCTGGGTTTCTCAGGCTAAATGCTTACTGGCAGTCCTGAGACTTGCGCATTCAAGCACCCTGAAGAAAGCCTCTCGTGCTGGGCTTGTTTTCTCCATAGGTTTGTAGTCCTGCGAGAGGGCATCGTATACTGACCGTGATGGTAGAGGAAGCACGGAGCTGCCTCGTCCCGGTGAGTATTCGAAGTGCCCTGAAGATGTCTTTGTAGTCAAGTGTCAGGAACTGCTGCGGGAGGGCCTTACGCCAGACACTGCTTGGGACGCATTCCACAGGTCACTGAGGAGACCCTCGTTGAGAGAAGACCACGCTGCTACCCCTTGCGTGCAACCTCCTCCTCTGTGATACGGAAATCTAAGTAAACATTCCAGTAGAAGGCTGTCCTCTCTGTTCGCCCTCTACCTGGCAGACTTCGACTAGGACGAATTTGGCACTAGGCACACGGGAAGGTGTAGAAGATGCTGTGAAATGAGAGCAGCAGAGGCAAGTCGGCACTGGATTCAGGTAACGTGGGAGAAAGAGAGCAGTGCAGGACGCCTCATTACAGAAATCATTCAAGGTGTTGGAGTGGCTGCAGAGACTGTGCTTGCCAAGTGTTTTCCGTGCCTGTGCTGTGCGTCTGCCCTCTAAGCGCCTCGAATGAAGTCTGCAGTGTACGGCTCCCTCCTGCTGAGCGTCAGCTGCTCGCTTGTGTAGCCACTGAGCCGTAAGGCCTCGGTGAGGCAGCCTGGCTGACGAGAGAAACGCTTGCATACCATGAATTCCGCGTGGCAGTGTGAAACGGCGCTTTCTCTCTGCTCCTGCCCGGCTGCCTCCGAGAGGTGCAGGTAGTCCGTGGATGTGGGGCGGGGCGGAGCGTGGGGCGGGGCGGTGGTGCCCTATATAAGTGGGCCTCCCGTGCCTCAGAGCCCAAGCTCTGAGAACCAGGTGAACGCACTGGCCTTCAGGCTCCAAGCAACACGGCCGGCAAGAGGTGTGTGTGAAGCGTCTCCGCAGGCTTGTTGCGGTTGGGCCCTAAAGCCTCGGAGGTGCGGTCCTGCAGAGGAGTCTCCGAGGCTGTCTCAGTCCCAGTGACTTTCTGCTCAGACTAATCCAGATTGACAGCTAAACACTGCTGTGGCAAGGTGAGCTTCTTATATATACTTGTACTCCCGGACACAGGGATACTGTGAAGAGGTCATCCGCCCAGCCTCAGGGGAGGAAGCAGAGCGAGTTGCTTTTGGCACAGCGTTGGAAGCAGGACGGCTGGGCGTTCTGCTCGACGGGCCTGAAGCAGGCAGCACCGGGAGCCTCTGTCAGGTACGCTGCTCTTTAGGGCTAGTGAAGGTGAACTCAGACCTGCAACGGAAACTGCTCCGCGGTACACAAGCTCTAACTTCACGACCTAAGCCTTTCGGTTGCTTTCTGCTCCCTCACGCAGAGCGGGATGGCAAAAACCTAGGTGTGCGGGGTGTCCTCTGTGAATGCGCTTGACGTCCAAGAGATGCGTGCGCGGTGAATAGGACGTGCAGCTGTATGTGGGGGCAGATGCTTTCGGGGCTCCTTACAAGCTGATCATCCGTTCATGAGCACAGAGCTCTGCTCGGGGCCGGAGGTCTGTCCACCTGAACTAACCATGGGCAGCATACCTCTGCGATGTGCGGGGAGAAACCCAAGCTTTGCTGGAATTCTCAGGCTAAATACTTACGGGCAGTCCTGAGACTTGCGCATTCAGGCACACTGAAGAAAGCCTCTCGTGCTGGGCTTGTTTTCTCCATAGGTTTGTAGTCCTGCGGGAGGGCATCGTATACTGAGGGTGATGGAAGAGGACGCACGGAGGTGCCTCGTCCCGGTGAGTAATCGAAGTGCCCTGAATATGCCTTTGCAGTCAAGACTCAGGAACTGCTGCGGGAGGGCCTTACGCCAGACACTGCTTGGGATGCATTCCATTGGTCACTGAGGAGACCCTCGTTGAGAGAGGACCACGCTGCTACCCCTTGCGTGCAAACTCCTCCTCTGTGATACGGAGATCTAAGTAAACATTCCAGTAGAAGGCTGTCCTCTCTGTTCGCCCTCTACCTGGCAGACTTCGACTAGGACGAATTTGGCACTAGGCACACGGGAAGGTGTAGAAGAAGATGCTGTGAAATGAGAGAGCAGAGGCAAGTCGACACTGGATTCAGGTAACGTGGGAGAAAGAGAGCAGTGCAGGACGCCTCATTACAGGAATCATTCAAGGTGTCGGAGTGGATGCGGAGACTGAGCTTGCCTAGTGTTTTCCGTGCCTGTGCTGTGCTGTGCGTCTGCCCTCTAAGCGCCTCGAATGAAGTCTGCAGTGTACGGCTCCCTCCTGCTGAGCGTCAGCTGCTCGCTTGTGTAGCCACTGAGCCGTAAGGCCTCGGTGAGGCTGCCTGGCTGACGAGAGAAACGCTTGCATACCATGAATTCCGCGTGGCAGTGCGAAAAGGCGCTTTATCTCTGCTCCTGCCCGGCTGCCTCCGAGAGGTGCAGGTAGACCGTGGATGTGGGGCTGTGCGGAGCGTGGGTCGGGGCGGTGGTGCCCTATATAAGTCGGCCTCCCGTGATTCAGAGCCCAAGCTCTGAGAACCAGGTGCACGCACTGGCCTTCAGGCCCCAAGCAACACGGCCGGCAAGAGGTGTGTGTGAAGCCTCTCCGCAGGCTTGCTGCGGTTGGGCCCTATAGCCTCGGAGGTGCGGTCCTGCAGAGGAGGCTCCGAGGCTGTTTCAGCCCCAGTGACTTGCTGCTCAGACAAATCCAGATTGACAGCTACACACTGCTGTGGCAAGGTGAGCTGCTTATATATACTTGTACTCCCCGACACAGGGAGAGTGTGAAGAGGTCTTCAGCCCAGCCTCAGGGGAGGAAGCAGAGCGAGTTGCTTTCGGCACAGCGTTGGAAGCAGGACGGCTGGGCGTTCTGCTCGAAGGGCCTGAAGCAGGCAGCACCGGGAGCCTCTGTCAGGTACGCTGCTCTTTAGGGCTAGTGAAGGTGAACTTAGACCTGCAACGGAAACTTCTCCGGGGTACACAAGCTCTAACTTCACGACCTAAGCCTTTCGGTTGCTTTCTGCTCCCTCACGCAGAGCGGGATGGCAAAAACCTAGGTGTGCGGCGTGTCCTCTGTGAATGCGCTTGACGTCCAAGAGATGCGTGCGCCGTGAATAGGACGTGAGCTGTATGTGGGGGCAGTTGCTTTCGGGGCTCCTTACAAGCTGGTCATCCGTTCATGAGCACAGAGCTCTGCTCGGGGCCGGAGGTCTGTCCACCTGAACTAACCATGGGCAGCATACCTCTGCGATCTGCGGGGAGAAACCGACCCTTTGCTGGGTTTCTCAGGCTAAATGCTTACTGGCAGTCCTGAGACTTGCGCATTCAAGCACCCTGAAGAAAGCCTCTCGTGCTGGGCTTGTTTTCTCCATAGGTTTGTAGTCCTGCGAGAGGGCATCGTATACTGACCGTGATGGTAGAGGAAGCACGGAGCTGCCTCGTCCCGGTGAGTATTCGAAGTGCCCTGAAGATGTCTTTGTAGTCAAGTGTCAGGAACTGCTGCGGGAGGGCCTTACGCCAGACACTGCTTGGGACGCATTCCACAGGTCACTGAGGAGACCCTCGTTGAGAGAAGACCACGCTGCTACCCCTTGCGTGCAACCTCCTCCTCTGTGATACGGAAATCTAAGTAAACATTCCAGTAGAAGGCTGTCCTCTCTGTTCGCCCTCTACCTGGCAGACTTCGACTAGGACGAATTTGGCACTAGGCACACGGGAAGGTGTAGAAGATGCTGTGAAATGAGAGCAGCAGAGGCAAGTCGGCACTGGATTCAGGTAACGTGGGAGAAAGAGAGCAGTGCAGGACGCCTCATTACAGAAATCATTCAAGGTGTTGGAGTGGCTGCAGAGACTGTGCTTGCCAAGTGTTTTCCGTGCCTGTGCTGTGCGTCTGCCCTCTAAGCGCCTCGAATGAAGTCTGCAGTGTACGGCTCCCTCCTGCTGAGCGTCAGCTGCTCGCTTGTGTAGCCACTGAGCCGTAAGGCCTCGGTGAGGCAGCCTGGCTGACGAGAGAAACGCTTGCATACCATGAATTCCGCGTGGCAGTGTGAAACGGCGCTTTCTCTCTGCTCCTGCCCGGCTGCCTCCGAGAGGTGCAGGTAGTCCGTGGATGTGGGGCGGGGCGGAGCGTGGGGCGGGGCGGTGGTGCCCTATATAAGTGGGCCTCCCGTGCCTCAGAGCCCAAGCTCTGAGAACCAGGTGAACGCACTGGCCTTCAGGCTCCAAGCAACACGGCCGGCAAGAGGTGTGTGTGAAGCGTCTCCGCAGGCTTGTTGCGGTTGGGCCCTAAAGCCTCGGAGGTGCGGTCCTGCAGAGGAGTCTCCGAGGCTGTCTCAGTCCCAGTGACTTTCTGCTCAGACTAATCCAGATTGACAGCTAAACACTGCTGTGGCAAGGTGAGCTTCTTATATATACTTGTACTCCCGGACACAGGGATACTGTGAAGAGGTCATCCGCCCAGCCTCAGGGGAGGAAGCAGAGCGAGTTGCTTTTGGCACAGCGTTGGAAGCAGGACGGCTGGGCGTTCTGCTCGACGGGCCTGAAGCAGGCAGCACCGGGAGCCTCTGTCAGGTACGCTGCTCTTTAGGGCTAGTGAAGGTGAACTCAGACCTGCAACGGAAACTGCTCCGCGGTACACAAGCTCTAACTTCACGACCTAAGCCTTTCGGTTGCTTTCTGCTCCCTCACGCAGAGCGGGATGGCAAAAACCTAGGTGTGCGGGGTGTCCTCTGTGAATGCGCTTGACGTCCAAGAGATGCGTGCGCGGTGAATAGGACGTGCAGCTGTATGTGGGGGCAGATGCTTTCGGGGCTCCTTACAAGCTGATCATCCGTTCATGAGCACAGAGCTCTGCTCGGGGCCGGAGGTCTGTCCACCTGAACTAACCATGGGCAGCATACCTCTGCGATGTGCGGGGAGAAACCCAAGCTTTGCTGGAATTCTCAGGCTAAATACTTACGGGCAGTCCTGAGACTTGCGCATTCAGGCACACTGAAGAAAGCCTCTCGTGCTGGGCTTGTTTTCTCCATAGGTTTGTAGTCCTGCGGGAGGGCATCGTATACTGAGGGTGATGGAAGAGGACGCACGGAGGTGCCTCGTCCCGGTGAGTAATCGAAGTGCCCTGAATATGCCTTTGCAGTCAAGACTCAGGAACTGCTGCGGGAGGGCCTTACGCCAGACACTGCTTGGGATGCATTCCATTGGTCACTGAGGAGACCCTCGTTGAGAGAGGACCACGCTGCTACCCCTTGCGTGCAAACTCCTCCTCTGTGATACGGAGATCTAAGTAAACATTCCAGTAGAAGGCTGTCCTCTCTGTTCGCCCTCTACCTGGCAGACTTCGACTAGGACGAATTTGGCACTAGGCACACGGGAAGGTGTAGAAGAAGATGCTGTGAAATGAGAGAGCAGAGGCAAGTCGACACTGGATTCAGGTAACGTGGGAGAAAGAGAGCAGTGCAGGACGCCTCATTACAGGAATCATTCAAGGTGTCGGAGTGGATGCGGAGACTGAGCTTGCCTAGTGTTTTCCGTGCCTGTGCTGTGCTGTGCGTCTGCCCTCTAAGCGCCTCGAATGAAGTCTGCAGTGTACGGCTCCCTCCTGCTGAGCGTCAGCTGCTCGCTTGTGTAGCCACTGAGCCGTAAGGCCTCGGTGAGGCTGCCTGGCTGACGAGAGAAACGCTTGCATACCATGAATTCCGCGTGGCAGTGCGAAAAGGCGCTTTATCTCTGCTCCTGCCCGGCTGCCTCCGAGAGGTGCAGGTAGACCGTGGATGTGGGGCTGTGCGGAGCGTGGGTCGGGGCGGTGGTGCCCTATATAAGTCGGCCTCCCGTGATTCAGAGCCCAAGCTCTGAGAACCAGGTGCACGCACTGGCCTTCAGGCCCCAAGCAACACGGCCGGCAAGAGGTGTGTGTGAAGCCTCTCCGCAGGCTTGCTGCGGTTGGGCCCTATAGCCTCGGAGGTGCGGTCCTGCAGAGGAGGCTCCGAGGCTGTTTCAGCCCCAGTGACTTGCTGCTCAGACAAATCCAGATTGACAGCTACACACTGCTGTGGCAAGGTGAGCTGCTTATATATACTTGTACTCCCCGACACAGGGAGAGTGTGAAGAGGTCTTCAGCCCAGCCTCAGGGGAGGAAGCAGAGCGAGTTGCTTTCGGCACAGCGTTGGAAGCAGGACGGCTGGGCGTTCTGCTCGAAGGGCCTGAAGCAGGCAGCACCGGGAGCCTCTGTCAGGTACGCTGCTCTTTAGGGCTAGTGAAGGTGAACTTAGACCTGCAACGGAAACTTCTCCGGGGTACACAAGCTCTAACTTCACGACCTAAGCCTTTCGGTTGCTTTCTGCTCCCTCACGCAGAGCGGGATGGCAAAAACCTAGGTGTGCGGCGTGTCCTCTGTGAATGCGCTTGACGTCCAAGAGATGCGTGCGCCGTGAATAGGACGTGAGCTGTATGTGGGGGCAGTTGCTTTCGGGGCTCCTTACAAGCTGGTCATCCGTTCATGAGCACAGAGCTCTGCTCGGGGCCGGAGGTCTGTCCACCTGAACTAACCATGGGCAGCATACCTCTGCGATCTGCGGGGAGAAACCGACCCTTTGCTGGGTTTCTCAGGCTAAATGCTTACTGGCAGTCCTGAGACTTGCGCATTCAAGCACCCTGAAGAAAGCCTCTCGTGCTGGGCTTGTTTTCTCCATAGGTTTGTAGTCCTGCGAGAGGGCATCGTATACTGACCGTGATGGTAGAGGAAGCACGGAGCTGCCTCGTCCCGGTGAGTATTCGAAGTGCCCTGAAGATGTCTTTGTAGTCAAGTGTCAGGAACTGCTGCGGGAGGGCCTTACGCCAGACACTGCTTGGGACGCATTCCACAGGTCACTGAGGAGACCCTCGTTGAGAGAAGACCACGCTGCTACCCCTTGCGTGCAACCTCCTCCTCTGTGATACGGAAATCTAAGTAAACATTCCAGTAGAAGGCTGTCCTCTCTGTTCGCCCTCTACCTGGCAGACTTCGACTAGGACGAATTTGGCACTAGGCACACGGGAAGGTGTAGAAGATGCTGTGAAATGAGAGCAGCAGAGGCAAGTCGGCACTGGATTCAGGTAACGTGGGAGAAAGAGAGCAGTGCAGGACGCCTCATTACAGAAATCATTCAAGGTGTTGGAGTGGCTGCAGAGACTGTGCTTGCCAAGTGTTTTCCGTGCCTGTGCTGTGCGTCTGCCCTCTAAGCGCCTCGAATGAAGTCTGCAGTGTACGGCTCCCTCCTGCTGAGCGTCAGCTGCTCGCTTGTGTAGCCACTGAGCCGTAAGGCCTCGGTGAGGCAGCCTGGCTGACGAGAGAAACGCTTGCATACCATGAATTCCGCGTGGCAGTGTGAAACGGCGCTTTCTCTCTGCTCCTGCCCGGCTGCCTCCGAGAGGTGCAGGTAGTCCGTGGATGTGGGGCGGGGCGGAGCGTGGGGCGGGGCGGTGGTGCCCTATATAAGTGGGCCTCCCGTGCCTCAGAGCCCAAGCTCTGAGAACCAGGTGAACGCACTGGCCTTCAGGCTCCAAGCAACACGGCCGGCAAGAGGTGTGTGTGAAGCGTCTCCGCAGGCTTGTTGCGGTTGGGCCCTAAAGCCTCGGAGGTGCGGTCCTGCAGAGGAGTCTCCGAGGCTGTCTCAGTCCCAGTGACTTTCTGCTCAGACTAATCCAGATTGACAGCTAAACACTGCTGTGGCAAGGTGAGCTTCTTATATATACTTGTACTCCCGGACACAGGGATACTGTGAAGAGGTCATCCGCCCAGCCTCAGGGGAGGAAGCAGAGCGAGTTGCTTTTGGCACAGCGTTGGAAGCAGGACGGCTGGGCGTTCTGCTCGACGGGCCTGAAGCAGGCAGCACCGGGAGCCTCTGTCAGGTACGCTGCTCTTTAGGGCTAGTGAAGGTGAACTCAGACCTGCAACGGAAACTGCTCCGCGGTACACAAGCTCTAACTTCACGACCTAAGCCTTTCGGTTGCTTTCTGCTCCCTCACGCAGAGCGGGATGGCAAAAACCTAGGTGTGCGGGGTGTCCTCTGTGAATGCGCTTGACGTCCAAGAGATGCGTGCGCGGTGAATAGGACGTGCAGCTGTATGTGGGGGCAGATGCTTTCGGGGCTCCTTACAAGCTGATCATCCGTTCATGAGCACAGAGCTCTGCTCGGGGCCGGAGGTCTGTCCACCTGAACTAACCATGGGCAGCATACCTCTGCGATGTGCGGGGAGAAACCCAAGCTTTGCTGGAATTCTCAGGCTAAATACTTACGGGCAGTCCTGAGACTTGCGCATTCAGGCACACTGAAGAAAGCCTCTCGTGCTGGGCTTGTTTTCTCCATAGGTTTGTAGTCCTGCGGGAGGGCATCGTATACTGAGGGTGATGGAAGAGGACGCACGGAGGTGCCTCGTCCCGGTGAGTAATCGAAGTGCCCTGAATATGCCTTTGCAGTCAAGACTCAGGAACTGCTGCGGGAGGGCCTTACGCCAGACACTGCTTGGGATGCATTCCATTGGTCACTGAGGAGACCCTCGTTGAGAGAGGACCACGCTGCTACCCCTTGCGTGCAAACTCCTCCTCTGTGATACGGAGATCTAAGTAAACATTCCAGTAGAAGGCTGTCCTCTCTGTTCGCCCTCTACCTGGCAGACTTCGACTAGGACGAATTTGGCACTAGGCACACGGGAAGGTGTAGAAGAAGATGCTGTGAAATGAGAGAGCAGAGGCAAGTCGACACTGGATTCAGGTAACGTGGGAGAAAGAGAGCAGTGCAGGACGCCTCATTACAGGAATCATTCAAGGTGTCGGAGTGGATGCGGAGACTGAGCTTGCCTAGTGTTTTCCGTGCCTGTGCTGTGCTGTGCGTCTGCCCTCTAAGCGCCTCGAATGAAGTCTGCAGTGTACGGCTCCCTCCTGCTGAGCGTCAGCTGCTCGCTTGTGTAGCCACTGAGCCGTAAGGCCTCGGTGAGGCTGCCTGGCTGACGAGAGAAACGCTTGCATACCATGAATTCCGCGTGGCAGTGCGAAAAGGCGCTTTATCTCTGCTCCTGCCCGGCTGCCTCCGAGAGGTGCAGGTAGACCGTGGATGTGGGGCTGTGCGGAGCGTGGGTCGGGGCGGTGGTGCCCTATATAAGTCGGCCTCCCGTGATTCAGAGCCCAAGCTCTGAGAACCAGGTGCACGCACTGGCCTTCAGGCCCCAAGCAACACGGCCGGCAAGAGGTGTGTGTGAAGCCTCTCCGCAGGCTTGCTGCGGTTGGGCCCTATAGCCTCGGAGGTGCGGTCCTGCAGAGGAGGCTCCGAGGCTGTTTCAGCCCCAGTGACTTGCTGCTCAGACAAATCCAGATTGACAGCTACACACTGCTGTGGCAAGGTGAGCTGCTTATATATACTTGTACTCCCCGACACAGGGAGAGTGTGAAGAGGTCTTCAGCCCAGCCTCAGGGGAGGAAGCAGAGCGAGTTGCTTTCGGCACAGCGTTGGAAGCAGGACGGCTGGGCGTTCTGCTCGAAGGGCCTGAAGCAGGCAGCACCGGGAGCCTCTGTCAGGTACGCTGCTCTTTAGGGCTAGTGAAGGTGAACTTAGACCTGCAACGGAAACTTCTCCGGGGTACACAAGCTCTAACTTCACGACCTAAGCCTTTCGGTTGCTTTCTGCTCCCTCACGCAGAGCGGGATGGCAAAAACCTAGGTGTGCGGCGTGTCCTCTGTGAATGCGCTTGACGTCCAAGAGATGCGTGCGCCGTGAATAGGACGTGAGCTGTATGTGGGGGCAGTTGCTTTCGGGGCTCCTTACAAGCTGGTCATCCGTTCATGAGCACAGAGCTCTGCTCGGGGCCGGAGGTCTGTCCACCTGAACTAACCATGGGCAGCATACCTCTGCGATCTGCGGGGAGAAACCGACCCTTTGCTGGGTTTCTCAGGCTAAATGCTTACTGGCAGTCCTGAGACTTGCGCATTCAAGCACCCTGAAGAAAGCCTCTCGTGCTGGGCTTGTTTTCTCCATAGGTTTGTAGTCCTGCGAGAGGGCATCGTATACTGACCGTGATGGTAGAGGAAGCACGGAGCTGCCTCGTCCCGGTGAGTATTCGAAGTGCCCTGAAGATGTCTTTGTAGTCAAGTGTCAGGAACTGCTGCGGGAGGGCCTTACGCCAGACACTGCTTGGGACGCATTCCACAGGTCACTGAGGAGACCCTCGTTGAGAGAAGACCACGCTGCTACCCCTTGCGTGCAACCTCCTCCTCTGTGATACGGAAATCTAAGTAAACATTCCAGTAGAAGGCTGTCCTCTCTGTTCGCCCTCTACCTGGCAGACTTCGACTAGGACGAATTTGGCACTAGGCACACGGGAAGGTGTAGAAGATGCTGTGAAATGAGAGCAGCAGAGGCAAGTCGGCACTGGATTCAGGTAACGTGGGAGAAAGAGAGCAGTGCAGGACGCCTCATTACAGAAATCATTCAAGGTGTTGGAGTGGCTGCAGAGACTGTGCTTGCCAAGTGTTTTCCGTGCCTGTGCTGTGCGTCTGCCCTCTAAGCGCCTCGAATGAAGTCTGCAGTGTACGGCTCCCTCCTGCTGAGCGTCAGCTGCTCGCTTGTGTAGCCACTGAGCCGTAAGGCCTCGGTGAGGCAGCCTGGCTGACGAGAGAAACGCTTGCATACCATGAATTCCGCGTGGCAGTGTGAAACGGCGCTTTCTCTCTGCTCCTGCCCGGCTGCCTCCGAGAGGTGCAGGTAGTCCGTGGATGTGGGGCGGGGCGGAGCGTGGGGCGGGGCGGTGGTGCCCTATATAAGTGGGCCTCCCGTGCCTCAGAGCCCAAGCTCTGAGAACCAGGTGAACGCACTGGCCTTCAGGCTCCAAGCAACACGGCCGGCAAGAGGTGTGTGTGAAGCGTCTCCGCAGGCTTGTTGCGGTTGGGCCCTAAAGCCTCGGAGGTGCGGTCCTGCAGAGGAGTCTCCGAGGCTGTCTCAGTCCCAGTGACTTTCTGCTCAGACTAATCCAGATTGACAGCTAAACACTGCTGTGGCAAGGTGAGCTTCTTATATATACTTGTACTCCCGGACACAGGGATACTGTGAAGAGGTCATCCGCCCAGCCTCAGGGGAGGAAGCAGAGCGAGTTGCTTTTGGCACAGCGTTGGAAGCAGGACGGCTGGGCGTTCTGCTCGACGGGCCTGAAGCAGGCAGCACCGGGAGCCTCTGTCAGGTACGCTGCTCTTTAGGGCTAGTGAAGGTGAACTCAGACCTGCAACGGAAACTGCTCCGCGGTACACAAGCTCTAACTTCACGACCTAAGCCTTTCGGTTGCTTTCTGCTCCCTCACGCAGAGCGGGATGGCAAAAACCTAGGTGTGCGGGGTGTCCTCTGTGAATGCGCTTGACGTCCAAGAGATGCGTGCGCGGTGAATAGGACGTGCAGCTGTATGTGGGGGCAGATGCTTTCGGGGCTCCTTACAAGCTGATCATCCGTTCATGAGCACAGAGCTCTGCTCGGGGCCGGAGGTCTGTCCACCTGAACTAACCATGGGCAGCATACCTCTGCGATGTGCGGGGAGAAACCCAAGCTTTGCTGGAATTCTCAGGCTAAATACTTACGGGCAGTCCTGAGACTTGCGCATTCAGGCACACTGAAGAAAGCCTCTCGTGCTGGGCTTGTTTTCTCCATAGGTTTGTAGTCCTGCGGGAGGGCATCGTATACTGAGGGTGATGGAAGAGGACGCACGGAGGTGCCTCGTCCCGGTGAGTAATCGAAGTGCCCTGAATATGCCTTTGCAGTCAAGACTCAGGAACTGCTGCGGGAGGGCCTTACGCCAGACACTGCTTGGGATGCATTCCATTGGTCACTGAGGAGACCCTCGTTGAGAGAGGACCACGCTGCTACCCCTTGCGTGCAAACTCCTCCTCTGTGATACGGAGATCTAAGTAAACATTCCAGTAGAAGGCTGTCCTCTCTGTTCGCCCTCTACCTGGCAGACTTCGACTAGGACGAATTTGGCACTAGGCACACGGGAAGGTGTAGAAGAAGATGCTGTGAAATGAGAGAGCAGAGGCAAGTCGACACTGGATTCAGGTAACGTGGGAGAAAGAGAGCAGTGCAGGACGCCTCATTACAGGAATCATTCAAGGTGTCGGAGTGGATGCGGAGACTGAGCTTGCCTAGTGTTTTCCGTGCCTGTGCTGTGCTGTGCGTCTGCCCTCTAAGCGCCTCGAATGAAGTCTGCAGTGTACGGCTCCCTCCTGCTGAGCGTCAGCTGCTCGCTTGTGTAGCCACTGAGCCGTAAGGCCTCGGTGAGGCTGCCTGGCTGACGAGAGAAACGCTTGCATACCATGAATTCCGCGTGGCAGTGCGAAAAGGCGCTTTATCTCTGCTCCTGCCCGGCTGCCTCCGAGAGGTGCAGGTAGACCGTGGATGTGGGGCTGTGCGGAGCGTGGGTCGGGGCGGTGGTGCCCTATATAAGTCGGCCTCCCGTGATTCAGAGCCCAAGCTCTGAGAACCAGGTGCACGCACTGGCCTTCAGGCCCCAAGCAACACGGCCGGCAAGAGGTGTGTGTGAAGCCTCTCCGCAGGCTTGCTGCGGTTGGGCCCTATAGCCTCGGAGGTGCGGTCCTGCAGAGGAGGCTCCGAGGCTGTTTCAGCCCCAGTGACTTGCTGCTCAGACAAATCCAGATTGACAGCTACACACTGCTGTGGCAAGGTGAGCTGCTTATATATACTTGTACTCCCCGACACAGGGAGAGTGTGAAGAGGTCTTCAGCCCAGCCTCAGGGGAGGAAGCAGAGCGAGTTGCTTTCGGCACAGCGTTGGAAGCAGGACGGCTGGGCGTTCTGCTCGAAGGGCCTGAAGCAGGCAGCACCGGGAGCCTCTGTCAGGTACGCTGCTCTTTAGGGCTAGTGAAGGTGAACTTAGACCTGCAACGGAAACTTCTCCGGGGTACACAAGCTCTAACTTCACGACCTAAGCCTTTCGGTTGCTTTCTGCTCCCTCACGCAGAGCGGGATGGCAAAAACCTAGGTGTGCGGCGTGTCCTCTGTGAATGCGCTTGACGTCCAAGAGATGCGTGCGCCGTGAATAGGACGTGAGCTGTATGTGGGGGCAGTTGCTTTCGGGGCTCCTTACAAGCTGGTCATCCGTTCATGAGCACAGAGCTCTGCTCGGGGCCGGAGGTCTGTCCACCTGAACTAACCATGGGCAGCATACCTCTGCGATCTGCGGGGAGAAACCGACCCTTTGCTGGGTTTCTCAGGCTAAATGCTTACTGGCAGTCCTGAGACTTGCGCATTCAAGCACCCTGAAGAAAGCCTCTCGTGCTGGGCTTGTTTTCTCCATAGGTTTGTAGTCCTGCGAGAGGGCATCGTATACTGACCGTGATGGTAGAGGAAGCACGGAGCTGCCTCGTCCCGGTGAGTATTCGAAGTGCCCTGAAGATGTCTTTGTAGTCAAGTGTCAGGAACTGCTGCGGGAGGGCCTTACGCCAGACACTGCTTGGGACGCATTCCACAGGTCACTGAGGAGACCCTCGTTGAGAGAAGACCACGCTGCTACCCCTTGCGTGCAACCTCCTCCTCTGTGATACGGAAATCTAAGTAAACATTCCAGTAGAAGGCTGTCCTCTCTGTTCGCCCTCTACCTGGCAGACTTCGACTAGGACGAATTTGGCACTAGGCACACGGGAAGGTGTAGAAGATGCTGTGAAATGAGAGCAGCAGAGGCAAGTCGGCACTGGATTCAGGTAACGTGGGAGAAAGAGAGCAGTGCAGGACGCCTCATTACAGAAATCATTCAAGGTGTTGGAGTGGCTGCAGAGACTGTGCTTGCCAAGTGTTTTCCGTGCCTGTGCTGTGCGTCTGCCCTCTAAGCGCCTCGAATGAAGTCTGCAGTGTACGGCTCCCTCCTGCTGAGCGTCAGCTGCTCGCTTGTGTAGCCACTGAGCCGTAAGGCCTCGGTGAGGCAGCCTGGCTGACGAGAGAAACGCTTGCATACCATGAATTCCGCGTGGCAGTGTGAAACGGCGCTTTCTCTCTGCTCCTGCCCGGCTGCCTCCGAGAGGTGCAGGTAGTCCGTGGATGTGGGGCGGGGCGGAGCGTGGGGCGGGGCGGTGGTGCCCTATATAAGTGGGCCTCCCGTGCCTCAGAGCCCAAGCTCTGAGAACCAGGTGAACGCACTGGCCTTCAGGCTCCAAGCAACACGGCCGGCAAGAGGTGTGTGTGAAGCGTCTCCGCAGGCTTGTTGCGGTTGGGCCCTAAAGCCTCGGAGGTGCGGTCCTGCAGAGGAGTCTCCGAGGCTGTCTCAGTCCCAGTGACTTTCTGCTCAGACTAATCCAGATTGACAGCTAAACACTGCTGTGGCAAGGTGAGCTTCTTATATATACTTGTACTCCCGGACACAGGGATACTGTGAAGAGGTCATCCGCCCAGCCTCAGGGGAGGAAGCAGAGCGAGTTGCTTTTGGCACAGCGTTGGAAGCAGGACGGCTGGGCGTTCTGCTCGACGGGCCTGAAGCAGGCAGCACCGGGAGCCTCTGTCAGGTACGCTGCTCTTTAGGGCTAGTGAAGGTGAACTCAGACCTGCAACGGAAACTGCTCCGCGGTACACAAGCTCTAACTTCACGACCTAAGCCTTTCGGTTGCTTTCTGCTCCCTCACGCAGAGCGGGATGGCAAAAACCTAGGTGTGCGGGGTGTCCTCTGTGAATGCGCTTGACGTCCAAGAGATGCGTGCGCGGTGAATAGGACGTGCAGCTGTATGTGGGGGCAGATGCTTTCGGGGCTCCTTACAAGCTGATCATCCGTTCATGAGCACAGAGCTCTGCTCGGGGCCGGAGGTCTGTCCACCTGAACTAACCATGGGCAGCATACCTCTGCGATGTGCGGGGAGAAACCCAAGCTTTGCTGGAATTCTCAGGCTAAATACTTACGGGCAGTCCTGAGACTTGCGCATTCAGGCACACTGAAGAAAGCCTCTCGTGCTGGGCTTGTTTTCTCCATAGGTTTGTAGTCCTGCGGGAGGGCATCGTATACTGAGGGTGATGGAAGAGGACGCACGGAGGTGCCTCGTCCCGGTGAGTAATCGAAGTGCCCTGAATATGCCTTTGCAGTCAAGACTCAGGAACTGCTGCGGGAGGGCCTTACGCCAGACACTGCTTGGGATGCATTCCATTGGTCACTGAGGAGACCCTCGTTGAGAGAGGACCACGCTGCTACCCCTTGCGTGCAAACTCCTCCTCTGTGATACGGAGATCTAAGTAAACATTCCAGTAGAAGGCTGTCCTCTCTGTTCGCCCTCTACCTGGCAGACTTCGACTAGGACGAATTTGGCACTAGGCACACGGGAAGGTGTAGAAGAAGATGCTGTGAAATGAGAGAGCAGAGGCAAGTCGACACTGGATTCAGGTAACGTGGGAGAAAGAGAGCAGTGCAGGACGCCTCATTACAGGAATCATTCAAGGTGTCGGAGTGGATGCGGAGACTGAGCTTGCCTAGTGTTTTCCGTGCCTGTGCTGTGCTGTGCGTCTGCCCTCTAAGCGCCTCGAATGAAGTCTGCAGTGTACGGCTCCCTCCTGCTGAGCGTCAGCTGCTCGCTTGTGTAGCCACTGAGCCGTAAGGCCTCGGTGAGGCTGCCTGGCTGACGAGAGAAACGCTTGCATACCATGAATTCCGCGTGGCAGTGCGAAAAGGCGCTTTATCTCTGCTCCTGCCCGGCTGCCTCCGAGAGGTGCAGGTAGACCGTGGATGTGGGGCTGTGCGGAGCGTGGGTCGGGGCGGTGGTGCCCTATATAAGTCGGCCTCCCGTGATTCAGAGCCCAAGCTCTGAGAACCAGGTGCACGCACTGGCCTTCAGGCCCCAAGCAACACGGCCGGCAAGAGGTGTGTGTGAAGCCTCTCCGCAGGCTTGCTGCGGTTGGGCCCTATAGCCTCGGAGGTGCGGTCCTGCAGAGGAGGCTCCGAGGCTGTTTCAGCCCCAGTGACTTGCTGCTCAGACAAATCCAGATTGACAGCTACACACTGCTGTGGCAAGGTGAGCTGCTTATATATACTTGTACTCCCCGACACAGGGAGAGTGTGAAGAGGTCTTCAGCCCAGCCTCAGGGGAGGAAGCAGAGCGAGTTGCTTTCGGCACAGCGTTGGAAGCAGGACGGCTGGGCGTTCTGCTCGAAGGGCCTGAAGCAGGCAGCACCGGGAGCCTCTGTCAGGTACGCTGCTCTTTAGGGCTAGTGAAGGTGAACTTAGACCTGCAACGGAAACTTCTCCGGGGTACACAAGCTCTAACTTCACGACCTAAGCCTTTCGGTTGCTTTCTGCTCCCTCACGCAGAGCGGGATGGCAAAAACCTAGGTGTGCGGCGTGTCCTCTGTGAATGCGCTTGACGTCCAAGAGATGCGTGCGCCGTGAATAGGACGTGAGCTGTATGTGGGGGCAGTTGCTTTCGGGGCTCCTTACAAGCTGGTCATCCGTTCATGAGCACAGAGCTCTGCTCGGGGCCGGAGGTCTGTCCACCTGAACTAACCATGGGCAGCATACCTCTGCGATCTGCGGGGAGAAACCGACCCTTTGCTGGGTTTCTCAGGCTAAATGCTTACTGGCAGTCCTGAGACTTGCGCATTCAAGCACCCTGAAGAAAGCCTCTCGTGCTGGGCTTGTTTTCTCCATAGGTTTGTAGTCCTGCGAGAGGGCATCGTATACTGACCGTGATGGTAGAGGAAGCACGGAGCTGCCTCGTCCCGGTGAGTATTCGAAGTGCCCTGAAGATGTCTTTGTAGTCAAGTGTCAGGAACTGCTGCGGGAGGGCCTTACGCCAGACACTGCTTGGGACGCATTCCACAGGTCACTGAGGAGACCCTCGTTGAGAGAAGACCACGCTGCTACCCCTTGCGTGCAACCTCCTCCTCTGTGATACGGAAATCTAAGTAAACATTCCAGTAGAAGGCTGTCCTCTCTGTTCGCCCTCTACCTGGCAGACTTCGACTAGGACGAATTTGGCACTAGGCACACGGGAAGGTGTAGAAGATGCTGTGAAATGAGAGCAGCAGAGGCAAGTCGGCACTGGATTCAGGTAACGTGGGAGAAAGAGAGCAGTGCAGGACGCCTCATTACAGAAATCATTCAAGGTGTTGGAGTGGCTGCAGAGACTGTGCTTGCCAAGTGTTTTCCGTGCCTGTGCTGTGCGTCTGCCCTCTAAGCGCCTCGAATGAAGTCTGCAGTGTACGGCTCCCTCCTGCTGAGCGTCAGCTGCTCGCTTGTGTAGCCACTGAGCCGTAAGGCCTCGGTGAGGCAGCCTGGCTGACGAGAGAAACGCTTGCATACCATGAATTCCGCGTGGCAGTGTGAAACGGCGCTTTCTCTCTGCTCCTGCCCGGCTGCCTCCGAGAGGTGCAGGTAGTCCGTGGATGTGGGGCGGGGCGGAGCGTGGGGCGGGGCGGTGGTGCCCTATATAAGTGGGCCTCCCGTGCCTCAGAGCCCAAGCTCTGAGAACCAGGTGAACGCACTGGCCTTCAGGCTCCAAGCAACACGGCCGGCAAGAGGTGTGTGTGAAGCGTCTCCGCAGGCTTGTTGCGGTTGGGCCCTAAAGCCTCGGAGGTGCGGTCCTGCAGAGGAGTCTCCGAGGCTGTCTCAGTCCCAGTGACTTTCTGCTCAGACTAATCCAGATTGACAGCTAAACACTGCTGTGGCAAGGTGAGCTTCTTATATATACTTGTACTCCCGGACACAGGGATACTGTGAAGAGGTCATCCGCCCAGCCTCAGGGGAGGAAGCAGAGCGAGTTGCTTTTGGCACAGCGTTGGAAGCAGGACGGCTGGGCGTTCTGCTCGACGGGCCTGAAGCAGGCAGCACCGGGAGCCTCTGTCAGGTACGCTGCTCTTTAGGGCTAGTGAAGGTGAACTCAGACCTGCAACGGAAACTGCTCCGCGGTACACAAGCTCTAACTTCACGACCTAAGCCTTTCGGTTGCTTTCTGCTCCCTCACGCAGAGCGGGATGGCAAAAACCTAGGTGTGCGGGGTGTCCTCTGTGAATGCGCTTGACGTCCAAGAGATGCGTGCGCGGTGAATAGGACGTGCAGCTGTATGTGGGGGCAGATGCTTTCGGGGCTCCTTACAAGCTGATCATCCGTTCATGAGCACAGAGCTCTGCTCGGGGCCGGAGGTCTGTCCACCTGAACTAACCATGGGCAGCATACCTCTGCGATGTGCGGGGAGAAACCCAAGCTTTGCTGGAATTCTCAGGCTAAATACTTACGGGCAGTCCTGAGACTTGCGCATTCAGGCACACTGAAGAAAGCCTCTCGTGCTGGGCTTGTTTTCTCCATAGGTTTGTAGTCCTGCGGGAGGGCATCGTATACTGAGGGTGATGGAAGAGGACGCACGGAGGTGCCTCGTCCCGGTGAGTAATCGAAGTGCCCTGAATATGCCTTTGCAGTCAAGACTCAGGAACTGCTGCGGGAGGGCCTTACGCCAGACACTGCTTGGGATGCATTCCATTGGTCACTGAGGAGACCCTCGTTGAGAGAGGACCACGCTGCTACCCCTTGCGTGCAAACTCCTCCTCTGTGATACGGAGATCTAAGTAAACATTCCAGTAGAAGGCTGTCCTCTCTGTTCGCCCTCTACCTGGCAGACTTCGACTAGGACGAATTTGGCACTAGGCACACGGGAAGGTGTAGAAGAAGATGCTGTGAAATGAGAGAGCAGAGGCAAGTCGACACTGGATTCAGGTAACGTGGGAGAAAGAGAGCAGTGCAGGACGCCTCATTACAGGAATCATTCAAGGTGTCGGAGTGGATGCGGAGACTGAGCTTGCCTAGTGTTTTCCGTGCCTGTGCTGTGCTGTGCGTCTGCCCTCTAAGCGCCTCGAATGAAGTCTGCAGTGTACGGCTCCCTCCTGCTGAGCGTCAGCTGCTCGCTTGTGTAGCCACTGAGCCGTAAGGCCTCGGTGAGGCTGCCTGGCTGACGAGAGAAACGCTTGCATACCATGAATTCCGCGTGGCAGTGCGAAAAGGCGCTTTATCTCTGCTCCTGCCCGGCTGCCTCCGAGAGGTGCAGGTAGACCGTGGATGTGGGGCTGTGCGGAGCGTGGGTCGGGGCGGTGGTGCCCTATATAAGTCGGCCTCCCGTGATTCAGAGCCCAAGCTCTGAGAACCAGGTGCACGCACTGGCCTTCAGGCCCCAAGCAACACGGCCGGCAAGAGGTGTGTGTGAAGCCTCTCCGCAGGCTTGCTGCGGTTGGGCCCTATAGCCTCGGAGGTGCGGTCCTGCAGAGGAGGCTCCGAGGCTGTTTCAGCCCCAGTGACTTGCTGCTCAGACAAATCCAGATTGACAGCTACACACTGCTGTGGCAAGGTGAGCTGCTTATATATACTTGTACTCCCCGACACAGGGAGAGTGTGAAGAGGTCTTCAGCCCAGCCTCAGGGGAGGAAGCAGAGCGAGTTGCTTTCGGCACAGCGTTGGAAGCAGGACGGCTGGGCGTTCTGCTCGAAGGGCCTGAAGCAGGCAGCACCGGGAGCCTCTGTCAGGTACGCTGCTCTTTAGGGCTAGTGAAGGTGAACTTAGACCTGCAACGGAAACTTCTCCGGGGTACACAAGCTCTAACTTCACGACCTAAGCCTTTCGGTTGCTTTCTGCTCCCTCACGCAGAGCGGGATGGCAAAAACCTAGGTGTGCGGCGTGTCCTCTGTGAATGCGCTTGACGTCCAAGAGATGCGTGCGCCGTGAATAGGACGTGAGCTGTATGTGGGGGCAGTTGCTTTCGGGGCTCCTTACAAGCTGGTCATCCGTTCATGAGCACAGAGCTCTGCTCGGGGCCGGAGGTCTGTCCACCTGAACTAACCATGGGCAGCATACCTCTGCGATCTGCGGGGAGAAACCGACCCTTTGCTGGGTTTCTCAGGCTAAATGCTTACTGGCAGTCCTGAGACTTGCGCATTCAAGCACCCTGAAGAAAGCCTCTCGTGCTGGGCTTGTTTTCTCCATAGGTTTGTAGTCCTGCGAGAGGGCATCGTATACTGACCGTGATGGTAGAGGAAGCACGGAGCTGCCTCGTCCCGGTGAGTATTCGAAGTGCCCTGAAGATGTCTTTGTAGTCAAGTGTCAGGAACTGCTGCGGGAGGGCCTTACGCCAGACACTGCTTGGGACGCATTCCACAGGTCACTGAGGAGACCCTCGTTGAGAGAAGACCACGCTGCTACCCCTTGCGTGCAACCTCCTCCTCTGTGATACGGAAATCTAAGTAAACATTCCAGTAGAAGGCTGTCCTCTCTGTTCGCCCTCTACCTGGCAGACTTCGACTAGGACGAATTTGGCACTAGGCACACGGGAAGGTGTAGAAGATGCTGTGAAATGAGAGCAGCAGAGGCAAGTCGGCACTGGATTCAGGTAACGTGGGAGAAAGAGAGCAGTGCAGGACGCCTCATTACAGAAATCATTCAAGGTGTTGGAGTGGCTGCAGAGACTGTGCTTGCCAAGTGTTTTCCGTGCCTGTGCTGTGCGTCTGCCCTCTAAGCGCCTCGAATGAAGTCTGCAGTGTACGGCTCCCTCCTGCTGAGCGTCAGCTGCTCGCTTGTGTAGCCACTGAGCCGTAAGGCCTCGGTGAGGCAGCCTGGCTGACGAGAGAAACGCTTGCATACCATGAATTCCGCGTGGCAGTGTGAAACGGCGCTTTCTCTCTGCTCCTGCCCGGCTGCCTCCGAGAGGTGCAGGTAGTCCGTGGATGTGGGGCGGGGCGGAGCGTGGGGCGGGGCGGTGGTGCCCTATATAAGTGGGCCTCCCGTGCCTCAGAGCCCAAGCTCTGAGAACCAGGTGAACGCACTGGCCTTCAGGCTCCAAGCAACACGGCCGGCAAGAGGTGTGTGTGAAGCGTCTCCGCAGGCTTGTTGCGGTTGGGCCCTAAAGCCTCGGAGGTGCGGTCCTGCAGAGGAGTCTCCGAGGCTGTCTCAGTCCCAGTGACTTTCTGCTCAGACTAATCCAGATTGACAGCTAAACACTGCTGTGGCAAGGTGAGCTTCTTATATATACTTGTACTCCCGGACACAGGGATACTGTGAAGAGGTCATCCGCCCAGCCTCAGGGGAGGAAGCAGAGCGAGTTGCTTTTGGCACAGCGTTGGAAGCAGGACGGCTGGGCGTTCTGCTCGACGGGCCTGAAGCAGGCAGCACCGGGAGCCTCTGTCAGGTACGCTGCTCTTTAGGGCTAGTGAAGGTGAACTCAGACCTGCAACGGAAACTGCTCCGCGGTACACAAGCTCTAACTTCACGACCTAAGCCTTTCGGTTGCTTTCTGCTCCCTCACGCAGAGCGGGATGGCAAAAACCTAGGTGTGCGGGGTGTCCTCTGTGAATGCGCTTGACGTCCAAGAGATGCGTGCGCGGTGAATAGGACGTGCAGCTGTATGTGGGGGCAGATGCTTTCGGGGCTCCTTACAAGCTGATCATCCGTTCATGAGCACAGAGCTCTGCTCGGGGCCGGAGGTCTGTCCACCTGAACTAACCATGGGCAGCATACCTCTGCGATGTGCGGGGAGAAACCCAAGCTTTGCTGGAATTCTCAGGCTAAATACTTACGGGCAGTCCTGAGACTTGCGCATTCAGGCACACTGAAGAAAGCCTCTCGTGCTGGGCTTGTTTTCTCCATAGGTTTGTAGTCCTGCGGGAGGGCATCGTATACTGAGGGTGATGGAAGAGGACGCACGGAGGTGCCTCGTCCCGGTGAGTAATCGAAGTGCCCTGAATATGCCTTTGCAGTCAAGACTCAGGAACTGCTGCGGGAGGGCCTTACGCCAGACACTGCTTGGGATGCATTCCATTGGTCACTGAGGAGACCCTCGTTGAGAGAGGACCACGCTGCTACCCCTTGCGTGCAAACTCCTCCTCTGTGATACGGAGATCTAAGTAAACATTCCAGTAGAAGGCTGTCCTCTCTGTTCGCCCTCTACCTGGCAGACTTCGACTAGGACGAATTTGGCACTAGGCACACGGGAAGGTGTAGAAGATGCTGTGAAATGAGAGCAGCAGAGGCAAGTCGGCACTGGATTCAGGTAACGTGGGAGAAAGAGAGCAGTGCAGGACGCCTCATTACAGAAATCATTCAAGGTGTTGGAGTGGCTGCAGAGACTGTGCTTGCCAAGTGTTTTCCGTGCCTGTGCTGTGCGTCTGCCCTCTAAGCGCCTCGAATGAAGTCTGCAGTGTACGGCTCCCTCCTGCTGAGCGTCAGCTGCTCGCTTGTGTAGCCACTGAGCCGTAAGGCCTCGGTGAGGCTGCCTGGCTGACGAGAGAAACGCTTGCATACCATGAATTCCGCGTGGCAGTGTGAAACGGCGCTTTCTCTCTGCTCCTGCCCGGCTGCCTCCGAGAGGTGCAGGTAGTCCGTGGATGTGGGGCGGGGCGGAGCGTGGGGCGGGGCGGTGGTGCCCTATATAAGTGGGCCTCCCGTGCCTCAGAGCCCAAGCTCTGAGAACCAGGTGAACGCACTGGCCTTCAGGCTCCAAGCAACACGGCCGGCAAGAGGTGTGTGTGAAGCGTCTCCGCAGGCTTGTTGCGGTTGGGCCCTAAAGCCTCGGAGGTGCGGTCCTGCAGAGGAGTCTCCGAGGCTGTCTCAGTCCCAGTGACTTTCTGCTCAGACTAATCCAGATTGACAGCTAAACACTGCTGTGGCAAGGTGAGCTTCTTATATATACTTGTACTCCCGGACACAGGGATACTGTGAAGAGGTCATCCGCCCAGCCTCAGGGGAGGAAGCAGAGCGAGTTGCTTTTGGCACAGCGTTGGAAGCAGGACGGCTGGGCGTTCTGCTCGACGGGCCTGAAGCAGGCAGCACCGGGAGCCTCTGTCAGGTACGCTGCTCTTTAGGGCTAGTGAAGGTGAACTCAGACCTGCAACGGAAACTGCTCCGCGGTACACAAGCTCTAACTTCACGACCTAAGCCTTTCGGTTGCTTTCTGCTCCCTCACGCAGAGCGGGATGGCAAAAACCTAGGTGTGCGGGGTGTCCTCTGTGAATGCGCTTGACGTCCAAGAGATGCGTGCGCGGTGAATAGGACGTGCAGCTGTATGTGGGGGCAGATGCTTTCGGGGCTCCTTACAAGCTGATCATCCGTTCATGAGCACAGAGCTCTGCTCGGGGCCGGAGGTCTGTCCACCTGAACTAACCATGGGCAGCATACCTCTGCGATGTGCGGGGAGAAACCCAAGCTTTGCTGGAATTCTCAGGCTAAATACTTACGGGCAGTCCTGAGACTTGCGCATTCAGGCACACTGAAGAAAGCCTCTCGTGCTGGGCTTGTTTTCTCCATAGGTTTGTAGTCCTGCGGGAGGGCATCGTATACTGAGGGTGATGGAAGAGGACGCACGGAGGTGCCTCGTCCCGGTGAGTAATCGAAGTGCCCTGAATATGCCTTTGCAGTCAAGACTCAGGAACTGCTGCGGGAGGGCCTTACGCCAGACACTGCTTGGGATGCATTCCATTGGTCACTGAGGAGACCCTCGTTGAGAGAGGACCACGCTGCTACCCCTTGCGTGCAAACTCCTCCTCTGTGATACGGAGATCTAAGTAAACATTCCAGTAGAAGGCTGTCCTCTCTGTTCGCCCTCTACCTGGCAGACTTCGACTAGGACGAATTTGGCACTAGGCACACGGGAAGGTGTAGAAGAAGATGCTGTGAAATGAGAGAGCAGAGGCAAGTCGACACTGGATTCAGGTAACGTGGGAGAAAGAGAGCAGTGCAGGACGCCTCATTACAGGAATCATTCAAGGTGTCGGAGTGGATGCGGAGACTGAGCTTGCCTAGTGTTTTCCGTGCCTGTGCTGTGCTGTGCGTCTGCCCTCTAAGCGCCTCGAATGAAGTCTGCAGTGTACGGCTCCCTCCTGCTGAGCGTCAGCTGCTCGCTTGTGTAGCCACTGAGCCGTAAGGCCTCGGTGAGGCTGCCTGGCTGACGAGAGAAACGCTTGCATACCATGAATTCCGCGTGGCAGTGCGAAAAGGCGCTTTATCTCTGCTCCTGCCCGGCTGCCTCCGAGAGGTGCAGGTAGACCGTGGATGTGGGGCTGTGCGGAGCGTGGGTCGGGGCGGTGGTGCCCTATATAAGTCGGCCTCCCGTGATTCAGAGCCCAAGCTCTGAGAACCAGGTGCACGCACTGGCCTTCAGGCCCCAAGCAACACGGCCGGCAAGAGGTGTGTGTGAAGCCTCTCCGCAGGCTTGCTGCGGTTGGGCCCTATAGCCTCGGAGGTGCGGTCCTGCAGAGGAGGCTCCGAGGCTGTTTCAGCCCCAGTGACTTGCTGCTCAGACAAATCCAGATTGACAGCTACACACTGCTGTGGCAAGGTGAGCTGCTTATATATACTTGTACTCCCCGACACAGGGAGAGTGTGAAGAGGTCTTCAGCCCAGCCTCAGGGGAGGAAGCAGAGCGAGTTGCTTTCGGCACAGCGTTGGAAGCAGGACGGCTGGGCGTTCTGCTCGAAGGGCCTGAAGCAGGCAGCACCGGGAGCCTCTGTCAGGTACGCTGCTCTTTAGGGCTAGTGAAGGTGAACTTAGACCTGCAACGGAAACTTCTCCGGGGTACACAAGCTCTAACTTCACGACCTAAGCCTTTCGGTTGCTTTCTGCTCCCTCACGCAGAGCGGGATGGCAAAAACCTAGGTGTGCGGCGTGTCCTCTGTGAATGCGCTTGACGTCCAAGAGATGCGTGCGCCGTGAATAGGACGTGAGCTGTATGTGGGGGCAGTTGCTTTCGGGGCTCCTTACAAGCTGGTCATCCGTTCATGAGCACAGAGCTCTGCTCGGGGCCGGAGGTCTGTCCACCTGAACTAACCATGGGCAGCATACCTCTGCGATCTGCGGGGAGAAACCGACCCTTTGCTGGGTTTCTCAGGCTAAATGCTTACTGGCAGTCCTGAGACTTGCGCATTCAAGCACCCTGAAGAAAGCCTCTCGTGCTGGGCTTGTTTTCTCCATAGGTTTGTAGTCCTGCGAGAGGGCATCGTATACTGACCGTGATGGTAGAGGAAGCACGGAGCTGCCTCGTCCCGGTGAGTATTCGAAGTGCCCTGAAGATGTCTTTGTAGTCAAGTGTCAGGAACTGCTGCGGGAGGGCCTTACGCCAGACACTGCTTGGGACGCATTCCACAGGTCACTGAGGAGACCCTCGTTGAGAGAAGACCACGCTGCTACCCCTTGCGTGCAACCTCCTCCTCTGTGATACGGAAATCTAAGTAAACATTCCAGTAGAAGGCTGTCCTCTCTGTTCGCCCTCTACCTGGCAGACTTCGACTAGGACGAATTTGGCACTAGGCACACGGGAAGGTGTAGAAGATGCTGTGAAATGAGAGCAGCAGAGGCAAGTCGGCACTGGATTCAGGTAACGTGGGAGAAAGAGAGCAGTGCAGGACGCCTCATTACAGAAATCATTCAAGGTGTTGGAGTGGCTGCAGAGACTGTGCTTGCCAAGTGTTTTCCGTGCCTGTGCTGTGCGTCTGCCCTCTAAGCGCCTCGAATGAAGTCTGCAGTGTACGGCTCCCTCCTGCTGAGCGTCAGCTGCTCGCTTGTGTAGCCACTGAGCCGTAAGGCCTCGGTGAGGCAGCCTGGCTGACGAGAGAAACGCTTGCATACCATGAATTCCGCGTGGCAGTGTGAAACGGCGCTTTCTCTCTGCTCCTGCCCGGCTGCCTCCGAGAGGTGCAGGTAGTCCGTGGATGTGGGGCGGGGCGGAGCGTGGGGCGGGGCGGTGGTGCCCTATATAAGTGGGCCTCCCGTGCCTCAGAGCCCAAGCTCTGAGAACCAGGTGAACGCACTGGCCTTCAGGCTCCAAGCAACACGGCCGGCAAGAGGTGTGTGTGAAGCGTCTCCGCAGGCTTGTTGCGGTTGGGCCCTAAAGCCTCGGAGGTGCGGTCCTGCAGAGGAGTCTCCGAGGCTGTCTCAGTCCCAGTGACTTTCTGCTCAGACTAATCCAGATTGACAGCTAAACACTGCTGTGGCAAGGTGAGCTTCTTATATATACTTGTACTCCCGGACACAGGGATACTGTGAAGAGGTCATCCGCCCAGCCTCAGGGGAGGAAGCAGAGCGAGTTGCTTTTGGCACAGCGTTGGAAGCAGGACGGCTGGGCGTTCTGCTCGACGGGCCTGAAGCAGGCAGCACCGGGAGCCTCTGTCAGGTACGCTGCTCTTTAGGGCTAGTGAAGGTGAACTCAGACCTGCAACGGAAACTGCTCCGCGGTACACAAGCTCTAACTTCACGACCTAAGCCTTTCGGTTGCTTTCTGCTCCCTCACGCAGAGCGGGATGGCAAAAACCTAGGTGTGCGGGGTGTCCTCTGTGAATGCGCTTGACGTCCAAGAGATGCGTGCGCGGTGAATAGGACGTGCAGCTGTATGTGGGGGCAGATGCTTTCGGGGCTCCTTACAAGCTGATCATCCGTTCATGAGCACAGAGCTCTGCTCGGGGCCGGAGGTCTGTCCACCTGAACTAACCATGGGCAGCATACCTCTGCGATGTGCGGGGAGAAACCCAAGCTTTGCTGGAATTCTCAGGCTAAATACTTACGGGCAGTCCTGAGACTTGCGCATTCAGGCACACTGAAGAAAGCCTCTCGTGCTGGGCTTGTTTTCTCCATAGGTTTGTAGTCCTGCGGGAGGGCATCGTATACTGAGGGTGATGGAAGAGGACGCACGGAGGTGCCTCGTCCCGGTGAGTAATCGAAGTGCCCTGAATATGCCTTTGCAGTCAAGACTCAGGAACTGCTGCGGGAGGGCCTTACGCCAGACACTGCTTGGGATGCATTCCATTGGTCACTGAGGAGACCCTCGTTGAGAGAAGACCACGCTGCTACCCCTTGCGTGCAACCTCCTCCTCTGTGATACGGAGATCTAAGTAAACATTCCAGTAGAAGGCTGTCCTCTCTGTTCGCCCTCTACCTGGCAGACTTCGACTAGGACGAATTTGGCACTAGGCACACGGGAAGGTGTAGAAGAAGATGCTGTGAAATGAGAGCAGCAGAGGCAAGTCGGCACTGGATTCAGGTAACGTGGGAGAAAGAGAGCAGTGCAGGACGCCTCATTACAGAAATCATTCAAGGTGTTGGAGTGGCTGCAGAGACTGTGCTTGCCAAGTGTTTTCCGTGCCTGTGCTGTGCGTCTGCCCTCTAAGCGCCTCGAATGAAGTCTGCAGTGTACGGCTCCCTCCTGCTGAGCGTCAGCTGCTCGCTTGTGTAGCCACTGAGCCGTAAGGCCTCGGTGAGGCAGCCTGGCTGACGAGAGAAACGCTTGCATACCATGAATTCCGCGTGGCAGTGTGAAACGGCGCTTTCTCTCTGCTCCTGCCCGGCTGCCTCCGAGAGGTGCAGGTAGTCCGTGGATGTGGGGCGGGGCGGAGCGTGGGGCGGGGCGGTGGTGCCCTATATAAGTGGGCCTCCCGTGCCTCAGAGCCCAAGCTCTGAGAACCAGGTGAACGCACTGGCCTTCAGGCTCCAAGCAACACGGCCGGCAAGAGGTGTGTGTGAAGCGTCTCCGCAGGCTTGTTGCGGTTGGGCCCTAAAGCCTCGGAGGTGCGGTCCTGCAGAGGAGTCTCCGAGGCTGTCTCAGTCCCAGTGACTTTCTGCTCAGACTAATCCAGATTGACAGCTAAACACTGCTGTGGCAAGGTGAGCTTCTTATATATACTTGTACTCCCGGACACAGGGATACTGTGAAGAGGTCATCCGCCCAGCCTCAGGGGAGGAAGCAGAGCGAGTTGCTTTTGGCACAGCGTTGGAAGCAGGACGGCTGGGCGTTCTGCTCGACGGGCCTGAAGCAGGCAGCACCGGGAGCCTCTGTCAGGTACGCTGCTCTTTAGGGCTAGTGAAGGTGAACTCAGACCTGCAACGGAAACTGCTCCGCGGTACACAAGCTCTAACTTCACGACCTAAGCCTTTCGGTTGCTTTCTGCTCCCTCACGCAGAGCGGGATGGCAAAAACCTAGGTGTGCGGGGTGTCCTCTGTGAATGCGCTTGACGTCCAAGAGATGCGTGCGCGGTGAATAGGACGTGCAGCTGTATGTGGGGGCAGATGCTTTCGGGGCTCCTTACAAGCTGATCATCCGTTCATGAGCACAGAGCTCTGCTCGGGGCCGGAGGTCTGTCCACCTGAACTAACCATGGGCAGCATACCTCTGCGATGTGCGGGGAGAAACCCAAGCTTTGCTGGAATTCTCAGGCTAAATACTTACGGGCAGTCCTGAGACTTGCGCATTCAGGCACACTGAAGAAAGCCTCTCGTGCTGGGCTTGTTTTCTCCATAGGTTTGTAGTCCTGCGGGAGGGCATCGTATACTGAGGGTGATGGAAGAGGACGCACGGAGGTGCCTCGTCCCGGTGAGTAATCGAAGTGCCCTGAATATGCCTTTGCAGTCAAGACTCAGGAACTGCTGCGGGAGGGCCTTACGCCAGACACTGCTTGGGATGCATTCCATTGGTCACTGAGGAGACCCTCGTTGAGAGAGGACCACGCTGCTACCCCTTGCGTGCAAACTCCTCCTCTGTGATACGGAGATCTAAGTAAACATTCCAGTAGAAGGCTGTCCTCTCTGTTCGCCCTCTACCTGGCAGACTTCGACTAGGACGAATTTGGCACTAGGCACACGGGAAGGTGTAGAAGAAGATGCTGTGAAATGAGAGAGCAGAGGCAAGTCGACACTGGATTCAGGTAACGTGGGAGAAAGAGAGCAGTGCAGGACGCCTCATTACAGGAATCATTCAAGGTGTCGGAGTGGATGCGGAGACTGAGCTTGCCTAGTGTTTTCCGTGCCTGTGCTGTGCTGTGCGTCTGCCCTCTAAGCGCCTCGAATGAAGTCTGCAGTGTACGGCTCCCTCCTGCTGAGCGTCAGCTGCTCGCTTGTGTAGCCACTGAGCCGTAAGGCCTCGGTGAGGCTGCCTGGCTGACGAGAGAAACGCTTGCATACCATGAATTCCGCGTGGCAGTGCGAAAAGGCGCTTTATCTCTGCTCCTGCCCGGCTGCCTCCGAGAGGTGCAGGTAGACCGTGGATGTGGGGCTGTGCGGAGCGTGGGTCGGGGCGGTGGTGCCCTATATAAGTCGGCCTCCCGTGATTCAGAGCCCAAGCTCTGAGAACCAGGTGCACGCACTGGCCTTCAGGCCCCAAGCAACACGGCCGGCAAGAGGTGTGTGTGAAGCCTCTCCGCAGGCTTGCTGCGGTTGGGCCCTATAGCCTCGGAGGTGCGGTCCTGCAGAGGAGGCTCCGAGGCTGTTTCAGCCCCAGTGACTTGCTGCTCAGACAAATCCAGATTGACAGCTACACACTGCTGTGGCAAGGTGAGCTGCTTATATATACTTGTACTCCCCGACACAGGGAGAGTGTGAAGAGGTCTTCAGCCCAGCCTCAGGGGAGGAAGCAGAGCGAGTTGCTTTCGGCACAGCGTTGGAAGCAGGACGGCTGGGCGTTCTGCTCGAAGGGCCTGAAGCAGGCAGCACCGGGAGCCTCTGTCAGGTACGCTGCTCTTTAGGGCTAGTGAAGGTGAACTTAGACCTGCAACGGAAACTTCTCCGGGGTACACAAGCTCTAACTTCACGACCTAAGCCTTTCGGTTGCTTTCTGCTCCCTCACGCAGAGCGGGATGGCAAAAACCTAGGTGTGCGGCGTGTCCTCTGTGAATGCGCTTGACGTCCAAGAGATGCGTGCGCCGTGAATAGGACGTGAGCTGTATGTGGGGGCAGTTGCTTTCGGGGCTCCTTACAAGCTGGTCATCCGTTCATGAGCACAGAGCTCTGCTCGGGGCCGGAGGTCTGTCCACCTGAACTAACCATGGGCAGCATACCTCTGCGATCTGCGGGGAGAAACCGACCCTTTGCTGGGTTTCTCAGGCTAAATGCTTACTGGCAGTCCTGAGACTTGCGCATTCAAGCACCCTGAAGAAAGCCTCTCGTGCTGGGCTTGTTTTCTCCATAGGTTTGTAGTCCTGCGAGAGGGCATCGTATACTGACCGTGATGGTAGAGGAAGCACGGAGCTGCCTCGTCCCGGTGAGTATTCGAAGTGCCCTGAAGATGTCTTTGTAGTCAAGTGTCAGGAACTGCTGCGGGAGGGCCTTACGCCAGACACTGCTTGGGACGCATTCCACAGGTCACTGAGGAGACCCTCGTTGAGAGAAGACCACGCTGCTACCCCTTGCGTGCAACCTCCTCCTCTGTGATACGGAAATCTAAGTAAACATTCCAGTAGAAGGCTGTCCTCTCTGTTCGCCCTCTACCTGGCAGACTTCGACTAGGACGAATTTGGCACTAGGCACACGGGAAGGTGTAGAAGATGCTGTGAAATGAGAGCAGCAGAGGCAAGTCGGCACTGGATTCAGGTAACGTGGGAGAAAGAGAGCAGTGCAGGACGCCTCATTACAGAAATCATTCAAGGTGTTGGAGTGGCTGCAGAGACTGTGCTTGCCAAGTGTTTTCCGTGCCTGTGCTGTGCGTCTGCCCTCTAAGCGCCTCGAATGAAGTCTGCAGTGTACGGCTCCCTCCTGCTGAGCGTCAGCTGCTCGCTTGTGTAGCCACTGAGCCGTAAGGCCTCGGTGAGGCAGCCTGGCTGACGAGAGAAACGCTTGCATACCATGAATTCCGCATGGCAGTGTGAAACGGCGCTTTCTCTCTGCTCCTGCCCGGCTGCCTCCGAGAGGTGCAGGTAGTCCGTGGATGTGGGGCGGGGCGGAGCGTGGGGCGGGGCGGTGGTGCCCTATATAAGTGGGCCTCCCGTGCCTCAGAGCCCAAGCTCTGAGAACCAGGTGAACGCACTGGCCTTCAGGCTCCAAGCAACACGGCCGGCAAGAGGTGTGTGTGAAGCGTCTCCGCAGGCTTGTTGCGGTTGGGCCCTAAAGCCTCGGAGGTGCGGTCCTGCAGAGGAGTCTCCGAGGCTGTCTCAGTCCCAGTGACTTTCTGCTCAGACTAATCCAGATTGACAGCTAAACACTGCTGTGGCAAGGTGAGCTTCTTATATATACTTGTACTCCCGGACACAGGGATACTGTGAAGAGGTCATCCGCCCAGCCTCAGGGGAGGAAGCAGAGCGAGTTGCTTTTGGCACAGCGTTGGAAGCAGGACGGCTGGGCGTTCTGCTCGACGGGCCTGAAGCAGGCAGCACCGGGAGCCTCTGTCAGGTACGCTGCTCTTTAGGGCTAGTGAAGGTGAACTCAGACCTGCAACGGAAACTGCTCCGCGGTACACAAGCTCTAACTTCACGACCTAAGCCTTTCGGTTGCTTTCTGCTCCCTCACGCAGAGCGGGATGGCAAAAACCTAGGTGTGCGGGGTGTCCTCTGTGAATGCGCTTGACGTCCAAGAGATGCGTGCGCGGTGAATAGGACGTGCAGCTGTATGTGGGGGCAGATGCTTTCGGGGCTCCTTACAAGCTGATCATCCGTTCATGAGCACAGAGCTCTGCTCGGGGCCGGAGGTCTGTCCACCTGAACTAACCATGGGCAGCATACCTCTGCGATGTGCGGGGAGAAACCCAAGCTTTGCTGGAATTCTCAGGCTAAATACTTACGGGCAGTCCTGAGACTTGCGCATTCAGGCACACTGAAGAAAGTCTCTCGTGCTGGGCTTGTTTTCTCCATAGGTTTGTAGTCCTGCGGGAGGGCATCGTATACTGAGGGTGATGGAAGAGGACGCACGGAGGTGCCTCGTCCCGGTGAGTAATCGAAGTGCCCTGAATATGCCTTTGCAGTCAAGACTCAGGAACTGCTGCGGGAGGGCCTTACGCCAGACACTGCTTGGGATGCATTCCATTGGTCACTGAGGAGACCCTCGTTGAGAGAGGACCACGCTGCTACCCCTTGCGTGCAACCTCCTCCTCTGTGATACGGAGATCTAAGTAAACATTCCAGTAGAAGGCTGTCCTCTCTGTTCGCCCTCTACCTGGCAGACTTCGACTAGGACGAATTTGGCACTAGGCACACGGGAAGGTGTAGAAGAAGATGCTGTGAAATGAGAGAGCAGAGGCAAGTCGACACTGGATTCAGGTAACGTGGGAGAAAGAGAGCAGTGCAGGACGCCTCATTACAGGAATCATTCAAGGTGTCGGAGTGGATGCGGAGACTGAGCTTGCCTAGTGTTTTCCGTGCCTGTGCTGTGCTGTGCGTCTGCCCTCTAAGCGCCTCGAATGAAGTCTGCAGTGTACGGCTCCCTCCTGCTGAGCGTCAGCTGCTCGCTTGTGTAGCCACTGAGCCGTAAGGCCTCGGTGAGGCTGCCTGGCTGACGAGAGAAACGCTTGCATACCATGAATTCCGCGTGGCAGTGCGAAAAGGCGCTTTATCTCTGCTCCTGCCCGGCTGCCTCCGAGAGGTGCAGGTAGACCGTGGATGTGGGGCTGTGCGGAGCGTGGGTCGGGGCGGTGGTGCCCTATATAAGTCGGCCTCCCGTGATTCAGAGCCCAAGCTCTGAGAACCAGGTGCACGCACTGGCCTTCAGGCCCCAAGCAACACGGCCGGCAAGAGGTGTGTGTGAAGCCTCTCCGCAGGCTTGCTGCGGTTGGGCCCTATAGCCTCGGAGGTGCGGTCCTGCAGAGGAGGCTCCGAGGCTGTTTCAGCCCCAGTGACTTGCTGCTCAGACAAATCCAGATTGACAGCTACACACTGCTGTGGCAAGGTGAGCTGCTTATATATACTTGTACTCCCCGACACAGGGAGAGTGTGAAGAGGTCTTCAGCCCAGCCTCAGGGGAGGAAGCAGAGCGAGTTGCTTTCGGCACAGCGTTGGAAGCAGGACGGCTGGGCGTTCTGCTCGAAGGGCCTGAAGCAGGCAGCACCGGGAGCCTCTGTCAGGTACGCTGCTCTTTAGGGCTAGTGAAGGTGAACTTAGACCTGCAACGGAAACTTCTCCGGGGTACACAAGCTCTAACTTCACGACCTAAGCCTTTCGGTTGCTTTCTGCTCCCTCACGCAGAGCGGGATGGCAAAAACCTAGGTGTGCGGCGTGTCCTCTGTGAATGCGCTTGACGTCCAAGAGATGCGTGCGCCGTGAATAGGACGTGAGCTGTATGTGGGGGCAGTTGCTTTCGGGGCTCCTTACAAGCTGGTCATCCGTTCATGAGCACAGAGCTCTGCTCGGGGCCGGAGGTCTGTCCACCTGAACTAACCATGGGCAGCATACCTCTGCGATCTGCGGGGAGAAACCGACCCTTTGCTGGGTTTCTCAGGCTAAATGCTTACTGGCAGTCCTGAGACTTGCGCATTCAAGCACCCTGAAGAAAGCCTCTCGTGCTGGGCTTGTTTTCTCCATAGGTTTGTAGTCCTGCGAGAGGGCATCGTATACTGACCGTGATGGTAGAGGAAGCACGGAGCTGCCTCGTCCCGGTGAGTATTCGAAGTGCCCTGAAGATGTCTTTGTAGTCAAGTGTCAGGAACTGCTGCGGGAGGGCCTTACGCCAGACACTGCTTGGGACGCATTCCACAGGTCACTGAGGAGACCCTCGTTGAGAGAAGACCACGCTGCTACCCCTTGCGTGCAACCTCCTCCTCTGTGATACGGAAATCTAAGTAAACATTCCAGTAGAAGGCTGTCCTCTCTGTTCGCCCTCTACCTGGCAGACTTCGACTAGGACGAATTTGGCACTAGGCACACGGGAAGGTGTAGAAGATGCTGTGAAATGAGAGCAGCAGAGGCAAGTCGGCACTGGATTCAGGTAACGTGGGAGAAAGAGAGCAGTGCAGGACGCCTCATTACAGAAATCATTCAAGGTGTTGGAGTGGCTGCAGAGACTGTGCTTGCCAAGTGTTTTCCGTGCCTGTGCTGTGCGTCTGCCCTCTAAGCGCCTCGAATGAAGTCTGCAGTGTACGGCTCCCTCCTGCTGAGCGTCAGCTGCTCGCTTGTGTAGCCACTGAGCCGTAAGGCCTCGGTGAGGCAGCCTGGCTGACGAGAGAAACGCTTGCATACCATGAATTCCGCATGGCAGTGTGAAACGGCGCTTTCTCTCTGCTCCTGCCCGGCTGCCTCCGAGAGGTGCAGGTAGTCCGTGGATGTGGGGCGGGGCGGAGCGTGGGGCGGGGCGGTGGTGCCCTATATAAGTGGGCCTCCCGTGCCTCAGAGCCCAAGCTCTGAGAACCAGGTGAACGCACTGGCCTTCAGGCTCCAAGCAACACGGCCGGCAAGAGGTGTGTGTGAAGCGTCTCCGCAGGCTTGTTGCGGTTGGGCCCTAAAGCCTCGGAGGTGCGGTCCTGCAGAGGAGTCTCCGAGGCTGTCTCAGTCCCAGTGACTTTCTGCTCAGACTAATCCAGATTGACAGCTAAACACTGCTGTGGCAAGGTGAGCTTCTTATATATACTTGTACTCCCGGACACAGGGATACTGTGAAGAGGTCATCCGCCCAGCCTCAGGGGAGGAAGCAGAGCGAGTTGCTTTTGGCACAGCGTTGGAAGCAGGACGGCTGGGCGTTCTGCTCGACGGGCCTGAAGCAGGCAGCACCGGGAGCCTCTGTCAGGTACGCTGCTCTTTAGGGCTAGTGAAGGTGAACTCAGACCTGCAACGGAAACTGCTCCGCGGTACACAAGCTCTAACTTCACGACCTAAGCCTTTCGGTTGCTTTCTGCTCCCTCACGCAGAGCGGGATGGCAAAAACCTAGGTGTGCGGGGTGTCCTCTGTGAATGCGCTTGACGTCCAAGAGATGCGTGCGCGGTGAATAGGACGTGCAGCTGTATGTGGGGGCAGATGCTTTCGGGGCTCCTTACAAGCTGATCATCCGTTCATGAGCACAGAGCTCTGCTCGGGGCCGGAGGTCTGTCCACCTGAACTAACCATGGGCAGCATACCTCTGCGATGTGCGGGGAGAAACCCAAGCTTTGCTGGAATTCTCAGGCTAAATACTTACGGGCAGTCCTGAGACTTGCGCATTCAGGCACACTGAAGAAAGCCTCTCGTGCTGGGCTTGTTTTCTCCATAGGTTTGTAGTCCTGCGGGAGGGCATCGTATACTGAGGGTGATGGAAGAGGACGCACGGAGGTGCCTCGTCCCGGTGAGTAATCGAAGTGCCCTGAATATGCCTTTGCAGTCAAGACTCAGGAACTGCTGCGGGAGGGCCTTACGCCAGACACTGCTTGGGATGCATTCCATTGGTCACTGAGGAGACCCTCGTTGAGAGAGGACCACGCTGCTACCCCTTGCGTGCAAACTCCTCCTCTGTGATACGGAGATCTAAGTAAACATTCCAGTAGAAGGCTGTCCTCTCTGTTCGCCCTCTACCTGGCAGACTTCGACTAGGACGAATTTGGCACTAGGCACACGGGAAGGTGTAGAAGAAGATGCTGTGAAATGAGAGAGCAGAGGCAAGTCGACACTGGATTCAGGTAACGTGGGAGAAAGAGAGCAGTGCAGGACGCCTCATTACAGGAATCATTCAAGGTGTCGGAGTGGATGCGGAGACTGAGCTTGCCTAGTGTTTTCCGTGCCTGTGCTGTGCTGTGCGTCTGCCCTCTAAGCGCCTCGAATGAAGTCTGCAGTGTACGGCTCCCTCCTGCTGAGCGTCAGCTGCTCGCTTGTGTAGCCACTGAGCCGTAAGGCCTCGGTGAGGCTGCCTGGCTGACGAGAGAAACGCTTGCATACCATGAATTCCGCGTGGCAGTGCGAAAAGGCGCTTTATCTCTGCTCCTGCCCGGCTGCCTCCGAGAGGTGCAGGTAGACCGTGGATGTGGGGCTGTGCGGAGCGTGGGTCGGGGCGGTGGTGCCCTATATAAGTCGGCCTCCCGTGATTCAGAGCCCAAGCTCTGAGAACCAGGTGCACGCACTGGCCTTCAGGCCCCAAGCAACACGGCCGGCAAGAGGTGTGTGTGAAGCCTCTCCGCAGGCTTGCTGCGGTTGGGCCCTATAGCCTCGGAGGTGCGGTCCTGCAGAGGAGGCTCCGAGGCTGTTTCAGCCCCAGTGACTTGCTGCTCAGACAAATCCAGATTGACAGCTACACACTGCTGTGGCAAGGTGAGCTGCTTATATATACTTGTACTCCCCGACACAGGGAGAGTGTGAAGAGGTCTTCAGCCCAGCCTCAGGGGAGGAAGCAGAGCGAGTTGCTTTCGGCACAGCGTTGGAAGCAGGACGGCTGGGCGTTCTGCTCGAAGGGCCTGAAGCAGGCAGCACCGGGAGCCTCTGTCAGGTACGCTGCTCTTTAGGGCTAGTGAAGGTGAACTTAGACCTGCAACGGAAACTTCTCCGGGGTACACAAGCTCTAACTTCACGACCTAAGCCTTTCGGTTGCTTTCTGCTCCCTCACGCAGAGCGGGATGGCAAAAACCTAGGTGTGCGGCGTGTCCTCTGTGAATGCGCTTGACGTCCAAGAGATGCGTGCGCCGTGAATAGGACGTGAGCTGTATGTGGGGGCAGTTGCTTTCGGGGCTCCTTACAAGCTGGTCATCCGTTCATGAGCACAGAGCTCTGCTCGGGGCCGGAGGTCTGTCCACCTGAACTAACCATGGGCAGCATACCTCTGCGATCTGCGGGGAGAAACCGACCCTTTGCTGGGTTTCTCAGGCTAAATGCTTACTGGCAGTCCTGAGACTTGCGCATTCAAGCACCCTGAAGAAAGCCTCTCGTGCTGGGCTTGTTTTCTCCATAGGTTTGTAGTCCTGCGAGAGGGCATCGTATACTGACCGTGATGGTAGAGGAAGCACGGAGCTGCCTCGTCCCGGTGAGTATTCGAAGTGCCCTGAAGATGTCTTTGTAGTCAAGTGTCAGGAACTGCTGCGGGAGGGCCTTACGCCAGACACTGCTTGGGACGCATTCCACAGGTCACTGAGGAGACCCTCGTTGAGAGAAGACCACGCTGCTACCCCTTGCGTGCAACCTCCTCCTCTGTGATACGGAAATCTAAGTAAACATTCCAGTAGAAGGCTGTCCTCTCTGTTCGCCCTCTACCTGGCAGACTTCGACTAGGACGAATTTGGCACTAGGCACACGGGAAGGTGGAGAAGATGCTGTGAAATGAGAGCAGCAGAGGCAAGTCGGCACTGGATTCAGGTAACGTGGGAGAAAGAGAGCAGTGCAGGACGCCTCATTACAGAAATCATTCAAGGTGTTGGAGTGGCTGCAGAGACTGTGCTTGCCAAGTGTTTTCCGTGCCTGTGCTGTGCGTCTGCCCTCTAAGCGCCTCGAATGAAGTCTGCAGTGTACGGCTCCCTCCTGCTGAGCGTCAGCTGCTCGCTTGTGTAGCCACTGAGCCGTAAGGCCTCGGTGAGGCAGCCTGGCTGACGAGAGAAACGCTTGCATACCATGAATTCCGCATGGCAGTGTGAAACGGCGCTTTCTCTCTGCTCCTGCCCGGCTGCCTCCGAGAGGTGCAGGTAGTCCGTGGATGTGGGGCGGGGCGGAGCGTGGGGCGGGGCGGTGGTGCCCTATATAAGTGGGCCTCCCGTGCCTCAGAGCCCAAGCTCTGAGAACCAGGTGAACGCACTGGCCTTCAGGCTCCAAGCAACACGGCCGGCAAGAGGTGTGTGTGAAGCGTCTCCGCAGGCTTGTTGCGGTTGGGCCCTAAAGCCTCGGAGGTGCGGTCCTGCAGAGGAGTCTCCGAGGCTGTCTCAGTCCCAGTGACTTTCTGCTCAGACTAATCCAGATTGACAGCTAAACACTGCTGTGGCAAGGTGAGCTTCTTATATATACTTGTACTCCCGGACACAGGGATACTGTGAAGAGGTCATCCGCCCAGCCTCAGGGGAGGAAGCAGAGCGAGTTGCTTTTGGCACAGCGTTGGAAGCAGGACGGCTGGGCGTTCTGCTCGACGGGCCTGAAGCAGGCAGCACCGGGAGCCTCTGTCAGGTACGCTGCTCTTTAGGGCTAGTGAAGGTGAACTCAGACCTGCAACGGAAACTGCTCCGCGGTACACAAGCTCTAACTTCACGACCTAAGCCTTTCGGTTGCTTTCTGCTCCCTCACGCAGAGCGGGATGGCAAAAACCTAGGTGTGCGGGGTGTCCTCTGTGAATGCGCTTGACGTCCAAGAGATGCGTGCGCGGTGAATAGGACGTGCAGCTGTATGTGGGGGCAGATGCTTTCGGGGCTCCTTACAAGCTGATCATCCGTTCATGAGCACAGAGCTCTGCTCGGGGCCGGAGGTCTGTCCACCTGAACTAACCATGGGCAGCATACCTCTGCGATGTGCGGGGAGAAACCCAAGCTTTGCTGGAATTCTCAGGCTAAATACTTACGGGCAGTCCTGAGACTTGCGCATTCAGGCACACTGAAGAAAGCCTCTCGTGCTGGGCTTGTTTTCTCCATAGGTTTGTAGTCCTGCGGGAGGGCATCGTATACTGAGGGTGATGGAAGAGGACGCACGGAGGTGCCTCGTCCCGGTGAGTAATCGAAGTGCCCTGAATATGCCTTTGCAGTCAAGACTCAGGAACTGCTGCGGGAGGGCCTTACGCCAGACACTGCTTGGGATGCATTCCATTGGTCACTGAGGAGACCCTCGTTGAGAGAGGACCACGCTGCTACCCCTTGCGTGCAAACTCCTCCTCTGTGATACGGAGATCTAAGTAAACATTCCAGTAGAAGGCTGTCCTCTCTGTTCGCCCTCTACCTGGCAGACTTCGACTAGGACGAATTTGGCACTAGGCACACGGGAAGGTGTAGAAGAAGATGCTGTGAAATGAGAGAGCAGAGGCAAGTCGTCACTGGATTCAGGTAACGTGGGAGAAAGAGAGCAGTGCAGGACGCCTCATTACAGGAATCATTCAAGGTGTCGGAGTGGATGCGGAGACTGAGCTTGCCTAGTGTTTTCCGTGCCTGTGCTGTGCTGTGCGTCTGCCCTCTAAGCGCCTCGAATGAAGTCTGCAGTGTACGGCTCCCTCCTGCTGAGCGTCAGCTGCTCGCTTGTGTAGCCACTGAGCCGTAAGGCCTCGGTGAGGCTGCCTGGCTGACGAGAGAAACGCTTGCATACCATGAATTCCGCGTGGCAGTGCGAAAAGGCGCTTTATCTCTGCTCCTGCCCGGCTGCCTCCGAGAGGTGCAGGTAGACCGTGGATGTGGGGCTGTGCGGAGCGTGGGTCGGGGCGGTGGTGCCCTATATAAGTCGGCCTCCCGTGATTCAGAGCCCAAGCTCTGAGAACCAGGTGCACGCACTGGCCTTCAGGCCCCAAGCAACACGGCCGGCAAGAGGTGTGTGTGAAGCCTCTCCGCAGGCTTGCTGCGGTTGGGCCCTATAGCCTCGGAGGTGCGGTCCTGCAGAGGAGGCTCCGAGGCTGTTTCAGCCCCAGTGACTTGCTGCTCAGACAAATCCAGATTGACAGCTACACACTGCTGTGGCAAGGTGAGCTGCTTATATATACTTGTACTCCCCGACACAGGGAGAGTGTGAAGAGGTCTTCAGCCCAGCCTCAGGGGAGGAAGCAGAGCGAGTTGCTTTCGGCACAGCGTTGGAAGCAGGACGGCTGGGCGTTCTGCTCGAAGGGCCTGAAGCAGGCAGCACCGGGAGCCTCTGTCAGGTACGCTGCTCTTTAGGGCTAGTGAAGGTGAACTTAGACCTGCAACGGAAACTTCTCCGGGGTACACAAGCTCTAACTTCACGACCTAAGCCTTTCGGTTGCTTTCTGCTCCCTCACGCAGAGCGGGATGGCAAAAACCTAGGTGTGCGGCGTGTCCTCTGTGAATGCGCTTGACGTCCAAGAGATGCGTGCGCCGTGAATAGGACGTGAGCTGTATGTGGGGGCAGTTGCTTTCGGGGCTCCTTACAAGCTGGTCATCCGTTCATGAGCACAGAGCTCTGCTCGGGGCCGGAGGTCTGTCCACCTGAACTATCCATGGGCAGCATACCTCTGCGATCTGCGGGGAGAATCCGACCCTTTGCTGGGTTTCACAGGCTAAATGCTTACTGGCAGTCCTGAGACTTGCGCATTCAAGCACCCTGAAGAAAGCCTCTCGTGCTGGGCTTGTTTTCTCCATAGGTTTGTAGTCCTGCGAGAGGGCATCGTATACTGACCGTGATGGTAGAGGAAGCACGGAGCTGCCTCGTCCCGGTGAGTATTCGAAGTGCCCTGAAGATGTCTTTGTAGTCAAGTGTCAGGAACTGCTGCGGGAGGGCCTTACGCCAGACACTGCTTGGGACGCATTCCACAGGTCACTGAGGAGACCCTCGTTGAGAGAAGACCACGCTGCTACCCCTTGCGTGCAACCTCCTCCTCTGTGATACGGAAATCTAAGTAAACATTCCAGTAGAAGGCTGTCCTCTCTGTTCGCCCTCTACCTGGCAGACTTCGACTAGGACGAATTTGGCACTAGGCACACGGGAAGGTGTAGAAGATGCTGTGAAATGAGAGCAGCAGAGGCAAGTCGGCACTGGATTCAGGTAACGTGGGAGAAAGAGAGCAGTGCAGGACGCCTCATTACAGAAATCATTCAAGGTGTTGGAGTGGCTGCAGAGACTGTGCTTGCCAAGTGTTTTCCGTGCCTGTGCTGTGCGTCTGCCCTCTAAGCGCCTCGAATGAAGTCTGCAGTGTACGGCTCCCTCCTGCTGAGCGTCAGCTGCTCGCTTGTGTAGCCACTGAGCCGTAAGGCCTCGGTGAGGCAGCCTGGCTGACGAGAGAAACGCTTGCATACCATGAATTCCGCATGGCAGTGTGAAACGGCGCTTTCTCTCTGCTCCTGCCCGGCTGCCTCCGAGAGGTGCAGGTAGTCCGTGGATGTGGGGCGGGGCGGAGCGTGGGGCGGGGCGGTGGTGCCCTATATAAGTGGGCCTCCCGTGCCTCAGAGCCCAAGCTCTGAGAACCAGGTGAACGCACTGGCCTTCAGGCTCCAAGCAACACGGCCGGCAAGAGGTGTGTGTGAAGCGTCTCCGCAGGCTTGTTGCGGTTGGGCCCTAAAGCCTCGGAGGTGCGGTCCTGCAGAGGAGTCTCCGAGGCTGTCTCAGTCCCAGTGACTTTCTGCTCAGACTAATCCAGATTGACAGCTAAACACTGCTGTGGCAAGGTGAGCTTCTTATATATACTTGTACTCCCGGACACAGGGATACTGTGAAGAGGTCATCCGCCCAGCCTCAGGGGAGGAAGCAGAGCGAGTTGCTTTTGGCACAGCGTTGGAAGCAGGACGGCTGGGCGTTCTGCTCGACGGGCCTGAAGCAGGCAGCACCGGGAGCCTCTGTCAGGTACGCTGCTCTTTAGGGCTAGTGAAGGTGAACTCAGACCTGCAACGGAAACTGCTCCGCGGTACACAAGCTCTAACTTCACGACCTAAGCCTTTCGGTTGCTTTCTGCTCCCTCACGCAGAGCGGGATGGCAAAAACCTAGGTGTGCGGGGTGTCCTCTGTGAATGCGCTTGACGTCCAAGAGATGCGTGCGCGGTGAATAGGACGTGCAGCTGTATGTGGGGGCAGATGCTTTCGGGGCTCCTTACAAGCTGATCATCCGTTCATGAGCACAGAGCTCTGCTCGGGGCCGGAGGTCTGTCCACCTGAACTAACCATGGGCAGCATACCTCTGCGATGTGCGGGGAGAAACCCAAGCTTTGCTGGAATTCTCAGGCTAAATACTTACGGGCAGTCCTGAGACTTGCGCATTCAGGCACACTGAAGAAAGCCTCTCGTGCTGGGCTTGTTTTCTCCATAGGTTTGTAGTCCTGCGGGAGGGCATCGTATACTGAGGGTGATGGAAGAGGACGCACGGAGGTGCCTCGTCCCGGTGAGTAATCGAAGTGCCCTGAATATGCCTTTGCAGTCAAGACTCAGGAACTGCTGCGGGAGGGCCTTACGCCAGACACTGCTTGGGATGCATTCCATTGGTCACTGAGGAGACCCTCGTTGAGAGAGGACCACGCTGCTACCCCTTGCGTGCAAACTCCTCCTCTGTGATACGGAGATCTAAGTAAACATTCCAGTAGAAGGCTGTCCTCTCTGTTCGCCCTCTACCTGGCAGACTTCGACTAGGACGAATTTGGCACTAGGCACACGGGAAGGTGTAGAAGAAGATGCTGTGAAATGAGAGAGCAGAGGCAAGTCGACACTGGATTCAGGTAACGTGGGAGAAAGAGAGCAGTGCAGGACGCCTCATTACAGGAATCATTCAAGGTGTCGGAGTGGATGCGGAGACTGAGCTTGCCTAGTGTTTTCCGTGCCTGTGCTGTGCTGTGCGTCTGCCCTCTAAGCGCCTCGAATGAAGTCTGCAGTGTACGGCTCCCTCCTGCTGAGCGTCAGCTGCTCGCTTGTGTAGCCACTGAGCCGTAAGGCCTCGGTGAGGCTGCCTGGCTGACGAGAGAAACGCTTGCATACCATGAATTCCGCGTGGCAGTGCGAAAAGGCGCTTTATCTCTGCTCCTGCCCGGCTGCCTCCGAGAGGTGCAGGTAGACCGTGGATGTGGGGCTGTGCGGAGCGTGGGTCGGGGCGGTGGTGCCCTATATAAGTCGGCCTCCCGTGATTCAGAGCCCAAGCTCTGAGAACCAGGTGCACGCACTGGCCTTCAGGCCCCAAGCAACACGGCCGGCAAGAGGTGTGTGTGAAGCCTCTCCGCAGGCTTGCTGCGGTTGGGCCCTATAGCCTCGGAGGTGCGGTCCTGCAGAGGAGGCTCCGAGGCTGTTTCAGCCCCAGTGACTTGCTGCTCAGACAAATCCAGATTGACAGCTACACACTGCTGTGGCAAGGTGAGCTGCTTATATATACTTGTACTCCCCGACACAGGGAGAGTGTGAAGAGGTCTTCAGCCCAGCCTCAGGGGAGGAAGCAGAGCGAGTTGCTTTCGGCACAGCGTTGGAAGCAGGACGGCTGGGCGTTCTGCTCGAAGGGCCTGAAGCAGGCAGCACCGGGAGCCTCTGTCAGGTACGCTGCTCTTTAGGGCTAGTGAAGGTGAACTTAGACCTGCAACGGAAACTTCTCCGGGGTACACAAGCTCTAACTTCAGGACCTAAGCCTTTCGGTTGCTCTCTGCTCCCTCACGCAGAGCGGGATGGCAAAAACCTAGGTGTGCGGCGTGTCCTCTGTGAATGCGCTTGACGTCCAAGAGATGCGTGCGCCGTGAATAGGACGTGAGCTGTATGTGGGGGCAGTTGCTTTCGGGGCTCCTTACAAGCTGGTCATCCGTTCATGAGCACAGAGCTCTGCTCGGGGCCGGAGGTCTGTCCACCTGAACTAACCATGGGCAGCATACCTCTGCGATCTGCGGGGAGAAACCGACCCTTTGCTGGGTTTCTCAGGCTAAATGCTTACTGGCAGTCCTGAGACTTGCGCATTCAAGCACCCTGAAGAAAGCCTCTCGTGCTGGGCTTGTTTTCTCCATAGGTTTGTAGTCCTGCGAGAGGGCATCGTATACTGACCGTGATGGTAGAGGAAGCACGGAGCTGCCTCGTCCCGGTGAGTATTCGAAGTGCCCTGAAGATGTCTTTGTAGTCAAGTGTCAGGAACTGCTGCGGGAGGGCCTTACGCCAGACACTGCTTGGGACGCATTCCACAGGTCACTGAGGAGACCCTCGTTGAGAGAAGACCACGCTGCTACCCCTTGCGTGCAACCTCCTCCTCTGTGATACGGAAATCTAAGTAAACATTCCAGTAGAAGGCTGTCCTCTCTGTTCGCCCTCTACCTGGCAGACTTCGACTCGGACGAATTTGGCACTAGGCACACGGGAAGGTGGAGAAGATGCTGTGAAATGAGAGCAGCAGAGGCAAGTCGGCACTGGATTCAGGTAACGTGGGAGAAAGAGAGCAGTGCAGGACGCCTCATTACAGAAATCATTCAAGGTGTTGGAGTGGCTGCAGAGACTGTGCTTGCCAAGTGTTTTCCGTGCCTGTGCTGTGCGTCTGCCCTCTAAGCGCCTCGAATGAAGTCTGCAGTGTACGGCTCCCTCCTGCTGAGCGTCAGCTGCTCGCTTGTGTAGCCACTGAGCCGTAAGGCCTCGGTGAGGCAGCCTGGCTGACGAGAGAAACGCTTGCATACCATGAATTCCGCATGGCAGTGTGAAACGGCGCTTTCTCTCTGCTCCTGCCCGGCTGCCTCCGAGAGGTGCAGGTAGTCCGTGGATGTGGGGCGGGGCGGAGCGTGGGGCGGGGCGGTGGTGCCCTATATAAGTGGGCCTCCCGTGCCTCAGAGCCCAAGCTCTGAGAACCAGGTGAACGCACTGGCCTTCAGGCTCCAAGCAACACGGCCGGCAAGAGGTGTGTGTGAAGCGTCTCCGCAGGCTTGTTGCGGTTGGGCCCTAAAGCCTCGGAGGTGCGGTCCTGCAGAGGAGTCTCCGAGGCTGTCTCAGTCCCAGTGACTTTCTGCTCAGACTAATCCAGATTGACAGCTAAACACTGCTGTGGCAAGGTGAGCTTCTTATATATACTTGTACTCCCGGACACAGGGATACTGTGAAGAGGTCATCCGCCCAGCCTCAGGGGAGGAAGCAGAGCGAGTTGCTTTTGGCACAGCGTTGGAAGCAGGACGGCTGGGCGTTCTGCTCGACGGGCCTGAAGCAGGCAGCACCGGGAGCCTCTGTCAGGTACGCTGCTCTTTAGGGCTAGTGAAGGTGAACTCAGACCTGCAACGGAAACTGCTCCGCGGTACACAAGCTCTAACTTCACGACCTAAGCCTTTCGGTTGCTTTCTGCTCCCTCACGCAGAGCGGGATGGCAAAAACCTAGGTGTGCGGGGTGTCCTCTGTGAATGCGCTTGACGTCCAAGAGATGCGTGCGCGGTGAATAGGACGTGCAGCTGTATGTGGGGGCAGATGCTTTCGGGGCTCCTTACAAGCTGATCATCCGTTCATGAGCACAGAGCTCTGCTCGGGGCCGGAGGTCTGTCCACCTGAACTAACCATGGGCAGCATACCTCTGCGATGTGCGGGGAGAAACCCAAGCTTTGCTGGAATTCTCAGGCTAAATACTTACGGGCAGTCCTGAGACTTGCGCATTCAGGCACACTGAAGAAAGCCTCTCGTGCTGGGCTTGTTTTCTCCATAGGTTTGTAGTCCTGCGGGAGGGCATCGTATACTGAGGGTGATGGAAGAGGACGCACGGAGGTGCCTCGTCCCGGTGAGTAATCGAAGTGCCCTGAATATGCCTTTGCAGTCAAGACTCAGGAACTGCTGCGGGAGGGCCTTACGCCAGACACTGCTTGGGATGCATTCCATTGGTCACTGAGGAGACCCTCGTTGAGAGAGGACCACGCTGCTACCCCTTGCGTGCAAACTCCTCCTCTGTGATACGCAGATCTAAGTAAGCATTCCAGTAGAAGGCTGTCCTCTCTGTTCGCCCTCTACCTGACAGACTTCGACTAGCACGAATTTGGCACTAGGCACACGGAAAGGTGTAGAAGAAGATGCTGTGAAATGAGAGAGCAGAGGCAAGTCGACACTGGATTCAGGTAACGTGGGAGAAAGAGAGCAGTGCAGGACGCCTCATTACAGGAATCATTCAAGGTGTCGGAGTGGATGCGGAGACTGAGCTTGCCTAGTGTTTTCCGTGCCTGTGCTGTGCTGTGCGTCTGCCCTCTAAGCGCCTCGAATGAAGTCTGCAGTGTACGGCTCCCTCCTGCTGAGCGTCAGCTGCTCGCTTGTGTAGCCACTGAGCCGTAAGGCCTCGGTGAGGCTGCCTGGCTGACGAGAGAAACGCTTGCATACCATGAATTCCGCGTGGCAGTGCGAAAAGGCGCTTTATCTCTGCTCCTGCCCGGCTGCCTCCGAGAGGTGCAGGTAGACCGTGGATGTGGGGCTGTGCGGAGCGTGGGTCGGGGCGGTGGTGCCCTATATAAGTCGGCCTCCCGTGATTCAGAGCCCAAGCTCTGAGAACCAGGTGCACGCACTGGCCTTCAGGCCCCAAGCAACACGGCCGGCAAGAGGTGTGTGTGAAGCCTCTCCGCAGGCTTGCTGCGGTTGGGCCCTATAGCCTCGGAGGTGCGGTCCTGCAGAGGAGGCTCCGAGGCTGTTTCAGCCCCAGTGACTTGCTGCTCAGACAAATCCAGATTGACAGCTACACACTGCTGTGGCAAGGTGAGCTGCTTATATATACTTGTACTCCCCGACACAGGGAGAGTGTGAAGAGGTCTTCAGCCCAGCCTCAGGGGAGGAAGCAGAGCGAGTTGCTTTCGGCACAGCGTTGGAAGCAGGACGGCTGGGCGTTCTGCTCGAAGGGCCTGAAGCAGGCAGCACCGGGAGCCTCTGTCAGGTACGCTGCTCTTTAGGGCTAGTGAAGGTGTTCTTAGGCCTGCAACGGAAACTTCTCCGCGGTACACAAGTCCTAACTTCACGACCTAAGCCTTTCGGTTGCTTTCTGCTCCCTCACGCAGGGCGGGATGCAAAAAGCCTAGGAGTGCGGCGTGTCCTCTGTGAATGTGCTTGACGTCCAAGAGATGCGTGCGCCGTGAATAGGACGTGAGCTGTATGTGGGGGCAGTTGCTTTCGGGGCCCCTTACAAGCTGGTCATCCGTTCATGAGCGCAGAGCTCTGCTCGGGGCCGGAGGTCTGTCCACCTGAACTAACCATGGGCAGCATACCTCTGCGATCTGCGGGGAGAAACCGACCCTTTGCTGGGTTTCTCAGGCTAAATGCTTACTGGCAGTCCTGAGACTTGCGCATTCAAGCACCCTGAAGAAAGCCTCTCGTGCTGGGCTTGTTTTCTCCATAGGTTTGTAGTCCTGCGAGAGGGCATCGTATACTGACCGTGATGGTAGAGGAAGCACGGAGCTGCCTCGTCCCGGTGAGTATTCGAAGTGCCCTGAAGATGTCTTTGTAGTCAAGTGTCAGGAACTGCTGCGGGAGGGCCTTACGCCAGACACTGCTTGGGACGCATTCCACAGGTCACTGAGGAGACCCTCGTTGAGAGAAGACCACGCTGCTACCCCTTGCGTGCAACCTCCTCCTCTGTGATACGGAAATCTAAGTAAACATTCCAGTAGAAGGCTGTCCTCTCTGTTCGCCCTCTACCTGGCAGACTTCGACTCGGACGAATTTGGCACTAGGCACACGGGAAGGTGGAGAAGATGCTGTGAAATGAGAGCAGCAGAGGCAAGTCGGCACTGGATTCAGGTAACGTGGGAGAAAGAGAGCAGTGCAGGACGCCTCATTACAGAAATCATTCAAGGTGTTGGAGTGGCTGCAGAGACTGTGCTTGCCAAGTGTTTTCCGTGCCTGTGCTGTGCGTCTGCCCTCTAAGCGCCTCGAATGAAGTCTGCAGTGTACGGCTCCCTCCTGCTGAGCGTCAGCTGCTCGCTTGTGTAGCCACTGAGCCGTAAGGCCTCGGTGAGGCAGCCTGGCTGACGAGAGAAACGCTTGCATACCATGAATTCCGCATGGCAGTGTGAAACGGCGCTTTCTCTCTGCCCCTGCCCGGCTGCCTCCGAGAGGTGCGGGTAGTCCGTGGATGTGGGGCGGGGCGGAGCGTGGGGCGGGGCGGTGGTGCCCTATATAAGTGGGCCTCCCGTGCCTCAGAGCCCAAGCTCTGAGAACCAGGTGAACGCACTGGCCTTCAGGCTCCAAGCAACACGGCCGGCAAGAGGTGTGTGTGAAGCGTCTCCGCAGGCTTGTTGCGGTTGGGCCCTAAAGCCTCGGAGGTGCGGTCCTGCAGAGGAGTCTCCGAGGCTGTCTCAGTCCCAGTGACTTTCTGCTCAGACTAATCCAGATTGACAGCTAAACACTGCTGTGGCAAGGTGAGCTTCTTATATATACTTGTACTCCCGGACACAGGGATACTGTGAAGAGGTCATCCGCCCAGCCTCAGGGGAGGAAGCAGAGCGAGTTGCTTTTGGCACAGCGTTGGAAGCAGGACGGCTGGGCGTTCTGCTCGACGGGCCTGAAGCAGGCAGCACCGGGAGCCTCTGTCAGGTACGCTGCTCTTTAGGGCTAGTGAAGGTGAACTCAGACCTGCAACGGAAACTGCTCCGCGGTACACAAGCTCTAACTTCACGACCTAAGCCTTTCGGTTGCTTTCTGCTCCCTCACGCAGAGCGGGATGGCAAAAACCTAGGTGTGCGGGGTGTCCTCTGTGAATGCGCTTGACGTCCAAGAGATGCGTGCGCGGTGAATAGGACGTGCAGCTGTATGTGGGGGCAGATGCTTTCGGGGCTCCTTACAAGCTGATCATCCGTTCATGAGCACAGAGCTCTGCTCGGGGCCGGAGGTCTGTCCACCTGAACTAACCATGGGCAGCATACCTCTGCGATGTGCGGGGAGAAACCCAAGCTTTGCTGGAATTCTCAGGCTAAATACTTACGGGCAGTCCTGAGACTTGCGCATTCAGGCACACTGAAGAAAGCCTCTCGTGCTGGGCTTGTTTTCTCCATAGGTTTGTAGTCCTGCGGGAGGGCATCGTATACTGAGGGTGATGGAAGAGGACGCACGGAGGTGCCTCGTCCCGGTGAGTAATCGAAGTGCCCTGAATATGCCTTTGCAGTCAAGACTCAGGAACTGCTGCGGGAGGGCCTTACGCCAGACACTGCTTGGGATGCATTCCATTGGTCACTGAGGAGACCCTCGTTGAGAGAGGACCACGCTGCTACCCCTTGCGTGCAAACTCCTCCTCTGTGATACGGAGATCTAAGTAAACATTCCAGTAGAAGGCTGTCCTCTCTGTTCGCCCTCTACCTGGCAGACTTCGACTAGGACGAATTTGGCACTAGGCACACGGGAAGGTGTAGAAGAAGATGCTGTGAAATGAGAGAGCAGAGGCAAGTCGACACTGGATTCAGGTAACGTGGGAGAAAGAGAGCAGTGCAGGACGCCTCATTACAGGAATCATTCAAGGTGTCGGAGTGGATGCGGAGACTGAGCTTGCCTAGTGTTTTCCGTGCCTGTGCTGTGCTGTGCGTCTGCCCTCTAAGCGCCTCGAATGAAGTCTGCAGTGTACGGCTCCCTCCTGCTGAGCGTCAGCTGCTCGCTTGTGTAGCCACTGAGCCGTAAGGCCTCGGTGAGGCTGCCTGGCTGACGAGAGAAACGCTTGCATACCATGAATTCCGCGTGGCAGTGCGAAAAGGCGCTTTATCTCTGCTCCTGCCCGGCTGCCTCCGAGAGGTGCAGGTAGACCGTGGATGTGGGGCTGTGCGGAGCGTGGGTCGGGGCGGTGGTGCCCTATATAAGTCGGCCTCCCGTGATTCAGAGCCCAAGCTCTGACAACCAGGTGCACGCACTGGCCTTCAGGCCCCAAGCAACACGGCCGGCAAGAGGTGTGTGTGAAGCCTCTCCGCAGGCTTGCTGCGGTTGGGCCCTATAGCCTCGGAGGTGCGGTCCTGCAGAGGAGGCTCCGAGGCTGTTTCAGCCCCAGTGACTTGCTGCTCAGACAAATCCAGATTGACAGCTACACACTGCTGTGGCAAGGTGAGCTGCTTATATATACTTGTACTCCCCGACACAGGGAGAGTGTGAAGAGGTCTTCAGCCCAGCCTCAGGGGAGGAAGCAGAGCGAGTTGCTTTCGGCACAGCGTTGGAAGCAGGACGGCTGGGCGTTCTGCTCGAAGGGCCTGAAGCAGGCAGCACCGGGAGCCTCTGTCAGGTACGCTGCTCTTTAGGGCTAGTGAAGGTGAACTTAGACCTGCAACGGAAACTTCTCCGGGGTACACAAGCTCTAACTTCACGACCTAAGCCTTTCGGTTGCTTTCTGCTCCCTCACGCAGAGCGGGATGGCAAAAACCTAGGTGTGCGGCGTGTCCTCTGTGAATGCGCTTGACGTCCAAGAGATGCGTGCGCCGTGAATAGGACGTGAGCTGTATGTGGGGGCAGTTGCTTTCGGGTCTCCTTACAAGCTGCTCATCCGTTCATGAGCACAGAGGTCTGCTCGGGGCCGGAGGTCTGTCCACCTGAACTAACCATGGGCAGCATACCTTTGCGATCTGCGGGGAGAAACCGACCCTTTGCTGGGTTTCTCAGGCAAAATGCTTACTGGCAGTACTGAGACTTGCGCATTCAAGCACCCTGAAGAAAGCCTCTGGTGCTGGGCTTGTTTTCTTCATAGGTTTGTAGTGCTGCGAGAGGGCATCGTATACTGACCGTGATGGTAGAGGAAGCACGGAGCTGCCTCGTCAGGGTGAGTATTCGAAGTGCCCTGAAGATGTCTTTGTAGTCAAGTGTCAGGAACTGCTGCGGGAGGGCCTTACGCCAGACACTGCTTGGGACGCATTCCACAGGTCACTGAGGAGACCCTCGTTGAGAGAAGACCACGCTGCTACCCCTTGCGTGCAACCTCCTCCTCTGTGATACGGAAATCTAAGTAAACATTCCAGTAGAAGGCTGTCCTCTCTGTTCGCCCTCTACCTGGCAGACTTCGACTCGGACGAATTTGGCACTAGGCACACGGGAAGGTGGAGAAGATGCTGTGAAATGAGAGCAGCAGAGGCAAGTCGGCACTGGATTCAGGTAACGTGGGAGAAAGAGAGCAGTGCAGGACGCCTCATTACAGAAATCATTCAAGGTGTTGGAGTGGCTGCAGAGACTGTGCTTGCCAAGTGTTTTCCGTGCCTGTGCTGTGCGTCTGCCCTCTAAGCGCCTCGAATGAAGTCTGCAGTGTACGGCTCCCTCCTGCTGAGCGTCAGCTGCTCGCTTGTGTAGCCACTGAGCCGTAAGGCCTCGGTGAGGCAGCCTGGCTGACGAGAGAAACGCTTGCATACCATGAATTCCGCATGGCAGTGTGAAACGGCGCTTTCTCTCTGCTCCTGCCCGGCTGCCTCCGAGAGGTGCAGGTAGTCCGTGGATGTGGGGCGGGGCGGAGCGTGGGGCGGGGCGGTGGTGCCCTATATAAGTGGGCCTCCCGTGCCTCAGAGCCCAAGCTCTGAGAACCAGGTGAACGCACTGGCCTTCAGGCTCCAAGCAACACGGCCGGCAAGAGGTGTGTGTGAAGCGTCTCCGCAGGCTTGTTGCGGTTGGGCCCTAAAGCCTCGGAGGTGCGGTCCTGCAGAGGAGTCTCCGAGGCTGTCTCAGTCCCAGTGACTTTCTGCTCAGACTAATCCAGATTGACAGCTAAACACTGCTGTGGCAAGGTGAGCTTCTTATATATACTTGTACTCCCGGACACAGGGATACTGTGAAGAGGTCATCCGCCCAGCCTCAGGGGAGGAAGCAGAGCGAGTTGCTTTTGGCACAGCGTTGGAAGCAGGACGGCTGGGCGTTCTGCTCGACGGGCCTGAAGCAGGCAGCACCGGGAGCCTCTGTCAGGTACGCTGCTCTTTAGGGCTAGTGAAGGTGAACTCAGACCTGCAACGGAAACTGCTCCGCGGTACACAAGCTCTAACTTCACGACCTAAGCCTTTCGGTTGCTTTCTGCTCCCTCACGCAGAGCGGGATGGCAAAAACCTAGGTGTGCGGGGTGTCCTCTGTGAATGCGCTTGACGTCCAAGAGATGCGTGCGCGGTGAATAGGACGTGCAGCTGTATGTGGGGGCAGATGCTTTCGGGGCTCCTTACAAGCTGATCATCCGTTCATGAGCACAGAGCTCTGCTCGGGGCCGGAGGTCTGTCCACCTGAACTAACCATGGGCAGCATACCTCTGCGATGTGCGGGGAGAAACCCAAGCTTTGCTGGAATTCTCAGGCTAAATACTTACGGGCAGTCCTGAGACTTGCGCATTCAGGCACACTGAAGAAAGCCTCTCGTGCTGGGCTTGTTTTCTCCATAGGTTTGTAGTCCTGCGGGAGGGCATCGTATACTGAGGGTGATGGAAGAGGACGCACGGAGGTGCCTCGTCCCGGTGAGTAATCGAAGTGCCCTGAATATGCCTTTGCAGTCAAGACTCAGGAACTGCTGCGGGAGGGCCTTACGCCAGACACTGCTTGGGATGCATTCCATTGGTCACTGAGGAGACCCTCGTTGAGAGAGGACCACGCTGCTACCCCTTGCGTGCAAACTCCTCCTCTGTGATACGGAGATCTAAGTAAACATTCCAGTAGAAGGCTGTCCTCTCTGTTCGCCCTCTACCTGGCAGACTTCGACTAGGACGAATTTGGCACTAGGCACACGGGAAGGTGTAGAAGAAGATGCTGTGAAATGAGAGAGCAGAGGCAAGTCGACACTGGATTCAGGTAACGTGGGAGAAAGAGAGCAGTGCAGGACGCCTCATTACAGGAATCATTCAAGGTGTCGGAGTGGATGCGGAGACTGAGCTTGCCTAGTGTTTTCCGTGCCTGTGCTGTGCTGTGCGTCTGCCCTCTAAGCGCCTCGAATGAAGTCTGCAGTGTACGGCTCCCTCCTGCTGAGCGTCAGCTGCTCGCTTGTGTAGCCACTGAGCCGTAAGGCCTCGGTGAGGCTGCCTGGCTGACGAGAGAAACGCTTGCATACCATGAATTCCGCGTGGCAGTGCGAAAAGGCGCTTTATCTCTGCTCCTGCCCGGCTGCCTCCGAGAGGTGCAGGTAGACCGTGGATGTGGGGCTGTGCGGAGCGTGGGTCGGGGCGGTGGTGCCCTATATAAGTCGGCCTCCCGTGATTCAGAGCCCAAGCTCTGAGAACCAGGTGCACGCACTGGCCTTCAGGCCCCAAGCAACACGGCCGGCAAGAGGTGTGTGTGAAGCCTCTCCGCAGGCTTGCTGCGGTTGGGCCCTATAGCCTCGGAGGTGCGGTCCTGCAGAGGAGGCTCCGAGGCTGTTTCAGCCCCAGTGACTTGCTGCTCAGACAAATCCAGATTGACAGCTACACACTGCTGTGGCAAGGTGAGCTGCTTATATATACTTGTACTCCCCGACACAGGGAGAGTGTGAAGAGGTCTTCAGCCCAGCCTCAGGGGAGGAAGCAGAGCGAGTTGCTTTCGGCACAGCGTTGGAAGCAGGACGGCTGGGCGTTCTGCTCGAAGGGCCTGAAGCAGGCAGCACCGGGAGCCTCTGTCAGGTACGCTGCTCTTTAGGGCTAGTGAAGGTGAACTTAGACCTGCAACGGAAACTTCTCCGGGGTACACAAGCTCTAACTTCACGACCTAAGCCTTTCGGTTGCTTTCTGCTCCCTCACGCAGAGCGGGATGGCAAAAACCTAGGTGTGCGGCGTGTCCTCTGTGAATGCGCTTGACGTCCAAGAGATGCGTGCGCCGTGAATAGGACGTGAGCTGTATGTGGGGGCAGTTGCTTTCGGGGCTCCTTACAAGCTGGTCATCCGTTCATGAGCACAGAGCTCTGCTCGGGGCCGGAGGTCTGTCCACCTGAACTAACCATGGGCAGCATACCTCTGCGATCTGCGGGGAGAAACCGACCCTTTGCTGGGTTTCTCAGGCTAAATGCTTACTGGCAGTCCTGAGACTTGCGCATTCAAGCACCCTGAAGAAAGCCTCTCGTGCTGGGCTTGTTTTCTCCATAGGTTTGTAGTCCTGCGAGAGGGCATCGTATACTGACCGTGATGGTAGAGGAAGCACGGAGCTGCCTCGTCCCGGTGAGTATTCGAAGTGCCCTGAAGATGTCTTTGTAGTCAAGTGTCAGGAACTGCTGCGGGAGGGCCTTACGCCAGACACTGCTTGGGACGCATTCCACAGGTCACTGAGGAGACCCTCGTTGAGAGAAGACCACGCTGCTACCCCTTGCGTGCAACCTCCTCCTCTGTGATACGGAAATCTAAGTAAACATTCCAGTAGAAGGCTGTCCTCTCTGTTCGCCCTCTACCTGGCAGACTTCGACTCGGACGAATTTGGCACTAGGCACACGGGAAGGTGGAGAAGATGCTGTGAAATGAGAGCAGCAGAGGCAAGTCGGCACTGGATTCAGGTAACGTGGGAGAAAGAGAGCAGTGCAGGACGCCTCATTACAGAAATCATTCAAGGTGTTGGAGTGGCTGCAGAGACTGTGCTTGCCAAGTGTTTTCCGTGCCTGTGCTGTGCGTCTGCCCTCTAAGCGCCTCGAATGAAGTCTGCAGTGTACGGCTCCCTCCTGCTGAGCGTCAGCTGCTCGCTTGTGTAGCCACTGAGCCGTAAGGCCTCGGTGAGGCAGCCTGGCTGACGAGAGAAACGCTTGCATACCATGAATTCCGCATGGCAGTGTGAAACGGCGCTTTCTCTCTGCTCCTGCCCGGCTGCCTCCGAGAGGTGCAGGTAGTCCGTGGATGTGGGGCGGGGCGGAGCGTGGGGCGGGGCGGTGGTGCCCTATATAAGTGGGCCTCCCGTGCCTCAGAGCCCAAGCTCTGAGAACCAGGTGAACGCACTGGCCTTCAGGCTCCAAGCAACACGGCCGGCAAGAGGTGTGTGTGAAGCGTCTCCGCAGGCTTGTTGCGGTTGGGCCCTAAAGCCTCGGAGGTGCGGTCCTGCAGAGGAGTCTCCGAGGCTGTCTCAGTCCCAGTGACTTTCTGCTCAGACTAATCCAGATTGACAGCTAAACACTGCTGTGGCAAGGTGAGCTTCTTATATATACTTGTACTCCCGGACACAGGGATACTGTGAAGAGGTCATCCGCCCAGCCTCAGGGGAGGAAGCAGAGCGAGTTGCTTTTGGCACAGCGTTGGAAGCAGGACGGCTGGGCGTTCTGCTCGACGGGCCTGAAGCAGGCAGCACCGGGAGCCTCTGTCAGGTACGCTGCTCTTTAGGGCTAGTGAAGGTGAACTCAGACCTGCAACGGAAACTGCTCCGCGGTACACAAGCTCTAACTTCACGACCTAAGCCTTTCGGTTGCTTTCTGCTCCCTCACGCAGAGCGGGATGGCAAAAACCTAGGTGTGCGGGGTGTCCTCTGTGAATGCGCTTGACGTCCAAGAGATGCGTGCGCGGTGAATAGGACGTGCAGCTGTATGTGGGGGCAGATGCTTTCGGGGCTCCTTACAAGCTGATCATCCGTTCATGAGCACAGAGCTCTGCTCGGGGCCGGAGGTCTGTCCACCTGAACTAACCATGGGCAGCATACCTCTGCGATGTGCGGGGAGAAACCCAAGCTTTGCTGGAATTCTCAGGCTAAATACTTACGGGTAGTCCTGAGACTTGCGCATTCAGGCACACTGAAGAAAGCCTCTCGTGCTGGGCTTGTTTTCTCCATAGGTTTGTAGTCCTGCGGGAGGGCATCGTATACTGAGGGTGATGGAAGAGGACGCACGGAGGTGCCTCGTCCCGGTGAGTAATCGAAGTGCCCTGAATATGCCTTTGCAGTCAAGACTCAGGAACTGCTGCGGGAGGGCCTTACGCCAGACACTGCTTGGGATGCATTCCATTGGTCACTGAGGAGACCCTCGTTGAGAGAGGACCACGCTGCTACCCCTTGCGTGCAAACTCCTCCTCTGTGATACGGAGATCTAAGTAAACATTCCAGTAGAAGGCTGTCCTCTCTGTTCGCCCTCTACCTGGCAGACTTCGACTAGGACGAATTTGGCACTAGGCACACGGGAAGGTGTAGAAGAAGATGCTGTGAAATGAGAGAGCAGAGGCAAGTCGACACTGGATTCAGGTAACGTGGGAGAAAGAGAGCAGTGCAGGACGCCTCATTACAGGAATCATTCAAGGTGTCGGAGTGGATGCGGAGACTGAGCTTGCCTAGTGTTTTCCGTGCCTGTGCTGTGCTGTGCGTCTGCCCTCTAAGCGCCTCGAATGAAGTCTGCAGTGTACGGCTCCCTCCTGCTGAGCGTCAGCTGCTCGCTTGTGTAGCCACTGAGCCGTAAGGCCTCGGTGAAGCTGCCTGGCTGACGAGATAAACGCTTGCATACCATGAATTCCGCGTGGCAGTGAGAAAAGGCGCTTTATCTCTGCTCCTGCCCGGCTGACTCCGAGAGGTGGAGATAGACCGTGGATGAGGGGCTGTGGGGAGCGTGGGTCGGGGCGGTGGTGCCCTATATAAGTCGGCCTCCCGTGATTCAGAGCCCAAGCTCTGAGAACCAGGTGCACGCACTGGCCTTCAGGCCCCAAGCAACACGGCCGGCAAGAGGTGTGTGTGAAGCCTCTCCGCAGGCTTGCTGCGGTTGGGCCCTATAGCCTCGGAGGTGCGGTCCTGCAGAGGAGGCTCCGAGGCTGTTTCAGCCCCAGTGACTTGCTGCTCAGACAAATCCAGATTGACAGCTACACACTGCTGTGGCAAGGTGAGCTGCTTATATATACTTGTACTCCCCGACACAGGGAGAGTGTGAAGAGGTCTTCAGCCCAGCCTCAGGGGAGGAAGCAGAGCGAGTTGCTTTCGGCACAGCGTTGGAAGCAGGACGGCTGGGCGTTCTGCTCGAAGGGCCTGAAGCAGGCAGCACCGGGAGCCTCTGTCAGGTACGCTGCTCTTTAGGGCTAGTGAAGGTGAACTTAGACCTGCAACGGAAACTTCTCCGGGGTACACAAGCTCTAACTTCACGACCTAAGCCTTTCGGTTGCTTTCTGCTCCCTCACGCAGAGCGGGATGGCAAAAACCTAGGTGTGCGGCGTGTCCTCTGTGAATGCGCTTGACGTCCAAGAGATGCGTGCGCCGTGAATAGGACGTGAGCTGTATGTGGGGGCAGTTGCTTTCGGGGCTCCTTACAAGCTGGTCATCCGTTCATGAGCACAGAGCTCTGCTCGGGGCCGGAGGTCTGTCCACCTGAACTAACCATGGGCAGCATACCTCTGCGATCTGCGGGGAGAAACCGACCCTTTGCTGGGTTTCTCAGGCTAAATGCTTACTGGCAGTCCTGAGACTTGCGCATTCAAGCACCCTGAAGAAAGCCTCTCGTGCTGGGCTTGTTTTCTCCATAGGTTTGTAGTCCTGCGAGAGGGCATCGTATACTGACCGTGATGGTAGAGGAAGCACGGAGCTGCCTCGTCCCGGTGAGTATTCGAAGTGCCCTGAAGATGTCTTTGTAGTCAAGTGTCAGGAACTGCTGCGGGAGGGCCTTACGCCAGACACTGCTTGGGACGCATTCCACAGGTCACTGAGGAGACCCTCGTTGAGAGAAGACCACGCTGCTACCCCTTGCGTGCAACCTCCTCCTCTGTGATACGGAAATCTAAGTAAACATTCCAGTAGAAGGCTGTCCTCTCTGTTCGCCCTCTACCTGGCAGACTTCGACTCGGACGAATTTGGCACTAGGCACACGGGAAGGTGGAGAAGATGCTGTGAAATGAGAGCAGCAGAGGCAAGTCGGCACTGGATTCAGGTAACGTGGGAGAAAGAGAGCAGTGCAGGACGCCTCATTACAGAAATCATTCAAGGTGTTGGAGTGGCTGCAGAGACTGTGCTTGCCAAGTGTTTTCCGTGCCTGTGCTGTGCGTCTGCCCTCTAAGCGCCTCGAATGAAGTCTGCAGTGTACGGCTCCCTCCTGCTGAGCGTCAGCTGCTCGCTTGTGTAGCCACTGAGCCGTAAGGCCTCGGTGAGGCAGCCTGGCTGACGAGAGAAACGCTTGCATACCATGAATTCCGCATGGCAGTGTGAAACGGCGCTTTCTCTCTGCTCCTGCCCGGCTGCCTCCGAGAGGTGCAGGTAGTCCGTGGATGTGGGGCGGGGCGGAGCGTGGGGCGGGGCGGTGGTGCCCTATATAAGTGGGCCTCCCGTGCCTCAGAGCCCAAGCTCTGAGAACCAGGTGAACGCACTGGCCTTCAGGCTCCAAGCAACACGGCCGGCAAGAGGTGTGTGTGAAGCGTCTCCGCAGGCTTGTTGCGGTTGGGCCCTAAAGCCTCGGAGGTGCGGTCCTGCAGAGGAGTCTCCGAGGCTGTCTCAGTCCCAGTGACTTTCTGCTCAGACTAATCCAGATTGACAGCTAAACACTGCTGTGGCAAGGTGAGCTTCTTATATATACTTGTACTCCCGGACACAGGGATACTGTGAAGAGGTCATCCGCCCAGCCTCAGGGGAGGAAGCAGAGCGAGTTGCTTTTGGCACAGCGTTGGAAGCAGGACGGCTGGGCGTTCTGCTCGACGGGCCTGAAGCAGGCAGCACCGGGAGCCTCTGTCAGGTACGCTGCTCTTTAGGGCTAGTGAAGGTGAACTCAGACCTGCAACGGAAACTGCTCCGCGGTACACAAGCTCTAACTTCACGACCTAAGCCTTTCGGTTGCTTTCTGCTCCCTCACGCAGAGCGGGATGGCAAAAACCTAGGTGTGCGGGGTGTCCTCTGTGAATGCGCTTGACGTCCAAGAGATGCGTGCGCGGTGAATAGGACGTGCAGCTGTATGTGGGGGCAGATGCTTTCGGGGCTCCTTACAAGCTGATCATCCGTTCATGAGCACAGAGCTCTGCTCGGGGCCGGAGGTCTGTCCACCTGAACTAACCATGGGCAGCATACCTCTGCGATGTGCGGGGAGAAACCCAAGCTTTGCTGGAATTCTCAGGCTAAATACTTACGGGCAGTCCTGAGACTTGCGCATTCAGGCACACTGAAGAAAGCCTCTCGTGCTGGGCTTGTTTTCTCCATAGGTTTGTAGTCCTGCGGGAGGGCATCGTATACTGAGGGTGATGGAAGAGGACGCACGGAGGTGCCTCGTCCCGGTGAGTAATCGAAGTGCCCTGAATATGCCTTTGCAGTCAAGACTCAGGAACTGCTGCGGGAGGGCCTTACGCCAGACACTGCTTGGGATGCATTCCATTGGTCACTGAGGAGACCCTCGTTGAGAGAGGACCACGCTGCTACCCCTTGCGTGCAAACTCCTCCTCTGTGATACGGAGATCTAAGTAAACATTCCAGTAGAAGGCTGTCCTCTCTGTTCGCCCTCTACCTGGCAGACTTCGACTAGGACGAATTTGGCACTAGGCACACGGGAAGGTGTAGAAGAAGATGCTGTGAAATGAGAGAGCAGAGGCAAGTCGACACTGGATTCAGGTAACGTGGGAGAAAGAGAGCAGTGCAGGACGCCTCATTACAGGAATCATTCAAGGTGTCGGAGTGGATGCGGAGACTGAGCTTGCCTAGTGGTTTCCGTGCCTGTGCTGTGCTGTGCGTCTGCCCTCTAACCGCCTCGAATGAAGTCTGCAGTGTACGGCTGCCTCCTGCTGAGCGTCAGCTGCTCGCTTGTGTAGCCACTGAGCCGTAAGGCCTCGGTGAGGCTGCCTGGCTGACGAGAGAAACGCTTGCATACCATGAATTCCGCGTGGCAGTGCGAAAAGGCGCTTTATCTCTGCTCCTCCCCGGCTGCCTCCGAGAGGTGCAGGTAGACCGTGGATGTGGGGCTGTGCGGAGCGTGGGTCGGGGCGGTGGTGCCCTATATAAGTCGGCCTCCCGTGATTCAGAGCCCAAGCTCTGAGAACCAGGTGCACGCACTGGCCTTCAGGCCCCAAGCAACACGGCCGGCAAGAGGTGTGTGTGAAGCCTCTCCGCAGGCTTGCTGCGGTTGGGCCCTATAGCCTCGGAGGTGCGGTCCTGCAGAGGAGGCTCCGAGGCTGTTTCAGCCCCAGTGACTTGCTGCTCAGACAAATCCAGATTGACAGCTACACACTGCTGTGGCAAGGTGAGCTGCTTATATATACTTGTACTCCCCGACACAGGGAGAGTGTGAAGAGGTCTTCAGCCCAGCCTCAGGGGAGGAAGCAGAGCGAGTTGCTTTCGGCACAGCGTTGGAAGCAGGACGGCTGGGCGTTCTGCTCGAAGGGCCTGAAGCAGGCAGCACCGGGAGCCTCTGTCAGGTACGCTGCTCTTTAGGGCTAGTGAAGGTGAACTTAGACCTGCAACGGAAACTTCTCCGGGGTACACAAGCTCTAACTTCACGACCTAAGCCTTTCGGTTGCTTTCTGCTCCCTCACGCAGAGCGGGATGGCAAAAACCTAGGTGTGCGGCGTGTCCTCTGTGAATGCGCTTGACGTCCAAGAGATGCGTGCGCCGTGAATAGGACGTGAGCTGTATGTGGGGGCAGTTGCTTTCGGGGCTCCTTACAAGCTGGTCATCCGTTCATGAGCACAGAGCTCTGCTCGGGGCCGGAGGTCTGTCCACCTGAACTAACCATGGGCAGCATACCTCTGCGATCTGCGGGGAGAAACCGACCCTTTGCTGGGTTTCTCAGGCTAAATGCTTACTGGCAGTCCTGAGACTTGCGCATTCAAGCACCCTGAAGAAAGCCTCTCGTGCTGGGCTTGTTTTCTCCATAGGTTTGTAGTCCTGCGAGAGGGCATCGTATACTGACCGTGATGGTAGAGGAAGCACGGAGCTGCCTCGTCCCGGTGAGTATTCGAAGTGCCCTGAAGATGTCTTTGTAGTCAAGTGTCAGGAACTGCTGCGGGAGGGCCTTACGCCAGACACTGCTTGGGACGCATTCCACAGGTCACTGAGGAGACCCTCGTTGAGAGAAGACCACGCTGCTACCCCTTGCGTGCAACCTCCTCCTCTGTGATACGGAAATCTAAGTAAACATTCCAGTAGAAGGCTGTCCTCTCTGTTCGCCCTCTACCTGGCAGACTTCGACTCGGACGAATTTGGCACTAGGCACACGGGAAGGTGGAGAAGATGCTGTGAAATGAGAGCAGCAGAGGCAAGTCGGCACTGGATTCAGGTAACGTGGGAGAAAGAGAGCAGTGCAGGACGCCTCATTACAGAAATCATTCAAGGTGTTGGAGTGGCTGCAGAGACTGTGCTTGCCAAGTGTTTTCCGTGCCTGTGCTGTGCGTCTGCCCTCTAAGCGCCTCGAATGAAGTCTGCAGTGTACGGCTCCCTCCTGCTGAGCGTCAGCTGCTCGCTTGTGTAGCCACTGAGCCGTAAGGCCTCGGTGAGGCAGCCTGGCTGACGAGAGAAACGCTTGCATACCATGAATTCCGCATGGCAGTGTGAAACGGCGCTTTCTCTCTGCTCCTGCCCGGCTGCCTCCGAGAGGTGCAGGTAGTCCGTGGATGTGGGGCGGGGCGGAGCGTGGGGCGGGGCGGTGGTGCCCTATATAAGTGGGCCTCCCGTGCCTCAGAGCCCAAGCTCTGAGAACCAGGTGAACGCACTGGCCTTCAGGCTCCAAGCAACACGGCCGGCAAGAGGTGTGTGTGAAGCGTCTCCGCAGGCTTGTTGCGGTTGGGCCCTAAAGCCTCGGAGGTGCGGTCCTGCAGAGGAGTCTCCGAGGCTGTCTCAGTCCCAGTGACTTTCTGCTCAGACTAATCCAGATTGACAGCTAAACACTGCTGTGGCAAGGTGAGCTTCTTATATATACTTGTACTCCCGGACACAGGGATACTGTGAAGAGGTCATCCGCCCAGCCTCAGGGGAGGAAGCAGAGCGAGTTGCTTTTGGCACAGCGTTGGAAGCAGGACGGCTGGGCGTTCTGCTCGACGGGCCTGAAGCAGGCAGCACCGGGAGCCTCTGTCAGGTACGCTGCTCTTTAGGGCTAGTGAAGGTGAACTCAGACCTGCAACGGAAACTGCTCCGCGGTACACAAGCTCTAACTTCACGACCTAAGCCTTTCGGTTGCTTTCTGCTCCCTCACGCAGAGCGGGATGGCAAAAACCTAGGTGTGCGGGGTGTCCTCTGTGAATGCGCTTGACGTCCAAGAGATGCGTGCGCGGTGAATAGGACGTGCAGCTGTATGTGGGGGCAGATGCTTTCGGGGCTCCTTACAAGCTGATCATCCGTTCATGAGCACAGAGCTCTGCTCGGGGCCGGAGGTCTGTCCACCTGAACTAACCATGGGCAGCATACCTCTGCGATGTGCGGGGAGAAACCCAAGCTTTGCTGGAATTCTCAGGCTAAATACTTACGGGCAGTCCTGAGACTTGCGCATTCAGGCACACTGAAGAAAGCCTCTCGTGCTGGGCTTGTTTTCTCCATAGGTTTGTAGTCCTGCGGGAGGGCATCGTATACTGAGGGTGATGGAAGAGGACGCACGGAGGTGCCTCGTCCCGGTGAGTAATCGAAGTGCCCTGAATATGCCTTTGCAGTCAAGACTCAGGAACTGCTGCGGGAGGGCCTTACGCCAGACACTGCTTGGGATGCATTCCATTGGTCACTGAGGAGACCCTCGTTGAGAGAGGACCACGCTGCTACCCCTTGCGTGCAAACTCCTCCTCTGTGATACGGAGATCTAAGTAAACATTCCAGTAGAAGGCTGTCCTCTCTGTTCGCCCTCTACCTGGCAGACTTCGACTAGGACGAATTTGGCACTAGGCACACGGGAAGGTGTAGAAGAAGATGCTGTGAAATGAGAGAGCAGAGGCAAGTCGACACTGGATTCAGGTAACGGGGGAGAAAGAGAGCAGTGCAGTACGCCACCATACAGGAATCATTCAAGGTGTCGGAGTGGATGCGGAGACTGAGCTTACCTAGTTTATTCCGTGCCTGTGCTGTGCTGTGCGTCTGCCCTCTAAGCGCCTCGAATGAAGTCTGCAGTGTACGGCTCCCTCCTGCTGAGCGTCAGCTGCTCGCTTGTGTAGCCACTGAGCCGTAAGGCCTCGGTGAGGCTGCCTGGCTGACGAGAGAAACGCTTGCATACCATGAATTCCGCGTGGCAGTGCGAAAAGGCGCTTTATCTCTGCTCCTGCCCGGCTGCCTCCGAGAGGTGCAGGTAGACCGTGGATGTGGGGCTGTGCGGAGCGTGGGTCGGGGCGGTGGTGCCCTATATAAGTCGGCCTCCCGTGATTCAGAGCCCAAGCTCTGAGAACCAGGTGCACGCACTGGCCTTCAGGCCCCAAGCAACACGGCCGGCAAGAGGTGTGTGTGAAGCCTCTCCGCAGGCTTGCTGCGGTTGGGCCCTATAGCCTCGGAGGTGCGGTCCTGCAGAGGAGGCTCCGAGGCTGTTTCAGCCCCAGTGACTTGCTGCTCAGACAAATCCAGATTGACAGCTACACACTGCTGTGGCAAGGTGAGCTGCTTATATATACTTGTACTCCCCGACACAGGGAGAGTGTGAAGAGGTCTTCAGCCCAGCCTCAGGGGAGGAAGCAGAGCGAGTTGCTTTCGGCACAGCGTTGGAAGCAGGACGGCTGGGCGTTCTGCTCGAAGGGCCTGAAGCAGGCAGCACCGGGAGCCTCTGTCAGGTACGCTGCTCTTTAGGGCTAGTGAAGGTGAACTTAGACCTGCAACGGAAACTTCTCCGGGGTACACAAGCTCTAACTTCACGACCTAAGCCTTTCGGTTGCTTTCTGCTCCCTCACGCAGAGCGGGATGGCAAAAACCTAGGTGTGCGGCGTGTCCTCTGTGAATGCGCTTGACGTCCAAGAGATGCGTGCGCCGTGAATAGGACGTGAGCTGTATGTGGGGGCAGTTGCTTTCGGGGCTCCTTACAAGCTGGTCATCCGTTCATGAGCACAGAGCTCTGCTCGGGGCCGGAGGTCTGTCCACCTGAACTAACCATGGGCAGCATACCTCTGCGATCTGCGGGGAGAAACCGACCCTTTGCTGGGTTTCTCAGGCTAAATGCTTACTGGCAGTCCTGAGACTTGCGCATTCAAGCACCCTGAAGAAAGCCTCTCGTGCTGGGCTTGTTTTCTCCATAGGTTTGTAGTCCTGCGAGAGGGCATCGTATACTGACCGTGATGGTAGAGGAAGCACGGAGCTGCCTCGTCCCGGTGAGTATTCGAAGTGCCCTGAAGATGTCTTTGTAGTCAAGTGTCAGGAACTGCTGCGGGAGGGCCTTACGCCAGACACTGCTTGGGACGCATTCCACAGGTCACTGAGGAGACCCTCGTTGAGAGAAGACCACGCTGCTACCCCTTGCGTGCAACCTCCTCCTCTGTGATACGGAAATCTAAGTAAACATTCCAGTAGAAGGCTGTCCTCTCTGTTCGCCCTCTACCTGGCAGACTTCGACTCGGACGAATTTGGCACTAGGCACACGGGAAGGTGGAGAAGATGCTGTGAAATGAGAGCAGCAGAGGCAAGTCGGCACTGGATTCAGGTAACGTGGGAGAAAGAGAGCAGTGCAGGACGCCTCATTACAGAAATCATTCAAGGTGTTGGAGTGGCTGCAGAGACTGTGCTTGCCAAGTGTTTTCCGTGCCTGTGCTGTGCGTCTGCCCTCTAAGCGCCTCGAATGAAGTCTGCAGTGTACGGCTCCCTCCTGCTGAGCGTCAGCTGCTCGCTTGTGTAGCCACTGAGCCGTAAGGCCTCGGTGAGGCAGCCTGGCTGACGAGAGAAACGCTTGCATACCATGAATTCCGCATGGCAGTGTGAAACGGCGCTTTCTCTCTGCTCCTGCCCGGCTGCCTCCGAGAGGTGCAGGTAGTCCGTGGATGTGGGGCGGGGCGGAGCGTGGGGCGGGGCGGTGGTGCCCTATATAAGTGGGCCTCCCGTGCCTCAGAGCCCAAGCTCTGAGAACCAGGTGAACGCACTGGCCTTCAGGCTCCAAGCAACACGGCCGGCAAGAGGTGTGTGTGAAGCGTCTCCGCAGGCTTGTTGCGGTTGGGCCCTAAAGCCTCGGAGGTGCGGTCCTGCAGAGGAGTCTCCGAGGCTGTCTCAGTCCCAGTGACTTTCTGCTCAGACTAATCCAGATTGACAGCTAAACACTGCTGTGGCAAGGTGAGCTTCTTATATATACTTGTACTCCCGGACACAGGGATACTGTGAAGAGGTCATCCGCCCAGCCTCAGGGGAGGAAGCAGAGCGAGTTGCTTTTGGCACAGCGTTGGAAGCAGGACGGCTGGGCGTTCTGCTCGACGGGCCTGAAGCAGGCAGCACCGGGAGCCTCTGTCAGGTACGCTGCTCTTTAGGGCTAGTGAAGGTGAACTCAGACCTGCAACGGAAACTGCTCCGCGGTACACAAGCTCTAACTTCACGACCTAAGCCTTTCGGTTGCTTTCTGCTCCCTCACGCAGAGCGGGATGGCAAAAACCTAGGTGTGCGGGGTGTCCTCTGTGAATGCGCTTGACGTCCAAGAGATGCGTGCGCGGTCAATAGGACGTGCAGCTGTATGTGGGGGCAGATGCTTTCGGGGCTCCTTACAAGCTGATCATCCGTTCATGAGCACAGAGCTCTGCTCGGGGCCGGAGGTCTGTCCACCTGAACTAACCATGGGCAGCATACCTCTGCGATGTGCGGGGAGAAACCCAAGCTTTGCTGGAATTCTCAGGCTAAATTCTTCCGGGCAGTCCTGAGACCTGCGCATTCACGCACACTGAAGAAAGCCTCTCGTGCTGGGCTTGTTTTCTCCATAGGTTTGTAGTCCTGCGGGAGGGCCTCGTATACTGAGGGTGATGGAAGAGGACGCACGGAGGTGCCTCGTCCCGGTGAGTAATCGAAGTGCCCTGAATATGCCTTTGCAGTCAAGACTCAGGAACTGCTGCGGGAGGGCCTTACGCCAGACACTGCTTGGGATGCATTCCATTGGTCACTGAGGAGACCCTCGTTGAGAGAGGACCACGCTGCTACCCCTTGCGTGCAAACTCCTCCTCTGTGATACGGAGATCTAAGTAAACATTCCAGTAGAAGGCTGTCCTCTCTGTTCGCCCTCTACCTGGCAGACTTCGACTAGGACGAAGTTGGCACTTGGCACACGGGAAGGTGTAGAAGAAGATGCTGTGGAATGAGAGAGGAGAGGCAAGGCGGCACTGGAATCAGGTGACGTGAGAGAAGGAAAGCAGTGCAGGACGCCTCATTACAGGAATCATTCAAGGTGTCGGAGTGGATGCGGAGACTGAGCTTGCCTAGTGTTTTCCGTGCCTGTGCTGTGCTGTGCGTCTGCCCTCTAAGCGCCTCGAATGAAGTCTGCAGTGTACGGCTCCCTCCTGCTGAGCGTCAGCTGCTCGCTTGTGTAGCCACTGAGCCGTAAGGCCTCGGTGAGGCTGCCTGGCTGACGAGAGAAACGCTTGCATACCATGAATTCCGCGTGGCAGAGCGAAAAGGCGCTTTATCTCTGCTCCAGCCCGGCTCCCTCCGAGAGGTGCAGGTAGACCGTGGATGTGGGGGTGTGCGGAGCGTGGGTCGGGGCGGTGGTGCCCTATATAAGTCGGCCTCCCGTGATACAGAGCCCAAGCTCTGAGAACCAGGTGCACGCACTGGCCTTCAGGCCCCAAGCAACACGGCCGGCAAGAGGTGTGTGTGAAGCCTCTCCGCAGGCTTGCTGCGGTTGGGCCCTATAGCCTCGGAGGTGCGGTCCTGCAGAGGAGGCTCCGAGGCTGTTTCAGCCCCAGTGACTTGCTGCTCAGACAAATCCAGATTGACAGCTACACACTGCTGTGGCAAGGTGAGCTGCTTATATATACTTGTACTCCCCGACACAGGGAGAGTGTGAAGAGGTCTTCAGCCCAGCCTCAGGGGAGGAAGCAGAGCGAGTTGCTTTCGGCACAGCGTTGGAAGCAGGACGGCTGGGCGTTCTGCTCGAAGGGCCTGAAGCAGGCAGCACCGGGAGCCTCTGTCAGGTACGCTGCTCTTTAGGGCTAGTGAAGGTGAACTTAGACCTGCAACGGAAACTTCTCCGGGGTACACAAGCTCTAACTTCACGACCTAAGCCTTTCGGTTGCTTTCTGCTCCCTCACGCAGAGCGGGATGGCAAAAACCTAGGTGTGCGGCGTGTCCTCTGTGAATGCGCTTGACGTCCAAGAGATGCGTGCGCCGTGAATAGGACGTGAGCTGTATGTGGGGGCAGTTGCTTTCGGGGCTCCTTACAAGCTGGTCATCCGTTCATGAGCACAGAGCTCTGCTCGGGGCCGGAGGTCTGTCCACCTGAACTAACCATGGGCAGCATACCTCTGCGATCTGCGGGGAGAAACCGACCCTTTGCTGGGTTTCTCAGGCTAAATGCTTACTGGCAGTCCTGAGACTTGCGCATTCAAGCACCCTGAAGAAAGCCTCTCGTGCTGGGCTTGTTTTCTCCATAGGTTTGTAGTCCTGCGAGAGGGCATCGTATACTGACCGTGATGGTAGAGGAAGCACGGAGCTGCCTCGTCCCGGTGAGTATTCGAAGTGCCCTGAAGATGTCTTTGTAGTCAAGTGTCAGGAACTGCTGCGGGAGGGCCTTACGCCAGACACTGCTTGGGACGCATTCCACAGGTCACTGAGGAGACCCTCGTTGAGAGAAGACCACGCTGCTACCCCTTGCGTGCAACCTCCTCCTCTGTGATACGGAAATCTAAGTAAACATTCCAGTAGAAGGCTGTCCTCTCTGTTCGCCCTCTACCTGGCAGACTTCGACTCGGACGAATTTGGCACTAGGCACACGGGAAGGTGGAGAAGATGCTGTGAAATGAGAGCAGCAGAGGCAAGTCGGCACTGGATTCAGGTAACGTGGGAGAAAGAGAGCAGTGCAGGACGCCTCATTACAGAAATCATTCAAGGTGTTGGAGTGGCTGCAGAGACTGTGCTTGCCAAGTGTTTTCCGTGCCTGTGCTGTGCGTCTGCCCTCTAAGCGCCTCGAATGAAGTCTGCAGTGTACGGCTCCCTCCTGCTGAGCGTCAGCTGCTCGCTTGTGTAGCCACTGAGCCGTAAGGCCTCGGTGAGGCAGCCTGGCTGACGAGAGAAACGCTTGCATACCATGAATTCCGCATGGCAGTGTGAAACGGCGCTTTCTCTCTGCTCCTGCCCGGCTGCCTCCGAGAGGTGCAGGTAGTCCGTGGATGTGGGGCGGGGCGGAGCGTGGGGCGGGGCGGTGGTGCCCTATATAAGTGGGCCTCCCGTGCCTCAGAGCCCAAGCTCTGAGAACCAGGTGAACGCACTGGCCTTCAGGCTCCAAGCAACACGGCCGGCAAGAGGTGTGTGTGAAGCGTCTCCGCAGGCTTGTTGCGGTTGGGCCCTAAAGCCTCGGAGGTGCGGTCCTGCAGAGGAGTCTCCGAGGCTGTCTCAGTCCCAGTGACTTTCTGCTCAGACTAATCCAGATTGACAGCTAAACACTGCTGTGGCAAGGTGAGCTTCTTATATATACTTGTACTCCCGGACACAGGGATACTGTGAAGAGGTCATCCGCCCAGCCTCAGGGGAGGAAGCAGAGCGAGTTGCTTTTGGCACAGCGTTGGAAGCAGGACGGCTGGGCGTTCTGCTCGACGGGCCTGAAGCAGGCAGCACCGGGAGCCTCTGTCAGGTACGCTGCTCTTTAGGGCTAGTGAAGGTGAACTCAGACCTGCAACGGAAACTGCTCCGCGGTACACAAGCTCTAACTTCACGACCTAAGCCTTTCGGTTGCTTTCTGCTCCCTCACGCAGAGCGGGATGGCAAAAACCTAGGTGTGCGGGGTGTCCTCTGTGAATGCGCTTGACGTCCAAGAGATGCGTGCGCGGTGAATAGGACGTGCAGCTGTATGTGGGGGCAGATGCTTTCGGGGCTCCTTACAAGCTGATCATCCGTTCATGAGCACAGAGCTCTGCTCGGGGCCGGAGGTCTGTCCACCTGAACTAACCATGGGCAGCATACCTCTGCGATGTGCGGGGAGAAACCCAAGCTTTGCTGGAATTCTCAGGCTAAATACTTACGGGCAGTCCTGAGACTTGCGCATTCAGGCACACTGAAGAAAGCCTCTCGTGCTGGGCTTGTTTTCTCCATAGGTTTGTAGTCCTGCGGGAGGGCATCGTATACTGAGGGTGATGGAAGAGGACGCACGGAGGTGCCTCGTCCCGGTGAGTAATCGAAGTGCCCTGAATATGCCTTTGCAGTCAAGACTCAGGAACTGCTGCGGGAGGGCCTTACGCCAGACACTGCTTGGGATGCATTCCATTGGTCACTGAGGAGACCCTCGTTGAGAGAGGACCACGCTGCTACCCCTTGCGTGCAAACTCCTCCTCTGTGATACGGAGATCTAAGTAAACATTCCAGTAGAAGGCTGTCCTCTCTGTTCGCCCTCTACCTGGCAGACTTCGACTAGGACGAATTTGGCACTAGGCACACGGGAAGGTGTAGAAGAAGATGCTGTGAAATGAGAGAGCAGAGGCAAGTCGACACTGGATTCAGGTAACGTGGGAGAAAGAGAGCAGTGCAGGACGCCTCATTACAGGAATCATTCAAGGTGTCGGAGTGGATGCGGAGACTGAGCTTGCCTAGTGTTTTCCGTGCCTGTGCTGTGCTGTGCGTCTGCCCTCTAAGCGCCTCGAATGAAGTCTGCAGTGTACGGCTCCCTCCTGCTGAGCGTCAGCTGCTCGCTTGTGTAGCCACTGAGCCGTAAGGCCTCGGTGAGGCTGCCTGGCTGACGAGAGAAACGCTTGCATACCATGAATTCCGCGTGGCAGTGCGAAAAGGCGCTTTATCTCTGCTCCTGCCCGGCTGCCTCCGAGAGGTGCAGGTAGACCGTGGATGTGGGGCTGTGCGGAGCGTGGGTCGGGGCGGTGGTGCCCTATATAAGTCGGCCTCCCGTGATTCAGAGCCCAAGCTCTGAGAACCAGGTGCACGCACTGGCCTTCAGGCCCCAAGCAACACGGCCGGCAAGAGGTGTGTGTGAAGCCTCTCCGCAGGCTTGCTGCGGTTGGGCCCTATAGCCTCGGAGGTGCGGTCCTGCAGAGGAGGCTCCGAGGCTGTTTCAGCCCCAGTGACTTGCTGCTCAGACAAATCCAGATTGACAGCTACACACTGCTGTGGCAAGGTGAGCTGCTTATATATACTTGTACTCCCCGACACAGGGAGAGTGTGAAGAGGTCTTCAGCCCAGCCTCAGGGGAGGAAGCAGAGCGAGTTGCTTTCGGCACAGCGTTGGAAGCAGGACGGCTGGGCGTTCTGCTCGAAGGGCCTGAAGCAGGCAGCACCGGGAGCCTCTGTCAGGTACGCTGCTCTTTAGGGCTAGTGAAGGTGAACTTAGACCTGCAACGGAAACTTCTCCGGGGTACACAAGCTCTAACTTCACGACCTAAGCCTTTCGGTTGCTTTCTGCTCCCTCACGCAGAGCGGGATGGCAAAAACCTAGGTGTGCGCCGTGTCCTCTGTGAATGCGCTTGACGTCCAAGAGATGCGTGCGCCGTGAATAGGACGTGAGCTGTATGTGGGGGCAGTTGCTTTCGGGGCTCCTTACAAGCTGATCATCCGTTCATGAGCACAGAGCTCTGCTCGGGGCCGGAGGTCTGTCCACCTGAACTAACCATGGGCAGCATACCTCTGCGATCTGCGGGGAGAAACCGACCCTTTGCTGGGTTTCTCAGGCTAAATGCTTACTGGCAGTCCTGAGACTTGCGCATTCAAGCACCCTGAAGAAAGCCTCTCGTGCTGGGCTTGTTTTCTCCATAGGTTTGTAGTCCTGCGAGAGGGCATCGTATACTGACCGTGATGGTAGAGGAAGCACGGAGCTGCCTCGTCCCGGTGAGTATTCGAAGTGCCCTGAAGATGTCTTTGTAGTCAAGTGTCAGGAACTGCTGCGGGAGGGCCTTACGCCAGACACTGCTTGGGACGCATTCCACAGGTCACTGAGGAGACCCTCGTTGAGAGAAGACCACGCTGCTACCCCTTGCGTGCAACCTCCTCCTCTGTGATACGGAAATCTAAGTAAACATTCCAGTAGAAGGCTGTCCTCTCTGTTCGCCCTCTACCTGGCAGACTTCGACTCGGACGAATTTGGCACTAGGCACACGGGAAGGTGGAGAAGATGCTGTGAAATGAGAGCAGCAGAGGCAAGTCGGCACTGGATTCAGGTAACGTGGGAGAAAGAGAGCAGTGCAGGACGCCTCATTACAGAAATCATTCAAGGTGTTGGAGTGGCTGCAGAGACTGTGCTTGCCAAGTGTTTTCCGTGCCTGTGCTGTGCGTCTGCCCTCTAAGCGCCTCGAATGAAGTCTGCAGTGTACGGCTCCCTCCTGCTGAGCGTCAGCTGCTCGCTTGTGTAGCCACTGAGCCGTAAGGCCTCGGTGAGGCAGCCTGGCTGACGAGAGAAACGCTTGCATACCATGAATTCCGCATGGCAGTGTGAAACGGCGCTTTCTCTCTGCTCCTGCCCGGCTGCCTCCGAGAGGTGCAGGTAGTCCGTGGATGTGGGGCGGGGCGGAGCGTGGGGCGGGGCGGTGGTGCCCATATATAAGTGGGCCTCCCGTGCCTCAGAGCCCAAGCTCTGAGAACCAGGTGAACGCACTGGCCTTCAGGCTCCAAGCAACACGGCCGGCAAGAGGTGTGTGTGAAGCGTCTCCGCAGGCTTGTTGCGGTTGGGCCCTAAAGCCTCGGAGGTGCGGTCCTGCAGAGGAGTCTCCGAGGCTGTCTCAGTCCCAGTGACTTTCTGCTCAGACTAATCCAGATTGACAGCTAAACACTGCTGTGGCAAGGTGAGCTTCTTATATATACTTGTACTCCCGGACACAGGGATACTGTGAAGAGGTCATCCGCCCAGCCTCAGGGGAGGAAGCAGAGCGAGTTGCTTTTGGCACAGCGTTGGAAGCAGGACGGCTGGGCGTTCTGCTCGACGGGCCTGAAGCAGGCAGCACCGGGAGCCTCTGTCAGGTACGCTGCTCTTTAGGGCTAGTGAAGGTGAACTCAGACCTGCAACGGAAACTGCTCCGCGGTACACAAGCTCTAACTTCACGACCTAAGCCTTTCGGTTGCTTTCTGCTCCCTCACGCAGAGCGGGATGGCAAAAACCTAGGTGTGCGGGGTGTCCTCTGTGAATGCGCTTGACGTCCAAGAGATGCGTGCGCGGTGAATAGGACGTGCAGCTGTATGTGGGGGCAGATGCTTTCGGGGCTCCTTACAAGCTGGTCATCCGTTCATGAGCACAGAGCTCTGCTCGGGGCCGGAGGTCTGTCCACCTGAACTAACCATGGGCAGCATACCTCTGCGATGTGCGGGGAGAAACCCAAGCTTTGCTGGAATTCTCAGGCTAAATACTTACGGGCAGTCCTGAGACTTGCGCATTCAGGCACACTGAAGAAAGCCTCTCGTGCTGGGCTTGTTTTCTCCATAGGTTTGTAGTCCTGCGGGAGGGGCATCGTATACTGAGGGTGATGGAAGAGGACGCACGGAGGTGCCTCGTCCCGGTGAGTAATCGAAGTGCCCTGAATATGCCTTTGCAGTCAAGACTCAGGAACTGCTGCGGGAGGGCCTTACGCCAGACACTGCTTGGGATGCATTCCATTGGTCACTGAGGAGACCCTCGTTGAGAGAGGACCACGCTGCTACCCCTTGCGTGCAAACTCCTCCTCTGTGATACGGAGATCTAAGTAAACATTCCAGTAGAAGGCTGTCCTCTCTGTTCGCCCTCTACCTGGCAGACTTCGACTAGGACGAATTTGGCACTAGGCACACGGGAAGGTGTAGAAGAAGATGCTGTGAAATGAGAGAGCAGAGGCAAGTCGACACTGGATTCAGGTAACGTGGGAGAAAGAGAGCAGTGCAGGACGCCTCATTACAGGAATCATTCAAGGTGTCGGAGTGGATGCGGAGACTGAGCTTGCCTAGTGTTTTCCGTGCCTGTGCTGTGCTGTGCGTCTGCCCTCTAAGCGCCTCGAATGAAGTCTGCAGTGTACGGCTCCCTCCTGCTGAGCGTCAGCTGCTCGCTTGTGTAGCCACTGAGCCGTAAGGCCTCGGTGAGGCTGCCTGGCTGACGAGAGAAACGCTTGCATACCATGAATTCCGCGTGGCAGTGCGAAAAGGCGCTTTATCTCTGCTCCTGCCCGGCTGCCTCCGAGAGGTGCAGGTAGACCGTGGATGTGGGGCTGTGCGGAGCGTGGGTCGGGGCGGTGGTGCCCTATATAAGTCGGCCTCCCGTGATTCAGAGCCCAAGCTCTGAGAACCAGGTGCACGCACTGGCCTTCAGGCCCCAAGCAACACGGCCGGCAAGAGGTGTGTGTGAAGCCTCTCCGCAGGCTTGCTGCGGTTGGGCCCTATAGCCTCGGAGGTGCGGTCCTGCAGAGGAGGCTCCGAGGCTGTTTCAGCCCCAGTGACTTGCTGCTCAGACAAATCCAGATTGACAGCTACACACTGCTGTGGCAAGGTGAGCTGCTTATATATACTTGTACTCCCCGACACAGGGAGAGTGTGAAGAGGTCTTCAGCCCAGCCTCAGGGGAGGAAGCAGAGCGAGTTGCTTTCGGCACAGCGTTGGAAGCAGGACGGCTGGGCGTTCTGCTCGAAGGGCCTGAAGCAGGCAGCACCGGGAGCCTCTGTCAGGTACGCTGCTCTTTAGGGCTAGTGAAGGTGAACTTAGACCTGCAACGGAAACTTCTCCGGGGTACACAAGCTCTAACTTCACGACCTAAGCCTTTCGGTTGCTTTCTGCTCCCTCACGCAGAGCGGGATGGCAAAAACCTAGGTGTGCGGCGTGTCCTCTGTGAATGCGCTTGACGTCCAAGAGATGCGTGCGCCGTGAATAGGACGTGAGCTGTATGTGGGGGCAGTTGCTTTCGGGGCTCCTTACAAGCTGGTCATCCGTTCATGAGCACAGAGCTCTGCTCGGGGCCGGAGGTCTGTCCACCTGAACTAACCATGGGCAGCATACCTCTGCGATCTGCGGGGAGAAACCGACCCTTTGCTGGGTTTCTCAGGCTAAATGCTTACTGGCAGTCCTGAGACTTGCGCATTCAAGCACCCTGAAGAAAGCCTCTCGTGCTGGGCTTGTTTTCTCCATAGGTTTGTAGTCCTGCGAGAGGGCATCGTATACTGACCGTGATGGTAGAGGAAGCACGGAGCTGCCTCGTCCCGGTGAGTATTCGAAGTGCCCTGAAGATGTCTTTGTAGTCAAGTGTCAGGAACTGCTGCGGGAGGGCCTTACGCCAGACACTGCTTGGGACGCATTCCACAGGTCACTGAGGAGACCCTCGTTGAGAGAAGACCACGCTGCTACCCCTTGCGTGCAACCTCCTCCTCTGTGATACGGAAATCTAAGTAAACATTCCAGTAGAAGGCTGTCCTCTCTGTTGCCCCTCTACCTGGCAGACTTCGACTAGGACGAATTTGGCACTAGGCACACGGGAAGGTGGAGAAGATGCTGTGAAATGAGAGCAGCAGAGGCAAGTCGGCACTGGATTCAGGTAACGTGGGAGAAAGAGAGCAGTGCAGGACGCCTCATTACAGAAATCATTCAAGGTGTTGGAGTGGCTGCAGAGACTGTGCTTGCCAAGTGTTTTCCGTGCCTGTGCTGTGCGTCTGCCCTCTAAGCGCCTCGAATGAAGTCTGCAGTGTACGGCTCCCTCCTGCTGAGCGTCAGCTGCTCGCTTGTGTAGCCACTGAGCCGTAAGGCCTCGGTGAGGCAGCCTGGCTGACGAGAGAAACGCTTGCATACCATGAATTCCGCATGGCAGTGTGAAACGGCGCTTTCTCTCTGCTCCTGCCCGGCTGCCTCCGAGAGGTGCAGGTAGTCCGTGGATGTGGGGCGGGGCGGAGCGTGGGGCGGGGCGGTGGTGCCCTATATAAGTGGGCCTCCCGTGCCTCAGAGCCCAAGCTCTGAGAACCAGGTGAACGCACTGGCCTTCAGGCTCCAAGCAACACGGCCGGCAAGAGGTGTGTGTGAAGCGTCTCCGCAGGCTTGTTGCGGTTGGGCCCTAAAGCCTCGGAGGTGCGGTCCTGCAGAGGAGTCTCCGAGGCTGTCTCAGTCCCAGTGACTTTCTGCTCAGACTAATCCAGATTGACAGCTAAACACTGCTGTGGCAAGGTGAGCTTCTTATATATACTTGTACTCCCGGACACAGGGATACTGTGAAGAGGTCATCCGCCCAGCCTCAGGGGAGGAAGCAGAGCGAGTTGCTTTTGGCACAGCGTTGGAAGCAGGACGGCTGGGCGTTCTGCTCGACGGGCCTGAAGCAGGCAGCACCGGGAGCCTCTGTCAGGTACGCTGCTCTTTAGGGCTAGTGAAGGTGAACTCAGACCTGCAACGGAAACTGCTCCGCGGTACACAAGCTCTAACTTCACGACCTAAGCCTTTCGGTTGCTTTCTGCTCCCTCACGCAGAGCGGGATGGCAAAAACCTAGGTGTGCGGGGTGTCCTCTGTGAATGCGCTTGACGTCCAAGAGATGCGTGCGCGGTGAATAGGACGTGCAGCTGTATGTGGGGGCAGATGCTTTCGGGGCTCCTTACAAGCTGATCATCCGTTCATGAGCACAGAGCTCTGCTCGGGGCCGGAGGTCTGTCCACCTGAACTAACCATGGGCAGCATACCTCTGCGATGTGCGGGGAGAAACCCAAGCTTTGCTGGAATTCTCAGGCTAAATACTTACGGGCAGTCCTGAGACTTGCGCATTCAGGCACACTGAAGAAAGCCTCTCGTGCTGGGCTTGTTTTCTCCATAGGTTTGTAGTCCTGCGGGAGGGCATCGTATACTGAGGGTGATGGAAGAGGACGCACGGAGGTGCCTCGTCCCGGTGAGTAATCGAAGTGCCCTGAATATGCCTTTGCAGTCAAGACTCAGGAACTGCTGCGGGAGGGCCTTACGCCAGACACTGCTTGGGATGCATTCCATTGGTCACTGAGGAGACCCTCGTTGAGAGAGGACCACGCTGCTACCCCTTGCGTGCAAACTCCTCCTCTGTGATACGGAGATCTAAGTAAACATTCCAGTAGAAGGCTGTCCTCTCTGTTCGCCCTCTACCTGGCAGACTTCGACTAGGACGAATTTGGCACTAGGCACACGGGAAGGTGTAGAAGAAGATGCTGTGAAATGAGAGAGCAGAGGCAAGTCGACACTGGATTCAGGTAACGTGGGAGAAAGAGAGCAGTGCAGGACGCCTCATTACAGGAATCATTCAAGGTGTCGGAGTGGATGCGGAGACTGAGCTTGCCTAGTGTTTTCCGTGCCTGTGCTGTGCTGTGCGTCTGCCCTCTAAGCGCCTCGAATGAAGTCTGCAGTGTACGGCTCCCTCCTGCTGAGCGTCAGCTGCTCGCTTGTGTAGCCACTGAGCCGTAAGGCCTCGGTGAGGCTGCCTGGCTGACGAGAGAAACGCTTGCATACCATGAATTCCGCGTGGCAGTGCGAAAAGGCGCTTTATCTCTGCTCCTGCCCGGCTGCCTCCGAGAGGTGCAGGTAGACCGTGGATGTGGGGCTGTGCGGAGCGTGGGTCGGGGCGGTGGTGCCCTATATAAGTCGGCCTCCCGTGATTCAGAGCCCAAGGTCTGAGAACCAGGTGCACGCACTGGCCTTCAGGCCCCAAGCAACACGGCCGGCAAGAGGTGTGTGTGAAGCCTCTCCGCAGGCTTGCTGCGGTTGGGCCCTATAGCCTCGGAGGTGCGGTCCTGCAGAGGAGGCTCCGAGGCTGTTTCAGCCCCAGTGACTTGCTGCTCAGACAAATCCAGATTGACAGCTACACACTGCTGTGGCAAGGTGAGCTGCTTATATATACTTGTACTCCCCGACACAGGGAGAGTGTGAAGAGGTCTTCAGCCCAGCCTCAGGGGAGGAAGCAGAGCGAGTTGCTTTCGGCACAGCGTTGGAAGCAGGACGGCTGGGCGTTCTGCTCGAAGGGCCTGAAGCAGGCAGCACCGGGAGCCTCTGTCAGGTACGCTGCTCTTTAGGGCTAGTGAAGGTGAACTTAGACCTGCAACGGAAACTTCTCCGGGGTACACAAGCTCTAACTTCACGACCTAAGCCTTTCGGTTGCTTTCTGCTCCCTCACGCAGAGCGGGATGGCAAAAACCTAGGTGTGCGGCGTGTCCTCTGTGAATGCGCTTGACGTCCAAGAGATCCGTGCGTCGTGAATAGGACGTGAGCTGTATGTGGGGGCAGTTGCTTTCGGGGCTCCTTACAAGCTGGTCATCCGTTCATGAGCACAGAGCTCTGCTCGGGGCCGGAGGTCTGTCCACCTGAACTAACCATGGGCACCATACCTCTGCGATCTGCGGGGAGAAACCGTCCCTTTGCTGGGTTTCTCAGGCTAAATGCTTACTGGCAGTCCTGAGACTTGCGCATTCAAGCACCCTGAAGAAAGCCTCTCGTGCTGGGCTTGTTTTCTCCATAGGTTTGTAGTCCTGCGAGAGGGCATCGTATACTGACCGTGATGGTAGAGGAAGCACGGAGCTGCCTCGTCCCGGTGAGTATTCGAAGTGCCCTGAAGATGTCTTTGTAGTCAAGTGTCAGGAACTGCTGCGGGAGGGCCTTACGCCAGACACTGCTTGGGACGCATTCCACAGGTCACTGAGGAGACCCTCGTTGAGAGAAGACCACGCTGCTACCCCTTGCGTGCAACCTCCTCCTCTGTGATACGGAAATCTAAGTAAACATTCCAGTAGAAGGCTGTCCTCTCTGTTCGCCCTCTACCTGGCAGACTTCGACTAGGACGAATTTGGCACTAGGCACACGGGAAGGTGTAGAAGATGCTGTGAAATGAGAGCAGCAGAGGCAAGTCGGCACTGGATTCAGGTAACGTGGGAGAAAGAGAGCAGTGCAGGACGCCTCATTACAGAAATCATTCAAGGTGTTGGAGTGGCTGCAGAGACTGTGCTTGCCAAGTGTTTTCCGTGCCTGTGCTGTGCGTCTGCCCTCTAAGCGCCTCGAATGAAGTCTGCAGTGTACGGCTCCCTCCTGCTGAGCGTCAGCTGCTCGCTTGTGTAGCCACTGAGCCGTAAGGCCTCGGTGAGGCAGCCTGGCTGACGAGAGAAACGCTTGCATACCATGAATTCCGCATGGCAGTGTGAAACGGCGCTTTCTCTCTGCTCCTGCCCGGCTGCCTCCGAGAGGTGCAGGTAGTCCGTGGATGTGGGGCGGGGCGGAGCGTGGGGCGGGGCGGTGGTGCCCTATATAAGTGGGCCTCCCGTGCCTCAGAGCCCAAGCTCTGAGAACCAGGTGAACGCACTGGCCTTCAGGCTCCAAGCAACACGGCCGGCAAGAGGTGTGTGTGAAGCGTCTCCGCAGGCTTGTTGCGGTTGGGCCCTAAAGCCTCGGAGGTGCGGTCCTGCAGAGGAGTCTCCGAGGCTGTCTCAGTCCCAGTGACTTTCTGCTCAGACTAATCCAGATTGACAGCTAAACACTGCTGTGGCAAGGTGAGCTTCTTATATATACTTGTACTCCCGGACACAGGGATACTGTGAAGAGGTCATCCGCCCAGCCTCAGGGGAGGAAGCAGAGCGAGTTGCTTTTGGCACAGCGTTGGAAGCAGGACGGCTGGGCGTTCTGCTCGACGGGCCTGAAGCAGGCAGCACCGGGAGCCTCTGTCAGGTACGCTGCTCTTTAGGGCTAGTGAAGGTGAACTCAGACCTGCAACGGAAACTGCTCCGCGGTACACAAGCTCTAACTTCACGACCTAAGCCTTTCGGTTGCTTTCTGCTCCCTCACGCAGAGCGGGATGGCAAAAACCTAGGTGTGCGGGGTGTCCTCTGTGAATGCGCTTGACGTCCAAGAGATGCGTGCGCGGTGAATAGGACGTGCAGCTGTATGTGGGGGCAGATGCTTTCGGGGCTCCTTACAAGCTGATCATCCGTTCATGAGCACAGAGCTCTGCTCGGGGCCGGAGGTCTGTCCACCTGAACTAACCATGGGCAGCATACCTCTGCGATGTGCGGGGAGAAACCCAAGCTTTGCTGGAATTCTCAGGCTAAATACTTACGGGCAGTCCTGAGACTTGCGCATTCAGGCACACTGAAGAAAGCCTCTCGTGCTGGGCTTGTTTTCTCCATAGGTTTGTAGTCCTGCGGGAGGGCATCGTATACTGAGGGTGATGGAAGAGGACGCACGGAGGTGCCTCGTCCCGGTGAGTAATCGAAGTGCCCTGAATATGCCTTTGCAGTCAAGACTCAGGAACTGCTGCGGGAGGGCCTTACGCCAGACACTGCTTGGGATGCATTCCATTGGTCACTGAGGAGACCCTCGTTGAGAGAGGACCACGCTGCTACCCCTTGCGTGCAAACTCCTCCTCTGTGATACGGAGATCTAAGTAAACATTCCAGTAGAAGGCTGTCCTCTCTGTTCGCCCTCTACCTGGCAGACTTCGACTAGGACGAATTTGGCACTAGGCACACGGGAAGGTGTAGAAGAAGATGCTGTGAAATGAGAGAGCAGAGGCAAGTCGACACTGGATTCAGGTAACGTGGGAGAAAGAGAGCAGTGCAGGACGCCTCATTACAGGAATCATTCAAGGTGTCGGAGTGGATGCGGAGACTGAGCTTGCCTAGTGTTTTCCGTGCCTGTGCTGTGCTGTGCGTCTGCCCTCTAAGCGCCTCGAATGAAGTCTGCAGTGTACGGCTCCCTCCTGCTGAGCGTCAGCTGCTCGCTTGTGTAGCCACTGAGCCGTAAGGCCTCGGTGAGGCTGCCTGGCTGACGAGAGAAACGCTTGCATACCATGAATTCCGCGTGGCAGTGCGAAAAGGCGCTTTATCTCTGCTCCTGCCCGGCTGCCTCCGAGAGGTGCAGGTAGACCGTGGATGTGGGGCTGTGCGGAGCGTGGGTCGGGGCGGTGGTGCCCTATATAAGTCGGCCTCCCGTGATTCAGAGCCCAAGCTCTGAGAACCAGGTGCACGCACTGGCCTTCAGGCCCCAAGCAACACGGCCGGCAAGAGGTGTGTGTGAAGCCTCTCCGCAGGCTTGCTGCGGTTGGGCCCTATAGCCTCGGAGGTGCGGTCCTGCAGAGGAGGCTCCGAGGCTGTTTCAGCCCCAGTGACTTGCTGCTCAGACAAATCCAGATTGACAGCTACACACTGCTGTGGCAAGGTGAGCTGCTTATATATACTTGTACTCCCCGACACAGGGAGAGTGTGAAGAGGTCTTCAGCCCAGCCTCAGGGGAGGAAGCAGAGCGAGTTGCTTTCGGCACAGCGTTGGAAGCAGGACGGCTGGGCGTTCTGCTCGAAGGGCCTGAAGCAGGCAGCACCGGGAGCCTCTGTCAGGTACGCTGCTCTTTAGGGCTAGTGAAGGTGAACTTAGACCTGCAACGGAAACTTCTCCGGGGTACACAAGCTCTAACTTCACGACCTAAGCCTTTCGGTTGCTTTCTGCTCCCTCACGCAGAGCGGGATGGCAAAAACCTAGGTGTGCGGCGTGTCCTCTGTGAATGCGCTTGACGTCCAAGAGATGCGTGCGCCGTGAATAGGACGTGAGCTGTATGTGGGGGCAGTTGCTTTCGGGGCTCCTTACAAGCTGGTCATCCGTTCATGAGCACAGAGCTCTGCTCGGGGCCGGAGGTCTGTCCACCTGAACAAACCATGGGCAGCATCCTTCTGCGTGCTGCGGGGAGAAACCGACCCTTTGCTGGGTTTCTCAGGCTAAATGCTTACTGGCAGTCCTGAGACTTGCGCATTCAAGCACCCTGAAGAAAGCCTCTCGTGCTGGGCTTGTTTTCTCCATAGGTTTGTAGTCCTGCGAGAGGGCATCGTATACTGACCGTGATGGTAGAGGAAGCACGGAGCTGCCTCGTCCCGGTGAGTATTCGAAGTGCCCTGAAGATGTCTTTGTAGTCAAGTGTCAGGAACTGCTGCGGGAGGGCCTTACGCCAGACACTGCTTGGGACGCATTCCACAGGTCACTGAGGAGACCCTCGTTGAGAGAAGACCACGCTGCTACCCCTTGCGTGCAACCTCCTCCTCTGTGATACGGAAATCTAAGTAAACATTCCAGTAGAAGGCTGTCCTCTCTGTTCGCCCTCTACCTGGCAGACTTCGACTAGGACGAATTTGGCACTAGGCACACGGGAAGGTGTAGAAGATGCTGTGAAATGAGAGCAGCAGAGGCAAGTCGGCACTGGATTCAGGTAACGTGGGAGAAAGAGAGCAGTGCAGGACGCCTCATTACAGAAATCATTCAAGGTGTTGGAGTGGCTGCAGAGACTGTGCTTGCCAAGTGTTTTCCGTGCCTGTGCTGTGCGTCTGCCCTCTAAGCGCCTCGAATGAAGTCTGCAGTGTACGGCTCCCTCCTGCTGAGCGTCAGCTGCTCGCTTGTGTAGCCACTGAGCCGTAAGGCCTCGGTGAGGCAGCCTGGCTGACGAGAGAAACGCTTGCATACCATGAATTCCGCATGGCAGTGTGAAACGGCGCTTTCTCTCTGCTCCTGCCCGGCTGCCTCCGAGAGGTGCAGGTAGTCCGTGGATGTGGGGCGGGGCGGAGCGTGGGGCGGGGCGGTGGTGCCCTATATAAGTGGGCCTCCCGTGCCTCAGAGCCCAAGCTCTGAGAACCAGGTGAACGCACTGGCCTTCAGGCTCCAAGCAACACGGCCGGCAAGAGGTGTGTGTGAAGCGTCTCCGCAGGCTTGTTGCGGTTGGGCCCTAAAGCCTCGGAGGTGCGGTCCTGCAGAGGAGTCTCCGAGGCTGTCTCAGTCCCAGTGACTTTCTGCTCAGACTAATCCAGATTGACAGCTAAACACTGCTGTGGCAAGGTGAGCTTCTTATATATACTTGTACTCCCGGACACAGGGATACTGTGAAGAGGTCATCCGCCCAGCCTCAGGGGAGGAAGCAGAGCGAGTTGCTTTTGGCACAGCGTTGGAAGCAGGACGGCTGGGCGTTCTGCTCGACGGGCCTGAAGCAGGCAGCACCGGGAGCCTCTGTCAGGTACGCTGCTCTTTAGGGCTAGTGAAGGTGAACTCAGACCTGCAACGGAAACTGCTCCGCGGTACACAAGCTCTAACTTCACGACCTAAGCCTTTCGGTTGCTTTCTGCTCCCTCACGCAGAGCGGGATGGCAAAAACCTAGGTGTGCGGGGTGTCCTCTGTGAATGCGCTTGACGTCCAAGAGATGCGTGCGCGGTGAATAGGACGTGCAGCTGTATGTGGGGGCAGATGCTTTCGGGGCTCCTTACAAGCTGATCATCCGTTCATGAGCACAGAGCTCTGCTCGGGGCCGGAGGTCTGTCCACCTGAACTAACCATGGGCAGCATACCTCTGCGATGTGCGGGGAGAAACCCAAGCTTTGCTGGAATTCTCAGGCTAAATACTTACGGGCAGTCCTGAGACTTGCGCATTCAGGCACACTGAAGAAAGCCTCTCGTGCTGGGCTTGTTTTCTCCATAGGTTTGTAGTCCTGCGGGAGGGCATCGTATACTGAGGGTGATGGAAGAGGACGCACGGAGGTGCCTCGTCCCGGTGAGTAATCGAAGTGCCCTGAATATGCCTTTGCAGTCAAGACTCAGGAACTGCTGCGGGAGGGCCTTACGCCAGACACTGCTTGGGATGCATTCCATTGGTCACTGAGGAGACCCTCGTTGAGAGAGGACCACGCTGCTACCCCTTGCGTGCAAACTCCTCCTCTGTGATACGGAGATCTAAGTAAACATTCCAGTAGAAGGCTGTCCTCTCTGTTCGCCCTCTACCTGGCAGACTTCGACTAGGACGAATTTGGCACTAGGCACACGGGAAGGTGTAGAAGAAGATGCTGTGAAATGAGAGAGCAGAGGCAAGTCGACACTGGATTCAGGTAACGTGGGAGAAAGAGAGCAGTGCAGGACGCCTCATTACAGGAATCATTCAAGGTGTCGGAGTGGATGCGGAGACTGAGCTTGCCTAGTGTTTTCCGTGCCTGTGCTGTGCTGTGCGTCTGCCCTCTAAGCGCCTCGAATGAAGTCTGCAGTGTACGGCTCCCTCCTGCTGAGCGTCAGCTGCTCGCTTGTGTAGCCACTGAGCCGTAAGGCCTCGGTGAGGCTGCCTGGCTGACGAGAGAAACGCTTGCATACCATGAATTCCGCGTGGCAGTGCGAAAAGGCGCTTTATCTCTGCTCCTGCCCGGCTGCCTCCGAGAGGTGCAGGTAGACCGTGGATGTGGGGCTGTGCGGAGCGTGGGTCGGGGCGGTGGTGCCCTATATAAGTCGGCCTCCCGTGATTCAGAGCCCAAGCTCTGAGAACCAGGTGCACGCACTGGCCTTCAGGCCCCAAGCAACACGGCCGGCAAGAGGTGTGTGTGAAGCCTCTCCGCAGGCTTGCTGCGGTTGGGCCCTATAGCCTCGGAGGTGCGGTCCTGCAGAGGAGGCTCCGAGGCTGTTTCAGCCCCAGTGACTTGCTGCTCAGACAAATCCAGATTGACAGCTACACACTGCTGTGGCAAGGTGAGCTGCTTATATATACTTGTACTCCCCGACACAGGGAGAGTGTGAAGAGGTCTTCAGCCCAGCCTCAGGGGAGGAAGCAGAGCGAGTTGCTTTCGGCACAGCGTTGGAAGCAGGACGGCTGGGCGTTCTGCTCGAAGGGCCTGAAGCAGGCAGCACCGGGAGCCTCTGTCAGGTACGCTGCTCTTTAGGGCTAGTGAAGGTGAACTTAGACCTGCAACGGAAACTTCTCCGGGGTACACAAGCTCTAACTTCACGACCTAAGCCTTTCGGTTGCTTTCTGCTCCCTCACGCAGAGCGGGATGGCAAAAACCTAGGTGTGCGGCGTGTCCTCTGTGAATGCGCTTGACGTCCAAGAGATGCGTGCGCCGTGAATAGGACGTGAGCTGTATGTGGGGGCAGTTGCTTTCGGGGCTCCTTACAAGCTGGTCATCCGTTCATGAGCACAGAGCTCTGCTCGGGGCCGGAGGTCTGTCCACCTGAACTAACCATGGGCAGCATACCTCTGCGATCTGCGGGGAGAAACCGACCCTTTGCTGGGTTTCTCAGGCTAAATGCTTACTGGCAGTCCTGAGACTTGCGCATTCAAGCACCCTGAAGAAAGCCTCTCGTGCTGGGCTTGTTTTCTCCATAGGTTTGTAGTCCTGCGAGAGGGCATCGTATACTGACCGTGATGGTAGAGGAAGCACGGAGCTGCCTCGTCCCGGTGAGTATTCGAAGTGCCCTGAAGATGTCTTTGTAGTCAAGTGTCAGGAACTGCTGCGGGAGGGCCTTACGCCAGACACTGCTTGGGACGCATTCCACAGGTCACTGAGGAGACCCTCGTTGAGAGAAGACCACGCTGCTACCCCTTGCGTGCAACCTCCTCCTCTGTGATACGGAAATCTAAGTAAACATTCCAGTAGAAGGCTGTCCTCTCTGTTCGCCCTCTACCTGGCAGACTTCGACTAGGACGAATTTGGCACTAGGCACACGGGAAGGTGGAGAAGATGCTGTGAAATGAGAGCAGCAGAGGCAAGTCGGCACTGGATTCAGGTAACGTGGGAGAAAGAGAGCAGTGCAGGACGCCTCATTACAGAAATCATTCAAGGTGTTGGAGTGGCTGCAGAGACTGTGCTTGCCAAGTGTTTTCCGTGCCTGTGCTGTGCGTCTGCCCTCTAAGCGCCTCGAATGAAGTCTGCAGTGTACGGCTCCCTCCTGCTGAGCGTCAGCTGCTCGCTTGTGTAGCCACTGAGCCGTAAGGCCTCGGTGAGGCAGCCTGGCTGACGAGAGAAACGCTTGCATACCATGAATTCCGCATGGCAGTGTGAAACGGCGCTTTCTCTCTGCTCCTGCCCGGCTGCCTCCGAGAGGTGCAGGTAGTCCGTGGATGTGGGGCGGGGCGGAGCGTGGGGCGGGGCGGTGGTGCCCTATATAAGTGGGCCTCCCGTGCCTCAGAGCCCAAGCTCTGAGAACCAGGTGAACGCACTGGCCTTCAGGCTCCAAGCAACACGGCCGGCAAGAGGTGTGTGTGAAGCGTCTCCGCAGGCTTGTTGCGGTTGGGCCCTAAAGCCTCGGAGGTGCGGTCCTGCAGAGGAGTCTCCGAGGCTGTCTCAGTCCCAGTGACTTTCTGCTCAGACTAATCCAGATTGACAGCTAAACACTGCTGTGGCAAGGTGAGCTTCTTATATATACTTGTACTCCCGGACACAGGGATACTGTGAAGAGGTCATCCGCCCAGCCTCAGGGGAGGAAGCAGAGCGAGTTGCTTTTGGCACAGCGTTGGAAGCAGGACGGCTGGGCGTTCTGCTCGACGGGCCTGAAGCAGGCAGCACCGGGAGCCTCTGTCAGGTACGCTGCTCTTTAGGGCTAGTGAAGGTGAACTCAGACCTGCAACGGAAACTGCTCCGCGGTACACAAGCTCTAACTTCACGACCTAAGCCTTTCGGTTGCTTTCTGCTCCCTCACGCAGAGCGGGATGGCAAAAACCTAGGTGTGCGGGGTGTCCTCTGTGAATGCGCTTGACGTCCAAGAGATGCGTGCGCGGTGAATAGGACGTGCAGCTGTATGTGGGGGCAGATGCTTTCGGGGCTCCTTACAAGCTGATCATCCGTTCATGAGCACAGAGCTCTGCTCGGGGCCGGAGGTCTGTCCACCTGAACTAACCATGGGCAGCATACCTCTGCGATGTGCGGGGAGAAACCCAAGCTTTGCTGGAATTCTCAGGCTAAATACTTACGGGCAGTCCTGAGACTTGCGCATTCAGGCACACTGAAGAAAGCCTCTCGTGCTGGGCTTGTTTTCTCCATAGGTTTGTAGTCCTGCGGGAGGGCATCGTATACTGAGGGTGATGGAAGAGGACGCACGGAGGTGCCTCGTCCCGGTGAGTAATCGAAGTGCCCTGAATATGCCTTTGCAGTCAAGACTCAGGAACTGCTGCGGGAGGGCCTTACGCCAGACACTGCTTGGGATGCATTCCATTGGTCACTGAGGAGACCCTCGTTGAGAGAGGACCACGCTGCTACCCCTTGCGTGCAAACTCCTCCTCTGTGATACGGAGATCTAAGTAAACATTCCAGTAGAAGGCTGTCCTCTCTGTTCGCCCTCTACCTGGCAGACTTCGACTAGGACGAATTTGGCACTAGGCACACGGGAAGGTGTAGAAGAAGATGCTGTGAAATGAGAGAGCAGAGGCAAGTCGACACTGGATTCAGGTAACGTGGGAGAAAGAGAGCAGTGCAGGACGCCTCATTACAGGAATCATTCAAGGTGTCGGAGTGGATGCGGAGACTGAGCTTGCCTAGTGTTTTCCGTGCCTGTGCTGTGCTGTGCGTCTGCCCTCTAAGCGCCTCGAATGAAGTCTGCAGTGTACGGCTCCCTCCTGCTGAGCGTCAGCTGCTCGCTTGTGTAGCCACTGAGCCGTAAGGCCTCGGTGAGGCTGCCTGGCTGACGAGAGAAACGCTTGCATACCATGAATTCCGCGTGGCAGTGCGAAAAGGCGCTTTATCTCTGCTCCTGCCCGGCTGCCTCCGAGAGGTGCAGGTAGACCGTGGATGTGGGGCTGTGCGGAGCGTGGGTCGGGGCGGTGGTGCCCTATATAAGTCGGCCTCCCGTGATTCAGAGCCCAAGCTCTGAGAACCAGGTGCACGCACTGGCCTTCAGGCCCCAAGCAACACGGCCGGCAAGAGGTGTGTGTGAAGCCTCTCCGCAGGCTTGCTGCGGTTGGGCCCTATAGCCTCGGAGGTGCGGTCCTGCAGAGGAGGCTCCGAGGCTGTTTCAGCCCCAGTGACTTGCTGCTCAGACAAATCCAGATTGACAGCTACACACTGCTGTGGCAAGGTGAGCTGCTTATATATACTTGTACTCCCCGACACAGGGAGAGTGTGAAGAGGTCTTCAGCCCAGCCTCAGGGGAGGAAGCAGAGCGAGTTGCTTTCGGCACAGCGTTGGAAGCAGGACGGCTGGGCGTTCTGCTCGAAGGGCCTGAAGCAGGCAGCACCGGGAGCCTCTGTCAGGTACGCTGCTCTTTAGGGCTAGTGAAGGTGAACTTAGACCTGCAACGGAAACTTCTCCGGGGTACACAAGCTCTAACTTCACGACCTAAGCCTTTCGGTTGCTTTCTGCTCCCTCACGCAGAGCGGGATGGCAAAAACCTAGGTGTGCGGCGTGTCCTCTGTGAATGCGCTTGACGTCCAAGAGATGCGTGCGCCGTGAATAGGACGTGAGCTGTATGTGGGGGCAGTTGCTTTCGGGGCTCCTTACAAGCTGGTCATCCGTTCATGAGCACAGAGCTCTGCTCGGGGCCGGAGGTCTGTCCACCTGAACTAACCATGGGCAGCATACCTCTGCGATCTGCGGGGAGAAACCGACCCTTTGCTGGGTTTCTCAGGCTAAATGCTTACTGGCAGTCCTGAGACTTGCGCATTCAAGCACCCTGAAGAAAGCCTCTCGTGCTGGGCTTGTTTTCTCCATAGGTTTGTAGTCCTGCGAGAGGGCATCGTATACTGACCGTGATGGTAGAGGAAGCACGGAGCTGCCTCGTCCCGGTGAGTATTCGAAGTGCCCTGAAGATGTCTTTGTAGTCAAGTGTCAGGAACTGCTGCGGGAGGGCCTTACGCCAGACACTGCTTGGGACGCATTCCACAGGTCACTGAGGAGACCCTCGTTGAGAGAAGACCACGCTGCTACCCCTTGCGTGCAACCTCCTCCTCTGTGATACGGAAATCTAAGTAAACATTCCAGTAGAAGGCTGTCCTCTCTGTTCGCCCTCTACCTGGCAGACTTCGACTCGGACGAATTTGGCACTAGGCACACGGGAAGGTGGAGAAGATGCTGTGAAATGAGAGCAGCAGAGGCAAGTCGGCACTGGATTCAGGTAACGTGGGAGAAAGAGAGCAGTGCAGGACGCCTCATTACAGAAATCATTCAAGGTGTTGGAGTGGCTGCAGAGACTGTGCTTGCCAAGTGTTTTCCGTGCCTGTGCTGTGCGTCTGCCCTCTAAGCGCCTCGAATGAAGTCTGCAGTGTACGGCTCCCTCCTGCTGAGCGTCAGCTGCTCGCTTGTGTAGCCACTGAGCCGTAAGGCCTCGGTGAGGCAGCCTGGCTGACGAGAGAAACGCTTGCATACCATGAATTCCGCATGGCAGTGTGAAACGGCGCTTTCTCTCTGCTCCTGCCCGGCTGCCTCCGAGAGGTGCAGGTAGTCCGTGGATGTGGGGCGGGGCGGAGCGTGGGGCGGGGCGGTGGTGCCCTATATAAGTGGGCCTCCCGTGCCTCAGAGCCCAAGCTCTGAGAACCAGGTGAACGCACTGGCCTTCAGGCTCCAAGCAACACGGCCGGCAAGAGGTGTGTGTGAAGCGTCTCCGCAGGCTTGTTGCGGTTGGGCCCTAAAGCCTCGGAGGTGCGGTCCTGCAGAGGAGTCTCCGAGGCTGTCTCAGTCCCAGTGACTTTCTGCTCAGACTAATCCAGATTGACAGCTAAACACTGCTGTGGCAAGGTGAGCTTCTTATATATACTTGTACTCCCGGACACAGGGATACTGTGAAGAGGTCATCCGCCCAGCCTCAGGGGAGGAAGCAGAGCGAGTTGCTTTTGGCACAGCGTTGGAAGCAGGACGGCTGGGCGTTCTGCTCGACGGGCCTGAAGCAGGCAGCACCGGGAGCCTCTGTCAGGTACGCTGCTCTTTAGGGCTAGTGAAGGTGAACTCAGACCTGCAACGGAAACTGCTCCGCGGTACACAAGCTCTAACTTCACGACCTAAGCCTTTCGGTTGCTTTCTGCTCCCTCACGCAGAGCGGGATGGCAAAAACCTAGGTGTGCGGGGTGTCCTCTGTGAATGCGCTTGACGTCCAAGAGATGCGTGCGCGGTGAATAGGACGTGCAGCTGTATGTGGGGGCAGATGCTTTCGGGGCTCCTTACAAGCTGATCATCCGTTCATGAGCACAGAGCTCTGCTCGGGGCCGGAGGTCTGTCCACCTGAACTAACCATGGGCAGCATACCTCTGCGATGTGCGGGGAGAAACCCAAGCTTTGCTGGAATTCTCAGGCTAAATACTTACGGGCAGTCCTGAGACTTGCGCATTCAGGCACACTGAAGAAAGCCTCTCGTGCTGGGCTTGTTTTCTCCATAGGTTTGTAGTCCTGCGGGAGGGCATCGTATACTGAGGGTGATGGAAGAGGACGCACGGAGGTGCCTCGTCCCGGTGAGTAATCGAAGTGCCCTGAATATGCCTTTGCAGTCAAGACTCAGGAACTGCTGCGGGAGGGCCTTACGCCAGACACTGCTTGGGATGCATTCCATTGGTCACTGAGGAGACCCTCGTTGAGAGAGGACCACGCTGCTACCCCTTGCGTGCAAACTCCTCCTCTGTGATACGGAGATCTAAGTAAACATTCCAGTAGAAGGCTGTCCTCTCTGTTCGCCCTCTACCTGGCAGACTTCGACTAGGACGAATTTGGCACTAGGCACACGGGAAGGTGTAGAAGAAGATGCTGTGAAATGAGAGAGCAGAGGCAAGTCGACACTGGATTCAGGTAACGTGGGAGAAAGAGAGCAGTGCAGGACGCCTCATTACAGGAATCATTCAAGGTGTCGGAGTGGATGCGGAGACTGAGCTTGCCTAGTGTTTTCCGTGCCTGTGCTGTGCTGTGCGTCTGCCCTCTAAGCGCCTCGAATGAAGTCTGCAGTGTACGGCTCCCTCCTGCTGAGCGTCAGGTGCTCGCTTGTGTAGCCACTGAGCCGTAAGGCCTCGGTGAGGCTGCCTGGGTGACGAGAGAAACGCTTGCATACCATGAATTCCGCGTGGCAGTGCGAAAAGGCGCTTTATCTCTGCTCCTGCCCGTCTGCCTCCGAGAGGTGCAGGTAGACCGTGGATGTGGGGCTGTGCGGAGCGTGGGTCGGGGCGGTGGTGCCCTATATAAGTCGGCCTCCCGTGATTCAGAGCCCAAGCTCTGAGAACCAGGTGCACGCACTGGCCTTCAGGCCCCAAGCAACACGGCCGGCAAGAGGTGTGTGTGAAGCCTCTCCGCAGGCTTGCTGCGGTTGGGCCCTATAGCCTCGGAGGTGCGGTCCTGCAGAGGAGGCTCCGAGGCTGTTTCAGCCCCAGTGACTTGCTGCTCAGACAAATCCAGATTGACAGCTACACACTGCTGTGGCAAGGTGAGCTGCTTATATATACTTGTACTCCCCGACACAGGGAGAGTGTGAAGAGGTCTTCAGCCCAGCCTCAGGGGAGGAAGCAGAGCGAGTTGCTTTCGGCACAGCGTTGGAAGCAGGACGGCTGGGCGTTCTGCTCGAAGGGCCTGAAGCAGGCAGCACCGGGAGCCTCTGTCAGGTACGCTGCTCTTTAGGGCTAGTGAAGGTGAACTTAGACCTGCAACGGAAACTTCTCCGGGGTACACAAGCTCTAACTTCACGACCTAAGCCTTTCGGTTGCTTTCTGCTCCCTCACGCAGAGCGGGATGGCAAAAACCTAGGTGTGCGGCGTGTCCTCTGTGAATGCGCTTGACGTCCAAGAGATGCGTGCGCCGTGAATAGGACGTGAGCTGTATGTGGGGGCAGTTGCTTTCGGGGCTCCTTACAAGCTGGTCATCCGTTCATGAGCACAGAGCTCTGCTCGGGGCCGGAAGTCTGTCCACCTGAACTAACCATCGGCAGCATACCTCCACGCTCTGCGGGGAGATACCGACCCTTTACTGGGTTTCTCAGGCTAAATGCTTACTGGCAGTCCTGCTGCTTGCGCAATCCAGCACCCTAAAGAAAGCCTCTCGTGCTGGGCTTGTTTTCTCCATAGGTTTGTAGTCCTGCGAGAGGGCATCGTATACTGACCGTGATGGTAGAGGAAGCACGGAGCTGCCTCGTCCCGGTGAGTATTCGAAGTCCCCTGAAGATGTCTTTGTAGTCAAGTGTCAGGAACTGCTGCGGGAGGGCCTTACGCCAGACACTGCTTGGGACGCATTCCACAGGTCACTGAGGAGACCCTCGTTGAGAGAAGACCACGCTGCTACCCCTTGCGTGCAACCTCCTCCTCTGTGATACGGAAATCTAAGTAAACATTCCAGTAGAAGGCTGTCCTCTCTGTTCGCCCTCTACCTGGCAGACTTCGACTCGGACGAATTTGGCACTAGGCACACGGGAAGGTGGAGAAGATGCTGTGAAATGAGAGCAGCAGAGGCAAGTCGGCACTGGATTCAGGTAACGTGGGAGAAAGAGAGCAGTGCAGGACGCCTCATTACAGAAATCATTCAAGGTGTTGGAGTGGCTGCAGAGACTGTGCTTGCCAAGTGTTTTCCGTGCCTGTGCTGTGCGTCTGCCCTCTAAGCGCCTCGAATGAAGTCTGCAGTGTACGGCTCCCTCCTGCTGAGCGTCAGCTGCTCGCTTGTGTAGCCACTGAGCCGTAAGGCCTCGGTGAGGCAGCCTGGCTGACGAGAGAAACGCTTGCATACCATGAATTCCGCATGGCAGTGTGAAACGGCGCTTTCTCTCTGCTCCTGCCCGGCTGCCTCCGAGAGGTGCAGGTAGTCCGTGGATGTGGGGCGGGGCGGAGCGTGGGGCGGGGCGGTGGTGCCCTATATAAGTGGGCCTCCCGTGCCTCAGAGCCCAAGCTCTGAGAACCAGGTGAACGCACTGGCCTTCAGGCTCCAAGCAACACGGCCGGCAAGAGGTGTGTGTGAAGCGTCTCCGCAGGCTTGTTGCGGTTGGGCCCTAAAGCCTCGGAGGTGCGGTCCTGCAGAGGAGTCTCCGAGGCTGTCTCAGTCCCAGTGACTTTCTGCTCAGACTAATCCAGATTGACAGCTAAACACTGCTGTGGCAAGGTGAGCTTCTTATATATACTTGTACTCCCGGACACAGGGATACTGTGAAGAGGTCATCCGCCCAGCCTCAGGGGAGGAAGCAGAGCGAGTTGCTTTTGGCACAGCGTTGGAAGCAGGACGGCTGGGCGTTCTGCTCGACGGGCCTGAAGCAGGCAGCACCGGGAGCCTCTGTCAGGTACGCTGCTCTTTAGGGCTAGTGAAGGTGAACTCAGACCTGCAACGGAAACTGCTCCGCGGTACACAAGCTCTAACTTCACGACCTAAGCCTTTCGGTTGCTTTCTGCTCCCTCACGCAGAGCGGGATGGCAAAAACCTAGGTGTGCGGGGTGTCCTCTGTGAATGCGCTTGACGTCCAAGAGATGCGTGCGCGGTGAATAGGACGTGCAGCTGTATGTGGGGGCAGATGCTTTCGGGGCTCCTTACAAGCTGATCATCCGTTCATGAGCACAGAGCTCTGCTCGGGGCCGGAGGTCTGTCCACCTGAACTAACCATGGGCAGCATACCTCTGCGATGTGCGGGGAGAAACCCAAGCTTTGCTGGAATTCTCAGGCTAAATACTTACGGGCAGTCCTGAGACTTGCGCATTCAGGCACACTGAAGAAAGCCTCTCGTGCTGGGCTTGTTTTCTCCATAGGTTTGTAGTCCTGCGGGAGGGCATCGTATACTGAGGGTGATGGAAGAGGACGCACGGAGGTGCCTCGTCCCGGTGAGTAATCGAAGTGCCCTGAATATGCCTTTGCAGTCAAGACTCAGGAACTGCTGCGGGAGGGCCTTACGCCAGACACTGCTTGGGATGCATTCCATTGGTCACTGAGGAGACCCTCGTTGAGAGAGGACCACGCTGCTACCCCTTGCGTGCAAACTCCTCCTCTGTGATACGGAGATCTAAGTAAACATTCCAGTAGAAGGCTGTCCTCTCTGTTCGCCCTCTACCTGGCAGACTTCGACTAGGACGAATTTGGCACTAGGCACACGGGAAGGTGTAGAAGAAGATGCTGTGAAATGAGAGAGCAGAGGCAAGTCGACACTGGATTCAGGTAACGTGGGAGAAAGAGAGCAGTGCAGGACGCCTCATTACAGGAATCATTCAAGGTGTCGGAGTGGATGCGGAGACTGAGCTTGCCTAGTGTTTTCCGTGCCTGTGCTGTGCTGTGCGTCTGCCCTCTAAGCGCCTCGAATGAAGTCTGCAGTGTACGGCTCCCTCCTGCTGAGCGTCAGCTGCTCGCTTGTGTAGCCACTGAGCCGTAAGGCCTCGGTGAGGCTGCCTGGCTGACGAGAGAAACGCTTGCATACCATGAATTCCGCGTGGCAGTGCGAAAAGGCGCTTTATCTCTGCTCCTGCCCGGCTGCCTCCGAGAGGTGCAGGTAGACCGTGGATGTGGGGCTGTGCGGATCGTGAGTCGGGGCGGTGGTGCCCTATATAAGTCGGCCTCCCGTGATTCAGAGCCCAAGCTCTGAGAACCAGGTGCACGCACTGGCCTTCAGGCCCCAAGCAACACGGCCGGCAAGAGGTGTGTGTGAAGCCTCTCCGCAGGCTTGCTGCGGTTGGGCCCTATAGCCTCGGAGGTGCGGTCCTGCAGAGGAGGCTCCGAGGCTGTTTCAGCCCCAGTGACTTGCTGCTCAGACAAATCCAGATTGACAGCTACACACTGCTGTGGCAAGGTGAGCTGCTTATATATACTTGTACTCCCCGACACAGGGAGAGTGTGAAGAGGTCTTCAGCCCAGCCTCAGGGGAGGAAGCAGAGCGAGTTGCTTTCGGCACAGCGTTGGAAGCAGGACGGCTGGGCGTTCTGCTCGAAGGGCCTGAAGCAGGCAGCACCGGGAGCCTCTGTCAGGTACGCTGCTCTTTAGGGCTAGTGAAGGTGAACTTAGACCTGCAACGGAAACTTCTCCGGGGTACACAAGCTCTAACTTCACGACCTAAGCCTTTCGGTTGCTTTCTGCTCCCTCACGCAGAGCGGGATGGCAAAAACCTAGGTGTGCGGCGTGTCCTCTGTGAATGCGCTTGACGTCCAAGAGATGCGTGCGCCGTGAATAGGACGTGAGCTGTATGTGGGGGCAGTTGCTTTCGGGGCTCCTTACAAGCTGGTCATCCGTTCATGAGCACAGAGCTCTGCTCGGGGCCGGAGGTCTGTCCACCTGAACTAACCATGGGCAGCATACCTCTGCGATCTGCGGGGAGAAACCGACCCTTTGCTGGGTTTCTCAGGCTAAATGCTTACTGGCAGTCCTGAGACTTGCGCATTCAAGCACCCTGAAGAAAGCCTCTCGTGCTGGGCTTGTTTTCTCCATAGGTTTGTAGTCCTGCGAGAGGGCATCGTATACTGACCGTGATGGTAGAGGAAGCACGGAGCTGCCTCGTCCCGGTGAGTATTCGAAGTGCCCTGAAGATGTCTTTCTAGTCAAGTCTCAGGAACTGCTGCGGGAGGGCCTTACGCCAGACACTGCTTGGGCCGCATTCCACAGGTCACTGAGGAGACCCTCGTTGAGAGAAGACCACGCTGCTACCCCTTGCGTGCAACCTCCTCCTCTGTGATACGGAAATCTAAGTAAACATTCCAGTAGAAGGCTGTCCTCTCTGTTCGCCCTCTACCTGGCAGACTTCGACTCGGACGAATTTGGCACTAGGCACACGGGAAGGTGGAGAAGATGCTGTGAAATGAGAGCAGCAGAGGCAAGTCGGCACTGGATTCAGGTAACGTGGGAGAAAGAGAGCAGTGCAGGACGCCTCATTACAGAAATCATTCAAGGTGTTGGAGTGGCTGCAGAGACTGTGCTTGCCAAGTGTTTTCCGTGCCTGTGCTGTGCGTCTGCCCTCTAAGCGCCTCGAATGAAGTCTGCAGTGTACGGCTCCCTCCTGCTGAGCGTCAGCTGCTCGCTTGTGTAGCCACTGAGCCGTAAGGCCTCGGTGAGGCAGCCTGGCTGACGAGAGAAACGCTTGCATACCATGAATTCCGCATGGCAGTGTGAAACGGCGCTTTCTCTCTGCTCCTGCCCGGCTGCCTCCGAGAGGTGCAGGTAGTCCGTGGATGTGGGGCGGGGCGGAGCGTGGGGCGGGGCGGTGGTGCCCTATATAAGTGGGCCTCCCGTGCCTCAGAGCCCAAGCTCTGAGAACCAGGTGAACGCACTGGCCTTCAGGCTCCAAGCAACACGGCCGGCAAGAGGTGTGTGTGAAGCGTCTCCGCAGGCTTGTTGCGGTTGGGCCCTAAAGCCTCGGAGGTGCGGTCCTGCAGAGGAGTCTCCGAGGCTGTCTCAGTCCCAGTGACTTTCTGCTCAGACTAATCCAGATTGACAGCTAAACACTGCTGTGGCAAGGTGAGCTTCTTATATATACTTGTACTCCCGGACACAGGGATACTGTGAAGAGGTCATCCGCCCAGCCTCAGGGGAGGAAGCAGAGCGAGTTGCTTTTGGCACAGCGTTGGAAGCAGGACGGCTGGGCGTTCTGCTCGACGGGCCTGAAGCAGGCAGCACCGGGAGCCTCTGTCAGGTACGCTGCTCTTTAGGGCTAGTGAAGGTGAACTCAGACCTGCAACGGAAACTGCTCCGCGGTACACAAGCTCTAACTTCACGACCTAAGCCTTTCGGTTGCTTTCTGCTCCCTCACGCAGAGCGGGATGGCAAAAACCTAGGTGTGCGGGGTGTCCTCTGTGAATGCGCTTGACGTCCAAGAGATGCGTGCGCGGTGAATAGGACGTGCAGCTGTATGTGGGGGCAGATGCTTTCGGGGCTCCTTACAAGCTGATCATCCGTTCATGAGCACAGAGCTCTGCTCGGGGCCGGAGGTCTGTCCACCTGAACTAACCATGGGCAGCATACCTCTGCGATGTGCGGGGAGAAACCCAAGCTTTGCTGGAATTCTCAGGCTAAATACTTACGGGCAGTCCTGAGACTTGCGCATTCAGGCACACTGAAGAAAGCCTCTCGTGCTGGGCTTGTTTTCTCCATAGGTTTGTAGTCCTGCGGGAGGGCATCGTATACTGAGGGTGATGGAAGAGGACGCACGGAGGTGCCTCGTCCCGGTGAGTAATCGAAGTGCCCTGAATATGCCTTTGCAGTCAAGACTCAGGAACTGCTGCGGGAGGGCCTTACGCCAGACACTGCTTGGGATGCATTCCATTGGTCACTGAGGAGACCCTCGTTGAGAGAGGACCACGCTGCTACCCCTTGCGTGCAAACTCCTCCTCTGTGATACGGAGATCTAAGTAAACATTCCAGTAGAAGGCTGTCCTCTCTGTTCGCCCTCTACCTGGCAGACTTCGACTAGGACGAATTTGGCACTAGGCACACGGGAAGGTGTAGAAGAAGATGCTGTGAAATGAGAGAGCAGAGGCAAGTCGACACTGGATTCAGGTAACGTGGGAGAAAGAGAGCAGTGCAGGACGCCTCATTACAGGAATCATTCAAGGTGTCGGAGTGGATGCGGAGACTGAGCTTGCCTAGTGTTTTCCGTGCCTGTGCTGTGCTGTGCGTCTGCCCTCTAAGCGCCTCGAATGAAGTCTGCAGTGTACGGCTCCCTCCTGCTGAGCGTCAGCTGCTCGCTTGTGTAGCCACTGAGCCGTAAGGCCTCGGTGAGGCTGCCTGGCTGACGAGAGAAACGCTTGCATACCATGAATTCCGCGTGGCAGTGCGAAAAGGCGCTTTATCTCTGCTCCTGCCCGGCTGCCTCCGAGAGGTGCAGGTAGACCGTGGATGTGGGGCTGTGCGGAGCGTGGGTCGGGGCGGTGGTGCCCTATATAAGTCGGCCCCCCGTGATTCAGAGCCCAAGCTCTGAGAACCAGGTGCACGCACTGGCCTTCAGGCCCCAAGCAACACGGCCGGCAAGAGGTGTGTGTGAAGCCTCTCCGCAGGCTTGCTGCGGTTGGGCCCTATAGCCTCGGAGGTGCGGTCCTGCAGAGGAGGCTCCGAGGCTGTTTCAGCTCCAGTGACTTGCTGCTCAGACAAATCCAGATTGACAGCTACACACTGCTGTGGCAAGGTGAGCTGCTTATATATACTTGTACTCCCCGACACAGGGAGAGTGTGAAGAGGTCTTCAGCCCAGCCTCAGGGTAGGAAGCAGAGCGAGTTGCTTTCGGCTCTGCGTTGGAAGCAGGACGGCTGGGCGTTCTGCTCGAAGGGCCTGAAGCAGGCAGCACCGGGAGCCTCTGTCAGGTACGCTGCTCTTTAGGGCTAGTGAAGGTGAACTTAGACCTGCAACGGAAACTTCTCCGGGGTACACAAGCTCTAACTTCACGACCTAAGCCTTTCGGTTGCTTTCTGCTCCCTCACGCAGAGCGGGATGGCAAAAACCTAGGTGTGCGGCGTGTCCTCTGTGAATGCGCTTGACGTCCAAGAGATGCGTGCGCCGTGAATAGGACGTGAGCTGTATGTGGGGGCAGTTGCTTTCGGGGCTCCTTACAAGCTGGTCATCCGTTCATGAGCACAGAGCTCTGCTCGGGGCCGGAGGTCTGTCCACCTGAACTAACCATGCGCAGCATACCTCTGCGATCTGGGGGGAGAAACCGCGCCTTTGCTGGGTTTCTCAGCCTACATGCTTCCTGGCCGTCCTGACAGTTCCGCATTCAAGCAGCCTGAAGAAAGCCCCTCGTGGTGGGCTTGTTTTCTCCATAGGTTTGTAGTCCTGCGAGAGGGCATCGTATACTGACCGTGATGGTAGAGGAAGCACGGAGCTGCCTCGTCCCGGTGAGTATTCGAAGTGCCCTGAAGATGTCTTTGTAGTCAAGTGTCAGGAACTGCTGCGGGAGGGCCTTACGCCAGACACTGCTTGGGACGCATTCCACAGGTCACTGAGGAGACCCTCGTTGAGAGAAGACCACGCTGCTACCCCTTGCGTGCAACCTCCTCCTCTGTGATACGGAAATCTAAGTAAACATTCCAGTAGAAGGCTGTCCTCTCTGTTCGCCCTCTACCTGGCAGACTTCGACTCGGACGAATTTGGCACTAGGCACACGGGAAGGTGGAGAAGATGCTGTGAAATGAGAGCAGCAGAGGCAAGTCGGCACTGGATTCAGGTAACGTGGGAGAAAGAGAGCAGTGCAGGACGCCTCATTACAGAAATCATTCAAGGTGTTGGAGTGGCTGCAGAGACTGTGCTTGCCAAGTGTTTTCCGTGCCTGTGCTGTGCGTCTGCCCTCTAAGCGCCTCGAATGAAGTCTGCAGTGTACGGCTCCCTCCTGCTGAGCGTCAGCTGCTCGCTTGTGTAGCCACTGAGCCGTAAGGCCTCGGTGAGGCAGCCTGGCTGACGAGAGAAACGCTTGCATACCATGAATTCCGCATGGCAGTGTGAAACGGCGCTTTCTCTCTGCTCCTGCCCGGCTGCCTCCGAGAGGTGCAGGTAGTCCGTGGATGTGGGGCGGGGCGGAGCGTGGGGCGGGGCGGTGGTGCCCTATATAAGTGGGCCTCCCGTGCCTCAGAGCCCAAGCTCTGAGAACCAGGTGAACGCACTGGCCTTCAGGCTCCAAGCAACACGGCCGGCAAGAGGTGTGTGTGAAGCGTCTCCGCAGGCTTGTTGCGGTTGGGCCCTAAAGCCTCGGAGGTGCGGTCCTGCAGAGGAGTCTCCGAGGCTGTCTCAGTCCCAGTGACTTTCTGCTCAGACTAATCCAGATTGACAGCTAAACACTGCTGTGGCAAGGTGAGCTTCTTATATATACTTGTACTCCCGGACACAGGGATACTGTGAAGAGGTCATCCGCCCAGCCTCAGGGGAGGAAGCAGAGCGAGTTGCTTTTGGCACAGCGTTGGAAGCAGGACGGCTGGGCGTTCTGCTCGACGGGCCTGAAGCAGGCAGCACCGGGAGCCTCTGTCAGGTACGCTGCTCTTTAGGGCTAGTGAAGGTGAACTCAGACCTGCAACGGAAACTGCTCCGCGGTACACAAGCTCTAACTTCACGACCTAAGCCTTTCGGTTGCTTTCTGCTCCCTCACGCAGAGCGGGATGGCAAAAACCTAGGTGTGCGGGGTGTCCTCTGTGAATGCGCTTGACGTCCAAGAGATGCGTGCGCGGTGAATAGGACGTGCAGCTGTATGTGGGGGCAGATGCTTTCGGGGCTCCTTACAAGCTGATCATCCGTTCATGAGCACAGAGCTCTGCTCGGGGCCGGAGGTCTGTCCACCTGAACTAACCATGGGCAGCATACCTCTGCGATGTGCGGGGAGAAACCCAAGCTTTGCTGGAATTCTCAGGCTAAATACTTACGGGCAGTCCTGAGACTTGCGCATTCAGGCACACTGAAGAAAGCCTCTCGTGCTGGGCTTGTTTTCTCCATAGGTTTGTAGTCCTGCGGGAGGGCATCGTATACTGAGGGTGATGGAAGAGGACGCACGGAGGTGCCTCGTCCCGGTGAGTAATCGAAGTGCCCTGAATATGCCTTTGCAGTCAAGACTCAGGAACTGCTGCGGGAGGGCCTTACGCCAGACACTGCTTGGGATGCATTCCATTGGTCACTGAGGAGACCCTCGTTGAGAGAGGACCACGCTGCTACCCCTTGCGTGCAAACTCCTCCTCTGTGATACGGAGATCTAAGTAAACATTCCAGTAGAAGGCTGTCCTCTCTGTTCGCCCTCTACCTGGCAGACTTCGACTAGGACGAATTTGGCACTAGGCACACGGGAAGGTGTAGAAGAAGATGCTGTGAAATGAGAGAGCAGAGGCAAGTCGACACTGGATTCAGGTAACGTGGGAGAAAGAGAGCAGTGCAGGACGCCTCATTACAGGAATCATTCAAGGTGTCGGAGTGGATGCGGAGACTGAGCTTGCCTAGTGTTTTCCGTGCCTGTGCTGTGCTGTGCGTCTGCCCTCTAAGCGCCTCGAATGAAGTCTGCAGTGTACGGCTCCCTCCTGCTGAGCGTCAGCTGCTCGCTTGTGTAGCCACTGAGCCGTAAGGCCTCGGTGAGGCTGCCTGGCTGACGAGAGAAACGCTTGCATACCATGAATTCCGCGTGGCAGTGCGAAAAGGCGCTTTATCTCTGCTCCTGCCCGGCTGCCTCCGAGAGGTGCAGGTAGACCGTGGATGTGGGGCTGTGCGGAGCGTGGGTCGGGGCGGTGGTGCCCTATATAAGTCGGCCTCCCGTGATTCAGAGCCCAAGCTCTGAGAACCAGGTGCACGCACTGGCCTTCAGGCCCCAAGCAACACGGCCGGCAAGAGGTGTGTGTGAAGCCTCTCCGCAGGCTTGCTGCGGTTGGGCCCTATAGCCTCGGAGGTGCGGTCCTGCAGAGGAGGCTCCGAGGCTGTTTCAGCCCCAGTGACTTGCTGCTCAGACAAATCCAGATTGACAGCTACACACTGCTGTGGCAAGGTGAGCTGCTTATATATACTTGTACTCCCCGACACAGGGAGAGTGTGAAGAGGTCTTCAGCCCAGCCTCAGGGGAGGAAGCAGAGCGAGTTGCTTTCGGCACAGCGTTGGAAGCAGGACGGCTGGGCGTTCTGCTCGAAGGGCCTGAAGCAGGCAGCACCGGGAGCCTCTGTCAGGTACGCTGCTCTTTAGGGCTAGTGAAGGTGAACTTAGACCTGCAACGGAAACTTCTCCGGGGTACACAAGCTCTAACTTCACGACCTAAGCCTTTCGGTTGCTTTCTGCTCCCTCACGCAGAGCGGGATGGCAAAAACCTAGGTGTGCGGCGTGTCCTCTGTGAATGCGCTTGACGTCCAAGAGATGCGTGCGCCGTGAATAGGACGTGAGCTGTATGTGGGGGCAGTTGCTTTCGGGGCTCCTTACAAGCTGGTCATCCGTTCATGAGCACAGAGCTCTGCTCGGGGCCGGAGGTCTGTCCACCTGAACTAACCATGGGCAGCATACCTCTGCGATCTGCGGGGAGAAACCGACCCTTTGCTGGGTTTCTCAGGCTAAATGCTTACTGGCAGTCCTGAGACTTGCGCATTCAAGCACCCTGAAGAAAGCCTCTCGTGCTGGGCTTGTTTTCTCCATAGGTTTGTAGTCCTGCGAGAGGGCATCGTATACTGACCGTGATGGTAGAGGAAGCACGGAGCTGCCTCGTCCCGGTGAGTATTCGAAGTGCCCTGAAGATGTCTTTGTAGTCAAGTGTCAGGAACTGCTGCGGGAGGGCCTTACGCCAGACACTGCTTGGGACGCATTCCACAGGTCACTGAGGAGACCCTCGTTGAGAGAAGACCACGCTGCTACCCCTTGCGTGCAACCTCCTCCTCTGTGATACGGAAATCTAAGTAAACATTCCAGTAGAAGGCTGTCCTCTCTGTTCGCCCTCTACCTGGCAGACTTCGACTCGGACGAATTTGGCACTAGGCACACGGGAAGGTGGAGAAGATGCTGTGAAATGAGAGCAGCAGAGGCAAGTCGGCACTGGATTCAGGTAACGTGGGAGAAAGAGAGCAGTGCAGGACGCCTCATTACAGAAATCATTCAAGGTGTTGGAGTGGCTGCAGAGACTGTGCTTGCCAAGTGTTTTCCGTGCCTGTGCTGTGCGTCTGCCCTCTAAGCGCCTCGAATGAAGTCTGCAGTGTACGGCTCCCTCCTGCTGAGCGTCAGCTGCTCGCTTGTGTAGCCACTGAGCCGTAAGGCCTCGGTGAGGCAGCCTGGCTGACGAGAGAAACGCTTGCATACCATGAATTCCGCATGGCAGTGTGAAACGGCGCTTTCTCTCTGCTCCTGCCCGGCTGCCTCCGAGAGGTGCAGGTAGTCCGTGGATGTGGGGCGGGGCGGAGCGTGGGGCGGGGCGGTGGTGCCCTATATAAGTGGGCCTCCCGTGCCTCAGAGCCCAAGCTCTGAGAACCAGGTGAACGCACTGGCCTTCAGGCTCCAAGCAACACGGCCGGCAAGAGGTGTGTGTGAAGCGTCTCCGCAGGCTTGTTGCGGTTGGGCCCTAAAGCCTCGGAGGTGCGGTCCTGCAGAGGAGTCTCCGAGGCTGTCTCAGTCCCAGTGACTTTCTGCTCAGACTAATCCAGATTGACAGCTAAACACTGCTGTGGCAAGGTGAGCTTCTTATATATACTTGTACTCCCGGACACAGGGATACTGTGAAGAGGTCATCCGCCCAGCCTCAGGGGAGGAAGCAGAGCGAGTTGCTTTTGGCACAGCGTTGGAAGCAGGACGGCTGGGCGTTCTGCTCGACGGGCCTGAAGCAGGCAGCACCGGGAGCCTCTGTCAGGTACGCTGCTCTTTAGGGCTAGTGAAGGTGAACTCAGACCTGCAACGGAAACTGCTCCGCGGTACACAAGCTCTAACTTCACGACCTAAGCCTTTCGGTTGCTTTCTGCTCCCTCACGCAGAGCGGGATGGCAAAAACCTAGGTGTGCGGGGTGTCCTCTGTGAATGCGCTTGACGTCCAAGAGATGCGTGCGCGGTGAATAGGACGTGCAGCTGTATGTGGGGGCAGATGCTTTCGGGGCTCCTTACAAGCTGATCATCCGTTCATGAGCACAGAGCTCTGCTCGGGGCCGGAGGTCTGTCCACCTGAACTAACCATGGGCAGCATACCTCTGCGATGTGCGGGGAGAAACCCAAGCTTTGCTGGAATTCTCAGGCTAAATACTTACGGGCAGTCCTGAGACTTGCGCATTCAGGCACACTGAAGAAAGCCTCTCGTGCTGGGCTTGTTTTCTCCATAGGTTTGTAGTCCTGCGGGAGGGCATCGTATACTGAGGGTGATGGAAGAGGACGCACGGAGGTGCCTCGTCCCGGTGAGTAATCGAAGTGCCCTGAATATGCCTTTGCAGTCAAGACTCAGGAACTGCTGCGGGAGGGCCTTACGCCAGACACTGCTTGGGATGCATTCCATTGGTCACTGAGGAGACCCTCGTTGAGAGAGGACCACGCTGCTACCCCTTGCGTGCAAACTCCTCCTCTGTGATACGGAGATCTAAGTAAACATTCCAGTAGAAGGCTGTCCTCTCTGTTCGCCCTCTACCTGGCAGACTTCGACTAGGACGAATTTGGCACTAGGCACACGGGAAGGTGTAGAAGAAGATGCTGTGAAATGAGAGAGCAGAGGCAAGTCGACACTGGATTCAGGTAACGTGGGAGAAAGAGAGCAGTGCAGGACGCCTCATTACAGGAATCATTCAAGGTGTCGGAGTGGATGCGGAGACTGAGCTTGCCTAGTGTTTTCCGTGCCTGTGCTGTGCTGTGCGTCTGCCCTCTAAGCGCCTCGAATGAAGTCTGCAGTGTACGGCTCCCTCCTGCTGAGCGTCAGCTGCTCGCTTGTGTAGCCACTGAGCCGTAAGGCCTCGGTGAGGCTGCCTGGCTGACGAGAGAAACGCTTGCATACCATGAATTCCGCGTGGCAGTGCGAAAAGGCGCTTTATCTCTGCTCCTGCCCGGCTGCCTCCGAGAGGTGCAGGTAGACCGTGGATGTGGGGCTGTGCGGAGCGTGGGTCGGGGCGGTGGTGCCCTATATAAGTCGGCCTCCCGTGATTCAGAGCCCAAGCTCTGAGAACCAGGTGCACGCACTGGCCTTCAGGCCCCAAGCAACACGGCCGGCAAGAGGTGTGTGTGAAGCCTCTCCGCAGGCTTGCTGCGGTTGGGCCCTATAGCCCCGGAGGTGCGGTCCTGCAGAGGAGGCTCCGAGGCTGTTTCAGCCCCAGTGACTTGCTGCTCAGACAAATCCAGATTGACAGCTACACACTGCTGTGGCAAGGTGAGCTGCTTATATATACTTGTACTCCCCGACACAGGGAGAGTGTGAAGAGGTCTTCAGCCCAGCCTCAGGGGAGGAAGCAGAGCGAGTTGCTTTCGGCACAGCGTTGGAAGCAGGACGGCTGGGCGTTCTGCTCGAAGGGCCTGAAGCAGGCAGCACCGGGAGCCTCTGTCAGGTACGCTGCTCTTTAGGGCTAGTGAAGGTGAACTTAGACCTGCAACGGAAACTTCTCCGGGGTACACAAGCTCTAACTTCACGACCTAAGCCTTTCGGTTGCTTTCTGCTCCCTCACGCAGAGCGGGATGGCAAAAACCTAGGTGTGCGGCGTGTCCTCTGTGAATGCGCTTGACGTCCAAGAGATGCGTGCGCCGTGAATAGGACGTGAGCTGTATGTGGGGGCAGTTGCTTTCGGGGCTCCTTACAAGCTGGTCATCCGTTCATGAGCACAGAGCTCTGCTCGGGGCCGGAGGTCTGTCCACCTGAACTAACCATGGGCAGCATACCTCTGCGATCTGCGGGGAGAAACCGACCCTTTGCTGGGTTTCTCAGGCTAAATGCTTACTGGCAGTCCTGAGACTTGCGCATTCAAGCACCCTGAAGAAAGCCTCTCGTGCTGGGCTTGTTTTCTCCATAGGTTTGTAGTCCTGCGAGAGGGCATCGTATACTGACCGTGATGGTAGAGGAAGCACGGAGCTGCCTCGTCCCGGTGAGTATTCGAAGTGCCCTGAAGATGTCTTTGTAGTCAAGTGTCAGGAACTGCTGCGGGAGGGCCTTACGCCAGACACTGCTTGGGACGCATTCCACAGGTCACTGAGGAGACCCTCGTTGAGAGAAGACCACGCTGCTACCCCTTGCGTGCAACCTCCTCCTCTGTGATACGGAAATCTAAGTAAACATTCCAGTAGAAGGCTGTCCTCTCTGTTCGCCCTCTACCTGGCAGACTTCGACTCGGACGAATTTGGCACTAGGCACACGGGAAGGTGGAGAAGATGCTGTGAAATGAGAGCAGCAGAGGCAAGTCGGCACTGGATTCAGGTAACGTGGGAGAAAGAGAGCAGTGCAGGACGCCTCATTACAGAAATCATTCAAGGTGTTGGAGTGGCTGCAGAGACTGTGCTTGCCAAGTGTTTTCCGTGCCTGTGCTGTGCGTCTGCCCTCTAAGCGCCTCGAATGAAGTCTGCAGTGTACGGCTCCCTCCTGCTGAGCGTCAGCTGCTCGCTTGTGTAGCCACTGAGCCGTAAGGCCTCGGTGAGGCAGCCTGGCTGACGAGAGAAACGCTTGCATACCATGAATTCCGCATGGCAGTGTGAAACGGCGCTTTCTCTCTGCTCCTGCCCGGCTGCCTCCGAGAGGTGCAGGTAGTCCGTGGATGTGGGGCGGGGCGGAGCGTGGGGCGGGGCGGTGGTGCCCTATATAAGTGGGCCTCCCGTGCCTCAGAGCCCAAGCTCTGAGAACCAGGTGAACGCACTGGCCTTCAGGCTCCAAGCAACACGGCCGGCAAGAGGTGTGTGTGAAGCGTCTCCGCAGGCTTGTTGCGGTTGGGCCCTAAAGCCTCGGAGGTGCGGTCCTGCAGAGGAGTCTCCGAGGCTGTCTCAGTCCCAGTGACTTTCTGCTCAGACTAATCCAGATTGACAGCTAAACACTGCTGTGGCAAGGTGAGCTTCTTATATATACTTGTACTCCCGGACACAGGGATACTGTGAAGAGGTCATCCGCCCAGCCTCAGGGGAGGAAGCAGAGCGAGTTGCTTTTGGCACAGCGTTGGAAGCAGGACGGCTGGGCGTTCTGCTCGACGGGCCTGAAGCAGGCAGCACCGGGAGCCTCTGTCAGGTACGCTGCTCTTTAGGGCTAGTGAAGGTGAACTCAGACCTGCAACGGAAACTGCTCCGCGGTACACAAGCTCTAACTTCACGACCTAAGCCTTTCGGTTGCTTTCTGCTCCCTCACGCAGAGCGGGATGGCAAAAACCTAGGTGTGCGGGGTGTCCTCTGTGAATGCGCTTGACGTCCAAGAGATCCGTCCGCGGTGAATAGCACGTGCAGCTGTATGTGTGGGCAGATGCTTTCGGGGCTCCTTACAAGCTGATCATCCGTTCATGAGCACAGAGCTCTGCTCGGGGCCGGAGGTCTGTCCACCTGAACTAACCATGGGCAGCATACCTCTGCGATGTGCGGGGAGAAACCCAAGCTTTGCTGGAATTCTCAGGCTAAATACTTACGGCCAGTCCTGAGACTTGCGCATTCAGGCACACTGAAGAAAGCCTCTCGTGCTGGGCTTGTTTTCTCCATAGGTTTGTAGTCCTGCGGGAGGGCATCGTATACTGAGGGTGATGGAAGAGGACGCACGGAGGTGCCTCGTCCCGGTGAGTAATCGAAGTGCCCTGAATATGCCTTTGCAGTCAAGACTCAGGAACTGCTGCGGGAGGGCCTTACGCCAGACACTGCTTGGGATGCATTCCATTGGTCACTGAGGAGACCCTCGTTGAGAGAGGACCACGCTGCTACCCCTTGCGTGCAAACTCCTCCTCTGTGATACGGAGATCTAAGTAAACATTCCAGTAGAAGGCTGTCCTCTCTGTTCGCCCTCTACCTGGCAGACTTCGACTAGGACGAATTTGGCACTAGGCACACGGGAAGGTGTAGAAGAAGATGCTGTGAAATGAGAGAGCAGAGGCAAGTCGACACTGGATTCAGGTAACGTGGGAGAAAGAGAGCAGTGCAGGACGCCTCATTACAGGAATCATTCAAGGTGTCGGAGTGGATGCGGAGACTGAGCTTGCCTAGTGTTTTCCGTGCCTGTGCTGTGCTGTGCGTCTGCCCTCTAAGCGCCTCGAATGAAGTCTGCAGTGTACGGCTCCCTCCTGCTGAGCGTCAGCTGCTCGCTTGTGTAGCCACTGAGCCGTAAGGCCTCGGTGAGGCTGCCTGGCTGACGAGAGAAACGCTTGCATACCATGAATTCGGCGTGGCAGTGCGAAAAGGCGCTTTATCTCTGCTCCTGCCCGGCTGCCTCCGAGAGGTGCAGGTAGACCGTGGATGTGGGGCTGTGCGGAGCGTGGGTCGGGGCGGTGGTGCCCTATATAAGTCGGCCTCCCGTGATTCAGAGGCCAAGCTCTGAGAACCAGGTGCACGCACTGGCCTTCAGGCCCCAAGCAACACGGCCGGCAAGAGGTGTGTGTGAAGCCTCTCCGCAGGCTTGCTGCGGTTGGGCCCTATAGCCTCGGAGGTGCGGTCCTGCAGAGGAGGCTCCGAGGCTGTTTCAGCCCCAGTGACTTGCTGCTCAGACAAATCGAGATTGACACCTACACCCTGCTGTGGCAAGGTGAGCTGCTTATATATACTTGTACTCCCCGACACAGGGAGAGTGTGAAGAGGTCTTCAGCCCAGCCTCAGGGGAGGAAGCAGAGCGAGTTGCTTTCGGCACAGCGTTGGAAGCAGGACGGCTGGGCGTTCTGCTCGAAGGGCCTGAAGCAGGCAGCACCGGGAGCCTCTGTCAGGTACGCTGCTCTTTAGGGCTAGTGAAGGTGAACTTAGACCTGCAACGGAAACTTCTCCGGGGTACACAAGCTCTAACTTCACGACCTAAGCCTTTCGGTTGCTTTCTGCTCCCTCACGCAGAGCGGGATGGCAAAAACCTAGGTGTGCGGCGTGTCCTCTGTGAATGCGCTTGACGTCCAAGAGATGCGTGCGCCGTGAATAGGACGTGAGCTGTATGTGGGGGCAGTTGCTTTCGGGGCTCCTTACAAGCTGGTCATCCGTTCATGAGCACAGAGCTCTGCTCGGGGCCGGAGGTCTGTCCACCTGAACTAACCATGGGCAGCATACCTCTGCGATCTGCGGGGAGAAACCGACCCTTTGCTGGGTTTCTCAGGCTAAATGCTTACTGGCAGTCCTGAGACTTGCGCATTCAAGCACCCTGAAGAAAGCCTCTCGTGCTGGGCTTGTTTTCTCCATAGGTTTGTAGTCCTGCGAGAGGGCATCGTATACTGACCGTGATGGTAGAGGAAGCACGGAGCTGCCTCGTCCCGGTGAGTATTCGAAGTGCCCTGAAGATGTCTTTGTAGTCAAGTGTCAGGAACTGCTGCGGGAGGGCCTTACGCCAGACACTGCTTGGGACGCATTCCACAGGTCACTGAGGAGACCCTCGTTGAGAGAAGACCACGCTGCTACCCCTTGCGTGCAACCTCCTCCTCTGTGATACGGAAATCTAAGTAAACATTCCAGTAGAAGGCTGTCCTCTCTGTTCGCCCTCTACCTGGCAGACTTCGACTCGGACGAATTTGGCACTAGGCACACGGGAAGGTGGAGAAGATGCTGTGAAATGAGAGCAGCAGAGGCAAGTCGGCACTGGATTCAGGTAACGTGGGAGAAAGAGAGCAGTGCAGGACGCCTCATTACAGAAATCATTCAAGGTGTTGGAGTGGCTGCAGAGACTGTGCTTGCCAAGTGTTTTCCGTGCCTGTGCTGTGCGTCTGCCCTCTAAGCGCCTCGAATGAAGTCTGCAGTGTACGGCTCCCTCCTGCTGAGCGTCAGCTGCTCGCTTGTGTAGCCACTGAGCCGTAAGGCCTCGGTGAGGCAGCCTGGCTGACGAGAGAAACGCTTGCATACCATGAATTCCGCATGGCAGTGTGAAACGGCGCTTTCTCTCTGCTCCTGCCCGGCTGCCTCCGAGAGGTGCAGGTAGTCCGTGGATGTGGGGCGGGGCGGAGCGTGGGGCGGGGCGGTGGTGCCCTATATAAGTGGGCCTCCCGTGCCTCAGAGCCCAAGCTCTGAGAACCAGGTGAACGCACTGGCCTTCAGGCTCCAAGCAACACGGCCGGCAAGAGGTGTGTGTGAAGCGTCTCCGCAGGCTTGTTGCGGTTGGGCCCTAAAGCCTCGGAGGTGCGGTCCTGCAGAGGAGTCTCCGAGGCTGTCTCAGTCCCAGTGACTTTCTGCTCAGACTAATCCAGATTGACAGCTAAACACTGCTGTGGCAAGGTGAGCTTCTTATATATACTTGTACTCCCGGACACAGGGATACTGTGAAGAGGTCATCCGCCCAGCCTCAGGGGAGGAAGCAGAGCGAGTTGCTTTTGGCACAGCGTTGGAAGCAGGACGGCTGGGCGTTCTGCTCGACGGGCCTGAAGCAGGCAGCACCGGGAGCCTCTGTCAGGTACGCTGCTCTTTAGGGCTAGTGAAGGTGAACTCAGACCTGCAACGGAAACTGCTCCGCGGTACACAAGCTCTAACTTCACGACCTAAGCCTTTCGGTTGCTTTCTGCTCCCTCACGCAGAGCGGGATGGCAAAAACCTAGGTGTGCGGGGTGTCCTCTGTGAATGCGCTTGACGTCCAAGAGATGCGTGCGCGGTGAATAGGACGTGCAGCTGTATGTGGGGGCAGATGCTTTCGGGGCTCCTTACAAGCTGATCATCCGTTCATGAGCACAGAGCTCTGCTCGGGGCCGGAGGTCTGTCCACCTGAACTAACCATGGGCAGCATACCTCTGCGATGTGCGGGGAGAAACCCAAGCTTTGCTGGAATTCTCAGGCTAAATACTTACGGGCAGTCCTGAGACTTGCGCATTCAGGCACACTGAAGAAAGCCTCTCGTGCTGGGCTTGTTTTCTCCATAGGTTTGTAGTCCTGCGGGAGGGCATCGTATACTGAGGGTGATGGAAGAGGACGCACGGAGGTGCCTCGTCCCGGTGAGTAATCGAAGTGCCCTGAATATGCCTTTGCAGTCAAGACTCAGGAACTGCTGCGGGAGGGCCTTACGCCAGACACTGCTTGGGATGCATTCCATTGGTCACTGAGGAGACCCTCGTTGAGAGAGGACCACGCTGCTACCCCTTGCGTGCAAACTCCTCCTCTGTGATACGGAGATCTAAGTAAACATTCCAGTAGAAGGCTGTCCTCTCTGTTCGCCCTCTACCTGGCAGACTTCGACTAGGACGAATTTGGCACTAGGCACACGGGAAGGTGTAGAAGAAGATGCTGTGAAATGAGAGAGCAGAGGCAAGTCGACACTGGATTCAGGTAACGTGGGAGAAAGAGAGCAGTGCAGGACGCCTCATTACAGGAATCATTCAAGGTGTCGGAGTGGATGCGGAGACTGAGCTTGCCTAGTGTTTTCCGTGCCTGTGCTGTGCTGTGCGTCTGCCCTCTAAGCGCCTCGAATGAAGTCTGCAGTGTACGGCTCCCTCCTGCTGAGCGTCAGCTGCTCGCTTGTGTAGCCACTGAGCCGTAAGGCCTCGGTGAGGCTGCCTGGCTGACGAGAGAAACGCTTGCATACCATGAATTCCGCGTGGCAGTGCGAAAAGGCGCTTTATCTCTGCTCCTGCCCGGCTGCCTCCGAGAGGTGCAGGTAGACCGTGGATGTGGGGCTGTGCGGAGCGTGGGTCGGGGCGGTGGTGCCCTATATAAGTCGGCCTCCCGTGATTCAGAGCCCAAGCTCTGAGAACCAGGTGCACGCACTGGCCTTCAGGCCCCAAGCAACACGGCCGGCAAGAGGTGTGTGTGAAGCCTCTCCGCAGGCTTGCTGCGGTTGGGCCCTATAGCCTCGGAGGTGCGGTCCTGCAGAGGAGGCTCCGAGGCTGTTTCAGCCCCAGTGACTTGCTGCTCAGACAAATCCAGATTGACAGCTACACACTGCTGTGGCAAGGTGAGCTGCTTATATATACTTGTACTCCCCGACACAGGGAGAGTGTGAAGAGGTCTTCAGCCCAGCCTCAGGGGAGGAAGCAGAGCGAGTTGCTTTCGGCACAGCGTTGGAAGCAGGACGGCTGGGCGTTCTGCTCGAAGGGCCTGAAGCAGGCAGCACCGGGAGCCTCTGTCAGGTACGCTGCTCTTTAGGGCTAGTGAAGGTGAACTTAGACCTGCAACGGAAACTTCTCCGGGGTACACAAGCTCTAACTTCACGACCTAAGCCTTTCGGTTGCTTTCTGCTCCCTCACGCAGAGCGGGATGGCAAAAACCTAGGTGGGCGGCGTGTCCTCTGTGAATGCGCTTGACGTCCAAGAGATGCGGGCGCCGTGAATAGGACGTGAGCTGTATGTGGGGGCAGTTGCTTTCGGGGCTCCTTACAAGCTGGTCATCCGTTCATGAGCACAGAGCTCTGCTCGGGGCCGGAGGTCTGTCCACCTGAACTAACCATGGGCAGCATACCTCTGCGATCTGCGGGGAGAAACCGACCCTTTGCTGGGTTTCTCAGGCTAAATGCTTACTGGCAGTCCTGAGACTTGCGCATTCAAGCACCCTGAAGAAAGCCTCTCGTGCTGGGCTTGTTTTCTCCATAGGTTTGTAGTCCTGCGAGAGGGCATCGTATACTGACCGTGATGGTAGAGGAAGCGCGGAGCTGCCTCGTCTCGGTGAGTATTCGAAGTGCCCTGAAGATGTCTTTGTAGTCAAGTGTCAGGAACTGCTGCGGGAGGGCCTTACGCCAGACACTGCTTGGGACGCATTCCACAGGTCACTGAGGAGACCCTCGTTGAGAGAAGACCACGCTGCTACCCCTTGCGTGCAACCTCCTCCTCTGTGATACGGAAATCTAAGTAAACATTCCAGTAGAAGGCTGTCCTCTCTGTTCGCCCTCTACCTGGCAGACTTCGACTCGGACGAATTTGGCACTAGGCACACGGGAAGGTGGAGAAGATGCTGTGAAATGAGAGCAGCAGAGGCAAGTCGGCACTGGATTCAGGTAACGTGGGAGAAAGAGAGCAGTGCAGGACGCCTCATTACAGAAATCATTCAAGGTGTTGGAGTGGCTGCAGAGACTGTGCTTGCCAAGTGTTTTCCGTGCCTGTGCTGTGCGTCTGCCCTCTAAGCGCCTCGAATGAAGTCTGCAGTGTACGGCTCCCTCCTGCTGAGCGTCAGCTGCTCGCTTGTGTAGCCACTGAGCCGTAAGGCCTCGGTGAGGCAGCCTGGCTGACGAGAGAAACGCTTGCATACCATGAATTCCGCATGGCAGTGTGAAACGGCGCTTTCTCTCTGCTCCTGCCCGGCTGCCTCCGAGAGGTGCAGGTAGTCCGTGGATGTGGGGCGGGGCGGAGCGTGGGGCGGGGCGGTGGTGCCCTATATAAGTGGGCCTCCCGTGCCTCAGAGCCCAAGCTCTGAGAACCAGGTGAACGCACTGGCCTTCAGGCTCCAAGCAACACGGCCGGCAAGAGGTGTGTGTGAAGCGTCTCCGCAGGCTTGTTGCGGTTGGGCCCTAAAGCCTCGGAGGTGCGGTCCTGCAGAGGAGTCTCCGAGGCTGTCTCAGTCCCAGTGACTTTCTGCTCAGACTAATCCAGATTGACAGCTAAACACTGCTGTGGCAAGGTGAGCTTCTTATATATACTTGTACTCCCGGACACAGGGATACTGTGAAGAGGTCATCCGCCCAGCCTCAGGGGAGGAAGCAGAGCGAGTTGCTTTTGGCACAGCGTTGGAAGCAGGACGGCTGGGCGTTCTGCTCGACGGGCCTGAAGCAGGCAGCACCGGGAGCCTCTGTCAGGTACGCTGCTCTTTAGGGCTAGTGAAGGTGAACTCAGACCTGCAACGGAAACTGCTCCGCGGTACACAAGCTCTAACTTCACGACCTAAGCCTTTCGGTTGCTTTCTGCTCCCTCACGCAGAGCGGGATGGCAAAAACCTAGGTGTGCGGGGTGTCCTCTGTGAATGCGCTTGACGTCCAAGAGATGCGTGCGCGGTGAATAGGACGTGCAGGTGTATGTGGGGGCAGATGCTTTCCGGGCTCCTTACAAGCTGATCATCCGTTCATGAGCACAGAGCTCTGCTCGGGGCCGGAGGTCTGTCCACCTGAACTAACCATGGGCAGCATACCTCTGCGATGTGCGGGGAGAAACCCAAGCTTTGCTGGAATTCTCAGGCTAAATACTTACGGGCAGTCCTGAGACTTGCGCATTCAGGCACACTGAAGAAAGCCTCTCGTTCTGGGCTTGTTTTCTCCATAGGTTTGTAGTCCTGCGGGAGGGCATCGTATACTGAGGGTGATGGAAGAGGACGCACGGAGGTGCCTCGTCCCGGTGAGTAATCGAAGTGCCCTGAATATGCCTTTGCAGTCAAGACTCAGGAACTGCTGCGGGAGGGCCTTACGCCAGACACTGCTTGGGATGCATTCCATTGGTCACTGAGGAGACCCTCGTTGAGAGAGGACCACGCTGCTACCCCTTGCGTGCAAACTCCTCCTCTGTGATACGGAGATCTAAGTAAACATTCCAGTAGAAGGCTGTCCTCTCTGTTCGCCCTCTACCTGGCAGACTTCGACTAGGACGAATTTGGCACTAGGCACACGGGAAGGTGTAGAAGAAGATGCTGTGAAATGAGAGAGCAGAGGCAAGTCGACACTGGATTCAGGTAACGTGGGAGAAAGAGAGCAGTGCAGGACGCCTCATTACAGGAATCATTCAAGGTGTCGGAGTGGATGCGGAGACTGAGCTTGCCTAGTGTTTTCCGTGCCTGTGCTGTGCTGTGCGTCTGCCCTCTAAGCGCCTCGAATGAAGTCTGCAGTGTACGGCTCCCTCCTGCTGAGCGTCAGCTGCTCGCTTGTGTAGCCACTGAGCCGTAAGGCCTCGGTGAGGCTGCCTGGCTGACGAGAGAAACGCTTGCATACCATGAATTCCGCGTGGCAGTGCGAAAAGGCGCTTTATCTCTGCTCCTGCCCGGCTGCCTCCGAGAGGTGCAGGTAGACCGTGGATGTGGGGCTGTGCGGAGCGTGGGTCGGGGCGGTGGTGCCCTATATAAGTCGGCCTCCCGTGATTCAGAGCCCAAGCTCTGAGAACCAGGTGCACGCACTGGCCTTCAGGCCCCAAGCAACACGGCCGGCAAGAGGTGTGTGTGAAGCCTCTCCGCAGGCTTGCTGCGGTTGGGCCCTATAGCCTCGGAGGTGCGGTCCTGCAGAGGAGGCTCCGAGGCTGTTTCAGCCCCAGTGACTTGCTGCTCAGACAAATCCAGATTGACAGCTACACACTGCTGTGGCAAGGTGAGCTGCTTATATATACTTGTACTCCCCGACACAGGGAGAGTGTGAAGAGGTCTTCAGCCCAGCCTCAGGGGAGGAAGCAGAGCGAGTTGCTTTCGGCACAGCGTTGGAAGCAGGACGGCTGGGCGTTCTGCTCGAAGGGCCTGAAGCAGGCAGCACCGGGAGCCTCTGTCAGGTACGCTGCTCTTTAGGGCTAGTGAAGGTGAACTTAGACCTGCAACGGAAACTTCTCCGGGGGACACAAGCTCTAACTTCACGACCTAAGCCTTTCGGTTGCTTTCTGCTCCCTCACGCAGAGCGGGATGGCAAAAACCTAGGTGTGCGGCGTGTCCTCTGTGAATGCGCTTGACGTCCAAGAGATGCGTGCGCCGTGAATAGGACGTGAGCTGTATGTGGGGGCAGTTGCTTTCGGGGCTCCTTACAAGCTGGTCATCCGTTCATGAGCACAGAGCTCTGCTCGGGGCCGGAGGTCTGTCCACCTGAACTAACCATGGGCAGCATACCTCTGCGATCTGCGGGGAGAAACCGACCCTTTGCTGGGTTTCTCAGGCTAAATGCTTACTGGCAGTCCTGAGACTTGCGCATTCAAGCACCCTGAAGAAAGCCTCTCGTGCTGGGCTTGTTTTCTCCATAGGTTTGTAGTCCTGCGAGAGGGCATCGTATACTGACCGTGATGGTAGAGGAAGCACGGAGCTGCCTCGTCCCGGTGAGTATTCGAAGTGCCCTGAAGATGTCTTTGTAGTCAAGTGTCAGGAACTGCTGCGGGAGGGCCTTACGCCAGACACTGCTTGGGACGCATTCCACAGGTCACTGAGGAGACCCTCGTTGAGAGAAGACCACGCTGCTACCCCTTGCGTGCAACCTCCTCCTCTGTGATACGGAAATCTAAGTAAACATTCCAGTAGAAGGCTGTCCTCTCTGTTCGCCCTCTACCTGGCAGACTTCGACTCGGACGAATTTGGCACTAGGCACACGGGAAGGTGGAGAAGATGCTGTGAAATGAGAGCAGCAGAGGCAAGTCGGCACTGGATTCAGGTAACGTGGGAGAAAGAGAGCAGTGCAGGACGCCTCATTACAGAAATCATTCAAGGTGTTGGAGTGGCTGCAGAGACTGTGCTTGCCAAGTGTTTTCCGTGCCTGTGCTGTGCGTCTGCCCTCTAAGCGCCTCGAATGAAGTCTGCAGTGTACGGCTCCCTCCTGCTGAGCGTCAGCTGCTCGCTTGTGTAGCCACTGAGCCGTAAGGCCTCGGTGAGGCAGCCTGGCTGACGAGAGAAACGCTTGCATACCATGAATTCCGCATGGCAGTGTGAAACGGCGCTTTCTCTCTGCTCCTGCCCGGCTGCCTCCGAGAGGTGCAGGTAGTCCGTGGATGTGGGGCGGGGCGGAGCGTGGGGCGGGGCGGTGGTGCCCTATATAAGTGGGCCTCCCGTGCCTCAGAGCCCAAGCTCTGAGAACCAGGTGAACGCACTGGCCTTCAGGCTCCAAGCAACACGGCCGGCAAGAGGTGTGTGTGAAGCGTCTCCGCAGGCTTGTTGCGGTTGGGCCCTAAAGCCTCGGAGGTGCGGTCCTGCAGAGGAGTCTCCGAGGCTGTCTCAGTCCCAGTGACTTTCTGCTCAGACTAATCCAGATTGACAGCTAAACACTGCTGTGGCAAGGTGAGCTTCTTATATATACTTGTACTCCCGGACACAGGGATACTGTGAAGAGGTCATCCGCCCAGCCTCAGGGGAGGAAGCAGAGCGAGTTGCTTTTGGCACAGCGTTGGAAGCAGGACGGCTGGGCGTTCTGCTCGACGGGCCTGAAGCAGGCAGCACCGGGAGCCTCTGTCAGGTACGCTGCTCTTTAGGGCTAGTGAAGGTGAACTCAGACCTGCAACGGAAACTGCTCCGCGGTACACAAGCTCTAACTTCACGACCTAAGCCTTTCGGTTGCTTTCTGCTCCCTCACGCAGAGCGGGATGGCAAAAACCTAGGTGTGCGGGGTGTCCTCTGTGAATGCGCTTGACGTCCAAGAGATGCGTGCGCGGTGAATAGGACGTGCAGCTGTATGTGGGGGCAGATGCTTTCGGGGCTCCTTACAAGCTGATCATCCGTTCATGAGCACAGAGCTCTGCTCGGGGCCGGAGATCTGTCCACCTGAACTAACCATGGGCAGCATACCTCTGCGATGTGCGGGGAGAAACCCAAGCTTTGCTGGAATTCTCAGGCTAAATACTTACGGGCAGTCCTGAGACTTGCGCATTCAGGCACACTGAAGAAAGCCTCTCGTGCTGGGCTTGTTTTCTCCATAGGTTTGTAGTCCTGCGGGAGGGCATCGTATACTGAGGGTGATGGAAGAGGACGCACGGAGGTGCCTCGTCCCGGTGAGTAATCGAAGTGCCCTGAATATGCCTTTGCAGTCAAGACTCAGGAACTGCTGCGGGAGGGCCTTACGCCAGACACTGCTTGGGATGCATTCCATTGGTCACTGAGGAGACCCTCGTTGAGAGAGGACCACGCTGCTACCCCTTGCGTGCAAACTCTTTGTCTGTGATACGGAGATCTAAGTAAACATTCCAGTAGAAGGCTGTCCTCTCTGTTCGCTCTGTACCTGGCAGACTTCGACTAGGACGAATTTGGCACTAGGCACACGGGAAGGTGTAGAAGAAGATGCTGTGAAATGAGAGAGCAGAGGCAAGTCGACACTGGATTCAGGTAACGTGGGAGAAAGAGAGCAGTGCAGGACGCCTCATTACAGGAATCATTCAAGGTGTCGGAGTGGATGCGGAGACTGAGCTTGCCTAGTGTTTTCCGTGCCTGTGCTGTGCTGTGCGTCTGCCCTCTAAGCGCCTCGAATGAAGTCTGCAGTGTACGGCTCCCTCCTGCTGAGCGTCAGCTGCTCGCTTGTGTAGCCACTGAGCCGTAAGGCCTCGGTGAGGCTGCCTGGCTGACGAGAGAAACGCTTGCATACCATGAATTCCGCGTGGCAGTGCGAAAAGGCGCTTTATCTCTGCTCCTGCCCGGCTGCCTCCGAGAGGTGCAGGTAGACCGTGGATGTGGGGCTGTGCGGAGCGTGGGTCGGGGCGGTGGTGCCCTATATAAGTCGGCCTCCCGTGATTCAGAGCCCAAGCTCTGAGAACCAGGTGCACGCACTGGCCTTCAGGCCCCAAGCAACACGGCCGGCAAGAGGTGTGTGTGAAGCCTCTCCGCAGGCTTGCTGCGGTTGGGCCCTATAGCCTCGGAGGTGCGGTCCTGCAGAGGAGGCTCCGAGGCTGTTTCAGCCCCAGTGACTTGCTGCTCAGACAAATCCAGATTGACAGCTACACACTGCTGTGGCAAGGTGAGCTGCTTATATATACTTGTACTCCCCGACACAGGGAGAGTGTGAAGAGGTCTTCAGCCCAGCCTCAGGGGAGGAAGCAGAGCGAGTTGCTTTCGGCACAGCGTTGGAAGCAGGACGGCTGGGCGTTCTGCTCGAAGGGCCTGAAGCAGGCAGCACCGGGAGCCTCTGTCAGGTACGCTGCTCTTTAGGGCTAGTGAAGGTGAACTTAGACCTGCAACGGAAACTTCTCCGGGGTACACAAGCTCTAACTTCACGACCTAAGCCTTTCGGTTGCTTTCTGCTCCCTCACGCAGAGCGGGATGGCAAAAACCTAGGTGTGCGGCGTGTCCTCTGTGAATGCGCTTGACGTCCAAGAGATGCGTGCGCCGTGAATAGGACGTGAGCTGTATGTGGGGGCAGTTGCTTTCGGGGCTCCTTACAAGCTGGTCATCCGTTCATGAGCACAGTGCTCTGCTCGGGGCCGGAGGTCTGTCCACCTGAACTAACCATGGGCAGCATACCTCTGGGATCTGCGTGGAGGAACCGACCCTTTGCTGTGTTTCTCAGGCTAAATGCTTACTGGCAGTCCTGAGACTTGCGCATTCAAGCACCCTGAAGAAAGCCTCTCGTGCTGGGCTTGTTTTCTCCATAGGTTTGTAGTCCTGCGAGAGGGCATCGTATACTGACCGTGATGGTAGAGGAAGCACGGAGCTGCCTCGTCCCGGTGAGTATTCGAAGTGCCCTGAAGATGTCTTTGTAGTCAAGTGTCAGGAACTGCTGCGGGAGGGCCTTACGCCAGACACTGCTTGGGACGCATTCCACAGGTCACTGAGGAGACCCTCGTTGAGAGAAGACCACGCTGCTACCCCTTGCGTGCAACCTCCTCCTCTGTGATACGGAAATCTAAGTAAACATTCCAGTAGAAGGCTGTCCTCTCTGTTCGCCCTCTACCTGGCAGACTTCGACTCGGACGAATTTGGCACTAGGCACACGGGAAGGTGGAGAAGATGCTGTGAAATGAGAGCAGCAGAGGCAAGTCGGCACTGGATTCAGGTAACGTGGGAGAAAGAGAGCAGTGCAGGACGCCTCATTACAGAAATCATTCAAGGTGTTGGAGTGGCTGCAGAGACTGTGCTTGCCAAGTGTTTTCCGTGCCTGTGCTGTGCGTCTGCCCTCTAAGCGCCTCGAATGAAGTCTGCAGTGTACGGCTCCCTCCTGCTGAGCGTCAGCTGCTCGCTTGTGTAGCCACTGAGCCGTAAGGCCTCGGTGAGGCAGCCTGGCTGACGAGAGAAACGCTTGCATACCATGAATTCCGCATGGCAGTGTGAAACGGCGCTTTCTCTCTGCTCCTGCCCGGCTGCCTCCGAGAGGTGCAGGTAGTCCGTGGATGTGGGGCGGGGCGGAGCGTGGGGCGGGGCGGTGGTGCCCTATATAAGTGGGCCTCCCGTGCCTCAGAGCCCAAGCTCTGAGAACCAGGTGAACGCACTGGCCTTCAGGCTCCAAGCAACACGGCCGGCAAGAGGTGTGTGTGAAGCGTCTCCGCAGGCTTGTTGCGGTTGGGCCCTAAAGCCTCGGAGGTGCGGTCCTGCAGAGGAGTCTCCGAGGCTGTCTCAGTCCCAGTGACTTTCTGCTCAGACTAATCCAGATTGACAGCTAAACACTGCTGTGGCAAGGTGAGCTTCTTATATATACTTGTACTCCCGGACACAGGGATACTGTGAAGAGGTCATCCGCCCAGCCTCAGGGGAGGAAGCAGAGCGAGTTGCTTTTGGCACAGCGTTGGAAGCAGGACGGCTGGGCGTTCTGCTCGACGGGCCTGAAGCAGGCAGCACCGGGAGCCTCTGTCAGGTACGCTGCTCTTTAGGGCTAGTGAAGGTGAACTCAGACCTGCAACGGAAACTGCTCCGCGGTACACAAGCTCTAACTTCACGACCTAAGCCTTTCGGTTGCTTTCTGCTCCCTCACGCAGAGCGGGATGGCAAAAACCTAGGTGTGCGGGGTGTCCTCTGTGAATGCGCTTGACGTCCAAGAGATGCGTGCGCGGTGAATAGGACGTGCAGCTGTATGTGGGGGCAGATGCTTTCGGGGCTCCTTACAAGCTGATCATCCGTTCATGAGCACAGAGCTCTGCTCGGGGCCGGAGGTCTGTCCACCTGAACTAACCATGGGCAGCATACCTCTGCGATGTGCGGGGAGAAACCCAAGCTTTGCTGGAATTCTCAGGCTAAATACTTACGGGCAGTCCTGAGACTTGCGCATTCAGGCACACTGAAGAAAGCCTCTCGTGCTGGGCTTGTTTTCTCCATAGGTTTGTAGTCCTGCGGGAGGGCATCGTATACTGAGGGTGATGGAAGAGGACGCACGGAGGTGCCTCGTCCCGGTGAGTAATCGAAGTGCCCTGAATATGCCTTTGCAGTCAAGACTCAGGAACTGCTGCGGGAGGGCCTTACGCCAGACACTGCTTGGGATGCATTCCATTGGTCACTGAGGAGACCCTCGTTGAGAGAGGACCACGCTGCTACCCCTTGCGTGCAAACTCCTCCTCTGTGATACGGAGATCTAAGTAAACATTCCAGTAGAAGGCTGTCCTCTCTGTTCGCCCTCTACCTGGCAGACTTCGACTAGGACGAATTTGGCACTAGGCACACGGGAAGGTGTAGAAGAAGATGCTGTGAAATGAGAGAGCAGAGGCAAGTCGACACTGGATTCAGGTAACGTGGGAGAAAGAGAGCAGTGCAGGACGCCTCATTACAGGAATCATTCAAGGTGTCGGAGTGGATGCGGAGACTGAGCTTGCCTAGTGTTTTCCGTGCCTGTGCTGTGCTGTGCGTCTGCCCTCTAAGAGACTCGAATGAAGTCTGCAGTGTACGGCTCCCTCCTGCTGAGCGTCAGCTGCTCGCTTGTGTAGCCACTGAGCCGTAAGGCCTCGGTGAGGCTGCCTGGCTGACGAGAGAAACGCTTGCATACCATGAATTCCGCGTGGCAGTGCGAAAAGGCGCTTTATCTCTGCTCCTGCCCGGCTGCCTCCGAGAGGTGCAGGTAGACCGTGGATGTGGGGCTGTGCGGAGCGTGGGTCGGGGCGGTGGTGCCCTATATAAGTCGGCCTCCCGTGACTCAGAGCCCAAGCTCTGAGAACCAGGTGCACGCACTGGCCTTCAGGCCCCAAGCAACACGGCCGGCAAGAGGTGTGTGTGAAGCCTCTCCGCAGGCTTGCTGCGGTTGGGCCCTATAGCCTCGGAGGTGCGGTCCTGCAGAGGAGGCTCCGAGGCTGTTTCAGCCCCAGTGACTTGCTGCTCAGACAAATCCAGATTGACAGCTACACACTGCTGTGGCAAGGTGAGCTGCTTATATATACTTGTACTCCCCGACACAGGGAGAGTGTGAAGAGGTCTTCAGCCCAGCCTCAGGGGAGGAAGCAGAGCGAGTTGCTTTCGGCACAGCGTTGGAAGCAGGACGGCTGGGCGTTCTGCTCGAAGGGCCTGAAGCAGGCAGCACCGGGAGCCTCTGTCAGGTACGCTGCTCTTTAGGGCTAGTGAAGGTGAACTTAGACCTGCAACGGAAACTTCTCCGGGGTACACAAGCTCTAACTTCACGACCTAAGCCTTTCGGTTGCTTTCTGCTCCCTCACGCAGAGCGGGATGGCAAAAACCTAGGGGTGCGGCGTGTCCTCTGTGACTGCGCTTGACGTCCAAGAGATGCGTGCGCCGTGAATAGGACGTGAGCTGTATGTGGGGGCAGTTGCTTTCGGGGCTCCTTACAAGCTGGTCATCCGTTCATGAGCACAGAGCTCTGCTCGGGGCCGGAGGTCTGTCCACCTGAACTAACCATGGGCAGCATACCTCTGCGATCTGCGGGGAGAAACCGACCCTTTGCTGGGTTTCTCAGGCTAAATGCTTACTGGCAGTCCTGAGACTTGCGCATTCAAGCACCCTGAAGAAAGCCTCTCGTGCTGGGCTTGTTTTCTCCATAGGTTTGTAGTCCTGCGAGAGGGCATCGTATACTGACCGTGATGGTAGAGGAAGCACGGAGCTGCCTCGTCCCGGTGAGTATTCGAAGTGCCCTGAAGATGTCTTTGTAGTCAAGTGTCAGGAACTGCTGCGGGAGGGCCTTACGCCAGACACTGCTTGGGACGCATTCCACAGGTCACTGAGGAGACCCTCGTTGAGAGAAGACCACGCTGCTACCCCTTGCGTGCAACCTCCTCCTCTGTGATACGGAAATCTAAGTAAACATTCCAGTAGAAGGCTGTCCTCTCTGTTCGCCCTCTACCTGGCAGACTTCGACTCGGACGAATTTGGCACTAGGCACACGGGAAGGTGGAGAAGATGCTGTGAAATGAGAGCAGCAGAGGCAAGTCGGCACTGGATTCAGGTAACGTGGGAGAAAGAGAGCAGTGCAGGACGCCTCATTACAGAAATCATTCAAGGTGTTGGAGTGGCTGCAGAGACTGTGCTTGCCAAGTGTTTTCCGTGCCTGTGCTGTGCGTCTGCCCTCTAAGCGCCTCGAATGAAGTCTGCAGTGTACGGCTCCCTCCTGCTGAGCGTCAGCTGCTCGCTTGTGTAGCCACTGAGCCGTAAGGCCTCGGTGAGGCAGCCTGGCTGACGAGAGAAACGCTTGCATACCATGAATTCCGCATGGCAGTGTGAAACGGCGCTTTCTCTCTGCTCCTGCCCGGCTGCCTCCGAGAGGTGCAGGTAGTCCGTGGATGTGGGGCGGGGCGGAGCGTGGGGCGGGGCGGTGGTGCCCTATATAAGTGGGCCTCCCGTGCCTCAGAGCCCAAGCTCTGAGAACCAGGTGAACGCACTGGCCTTCAGGCTCCAAGCAACACGGCCGGCAAGAGGTGTGTGTGAAGCGTCTCCGCAGGCTTGTTGCGGTTGGGCCCTAAAGCCTCGGAGGTGCGGTCCTGCAGAGGAGTCTCCGAGGCTGTCTCAGTCCCAGTGACTTTCTGCTCAGACTAATCCAGATTGACAGCTAAACACTGCTGTGGCAAGGTGAGCTTCTTATATATACTTGTACTCCCGGACACAGGGATACTGTGAAGAGGTCATCCGCCCAGCCTCAGGGGAGGAAGCAGAGCGAGTTGCTTTTGGCACAGCGTTGGAAGCAGGACGGCTGGGCGTTCTGCTCGACGGGCCTGAAGCAGGCAGCACCGGGAGCCTCTGTCAGGTACGCTGCTCTTTAGGGCTAGTGAAGGTGAACTCAGACCTGCAACGGAAACTGCTCCGCGGTACACAAGCTCTAACTTCACGACCTAAGCCTTTCGGTTGCTTTCTGCTCCCTCACGCAGAGCGGGATGGCAAAAACCTAGGTGTGCGGGGTGTCCTCTGTGAATGCGCTTGACGTCCAAGAGATGCGTGCGCGGTGAATAGGACGTGCAGCTGTATGTGGGGGCAGATGCTTTCGGGGCTCCTTACAAGCTGAACATCCGTTCCTGAGCACAGAGCCCTGCACGGGGCCGGAGGTCTGTCCACCTGAACTAACCATGGGCAGCATACCTCTGCGATGTGCGGGGAGAAACCCAAGCTTTGCTGGAATTCTCAGGCTAAATACTTACGGGCAGTCCTGAGACTTGCGCATTCAGGCACACTGAAGAAAGCCTCTCGTGCTGTGCTTGTTTTCTCCATAGGTTTGTAGTCCTGCGGGAGGGCATCGTATACTGAGGGTGATGGAAGAGGACGCACCGAGGTGCCTCGTCCCGGTGAGTAATCGAAGTGCCCTGAATATGCCTTTGCAGTCAAGACTCAGGAACTGCTGCGGGAGGGCCTTACGCCAGACACTGCTTGGGATGCATTCCATTGGTCACTGAGGAGACCCTCGTTGAGAGAGGACCACGCTGCTACCCCTTGCGTGCAAACTCCTCCTCTGTGATACGGAGATCTAAGTAAACATTCCAGTAGAAGGCTGTCCTCTCTGTTCGCCCTCTACCTGGCAGACTTCGACTAGGACGAATTTGGCACTAGGCACACGGGACGGTGTAGAAGAAGATGCTGTGAAATGAGAGAGCAGAGGCAAGACGGCACTGGATTCAGGTAACGTGGGAGAAAGAGAGCAGTGCAGGACGCCTCATTACAGGAATCATTCAAGGTGTCGGAGTGGATGCGGAGACTGAGCTTGCCTAGTGTTTTCCGTGCCTGTGCTGTGCTGTGCGTCTGCCCCCTAAGCGCCTCGAATGAAGTCTGCAGTGTACGGCCCCCTCCTGCTGAGCGACAGCTGCTCGCTTGTGTAGCCACTGAGCTGTAAGGCCTCGGTGAGGTTGCCTGGCTGACGAGAGAGACGCTTGCATACCATGAATTCCGCCTGGCAGTGCGAAAAGGCGCTTTATCTCTGCTCCTGCCCGGCTGCCTCCGAGAGGTGCAGGTAGACCGTGGATGTGGGGCTGTGCGGAGCGTGGGTCGGGGCGGTGGTGCCCTATATAAGTCGGCCTCCCGTGATTCAGAGCCCAAGCTCTGAGAACCAGGTGCACGCACTGGCCTTCAGGCCCCAAGCAACACGGCCGGCAAGAGGTGTGTGTGAAGCCTCTACGCAGGCTTGCTGCGGTTGGGCCCTATAGCCTCGGAGGTGCGGTCCTGCAGAGGAGGCTCCGAGGCTGTTTCAGCCCCAGTGACTTGCTGCTCAGACAAATCCAGATTGACAGCTACACACTGCTGTGGCAAGGTGAGCTGCTTATATATACTTGTACTCCCCGACACAGGGAGAGTGTGAAGAGGTCTTCAGCCCAGCCTCAGGGGAGGAAGCAGAGCGAGTTGCTTTCGGCACAGCGTTGGAAGCAGGACGGCTGGGCGTTCTGCTCGAAGGGCCTGAAGCAGGCAGCACCGGGAGCCTCTGTCAGGTACGCTGCTCTTTAGGGCTAGTGAAGGTGAACTTAGACCTGCAACGGAAACTTCTCCGGGGTACACAAGCTCTAACTTCACGACCTAAGCCTTTCGGTTGCTTTCTGCTCCCTCACGCAGAGCGGGATGGCAAAAACCTTGGTGTGCGGCGTGTCCTCTGTGAATGCGCTTGACGTCCAAGAGATGCGTGCGCCGTGAATAGGACGTGAGCTGTATGTGGGGGCAGTTGCTTTCGGGGCTCCTTACAAGCTGGTCATCCGTTCATGAGCACAGAGCTCTGCTCGGGGCCGGAGGTCTGTCCACCTGAACTAACCATGGGCAGCATACCTCTGCGATCTGCGGGGAGAAACCGACCCTTTGCTGGGTTTCTCAGGCTAAATGCTTACTGGCAGTCCTGAGACTTGCGCATTCAAGCACCCTGAAGAAAGCCTCTCGTGCTGGGCTTGTTTTATCCATAGGTTTGTAGTCCTGCGAGAGGGCATCGTATACTGACCGTGATGGTAGAGGAAGCACGGAGCTGCCTCGTCCCGGTGAGTATTCGAAGTGCCCTGAAGATGTCTTTGTAGTCAAGTGTCAGGAACTGCTGCGGGAGGGCCTTACGCCAGACACTGCTTGGGACGCATTCCACAGGTCACTGAGGAGACCCTCGTTGAGAGAAGACCACGCTGCTACCCCTTGCGTGCAACCTCCTCCTCTGTGATACGGAAATCTAAGTAAACATTCCAGTAGAAGGCTGTCCTCTCTGTTCGCCCTCTACCTGGCAGACTTCGACTCGGACGAATTTGGCACTAGGCACACGGGAAGGTGGAGAAGATGCTGTGAAATGAGAGCAGCAGAGGCAAGTCGGCACTGGATTCAGGTAACGTGGGAGAAAGAGAGCAGTGCAGGACGCCTCATTACAGAAATCATTCAAGGTGTTGGAGTGGCTGCAGAGACTGTGCTTGCCAAGTGTTTTCCGTGCCTGTGCTGTGCGTCTGCCCTCTAAGCGCCTCGAATGAAGTCTGCAGTGTACGGCTCCCTCCTGCTGAGCGTCAGCTGCTCGCTTGTGTAGCCACTGAGCCGTAAGGCCTCGGTGAGGCAGCCTGGCTGACGAGAGAAACGCTTGCATACCATGAATTCCGCATGGCAGTGTGAAACGGCGCTTTCTCTCTGCTCCTGCCCGGCTGCCTCCGAGAGGTGCAGGTAGTCCGTGGATGTGGGGCGGGGCGGAGCGTGGGGCGGGGCGGTGGTGCCCTATATAAGTGGGCCTCCCGTGCCTCAGAGCCCAAGCTCTGAGAACCAGGTGAACGCACTGGCCTTCAGGCTCCAAGCAACACGGCCGGCAAGAGGTGTGTGTGAAGCGTCTCCGCAGGCTTGTTGCGGTTGGGCCCTAAAGCCTCGGAGGTGCGGTCCTGCAGAGGAGTCTCCGAGGCTGTCTCAGTCCCAGTGACTTTCTGCTCAGACTAATCCAGATTGACAGCTAAACACTGCTGTGGCAAGGTGAGCTTCTTATATATACTTGTACTCCCGGACACAGGGATACTGTGAAGAGGTCATCCGCCCAGCCTCAGGGGAGGAAGCAGAGCGAGTTGCTTTTGGCACAGCGTTGGAAGCAGGACGGCTGGGCGTTCTGCTCGACGGGCCTGAAGCAGGCAGCACCGGGAGCCTCTGTCAGGTACGCTGCTCTTTAGGGCTAGTGAAGGTGAACTCAGACCTGCAACGGAAACTGCTCCGCGGTACACAAGCTCTAACTTCACGACCTAAGCCTTTCGGTTGCTTTCTGCTCCCTCACGCAGAGCGGGATGGCAAAAACCTAGGTGTGCGGGGTGTCCTCTGTGAATGCGCTTGACGTCCAAGAGATGCGTGCGCGGTGAATAGGACGTGCAGCTGTATGTGGGGGCAGATGCTTTCGGGGCTCCTTACAAGCTGATCATCCGTTCATGAGCACAGAGCTCTGCTCGGGGCCGGAGGTCTGTCCACCTGAACTAACCATGGGCAGCATACCTCTGCGATGTGCGGGGAGAAACCCAAGCTTTGCTGGAATTCTCAGGCTAAATACTTACGGGCAGTCCTGAGACTTGCGCATTCAGGCACACTGAAGAAAGCCTCTCGTGCTGGGCTTGTTTACTCCATAGGTCTGTAGCCCTGCGGGAGGGCATCGTATACTGAGGCTGATGGAAGAGGACGCACGGAGGTGCCTCGTCATGGTGAGTAATCGCAGTGCCCTCAATATGGCTTTGCAGTCAAGACTCAGGAACTGCTGCGGGAGGGCCTTACGCCAGACACTGCTTGGGATGCATTCCATTGGTCACTGAGGAGACCCTCGTTGAGAGAGGACCACGCTGCTACCCCTTGCGTGCAAACTCCTCCTCTGAGATACGGAGATCTAAATAAACATTCCAGTAGAAGGCTGTCCTCTCTGTTCGCCCTCTACCTGGCAGACTTCGACTAGGACGAATTTGGGACTAAGCACACGGGAAGGTGTAGAAGAAGATGCTGTGAAATGAGAGAGCAGAGGCAAGTCGACACTGGATTCAGGTAACGTGGGAGAAAGAGAGCAGAGCAGGACGCCTCATTACAGGAATCATTCAAGGTGTCGGAGTGGATGCGGAGACTGAGGTTGTCTAGTGTTTCCCGTGCCTGTGCTGTGCTGTGCGTCTGCCCTCTAAGCGCCCCGAATGAAGTCTGCAGTGTACGGCTCCCTCCTGCTGAGCGTCAGCTGCTCGCTTGTGTAGCCACTGAGCCGTAAGGCCTCGGTGAGGCTGCCTGGCTGACGAGAGAAACGCTTGCATACCATGAATTCCGCGTGGCAGTGCGAAAAGGCGCTTTATCTCTGCTCCTGCCCGGCTGCCTCCGAGAGGTGCAGGTAGACCGTGGATGTGGGGCTGTGCGGAGCGTGGGTCGGGGCGGTGGTGCCCTATATAAGTCGGCCTCCCGTGATTCAGAGCCCAAGCTCTGAGAACCAGGTGCACGCACTGGCCTTCAGGCCCCAAGCAACACGGCCGGCAAGAGGTGTGTGTGAAGCCTCTCCGCAGGCTTGCTGCGGTTGGGCCCTATAGCCTCGGAGGTGCGGTCCTGCAGAGGAGGCTCCGAGGCTGTTTCAGCCCCAGTGACTTGCTGCTCAGACAAATCCAGATTGACAGCTACACACTGCTGTGGCAAGGTGAGCTGCTTATATATACTTGTACTCCCCGACACAGGGAGAGTGTGAAGAGGTCTTCAGCCCAGCCTCAGGGGAGGAAGCAGAGCGAGTTGCTTTCGGCACAGCGTTGGAAGCAGGACGGCTGGGCGTTCTGCTCGAAGGGCCTGAAGCAGGCAGCACCGGGAGCCTCTGTCAGGTACGCTGCTCTTTAGGGCTAGTGAAGGTGAACTTAGACCTGCAACGGAAACTTCTCCGGGGTACACAAGCTCTAACTTCACGACCTAAGCCTTTCGGTTGCTTTCTGCTCCCTCACGCAGAGCGGGATGGCAAAAACCTAGGTGCGCGGCGTGTCCTCTGTGAATGCGCTTGACGTCCAAGAGATGCGTGCGCCGTGAATAGGACGTGAGCTGTATGTGGGGGCAGTTGCTTTCGGGGCTCCTTACAAGCTGGTCATCCGTTCATGAGCACAGAGCTCTGCTCGGGGCCGGAGGTCTGTCCACCTGAACTAACCATGGGCAGCATACCTCTGCGACCTGCGGGGAGAAACCGACCCTTTGCTGGGTTTCTCAGGCTAAATGCTTACTGGCAGTCCTGAGACTTGCGCATTCAAGCACCCTGAAGAAAGCCTCTCGTGCTGGGCTTGTTTTCTCCATAGGTTTGTAGTCCTGCGAGAGGGCATCGTATACTGACCGTGATGGTAGAGGAAGCACGGAGCTGCCTCGTCCCGGTGAGTATTCGAAGTGCCCTGAAGATGTCTTTGTAGTCAAGTGTCAGGAACTGCTGCGGGAGGGCCTTACGCCAGACACTGCTTGGGACGCATTCCACAGGTCACTGAGGAGACCCTCGTTGAGAGAAGACCACGCTGCTACCCCTTGCGTGCAACCTCCTCCTCTGTGATACGGAAATCTAAGTAAACATTCCAGTAGAAGGCTGTCCTCTCTGTTCGCCCTCTACCTGGCAGACTTCGACTCGGACGAATTTGGCACTAGGCACACGGGAAGGTGGAGAAGATGCTGTGAAATGAGAGCAGCAGAGGCAAGTCGGCACTGGATTCAGGTAACGTGGGAGAAAGAGAGCAGTGCAGGACGCCTCATTACAGAAATCATTCAAGGTGTTGGAGTGGCTGCAGAGACTGTGCTTGCCAAGTGTTTTCCGTGCCTGTGCTGTGCGTCTGCCCTCTAAGCGCCTCGAATGAAGTCTGCAGTGTACGGCTCCCTCCTGCTGAGCGTCAGCTGCTCGCTTGTGTAGCCACTGAGCCGTAAGGCCTCGGTGAGGCAGCCTGGCTGACGAGAGAAACGCTTGCATACCATGAATTCCGCATGGCAGTGTGAAACGGCGCTTTCTCTCTGCTCCTGCCCGGCTGCCTCCGAGAGGTGCAGGTAGTCCGTGGATGTGGGGCGGGGCGGAGCGTGGGGCGGGGCGGTGGTGCCCTATATAAGTGGGCCTCCCGTGCCTCAGAGCCCAAGCTCTGAGAACCAGGTGAACGCACTGGCCTTCAGGCTCCAAGCAACACGGCCGGCAAGAGGTGTGTGTGAAGCGTCTCCGCAGGCTTGTTGCGGTTGGGCCCTAAAGCCTCGGAGGTGCGGTCCTGCAGAGGAGTCTCCGAGGCTGTCTCAGTCCCAGTGACTTTCTGCTCAGACTAATCCAGATTGACAGCTAAACACTGCTGTGGCAAGGTGAGCTTCTTATATATACTTGTACTCCCGGACACAGGGATACTGTGAAGAGGTCATCCGCCCAGCCTCAGGGGAGGAAGCAGAGCGAGTTGCTTTTGGCACAGCGTTGGAAGCAGGACGGCTGGGCGTTCTGCTCGACGGGCCTGAAGCAGGCAGCACCGGGAGCCTCTGTCAGGTACGCTGCTCTTTAGGGCTAGTGAAGGTGAACTCAGACCTGCAACGGAAACTGCTCCGCGGTACACAAGCTCTAACTTCACGACCTAAGCCTTTCGGTTGCTTTCTGCTCCCTCACGCAGAGCGGGATGGCAAAAACCTAGGTGTGCGGGGTGTCCTCTGTGAATGCGCTTGACGTCCAAGAGATGCGTGCGCGGTGAATGGGACGTGCACATGTATGTGGGGGCAGATGCTTTCGGGGCTCCTTACAAGCTGATCATCCGTTCATGAGCAGACAGTTCTGCTGGGGGCAGGAGGTCTGTCCACCTGAACTAACCATGGGCAGCATACCTCTGCGATGTGCGGGGAGAAACCCAAGCTTTGCTGGAATTCTCAGGCTAAATACTTACGGGCAGTCCTGAGACTTGCGCATTCAGGCACACTGAAGAAAGCCTCTCGTGCTGGGCTTGTTTTCTCCATAGGTTTGTAGTCCTGCGGGAGGGCATCGTATACTGAGGGTGATGGAAGAGGACGCACGGAGGTGCCTCGTCCCGGTGAGTAATCGAAGTGCCCTGAATATGCCTTTGCAGTCAAGACTCAGGAACTGCTGCGGGAGGGCCTTACGCCAGACACTGCTTGGGATGCATTCCATTGGTCACTGAGGAGACCCTCGTTGAGAGAGGACCACGCTGCTACCCCTTGCGTGCAAATTCCTCCTCTGTGATACGGAGATCTAAGTAAACATTTCAGTAGAAGGCTGTCCTCTCTGTTCGCCCTCTACCTGGCAGACTTCGACTAGGACGAATTTGGCACTAGGCACACGGCAAGGTGTAGAAGAAGATGCTGGGAAATGAGAGAGCAGAGTCAAGTCGACACTGGGTTCAGGTAACGTGCGAGAAAGAGAGCAGTGGAGGACGCCTCATTACACGAAGCATTCAAGGTGTCGGAGTGGATGCGGAGACTGAGCTTGCCTAGTGTTTTCCGTGCCTGTGCTGTCCTGTGCGTCTGCCCTCTAGGCGCCCCGAATGAGGTCTGCAGTGTCCGGCTCCCTCCTGCTGAGCGTCACCTGCTCGCTTGTGTAGCCACTGAGCCGTAAGGCCTCGGTGAGGCTGCCTGGCTGCCGAGAGAAACGCTTGCATACCATGAATTCCGCGTGGCAGTGCGAAAAGTCGCTTTATCTCTGCTCCTGCCCGGCTGCCTCCGAGAGGTGCAGGTAGACCGTGGATGTGGGGCTGTGCGGAGCGTGTGTCGGGGCGGTGGTGGCCTATATAAGTCGGCCTCCCGTGATTCAGAGCCCAAGCTCTGAGAACCAGGTGCCCGCACTGGCCTTCAGGCCCCAAGCAACACGGCCGGCAAGAGGTGTGTGTGAAGCCTCTCCGCAGGCTTGCTGCGGTTGGGCCCTATAGCCTCGGAGGTGCGGTCCTGCAGAGGAGGCTCCGAGGCTGTTTCAGCCCCAGTGACTTGCTGCTCAGACAAATCCAGATTGACAGCTACACACTGCTGTGGCAAGGTGAGCTGCTTATATATACTTGTACTCCCCGACACAGGGAGAGTGTGAAGAGGTCTTCAGCCCAGCCTCAGGGGAGGAAGCAGAGCGAGTTGCTTTCGGCACAGCGTTGGAAGCAGGACGGCTGGGCGTTCTGCTCGAAGGGCCTGAAGCAGGCAGCACCGGGAGCCTCTGTCAGGTACGCTGCTCTTTAGGGCTAGTGAAGGTGAACTTAGACCTGCAACGGAAACTTCTCCGGGGTACACAAGCTCTAACTTCACGACCTAAGCCTTTCGGTTGCTTTCTGCTCCCTCACGCAGAGCGGGATGGCAAAAACCTAGGTGTGCGGCGTGTCCTCTGTGAATGCGCTTGACGTCCAAGAGATGCGTGCGCCGTGAATAGGACGTGAGCTGTATGTGGGGGCAGTTGCTTTCGGGGCTCCTTACAAGCTGGTCATCCGTTCATGAGCACAGAGCTCTGCTCGGGGCCGGAGGTCTGTCCACCTGAACTAACCATGGGCAGCATACCTCTGCGATCTGCGGGGAGAAACCGACCCTTTGCTGGGTTTCTCAGGCTAAATGCTTACTGGCAGTCCTGAGACTTGCGCATTCAAGCACCCTGAAGAAAGCCTCTCGTGCTGGGCTTGTTTTCTCCATAGGTTTGTAGTCCTGCGAGAGGGCATCGTATACTGACCGTGATGGTAGAGGAAGCACGGAGCTGCCTCGTCCCGGTGAGTATTCGAAGTGCCCTGAAGATGTCTTTGTAGTCAAGTGTCAGGAACTGCTGCGGGAGGGCCTTACGCCAGACACTGCTTGGGACGCATTCCACAGGTCACTGAGGAGACCCTCGTTGAGAGAAGACCACGCTGCTACCCCTTGCGTGCAACCTCCTCCTCTGTGATACGGAAATCTAAGTAAACATTCCAGTAGAAGGCTGTCCTCTCTGTTCGCCCTCTACCTGGCAGACTTCGACTCGGACGAATTTGGCACTAGGCACACGGGAAGGTGTAGAAGATGCTGTGAAATGAGAGCAGCAGAGGCAAGTCGGCACTGGATTCAGGTAACGTGGGAGAAAGAGAGCAGTGCAGGACGCCTCATTACAGAAATCATTCAAGGTGTTGGAGTGGCTGCAGAGACTGTGCTTGCCAAGTGTTTTCCGTGCCTGTGCTGTGCGTCTGCCCTCTAAGCGCCTCGAATGAAGTCTGCAGTGTACGGCTCCCTCCTGCTGAGCGTCAGCTGCTCGCTTGTGTAGCCACTGAGCCGTAAGGCCTCGGTGAGGCAGCCTGGCTGACGAGAGAAACGCTTGCATACCATGAATTCCGCATGGCAGTGTGAAACGGCGCTTTCTCTCTGCTCCTGCCCGGCTGCCTCCGAGAGGTGCAGGTAGTCCGTGGATGTGGGGCGGGGCGGAGCGTGGGGCGGGGCGGTGGTGCCCTATATAAGTGGGCCTCCCGTGCCTCAGAGCCCAAGCTCTGAGAACCAGGTGAACGCACTGGCCTTCAGGCTCCAAGCAACACGGCCGGCAAGAGGTGTGTGTGAAGCGTCTCCGCAGGCTTGTTGCGGTTGGGCCCTAAAGCCTCGGAGGTGCGGTCCTGCAGAGGAGTCTCCGAGGCTGTCTCAGTCCCAGTGACTTTCTGCTCAGACTAATCCAGATTGACAGCTAAACACTGCTGTGGCAAGGTGAGCTTCTTATATATACTTGTACTCCCGGACACAGGGATACTGTGAAGAGGTCATCCGCCCAGCCTCAGGGGAGGAAGCAGAGCGAGTTGCTTTTGGCACAGCGTTGGAAGCAGGACGGCTGGGCGTTCTGCTCGACGGGCCTGAAGCAGGCAGCACCGGGAGCCTCTGTCAGGTACGCTGCTCTTTAGGGCTAGTGAAGGTGAACTCAGACCTGCAACGGAAACTGCTCCGCGGTACACAAGCTCTAACTTCACGACCTAAGCCTTTCGGTTGCTTTCTGCTCCCTCACGCAGAGCGGGATGGCAAAAACCTAGGTGTGCGGGGTGTCCTCTGTGAATGCGCTTGACGTCCAAGAGATGCGTGCGCGGTGAATAGGACGTGCAGCTGTATGTGGGGGCAGATGCTTTCGGGGCTCCTTACAAGCTGATCATCCGTTCATGAGCACAGAGCTCTGCTCGGGGCCGGAGGTCTGTCCACCTGAACTAACCATGGGCAGCATACCTCTGCGATGTGCGGGGAGAAACCCAAGCTTTGCTGGAATTCTCAGGCTAAATACTTACGGGCAGTCCTGAGACTTGCGCATTCAGGCACACTGAAGAAAGCCTCTCGTGCTGGGCTTGTTTTCTCCATAGGTTTGTAGTCCTGCGGGAGGGCATCGTATACTGAGGGTGATGGAAGAGGACGCACGGAGGTGCCTCGTCCCGGTGAGTAATCGAAGTGCCCTGAATATGCCTTTGCAGTCAAGACTCAGGAACTGCTGCGGGAGGGCCTTACGCCAGACACTGCTTGGGATGCATTCCATTGGTCACTGAGGAGACCCTCGTTGAGAGAGGACCACGCTGCTACCCCTTGCGTGCAAACTCCTCCTCTGTGATACGGAGATCTAAGTAAACATTCCAGTAGAAGGCTGTCCTCTCTGTTCGCCCTCTACCTGGCAGACTTCGACTAGGACGAATTTGGCACTAGGCACACGGGAAGGTGTAGAAGAAGATGCTGTGAAATGAGAGAGCAGAGGCAAGTCGACACTGGATTCAGGTAACGTGGGAGAAAGAGAGCAGTGCAGGACGCCTCATTACAGGAATCATTCAAGGTGTCGGAGTGGATGCGGAGACTGAGCTTGCCTAGTGTTTTCCGTGCCTGTGCTGTGCTGTGCGTCTGCCCTCTAAGCGCCTCGAATGAAGTCTGCAGTGTACGGCTCCCTCCTGCTGAGCGTCAGCTGCTCGCTTGTGTAGCCACTGAGCCGTAAGGCCTCGGTGAGGCTGCCTGGCTGACGAGAGAAACGCTTGCATACCATGAATTCCGCGTGGCAGTGCGAAAAGGCGCTTTATCTCTGCTCCTGCCCGGCTGCCTCCGAGAGGTGCAGGTAGACCGTGGATGTGGGGCTGTGCGGAGCGTGGGTCGGGGCGGTGGTGCCCTATATAAGTCGGCCTCCCGTGATTCAGAGCCCAAGCTCTGAGAACCAGGTGCACGCACTGGCCTTCAGGCCCCAAGCAACACGGCCGGCAAGAGGTGTGTGTGAAGCCTCTCCGCAGGCTTGCTGCGGTTGGGCCCTATAGCCTCGGAGGTGCGGTCCTGCAGAGGAGGCTCCGAGGCTGTTTCAGCCCCAGTGACTTGCTGCTCAGACAAATCCAGATTGACAGCTACACACTGCTGTGGCAAGGTGAGCTGCTTATATATACTTGTACTCCCCGACACAGGGAGAGTGTGAAGAGGTCTTCAGCCCAGCCTCAGGGGAGGAAGCAGAGCGAGTTGCTTTCGGCACAGCGTTGGAAGCAGGACGGCTGGGCGTTCTGCTCGAAGGGCCTGAAGCAGGCAGCACCGGGAGCCTCTGTCAGGTACGCTGCTCTTTAGGGCTAGTGAAGGTGAACTTAGACCTGCAACGGAAACTTCTCCGGGGTACACAAGCTCTAACTTCACGACCTAAGCCTTTCGGTTACTTTCTGCTCCCTCACGCAGAGCGGGATGGCAAAAACCTAGGTGTGCGGCGTGTCCTCTGTGAATGCGCTTGACGTCCAAGAGATGCGTGCGCCGTGAATAGGACGTGAGCTGTATGTGGGGGCAGTTGCTTTCGGGGCTCCTTACAAGCTGGTCATCCGTTCATGAGCACAGAGCTCTGCTCGGGGCCGGAGGTCTGTCCACCTGAACTAACCATGGGCAGCATACCTCTGCGATCTGCGGGGAGAAACCGACCCTTTGCTGGGTTTCTCAGGCTAAATGCTTACTGGCAGTCCTGAGACTTGCGCATTCAAGCACCCTGAAGAAAGCCTCTCGTGCTGGGCTTGTTTTCTCCATAGGTTTGTAGTCCTGCGAGAGGGCATCGTATACTGACCGTGATGGTAGAGGAAGCACGGAGCTGCCTCGTCCCGGTGAGTATTCGAAGTGCCCTGAAGATGTCTTTGTAGTCAAGTGTCAGGAACTGCTGCAGGAGGGCCTTACGCCAGACACTGCTTGGGACGCATTCCACAGGTCACTGAGGAGACCCTCGTTGAGAGAAGACCACGCTGCTACCCCTTGCGTGCAACCTCCTCCTCTGTGATACGGAAATCTAAGTAAACATTCCAGTAGAAGGCTGTCCTCTCTGTTCGCCCTCTACCTGGCAGACTTCGACTAGGACGAATTTGGCACTAGGCACACGGGAAGGTGTAGAAGATGCTGTGAAATGAGAGCAGCAGAGGCAAGTCGGCACTGGATTCAGGTAACGTGGGAGAAAGAGAGCAGTGCAGGACGCCTCATTACAGAAATCATTCAAGGTGTTGGAGTGGCTGCAGAGACTGTGCTTGCCAAGTGTTTTCCGTGCCTGTGCTGTGCGTCTGCCCTCTAAGCGCCTCGAATGAAGTCTGCAGTGTACGGCTCCCTCCTGCTGAGCGTCAGCTGCTCGCTTGTGTAGCCACTGAGCCGTAAGGCCTCGGTGAGGCAGCCTGGCTGACGAGAGAAACGCTTGCATACCATGAATTCCGCATGGCAGTGTGAAACGGCGCTTTCTCTCTGCTCCTGCCCGGCTGCCTCCGAGAGGTGCAGGTAGTCCGTGGATGTGGGGCGGGGCGGAGCGTGGGGCGGGGCGGTGGTGCCCTATATAAGTGGGCCTCCCGTGCCTCAGAGCCCAAGCTCTGAGAACCAGGTGAACGCACTGGCCTTCAGGCTCCAAGCAACACGGCCGGCAAGAGGTGTGTGTGAAGCGTCTCCGCAGGCTTGTTGCGGTTGGGCCCTAAAGCCTCGGAGGTGCGGTCCTGCAGAGGAGTCTCCGAGGCTGTCTCAGTCCCAGTGACTTTCTGCTCAGACTAATCCAGATTGACAGCTAAACACTGCTGTGGCAAGGTGAGCTTCTTATATATACTTGTACTCCCGGACACAGGGATACTGTGAAGAGGTCATCCGCCCAGCCTCAGGGGAGGAAGCAGAGCGAGTTGCTTTTGGCACAGCGTTGGAAGCAGGACGGCTGGGCGTTCTGCTCGACGGGCCTGAAGCAGGCAGCACCGGGAGCCTCTGTCAGGTACGCTGCTCTTTAGGGCTAGTGAAGGTGAACTCAGACCTGCAACGGAAACTGCTCCGCGGTACACAAGCTCTAACTTCACGACCTAAGCCTTTCGGTTGCTTTCTGCTCCCTCACGCAGAGCGGGATGGCAAAAACCTAGGTGTGCGGGGTGTCCTCTGTGAATGCGCTTGACGTCCAAGAGATGCGTGCGCGGTGAATAGGACGTGCAGCTGTATGTGGGGGCAGATGCTTTCGGGGCTCCTTACAAGCTGATCATCCGTTCATGAGCACAGAGCTCTGCTCGGGGCCGGAGGTCTGTCCACCTGAACTAACCATGGGCAGCATACCTCTGCGATGTGCGGGGAGAAACCCAAGCTTTGCTGGAATTCTCAGGCTAAATACTTACGGGCAGTCCTGAGACTTGCGCATTCAGGCACACTGAAGAAAGCCTCTCGTGCTGGGCTTGTTTTCTCCATAGGTTTGTAGTCCTGCGGGAGGGCATCGTATACTGAGGGTGATGGAAGAGGACGCACGGAGGTGCCTCGTCCCGGTGAGTAATCGAAGTGCCCTGAATATGCCTTTGCAGTCAAGACTCAGGAACTGCTGCGGGAGGGCCTTACGCCAGACACTGCTTGGGATGCATTCCATTGGTCACTGAGGAGACCCTCGTTGAGAGAGGACCACGCTGCTACCCCTTGCGTGCAAACTCCTCCTCTGTGATACGGAGATCTAAGTAAACATTCCAGTAGAAGGCTGTCCTCTCTGTTCGCCCTCTACCTGGCAGACTTCGACTAGGACGAATTTGGCACTAGGCACACGGGAAGGTGTAGAAGAAGATGCTGTGAAATGAGAGAGCAGAGGCAAGTCGACACTGGATTCAGGTAACGTGGGAGAAAGAGAGCAGTGCAGGACGCCTCATTACAGGAATCATTCAAGGTGTCGGAGTGGATGCGGAGACTGAGCTTGCCTAGTGTTTTCCGTGCCTGTGCTGTGCTGTGCGTCTGCCCTCTAAGCGCCTCGAATGAAGTCTGCAGTGTACGGCTCCCTCCTGCTGAGCGTCAGCTGCTCGCTTGTGTAGCCACTGAGCCGTAAGGCCTCGGTGAGGCTGCCTGGCTGACGAGAGAAACGCTTGCATACCATGAATTCCGCGTGGCAGTGCGAAAAGGCGCTTTATCTCTGCTCCTGCCCGGCTGCCTCCGAGAGGTGCAGGTAGACCGTGGATGTGGGGCTGTGCGGAGCGTGGGTCGGGGCGGTGGTGCCCTATATAAGTCGGCCTCCCGTGATTCAGAGCCCAAGCTCTGAGAACCAGGTGCACGCACTGGCCTTCAGGCCCCAAGCAACACGGCCGGCAAGAGGTGTGTGTGAAGCCTCTCCGCAGGCTTGCTGCGGTTGGGCCCTATAGCCTCGGAGGTGCGGTCCTGCAGAGGAGGCTCCGAGGCTGTTTCAGCCCCAGTGACTTGCTGCTCAGACAAATCCAGATTGACAGCTACACACTGCTGTGGCAAGGTGAGCTGCTTATATATACTTGTACTCCCCGACACAGGGAGAGTGTGAAGAGGTCTTCAGCCCAGCCTCAGGGGAGGAAGCAGAGCGAGTTGCTTTCGGCACAGCGTTGGAAGCAGGACGGCTGGGCGTTCTGCTCGAAGGGCCTGAAGCAGGCAGCACCGGGAGCCTCTGTCAGGTACGCTGCTCTTTAGGGCTAGTGAAGGTGAACTTAGACCTGCAACGGAAACTTCTCCGGGGTACACAAGCTCTAACTTCACGACCTAAGCCTTTCGGTTGCTTTCTGCTCCCTCACGCAGAGCGGGATGGCAAAAACCTAGGTGTGCGGCGTGTCCTCTGTGAATGCGCTTGACGTCCAAGAGATGCGTGCGCCGTGAATAGGACGTGAGCTGTATGTGGGGGCAGTTGCTTTCGGGGCTCCTTACAAGCTGGTCATCCGTTCATGAGCACAGAGCTCTGCTCGGGGCCGGAGGTCTGTCCACCTGAACTAACCATGGGCAGCATACCTCTGCGATCTGCGGGGAGAAACCGACCCTTTGCTGGGTTTCTCAGGCTAAATGCTTACTGGCAGTCCTGAGACTTGCGCATTCAAGCACCCTGAAGAAAGCCTCTCGTGCTGGGCTTGTTTTCTCCATAGGTTTGTAGTCCTGCGAGAGGGCATCGTATACTGACCGTGATGGTAGAGGAAGCACGGAGCTGCCTCGTCCCGGTGAGTATTCGAAGTGCCCTGAAGATGTCTTTGTAGTCAAGTGTCAGGAACTGCTGCAGGAGGGCCTTACGCCAGACACTGCTTGGGACGCATTCCACAGGTCACTGAGGAGACCCTCGTTGAGAGAAGACCACGCTGCTACCCCTTGCGTGCAACCTCCTCCTCTGTGATACGGAAATCTAAGTAAACATTCCAGTAGAAGGCTGTCCTCTCTGTTCGCCCTCTACCTGGCAGACTTCGACTAGGACGAATTTGGCACTAGGCACACGGGAAGGTGTAGAAGATGCTGTGAAATGAGAGCAGCAGAGGCAAGTCGGCACTGGATTCAGGTAACGTGGGAGAAAGAGAGCAGTGCAGGACGCCTCATTACAGAAATCATTCAAGGTGTTGGAGTGGCTGCAGAGACTGTGCTTGCCAAGTGTTTTCCGTGCCTGTGCTGTGCGTCTGCCCTCTAAGCGCCTCGAATGAAGTCTGCAGTGTACGGCTCCCTCCTGCTGAGCGTCAGCTGCTCGCTTGTGTAGCCACTGAGCCGTAAGGCCTCGGTGAGGCAGCCTGGCTGACGAGAGAAACGCTTGCATACCATGAATTCCGCATGGCAGTGTGAAACGGCGCTTTCTCTCTGCTCCTGCCCGGCTGCCTCCGAGAGGTGCAGGTAGTCCGTGGATGTGGGGCGGGGCGGAGCGTGGGGCGGGGCGGTGGTGCCCTATATAAGTGGGCCTCCCGTGCCTCAGAGCCCAAGCTCTGAGAACCAGGTGAACGCACTGGCCTTCAGGCTCCAAGCAACACGGCCGGCAAGAGGTGTGTGTGAAGCGTCTCCGCAGGCTTGTTGCGGTTGGGCCCTAAAGCCTCGGAGGTGCGGTCCTGCAGAGGAGTCTCCGAGGCTGTCTCAGTCCCAGTGACTTTCTGCTCAGACTAATCCAGATTGACAGCTAAACACTGCTGTGGCAAGGTGAGCTTCTTATATATACTTGTACTCCCGGACACAGGGATACTGTGAAGAGGTCATCCGCCCAGCCTCAGGGGAGGAAGCAGAGCGAGTTGCTTTTGGCACAGCGTTGGAAGCAGGACGGCTGGGCGTTCTGCTCGACGGGCCTGAAGCAGGCAGCACCGGGAGCCTCTGTCAGGTACGCTGCTCTTTAGGGCTAGTGAAGGTGAACTCAGACCTGCAACGGAAACTGCTCCGCGGTACACAAGCTCTAACTTCACGACCTAAGCCTTTCGGTTGCTTTCTGCTCCCTCACGCAGAGCGGGATGGCAAAAACCTAGGTGTGCGGGGTGTCCTCTGTGAATGCGCTTGACGTCCAAGAGATGCGTGCGCGGTGAATAGGACGTGCAGCTGTATGTGGGGGCAGATGCTTTCGGGGCTCCTTACAAGCTGATCATCCGTTCATGAGCACAGAGCTCTGCTCGGGGCCGGAGGTCTGTCCACCTGAACTAACCATGGGCAGCATACCTCTGCGATGTGCGGGGAGAAACCCAAGCTTTGCTGGAATTCTCAGGCTAAATACTTACGGGCAGTCCTGAGACTTGCGCATTCAGGCACACTGAAGAAAGCCTCTCGTGCTGGGCTTGTTTTCTCCATAGGTTTGTAGTCCTGCGGGAGGGCATCGTATACTGAGGGTGATGGAAGAGGACGCACGGAGGTGCCTCGTCCCGGTGAGTAATCGAAGTGCCCTGAATATGCCTTTGCAGTCAAGACTCAGGAACTGCTGCGGGAGGGCCTTACGCCAGACACTGCTTGGGATGCATTCCATTGGTCACTGAGGAGACCCTCGTTGAGAGAGGACCACGCTGCTACCCCTTGCGTGCAAACTCCTCCTCTGTGATACGGAGATCTAAGTAAACATTCCAGTAGAAGGCTGTCCTCTCTGTTCGCCCTCTACCTGGCAGACTTCGACTAGGACGAATTTGGCACTAGGCACACGGGAAGGTGTAGAAGAAGATGCTGTGAAATGAGAGAGCAGAGGCAAGTCGACACTGGATTCAGGTAACGTGGGAGAAAGAGAGCAGTGCAGGACGCCTCATTACAGGAATCATTCAAGGTGTCGGAGTGGATGCGGAGACTGAGCTTGCCTAGTGTTTTCCGTGCCTGTGCTGTGCTGTGCGTCTGCCCTCTAAGCGCCTCGAATGAAGTCTGCAGTGTACGGCTCCCTCCTGCTGAGCGTCAGCTGCTCGCTTGTGTAGCCACTGAGCCGTAAGGCCTCGGTGAGGCTGCCTGGCTGACGAGAGAAACGCTTGCATACCATGAATTCCGCGTGGCAGTGCGAAAAGGCGCTTTATCTCTGCTCCTGCCCGGCTGCCTCCGAGAGGTGCAGGTAGACCGTGGATGTGGGGCTGTGCGGAGCGTGGGTCGGGGCGGTGGTGCCCTATATAAGTCGGCCTCCCGTGATTCAGAGCCCAAGCTCTGAGAACCAGGTGCACGCACTGGCCTTCAGGCCCCAAGCAACACGGCCGGCAAGAGGTGTGTGTGAAGCCTCTCCGCAGGCTTGCTGCGGTTGGGCCCTATAGCCTCGGAGGTGCGGTCCTGCAGAGGAGGCTCCGAGGCTGTTTCAGCCCCAGTGACTTGCTGCTCAGACAAATCCAGATTGACAGCTACACACTGCTGTGGCAAGGTGAGCTGCTTATATATACTTGTACTCCCCGACACAGGGAGAGTGTGAAGAGGTCTTCAGCCCAGCCTCAGGGGAGGAAGCAGAGCGAGTTGCTTTCGGCACAGCGTTGGAAGCAGGACGGCTGGGCGTTCTGCTCGAAGGGCCTGAAGCAGGCAGCACCGGGAGCCTCTGTCAGGTACGCTGCTCTTTAGGGCTAGTGAAGGTGAACTTAGACCTGCAACGGAAACTTCTCCGGGGTACACAAGCTCTAACTTCACGACCTAAGCCTTTCGGTTGCTTTCTGCTCCCTCACGCAGAGCGGGATGGCAAAAACCTAGGTGTGCGGCGTGTCCTCTGTGAATGCGCTTGACGTCCAAGAGATGCGTGCGCCGTGAATAGGACGTGAGCTGTATGTGGGGGCAGTTGCTTTCGGGGCTCCTTACAAGCTGGTCATCCGTTCATGAGCACAGAGCTCTGCTCGGGGCCGGAGGTCTGTCCACCTGAACTAACCATGGGCAGCATACCTCTGCGATCTGCGGGGAGAAACCGACCCTTTGCTGGGTTTCTCAGGCTAAATGCTTACTGGCAGTCCTGAGACTTGCGCATTCAAGCACCCTGAAGAAAGCCTCTCGTGCTGGGCTTGTTTTCTCCATAGGTTTGTAGTCCTGCGAGAGGGCATCGTATACTGACCGTGATGGTAGAGGAAGCACGGAGCTGCCTCGTCCCGGTGAGTATTCGAAGTGCCCTGAAGATGTCTTTGTAGTCAAGTGTCAGGAACTGCTGCGGGAGGGCCTTACGCCAGACACTGCTTGGGACGCATTCCACAGGTCACTGAGGAGACCCTCGTTGAGAGAAGACCACGCTGCTACCCCTTGCGTGCAACCTCCTCCTCTGTGATACGGAAATCTAAGTAAACATTCCAGTAGAAGGCTGTCCTCTCTGTTCGCCCTCTACCTGGCAGACTTCGACTAGGACGAATTTGGCACTAGGCACACGGGAAGGTGTAGAAGATGCTGTGAAATGAGAGCAGCAGAGGCAAGTCGGCACTGGATTCAGGTAACGTGGGAGAAAGAGAGCAGTGCAGGACGCCTCATTACAGAAATCATTCAAGGTGTTGGAGTGGCTGCAGAGACTGTGCTTGCCAAGTGTTTTCCGTGCCTGTGCTGTGCGTCTGCCCTCTAAGCGCCTCGAATGAAGTCTGCAGTGTACGGCTCCCTCCTGCTGAGCGTCAGCTGCTCGCTTGTGTAGCCACTGAGCCGTAAGGCCTCGGTGAGGCAGCCTGGCTGACGAGAGAAACGCTTGCATACCATGAATTCCGCATGGCAGTGTGAAACGGCGCTTTCTCTCTGCTCCTGCCCGGCTGCCTCCGAGAGGTGCAGGTAGTCCGTGGATGTGGGGCGGGGCGGAGCGTGGGGCGGGGCGGTGGTGCCCTATATAAGTGGGCCTCCCGTGCCTCAGAGCCCAAGCTCTGAGAACCAGGTGAACGCACTGGCCTTCAGGCTCCAAGCAACACGGCCGGCAAGAGGTGTGTGTGAAGCGTCTCCGCAGGCTTGTTGCGGTTGGGCCCTAAAGCCTCGGAGGTGCGGTCCTGCAGAGGAGTCTCCGAGGCTGTCTCAGTCCCAGTGACTTTCTGCTCAGACTAATCCAGATTGACAGCTAAACACTGCTGTGGCAAGGTGAGCTTCTTATATATACTTGTACTCCCGGACACAGGGATACTGTGAAGAGGTCATCCGCCCAGCCTCAGGGGAGGAAGCAGAGCGAGTTGCTTTTGGCACAGCGTTGGAAGCAGGACGGCTGGGCGTTCTGCTCGACGGGCCTGAAGCAGGCAGCACCGGGAGCCTCTGTCAGGTACGCTGCTCTTTAGGGCTAGTGAAGGTGAACTCAGACCTGCAACGGAAACTGCTCCGCGGTACACAAGCTCTAACTTCACGACCTAAGCCTTTCGGTTGCTTTCTGCTCCCTCACGCAGAGCGGGATGGCAAAAACCTAGGTGTGCGGGGTGTCCTCTGTGAATGCGCTTGACGTCCAAGAGATGCGTGCGCGGTGAATAGGACGTGCAGCTGTATGTGGGGGCAGATGCTTTCGGGGCTCCTTACAAGCTGATCATCCGTTCATGAGCACAGAGCTCTGCTCGGGGCCGGAGGTCTGTCCACCTGAACTAACCATGGGCAGCATACCTCTGCGATGTGCGGGGAGAAACCCAAGCTTTGCTGGAATTCTCAGGCTAAATACTTACGGGCAGTCCTGAGACTTGCGCATTCAGGCACACTGAAGAAAGCCTCTCGTGCTGGGCTTGTTTTCTCCATAGGTTTGTAGTCCTGCGGGAGGGCATCGTATACTGAGGGTGATGGAAGAGGACGCACGGAGGTGCCTCGTCCCGGTGAGTAATCGAAGTGCCCTGAATATGCCTTTGCAGTCAAGACTCAGGAACTGCTGCGGGAGGGCCTTACGCCAGACACTGCTTGGGATGCATTCCATTGGTCACTGAGGAGACCCTCGTTGAGAGAGGACCACGCTGCTACCCCTTGCGTGCAAACTCCTCCTCTGTGATACGGAGATCTAAGTAAACATTCCAGTAGAAGGCTGTCCTCTCTGTTCGCCCTCTACCTGGCAGACTTCGACTAGGACGAATTTGGCACTAGGCACACGGGAAGGTGTAGAAGAAGATGCTGTGAAATGAGAGAGCAGAGGCAAGTCGACACTGGATTCAGGTAACGTGGGAGAAAGAGAGCAGTGCAGGACGCCTCATTACAGGAATCATTCAAGGTGTCGGAGTGGATGCGGAGACTGAGCTTGCCTAGTGTTTTCCGTGCCTGTGCTGTGCTGTGCGTCTGCCCTCTAAGCGCCTCGAATGAAGTCTGCAGTGTACGGCTCCCTCCTGCTGAGCGTCAGCTGCTCGCTTGTGTAGCCACTGAGCCGTAAGGCCTCGGTGAGGCTGCCTGGCTGACGAGAGAAACGCTTGCATACCATGAATTCCGCGTGGCAGTGCGAAAAGGCGCTTTATCTCTGCTCCTGCCCGGCTGCCTCCGAGAGGTGCAGGTAGACCGTGGATGTGGGGCTGTGCGGAGCGTGGGTCGGGGCGGTGGTGCCCTATATAAGTCGGCCTCCCGTGATTCAGAGCCCAAGCTCTGAGAACCAGGTGCACGCACTGGCCTTCAGGCCCCAAGCAACACGGCCGGCAAGAGGTGTGTGTGAAGCCTCTCCGCAGGCTTGCTGCGGTTGGGCCCTATAGCCTCGGAGGTGCGGTCCTGCAGAGGAGGCTCCGAGGCTGTTTCAGCCCCAGTGACTTGCTGCTCAGACAAATCCAGATTGACAGCTACACACTGCTGTGGCAAGGTGAGCTGCTTATATATACTTGTACTCCCCGACACAGGGAGAGTGTGAAGAGGTCTTCAGCCCAGCCTCAGGGGAGGAAGCAGAGCGAGTTGCTTTCGGCACAGCGTTGGAAGCAGGACGGCTGGGCGTTCTGCTCGAAGGGCCTGAAGCAGGCAGCACCGGGAGCCTCTGTCAGGTACGCTGCTCTTTAGGGCTAGTGAAGGTGAACTTAGACCTGCAACGGAAACTTCTCCGGGGTACACAAGCTCTAACTTCACGACCTAAGCCTTTCGGTTGCTTTCTGCTCCCTCACGCAGAGCGGGATGGCAAAAACCTAGGTGTGCGGCGTGTCCCCTGTGAATGCGCTTGACGTCCCAAGAGATTGCGTGCGCCGTGAATAGGACTGTGAGCTGTATGTGGGGGCAGTTTGCTTTCGGGGCTCCTTACAAGCTGGTCATCCGTTCATGAGCACAGAGCTCTGCTCGGGGCCCGGAGGTCTGTCCACCTGAACTAACCATGGGGCAGCATACCTCTGCGATCTGCCGGGGAGAAACCCGACCCTTTGCTGGGGTTTCTCAGGCTAAATGCGCATACTGGCAGTCCTGAGACTTGCGCATTCAAGCACCCTGAAGAAAGCCTCTCGTGCTGGGCTTGTTTTCTCCATAGGTTTGTAGTCCGTGCGAGAGGGCATCGTATACTGACCGTGATGGTAGAGGAAGCACGGAGCTGCCTCGTCCCGGGTGAGTATTCGAAGTGCCCTGAAGATGTCTTTGTAGTTCAAGTGTCAGGAACTGCTGCGGGAGGGCCCTTACTCCAGACACTGCTTGGGACGCATTCCACAGGTCACTGAGGAGACCCTCGTTGAGAGAAGACCACGCTGCTACCCCTTGCGTGCAACCTCCTCCTCTGTGATACGGAAATCTAAGTAAACATTCCAGTAGAAGGCTGTCCTCTCTGTTTCGCCCTCTACCTGGCAGACTTCGACTAGGACGAATTTGGCACTAGGCACACGGAAGGTGTAGAAGATGCTGTGAAATGAGAGCAGCAGAGGCAAGTCGGCACTGGATTCAGGTAACGTGGGAGAAAGAGAGCAGTGCAGGACGCCTCATTACAGAAATCATTCAAGGTGTTGGAGTGGCTGCAGAGACTGTGCTTGCCAAGTGTTTTCCGTGCCTGTGCTGTGCGTCTGCCCTCTAAGCGCCTCGAATGAAGTCTGCAGCGTACGGCTCCCTCCTGCTGAGCGTCAGCTGCTCGCTTGTGTAGCCACTGAGCCGTAAGGGCCTCGGTGAGGCAGCCTGGCTGACGAGAGAAAACGCTTGCATACCATGAATTCCGCATGGCAGTGTGAAACGGCGCTTTCTCTCTGCTCCTGCCCCGGCTGCCTCCGAGAGGTGCAGGTAGTCCGTGGATGTGGGGCGGGGCGGAGCGTGGGGCGGGGCGGTGGTGCCCTATATAAGTGGGCCTCCCGTGCCTCAGAGCCCAAGCTCTGAGAACCAGGTGAACGCACTGGCCTTCAGGCTCCAAGCAACACGGCCGGCAAGAGGTGTGTGTGAAGCGTCTCCGCAGGCTTGTTGCGGTTGGGCCCTAAAGCCTCGGAGGTGCGGTCCTGCAGAGGAGTCTCCGAGGCTGTCTCAGTCCCAGTGACTTTCTGCTCAGACTAATCCAGATTGACAGCTAAACACTGCTGTGGCAAGGTGAGCTTCTTATATATACTTGTACTCCCGGACACAGGGATACTGTGAAGAGGTCATCCGCCCAGCCTCAGGGGAGGAAGCAGAGCGAGTTGCTTTTGGCACAGCGTTGGAAGCAGGACGGCTGGGCGTTCTGCTCGACGGGCCTGAAGCAGGCAGCACCGGGAGCCTCTGTCAGGTACGCTGCTCTTTAGGGCTAGTGAAGGTGAACTCAGACCTGCAACGGAAACTGCTCCGCGGTACACAAGCTCTAACTTCACGACCTAAGCCTTTCGGTTGCTTTCTGCTCCCTCACGCAGAGCGGGATGGCAAAAACCTAGGTGTGCGGGGTGTCCTCTGTGAATGCGCTTGACGTCCAAGAGATGCGTGCGCGGTGAATAGGACGTGCAGCTGTATGTGGGGGCAGATGCTTTCGGGGCTCCTTACAAGCTGATCATCCGTTCATGAGCACAGAGCTCTGCTCGGGGCCGGAGGTCTGTCCACCTGAACTAACCATGGGCAGCATACCTCTGCGATGTGCGGGGAGAAACCCAAGCTTTGCTGGAATTCTCAGGCTAAATACTTACGGGCAGTCCTGAGACTTGCGCATTCAGGCACACTGAAGAAAGCCTCTCGTGCTGGGCTTGTTTTCTCCATAGGTTTGTAGTCCTGCGGGAGGGCATCGTATACTGAGGGTGATGGAAGAGGACGCACGGAGGTGCCTCGTCCCGGTGAGTAATCGAAGTGCCCTGAATATGCCTTTGCAGTCAAGACTCAGGAACTGCTGCGGGAGGGCCTTACGCCAGACACTGCTTGGGATGCATTCCATTGGTCACTGAGGAGACCCTCGTTGAGAGAGGACCACGCTGCTACCCCTTGCGTGCAAACTCCTCCTCTGTGATACGGAGATCTAAGTAAACATTCCAGTAGAAGGCTGTCCTCTCTGTTCGCCCTCTACCTGGCAGACTTCGACTAGGACGAATTTGGCACTAGGCACACGGGAAGGTGTAGAAGAAGATGCTGTGAAATGAGAGAGCAGAGGCAAGTCGACACTGGATTCAGGTAACGTGGGAGAAAGAGAGCAGTGCAGGACGCCTCATTACAGGAATCATTCAAGGTGTCGGAGTGGATGCGGAGACTGAGCTTGCCTAGTGTTTTCCGTGCCTGTGCTGTGCTGTGCGTCTGCCCTCTAAGCGCCTCGAATGAAGTCTGCAGTGTACGGCTCCCTCCTGCTGAGCGTCAGCTGCTCGCTTGTGTAGCCACTGAGCCGTAAGGCCTCGGTGAGGCTGCCCTGGCTGACGAGAGAAACGCTTGCATACCATGAATTCCCGCGTGGCAGTGCGAAAAGGCGCTTTATCTCTGCTCCTGCCCGGCTTGCCCTCCGAGAGGTGCAGGTAGACCGTGGATGTGGGGCTGTGCGGAGCGTGGGTCGGGGGCGGTGGTGCCCTATATAAGTCGGCCCTCCCGTGATTCAGAGCCCAAGCTCTGAGAACCAGGTGCACGCACTGGCCCTTCAGGCCCCAAGCAACACGGCCCCCCGGCCCCCAAGAGGTGTGTGTGAAGCCTCTCCGCAGGCTTGCCTGCGGGTTGGGCCCTATAGCCTCGGAGGTGCGGTCCTGGCAGAGGAGGCTCCGAGGCTGTTTCAGCCCCAGTGACTTGCTGCTCAGACAAATCCAGATTGACAGCTACACACTGCTGTGGCAAGGTGAGCTGCTTATATATACTTGTTACTCCCCGACACAGGGAGAGTGTGAAGAGGTCTTCAGCCCAGCCTCAGGGGAGGAAGCAGAGCGAGTTGCTTTCGGCACAGCGTTGGAAGCAGGACGGCTGGGCGTTTCTGCTCGAAGGGCCTGAAAGCAGGCAGCCACCGGGAGCCTCTGTCAGGTACGCTGCTCTTTAGGGCTAGTGAAGGTGAACTTAGACCTGCAACGGAAACTTCTCCGGGGTACACAAGCTCTAACTTCACGACCCTAAGCCCTTTCGGTTGCTTTCTGCTCCCTCACGCAGAGCGGGATGGCAAAAAACCTAGGTGTGCGGCCGTGTCCTCTGTGAATGCGCTTGACGTCCAAGAGATTGCGTGCGCCGTGAATAGGGACCGTGAGCTGTATGTGGGGGCAGTTGCTTTCGGGGCTCCTTACAAGCTGGTCATCCGTTCATGAGCACAGAGGCTCTGCTCGGGGCCGGAGGTCTGTCCACCTGAACTAACCATGGGCAGCATACCTCCTGCGATCTGCGGGGAGAAACCGACCCTTTTGCTGGGTTTCTCAGGCTAAATGCTTACTGGCAGTCCTGAGACTTGCCGCATTCAAGCACCCTGAAGAAAGCCTCTCGTGCTTGGCTTGTTTTCTCCATAGGTTTGTAGTCCTGCGAGAGGGCATCGTATACTGACCGTGATGGTAGAGGAAGCACGGAGCTGCCTCGTCCCGGTGAGTATTCGAAGTGCCCTGAAGATGTCTTTGTAGTCAAGTGTCAGGAACTGCTGCGGGAGGGCCTTACGCCAGACACTGCTTGGGACGCATTCCACAGGTCACTGAGGAGACCCTCGTTGAGAGAAGACCACGCTGCTACCCCTTGCGTGGACCCTCCTCCTGTGTGATAGGCAAATTTAAGAAAACATTCCAGTAGAAGGCTGTCCTCTCTGTTCGCCCTCTACCTGGCAGACTTCGACTAGGGCGAATTTGGCACTAGGCACACGGGAAGGTGTAGAAGATGCTGTGAAATGAGAGCAGCAGAGGCAAGTCGGCACTGGTTTCAGGTAACGTGGGAGGAAAGAGAGCAGTGCAGGACGCCTCATTACAGAAATCATTCAAGGTGTTGGAGGTGGCTGCAGAGACTGTGCTTGCCAAGTGTTTTCCGTGCCTGTGCTGTGCGTCTGCCCTCTAAGCGCCTCGAATGAAGTCTGCAGCGTACGGCTCCCTCCTGCTGAGCGTCAGCTGCTCGCTTGTGTAGCCACTGAGCCGTAAGGCCTCGGTGAGGCAGCCTGGCTGACGAGAGAAACGCTTGCATACCATGAATTCCGCATGGCAGTGTGAAACGGCGCTTTCTCTCTGCTCCTGCCCGGCTGCCTCCGAGAGGTGCAGGTAGTCCGTGGATGTGGGGCGGGGCGGAGCGTGGGGCGGGGCGGTGGTGCCCCTATATAAGTGGGCCTCCCGTGCCTCAGAGCCCAAGCTCTGAGTAACCAGGTGAACGCACTGGCCTTCAGGCTCCAAGCAACACGGCCGGCAAGAGGTGTGTGTGAAGCGTCTCCGCAGGCTTGTTGCGGTTGGGCCCTAAAGCCTCGGAGGTGCGGTCCTGCAGAGGAGTCTCCGAGGCTGTCTCAGTCCCAGTGACTTTCTGCTCAGACTAATCCAGATTTGACAGCTAAACACTGCTGTGGCAAGGTGAGCTTCTTATATATACTTGTACTCCCGGACACAGGGATACTGTGAAGAGGTCATCCGCCCAGCCTCAGGGGAGGAAGCAGAGCGAGTTGCTTTTTGGCACAGCGTTGGAAGCAGGACGGCTGGGCGTTCTGCTCGACGGGCCTGAAGCAGGCAGCACCGGGGAGCCTCTGTCAGGTACGCTGCTCTTTAGGGCTAGTGAAGGTGAACTCAGACCTGCAACGGGAAACTGCTCCGCGGTACACAAGCTCTAACTTCACGACCTAAGCCTTTCGGTTGCTTTCTGCTCCCTCACGCAGAGCGGGATGGCAAAAACCTAGGTGTGCGGGGTGTCCTCTGTGAATGCGCTTGACGTCCAAGAGATGCTGTGCGCGGTGAATAGGACGTGCAGCTGTATGTGGGGGCAGATGCTTTCGGGGCTCCTTACAAGCTGATCATCCGTTCATGAGCACAGAGCTCTGCTCGGGGCCGGAGGTCTGTCCACCTGAACTAACCATGGGCAGCATACCTCTGCGATGTGCGGGGAGAAACCCAAGCTTTGCTGGAATTCTCAGGCTAAATACTTACGGGCAGTCCTGAGACTTGCGCATTCAGGCACACTGAAGAAAGCCTCTCGTGCTGGGCTTGTTTTCTCCATAGGTTTGTAGTCCTGCGGGAGGGCATCGTATACTGAGGGTGATGGAAGAGGACGCACGGAGGTGCCTCGTCCCGGTGAGTAATCGAAGTGCCCTGAATATGCCTTTGCAGTCAAGACTCAGGAACTGCTGCGGGAGGGCCTTACGCCAGACACTGCTTGGGATGCATTCCATTGGTCACTGAGGAGACCCTCGTTGAGAGAGGACCACGCTGCTACCCCTTGCGTGCAAACTCCTCCTCTGTGATACGGAGATCTAAGTAAACATTCCAGTAGAAGGCTGTCCTCTCTGTTCGCCCTCTACCTGGCAGACTTCGACTAGGACGAATTTGGCACTAGGCACACGGGAAGGTGTAGAAGAAGATGCTGTGAAATGAGAGAGCAGAGGCAAGTCGACACTGGATTCAGGTAACGTGGGAGAAAGAGAGCAGTGCAGGACGCCTCATTACAGGAATCATTCAAGGTGTCGGAGTGGATGCGGAGACTGAGCTTGCCTAGTGTTTTCCGTGCCTGTGCTGTGCTGTGCGTCTGCCCTCTAAGCGCCTCGAATGAAGTCTGCAGTGTACGGCTCCCTCCTGCTGAGCGTCAGCTGCTCGCTTGTGTAGCCACTGAGCCGTAAGGCCTCGGTGAGGCTGCCTGGCTGACGAGAGAAACGCTTGCATACCATGAATTCCGCGTGGCAGTGCGAAAAGGCGCTTTATCTCTGCTCCTGCCCGGCTGCCTCCGAGAGGTGCAGGTAGACCGTGGATGTGGGGCTGTGCGGAGCGTGGGTCGGGGCGGTGGTGCCCTATATAAGTCGGCCTCCCGTGATTCAGAGCCCAAGCTCTGAGAACCAGGTGCACGCACTGGCCTTCAGGCCCCAAGCAACACGGCCGGCAAGAGGTGTGTGTGAAGCCTCTCCGCAGGCTTGCTGCGGTTGGGCCCTATAGCCTCGGAGGTGCGGTCCTGCAGAGGAGGCTCCGAGGCTGTTTCAGCCCCAGTGACTTGCTGCTCAGACAAATCCAGATTGACAGCTACACACTGCTGTGGCAAGGTGAGCTGCTTATATATACTTGTACTCCCCGACACAGGGAGAGTGTGAAGAGGTCTTCAGCCCAGCCTCAGGGGAGGAAGCAGAGCGAGTTGCTTTCGGCACAGCGTTGGAAGCAGGACGGCTGGGCGTTCTGCTCGAAGGGCCTGAAGCAGGCAGCACCGGGAGCCTCTGTCAGGTACGCTGCTCTTTAGGGCTAGTGAAGGTGAACTTAGACCTGCAACGGAAACTTCTCCGGGGTACACAAGCTCTAACTTCACGACCTAAGCCTTTCGGTTGCTTTCTGCTCCCTCACGCAGAGCGGGATGGCAAAAACCTAGGTGTGCGGCGTGTCCTCTGTGAATGCGCTTGACGTCCAAGAGATGCGTGCGCCGTGAATAGGACGTGAGCTGTATGTGGGGGCAGTTGCTTTCGGGGCTCCTTACAAGCTGGTCATCCGTTCATGAGCACAGAGCTCTGCTCGGGGCCGGAGGTCTGTCCACCTGAACTAACCATGGGCAGCATACCTCTGCGATCTGCGGGGAGAAACCGACCCTTTGCTGGGTTTCTCAGGCTAAATGCTTACTGGCAGTCCTGAGACTTGCGCATTCAAGCACCCTGAAGAAAGCCTCTCGTGCTGGGCTTGTTTTCTCCATAGGTTTGTAGTCCTGCGAGAGGGCATCGTATACTGACCGTGATGGTAGAGGAAGCACGGAGCTGCCTCGTCCCGGTGAGTATTCGAAGTGCCCTGAAGATGTCTTTGTAGTCAAGTGTCAGGAACTGCTGCGGGAGGGCCTTACGCCAGACACTGCTTGGGACGCATTCCACAGGTCACTGAGGAGACCCTCGTTGAGAGAAGACCACGCTGCTACCCCTTGCGTGCAACCTCCTCCTCTGTGATACGGAAATCTAAGTAAACATTCCAGTAGAAGGCTGTCCTCTCTGTTCGCCCTCTACCTGGCAGACTTCGACTAGGACGAATTTGGCACTAGGCACACGGGAAGGTGTAGAAGATGCTGTGAAATGAGAGCAGCAGAGGCAAGTCGGCACTGGATTCAGGTAACGTGGGAGAAAGAGAGCAGTGCAGGACGCCTCATTACAGAAATCATTCAAGGTGTTGGAGTGGCTGCAGAGACTGTGCTTGCCAAGTGTTTTCCGTGCCTGTGCTGTGCGTCTGCCCTCTAAGCGCCTCGAATGAAGTCTGCAGTGTACGGCTCCCTCCTGCTGAGCGTCAGCTGCTCGCTTGTGTAGCCACTGAGCCGTAAGGCCTCGGTGAGGCAGCCTGGCTGACGAGAGAAACGCTTGCATACCATGAATTCCGCATGGCAGTGTGAAACGGCGCTTTCTCTCTGCTCCTGCCCGGCTGCCTCCGAGAGGTGCAGGTAGTCCGTGGATGTGGGGCGGGGCGGAGCGTGGGGCGGGGCGGTGGTGCCCTATATAAGTGGGCCTCCCGTGCCTCAGAGCCCAAGCTCTGAGAACCAGGTGAACGCACTGGCCTTCAGGCTCCAAGCAACACGGCCGGCAAGAGGTGTGTGTGAAGCGTCTCCGCAGGCTTGTTGCGGTTGGGCCCTAAAGCCTCGGAGGTGCGGTCCTGCAGAGGAGTCTCCGAGGCTGTCTCAGTCCCAGTGACTTTCTGCTCAGACTAATCCAGATTGACAGCTAAACACTGCTGTGGCAAGGTGAGCTTCTTATATATACTTGTACTCCCGGACACAGGGATACTGTGAAGAGGTCATCCGCCCAGCCTCAGGGGAGGAAGCAGAGCGAGTTGCTTTTGGCACAGCGTTGGAAGCAGGACGGCTGGGCGTTCTGCTCGACGGGCCTGAAGCAGGCAGCACCGGGAGCCTCTGTCAGGTACGCTGCTCTTTAGGGCTAGTGAAGGTGAACTCAGACCTGCAACGGAAACTGCTCCGCGGTACACAAGCTCTAACTTCACGACCTAAGCCTTTCGGTTGCTTTCTGCTCCCTCACGCAGAGCGGGATGGCAAAAACCTAGGTGTGCGGGGTGTCCTCTGTGAATGCGCTTGACGTCCAAGAGATGCGTGCGCGGTGAATAGGACGTGCAGCTGTATGTGGGGGCAGATGCTTTCGGGGCTCCTTACAAGCTGATCATCCGTTCATGAGCACAGAGCTCTGCTCGGGGCCGGAGGTCTGTCCACCTGAACTAACCATGGGCAGCATACCTCTGCGATGTGCGGGGAGAAACCCAAGCTTTGCTGGAATTCTCAGGCTAAATACTTACGGGCAGTCCTGAGACTTGCGCATTCAGGCACACTGAAGAAAGCCTCTCGTGCTGGGCTTGTTTTCTCCATAGGTTTGTAGTCCTGCGGGAGGGCATCGTATACTGAGGGTGATGGAAGAGGACGCACGGAGGTGCCTCGTCCCGGTGAGTAATCGAAGTGCCCTGAATATGCCTTTGCAGTCAAGACTCAGGAACTGCTGCGGGAGGGCCTTACGCCAGACACTGCTTGGGATGCATTCCATTGGTCACTGAGGAGACCCTCGTTGAGAGAGGACCACGCTGCTACCCCTTGCGTGCAAACTCCTCCTCTGTGATACGGAGATCTAAGTAAACATTCCAGTAGAAGGCTGTCCTCTCTGTTCGCCCTCTACCTGGCAGACTTCGACTAGGACGAATTTGGCACTAGGCACACGGGAAGGTGTAGAAGAAGATGCTGTGAAATGAGAGAGCAGAGGCAAGTCGACACTGGATTCAGGTAACGTGGGAGAAAGAGAGCAGTGCAGGACGCCTCATTACAGGAATCATTCAAGGTGTCGGAGTGGATGCGGAGACTGAGCTTGCCTAGTGTTTTCCGTGCCTGTGCTGTGCTGTGCGTCTGCCCTCTAAGCGCCTCGAATGAAGTCTGCAGTGTACGGCTCCCTCCTGCTGAGCGTCAGCTGCTCGCTTGTGTAGCCACTGAGCCGTAAGGCCTCGGTGAGGCTGCCTGGCTGACGAGAGAAACGCTTGCATACCATGAATTCCGCGTGGCAGTGCGAAAAGGCGCTTTATCTCTGCTCCTGCCCGGCTGCCTCCGAGAGGTGCAGGTAGACCGTGGATGTGGGGCTGTGCGGAGCGTGGGTCGGGGCGGTGGTGCCCTATATAAGTCGGCCTCCCGTGATTCAGAGCCCAAGCTCTGAGAACCAGGTGCACGCACTGGCCTTCAGGCCCCAAGCAACACGGCCGGCAAGAGGTGTGTGTGAAGCCTCTCCGCAGGCTTGCTGCGGTTGGGCCCTATAGCCTCGGAGGTGCGGTCCTGCAGAGGAGGCTCCGAGGCTGTTTCAGCCCCAGTGACTTGCTGCTCAGACAAATCCAGATTGACAGCTACACACTGCTGTGGCAAGGTGAGCTGCTTATATATACTTGTACTCCCCGACACAGGGAGAGTGTGAAGAGGTCTTCAGCCCAGCCTCAGGGGAGGAAGCAGAGCGAGTTGCTTTCGGCACAGCGTTGGAAGCAGGACGGCTGGGCGTTCTGCTCGAAGGGCCTGAAGCAGGCAGCACCGGGAGCCTCTGTCAGGTACGCTGCTCTTTAGGGCTAGTGAAGGTGAACTTAGACCTGCAACGGAAACTTCTCCGGGGTACACAAGCTCTAACTTCACGACCTAAGCCTTTCGGTTGCTTTCTGCTCCCTCACGCAGAGCGGGATGGCAAAAACCTAGGTGTGCGGCGTGTCCTCTGTGAATGCGCTTGACGTCCAAGAGATGCGTGCGCCGTGAATAGGACGTGAGCTGTATGTGGGGGCAGTTGCTTTCGGGGCTCCTTACAAGCTGGTCATCCGTTCATGAGCACAGAGCTCTGCTCGGGGCCGGAGGTCTGTCCACCTGAACTAACCATGGGCAGCATACCTCTGCGATCTGCGGGGAGAAACCGACCCTTTGCTGGGTTTCTCAGGCTAAATGCTTACTGGCAGTCCTGAGACTTGCGCATTCAAGCACCCTGAAGAAAGCCTCTCGTGCTGGGCTTGTTTTCTCCATAGGTTTGTAGTCCTGCGAGAGGGCATCGTATACTGACCGTGATGGTAGAGGAAGCACGGAGCTGCCTCGTCCCGGTGAGTATTCGAAGTGCCCTGAAGATGTCTTTGTAGTCAAGTGTCAGGAACTGCTGCGGGAGGGCCTTACGCCAGACACTGCTTGGGACGCATTCCACAGGTCACTGAGGAGACCCTCGTTGAGAGAAGACCACGCTGCTACCCCTTGCGTGCAACCTCCTCCTCTGTGATACGGAAATCTAAGTAAACATTCCAGTAGAAGGCTGTCCTCTCTGTTCGCCCTCTACCTGGCAGACTTCGACTAGGACGAATTTGGCACTAGGCACACGGGAAGGTGTAGAAGATGCTGTGAAATGAGAGCAGCAGAGGCAAGTCGGCACTGGATTCAGGTAACGTGGGAGAAAGAGAGCAGTGCAGGACGCCTCATTACAGAAATCATTCAAGGTGTTGGAGTGGCTGCAGAGACTGTGCTTGCCAAGTGTTTTCCGTGCCTGTGCTGTGCGTCTGCCCTCTAAGCGCCTCGAATGAAGTCTGCAGTGTACGGCTCCCTCCTGCTGAGCGTCAGCTGCTCGCTTGTGTAGCCACTGAGCCGTAAGGCCTCGGTGAGGCAGCCTGGCTGACGAGAGAAACGCTTGCATACCATGAATTCCGCATGGCAGTGTGAAACGGCGCTTTCTCTCTGCTCCTGCCCGGCTGCCTCCGAGAGGTGCAGGTAGTCCGTGGATGTGGGGCGGGGCGGAGCGTGGGGCGGGGCGGTGGTGCCCTATATAAGTGGGCCTCCCGTGCCTCAGAGCCCAAGCTCTGAGAACCAGGTGAACGCACTGGCCTTCAGGCTCCAAGCAACACGGCCGGCAAGAGGTGTGTGTGAAGCGTCTCCGCAGGCTTGTTGCGGTTGGGCCCTAAAGCCTCGGAGGTGCGGTCCTGCAGAGGAGTCTCCGAGGCTGTCTCAGTCCCAGTGACTTTCTGCTCAGACTAATCCAGATTGACAGCTAAACACTGCTGTGGCAAGGTGAGCTTCTTATATATACTTGTACTCCCGGACACAGGGATACTGTGAAGAGGTCATCCGCCCAGCCTCAGGGGAGGAAGCAGAGCGAGTTGCTTTTGGCACAGCGTTGGAAGCAGGACGGCTGGGCGTTCTGCTCGACGGGCCTGAAGCAGGCAGCACCGGGAGCCTCTGTCAGGTACGCTGCTCTTTAGGGCTAGTGAAGGTGAACTCAGACCTGCAACGGAAACTGCTCCGCGGTACACAAGCTCTAACTTCACGACCTAAGCCTTTCGGTTGCTTTCTGCTCCCTCACGCAGAGCGGGATGGCAAAAACCTAGGTGTGCGGGGTGTCCTCTGTGAATGCGCTTGACGTCCAAGAGAGGCGTGCGCGGTGAATAGGACGTGCAGCTGTATGTGGGGGCAGATGCTTTCGGGGCTCCTTACAAGCTGATCATCCGTTCATGAGCACAGAGCTCTGCTCGGGGCCGGAGGTCTGTCCACCTGAACTAACCATGGGCAGCATACCTCTGCGATGTGCGGGGAGAAACCCAAGCTTTGCTGGAATTCTCAGGCTAAATACTTACGGGCAGTCCTGAGACTTGCGCATTCAGGCACACTGAAGAAAGCCTCTCGTGCTGGGCTTGTTTTCTCCATAGGTTTGTAGTCCTGCGGGAGGGCATCGTATACTGAGGGTGATGGAAGAGGACGCACGGAGGTGCCTCGGCCCGGTGAGTAATCGAAGTGCCCTGAATATGCCTTTGCAGTCAAGACTCAGGAACTGCTGCGGGAGGGCCTTACGCCAGACACTGCTTGGGATGCATTCCATTGGTCACTGAGGAGACCCTCGTTGAGAGAGGACCACGCTGCTACCCCTTGCGTGCAACCTCCTCCTCTGTGATACGGAGATCTAAGTAAACATTCCAGTAGAAGGCTGTCCTCTCTGTTCGCCCTCTACCTGGCAGACTTCGACTAGGACGAATTTGGCACTAGGCACACGGGAAGGTGTAGAAGAAGATGCTGTGAAATGAGAGAGCAGAGGCAAGTCGACACTGGATTCAGGTAACGTGGGAGAAAGAGAGCAGTGCAGGACGCCTCATTACAGGAATCATTCAAGGTGTCGGAGTGGATGCGGAGACTGAGCTTGCCTAGTGTTTTCCGTGCCTGTGCTGTGCTGTGCGTCTGCCCTCTAAGCGCCTCGAATGAAGTCTGCAGTGTACGGCTCCCTCCTGCTGAGCGTCAGCTGCTCGCTTGTGTAGCCACTGAGCCGTAAGGCCTCGGTGAGGCTGCCTGGCTGACGAGAGAAACGCTTGCATACCATGAATTCCGCGTGGCAGTGCGAAAAGGCGCTTTATCTCTGCTCCTGCCCGGCTGCCTCCGAGAGGTGCAGGTAGACCGTGGATGTGGGGCTGTGCGGAGCGTGGGTCGGGGCGGTGGTGCCCTATATAAGTCGGCCTCCCGTGATTCAGAGCCCAAGCTCTGAGAACCAGGTGCACGCACTGGCCTTCAGGCCCCAAGCAACACGGCCGGCAAGAGGTGTGTGTGAAGCCTCTCCGCAGGCTTGCTGCGGTTGGGCCCTATAGCCTCGGAGGTGCGGTCCTGCAGAGGAGGCTCCGAGGCTGTTTCAGCCCCAGTGACTTGCTGCTCAGACAAATCCAGATTGACAGCTACACACTGCTGTGGCAAGGTGAGCTGCTTATATATACTTGTACTCCCCGACACAGGGAGAGTGTGAAGAGGTCTTCAGCCCAGCCTCAGGGGAGGAAGCAGAGCGAGTTGCTTTCGGCACAGCGTTGGAAGCAGGACGGCTGGGCGTTCTGCTCGAAGGGCCTGAAGCAGGCAGCACCGGGAGCCTCTGTCAGGTACGCTGCTCTTTAGGGCTAGTGAAGGTGAACTTAGACCTGCAACGGAAACTTCTCCGGGGTACACAAGCTCTAACTTCACGACCTAAGCCTTTCGGTTGCTTTCTGCTCCCTCACGCAGAGCGGGATGGCAAAAACCTAGGTGTGCGGCGTGTCCTCTGTGAATGCGCTTGACGTCCAAGAGATGCGTGCGCCGTGAATAGGACGTGAGCTGTATGTGGGGGCAGTTGCTTTCGGGGCTCCTTACAAGCTGGTCATCCGTTCATGAGCACAGAGCTCTGCTCGGGGCCGGAGGTCTGTCCACCTGAACTAACCATGGGCAGCATACCTCTGCGATCTGCGGGGAGAAACCGACCCTTTGCTGGGTTTCTCAGGCTAAATGCTTACTGGCAGTCCTGAGACTTGCGCATTCAAGCACCCTGAAGAAAGCCTCTCGTGCTGGGCTTGTTTTCTCCATAGGTTTGTAGTCCTGCGAGAGGGCATCGTATACTGACCGTGATGGTAGAGGAAGCACGGAGCTGCCTCGTCCCGGTGAGTATTCGAAGTGCCCTGAAGATGTCTTTGTAGTCAAGTGTCAGGAACTGCTGCGGGAGGGCCTTACGCCAGACACTGCTTGGGACGCATTCCACAGGTCACTGAGGAGACCCTCGTTGAGAGAAGACCACGCTGCTACCCCTTGCGTGCAACCTCCTCCTCTGTGATACGGAAATCTAAGTAAACATTCCAGTAGAAGGCTGTCCTCTCTGTTCGCCCTCTACCTGGCAGACTTCGACTAGGACGAATTTGGCACTAGGCACACGGGAAGGTGTAGAAGATGCTGTGAAATGAGAGCAGCAGAGGCAAGTCGGCACTGGATTCAGGTAACGTGGGAGAAAGAGAGCAGTGCAGGACGCCTCATTACAGAAATCATTCAAGGTGTTGGAGTGGCTGCAGAGACTGTGCTTGCCAAGTGTTTTCCGTGCCTGTGCTGTGCGTCTGCCCTCTAAGCGCCTCGAATGAAGTCTGCAGTGTACGGCTCCCTCCTGCTGAGCGTCAGCTGCTCGCTTGTGTAGCCACTGAGCCGTAAGGCCTCGGTGAGGCAGCCTGGCTGACGAGAGAAACGCTTGCATACCATGAATTCCGCATGGCAGTGTGAAACGGCGCTTTCTCTCTGCTCCTGCCCGGCTGCCTCCGAGAGGTGCAGGTAGTCCGTGGATGTGGGGCGGGGCGGAGCGTGGGGCGGGGCGGTGGTGCCCTATATAAGTGGGCCTCCCGTGCCTCAGAGCCCAAGCTCTGAGAACCAGGTGAACGCACTGGCCTTCAGGCTCCAAGCAACACGGCCGGCAAGAGGTGTGTGTGAAGCGTCTCCGCAGGCTTGTTGCGGTTGGGCCCTAAAGCCTCGGAGGTGCGGTCCTGCAGAGGAGTCTCCGAGGCTGTCTCAGTCCCAGTGACTTTCTGCTCAGACTAATCCAGATTGACAGCTAAACACTGCTGTGGCAAGGTGAGCTTCTTATATATACTTGTACTCCCGGACACAGGGATACTGTGAAGAGGTCATCCGCCCAGCCTCAGGGGAGGAAGCAGAGCGAGTTGCTTTTGGCACAGCGTTGGAAGCAGGACGGCTGGGCGTTCTGCTCGACGGGCCTGAAGCAGGCAGCACCGGGAGCCTCTGTCAGGTACGCTGCTCTTTAGGGCTAGTGAAGGTGAACTCAGACCTGCAACGGAAACTGCTCCGCGGTACACAAGCTCTAACTTCACGACCTAAGCCTTTCGGTTGCTTTCTGCTCCCTCACGCAGAGCGGGATGGCAAAAACCTAGGTGTGCGGGGTGTCCTCTGTGAATGCGCTTGACGTCCAAGAGATGCGTGCGCGGTGAATAGGACGTGCAGCTGTATGTGGGGGCAGATGCTTTCGGGGCTCCTTACAAGCTGATCATCCGTTCATGAGCACAGAGCTCTGCTCGGGGCCGGAGGTCTGTCCACCTGAACTAACCATGGGCAGCATACCTCTGCGATGTGCGGGGAGAAACCCAAGCTTTGCTGGAATTCTCAGGCTAAATACTTACGGGCAGTCCTGAGACTTGCGCATTCAGGCACACTGAAGAAAGCCTCTCGTGCTGGGCTTGTTTTCTCCATAGGTTTGTAGTCCTGCGGGAGGGCATCGTATACTGAGGGTGATGGAAGAGGACGCACGGAGGTGCCTCGTCCCGGTGAGTAATCGAAGTGCCCTGAATATGCCTTTGCAGTCAAGACTCAGGAACTGCTGCGGGAGGGCCTTACGCCAGACACTGCTTGGGATGCATTCCATTGGTCACTGAGGAGACCCTCGTTGAGAGAGGACCACGCTGCTACCCCTTGCGTGCAAACTCCTCCTCTGTGATACGGAGATCTAAGTAAACATTCCAGTAGAAGGCTGTCCTCTCTGTTCGCCCTCTACCTGGCAGACTTCGACTAGGACGAATTTGGCACTAGGCACACGGGAAGGTGTAGAAGAAGATGCTGTGAAATGAGAGAGCAGAGGCAAGTCGACACTGGATTCAGGTAACGTGGGAGAAAGAGAGCAGTGCAGGACGCCTCATTACAGGAATCATTCAAGGTGTCGGAGTGGATGCGGAGACTGAGCTTGCCTAGTGTTTTCCGTGCCTGTGCTGTGCTGTGCGTCTGCCCTCTAAGCGCCTCGAATGAAGTCTGCAGTGTACGGCTCCCTCCTGCTGAGCGTCAGCTGCTCGCTTGTGTAGCCACTGAGCCGTAAGGCCTCGGTGAGGCTGCCTGGCTGACGAGAGAAACGCTTGCATACCATGAATTCCGCGTGGCAGTGCGAAAAGGCGCTTTATCTCTGCTCCTGCCCGGCTGCCTCCGAGAGGTGCAGGTAGACCGTGGATGTGGGGCTGTGCGGAGCGTGGGTCGGGGCGGTGGTGCCCTATATAAGTCGGCCTCCCGTGATTCAGAGCCCAAGCTCTGAGAACCAGGTGCACGCACTGGCCTTCAGGCCCCAAGCAACACGGCCGGCAAGAGGTGTGTGTGAAGCCTCTCCGCAGGCTTGCTGCGGTTGGGCCCTATAGCCTCGGAGGTGCGGTCCTGCAGAGGAGGCTCCGAGGCTGTTTCAGCCCCAGTGACTTGCTGCTCAGACAAATCCAGATTGACAGCTACACACTGCTGTGGCAAGGTGAGCTGCTTATATATACTTGTACTCCCCGACACAGGGAGAGTGTGAAGAGGTCTTCAGCCCAGCCTCAGGGGAGGAAGCAGAGCGAGTTGCTTTCGGCACAGCGTTGGAAGCAGGACGGCTGGGCGTTCTGCTCGAAGGGCCTGAAGCAGGCAGCACCGGGAGCCTCTGTCAGGTACGCTGCTCTTTAGGGCTAGTGAAGGTGAACTTAGACCTGCAACGGAAACTTCTCCGGGGTACACAAGCTCTAACTTCACGACCTAAGCCTTTCGGTTGCTTTCTGCTCCCTCACGCAGAGCGGGATGGCAAAAACCTAGGTGTGCGGCGTGTCCTCTGTGAATGCGCTTGACGTCCAAGAGATGCGTGCGCCGTGAATAGGACGTGAGCTGTATGTGGGGGCAGTTGCTTTCGGGGCTCCTTACAAGCTGGTCATCCGTTCATGAGCACAGAGCTCTGCTCGGGGCCGGAGGTCTGTCCACCTGAACTAACCATGGGCAGCATACCTCTGCGATCTGCGGGGAGAAACCGACCCTTTGCTGGGTTTCTCAGGCTAAATGCTTACTGGCAGTCCTGAGACTTGCGCATTCAAGCACCCTGAAGAAAGCCTCTCGTGCTGGGCTTGTTTTCTCCATAGGTTTGTAGTCCTGCGAGAGGGCATCGTATACTGACCGTGATGGTAGAGGAAGCACGGAGCTGCCTCGTCCCGGTGAGTATTCGAAGTGCCCTGAAGATGTCTTTGTAGTCAAGTGTCAGGAACTGCTGCGGGAGGGCCTTACGCCAGACACTGCTTGGGACGCATTCCACAGGTCACTGAGGAGACCCTCGTTGAGAGAAGACCACGCTGCTACCCCTTGCGTGCAACCTCCTCCTCTGTGATACGGAAATCTAAGTAAACATTCCAGTAGAAGGCTGTCCTCTCTGTTCGCCCTCTACCTGGCAGACTTCGACTAGGACGAATTTGGCACTAGGCACACGGGAAGGTGTAGAAGATGCTGTGAAATGAGAGCAGCAGAGGCAAGTCGGCACTGGATTCAGGTAACGTGGGAGAAAGAGAGCAGTGCAGGACGCCTCATTACAGAAATCATTCAAGGTGTTGGAGTGGCTGCAGAGACTGTGCTTGCCAAGTGTTTTCCGTGCCTGTGCTGTGCGTCTGCCCTCTAAGCGCCTCGAATGAAGTCTGCAGTGTACGGCTCCCTCCTGCTGAGCGTCAGCTGCTCGCTTGTGTAGCCACTGAGCCGTAAGGCCTCGGTGAGGCAGCCTGGCTGACGAGAGAAACGCTTGCATACCATGAATTCCGCATGGCAGTGTGAAACGGCGCTTTCTCTCTGCTCCTGCCCGGCTGCCTCCGAGAGGTGCAGGTAGTCCGTGGATGTGGGGCGGGGCGGAGCGTGGGGCGGGGCGGTGGTGCCCTATATAAGTGGGCCTCCCGTGCCTCAGAGCCCAAGCTCTGAGAACCAGGTGAACGCACTGGCCTTCAGGCTCCAAGCAACACGGCCGGCAAGAGGTGTGTGTGAAGCGTCTCCGCAGGCTTGTTGCGGTTGGGCCCTAAAGCCTCGGAGGTGCGGTCCTGCAGAGGAGTCTCCGAGGCTGTCTCAGTCCCAGTGACTTTCTGCTCAGACTAATCCAGATTGACAGCTAAACACTGCTGTGGCAAGGTGAGCTTCTTATATATACTTGTACTCCCGGACACAGGGATACTGTGAAGAGGTCATCCGCCCAGCCTCAGGGGAGGAAGCAGAGCGAGTTGCTTTTGGCACAGCGTTGGAAGCAGGACGGCTGGGCGTTCTGCTCGACGGGCCTGAAGCAGGCAGCACCGGGAGCCTCTGTCAGGTACGCTGCTCTTTAGGGCTAGTGAAGGTGAACTCAGACCTGCAACGGAAACTGCTCCGCGGTACACAAGCTCTAACTTCACGACCTAAGCCTTTCGGTTGCTTTCTGCTCCCTCACGCAGAGCGGGATGGCAAAAACCTAGGTGTGCGGGGTGTCCTCTGTGAATGCGCTTGACGTCCAAGAGATGCGTGCGCGGTGAATAGGACGTGCAGCTGTATGTGGGGGCAGATGCTTTCGGGGCTCCTTACAAGCTGATCATCCGTTCATGAGCACAGAGCTCTGCTCGGGGCCGGAGGTCTGTCCACCTGAACTAACCATGGGCAGCATACCTCTGCGATGTGCGGGGAGAAACCCAAGCTTTGCTGGAATTCTCAGGCTAAATACTTACGGGCAGTCCTGAGACTTGCGCATTCAGGCACACTGAAGAAAGCCTCTCGTGCTGGGCTTGTTTTCTCCATAGGTTTGTAGTCCTGCGGGAGGGCATCGTATACTGAGGGTGATGGAAGAGGACGCACGGAGGTGCCTCGTCCCGGTGAGTAATCGAAGTGCCCTGAATATGCCTTTGCAGTCAAGACTCAGGAACTGCTGCGGGAGGGCCTTACGCCAGACACTGCTTGGGATGCATTCCATTGGTCACTGAGGAGACCCTCGTTGAGAGAGGACCACGCTGCTACCCCTTGCGTGCAAACTCCTCCTCTGTGATACGGAGATCTAAGTAAACATTCCAGTAGAAGGCTGTCCTCTCTGTTCGCCCTCTACCTGGCAGACTTCGACTAGGACGAATTTGGCACTAGGCACACGGGAAGGTGTAGAAGAAGATGCTGTGAAATGAGAGAGCAGAGGCAAGTCGACACTGGATTCAGGTAACGTGGGAGAAAGAGAGCAGTGCAGGACGCCTCATTACAGGAATCATTCAAGGTGTCGGAGTGGATGCGGAGACTGAGCTTGCCTAGTGTTTTCCGTGCCTGTGCTGTGCTGTGCGTCTGCCCTCTAAGCGCCTCGAATGAAGTCTGCAGTGTACGGCTCCCTCCTGCTGAGCGTCAGCTGCTCGCTTGTGTAGCCACTGAGCCGTAAGGCCTCGGTGAGGCTGCCTGGCTGACGAGAGAAACGCTTGCATACCATGAATTCCGCGTGGCAGTGCGAAAAGGCGCTTTATCTCTGCTCCTGCCCGGCTGCCTCCGAGAGGTGCAGGTAGACCGTGGATGTGGGGCTGTGCGGAGCGTGGGTCGGGGCGGTGGTGCCCTATATAAGTCGGCCTCCCGTGATTCAGAGCCCAAGCTCTGAGAACCAGGTGCACGCACTGGCCTTCAGGCCCCAAGCAACACGGCCGGCAAGAGGTGTGTGTGAAGCCTCTCCGCAGGCTTGCTGCGGTTGGGCCCTATAGCCTCGGAGGTGCGGTCCTGCAGAGGAGGCTCCGAGGCTGTTTCAGCCCCAGTGACTTGCTGCTCAGACAAATCCAGATTGACAGCTACACACTGCTGTGGCAAGGTGAGCTGCTTATATATACTTGTACTCCCCGACACAGGGAGAGTGTGAAGAGGTCTTCAGCCCAGCCTCAGGGGAGGAAGCAGAGCGAGTTGCTTTCGGCACAGCGTTGGAAGCAGGACGGCTGGGCGTTCTGCTCGAAGGGCCTGAAGCAGGCAGCACCGGGAGCCTCTGTCAGGTACGCTGCTCTTTAGGGCTAGTGAAGGTGAACTTAGACCTGCAACGGAAACTTCTCCGGGGTACACAAGCTCTAACTTCACGACCTAAGCCTTTCGGTTGCTTTCTGCTCCCTCACGCAGAGCGGGATGGCAAAAACCTAGGTGTGCGGCGTGTCCTCTGTGAATGCGCTTGACGTCCAAGAGATGCGTGCGCCGTGAATAGGACGTGAGCTGTATGTGGGGGCAGTTGCTTTCGGGGCTCCTTACAAGCTGGTCATCCGTTCATGAGCACAGAGCTCTGCTCGGGGCCGGAGGTCTGTCCACCTGAACTAACCATGGGCAGCATACCTCTGCGATCTGCGGGGAGAAACCGACCCTTTGCTGGGTTTCTCAGGCTAAATGCTTACTGGCAGTCCTGAGACTTGCGCATTCAAGCACCCTGAAGAAAGCCTCTCGTGCTGGGCTTGTTTTCTCCATAGGTTTGTAGTCCTGCGAGAGGGCATCGTATACTGACCGTGATGGTAGAGGAAGCACGGAGCTGCCTCGTCCCGGTGAGTATTCGAAGTGCCCTGAAGATGTCTTTGTAGTCAAGTGTCAGGAACTGCTGCGGGAGGGCCTTACGCCAGACACTGCTTGGGACGCATTCCACAGGTCACTGAGGAGACCCTCGTTGAGAGAAGACCACGCTGCTACCCCTTGCGTGCAACCTCCTCCTCTGTGATACGGAAATCTAAGTAAACATTCCAGTAGAAGGCTGTCCTCTCTGTTCGCCCTCTACCTGGCAGACTTCGACTAGGACGAATTTGGCACTAGGCACACGGGAAGGTGTAGAAGATGCTGTGAAATGAGAGCAGCAGAGGCAAGTCGGCACTGGATTCAGGTAACGTGGGAGAAAGAGAGCAGTGCAGGACGCCTCATTACAGAAATCATTCAAGGTGTTGGAGTGGCTGCAGAGACTGTGCTTGCCAAGTGTTTTCCGTGCCTGTGCTGTGCGTCTGCCCTCTAAGCGCCTCGAATGAAGTCTGCAGTGTACGGCTCCCTCCTGCTGAGCGTCAGCTGCTCGCTTGTGTAGCCACTGAGCCGTAAGGCCTCGGTGAGGCAGCCTGGCTGACGAGAGAAACGCTTGCATACCATGAATTCCGCATGGCAGTGTGAAACGGCGCTTTCTCTCTGCTCCTGCCCGGCTGCCTCCGAGAGGTGCAGGTAGTCCGTGGATGTGGGGCGGGGCGGAGCGTGGGGCGGGGCGGTGGTGCCCTATATAAGTGGGCCTCCCGTGCCTCAGAGCCCAAGCTCTGAGAACCAGGTGAACGCACTGGCCTTCAGGCTCCAAGCAACACGGCCGGCAAGAGGTGTGTGTGAAGCGTCTCCGCAGGCTTGTTGCGGTTGGGCCCTAAAGCCTCGGAGGTGCGGTCCTGCAGAGGAGTCTCCGAGGCTGTCTCAGTCCCAGTGACTTTCTGCTCAGACTAATCCAGATTGACAGCTAAACACTGCTGTGGCAAGGTGAGCTTCTTATATATACTTGTACTCCCGGACACAGGGATACTGTGAAGAGGTCATCCGCCCAGCCTCAGGGGAGGAAGCAGAGCGAGTTGCTTTTGGCACAGCGTTGGAAGCAGGACGGCTGGGCGTTCTGCTCGACGGGCCTGAAGCAGGCAGCACCGGGAGCCTCTGTCAGGTACGCTGCTCTTTAGGGCTAGTGAAGGTGAACTCAGACCTGCAACGGAAACTGCTCCGCGGTACACAAGCTCTAACTTCACGACCTAAGCCTTTCGGTTGCTTTCTGCTCCCTCACGCAGAGCGGGATGGCAAAAACCTAGGTGTGCGGGGTGTCCTCTGTGAATGCGCTTGACGTCCAAGAGATGCGTGCGCGGTGAATAGGACGTGCAGCTGTATGTGGGGGCAGATGCTTTCGGGGCTCCTTACAAGCTGATCATCCGTTCATGAGCACAGAGCTCTGCTCGGGGCCGGAGGTCTGTCCACCTGAACTAACCATGGGCAGCATACCTCTGCGATGTGCGGGGAGAAACCCAAGCTTTGCTGGAATTCTCAGGCTAAATACTTACGGGCAGTCCTGAGACTTGCGCATTCAGGCACACTGAAGAAAGCCTCTCGTGCTGGGCTTGTTTTCTCCATAGGTTTGTAGTCCTGCGGGAGGGCATCGTATACTGAGGGTGATGGAAGAGGACGCACGGAGGTGCCTCGTCCCGGTGAGTAATCGAAGTGCCCTGAATATGCCTTTGCAGTCAAGACTCAGGAACTGCTGCGGGAGGGCCTTACGCCAGACACTGCTTGGGATGCATTCCATTGGTCACTGAGGAGACCCTCGTTGAGAGAGGACCACGCTGCTACCCCTTGCGTGCAAACTCCTCCTCTGTGATACGGAGATCTAAGTAAACATTCCAGTAGAAGGCTGTCCTCTCTGTTCGCCCTCTACCTGGCAGACTTCGACTAGGACGAATTTGGCACTAGGCACACGGGAAGGTGTAGAAGAAGATGCTGTGAAATGAGAGAGCAGAGGCAAGTCGACACTGGATTCAGGTAACGTGGGAGAAAGAGAGCAGTGCAGGACGCCTCATTACAGGAATCATTCAAGGTGTCGGAGTGGATGCGGAGACTGAGCTTGCCTAGTGTTTTCCGTGCCTGTGCTGTGCTGTGCGTCTGCCCTCTAAGCGCCTCGAATGAAGTCTGCAGTGTACGGCTCCCTCCTGCTGAGCGTCAGCTGCTCGCTTGTGTAGCCACTGAGCCGTAAGGCCTCGGTGAGGCTGCCTGGCTGACGAGAGAAACGCTTGCATACCATGAATTCCGCGTGGCAGTGCGAAAAGGCGCTTTATCTCTGCTCCTGCCCGGCTGCCTCCGAGAGGTGCAGGTAGACCGTGGATGTGGGGCTGTGCGGAGCGTGGGTCGGGGCGGTGGTGCCCTATATAAGTCGGCCTCCCGTGATTCAGAGCCCAAGCTCTGAGAACCAGGTGCACGCACTGGCCTTCAGGCCCCAAGCAACACGGCCGGCAAGAGGTGTGTGTGAAGCCTCTCCGCAGGCTTGCTGCGGTTGGGCCCTATAGCCTCGGAGGTGCGGTCCTGCAGAGGAGGCTCCGAGGCTGTTTCAGCCCCAGTGACTTGCTGCTCAGACAAATCCAGATTGACAGCTACACACTGCTGTGGCAAGGTGAGCTGCTTATATATACTTGTACTCCCCGACACAGGGAGAGTGTGAAGAGGTCTTCAGCCCAGCCTCAGGGGAGGAAGCAGAGCGAGTTGCTTTCGGCACAGCGTTGGAAGCAGGACGGCTGGGCGTTCTGCTCGAAGGGCCTGAAGCAGGCAGCACCGGGAGCCTCTGTCAGGTACGCTGCTCTTTAGGGCTAGTGAAGGTGAACTTAGACCTGCAACGGAAACTTCTCCGGGGTACACAAGCTCTAACTTCACGACCTAAGCCTTTCGGTTGCTTTCTGCTCCCTCACGCAGAGCGGGATGGCAAAAACCTAGGTGTGCGGCGTGTCCTCTGTGAATGCGCTTGACGTCCAAGAGATGCGTGCGCCGTGAATAGGACGTGAGCTGTATGTGGGGGCAGTTGCTTTCGGGGCTCCTTACAAGCTGGTCATCCGTTCATGAGCACAGAGCTCTGCTCGGGGCCGGAGGTCTGTCCACCTGAACTAACCATGGGCAGCATACCTCTGCGATCTGCGGGGAGAAACCGACCCTTTGCTGGGTTTCTCAGGCTAAATGCTTACTGGCAGTCCTGAGACTTGCGCATTCAAGCACCCTGAAGAAAGCCTCTCGTGCTGGGCTTGTTTTCTCCATAGGTTTGTAGTCCTGCGAGAGGGCATCGTATACTGACCGTGATGGTAGAGGAAGCACGGAGCTGCCTCGTCCCGGTGAGTATTCGAAGTGCCCTGAAGATGTCTTTGTAGTCAAGTGTCAGGAACTGCTGCGGGAGGGCCTTACGCCAGACACTGCTTGGGACGCATTCCACAGGTCACTGAGGAGACCCTCGTTGAGAGAAGACCACGCTGCTACCCCTTGCGTGCAACCTCCTCCTCTGTGATACGGAAATCTAAGTAAACATTCCAGTAGAAGGCTGTCCTCTCTGTTCGCCCTCTACCTGGCAGACTTCGACTAGGACGAATTTGGCACTAGGCACACGGGAAGGTGTAGAAGATGCTGTGAAATGAGAGCAGCAGAGGCAAGTCGGCACTGGATTCAGGTAACGTGGGAGAAAGAGAGCAGTGCAGGACGCCTCATTACAGAAATCATTCAAGGTGTTGGAGTGGCTGCAGAGACTGTGCTTGCCAAGTGTTTTCCGTGCCTGTGCTGTGCGTCTGCCCTCTAAGCGCCTCGAATGAAGTCTGCAGTGTACGGCTCCCTCCTGCTGAGCGTCAGCTGCTCGCTTGTGTAGCCACTGAGCCGTAAGGCCTCGGTGAGGCAGCCTGGCTGACGAGAGAAACGCTTGCATACCATGAATTCCGCATGGCAGTGTGAAACGGCGCTTTCTCTCTGCTCCTGCCCGGCTGCCTCCGAGAGGTGCAGGTAGTCCGTGGATGTGGGGCGGGGCGGAGCGTGGGGCGGGGCGGTGGTGCCCTATATAAGTGGGCCTCCCGTGCCTCAGAGCCCAAGCTCTGAGAACCAGGTGAACGCACTGGCCTTCAGGCTCCAAGCAACACGGCCGGCAAGAGGTGTGTGTGAAGCGTCTCCGCAGGCTTGTTGCGGTTGGGCCCTAAAGCCTCGGAGGTGCGGTCCTGCAGAGGAGTCTCCGAGGCTGTCTCAGTCCCAGTGACTTTCTGCTCAGACTAATCCAGATTGACAGCTAAACACTGCTGTGGCAAGGTGAGCTTCTTATATATACTTGTACTCCCGGACACAGGGATACTGTGAAGAGGTCATCCGCCCAGCCTCAGGGGAGGAAGCAGAGCGAGTTGCTTTTGGCACAGCGTTGGAAGCAGGACGGCTGGGCGTTCTGCTCGACGGGCCTGAAGCAGGCAGCACCGGGAGCCTCTGTCAGGTACGCTGCTCTTTAGGGCTAGTGAAGGTGAACTCAGACCTGCAACGGAAACTGCTCCGCGGTACACAAGCTCTAACTTCACGACCTAAGCCTTTCGGTTGCTTTCTGCTCCCTCACGCAGAGCGGGATGGCAAAAACCTAGGTGTGCGGGGTGTCCTCTGTGAATGCGCTTGACGTCCAAGAGATGCGTGCGCGGTGAATAGGACGTGCAGCTGTATGTGGGGGCAGATGCTTTCGGGGCTCCTTACAAGCTGATCATCCGTTCATGAGCACAGAGCTCTGCTCGGGGCCGGAGGTCTGTCCACCTGAACTAACCATGGGCAGCATACCTCTGCGATGTGCGGGGAGAAACCCAAGCTTTGCTGGAATTCTCAGGCTAAATACTTACGGGCAGTCCTGAGACTTGCGCATTCAGGCACACTGAAGAAAGCCTCTCGTGCTGGGCTTGTTTTCTCCATAGGTTTGTAGTCCTGCGGGAGGGCATCGTATACTGAGGGTGATGGAAGAGGACGCACGGAGGTGCCTCGTCCCGGTGAGTAATCGAAGTGCCCTGAATATGCCTTTGCAGTCAAGACTCAGGAACTGCTGCGGGAGGGCCTTACGCCAGACACTGCTTGGGATGCATTCCATTGGTCACTGAGGAGACCCTCGTTGAGAGAGGACCACGCTGCTACCCCTTGCGTGCAAACTCCTCCTCTGTGATACGGAGATCTAAGTAAACATTCCAGTAGAAGGCTGTCCTCTCTGTTCGCCCTCTACCTGGCAGACTTCGACTAGGACGAATTTGGCACTAGGCACACGGGAAGGTGTAGAAGAAGATGCTGTGAAATGAGAGAGCAGAGGCAAGTCGACACTGGATTCAGGTAACGTGGGAGAAAGAGAGCAGTGCAGGACGCCTCATTACAGGAATCATTCAAGGTGTCGGAGTGGATGCGGAGACTGAGCTTGCCTAGTGTTTTCCGTGCCTGTGCTGTGCTGTGCGTCTGCCCTCTAAGCGCCTCGAATGAAGTCTGCAGTGTACGGCTCCCTCCTGCTGAGCGTCAGCTGCTCGCTTGTGTAGCCACTGAGCCGTAAGGCCTCGGTGAGGCTGCCTGGCTGACGAGAGAAACGCTTGCATACCATGAATTCCGCGTGGCAGTGCGAAAAGGCGCTTTATCTCTGCTCCTGCCCGGCTGCCTCCGAGAGGTGCAGGTAGACCGTGGATGTGGGGCTGTGCGGAGCGTGGGTCGGGGCGGTGGTGCCCTATATAAGTCGGCCTCCCGTGATTCAGAGCCCAAGCTCTGAGAACCAGGTGCACGCACTGGCCTTCAGGCCCCAAGCAACACGGCCGGCAAGAGGTGTGTGTGAAGCCTCTCCGCAGGCTTGCTGCGGTTGGGCCCTATAGCCTCGGAGGTGCGGTCCTGCAGAGGAGGCTCCGAGGCTGTTTCAGCCCCAGTGACTTGCTGCTCAGACAAATCCAGATTGACAGCTACACACTGCTGTGGCAAGGTGAGCTGCTTATATATACTTGTACTCCCCGACACAGGGAGAGTGTGAAGAGGTCTTCAGCCCAGCCTCAGGGGAGGAAGCAGAGCGAGTTGCTTTCGGCACAGCGTTGGAAGCAGGACGGCTGGGCGTTCTGCTCGAAGGGCCTGAAGCAGGCAGCACCGGGAGCCTCTGTCAGGTACGCTGCTCTTTAGGGCTAGTGAAGGTGAACTTAGACCTGCAACGGAAACTTCTCCGGGGTACACAAGCTCTAACTTCACGACCTAAGCCTTTCGGTTGCTTTCTGCTCCCTCACGCAGAGCGGGATGGCAAAAACCTAGGTGTGCGGCGTGTCCTCTGTGAATGCGCTTGACGTCCAAGAGATGCGTGCGCCGTGAATAGGACGTGAGCTGTATGTGGGGGCAGTTGCTTTCGGGGCTCCTTACAAGCTGGTCATCCGTTCATGAGCACAGAGCTCTGCTCGGGGCCGGAGGTCTGTCCACCTGAACTAACCATGGGCAGCATACCTCTGCGATCTGCGGGGAGAAACCGACCCTTTGCTGGGTTTCTCAGGCTAAATGCTTACTGGCAGTCCTGAGACTTGCGCATTCAAGCACCCTGAAGAAAGCCTCTCGTGCTGGGCTTGTTTTCTCCATAGGTTTGTAGTCCTGCGAGAGGGCATCGTATACTGACCGTGATGGTAGAGGAAGCACGGAGCTGCCTCGTCCCGGTGAGTATTCGAAGTGCCCTGAAGATGTCTTTGTAGTCAAGTGTCAGGAACTGCTGCGGGAGGGCCTTACGCCAGACACTGCTTGGGACGCATTCCACAGGTCACTGAGGAGACCCTCGTTGAGAGAAGACCACGCTGCTACCCCTTGCGTGCAACCTCCTCCTCTGTGATACGGAAATCTAAGTAAACATTCCAGTAGAAGGCTGTCCTCTCTGTTCGCCCTCTACCTGGCAGACTTCGACTAGGACGAATTTGGCACTAGGCACACGGGAAGGTGTAGAAGATGCTGTGAAATGAGAGCAGCAGAGGCAAGTCGGCACTGGATTCAGGTAACGTGGGAGAAAGAGAGCAGTGCAGGACGCCTCATTACAGAAATCATTCAAGGTGTTGGAGTGGCTGCAGAGACTGTGCTTGCCAAGTGTTTTCCGTGCCTGTGCTGTGCGTCTGCCCTCTAAGCGCCTCGAATGAAGTCTGCAGCGTACGGCTCCCTCCTGCTGAGCGTCAGCTGCTCGCTTGTGTAGCCACTGAGCCGTAAGGCCTCGGTGAGGCAGCCTGGCTGACGAGAGAAACGCTTGCATACCATGAATTCCGCATGGCAGTGTGAAACGGCGCTTTCTCTCTGCTCCTGCCCGGCTGCCTCCGAGAGGTGCAGGTAGTCCGTGGATGTGGGGCGGGGCGGAGCGTGGGGCGGGGCGGTGGTGCCCTATATAAGTGGGCCTCCCGTGCCTCAGAGCCCAAGCTCTGAGAACCAGGTGAACGCACTGGCCTTCAGGCTCCAAGCAACACGGCCGGCAAGAGGTGTGTGTGAAGCGTCTCCGCAGGCTTGTTGCGGTTGGGCCCTAAAGCCTCGGAGGTGCGGTCCTGCAGAGGAGTCTCCGAGGCTGTCTCAGTCCCAGTGACTTTCTGCTCAGACTAATCCAGATTGACAGCTAAACACTGCTGTGGCAAGGTGAGCTTCTTATATATACTTGTACTCCCGGACACAGGGATACTGTGAAGAGGTCATCCGCCCAGCCTCAGGGGAGGAAGCAGAGCGAGTTGCTTTTGGCACAGCGTTGGAAGCAGGACGGCTGGGCGTTCTGCTCGACGGGCCTGAAGCAGGCAGCACCGGGAGCCTCTGTCAGGTACGCTGCTCTTTAGGGCTAGTGAAGGTGAACTCAGACCTGCAACGGAAACTGCTCCGCGGTACACAAGCTCTAACTTCACGACCTAAGCCTTTCGGTTGCTTTCTGCTCCCTCACGCAGAGCGGGATGGCAAAAACCTAGGTGTGCGGGGTGTCCTCTGTGAATGCGCTTGACGTCCAAGAGATGCGTGCGCGGTGAATAGGACGTGCAGGTGTATGTGGGGGCAGATGCTTTCGGGGCTCCTTACAAGCTGATCATCCGTTCATGAGCACAGAGCTCTGCTCGGGGCCGGAGGTCTGTCCACCTGAACTAACCATGGGCAGCATACCTCTGCGATGTGCGGGGAGAAACCCAAGCTTTGCTGGAATCCTCAGGCTAAATACTTGCGGGCAGTCCTGAGACTTGCGCATTCAGGCACACTGAAGAAAGCCTCTCGTGCTGGGCTTGTTTTCTCCATAGGTTTGTAGCCCTGCGGGAGGGCATCGTATACTGAGGGTGATGGAAGAGGACGCACGGAGGTGCCTCGTCCCGGTGAGTAATCGAAGTGCCCTGAATATGCCTTTGCAGTCAAGACTCAGGAACTGCTGCGGGAGGGCCTTACGCCAGACACTGCTTGGGATGCATTCCATTGGTCACTGAGGAGACCCTCGTTGAGAGAGGACCACGCTGCTACCCCTTGCGTGCAAACTCCTCCTCTGTGATACGGAGATCTAAGTAAACATTCCAGTAGAAGGCTGTCCTCTCTGTTCGCCCTCTACCTGGCAGACTTCGACTAGGACGAATTTGGCACTAGGCACACGGGAAGGTGTAGAAGAAGATGCTGTGAAATGAGAGAGCAGAGGCAAGTCGACACTGGATTCAGGTAACGTGGGAGAAAGAGAGCAGTGCAGGACGCCTCATTACAGGAATCATTCAAGGTGTCGGAGTGGATGCGGAGACTGAGCTTGCCTAGTGTTTTCCGTGCCTGTGCTGTTCTGTGCGTCTGCCCTCTAAGCGCCTCGAATGAAGTCTGCAGTGTACGGCTCCCTCCTGCTGAGCGTCAGCTGCTCGCTTGTGTAGCCACTGAGCCGTAAGGCCTCGGTGAGGCTGCCTGGCTGACGAGAGAAACGCTTGCATACCATGAATTCCGCGTGGCAGTGCGAAAAGGCGCTTTATCTCTGCTCCTGCCCGGCTGCCTCCGAGAGGTGCAGGTAGACCGTGGATGTGGGGCTGTGCGGAGCGTGGGTCGGGGCGGTGGTGCCCTATATAAGTCGGCCTCCCGTGATTCAGAGCCCAAGCTCTGAGAACCAGGTGCACGCACTGGCCTTCAGGCCCCAAGCAACACGGCCGGCAAGAGGTGTGTGTGAAGCCTCTCCGCAGGCTTGCTGCGGTTGGGCCCTATAGCCTCGGAGGTGCGGTCCTGCAGAGGAGGCTCCGAGGCTGTTTCAGCCCCAGTGACTTGCTGCTCAGACAAATCCAGATTGACAGCTACACACTGCTGTGGCAAGGTGAGCTGCTTATATATACTTGTACTCCCCGACACAGGGAGAGTGTGAAGAGGTCTTCAGCCCAGCCTCAGGGGAGGAAGCAGAGCGAGTTGCTTTCGGCACAGCGTTGGAAGCAGGACGGCTGGGCGTTCTGCTCGAAGGGCCTGAAGCAGGCAGCACCGGGAGCCTCTGTCAGGTACGCTGCTCTTTAGGGCTAGTGAAGGTGAACTTAGACCTGCAACGGAAACTTCTCCGGGGTACACAAGCTCTAACTTCACGACCTAAGCCTTTCGGTTGCTTTCTGCTCCCTCACGCAGAGCGGGATGGCAAAAACCGAGGTGTGCGGCGTGTCCTCTGTGAATGCGCTTGACGTCCAAGAGATGCGTGCGCCGTGAATAGGACGTGGGCTGTATGTGGGGGCAGTTGCTTTCGGGGCTCCTTACAAGCTGGTCATCCGTTCATGAGCACAGAGCTCTGCTCGGGGCCGGAGGTCTGTCCACCTGAACTAACCATGGGCAGCATACCTCTGCGATCTGCGGGGAGAAACCGACCCTTTGCTGGGTTTCTCAGGCTAAATGCTTACTGGCAGTCCTGAGACTTGCGCATTCAAGCACCCTGAAGAAAGCCTCTCGTGCTGGGCTTGTTTTCTCCATAGGTTTGTAGTCCTGCGAGAGGGCATCGTATACTGACCGTGATGGTAGAGGAAGCACGGAGCTGCCCCGCCCCGGTGAGTATTCGAAGTCCCCTGAAGATGTCTTTGTAGTCAAGTGTCAGGAACTGCTGCGGGAGGGCCATACGCCAGACACTGCTTGGGACGCATTCCACAGGTCACTGAGGAGACCCTCGTTGAGAGAAGACCACGCTGCTACCCCTTGCGTGCAACCTCCTCCTCTGTGATACGGAAATCTAAGTAAACATTCCAGTAGAAGGCTGTCCTCTCTGTTCGCCCTCTACCTGGCAGACTTCGACTCGGACGAATTTGGCACTAGGCACACGGGAAGGTGGAGAAGATGCTGTGAAATGAGAGCAGCAGAGGCAAGTCGGCACTGGATTCAGGTAACGTGGGAGAAAGAGAGCAGTGCAGGACGCCTCATTACAGAAATCATTCAAGGTGTTGGAGTGGCTGCAGAGACTGTGCTTGCCAAGTGTTTTCCGTGCCTGTGCTGTGCGTCTGCCCTCTAAGCGCCTCGAATGAAGTCTGCAGTGTACGGCTCCCTCCTGCTGAGCGTCAGCTGCTCGCTTGTGTAGCCACTGAGCCGTAAGGCCTCGGTGAGGCAGCCTGGCTGACGAGAGAAACGCTTGCATACCATGAATTCCGCATGGCAGTGTGAAACGGCGCTTTCTCTCTGCTCCTGCCCGGCTGCCTCCGAGAGGTGCAGGTAGTCCGTGGATGTGGGGCGGGGCGGAGCGTGGGGCGGGGCGGTGGTGCCCTATATAAGTGGGCCTCCCGTGCCTCAGAGCCCAAGCTCTGAGAACCAGGTGAACGCACTGGCCTTCAGGCTCCAAGCAACACGGCCGGCAAGAGGTGTGTGTGAAGCGTCTCCGCAGGCTTGTTGCGGTTGGGCCCTAAAGCCTCGGAGGTGCGGTCCTGCAGAGGAGTCTCCGAGGCTGTCTCAGTCCCAGTGACTTTCTGCTCAGACTAATCCAGATTGACAGCTAAACACTGCTGTGGCAAGGTGAGCTTCTTATATATACTTGTACTCCCGGACACAGGGATACTGTGAAGAGGTCATCCGCCCAGCCTCAGGGGAGGAAGCAGAGCGAGTTGCTTTTGGCACAGCGTTGGAAGCAGGACGGCTGGGCGTTCTGCTCGACGGGCCTGAAGCAGGCAGCACCGGGAGCCTCTGTCAGGTACGCTGCTCTTTAGGGCTAGTGAAGGTGAACTCAGACCTGCAACGGAAACTGCTCCGCGGTACACAAGCTCTAACTTCACGACCTAAGCCTTTCGGTTGCTTTCTGCTCCCTCACGCAGAGCGGGATGGCAAAAACCTAGGTGTGCGGGGTGTCCTCTGTGAATGCGCTTGACGTCCAAGAGATGCGTGCGCGGTGAATAGGACGTGCAGCTGTATGTGGGGGCAGATGCTTTCGGGGCTCCTTACAAGCTGATCATCCGTTCATGAGCACAGAGCTCTGCTCGGGGCCGGAGGTCTGTCCACCTGAACTAACCATGGGCAGCATACCTCTGCGATGTGCGGGGAGAAACCCAAGCTTTGCTGGAATTCTCAGGCTAAATACTTACGGGCAGTCCTGAGACTTGCGCATTCAGGCACACTGAAGAAAGCCTCTCGTGCTGGGCTTGTTTTCTCCATAGGTTTGTAGTCCTGCGGGAGGGCATCGTATACTGAGGGTGATGGAAGAGGACGCACGGAGGTGCCTCGTCCCGGTGAGTAATCGAAGTGCCCTGAATATGCCTTTGCAGTCAAGACTCAGGAACTGCTGCGGGAGGGCCTTACGCCAGACACTGCTTGGGATGCATTCCATTGGTCACTGAGGAGACCCTCGTTGAGAGAGGACCACGCTGCTACCCCTTGCGTGCAAACTCCTCCTCTGTGATACGGAGATCTAAGTAAACATTCCAGTAGAAGGCTGTCCTCTCTGTTCGCCCTCTACCTGGCAGACTTCGACTAGGACGAATTTGGCACTAGGCACACGGGAAGGTGTAGAAGAAGATGCTGTGAAATGAGAGAGCAGAGGCAAGTCGACACTGGATTCAGGTAACGTGGGAGAAAGAGAGCAGTGCAGGACGCCTCATTACAGGAATCATTCAAGGTGACGGAGTGGATGCGGAGACTGAGCTTGCCTAGTGTTTTCCGTGCCTGTGCTGTGCTGTGCGTCTGCCCTCTAAGCGCCTCGAATGAAGTCTGCAGTGTACGGCTCCCTCCTGCTGAGCGTCAGCTGCTCGCTTGTGTAGCCACTGAGCCGTAAGGCCTCGGTGAGGCTGCCTGGCTGACGAGAGAAACGCTTGCATACCATGAATTCCGCGTGGCAGTGCGAAAAGGCGCTTTATCTCTGCTCCTGCCCGGCTGCCTCCGAGAGGTGCAGGTAGACCGTGGATGTGGGGCTGTGCGGAGCGTGGGTCGGGGCGGTGGTGCCCTATATAAGTCGGCCTCCCGTGATTCAGAGCCCAAGCTCTGAGAACCAGGTGCACGCACTGGCCTTCAGGCCCCAAGCAACACGGCCGGCAAGAGGTGTGTGTGAAGCCTCTCCGCAGGCTTGCTGCGGTTGGGCCCTATAGCCTCGGAGGTGCGGTCCTGCAGAGGAGGCTCCGAGGCTGTTTCAGCCCCAGTGACTTGCTGCTCAGACAAATCCAGATTGACAGCTACACACTGCTGAGGCAAGGTGAGCTGCTTATATATACTTGTACTCCCCGACACAGGGAGAGTGTGAAGAGGTCTTCAGCCCAGCGTCAGGGGAGGAAGCAGAGGGAGTTGCTTTCGGCACAGTGTTGGAAGCAGGACGGCTGGGCGTTCTGCTCGAAGGGCCTGAAGCAGGCAGCACCGGGTGCCTCTGTCAGGAACGCTGCTCTTTAGGGCTAGTGAAGGTGAACTTAGACCTGCAACGGAAACTTCTCCGGGGTACACAAGCTCTAACTTCACGACCTAAGCCTTTCGGTTGCTTTCTGCTCCCTCACGCAGAGAGGGATGACAAAAACCTAGGTGTGCGGCGTGACCTCTGTGAAAGCGCTTGACGTCCAAGAGATGCGTGCGCCTTGAATAGGACGTGAGCTGTATGTGTGGACAGTTGCTTTCGGGGCTCCTAACAAGCTGGACATCCGTTCATGAGCACAGAGCTCTGCTCGGGGCCGGAGATCTGTCCACCTGAACTAACCATGGGCAGCATACCTCTGCGATCTGCGGGGAGAAACCGACCCTTTGCTGGGTTTCTCAGGCTAAATGCTTACTGGCAGTCCTGAGACTTGCGCATTCAAGCACCCTGAAGAAAGCCTCTCGTGCTGGGCTTGTTTTCTCCATAGGTTTGTAGTCCTGCGAGAGGGCATCGTATACTGACCGTGATGGTAGAGGAAGCACGGAGCTGCCTCGTCCCGGTGAGTATTCGAAGTGCCCTGAAGATGTCTTTGTAGTCAAGTGTCAGGAACTGCTGCGGGAGGGCCTTACGCCAGACACTGCTTGGGACGCATTCCACAGGTCACTGAGGAGACCCTCGTTGAGAGAAGACCACGCTGCTACCCCTTGCGTGCAACCTCCTCCTCTGTGATACGGAAATCTAAGTAAACATTCCAGTAGAAGGCTGTCCTCTCTGTTCGCCCTCTACCTGGCAGACTTCGACTAGGACGAATTTGGCACTAGGCACACGGGAAGGTGTAGAAGATGCTGTGAAATGAGAGCAGCAGAGGCAAGTCGGCACTGGATTCAGGTAACGTGGGAGAAAGAGAGCAGTGCAGGACGCCTCATTACAGAAATCATTCAAGGTGTTGGAGTGGCTGCAGAGACTGTGCTTGCCAAGTGTTTTCCGTGCCTGTGCTGTGCGTCTGCCCTCTAAGCGCCTCGAATGAAGTCTGCAGTGTACGGCTCCCTCCTGCTGAGCGTCAGCTGCTCGCTTGTGTAGCCACTGAGCCGTAAGGCCTCGGTGAGGCAGCCTGGCTGACGAGAGAAACGCTTGCATACCATGAATTCCGCATGGCAGTGTGAAACGGCGCTTTCTCTCTGCTCCTGCCCGGCTGCCTCCGAGAGGTGCAGGTAGTCCGTGGATGTGGGGCGGGGCGGAGCGTGGGTCGGGGCGGTGGTGCCCTATATAAGTGGGCCTCCCGTGCCTCAGAGCCCAAGCTCTGAGAACCAGGTGAACGCACTGGCCTTCAGGCTCCAAGCAACACGGCCGGCAAGAGGTGTGTGTGAAGCGTCTCCGCAGGCTTGTTGCGGTTGGGCCCTAAAGCCTCGGAGGTGCGGTCCTGCAGAGGAGTCTCCGAGGCTGTCTCAGTCCCAGTGACTTTCTGCTCAGACTAATCCAGATTGACAGCTAAACACTGCTGTGGCAAGGTGAGCTTCTTATATATACTTGTACTCCCGGACACAGGGATACTGTGAAGAGGTCATCCGCCCAGCCTCAGGGGAGGAAGCAGAGCGAGTTGCTTTTGGCACAGCGTTGGAAGCAGGACGGCTGGGCGTTCTGCTCGACGGGCCTGAAGCAGGCAGCACCGGGAGCCTCTGTCAGGTACGCTGCTCTTTAGGGCTAGTGAAGGTGAACTCAGACCTGCAACGGAAACTGCTCCGCGGTACACAAGCTCTAACTTCACGACCTAAGCCTTTCGGTTGCTTTCTGCTCCCTCACGCAGAGCGGGATGGCAAAAACCTAGGTGTGCGGGGTGTCCTCTGTGAATGCGCTTGACGTCCAAGAGATGCGTGCGCGGTGAATAGGACGTGCAGCTGTATGTGGGGGCAGATGCTTTCGGGGCTCCTTACAAGCTGATCATCCGTTCATGAGCACAGAGCTCTGCTCGGGGCCGGAGGTCTGTCCACCTGAACTAACCATGGGCAGCATACCTCTGCGATGTGCGGGGAGAAACCCAAGCTTTGCTGGAATTCTCAGGCTAAATACTTACGGGCAGTCCTGAGACTTGCGCATTCAGGCACACTGAAGAAAGCCTCTCGTGCTGGGCTTGTTTTCTCCATAGGTTTGTAGTCCTGCGGGAGGGCATCGTATACTGAGGGTGATGGAAGAGGACGCACGGAGGTGCCTCGTCCCGGTGAGTAATCGAAGTGCCCTGAATATGCCTTTGCAGTCAAGACTCAGGAACTGCTGCGGGAGGGCCTTACGCCAGACACTGCTTGGGATGCATTCCATTGGTCACTGAGGAGACCCTCGTTGAGAGAGGACCACGCTGCTACCCCTTGCGTGCAAACTCCTCCTCTGTGATACGGAGATCTAAGTAAACATTCCAGTAGAAGGCTGTCCTCTCTGTTCGCCCTCTACCTGGCAGACTTCGACTAGGACGAATTTGGCACTAGGCACACGGGAAGGTGTAGAAGAAGATGCTGTGAAATGAGAGAGCAGAGGCAAGTCGACACTGGATTCAGGTAACGTGGGAGAAAGAGAGCAGTGCAGGACGCCTCATTACAGGAATCATTCAAGGTGTCGGAGTGGATGCGGAGACTGAGCTTGCCTAGTGTTTTCCGTGCCTGTGCTGTGCTGTGCGTCTGCCCTCTAAGCGCCTCGAATGAAGTCTGCAGTGTACGGCTCCCTCCTGCTGAGCGTCAGCTGCTCGCTTGTGTAGCCACTGAGCCGTAAGGCCTCGGTGAGGCTGCCTGGCTGACGAGAGAAACGCTTGCATACCATGAATTCCGCGTGGCAGTGCGAAAAGGCGCTTTATCTCTGCTCCTGCCCGGCTGCCTCCGAGAGGTGCAGGTAGACCGTGGATGTGGGGCTGTGCGGAGCGTGGGTCGGGGCGGTGGTGCCCTATATAAGTCGGCCTCCCGTGATTCAGAGCCCAAGCTCTGAGAACCAGGTGCACGCACTGGCCTTCAGGCCCCAAGCAACACGGCCGGCAAGAGGTGTGTGTGAAGCCTCTCCGCAGGCTTGCTGCGGTTGGGCCCTATAGCCTCGGAGGTGCGGTCCTGCAGAGGAGGCTCCGAGGCTGTTTCAGCCCCAGTGACTTGCTGCTCAGACAAATCCAGATTGACAGCTACACACTGCTGTGGCAAGGTGAGCTGCTTATATATACTTGTACTCCCCGACACAGGGAGAGTGTGAAGAGGTCTTCAGCCCAGCCTCAGGGGAGGAAGCAGAGCGAGTTGCTTTCGGCACAGCGTTGGAAGCAGGACGGCTGGGCGTTCTGCTCGAAGGGCCTGAAGCAGGCAGCACCGGGAGCCTCTGTCAGGTACGCTGCTCTTTAGGGCTAGTGAAGGTGAACTTAGACCTGCAACGGAAACTTCTCCGGGGTACACAAGCTCTAACTTCACGACCTAAGCCTTTCGGTTGCTTTCTGCTCCCTCACGCAGAGCGGGATGGCAAAAACCTAGGTGTGCGGCGTGTCCTCTGTGAATGCGCTTGACGTCCAAGAGATGCGTGCGCCGTGAATAGGACGTGAGCTGTATGTGGGGGCAGTTGCTTTCGGGGCTCCTTACAAGCTGGTCATCCGTTCATGAGCACAGAGCTCTGCTCGGGGCCGGAGGTCTGTCCACCTGAACTAACCATGGGCAGCATACCTCTGCGATCTGCGGGGAGAAACCGACCCTTTGCTGGGTTTCTCAGGCTAAATGCTTACTGGCAGTCCTGAGACTTGCGCATTCAAGCACCCTGAAGAAAGCCTCTCGTGCTGGGCTTGTTTTCTCCATAGGTTTGTAGTCCTGCGAGAGGGCATCGTATACTGACCGTGATGGTAGAGGAAGCACGGAGCTGCCTCGTCCCGGTGAGTATTCGAAGTGCCCTGAAGATGTCTTTGTAGTCAAGTGTCAGGAACTGCTGCGGGAGGGCCTTACGCCAGACACTGCTTGGGACGCATTCCACAGGTCACTGAGGAGACCCTCGTTGAGAGAAGACCACGCTGCTACCCCTTGCGTGCAACCTCCTCCTCTGTGATACGGAAATCTAAGTAAACATTCCAGTAGAAGGCTGTCCTCTCTGTTCGCCCTCTACCTGGCAGACTTCGACTCGGACGAATTTGGCACTAGGCACACGGGAAGGTGGAGAAGATGCTGTGAAATGAGAGCAGCAGAGGCAAGTCGGCACTGGATTCAGGTAACGTGGGAGAAAGAGAGCAGTGCAGGACGCCTCATTACAGAAATCATTCAAGGTGTTGGAGTGGCTGCAGAGACTGTGCTTGCCAAGTGTTTTCCGTGCCTGTGCTGTGCGTCTGCCCTCTAAGCGCCTCGAATGAAGTCTGCAGTGTACGGCTCCCTCCTGCTGAGCGTCAGCTGCTCGCTTGTGTAGCCACTGAGCCGTAAGGCCTCGGTGAGGCAGCCTGGCTGACGAGAGAAACGCTTGCATACCATGAATTCCGCATGGCAGTGTGAAACGGCGCTTTCTCTCTGCTCCTGCCCGGCTGCCTCCGAGAGGTGCAGGTAGTCGGTGGATGTGGGGCGGGGCGGAGCGTGGGGCGGGGCGGTGGTGCCCTATATAAGTGGGCCTCCCGTGCCTCAGAGCCCAAGCTCTGAGAACCAGGTGAACGCACTGGCCTTCAGGCTCCAAGCAACACGGCCGGCAAGAGGTGTGTGTGAAGCGTCTCCGCAGGCTTGTTGCGGTTGGGCCCTAAAGCCTCGGAGGTGCGGTCCTGCAGAGGAGTCTCCGAGGCTGTCTCAGTCCCAGTGACTTTCTGCTCAGACTAATCCAGATTGACAGCTAAACACTGCTGTGGCAAGGTGAGCTTCTTATATATACTTGTACTCCCGGACACAGGGATACTGTGAAGAGGTCATCCGCCCAGCCTCAGGGGAGGAAGCAGAGCGAGTTGCTTTTGGCACAGCGTTGGAAGCAGGACGGCTGGGCGTTCTGCTCGACGGGCCTGAAGCAGGCAGCACCGGGAGCCTCTGTCAGGTACGCTGCTCTTTAGGGCTAGTGAAGGTGAACTCAGACCTGCAACGGAAACTGCTCCGCGGTACACAAGCTCTAACTTCACGACCTAAGCCTTTCGGTTGCTTTCTGCTCCCTCACGCAGAGCGGGATGGCAAAAACCTAGGTGTGCGGGGTGTCCTCTGTGAATGCGCTTGACGTCCAAGAGATGCGTGCGCGGTGAATAGGACGTGCAGCTGTATGTGGGGGCAGATGCTTTCGGGGCTCCTTACAAGCTGATCATCCGTTCATGAGCACAGAGCTCTGCTCGGGGCCGGAGGTCTGTCCACCTGAACTAACCATGGGCAGCATACCTCTGCGATGTGCGGGGAGAAACCCAAGCTTTGCTGGAATTCTCAGGCTAAATACTTACGGGCAGTCCTGAGACTTGCGCATTCAGGCACACTGAAGAAAGCCTCTCGTGCTGGGCTTGTTTTCTCCATAGGTTTGTAGTCCTGCGGGAGGGCATCGTATACTGAGGGTGATGGAAGAGGACGCACGGAGGTGCCTCGTCCCGGTGAGTAATCGAAGTGCCCTGAATATGCCTTTGCAGTCAAGACTCAGGAACTGCTGCGGGAGGGCCTTACGCCAGACACTGCTTGGGATGCATTCCATTGGTCACTGAGGAGACCCTCGTTGAGAGAGGACCACGCTGCTACCCCTTGCGTGCAAACTCCTCCTCTGTGATACGGAGATCTAAGTAAACATTCCAGTAGAAGGCTGTCCTCTCTGTTCGCCCTCTACCTGGCAGACTTCGACTAGGACGAATTTGGCACTAGGCACACGGGAAGGTGTAGAAGAAGATGCTGTGAAATGAGAGAGCAGAGGCAAGTCGACACTGGATTCAGGTAACGTGGGAGAAAGAGAGCAGTGCAGGACGCCTCATTACAGGAATCATTCAAGGTGTCGGAGTGGATGCGGAGACTGAGCTTGCCTAGTGTTTTCCGTGCCTGTGCTGTGCTGTGCGTCTGCCCTCTAAGCGCCTCGAATGAAGTCTGCAGTGTACGGCTCCCTCCTGCTGAGCGTCAGCTGCTCGCTTGTGTAGCCACTGAGCCGTAAGGCCTCGGTGAGGCTGCCTGGCTGACGAGAGAAACGCTTGCATACCATGAATTCCGCGTGGCAGTGCGAAAAGGCGCTTTATCTCTGCTCCTGCCCGGCTGCCTCCGAGAGGTGCAGGTAGACCGTGGATGTGGGGCTGTGCGGAGCGTGGGTCGGGGCGGTGGTGCCCTATATAAGTCGGCCTCCCGTGATTCAGAGCCCAAGCTCTGAGAACCAGGTGCACGCACTGGCCTTCAGGCCCCAAGCAACACGGCCGGCAAGAGGTGTGTGTGAAGCCTCTCCGCAGGCTTGCTGCGGTTGGGCCCTATAGCCTCGGAGGTGCGGTCCTGCAGAGGAGGCTCCGAGGCTGTTTCAGCCCCAGTGACTTGCTGCTCAGACAAATCCAGATTGACAGCTACACACTGCTGTGGCAAGGTGAGCTGCTTATATATACTTGTACTCCCCGACACAGGGAGAGTGTGAAGAGGTCTTCAGCCCAGCCTCAGGGGAGGAAGCAGAGCGAGTTGCTTTCGGCACAGCGTTGGAAGCAGGACGGCTGGGCGTTCTGCTCGAAGGGCCTGAAGCAGGCAGCACCGGGAGCCTCTGTCAGGTACGCTGCTCTTTAGGGCTAGTGAAGGTGAACTTAGACCTGCAACGGAAACTTCTCCGAGGTACACAAGCTCTAACTTCACGACCTAAGCCTTTCGGTTGCTTTCTGCTCCCTCACGCAGAGCGGGATGGCAAAAACCTAGTTGTGCGGCGTGTCCTCTGTGAATGCGCTTGGCGTCGAAGAGTTGCGTGCGCTGTGAATAGGACGTGAGCTGTATGTGGGGGCAGTTGCTTTCGGGGCTCCTTACAAGCTGGTCATCCGTTCATGAGCCCAGAGCTGTGCTCGGGGCCGGAGGTCAGTCCAGCTGAAGTAACCATGGGCAGCATAACTCTGCGATCTGCGGGGAGAAACCGACCCTTTGCTGGGTTTCTCAGGCTAAATGCTTACTGTCAGTCCTGAGGCTTGCGCATTCAAGCACCCTGAAGATAGCCTCTCGTGCTGGGCTTGTTTTCTCTATAGGTTTGTAGTCCTCCGAGAGGGCATCGTATACTGACCGTGATGGTAGAGGAAGCACGGAGCTGCCTCGTCCCGGTGAGTATTCGAAGTGCCCTGAAGATGTCTTTGTAGTCAAGTGTCAGGAAGTGCTGCGGGAGGGCCTTACGCCAGACACTGCTTGGGACGCATTCCACAGGTCACTGAGGAGACCCTCGTTGAGAGAAGACCACGCTGCTACCCCTTGCGTGCAACCTCCTCCTCTGTGATACGGAAATCTAAGTAAACATTCCAGTAGAAGGCTGTCCTCTCTGTTCGCCCTCTACCTGGCAGACTTCGACTCGGACGAATTTGGCACTAGGCACACGGGAAGGTGGAGAAGATGCTGTGAAATGAGAGCAGCAGAGGCAAGTCGGCACTGGATTCAGGTAACGTGGGAGAAAGAGAGCAGTGCAGGACGCCTCATTACAGAAATCATTCAAGGTGTTGGAGTGGCTGCAGAGACTGTGCTTGCCAAGTGTTTTCCGTGCCTGTGCTGTGCGTCTGCCCTCTAAGCGCCTCGAATGAAGTCTGCAGTGTACGGCTCCCTCCTGCTGAGCGTCAGCTGCTCGCTTGTGTAGCCACTGAGCCGTAAGGCCTCGGTGAGGCAGCCTGGCTGACGAGAGAAACGCTTGCATACCATGAATTCCGCATGGCAGTGTGAAACGGCGCTTTCTCTCTGCTCCTGCCCGGCTGCCTCCGAGAGGTGCAGGTAGTCCGTGGATGTGGGGCGGGGCGGAGCGTGGGGCGGGGCGGTGGTGCCCTATATAAGTGGGCCTCCCGTGCCTCAGAGCCCAAGCTCTGAGAACCAGGTGAACGCACTGGCCTTCAGGCTCCAAGCAACACGGCCGGCAAGAGGTGTGTGTGAAGCGTCTCCGCAGGCTTGTTGCGGTTGGGCCCTAAAGCCTCGGAGGTGCGGTCCTGCAGAGGAGTCTCCGAGGCTGTCTCAGTCCCAGTGACTTTCTGCTCAGACTAATCCAGATTGACAGCTAAACACTGCTGTGGCAAGGTGAGCTTCTTATATATACTTGTACTCCCGGACACAGGGATACTGTGAAGAGGTCATCCGCCCAGCCTCAGGGGAGGAAGCAGAGCGAGTTGCTTTTGGCACAGCGTTGGAAGCAGGACGGCTGGGCGTTCTGCTCGACGGGCCTGAAGCAGGCAGCACCGGGAGCCTCTGTCAGGTACGCTGCTCTTTAGGGCTAGTGAAGGTGAACTCAGACCTGCAACGGAAACTGCTCCGCGGTACACAAGCTCTAACTTCACGACCTAAGCCTTTCGGTTGCTTTCTGCTCCCTCACGCAGAGCGGGATGGCAAAAACCTAGGTGTGCGGGGTGTCCTCTGTGAATGCGCTTGACGTCCAAGAGATGCGTGCGCGGTGAATAGGACGTGCAGCTGTATGTGGGGGCAGATGCTTTCGGGGCTCCTTACAAGCTGATCATCCGTTCATGAGCACAGAGCTCTGCTCGGGGCCGGAGGTCTGTCCACCTGAACTAACCATGGGCAGCATACCTCTGCGATGTGCGGGGAGAAACCCAAGCTTTGCTGGAATTCTCAGGCTAAATACTTACGGGCAGTCCTGAGACTTGCGCATTCAGGCACACTGAAGAAAGCCTCTCGTGCTGGGCTTGTTTTCTCCATAGGTTTGTAGTCCTGCGGGAGGGCATCGTATACTGAGGGTGATGGAAGAGGACGCACGGAGGTGCCTCGTCCCGGTGAGTAATCGAAGTGCCCTGAATATGCCTTTGCAGTCAAGACTCAGGAACTGCTGCGGGAGGGCCTTACGCCAGACACTGCTTGGGATGCATTCCATTGGTCACTGAGGAGACCCTCGTTGAGAGAGGACCACGCTGCTACCCCTTGCGTGCAAACTCCTCCTCTGTGATACGGAGATCTAAGTAAACATTCCAGTAGAAGGCTGTCCTCTCTGTTCGCCCTCTACCTGGCAGACTTCGACTAGGACGAATTTGGCACTAGGCACACGGGAAGGTGTAGAAGAAGATGCTGTGAAATGAGAGAGCAGAGGCAAGTCGACACTGGATTCAGGTAACGTGGGAGAAAGAGAGCAGTGCAGGACGCCTCATTACAGGAATCATTCAAGGTGTCGGAGTGGATGCGGAGACTGAGCTTGCCTAGTGTTTTCCGTGCCTGTGCTGTGCTGTGCGTCTGCCCTCTAAGCGCCTCGAATGAAGTCTGCAGTGTACGGCTCCCTCCTGCTGAGCGTCAGCTGCTCGCTTGTGTAGCCACTGAGCCGTAAGGCCTCGGGGAGGCTGCCTGGCTGACGAGAGAAACGCTTGCATACCATGAATTCCGCGTGGCAGTGCGAAAAGGCGCTTTATCTCTGCTCCTGCCCGGCTGCCTCCGAGAGGTGCAGGTAGACCGTGGATGTGGGGCTGTGCGGAGCGTGGGTCGGGGCGGTGGTGCCCTATATAAGTCGGGCACCCGTGGTTCAGAGCCCAAGCTCTGAGAACCAGGTGCACGCACTGGCCTTCAGGCCCCAAGCAACACGGCCGGCAAGAGGTGTGTGTGAAGCCTCTCCGCAGGCTTGCTGCGGTTGGGCCCTATAGCCTCGGAGGTGCGGTCCTGCAGAGGAGGCTCCGAGGCTGTTTCAGCCCCAGTGACTTGCTGCTCAGACAAATCCAGATTGACAGCTACACACTGCTGTGGCAAGGTGAGCTGCTTATATATACTTGTACTCCCCGACACAGGGAGAGTGTGAAGAGGTCTTCAGCCCAGCCTCAGGGGAGGAAGCAGAGCGAGTTGCTTTCGGCACAGCGTTGGAAGCAGGACGGCTGGGCGTTCTGCTCGAAGGGCCTGAAGCAGGCAGCACCGGGAGCCTCTGTCAGGTACGCTGCTCTTTAGGGCTAGTGAAGGTGAACTTAGACCTGCAACGGAAACTTCTCCGGTGTACACAAGCTCTAACTTCACGACCTAAGCCTTTCGGTTGCTTTCTGCTCCCTCACGCAGAGCGGGATGGCAAAAACCTAGGTGTGCGGCGTGTCCTCTGTGAATGCGCTTGACGTCCAAGAGATGCGTGCGCCGTGAATAGGACGTGAGCTGTATGTGGGGGCAGTTGCTTTCGGGGCTCCTTACAAGCTGGTCATCCGTTCATGAGCACAGAGCTCTGCTCGGGGCCGGAGGTCTGTCCACCTGAACTAACCATGGGCAGCATACCTCTGCGATCTGCGGGGAGAAACCGACCCTTTGCTGGGTTTCTCAGGCTAAATGCTTACTGGCAGTCCTGAGACTTGCGCATTCAAGCACCCTGAAGAAAGCCTCTCGTGCTGGGCTTGTTTTCTCCATAGGTTTGTAGTCCTGCGAGAGGGCATCGTATACTGACCGTGATGGTAGAGGAAGCACGGAGCTGCCTCGTCCCGGTGAGTATTCGAAGTGCCCTGAAGATGTCTTTGTAGTCAAGTGTCAGGAACTGCTGCGGGAGGGCCTTACGCCAGACACTGCTTGGGACGCATTCCACAGGTCACTGAGGAGACCCTCGTTGAGAGAAGACCACGCTGCTACCCCTTGCGTGCAACCTCCTCCTCTGTGATACGGAAATCTAAGTAAACATTCCAGTAGAAGGCTGTCCTCTCTGTTCGCCCTCTACCTGGCAGACTTCGACTCGGACGAATTTGGCACTAGGCACACGGGAAGGTGGAGAAGATGCTGTGAAATGAGAGCAGCAGAGGCAAGTCGGCACTGGATTCAGGTAACGTGGGAGAAAGAGAGCAGTGCAGGACGCCTCATTACAGAAATCATTCAAGGTGTTGGAGTGGCTGCAGAGACTGTGCTTGCCAAGTGTTTTCCGTGCCTGTGCTGTGCGTCTGCCCTCTAAGCGCCTCGAATGAAGTCTGCAGTGTACGGCTCCCTCCTGCTGAGCGTCAGCTGCTCGCTTGTGTAGCCACTGAGCCGTAAGGCCTCGGTGAGGCAGCCTGGCTGACGAGAGAAACGCTTGCATACCATGAATTCCGCATGGCAGTGTGAAACGGCGCTTTCTCTCTGCTCCTGCCCGGCTGCCTCCGAGAGGTGCAGGTAGTCCGTGGATGTGGGGCGGGGCGGAGCGTGGGGCGGGGCGGTGGTGCCCTATATAAGTGGGCCTCCCGTGCCTCAGAGCCCAAGCTCTGAGAACCAGGTGAACGCACTGGCCTTCAGGCTCCAAGCAACACGGCCGGCAAGAGGTGTGTGTGAAGCGTCTCCGCAGGCTTGTTGCGGTTGGGCCCTAAAGCCTCGGAGGTGCGGTCCTGCAGAGGAGTCTCCGAGGCTGTCTCAGTCCCAGTGACTTTCTGCTCAGACTAATCCAGATTGACAGCTAAACACTGCTGTGGCAAGGTGAGCTTCTTATATATACTTGTACTCCCGGACACAGGGATACTGTGAAGAGGTCATCCGCCCAGCCTCAGGGGAGGAAGCAGAGCGAGTTGCTTTTGGCACAGCGTTGGAAGCAGGACGGCTGGGCGTTCTGCTCGACGGGCCTGAAGCAGGCAGCACCGGGAGCCTCTGTCAGGTACGCTGCTCTTTAGGGCTAGTGAAGGTGAACTCAGACCTGCAACGGAAACTGCTCCGCGGTACACAAGCTCTAACTTCACGACCTAAGCCTTTCGGTTGCTTTCTGCTCCCTCACGCAGAGCGGGATGGCAAAAACCTAGGTGTGCGGGGTGTCCTCTGTGAATGCGCTTGACGTCCAAGAGATGCGTGCGCGGTGAATAGGACGTGCAGCTGTATGTGGGGGCAGATGCTTTCGGGGCTCCTTACAAGCTGATCATCCGTTCATGAGCACAGAGCTCTGCTCGGGGCCGGAGGTCTGTCCACCTGAACTAACCATGGGCAGCATACCTCTGCGATGTGCGGGGAGAAACCCAAGCTTTGCTGGAATTCTCAGGCTAAATACTTACGGGCAGTCCTGAGACTTGCGCATTCAGGCACACTGAAGAAAGCCTCTCGTGCTGGGCTTGTTTTCTCCATAGGTTTGTAGTCCTGCGGGAGGGCATCGTATACTGAGGGTGATGGAAGAGGACGCACGGAGGTGCCTCGTCCCGGTGAGTAATCGAAGTGCCCTGAATATGCCTTTGCAGTCAAGACTCAGGAACTGCTGCGGGAGGGCCTTACGCCAGACACTGCTTGGGATGCATTCCATTGGTCACTGAGGAGACCCTCGTTGAGAGAGGACCACGCTGCTACCCCTTGCGTGCAAACTCCTCCTCTGTGATACGGAGATCTAAGTAAACATTCCAGTAGAAGGCTGTCCTCTCTGTTCGCCCTCTACCTGGCAGACTTCGACTAGGACGAATTTGGCACTAGGCACACGGGAAGGTGTAGAAGAAGATGCTGTGAAATGAGAGAGCAGAGGCAAGTCGACACTGGATTCAGGTAACGTGGGAGAAAGAGAGCAGTGCACGACGCCCCATTACAGGAACCATACAAGGTGTCGGAGGGGAAGCGGAGCCTGAGCTTGCCTAGTGTTTTCCGTGCCTGTGCTGTGCTGTGCGTCTGCCCTCTAAGCGCCTCGAATGAAGTCTGCAGTGTACGGCTCCCTCCTGCTGAGCGTCAGCTGCTCGCTTGGGTAGCCACTGAGCCGTAAGGCCTCGGTGAGGCTGCCTGGCTGACGAGAGAAACGCTTGCATACCATGAATTCCGCGTGGCAGTGCGAAAAGGCGCTTTATCTCTGCTCCTGCCCGGCTGCCTCCGAGAGGTGCAGGTAGACCGTGGATGTGGGGCTGTGCGGAGCGTGGGTCGGGGCGGTGGTGCCCTATATAAGTCGGCCTCCCGTGATTCAGAGCCCAAGCTCTGAGAACCAGGTGCACGCACTGGCCTTCAGGCCCCAAGCAACACGGCCGGCAAGAGGTGTGTGTGAAGCCTCTCCGCAGGCTTGCTGCGGTTGGGCCCTATAGCCTCGGAGGTGCGGTCCTGCAGAGGAGGCTCCGAGGCTGTTTCAGCCCCAGTGACTTGCTGCTCAGACAAATCCAGATTGACAGCTACACACTGCTGTGGCAAGGTGAGCTGCTTATATATACTTGTACTCCCCGACACAGGGAGAGTGTGAAGAGGTCTTCAGCCCAGCCTCAGGGGAGGAAGCAGAGCGAGTTGCTTTCGGCACAGCGTTGGAAGCAGGACGGCTGGGCGTTCTGCTCGAAGGGCCTGAAGCAGGCAGCACCGGGAGCCTCTGTCAGGTACGCTGCTCTTTAGGGCTAGTGAAGGTGAACTTAGACCTGCAACGGAAACTTCTCCGGGGTACACAAGCTCTAACTTCACGACCTAAGCCTTTCGGTTGCTTTCTGCTCCCTCACGCAGAGCGGGATGGCAAAAACCTAGGTGTGCGGCGTGTCCTCTGTGAATGCGCTTGACGTCCAAGAGATGCGTGCGCCGTGAATAGGACGTGAGCTGTATGTGGGGGCAGTTGCTTTCGGGGCTCCTTACAAGCTGGTCATCCGTTCATGAGCACAGAGCTCTGCTCGGGGCCGGAGGTCTGTCCACCTGAACTAACCATGGGCAGCATACCTCTGCGATCTGCGGGGAGAAACCGACCCTTTGCTGGGTTTCTCAGGCTAAATGCTTACTGGCAGTCCTGAGACTTGCGCATTCAAGCACCCTGAAGAAAGCCTCTCGTGCTGGGCTTGTTTTCTCCATAGGTTTGTAGTCCTGCGAGAGGGCATCGTATACTGACCGTGATGGTAGAGGAAGCACGGAGCTGCCTCGTCCCGGTGAGTATTCGAAGTGCCCTGAAGATGTCTTTGTAGTCAAGTGTCAGGAACTGCTGCGGGAGGGCCTTACGCCAGACACTGCTTGGGACGCATTCCACAGGTCACTGAGGAGACCCTCGTTGAGAGAAGACCACGCTGCTACCCCTTGCGTGCAACCTCCTCCTCTGTGATACGGAAATCTAAGTAAACATTCCAGTAGAAGGCTGTCCTCTCTGTTCGCCCTCTACCTGGCAGACTTCGACTCGGACGAATTTGGCACTAGGCACACGGGAAGGTGGAGAAGATGCTGTGAAATGAGAGCAGCAGAGGCAAGTCGGCACTGGATTCAGGTAACGTGGGAGAAAGAGAGCAGTGCAGGACGCCTCATTACAGAAATCATTCAAGGTGTTGGAGTGGCTGCAGAGACTGTGCTTGCCAAGTGTTTTCCGTGCCTGTGCTGTGCGTCTGCCCTCTAAGCGCCTCGAATGAAGTCTGCAGTGTACGGCTCCCTCCTGCTGAGCGTCAGCTGCTCGCTTGTGTAGCCACTGAGCCGTAAGGCCTCGGTGAGGCAGCCTGGCTGACGAGAGAAACGCTTGCATACCATGAATTCCGCATGGCAGTGTGAAACGGCGCTTTCTCTCTGCTCCTGCCGGGCTGCCTCCGAGAGGTGCAGGTAGTCCGTGGATGTGGGGCGGGGCGGAGCGTGGGGCGGGGCGGTGGTGCCCTATATAAGTGGGCCTCCCGTGCCTCAGAGCCCAAGCTCTGAGAACCAGGTGAACGCACTGGCCTTCAGGCTCCAAGCAACACGGCCGGCAAGAGGTGTGTGTGAAGCGTCTCCGCAGGCTTGTTGCGGTTGGGCCCTAAAGCCTCGGAGGTGCGGTCCTGCAGAGGAGTCTCCGAGGCTGTCTCAGTCCCAGTGACTTTCTGCTCAGACTAATCCAGATTGACAGCTAAACACTGCTGTGGCAAGGTGAGCTTCTTATATATACTTGTACTCCCGGACACAGGGATACTGTGAAGAGGTCATCCGCCCAGCCTCAGGGGAGGAAGCAGAGCGAGTTGCTTTTGGCACAGCGTTGGAAGCAGGACGGCTGGGCGTTCTGCTCGACGGGCCTGAAGCAGGCAGCACCGGGAGCCTCTGTCAGGTACGCTGCTCTTTAGGGCTAGTGAAGGTGAACTCAGACCTGCAACGGAAACTGCTCCGCGGTACACAAGCTCTAACTTCACGACCTAAGCCTTTCGGTTGCTTTCTGCTCCCTCACGCAGAGCGGGATGGCAAAAACCTAGGTGTGCGGGGTGTCCTCTGTGAATGCGCTTGACGTCCAAGAGATGCGTGCGCGGTGAATAGGACGTGCAGCTGTATGTGGGGGCAGATGCTTTCGGGGCTCCTTACAAGCTGATCATCCGTTCATGAGCACAGAGCTCTGCTCGGGGCCGGAGGTCTGTCCACCTGAACTAACCATGGGCAGCATACCTCTGCGATGTGCGGGGAGAAACCCAAGCTTTGCTGGAATTCTCAGGCTAAATACTTACGGGCAGTCCTGAGACTTGCGCATTCAGGCACACTGAAGAAAGCCTCTCGTGCTGGGCTTGTTTTCTCCATAGGTTTGTAGTCCTGCGGGAGGGCATCGTATACTGAGGGTGATGGAAGAGGACGCACGGAGGTGCCTCGTCCCGGTGAGTAATCGAAGTGCCCTGAATATGCCTTTGCAGTCAAGACTCAGGAACTGCTGCGGGAGGGCCTTACGCCAGACACTGCTTGGGATGCATTCCATTGGTCACTGAGGAGACCCTCGTTGAGAGAGGACCACGCTGCTACCCCTTGCGTGCAAACTCCTCCTCTGTGATACGGAGATCTAAGTAAACATTCCAGTAGAAGGCTGTCCTCTCTGTTCGCCCTCTACCTGGCAGACTTCGACTAGGACGAATTTGGCACTAGGCACACGGGAAGGTGTAGAAGAAGATGCTGTGAAATGAGAGAGCAGAGGCAAGTCGACACTGGATTCAGGTAACGTGGGAGAAAGAGAGCAGTGCAGGACGCCTCATTACAGGAATCATTCAAGGTGTCGGAGTGGATGCGGAGACTGAGCTTGCCTAGTGTTTTCCGTGCCTGTGCTGTGCTGTGCGTCTGCCCTCTAAGCGCCTCGAATGAAGTCTGCAGTGTACGGCTCCCTCCTGCTGAGCGTCAGCTGCTCGCTTGTGTAGCCACTGAGCCGTAAGGCCTCGGTGAGGCTGCCTGGCTGACGAGAGAAACGCTTGCATACCATGAATTCCGCGTGGCAGTGCGAAAAGGCGCTTTATCTCTGCTCCTGCCCGGCTGCCTCCGAGAGGTGCAGGTAGACCGTGGATGTGGGGCTGTGCGGAGCGTGGGTCGGGGCGGTGGTGCCCTATATAAGTCGGCCTCCCGTGATTCAGAGCCCAAGCTCTGAGAACCAGGTGCACGCACTGGCCTTCAGGCCCCAAGCAACACGGCCGGCAAGAGGTGTGTGTGAAGGCTCTCCGCAGGCTTGCTGCGGTTGGGCCCTATAGCCTCGGAGGTGCGGTCCTGCAGAGGAGGCTCCGAGGCTGTTTCAGCCCCAGTGACTTGCTGCTCAGACAAATCCAGATTGACAGCTACACACTGCTGTGGCAAGGTGAGCTGCTTATATATACTTGTACTCCCCGACACAGGGAGAGTGTGAAGAGGTCTTCAGCCCAGCCTCAGGGGAGGAAGCAGAGCGAGTTGCTTTCGGCACAGCGTTGGAAGCAGGACGGCTGGGCGTTCTGCTCGAAGGGCCTGAAGCAGGCAGCACCGGGAGCCTCTGTCAGGTACGCTGCTCTTTAGGGCTAGTGAAGGTGAACTTAGACCTGCAACGGAAACTTCTCCGGGGTACACAAGCTCTAACTTCACGACCTAAGCCTTTCGGTTGCTTTCTGCTCCCTCACGCAGACCGGGATGGCAAAAACCTAGGTAAGCGGCGTGTACTCTGTGAATGCGCTTGACGTCCAAGAGATGCGTGCGCCGTGAATAGGACGTGAGCTGTATGTGGGGGCAGTTGCTTTCGGGGCTCCTTACAAGCTGGTCATCCGTTCATGAGCACAGAGCTCTGCTCGGGGCCGGAGGTCTGTCCACCTGAACTAACCATGGGCAGCATACCTCTGCGATCTGCGGGGAGAAACCGACCCTTTGCTGGGTTTCTCAGGCTAAATGCTTACTGGCAGTCCTGAGACTTGCGCATTCAAGCACCCTGAAGAAAGCCTCTCGTGCTGGGCTTGTTTTCTCCATAGGTTTGTAGTCCTGCGAGAGGGCATCGTATACTGACCGTGATGGTAGAGGAAGCACGGAGCTGCCTCGTCCCGGTGAGTATTCGAAGTGCCCTGAAGATGTCTTTGTAGTCAAGTGTCAGGAACTGCTGCGGGAGGGCCTTACGCCAGACACTGCTTGGGACGCATTCCACAGGTCACTGAGGAGACCCTCGTTGAGAGAAGACCACGCTGCTACCCCTTGCGTGCAACCTCCTCCTCTGTGATACGGAAATCTAAGTAAACATTCCAGTAGAAGGCTGTCCTCTCTGTTCGCCCTCTACCTGGCAGACTTCGACTCGGACGAATTTGGCACTAGGCACACGGGAAGGTGGAGAAGATGCTGTGAAATGAGAGCAGCAGAGGCAAGTCGGCACTGGATTCAGGTAACGTGGGAGAAAGAGAGCAGTGCAGGACGCCTCATTACAGAAATCATTCAAGGTGTTGGAGTGGCTGCAGAGACTGTGCTTGCCAAGTGTTTTCCGTGCCTGTGCTGTGCGTCTGCCCTCTAAGCGCCTCGAATGAAGTCTGCAGTGTACGGCTCCCTCCTGCTGAGCGTCAGCTGCTCGCTTGTGTAGCCACTGAGCCGTAAGGCCTCGGTGAGGCAGCCTGGCTGACGAGAGAAACGCTTGCATACCATGAATTCCGCATGGCAGTGTGAAACGGCGCTTTCTCTCTGCTCCTGCCCGGCTGCCTCCGAGAGGTGCAGGTAGTCCGTGGATGTGGGGCGGGGCGGAGCGTGGGGCGGGGCGGTGGTGCCCTATATAAGTGGGCCTCCCGTGCCTCAGAGCCCAAGCTCTGAGAACCAGGTGAACGCACTGGCCTTCAGGCTCCAAGCAACACGGCCGGCAAGAGGTGTGTGTGAAGCGTCTCCGCAGGCTTGTTGCGGTTGGGCCCTAAAGCCTCGGAGGTGCGGTCCTGCAGAGGAGTCTCCGAGGCTGTCTCAGTCCCAGTGACTTTCTGCTCAGACTAATCCAGATTGACAGCTAAACACTGCTGTGGCAAGGTGAGCTTCTTATATATACTTGTACTCCCGGACACAGGGATACTGTGAAGAGGTCATCCGCCCAGCCTCAGGGGAGGAAGCAGAGCGAGTTGCTTTTGGCACAGCGTTGGAAGCAGGACGGCTGGGCGTTCTGCTCGACGGGCCTGAAGCAGGCAGCACCGGGAGCCTCTGTCAGGTACGCTGCTCTTTAGGGCTAGTGAAGGTGAACTCAGACCTGCAACGGAAACTGCTCCGCGGTACACAAGCTCTAACTTCACGACCTAAGCCTTTCGGTTGCTTTCTGCTCCCTCACGCAGAGCGGGATGGCAAAAACCTAGGTGTGCGGGGTGTCCTCTGTGAATGCGCTTGACGTCCAAGAGATGCGTGCGCGGTGAATAGGACGTGCAGCTGTATGTGGGGGCAGATGCTTTCGGGGCTCCTTACAAGCTGATCATCCGTTCATGAGCACAGAGCTCTGCTCGGGGCCGGAGGTCTGTCCACCTGAACTAACCATGGGCAGCATACCTCTGCGATGTGCGGGGAGAAACCCAAGCTTTGCTGGAATTCTCAGGCTAAATACTTACGGGCAGTCCTGAGACTTGCGCATTCAGGCACACTGAAGAAAGCCTCTCGTGCTGGGCTTGTTTTCTCCATAGGTTTGTAGTCCTGCGGGAGGGCATCGTATACTGAGGGTGATGGAAGAGGACGCACGGAGGTGCCTCGTCCCGGTGAGTAATCGAAGTGCCCTGAATATGCCTTTGCAGTCAAGACTCAGGAACTGCTGCGGGAGGGCCTTACGCCAGACACTGCTTGGGATGCATTCCATTGGTCACTGAGGAGACCCTCGTTGAGAGAGGACCACGCTGCTACCCCTTGCGTGCAAACTCCTCCTCTGTGATACGGAGATCTAAGTAAACATTCCAGTAGAAGGCTGTCCTCTCTGTTCGCCCTCTACCTGGCAGACTTCGACTAGGACGAATTTGGCACTAGGCACACGGGAAGGTGTAGAAGAAGATGCTGTGAAATGAGAGAGCAGAGGCAAGTCGACACTGGATTCAGGTAACGTGGGAGAAAGAGAGCAGTGCAGGACGCCTCATTACAGGAATCATTCAAGGTGTCGGAGTGGATGCGGAGACTGAGCTTGCCTAGTGTTTTCCGTGCCTGTGCTGTGCTGTGCGTCTGCCCTCTAAGCGCCTCGAATGAAGTCTGCAGTGTACGGCTCCCTCCTGCTGAGCGTCAGCTGCTCGCTTGTGTAGCCACTGAGCCGTAAGGCCTCGGTGAGGCTGCCTGGCTGACGAGAGAAACGCTTGCATACCATGAATTCCGCGTGGCAGTGCGAAAAGGCGCTTTATCTCTGCTCCTGCCCGGCTGCCTCCGAGAGGTGCAGGTAGACCGTGGATGTGGGGCTGTGCGGAGCGTGGGTTGGGGCGGTGGTGCCCTATATAAGTCGGCCTCCCGTGATTCAGAGCCCAAGCTCTGAGAACCAGGTGCACGCACTGGCCTTCAGGCCCCAAGCAACACGGCCGGCAAGAGGTGTGTGTGAAGCCTCTCCGCAGGCTTGGTGCGGTTGGCCCCTATACCCTCGGAGGCGCGGTCCAGCAGAGGAGGCTCCGAGGTTGTTTCAGCCCCAGTGATTTGCTGCTCAGACAAATCCAGATTGACAGCTACACAGTGCTGTGGCAAGGTGAGCTGCTTATATATACTTGTACTCCCCGACACAGGGAGAGTGTGAAGAGGTCTTCAGCCCAGCCTCAGGGGAGGAAGCAGAGCGAGTTGCTTTCGGCACAGCGTTGGAAGCAGGACGGCTGGGCGTTCTGCTCGAAGGGCCTGAAGCAGGCAGCACCGGGAGCCTCTGTCAGGTACGCTGCTCTTTAGGGCTAGTGAAGGTGAACTTAGACCTGCAACGGAAACTTCTCCGGGGTACACAAGCTCTAACTTCACGACCTAAGCCTTTCGGTTGCTTTCTGCTCCCTCACGCAGAGCGGGATGGCAAAAACCTAGGTGTGCGGCGTGTCCTCTGTGAATGCGCTTGACGTCCAAGAGATGCGTGCGCCGTGAATAGGACGTAAGCTGTATGTGGGGGCAGTTGCTTTCGGGGCTCCTTACAAGCTGGTCATCCGTTCATGAGCACAGAGCTCTGCTCGGGGCCGGAGGTCTGTCCACCTGAACTAACCATGGGCAGCATACCTCTGCGATCTGCGGGGAGAAACCGACCCTTTGCTGGGTTTCTCAGGCTAAATGCTTACTGGCAGTCCTGAGACTTGCGCATTCAAGCACCCTGAAGAAAGCCTCTCGTGCTGGGCTTGTTTTCTCCATAGGTTTGTAGTCCTGCGAGAGGGCATCGTATACTGACCGTGATGGTAGAGGAAGCACGGAGCTGCCTCGTCCCGGTGAGTATTCGAAGTGCCCTGAAGATGTCTTTGTAGTCAAGTGTCAGGAACTGCTGCGGGAGGGCCTTACGCCAGACACTGCTTGGGACGCATTCCACAGGTCACTGAGGAGACCCTCGTTGAGAGAAGACCACGCTGCTACCCCTTGCGTGCAACCTCCTCCTCTGTGATACGGAAATCTAAGTAAACATTCCAGTAGAAGGCTGTCCTCTCTGTTCGCCCTCTACCTGGCAGACTTCGACTCGGACGAATTTGGCACTAGGCACACGGGAAGGTGGAGAAGATGCTGTGAAATGAGAGCAGCAGAGGCAAGTCGGCACTGGATTCAGGTAACGTGGGAGAAAGAGAGCAGTGCAGGACGCCTCATTACAGAAATCATTCAAGGTGTTGGAGTGGCTGCAGAGACTGTGCTTGCCAAGTGTTTTCCGTGCCTGTGCTGTGCGTCTGCCCTCTAAGCGCCTCGAATGAAGTCTGCAGTGTACGGCTCCCTCCTGCTGAGCGTCAGCTGCTCGCTTGTGTAGCCACTGAGCCGTAAGGCCTCGGTGAGGCAGCCTGGCTGACGAGAGAAACGCTTGCATACCATGAATTCCGCATGGCAGTGTGAAACGGCGCTTTCTCTCTGCTCCTGCCCGGCTGCCTCCGAGAGGTGCAGGTAGTCCGTGGATGTGGGGCGGGGCGGAGCGTGGGGCGGGGCGGTGGTGCCCTATATAAGTGGGCCTCCCGTGCCTCAGAGCCCAAGCTCTGAGAACCAGGTGAACGCACTGGCCTTCAGGCTCCAAGCAACACGGCCGGCAAGAGGTGTGTGTGAAGCGTCTCCGCAGGCTTGTTGCGGTTGGGCCCTAAAGCCTCGGAGGTGCGGTCCTGCAGAGGAGTCTCCGAGGCTGTCTCAGTCCCAGTGACTTTCTGCTCAGACTAATCCAGATTGACAGCTAAACACTGCTGTGGCAAGGTGAGCTTCTTATATATACTTGTACTCCCGGACACAGGGATACTGTGAAGAGGTCATCCGCCCAGCCTCAGGGGAGGAAGCAGAGCGAGTTGCTTTTGGCACAGCGTTGGAAGCAGGACGGCTGGGCGTTCTGCTCGACGGGCCTGAAGCAGGCAGCACCGGGAGCCTCTGTCAGGTACGCTGCTCTTTAGGGCTAGTGAAGGTGAACTCAGACCTGCAACGGAAACTGCTCCGCGGTACACAAGCTCTAACTTCACGACCTAAGCCTTTCGGTTGCTTTCTGCTCCCTCACGCAGAGCGGGATGGCAAAAACCTAGGTGTGCGGGGTGTCCTCTGTGAATGCGCTTGACGTCCAAGAGATGCGTGCGCGGTGAATAGGACGTGCAGCTGTATGTGGGGGCAGATGCTTTCGGGGCTCCTTACAAGCTGATCATCCGTTCATGAGCACAGAGCTCTGCTCGGGGCCGGAGGTCTGTCCACCTGAACTAACCATGGGCAGCATACCTCTGCGATGTGCGGGGAGAAACCCAAGCTTTGCTGGAATTCTCAGGCTAAATACTTACGGGCAGTCCTGAGACTTGCGCATTCAGGCACACTGAAGAAAGCCTCTCGTGCTGGGCTTGTTTTCTCCATAGGTTTGTAGTCCTGCGGGAGGGCATCGTATACTGAGGGTGATGGAAGAGGACGCACGGAGGTGCCTCGTCCCGGTGAGTAATCGAAGTGCCCTGAATATGCCTTTGCAGTCAAGACTCAGGAACTGCTGCGGGAGGGCCTTACGCCAGACACTGCTTGGGATGCATTCCATTGGTCACTGAGGAGACCCTCGTTGAGAGAGGACCACGCTGCTACCCCTTGCGTGCAAACTCCTCCTCTGTGATACGGAGATCTAAGTAAACATTCCAGTAGAAGGCTGTCCTCTCTGTTCGCCCTCTACCTGGCAGACTTCGACTAGGACGAATTTGGCACTAGGCACACGGGAAGGTGTAGAAGAAGATGCTGTGAAATGAGAGAGCAGAGGCAAGTCGACACTGGATTCAGGTAACGTGGGAGAAAGAGAGCAGTGCAGGACGCCTCATTACAGGAATCATTCAAGGTGTCGGAGTGGATGCGGAGACTGAGCTTGCCTAGTGTTTTCCGTGCCTGTGCTGTGCTGTGCGTCTGCCCTCTAAGCGCCTCGAATGAAGTCTGCAGTGTACGGCTCCCTCCTGCTGAGCGTCAGCTGCTCGCTTGTGTAGCCACTGACCCGTAAGGCCTCGGTGAGGCTGCCTGGCTGACGAGAGAAACGCTTGCATACCATGAATTCCGCGTGGCAGTGCGAAAAGGCGCTTTATCTCTGCTCCTGCCCGGCTGCCTCCGAGAGGTGCAGGTAGACCGTGGATGTGGGGCTGTGCGGAGCGTGGGTCGGGGCGGTGGTGCCCTATATAAGTCGGCCTCCCGTGATTCAGAGCCCAAGCTCTGAGAACCAGGTGCACGCACTGGCCTTCAGGCCCCAAGCAACACGGCCGGCAAGAGGTGTGTGTGAAGCCTCTCCGCAGGCTTGCTGCGGTTGGGCCCTATAGCCTCGGAGGTGCGGTCCTGCAGAGGAGGCTCCGAGGCTGTTTCAGCCCCAGTGACTTGCTGCTCAGACAAATCCAGATTGACAGCTACACACTGCTGTGGCAAGGTGAGCTGCTTATATATACTTGTACTCCCCGACACAGGGAGAGTGTGAAGAGGTCTTCAGCCCAGCCTCAGGGGAGGAAGCAGAGCGAGTTGCTTTCGGCACAGCGTTGGAAGCAGGACGGCTGGGCGTTCTGCTCGAAGGGCCTGAAGCAGGCAGCACCGGGAGCCTCTGTCAGGTACGCTGCTCTTTAGGGCTAGTGAAGGTGAACTTAGACCTGCAACGGAAACTTCTCCGGGGTACACAAGCTCTAACTTCACGACCTAAGCCTTTCGGTTGCTTTCTGCTCCCTCACGCAGAGCGGGATGGCAAAAACCTAGGTGTGCGGCGTGTCCTCTGTGAATGCGCTTGACGTCCAAGAGATGCGTGCGCCGTGAATAGGACGTGAGCTGTATGTGGGGGCAGTTGCTTTCGGGGCTCCTTACAAGCTGGTCATTCGTTCATGAGCTCAGAGCTCTGCTCGGGGCCGGAGGTCTGTCCACCTGAACTAACCATGGGCAGCATACCTCTGCGATCTGCGGGGAGAAACCGACCCTTTGCTGGGTTTCTCAGGCTAAATGCTTACTGGCAGTCCTGAGACTTGCGCATTCAAGCACCCTGAAGAAAGCCTCTCGTGCTGGGCTTGTTTTCTCCATAGGTTTGTAGTCCTGCGAGAGGGCATCGTATACTGACCGTGATGGTAGAGGAAGCACGGAGCTGCCTCGTCCCGGTGAGTATTCGAAGTGCCCTGAAGATGTCTTTGTAGTCAAGTGTCAGGAACTGCTGCGGGAGGGCCTTACGCCAGACACTGCTTGGGACGCATTCCACAGGTCACTGAGGAGACCCTCGTTGAGAGAAGACCACGCTGCTACCCCTTGCGTGCAACCTCCTCCTCTGTGATACGGAAATCTAAGTAAACATTCCAGTAGAAGGCTGTCCTCTCTGTTCGCCCTCTACCTGGCAGACTTCGACTCGGACGAATTTGGCACTAGGCACACGGGAAGGTGGAGAAGATGCTGTGAAATGAGAGCAGCAGAGGCAAGTCGGCACTGGATTCAGGTAACGTGGGAGAAAGAGAGCAGTGCAGGACGCCTCATTACAGAAATCATTCAAGGTGTTGGAGTGGCTGCAGAGACTGTGCTTGCCAAGTGTTTTCCGTGCCTCTGCTGTGCGTCTGCCCTCTAAGCGCCTCGAATGAAGTCTGCAGTGTACGGCTCCCTCCTGCTGAGCGTCAGCTGCTCGCTTGTGTAGCCACTGAGCCGTAAGGCCTCGGTGAGGCAGCCTGGCTGACGAGAGAAACGCTTGCATACCATGAATTCCGCATGGCAGTGTGAAACGGCGCTTTCTCTCTGCTCCTGCCCGGCTGCCTCCGAGAGGTGCAGGTAGTCCGTGGATGTGGGGCGGGGCGGAGCGTGGGGCGGGGCGGTGGTGCCCTATATAAGTGGGCCTCCCGTGCCTCAGAGCCCAAGCTCTGAGAACCAGGTGAACGCACTGGCCTTCAGGCTCCAAGCAACACGGCCGGCAAGAGGTGTGTGTGAAGCGTCTCCGCAGGCTTGTTGCGGTTGGGCCCTAAAGCCTCGGAGGTGCGGTCCTGCAGAGGAGTCTCCGAGGCTGTCTCAGTCCCAGTGACTTTCTGCTCAGACTAATCCAGATTGACAGCTAAACACTGCTGTGGCAAGGTGAGCTTCTTATATATACTTGTACTCCCGGACACAGGGATACTGTGAAGAGGTCATCCGCCCAGCCTCAGGGGAGGAAGCAGAGCGAGTTGCTTTTGGCACAGCGTTGGAAGCAGGACGGCTGGGCGTTCTGCTCGACGGGCCTGAAGCAGGCAGCACCGGGAGCCTCTGTCAGGTACGCTGCTCTTTAGGGCTAGTGAAGGTGAACTCAGACCTGCAACGGAAACTGCTCCGCGGTACACAAGCTCTAACTTCACGACCTAAGCCTTTCGGTTGCTTTCTGCTCCCTCACGCAGAGCGGGATGGCAAAAACCTAGGTGTGCGGGGTGTCCTCTGTGAATGCGCTTGACGTCCAAGAGATGCGTGCGCGGTGAATAGGACGTGCAGCTGTATGTGGGGGCAGATGCTTTCGGGGCTCCTTACAAGCTGATCATCCGTTCATGAGCACAGAGCTCTGCTCGGGGCCGGAGGTCTGTCCACCTGAACTAACCATGGGCAGCATACCTCTGCGATGTGCGGGGAGAAACCCAAGCTTTGCTGGAATTCTCAGGCTAAATACTTACGGGCAGTCCTGAGACTTGCGCATTCAGGCACACTGAAGAAAGCCTCTCGTGCTGGGCTTGTTTTCTCCATAGGTTTGTAGTCCTGCGGGAGGGCATCGTATACTGAGGGTGATGGAAGAGGACGCACGGAGGTGCCTCGTCCCGGTGAGTAATCGAAGTGCCCTGAATATGCCTTTGCAGTCAAGACTCAGGAACTGCTGCGGGAGGGCCTTACGCCAGACACTGCTTGGGATGCATTCCATTGGTCACTGAGGAGACCCTCGTTGAGAGAGGACCACGCTGCTACCCCTTGCGTGCAAACTCCTCCTCTGTGATACGGAGATCTAAGTAAACATTCCAGTAGAAGGCTGTCCTCTCTGTTCGCCCTCTACCTGGCAGACTTCGACTAGGACGAATTTGGCACTAGGCACACGGGAAGGTGTAGAAGAAGATGCTGTGAAATGAGAGAGCAGAGGCAAGTCGACACTGGATTCAGGGAACGTGGGAGAAAGAGAGCAGTGCAGCACGCCTCATTACAGGAATCATTCAAGGTGTCGGAGTGGATGCGGAGACTGAGCTTGCCTAGTGTTTTCCGTGCCTGTGCTGTGCTGTGCGTCTGCCCTCTAAGCGCCTCGAATGAAGTCTGCAGTGTACGGCTCCCTCCTGCTGAGCGTCAGCTGCTCGCTTGTGTAGCCACTGAGCCGTAAGGCCTCGGTGAGGCTGCCTGGCTGACGAGAGAAACGCTTGCATACCATGAATTCCGCGTGGCAGTGCGAAAAGGCGCTTTATCTCTGCTCCTGCCCGGCTGCCTCCGAGAGGTGCAGGTAGACCGTGGATGTGGGGCTGTGCGGAGCGTGGGTCGGGGCGGTGGTGCCCTATATAAGTCGGCCTCCCGTGATTCAGAGCCCAAGCTCTGAGAACCAGGTGCACGCACTGGCCTTCAGGCCCCAAGCAACACGGCCGGCAAGAGGTGTGTGTGAAGCCTCTCCGCAGGCTTGCTGCGGTTGGGCCCTATAGCCTCGGAGGTGCGGTCCTGCAGAGGAGGCTCCGAGGCTGTTTCAGCCCCAGTGACTTGCTGCTCAGACAAATCCAGATTGACAGCTACACACTGCTGTGGCAAGGTGAGCTGCTTATATATACTTGTACTCCCCGACACAGGGAGAGTGTGAAGAGGTCTTCAGCCCAGCCTCAGGGGAGGAAGCAGAGCGAGTTGCTTTCGGCACAGCGTTGGAAGCAGGACGGCTGGGCGTTCTGCTCGAAGGGCCTGAAGCAGGCAGCACCGGGAGCCTCTGTCAGGTACGCTGCTCTTTAGGGCTAGTGAAGGTGAACTTAGACCTGCAACGGAAACTTCTCCGGGGTACACAAGCTCTAACTTCACGACCTAAGCCTTTCGGTTGCTTTCTGCTCCCTCACGCAGAGCGGGATGGCAAAAACCTAGGTGTGCGGCGTGTCCTCTGTGAATGCGCTTGACGTCCAAGAGTGGCGTGCGCCGTGAATAGGACGAGAGCTGTATGTGCGGGCTGTTGCATTCGGGGCACCTTACAAGCTGGTCATCCGCTCATGAGCACAGAGCTCTGCTCGGGGCCGGAGGTCTGTCCACCTGAACTAACCATGGGCAGCATACCTCTGCGATCTGCGGGGAGAAACCGACCCTTTGCTGGGTTTCTCAGGCTAAATGCTTACTGGCAGTCCTGAGACTTGCGCATTCAAGCACCCTGAAGAAAGCCTCTCGTGCTGGGCTTGTTTTCTCCATAGGTTTGTAGTCCTGCGAGAGGGCATCGTATACTGACCGTGATGGTAGAGGAAGCACGGAGCTGCCCCGTCCCGGTGAGTATTCGAAGTGCCCTGAAGATGTCTTTGTAGTCAAGTGTCAGGAACTGCTGCGGGAGGGCCTTACGCCAGACACTGCTTGGGACGCATTCCACAGGTCACTGAGGAGACCCTCGTTGAGAGAAGACCACGCTGCTACCCCTTGCGTGCAACCTCCTCCTCTGTGATACGGAAATCTAAGTAAACATTCCAGTAGAAGGCTGTCCTCTCTGTTCGCCCTCTACCTGGCAGACTTCGACTCGGACGAATTTGGCACTAGGCACACGGGAAGGTGGAGAAGATGCTGTGAAATGAGAGCAGCAGAGGCAAGTCGGCACTGGATTCAGGTAACGTGGGAGAAAGAGAGCAGTGCAGGACGCCTCATTACAGAAATCATTCAAGGTGTTGGAGTGGCTGCAGAGACTGTGCTTGCCAAGTGTTTTCCGTGCCTGTGCTGTGCGTCTGCCCTCTAAGCGCCTCGAATGAAGTCTGCAGTGTACGGCTCCCTCCTGCTGAGCGTCAGCTGCTCGCTTGTGTAGCCACTGAGCCGTAAGGCCTCGGTGAGGCAGCCTGGCTGACGAGAGAAACGCTTGCATACCATGAATTCCGCATGGCAGTGTGAAACGGCGCTTTCTCTCTGCTCCTGCCCGGCTGCCTCCGAGAGGTGCAGGTAGTCCGTGGATGTGGGGCGGGGCGGAGCGTGGGGCGGGGCGGTGGTGCCCTATATAAGTGGGCCTCCCGTGCCTCAGAGCCCAAGCTCTGAGAACCAGGTGAACGCACTGGCCTTCAGGCTCCAAGCAACACGGCCGGCAAGAGGTGTGTGTGAAGCGTCTCCGCAGGCTTGTTGCGGTTGGGCCCTAAAGCCTCGGAGGTGCGGTCCTGCAGAGGAGTCTCCGAGGCTGTCTCAGTCCCAGTGACTTTCTGCTCAGACTAATCCAGATTGACAGCTAAACACTGCTGTGGCAAGGTGAGCTTCTTATATATACTTGTACTCCCGGACACAGGGATACTGTGAAGAGGTCATCCGCCCAGCCTCAGGGGAGGAAGCAGAGCGAGTTGCTTTTGGCACAGCGTTGGAAGCAGGACGGCTGGGCGTTCTGCTCGACGGGCCTGAAGCAGGCAGCACCGGGAGCCTCTGTCAGGTACGCTGCTCTTTAGGGCTAGTGAAGGTGAACTCAGACCTGCAACGGAAACTGCTCCGCGGTACACAAGCTCTAACTTCACGACCTAAGCCTTTCGGTTGCTTTCTGCTCCCTCACGCAGAGCGGGATGGCAAAAACCTAGGTGTGCGGGGTGTCCTCTGTGAATGCGCTTGACGTCCAAGAGATGCGTGCGCGGTGAATAGGACGTGCAGCTGTATGTGGGGGCAGATGCTTTCGGGGCTCCTTACAAGCTGATCATCCGTTCATGAGCACAGAGCTCTGCTCGGGGCCGGAGGTCTGTCCACCTGAACTAACCATGGGCAGCATACCTCTGCGATGTGCGGGGAGAAACCCAAGCTTTGCTGGAATTCTCAGGCTAAATACTTACGGGCAGTCCTGAGACTTGCGCATTCAGGCACACTGAAGAAAGCCTCTCGTGCTGGGCTTGTTTTCTCCATAGGTTTGTAGTCCTGCGGAGAGGGCATCGTATACTGAGGGTGATGGAAGAGGACGCACGGAGGTGCCTCGTCCCGGTGAGTAATCGAAGTGCCCTGAATATGCCTTTGCAGTCAAGACTCAGGAACTGCTGCGGGAGGGCCTTACGCCAGACACTGCTTGGGATGCATTCCATTGGTCACTGAGGAGACCCTCGTTGAGAGAGGACCACGCTGCTACCCCTTGCGTGCAAACTCCTCCTCTGTGATACGGAGATCTAAGTAAACATTCCAGTAGAAGGCTGTCCTCTCTGTTCGCCCTCTACCTGGCAGACTTCGACTAGGACGAATTTGGCACTAGGCACACGGGAAGGTGTAGAAGAAGATGCTGTGAAATGAGAGAGCAGAGGCAAGTCGACACTGGATTCAGGTAACGTGGGAGAAAGAGAGCAGTGCAGGACGCCTCATTACAGGAATCATTCAAGGTGTCGGAGTGGATGCGGAGACTGAGCTTGCCTAGTGTTTTCCGTGGCTCTGCTGTGCTGTGCGTCTGCCCTCTAAGCGCCTCGAATGAAGTCTGCAGTGTACGGCTCCCTCCTGCTGAGCGTCAGCTGCTCGCTTGTGTAGCCACTGAGCCGTAAGGCCTCGGTGAGGCTGCCTGGCTGACGAGAGAAACGCTTGCATACCATGAATTCCGCGTGGCAGTGCGAAAAGGCGGTTTATCTCTGCTCCTGCCCGGCTCCCTCCGAGAGGTGCAGGTAGACCGTGGATGTGGGGCTGTGCGGAGCGTGGGTCGGGGCAGTGGTGCCCTATATAAGTCGGCCTCCCGTGATTCAGAGCCCAAGCTCTGAGAACCAGGTGCACGCACTGGCCTTCAGGCCCCAAGCAACACGGCCGGCAAGAGGTGTGTGTGAAGCCTCTCCGCAGGCTTGCTGCGGTTGGGCCCTATAGCCTCGGAGGTGCGGGTCCTGCAGAGGAGGCTCCGAGGCTGTTTCAGCCCCAGTGACTTGCTGCTCAGACAAATCCAGATTGACAGCTACACACTGCTGTGGCAAGGTGAGCTGCTTATATATACTTGTACTCCCCGACACAGGGAGAGTGTGAAGAGGTCTTCAGCCCAGGCTCAGGGGAGGAAGCAGAGCGAGTTGCTTTCGGCCCAGCGTTGGAAGCAGGACGGCTGGGCGTTCTGCTCGAAGGGCCTGAAGCAGGCAGCACCGGGAGCCTCTGTCAGGTACGCTGCTCTTTAGGGCTAGTGAAGGTGAACTTAGACCTGCAACGGAAACTTCTCCGGGGTACACAAGCTCTAACTTCACGACCTAAGCCTTTCGGTTGCTTTCTGCTCCCTCACGCAGAGCGGGATGGCAAAAACCTAGGTGTGCGGCGTGTCCTCTGTGAATGCGCTTGACGTCCAAGAGATGCGTGCGCCGTGAATAGGACGTGAGCTGTATGTGGGGGCAGTTGCTTTCGGGGCTCCTTACAAGCTGGTCATCCGTTCATGAGCACAGAGCTCTGCTCGGGGCCGGAGGTCTGTCCACCTGAACTAACCATGGGCAGCATACCTCTGCGATCTGCGGGGAGAAACCGACCCTTTGCTGGGTTTCTCAGCCTAAATGCTTACTGGCAGTCCTGAGACTTGCGCATTCAAGCACCCTGAAGAAAGCCTCTCGTGCTGGGCTTGTTTTCTCCATAGGTTTGTAGTCCTGCGAGAGGGCATCGTATACTGACCGTGATGGTAGAGGAAGCACGGAGCTGCCTCGTCCCGGTGAGTATTCGAAGTGCCCTGAAGATGTCTTTGTAGTCAAGTGTCAGGAACTGCTGCGGGAGGGCCTTACGCCAGACACTGCTTGGGACGCATTCCACAGTTCACTGAGGAGACCCTCGTTGAGAGAAGACCACGCTGTTACCCCTTGCGTGCAACCTCCTCCTCTGTGATACGGAAATCTAAGTAAACATTCCAGTAGAAGGCTGTCCTCTCTGTTCGCCCTCTACCTGGCAGACTTCGACTAGGACGAATTTGGCACTAGGCACACGGGAAGGTGTAGAAGATGCTGTGAAATGAGAGCAGCAGAGGCAAGTCGGCACTGGATTCAGGTAACGTGGGAGAAAGAGAGCAGTGCAGGACGCCTCATTACAGAAATCATTCAAGGTGTTGGAGTGGCTGCAGAGACTGTGCTTGCCAAGTGTTTTCCGTGCCTGTGCTGTGCGTCTGCCCTCTAAGCGCCTCGAATGAAGTCTGCAGTGTACGGCTCCCTCCTGCTGAGCGTCAGCTGCTCGCTTGTGTAGCCACTGAGCCGTAAGGCCTCGGTGAGGCAGCCTGGCTGACGAGAGAAACGCTTGCATACCATGAATTCCGCATGGCAGTGTGAAACGGCGCTTTCTCTCTTGCTCCTGCCCGGCTGCCTCCGAGAGGTGCAGGTAGTCCGTGGATGTGGGGCGGGGCGGAGCGTGGGGCGGGGGCGGTGGTGCCCTATATAAGTGGGCCTCCCGTGCCTCAGAGCCCAAGCTCTGAGAACCAGGTGAACGCACTGGCCTTCAGGCTCCAAGCAACACGGCCGGCAAGAGGTGTGTGTGAAAGCGTCTCCGCAGGCTTGTGGCGGTTGGGCCCTAAAGCCTCGGAGGTGCGGTCCTGCAGAGGAGTCTCCGAGGCTGTCTCAGTCCCAGTGACTTTCTGCTCAGACTAATCCAGATTGACAGCTAAACACTGCTGTGGCAAGGTGAGCTTCTTATATATACTTGTACTCCCGGACACAGGGATACTGTGAAGAGGTCATCCGCCCAGCCTCAGGGGAGGAAGCAGAGCGAGTTGCTTTTGGCACAGCGTTGGAAGCAGGACGGCTGGGCGTTCTGCTCGACGGGCCTGAAGCAGGCAGCACCGGGAGCCTCTGTCAGGTACGCTGCTCTTTAGGGCTAGTGAAGGTGAACTCAGACCTGCAACGGAAACTGCTCCGCGGTACACAAGCTCTAACTTCACGACCTAAGCCTTTCGGTTGCTTTCTGCTCCCTCACGCAGAGCGGGATGGCAAAAACCTAGGTGTGCGGGGTGTCCTCTGTGAATGCGCTTGACGTCCAAGAGATGCGTGCGCGGTGAATAGGACGTGCAGCTGTATGTGGGGGCAGATGCTTTCGGGGCTCCTTACAAGCTGATCATCCGTTCATGAGCACAGAGCTCTGCTCGGGGCCGGAGGTCTGTCCACCTGAACTAACCATGGGCAGCATACCTCTGCGATGTGGGGGGAGAAACCCAAGCTTTGCTGGAATTCTCAGGCTAAATACTTACGGGCAGTCCTGAGACTTGCGCATTCAGGCACACTGAAGAAAGCCTCTCGTGCTGGGCTTGTTTTCTCCATAGGTTTGTAGTCCTGCGGGAGGGCATCGTATACTGAGGGTGATGGAAGAGGACGCACGGAGGTGCCTCGTCCCGGTGAGTAATCGAAGTGCCCTGAATATGCCTTTGCAGTCAAGACTCAGGAACTGCTGCGGGAGGGCCTTACGCCAGACACTGCTTGGGATGCATTCCATTGGTCACTGAGGAGACCCTCGTTGAGAGAGGACCACGCTGCTACCCCTTGCGTGCAAACTCCTCCTCTGTGATACGGAGATCTAAGTAAACATTCCAGTAGAAGGCTGTCCTCTCTGTTCGCCCTCTACCTGGCAGACTTCGACTAGGACGAATTTGGCACTAGGCACACGGGAAGGTGTAGAAGAAGATGCTGTGAAATGAGAGAGCAGAGGCAAGTCGACACTGGATTCAGGTAACGTGGGAGAAAGAGAGCAGTGCAGGACGCCTCATTACAGGAATCATTCAAGGTGTCGGAGTGGATGCGGAGACTGAGCTTGCCTAGTGTTTTCCGTGCCTGTGCTGTGCTGTGCGTCTGCCCTCTAAGCGCCTCGAATGAAGTCTGCAGTGTACGGCTCCCTCCTGCTGAGCGTCAGCTGCTCGCTTGTGTAGCCACTGAGCCGTAAGGCCTCGGTGAGGCTGCCTGGCTGACGAGAGAAACGCTTGCATACCATGAATTCCGCGTGGCAGTGCGAAAAGGCGCTTTATCTCTGCTCCTGCCCGGCTGCCTCCGAGAGGTGCAGGTAGACCGTGGATGTGGGGCTGTGCGGAGCGTGGGTCGGGGCGGTGGTGCCCTATATAAGTCGGCCTCCCGTGATTCAGAGCCCAAGCTCTGAGAACCAGGTGCACGCACTGGCCTTCAGGCCCCAAGCAACACGGCCGGCAAGAGGTGTGTGTGAAGCCTCTCCGCAGGCTTGCTGCGGTTGGGCCCTATAGCCTCGGAGGTGCGGTCCTGCAGAGGAGGCTCCGAGGCTGTTTCAGCCCCAGTGACTTGCTGCTCAGACAAATCCAGATTGACAGCTACACACTGCTGTGGCAAGGTGAGCTGCTTATATATACTTGTACTCCCCGACACAGGGAGAGTGTGAAGAGGTCTTCAGCCCAGCCTCAGGGGAGGAAGCAGAGCGAGTTGCTTTCGGCACAGCGTTGGAAGCAGGACGGCTGGGCGTTCTGCTCGAAGGGCCTGAAGCAGGCAGCACCGGGAGCCTCTGTCAGGTACGCTGCTCTTTAGGGCTAGTGAAGGTGAACTTAGACCTGCAACGGAAACTTCTCCGGGGTACACAAGCTCTAACTTCACGACCTAAGCCTTTCGGTTGCTTTCTGCTCCCTCACGCAGAGCGGGATGGCAAAAACCTAGGTGTGCGGCGTGTCCTCTGTGAATGCGCTTGACGTCCAAGAGATGCGTGCGCCGTGAATAGGACGTGAGCTGTATGTGGGGGCAGTTGCTTTCGGGGCTCCTTACAAGCTGGTCATCCGTTCATGAGCACAGAGCTCTGCTCGGGGCCGGAGGTCTGTCCACCTGAACTAACCATGGGCAGCATACCTCTGCGATCTGCGGGGAGAAACCGACCCTTTGCTGGGTTTCTCAGGCTAAATGCTTACTGGCAGTCCTGAGACTTGCGCATTCAAGCACCCTGAAGAAAGCCTCTCGTGCTGGGCTTGTTTTCTCCATAGGTTTGTAGTCCTGCGAGAGGGCATCGTATACTGACCGTGATGGTAGAGGAAGCACGGAGCTGCCTCGTCCCGGTGAGTATTCGAAGTGCCCTGAAGATGTCTTTGTAGTCAAGTGTCAGGAACTGCTGCGGGAGGGCCTTACGCCAGACACTGCTTGGGACGCATTCCACAGGTCACTGAGGAGACCCTCGTTGAGAGAAGACCACGCTGCTACCCCTTGCGTGCAACCTCCTCCTCTGTGATACGGAAATCTAAGTAAACATTCCAGTAGAAGGCTGTCCTCTCTGTTCGCCCTCTACCTGGCAGACTTCGACTAGGACGAATTTGGCACTAGGCACACGGGAAGGTGGAGAAGATGCTGTGAAATGAGAGCAGCAGAGGCAAGTCGGCACTGGATTCAGGTAACGTGGGAGAAAGAGAGCAGTGCAGGACCCCTCATTACAGAAATCATTCAAGGTGTTGGAGTGGCTGCAGAGACTGTGCTTGCCAAGTGTTTTCCGTGCCTGTGCTGTGCGTCTGCCCTCTAAGCGCCTCGAATGAAGTCTGCAGTGTACGGCTCCCTCCTGCTGAGCGTCAGCTGCTCGCTTGTGTAGCCACTGAGCCGTAAGGCCTCGGTGAGGCAGCCTGGCTGACGAGAGAAACGCTTGCATACCATGAATTCCGCATGGCAGTGTGAAACGGCGCTTTCTCTCTGCTCCTGCCCGGCTGCCTCCGAGAGGTGCAGGTAGTCCGTGGATGTGGGGCGGGGCGGAGCGTGGGGCGGGGCGGTGGTGCCCTATATAAGTGGGCCTCCCGTGCCTCAGAGCCCAAGCTCTGAGAACCAGGTGAACGCACTGGCCTTCAGGCTCCAAGCAACACGGCCGGCAAGAGGTGTGTGTGAAGCGTCTCCGCAGGCTTGTTGCGGTTGGGCCCTAAAGCCTCGGAGGTGCGGTCCTGCAGAGGAGTCTCCGAGGCTGTCTCAGTCCCAGTGACTTTCTGCTCAGACTAATCCAGATTGACAGCTAAACACTGCTGTGGCAAGGTGAGCTTCTTATATATACTTGTACTCCCGGACACAGGGATACTGTGAAGAGGTCATCCGCCCAGCCTCAGGGGAGGAAGCAGAGCGAGTTGCTTTTGGCACAGCGTTGGAAGCAGGACGGCTGGGCGTTCTGCTCGACGGGCCTGAAGCAGGCAGCACCGGGAGCCTCTGTCAGGTACGCTGCTCTTTAGGGCTAGTGAAGGTGAACTCAGACCTGCAACGGAAACTGCTCCGCGGTACACAAGCTCTAACTTCACGACCTAAGCCTTTCGGTTGCTTTCTGCTCCCTCACGCAGAGCGGGATGGCAAAAACCTAGGTGTGCGGGGTGTCCTCTGTGAATGCGCTTGACGTCCAAGAGATGCGTGCGCGGTGAATAGGACGTGCAGCTGTATGTGGGGGCAGATGCTTTCGGGGCTCCTTACAAGCTGATCATCCGTTCATGAGCACAGAGCTCTGCTCGGGGCCGGAGGTCTGTCCACCTGAACTAACCATGGGCAGCATACCTCTGCGATGTGCGGGGAGAAACCCAAGCTTTGCTGGAATTCTCAGGCTAAATACTTACGGGCAGTCCTGAGACTTGCGCATTCAGGCACACTGAAGAAAGCCTCTCGTGCTGGGCTTGTTTTCTCCATAGGTTTGTAGTCCTGCGGGAGGGCATCGTATACTGAGGGTGATGGAAGAGGACGCACGGAGGTGCCTCGTCCCGGTGAGTAATCGAAGTGCCCTGAATATGCCTTTGCAGTCAAGACTCAGGAACTGCTGCGGGAGGGCCTTACGCCAGACACTGCTTGGGATGCATTCCATTGGTCACTGAGGAGACCCTCGTTGAGAGAGGACCACGCTGCTACCCCTTGCGTGCAAACTCCTCCTCTGTGATACGGAGATCTAAGTAAACATTCCAGTAGAAGGCTGTCCTCTCTGTTCGCCCTCTACCTGGCAGACTTCGACTAGGACGAATTTGGCACTAGGCACACGGGAAGGTGTAGAAGAAGATGCTGTGAAATGAGAGAGCAGAGGCAAGTCGACACTGGATTCAGGTAACGTGGGAGAAAGAGAGCAGTGCAGGACGCCTCATTACAGGAATCATTCAAGGTGTCGGAGTGGATGCGGAGACTGAGCTTGCCTAGTGTTTTCCGTGCCTGTGCTGTGCTGTGCGTCTGCCCTCTAAGCGCCTCGAATGAAGTCTGCAGTGTACGGCTCCCTCCTGCTGAGCGTCAGCTGCTCGCTTGTGTAGCCACTGAGCCGTAAGGCCTCGGTGAGGCTGCCTGGCTGACGAGAGAAACGCTTGCATACCATGAATTCCGCGTGGCAGTGCGAAAAGGCGCTTTATCTCTGCTCCTGCCCGGCTGCCTCCGAGAGGTGCAGGTAGACCGTGGATGTGGGGCTGTGCGGAGCGTGGGTCGGGGCGGTGGTGCCCTATATAAGTCGGCCTCCCGTGATTCAGAGCCCAAGCTCTGAGAACCAGGTGCACGCACTGGCCTTCAGGCCCCAAGCAACACGGCCGGCAAGAGGTGTGTGTGAAGCCTCTCCGCAGGCTTGCTGCGGTTGGGCCCTATAGCCTCGGAGGTGCGGTCCTGCAGAGGAGGCTCCGAGGCTGTTTCAGGCCCAGTGACTTGCTGCTCAGACAAATCCAGATTGACAGCTACACACTGCTGTGGCAAGGTGAGCTGCTTATATATACTTGTACTCCCCGACACAGGGAGAGTGTGAAGAGGTCTTCAGCCCAGCCTCAGGGGAGGAAGCAGAGCGAGTTGCTTTCGGCACAGCGTTGGAAGCAGGACGGCTGGGCGTTCTGCTCGAAGGGCCTGAAGCAGGCAGCACCGGGAGCCTCTGTCAGGTACGTTGCTCTTTAGGGCTAGTGAAGGTGAACTTAGACCTGCAACGGAAACTTCTCCCGGGTACACAACCTCTAACTTCACGACCTAAGCCTTTCGCTTGCTTTCTGCTCCCTCACGCAGAGCGGGATGGCAAAAACCTAGGTGTGCGGCGTGTCCTCTGTGAATGCGCTTGACGTCCAAGAGAAGCGTGCGCCGTGAATAGGAAGTGAGCTGTATGTGGGGGCAGTTGCTTTCGGGGCTCCTTACAAGTTGGTCATCCGTTCATGAGCACAGAGCTCTGCTCGGGGCCGGAGGTCTGTCCACCTGAACTAACCATGGGCAGCATACCTCTGCGATCTGCGGGGAGAAACCGACCCTTTGCTGGGTTTCTCAGGCTAAATGCTTACTGGCAGTCCTGAGACTTGCGCATTCAAGCACCCTGAAGAAAGCCTCTCGTGCTGGGCTTGTTTTCTCCATAGGTTTGTAGTCCTGCGAGAGGGCATCGTATACTGACCGTGATGGTAGAGGAAGCACGGAGCTGCCTCGTCCCGGTGAGTATTCGAAGTGCCCTGAAGATGTCTTTGTAGTCAAGTGTCAGGAACTGCTGCGGGAGGGCCTTACGCCAGACACTGCTTGGGACGCATTCCACAGGTCACTGAGGAGACCCTCGTTGAGAGAAGACCACGCTGCTACCCCTTGCGTGCAACCTCCTCCTCTGTGATACGGAAATCTAAGTAAACATTCCAGTAGAAGGCTGTCCTCTCTGTTCGCCCTCTACCTGGCAGACTTCGACTAGGACGAATTTGGCACTAGGCACACGGGAAGGTGGAGAAGATGCTGTGAAATGAGAGCAGCAGAGGCAAGTCGGCACTGGATTCAGGTAACGTGGGAGAAAGAGAGCAGTGCAGGACGCCTCATTACAGAAATCATTCAAGGTGTTGGAGTGGCTGCAGAGACTGTGCTTGCCAAGTGTTTTCCGTGCCTGTGCTGTGCGTCTGCCCTCTAAGCGCCTCGAATGAAGTCTGCAGTGTACGGCTCCCTCCTGCTGAGCGTCAGCTGCTCGCTTGTGTAGCCACTGAGCCGTAAGGCCTCGGTGAGGCAGCCTGGCTGACGAGAGAAACGCTTGCATACCATGAATTCCGCATGGCAGTGTGAAACGGCGCTTTCTCTCTGCTCCTGCCCGGCTACCTCCGAGAGGTGCAGGTAGTCCGTGGATGTGGGGCGGGGCGGAGCGTGGGGCGGGGCGGTGGTGCCCTATATAAGTGGGCCTCCCGTGCCTCAGAGCCCAAGCTCTGAGAACCAGGTGAACGCACTGGCCTTCAGGCTCCAAGCAACACGGCCGGCAAGAGGTGTGTGTGAAGCGTCTCCGCAGGCTTGTTGCGGTTGGGCCCTAAAGCCTCGGAGGTGCGGTCCTGCAGAGGAGTCTCCGAGGCTGTCTCAGTCCCAGTGACTTTCTGCTCAGACTAATCCAGATTGACAGCTAAACACTGCTGTGGCAAGGTGAGCTTCTTATATATACTTGTACTCCCGGACACAGGGATACTGTGAAGAGGTCATCCGCCCAGCCTCAGGGGAGGAAGCAGAGCGAGTTGCTTTTGGCACAGCGTTGGAAGCAGGACGGCTGGGCGTTCTGCTCGACGGGCCTGAAGCAGGCAGCACCGGGAGCCTCTGTCAGGTACGCTGCTCTTTAGGGCTAGTGAAGGTGAACTCAGACCTGCAACGGAAACTGCTCCGCGGTACACAAGCTCTAACTTCACGACCTAAGCCTTTCGGTTGCTTTCTGCTCCCTCACGCAGAGCGGGATGGCAAAAACCTAGGTGTGCGGGGTGTCCTCTGTGAATGCGCTTGACGTCCAAGAGATGCGTGCGCGGTGAATAGGACGTGCAGCTGTATGTGGGGGCAGATGCTTTCGGGGCTCCTTACAAGCTGATCATCCGTTCATGAGCACAGAGCTCTGCTCGGGGCCGGAGGTCTGTCCACCTGAACTAACCATGGGCAGCATACCTCTGCGATGTGCGGGGAGAAACCCAAGCTTTGCTGGAATTCTCAGGCTAAATACTTACGGGCAGTCCTGAGACTTGCGCATTCAGGCACACTGAAGAAAGCCTCTCGTGCTGGGCTTGTTTTCTCCATAGGTTTGTAGTCCTGCGGGAGGGCATCGTATACTGAGGGTGATGGAAGAGGACGCACGGAGGTGCCTCGTCCCGGTGAGTAATCGAAGTGCCCTGAATATGCCTTTGCAGTCAAGACTCAGGAACTGCTGCGGGAGGGCCTTACGCCAGACACTGCTTGGGATGCATTCCATTGGTCACTGAGGAGACCCTCGTTGAGAGAGGACCACGCTGCTACCCCTTGCGTGCAAACTCCTCCTCTGTGATACGGAGATCTAAGTAAACATTCCAGTAGAAGGCTGTCCTCTCTGTTCGCCCTCTACCTGGCAGACTTCGACTAGGACGAATTTGGCACTAGGCACACGGGAAGGTGTAGAAGAAGATGCTGTGAAAGGAGAGAGCAGAGGCAAGTCGACACTGGATTCAGGTAACGTGGGAGAAAGAGAGCAGTGCAGGACGCCTCATTACAGGAATCATTCAAGGTGTGGGAGTGGATGCGGAGCCTGAGCTTGCCTAGTGTTTTCCGTGCCTGTGCTGTGCTGTGCGTCTGCCCTCTAAGCGCCTCGAATGAAGTGTGCAGTGTACGGCTCCCTCCTGCTGAGCGTCAGCTGCTCGCTTGTGTAGCCACTGAGCCGTAAGGCCTCGGTGAGGCTGCCTGGCTGACGAGAGAAACGCTTGCATACCATGAATTCCGCGTGGCAGTGCGAAAAGGCGCTTTATCTCTGCTCCTGCCCGGCTGCCTCCGAGAGGTGCAGGTAGACCGTGGATGTGGGGCTGTGCGGAGCGTGGGTCGGGGCGGTGGTGCCCTATATAAGTCGGCCTCCCGTGATTCAGAGCCCAAGCTCTGAGAACCAGGTGCACGCACTGGCCTTCAGGCCCCAAGCAACACGGCCGGCAAGAGGTGTGTGTGAAGCCTCTCCGCAGGCTTGCTGCGGTTGGGCCCTATAGCCTCGGAGGTGCGGTCCTGCAGAGGAGGCTCCGAGGCTGTTTCAGCCCCAGTGACTTGCTGCTCAGACAAATCCAGATTGACAGCTACACACTGCTGTGGCAAGGTGAGCTGCTTATATATACTTGTACTCCCCGACACAGGGAGAGTGTGAAGAGGTCTTCAGCCCAGCCTCAGGGGAGGAAGCAGAGCGAGTTGCTTTCGGCACAGCGTTGGAAGCAGGACGGCTGGGCGTTCTGCTCGAAGGGCCTGAAGCAGGCAGCACCGGGAGCCTCTGTCAGGTACGCTGCTCTTTAGGGCTAGTGAAGGTGAACTTAGACCTGCAACGGAAACTTCTCCGGGGTACACAAGCTCTAACTTCACGACCTAAGCCTTTCGGTTGCTTTCTGCTCCCTCACGCAGAGCGGGATGGCAAAAACCTAGGTGTGCGGCGTGTCCTCTGTGAATGCGCTTGACGTCCAAGAGATGCGTGCGCCGTGAATAGGACGTGAGCTGTATGTGGGGGCAGTTGCTTTCGGGGCTCCTTACAAGCTGGTCATCCGTTCATGAGCACAGAGCTCTGCTCGGGGCCGGAGGTCTGTCCACCTGAACTAACCATGGGCAGCATACCTCTGCGATCTGCGGGGAGAAACCGACCCTTTGCTGGGTTTCTCAGGCTAAATGCTTACTGGCAGTCCTGAGACTTGCGCATTCAAGCACCCTGAAGAAAGCCTCTCGTGCTGGGCTTGTTTTCTCCATAGGTTTGTAGTCCTGCGAGAGGGCATCGTATACTGACCGTGATGGTAGAGGAAGCACGGAGCTGCCTCGTCCCGGTGAGTATTCGAAGTGCCCTGAAGATGTCTTTGTAGTCAAGTGTCAGGAACTGCTGCGGGAGGGCCTTACGCCAGACACTGCTTGGGACGCATTCCACAGGTCACTGAGGAGACCCTCGTTGAGAGAAGACCACGCTGCTACCCCTTGCGTGCAACCTCCTCCTCTGTGATACGGAAATCTAAGTAAACATTCCAGTAGAAGGCTGTCCTCTCTGTTCGCCCTCTACCTGGCAGACTTCGACTCGGACGAATTTGGCACTAGGCACACGGGAAGGTGGAGAAGATGCTGTGAAATGAGAGCAGCAGAGGCAAGTCGGCACTGGATTCAGGTAACGTGGGAGAAAGAGAGCAGTGCAGGACGCCTCATTACAGAAATCATTCAAGGTGTTGGAGTGGCTGCAGAGACTGTGCTTGCCAAGTGTTTTCCGTGCCTGTGCTGTTCGTCTGCCCTCTAAGCGCCTCGAATGAAGTCTGCAGTGTACGGCTCCCTCCTGCTGAGCGTCAGCTGCTCGCTTGTGTAGCCACTGAGCCGTAAGGCCTCGGTGAGGCAGCCTGGCTGACGAGAGAAACGCTTGCATACCATGAATTCCGCATGGCAGTGTGAAACGGCGCTTTCTCTCTGCTCCTGCCCGGCTGCCTCCGAGAGGTGCATGTAGTACGTGGATGTGGGGCGGGGCGGAGCGTGGGGCGGGGCGGTGGTGCCCTATATAAGTGGGCCTCCCGTGCCTCAGAGCCCAAGCTCTGAGAACCAGGTGAACGCACTGGCCTTCAGGCTCCAAGCAACACGGCCGGCAAGAGGTGTGTGTGAAGCGTCTCCGCAGGCTTGTTGCGGTTGGGCCCTAAAGCCTCGGAGGTGCGGTCCTGCAGAGGAGTCTCCGAGGCTGTCTCAGTCCCAGTGACTTTCTGCTCAGACTAATCCAGATTGACAGCTAAACACTGCTGTGGCAAGGTGAGCTTCTTATATATACTTGTACTCCCGGACACAGGGATACTGTGAAGAGGTCATCCGCCCAGCCTCAGGGGAGGAAGCAGAGCGAGTTGCTTTTGGCACAGCGTTGGAAGCAGGACGGCTGGGCGTTCTGCTCGACGGGCCTGAAGCAGGCAGCACCGGGAGCCTCTGTCAGGTACGCTGCTCTTTAGGGCTAGTGAAGGTGAACTCAGACCTGCAACGGAAACTGCTCCGCGGTACACAAGCTCTAACTTCACGACCTAAGCCTTTCGGTTGCTTTCTGCTCCCTCACGCAGAGCGGGATGGCAAAAACCTAGGTGTGCGGGGTGTCCTCTGTGAATGCGCTTGACGTCCAAGAGATGCGTGCGCGGTGAATAGGACGTGCAGCTGTATGTGGGGGCAGATGCTTTCGGGGCTCCTTACAAGCTGATCATCCGTTCATGAGCACAGAGCTCTGCTCGGGGCCGGAGGTCTGTCCACCTGAACTAACCATGGGCAGCATACCTCTGCGATGTGCGGGGAGAAACCCAAGCTTTGCTGGAATTCTCAGGCTAAATACTTACGGGCAGTCCTGAGACTTGCGCATTCAGGCACACTGAAGAAAGCCTCTCGTGCTGGGCTTGTTTTCTCCATAGGTTTGTAGTCCTGCGGGAGGGCATCGTATACTGAGGGTGATGGAAGAGGACGCACGGAGGTGCCTCGTCCCGGTGAGTAATCGAAGTGCCCTGAATATGCCTTTGCAGTCAAGACTCAGGAACTGCTGCGGGAGGGCCTTACGCCAGACACTGCTTGGGATGCATTCCATTGGTCACTGAGGAGACCCTCGTTGAGAGAGGACCACGCTGCTACCCCTTGCGTGCAAACTCCTCCTCTGTGATACGGAGATCTAAGTAAACATTCCAGTAGAAGGCTGTCCTCTCTGTTCGCCCTCTACCTGGCAGACTTCGACTAGGACGAATTTGGCACTAGGCACACGGGAAGGTGTAGAAGAAGATGCTGTGAAATGAGAGAGCAGAGGCAAGTCGACACTGGATTCAGGTAACGTGGGAGAAAGAGAGCAGTGCAGGACGCCTCATTACAGGAATCATTCAAGGTGTCGGAGTGGATGCGGAGACTGAGCTTGCCTAGTGTTTTCCGTGCCTGTGCTGTGCTGTGCGTCTGCCCTCTAAGCGCCTCGAATGAAGTCTGCAGTGTACGGCTCCCTCCTGCTGAGCGTCAGCTGCTCGCTTGTGTAGCCACTGAGCCGTAAGGCCTCGGTGAGGCTGCCTGGCTGACGAGAGAAACGCTTGCATACCATGAATTCCGCGTGGCAGTGCGAAAAGGCGCTTTATCTCTGCTCCTGCCCGGCTGCCTCCGAGAGGTGCAGGTAGACCGTGGATGTGGGGCTGTGCGGAGCGTGGGTCGGGGCGGTGGTGCCCTATATAAGTCGGCCTCCCGTGATTCAGAGCCCAAGCTCTGAGAACCAGGTGCACGCACTGGCCTTCAGGCCCCAAGCAACACGGCCGGCAAGAGGTGTGTGTGAAGCCTCTCCGCAGGCTTGCTGCGGTTGGGCCCTATAGCCTCGGAGGTGCGGTCCTGCAGAGGAGGCTCCGAGGCTGTTTCAGCCCCAGTGACTTGCTGCTCAGACAAATCCAGATTGACAGCTACACACTGCTGTGGCAAGGTGAGCTGCTTATATATACTTGTACTCCCCGACACAGGGAGAGTGTGAAGAGGTCTTCAGCCCAGCCTCAGGGGAGGAAGCAGAGCGAGTTGCTTTCGGCACAGCGTTGGAAGCAGGACGGCTGGGCGTTCTGCTCGAAGGGCCTGAAGCAGGCAGCACCGGGAGCCTCTGTCAGGTACGCTGCTCTTTAGGGCTAGTGAAGGTGAACTTAGACCTGCAACGGAAACTTCTCCGGGGTACACAAGCTCTAACTTCACGACCTAAGCCTTTCGGTTGCTTTCTGCTCCCTCACGCAGAGCGGGATGGCAAAAACCTAGGTGTGCGGCGTGTCCTCTGTGAATGCGCTTGACGTCCAAGAGATGCGTGCGCCGTGAATAGGACGTGAGCTGTATGTGGGGGCAGTTGCTTTCGGGGCTCCTTACAAGCTGGTCATCCGTTCATGAGCACAGAGCTCTGCTCGGGGCCGGAGGTCTGTCCACCTGAACTAACCATGGGCAGCATACCTCTGCGATCTGCGGGGAGAAACCGACCCTTTGCTGGGTTTCTCAGGCTAAATGCTTACTGGCAGTCCTGAGACTTGCGCATTCAAGCACCCTGAAGAAAGCCTCTCGTGCTGGGCTTGTTTTCTCCATAGGTTTGTAGTCCTGCGAGAGGGCATCGTATACTGACCGTGATGGTAGAGGAAGCACGGAGCTGCCTCGTCCCGGTGAGTATTCGAAGTGCCCTGAAGATGTCTTTGTAGTCAAGTGTCAGGAACTGCTGCGGGAGGGCCTTACGCCAGACACTGCTTGGGACGCATTCCACAGGTCACTGAGGAGACCCTCGTTGAGAGAAGACCACGCTGCTACCCCTTGCGTGCAACCTCCTCCTCTGTGATACGGAAATCTAAGTAAACATTCCAGTAGAAGGCTGTCCTCTCTGTTCGCCCTCTACCTGGCAGACTTCGACTCGGACGAATTTGGCACTAGGCACACGGGAAGGTGGAGAAGATGCTGTGAAATGAGAGCAGCAGAGGCAAGTCGGCACTGGATTCAGGTAACGTGGGAGAAAGAGAGCAGTGCAGGACGCCTCATTACAGAAATCATTCAAGGTGTTGGAGTGGCCGCAGAGACTGTGCTTGCCAAGTGTTTTCCGTGCCTGTGCTGTGCGTCTGCCCTCTAAGCGCCTCGAATGAAGTCTGCAGTGTACGGCTCCCTCCTGCTGAGCGTCAGCTGCTCGCTTGTGTAGCCACTGAGCCGTAAGGCCTCGGTGAGGCAGCCTGGCTGACGAGAGAAACGCTTGCATACCATGAATTCCGCATGGCAGTGTGAAACGGCGCTTTCTCTCTGCTCCTGCCCGGCTGCCTCCGAGAGGTGCAGGTAGTCCGTGGATGTGGGGCGGGGCGGAGCGTGGGGCGGGGCGGTGGTGCCCTATATAAGTGGGCCTCCCGTGCCTCAGAGCCCAAGCTCTGAGAACCAGGTGAACGCACTGGCCTTCAGGCTCCAAGCAACACGGCCGGCAAGAGGTGTGTGTGAAGCGTCTCCGCAGGCTTGTTGCGGTTGGGCCCTAAAGCCTCGGAGGTGCGGTCCTGCAGAGGAGTCTCCGAGGCTGTCTCAGTCCCAGTGACTTTCTGCTCAGACTAATCCAGATTGACAGCTAAACACTGCTGTGGCAAGGTGAGCTTCTTATATATACTTGTACTCCCGGACACAGGGATACTGTGAAGAGGTCATCCGCCCAGCCTCAGGGGAGGAAGCAGAGCGAGTTGCTTTTGGCACAGCGTTGGAAGCAGGACGGCTGGGCGTTCTGCTCGACGGGCCTGAAGCAGGCAGCACCGGGAGCCTCTGTCAGGTACGCTGCTCTTTAGGGCTAGTGAAGGTGAACTCAGACCTGCAACGGAAACTGCTCCGCGGTACACAAGCTCTAACTTCACGACCTAAGCCTTTCGGTTGCTTTCTGCTCCCTCACGCAGAGCGGGATGGCAAAAACCTAGGTGTGCGGGGTGTCCTCTGTGAATGCGCTTGACGTCCAAGAGATGCGTGCGCGGTGAATAGGACGTGCAGCTGTATGTGGGGGCAGATGCTTTCGGGGCTCCTTACAAGCTGATCATCCGTTCATGAGCACAGAGCTCTGCTCGGGGCCGGAGGTCTGTCCACCTGAACTAACCATGGGCAGCATACCTCTGCGATGTGCGGGGAGAAACCCAAGCTTTGCTGGAATTCTCAGGCTAAATACTTACGGGCAGTCCTGAGACTTGCGCATTCAGGCACACTGAAGAAAGCCTCTCGTGCTGGGCTTGTTTTCTCCATAGGTTTGTAGTCCTGCGGGAGGGCATCGTATACTGAGGGTGATGGAAGAGGACGCACGGAGGTGCCTCGTCCCGGTGAGTAATCGAAGTGCCCTGAATATGCCTTTGCAGTCAAGACTCAGGAACTGCTGCGGGAGGGCCTTACGCCAGACACTGCTTGGGATGCATTCCATTGGTCACTGAGGAGACCCTCGTTGAGAGAGGACCACGCTGCTACCCCTTGCGTGCAAACTCCTCCTCTGTGATACGGAGATCTAAGTAAACATTCCAGTAGAAGGCTGTCCTCTCTGTTCGCCCTCTACCTGGCAGACTTCGACTAGGACGAATTTGGCACTAGGCACACGGGAAGGTGTAGAAGAAGATGCTGTGAAATGAGAGAGCAGAGGCAAGTCGACACTGGATTCAGGTAACGTGGGAGAAAGAGAGCAGTGCAGGACGCCTCATTACAGGAATCATTCAAGGTGTCGGAGTGGATGCGGAGACTGAGCTTGCCTAGTGTTTTCCGTGCCTGTGCTGTGCTGTGCGTCTGCCCTCTAAGCGCCTCGAATGAAGTCTGCAGTGTACGGCTCCCTCCTGCTGAGCGTCAGCTGCTTGCTTGTGTAGCCACTGAGCCGTAAGGCCTCGGTGAGGCTGCCTGGCTGACGAGAGAAACGCTTGGATACCATGAATTCCGCGTGGCAGTGCGAAAAGGCGCTTTATCTCTGCTCCTGCCCGGCTGCCTCCGAGAGGTGCAGGTAGACCGTGGATGTGGGGCTGTGCGGAGCGTGGGTCGGGGCGGTGGTGCCCTATATAAGTCGGCCTCCCGTGATTCAGAGCCCAAGCTCTGAGAACCAGGTGCACGCACTGGCCTTCAGGCCCCAAGCAACACGGCCGGCAAGAGGTGTGTGTGAAGCCTCTCCGCAGGCTTGCTGCGGTTGGGCCCTATAGCCTCGGAGGTGCGGTCCTGCAGAGGAGGCTCCGAGGCTGTTTCAGCCCCAGTGACTTGCTGCTCAGACAAATCCAGATTGACAGCTACACACTGCTGTGGCAAGGTGAGCTGCTTATATATACTTGTACTCCCCGACACAGGGAGAGTGTGAAGAGGTCTTCAGCCCAGCCTCAGGGGAGGAAGCAGAGCGAGTTGCTTTCGGCACAGCGTTGGAAGCAGGACGGCTGGGCGTTCTGCTCGAAGGGCCTGAAGCAGGCAGCACCGGGAGCCTCTGTCAGGTACGCTGCTCTTTAGGGCTAGTGAAGGTGAACTTAGACCTGCAACGGAAACTTCTCCGGGGTACACAAGCTCTAACTTCACGACCTAAGCCTTTCGGTTGCTTTCTGCTCCCTCACGCAGAGCGGGATGGCAAAAACCTAGGTGTGCGGCGTGTCCTCTGTGAATGCGCTTGACGTCCAAGAGATGCGTGCGCCGTGAATAGGACGTGAGCTGTATGTGGGGGCAGTTGCTTTCGGGGCTCCTTACAAGCTGGTCATCCGTTCATGAGCACAGAGCTCTGCTCGGGGCCGGAGGTCTGTCCACCTGAACTAACCATGGGCAGCATACCTCTGCGATCTGCGGGGAGAAACCGACCCTTTGCTGGGTTTCTCAGGCTAAATGCTTACTGGCAGTCCTGAGACTTGCGCATTCAAGCACCCTGAAGAAAGCCTCTCGTGCTGGGCTTGTTTTCTCCATAGGTTTGTAGTCCTGCGAGAGGGCATCGTATACTGACCGTGATGGTAGAGGAAGCACGGAGCTGCCTCGTCCCGGTGAGTATTCGAAGTGCCCTGAAGATGTCTTTGTAGTCAAGTGTCAGGAACTGCTGCGGGAGGGCCTTACGCCAGACACTGCTTGGGACGCATTCCACAGGTCACTGAGGAGACCCTCGTTGAGAGAAGACCACGCTGCTACCCCTTGCGTGCAACCTCCTCCTCTGTGATACGGAAATCTAAGTAAACATTCCAGTAGAAGGCTGTCCTCTCTGTTCGCCCTCTACCTGGCAGACTTCGACTCGGACGAATTTGGCACTAGGCACACGGGAAGGTGGAGAAGATGCTGTGAAATGAGAGCAGCAGAGGCAAGTCGGCACTGGATTCAGGTAACGTGGGAGAAAGAGAGCAGTGCAGGACGCCTCATTACAGAAATCATTCAAGGTGTTGGAGTGGCTGCAGAGACTGTGCTTGCCAAGTGTTTTCCGTGCCTGTGCTGTGCGTCTGCCCTCTAAGCGCCTCGAATGAAGTCTGCAGTGTACGGCTCCCTCCTGCTGAGCGTCAGCTGCTCGCTTGTGTAGCCACTGAGCCGTAAGGCCTCGGTGAGGGAGGCTGGCTGACGAGAGAAACGCTTGCATACCATGAATTCCGCATGGCAGTGTGAAACGGCACTTTCTCTCTGCTCCTGCCCGGCTGCCTCCGAGAGGTGCAGGTAGTCCGTGGATGTGGGGCGGGGCGGAGCGTGGGGCGGGGCGGTGGTGCCCTATATAAGTGGGCCTCCCGTGCCTCAGAGCCCAAGCTCTGAGAACCAGGTGAACGCACTGGCCTTCAGGCTCCAAGCAACACGGCCGGCAAGAGGTGTGTGTGAAGCGTCTCCGCAGGCTTGTTGCGGTTGGGCCCTAAAGCCTCGGAGGTGCGGTCCTGCAGAGGAGTCTCCGAGGCTGTCTCAGTCCCAGTGACTTTCTGCTCAGACTAATCCAGATTGACAGCTAAACACTGCTGTGGCAAGGTGAGCTTCTTATATATACTTGTACTCCCGGACACAGGGATACTGTGAAGAGGTCATCCGCCCAGCCTCAGGGGAGGAAGCAGAGCGAGTTGCTTTTGGCACAGCGTTGGAAGCAGGACGGCTGGGCGTTCTGCTCGACGGGCCTGAAGCAGGCAGCACCGGGAGCCTCTGTCAGGTACGCTGCTCTTTAGGGCTAGTGAAGGTGAACTCAGAGCTGGAACGGAAATTGCTCCGCGCTACACAAGCTCTAACTTCACGACCTAAGCCTTTCGGTTGCTTTCTGCTCCCTCACGCAGAGCGGGATGGCAAAAACCTAGGTGTGCGGGGTGTCCTCTGTGAATGCGCTTGACGTCCAAGAGATGCGTGCGCGGTGAATAGGACGTGCAGCTGTATGTGGGGGCAGATGCTTTCGGGGCTCCTTACAAGCTGATCATCCGTTCATGAGCACAGAGCTCTGCTCGGGGCCGGAGGTCTGTGCACCTGAACTAACCATGGGCAGCATACCTCTGCGATGTGCGGGGAGAAACCCAAGCTTTGCTGGAATTCTCAGGCTAAATACTTACGGGCAGTCCTGAGACTTGCGCATTCAGGCACACTGAAGAAAGCCTCTCGTGCTGGGCTTGTTTTCTCCATAGGTTTGTAGTCCTGCGGGAGGGCATCGTATACTGAGGGTGATGGAAGAGGACGCACGGAGGTGCCTCGTCCCGGTGAGTAATCGAAGTGCCCTGAATATGCCTTTGCAGTCAAGACTCAGGAACTGCTGCGGGAGGGCCTTACGCCAGACACTGCTTGGGATGCATTCCATTGGTCACTGAGGAGACCCTCGTTGAGAGAGGACCACGCTGCTACCCCTTGCGTGCAAACTCCTCCTCTGTGATACGGAGATCTAAGTAAACATTCCAGTAGAAGGCTGTCCTCTCTGTTCGCCCTCTACCTGGCAGACTTCGACTAGGACGAATTTGGCACTAGGCACACGGGAAGGTGTAGAAGAAGATGCTGTGAAATGAGAGAGCAGAGGCAAGTCGACACTGGATTCAGGTAACGTGGGAGAAAGAGAGCAGTGCAGGACGCCTCATTACAGGAATCATTCAAGGTGTTGGAGTGGATGCGGAGACTGAGCTTGCCTAGTGTTTTCCGTGCCTGTGCTGTGCTGTGCGTCTGCCCTCTAAGCGCCTCGAATGAAGTCTGCAGTGTACGGCTCCCTCCTGCTGAGCGTCAGCTGCTCGCTTGTGTAGCCACTGAGCCGTAAGGCCTCGGTGAGGCTGCCTGGCTGACGAGAGAAACGCTTGCATACCATGAATTCCGCGTGGCAGTGCGAAAAGGCGCTTTATCTCTGCTCCTGCCCGGCTGCCTCCGAGAGGTGCAGGTAGACCGTGGATGTGGGGCTGTGCGGAGCGTGGGTTGGGGCGGTGGTGCCCTATATAAGTCGGCCTCCCGTGATTCAGAGCCCAAGCTCTGAGAACCAGGTGCACGCACTGGCCTTCAGGCCCCAAGCAACACGGCCGGCAAGAGGTGTGTGTGAAGCCTCTCCGCAGGCTTGCTGCGGTTGGGCCCTATAGCCTCGGAGGTGCGGTCCTGCAGAGGAGGCTCCGAGGCTGTTTCAGCCCCAGTGACTTGCTGCTCAGACAAATCCAGATTGACAGCTACACACTGCTGTGGCAAGGTGAGCTGCTTATATATACTTGTACTCCCCGACACAGGGAGAGTGTGAAGAGGTCTTCAGCCCAGCCTCAGGGGAGGAAGCAGAGCGAGTTGCTTTCGGCACAGCGTTGGAAGCAGGACGGCTGGGCGTTCTGCTCGAAGGGCCTGAAGCAGGCAGCACCGGGAGCCTCTGTCAGGTACGCTGCTCTTTAGGGCTAGTGAAGGTGAACTTAGACCTGCAACGGAAACTTCTCCGGGGTACACAAGCTCTAACTTCACGACCTAAGCCTTTCGGTTGCTTTCTGCTCCCTCACGCAGAGCGGGATGGCAAAAACCTAGGTGTGCGGCGTGTCCTCTGTGAATGCGCTTGACGTCCAAGAGATGCGTGCGCCGTGAATAGGACGTGAGCTGTATGTGGGGGCAGTTGCTTTCGGGGCTCCTTACAAGCTGGTCATCCGTTCATGAGCACAGAGCTCTGCTCGGGGCCGGAGGTCTGTCCACCTGAACTAACCATGGGCAGCATACCTCTGCGATCTGCGGGGAGAAACCGACCCTTTGCTGGGTTTCTCAGGCTAAATGCTTACTGGCAGTCCTGAGACTTGCGCATTCAAGCACCCTGAAGAAAGCCTCTCGTGCTGGGCTTGTTTTCTCCATAGGTTTGTAGTCCTGCGAGAGGGCATCGTATACTGACCGTGATGGTAGAGGAAGCACGGAGCTGCCTCGTCCCGGTGAGTATTCGAAGTGCCCTGAAGATGTCTTTGTAGTCAAGTGTCAGGAACTGCTGCGGGAGGGCCTTACGCCAGACACTGCTTGGGACGCATTCCACAGGTCACTGAGGAGACCCTCGTTGAGAGAAGACCACGCTGCTACCCCTTGCGTGCAACCTCCTCCTCTGTGATACGGAAATCTAAGTAAACATTCCAGTAGAAGGCTGTCCTCTCTGTTCGCCCTCTACCTGGCAGACTTCGACTCGGACGAATTTGGCACTAGGCACACGGGAAGGTGGAGAAGATGCTGTGAAATGAGAGCAGCAGAGGCAAGTCGGCACTGGATTCAGGTAACGTGGGAGAAAGAGAGCAGTGCAGGACGCCTCATTACAGAAATCATTCAAGGTGTTGGAGTGGCTGCAGAGACTGTGCTTGCCAAGTGTTTTCCGTGCCTGTGCTGTGCGTCTGCCCTCTAAGCGCCTCGAATGAAGTCTGCAGTGTACGGCTCCCTCCTGCTGAGCGTCAGCTGCTCGCTTGTGTAGCCACTGAGCCGTAAGGCCTCGGTGAGGCAGCCTGGCTGACGAGAGAAACGCTTGCATACCATGAATTCCGCATGGCAGTGTGAAACGGCGCTTTCTCTCTGCTCCTGCCCGGCTGCCTCCGAGAGGTGCAGGTAGTCCGTGGATGTGGGGCGGGGCGGAGCGTGGGGCGGGGCGGTGGTGCCCTATATAAGTGGGCCTCCCGTGCCTCAGAGCCCAAGCTCTGAGAACCAGGTGAACGCACTGGCCTTCAGGCTCCAAGCAACACGGCCGGCAAGAGGTGTGTGTGAAGCGTCTCCGCAGGCTTGTTGCGGTTGGGCCCTAAAGCCTCGGAGGTGCGGTCCTGCAGAGGAGTCTCCGAGGCTGTCTCAGTCCCAGTGACTTTCTGCTCAGACTAATCCAGATTGACAGCTAAACACTGCTGTGGCAAGGTGAGCTTCTTATATATACTTGTACTCCCGGACACAGGGATACTGTGAAGAGGTCATCCGCCCAGCCTCAGGGGAGGAAGCAGAGCGAGTTGCTTTTGGCACAGCGTTGGAAGCAGGACGGCTGGGCGTTCTGCTCGACGGGCCTGAAGCAGGCAGCACCGGGAGCCTCTGTCAGGTACGCTGCTCTTTAGGGCTAGTGAAGGTGAACTCAGACCTGCAACGGAAACTGCTCCGCGGTACACAAGCTCTAACTTCACGACCTAAGCCTTTCGGTTGCTTTCTGCTCCCTCACGCAGAGCGGGATGGCAAAAACCTAGGTGTGCGGGGTGTCCTCTGTGAATGCGCTTGACGTCCAAGAGATGCGTGCGCGGTGAATAGGACGTGCAGCTGTATGTGGGGGCAGATGCTTTCGGGGCTCCTTACAAGCTGATCATCCGTTCATGAGCACAGAGCTCTGCTCGGGGCCGGAGGTCTGTCCACCTGAACTAACCATGGGCAGCATACCTCTGCGATGTGCGGGGAGAAACCCAAGCTTTGCTGGAATTCTCAGGCTAAATACTTACGGGCAGTCCTGAGACTTGCGCATTCAGGCACACTGAAGAAAGCCTCTCGTGCTGGGCTTGTTTTCTCCATAGGTTTGTAGTCCTGCGGGAGGGCATCGTATACTGAGGGTGATGGAAGAGGACGCACGGAGGTGCCTCGTCCCGGTGAGTAATCGAAGTGCCCTGAATATGCCTTTGCAGTCAAGACTCAGGAACTGCTGCGGGAGGGCCTTACGCCAGACACTGCTTGGGATGCATTCCATTGGTCACTGAGGAGACCCTCGTTGAGAGAGGACCACGCTGCTACCCCTTGCGTGCAAACTCCTCCTCTGTGATACGGAGATCTAAGTAAACATTCCAGTAGAAGGCTGTCCTCTCTGTTCGCCCTCTACCTGGCAGACTTCGACTAGGACGAATTTGGCACTAGGCACACGGGAAGGTGTAGAAGAAGATGCTGTGAAATGAGAGAGCAGAGGCAAGTCGACACTGGATTCAGGTAACGTGGGAGAAAGAGAGCAGTGCAGGACGCCTCATTACAGGAATCATTCAAGGTGTCGGAGTGGATGCGCAGACTGAGCTTGCCTAGTGTTTTCCGTGCCTGTGCTGTGCTGTGCGTCTGCCCTCTAAGCGCCTCGAATGAAGTCTGCAGTGTACGGCTCCCTCCTGCTGAGCGTCAGCTGCTCGCTTGTGTAGCCACTGAGCCGTAAGGCCTCGGTGAGGCTGCCTGGCTGACGAGAGAAACGCTTGCATACCATGAATTCCGCGTGGCAGTGCGAAAAGGCGCTTTATCTCTGCTCCTGCCCGGCTGCCTCCGAGAGGTGCAGGTAGACCGTGGATGTGGGGCTGTGCGGAGCGTGGGTCGGGGCGGTGGTGCCCTATATAAGTCGGCCTCCCGTGATTCAGAGCCCAAGCTCTGAGAACCAGGTGCACGCACTGGCCTTCAGGCCCCAAGCAACACGGCCGGCAAGAGGTGTGTGTGAAGCCTCTCCGCAGGCTTGCTGCGGTTGGGCCCTATAGCCTCGGAGGTGCGGTCCTGCAGAGGAGGCTCCGAGGCTGTTTCAGCCCCAGTGACTTGCTGCTCAGACAAATCCAGATTGACAGCTACACACTGCTGGGGCAAGGTGAGCTGCTTATATATACTTGTACTCCCCGACACAGGGAGAGTGTGAAGAGGTCTTCAGCCCAGCCTCAGGGGAGGAAGCAGAGCGAGTTGCTTTCGGCACAGCGTTGGAAGCAGGACGGCTGGGCGTTCTGCTCGAAGGGCCTGAAGCAGGCAGCACCGGGAGCCTCTGTCAGGTACGCTGCTCTTTAGGGCTAGTGAAGGTGAACTTAGACCTGCAACGGAAACTTCTCCGGGGTACACAAGCTCTAACTTCACGACCTAAGCCTTTCGGTTGCTTTCTGCTCCCTCACGCAGAGCGGGAAGGCAAAAACCTAGGTGTGCGGCGTGTCCTCTGTGAATGCGCTTGACGTCCAAGAGATGTGTGCGCCGTGAATAGGACGTGAGCTGTATGTGGGGGCAGTTGCTTTCGGGGCTCCTTACAAGCTGGTCATCCGTTCATGAGCACAGAGCTCTGCTCGGGGCCGGAGGTCTGTCCACCTGAACTAACCATGGGCAGCATACCTCTGCGATCTGCGGGGAGAAACCGACCCTTTGCTGGGTTTCTCAGGCTAAATGCTTACTGGCAGTCCTGAGACTTGCGCATTCAAGCACCCTGAAGAAAGCCTCTCGTGCTGGGCTTGTTTTCTCCATAGGTTTGTAGTCCTGCGAGAGGGCATCGTATACTGACCGTGATGGTAGAGGAAGCACGGAGCTGCCTCGTCCCGGTGAGTATTCGAAGTGCCCTGAAGATGTCTTTGTAGTCAAGTGTCAGGAACTGCTGCGGGAGGGCCTTACGCCAGACACTGCTTGGGACGCATTCCACAGGTCACTGAGGAGACCCTCGTTGAGAGAAGACCACGCTGCTACCCCTTGCGTGCAACCTCCTCCTCTGTGATACGGAAATCTAAGTAAACATTCCAGTAGAAGGCTGTCCTCTCTGTTCGCCCTCTACCTGGCAGACTTCGACTCGGACGAATTTGGCACTAGGCACACGGGAAGGTGTGGAGAAGATGCTGTGAAATGAGAGCAGCAGAGGCAAGTCGGCACTGGATTCAGGTAACGTGGGAGAAAGAGAGCAGTGCAGGACGCCTCATTACAGGAATCATTCAAGGTGTCGGAGTGGATGCGGAGACTGAGCTTGCCTAGTGTTTTCCGTGCCTGTGCTGTGCTGTGCGTCTGCCCTCTAAGCGCCTCGAATGAAGTCTGCAGTGTACGGCTCCCTCCTGCTGAGCGTCAGCTGCTCGCTTGTGTAGCCACTGAGCCGTAAGGCCTCGGTGAGGCTGCCTGGCTGACGAGAGAAACGCTTGCATACCATGAATTCCGTGTGGCAGTGCGAAAAGGCGCTTTATCTCTGCTCCTGCCCGGCTGCCTCCGAGAGGTGCAGGTAGACCGTGGATGTGGGGCTGTGCGGAGCGTGGGTCGGGGCGGTGGTGCCCTATATAAGTCGGCCTCCCGTGGTTCAGAGCCCAAGCTCTGAGAACCAGGTGCACGCACTGGCCTTCAGGCCCCAAGCACCACGGCCGGCAAGAGGTGTGTGTGAAGCCTCTCCGCAGGCTTGCTGCGGTTGGGCCCTATAGCCTCGGAGGTGCGGTCCTGCAGAGGAGGCTCCGAGGCTGTTTCAGCCCCAGTGACTTGCTGCTCAGACAAATCCAGATTGACAGCTACACACTGCTGTGGCAAGGTGAGCTGCTTATATATACTTGTACTCCCCGACACAGGGAGAGTGTGAAGAGGTCTTCAGCCCAGCCTCAGGGGAGGAAGCAGAGCGAGTTGCTTTCGGCACAGCGTTGGAAGCAGGACGGCTGGGCGTTCTGCTCGAAGGGCCTGTAGCAGGCAGCACCGGGAGCCTCTGTCAGGTACGCTGCTCTTTAGGGCTAGTGAAGGTGAACTTAGACCTGCAACGGAAACTTCTCCGGGGTACACAAGCTCTAACTTCACGACCTAAGCCTTTCGGTTGCTTTCTGCTCCCTCACGCAGAGCGGGATGGCAAAAACCTAGGTGTGCGGCGTGTCCTCTGTGAATGCGCTTGACGTCCAAGAGATGCGTGCGCCGTGAATAGGACGTGAGCTGTATGTGGGGGCAGTTGCTTTCGGGGCTCCTTACAAGCTGGTCATCCGTTCATGAGCACAGAGCTCTGCTCGGGGCCGGAGGTCTGTCCACCTGAACTAACCATGGGCAGCATACCTCTGCGATCTGCGTGGAGAAACCGACCCTTTGCTGGGTTTCTCAGGCTAAATGCTTACTGGCAGTCCTGAGACTTGCGCATTCAAGCACCCTGAAGAAAGCCTCTCGTGCTGGGCTTGTTTTCTCCATAGGTTTGTAGTCCTGCGAGAGGGCATCGTATACTGACCGTGATGGTAGAGGAAGCACGGAGCTGCCTCGTCCCGGTGAGTATTCGAAGTGCCCTGAAGATGTCTTTGTAGTCAAGTGTCAGGAACTGCTGCGGGAGGGCCTTACGCCAGACACTGCTTGGGACGCATTCCACAGGTCACTGAGGAGACCCTCGTTGAGAGAAGACCACGCTGCTACCCCTTGCGTGCAACCTCCTCCTCTGTGATACGGAAATCTAAGTAAACATTCCAGTAGAAGGCTGTCCTCTCTGTTCGCCCTCTACCTGGCAGACTTCGACTCGGACGAATTTGGCACTAGGCACACGGGAAGGTGGAGAAGATGCTGTGAAATGAGAGCAGCAGAGGCAAGTCGGCACTGGATTCAGGTAACGTGGGAGAAAGAGAGCAGTGCAGGACGCCTCATTACAGAAATCATTCAAGGTGTTGGAGTGGCTGCAGAGACTGTGCTTGCCAAGTGTTTTCCGTGCCTGTGCTGTGCGTCTGCCCTCTAAGCGCCTCGAATGAAGTCTGCAGTGTACGGCTCCCTCCTGCTGAGCGTCAGCTGCTCGCTTGTGTAGCCACTGAGCCGTAAGGCCTCGGTGAGGCAGCCTGGCTGACGAGAGAAACGCTTGCATACCATGAATTCCGCATGGCAGTGTGAAACGGCGCTTTCTCTCTGCTCCTGCCCGGCTGCCTCCGAGAGGTGCAGGTAGTCCGTGGATGTGGGGCGGGGCGGAGCGTGGGGCGGGGCGGTGGTGCCCTATATAAGTGGGCCTCCCGTGCCTCAGAGCCCAAGCTCTGAGAACCAGGTGAACGCACTGGCCTTCAGGCTCCAAGCAACACGGCCGGCAAGAGGTGTGTGTGAAGCGTCTCCGCAGGCTTGTTGCGGTTGGGCCCTAAAGCCTCGGAGGTGCGGTCCTGCAGAGGAGTCTCCGAGGCTGTCTCAGTCCCAGTGACTTTCTGCTCAGACTAATCCAGATTGACAGCTAAACACTGCTGTGGCAAGGTGAGCTTCTTATATATACTTGTACTCCCGGACACAGGGATACTGTGAAGAGGTCATCCGCCCAGCCTCAGGGGAGGAAGCAGAGCGAGTTGCTTTTGGCACAGCGTTGGAAGCAGGACGGCTGGGCGTTCTGCTCGACGGGCCTGAAGCAGGCAGCACCGGGAGCCTCTGTCAGGTACGCTGCTCTTTAGGGCTAGTGAAGGTGAACTCAGACCTGCAACGGAAACTGCTCCGCGGTACACAAGCTCTAACTTCACGACCTAAGCCTTTCGGTTGCTTTCTGCTCCCTCACGCAGAGCGGGATGGCAAAAACCTAGGTGTGCGGGGTGTCCTCTGTGAATGCGCTTGACGTCCAAGAGATGCGTGCGCGGTGAATAGGACGTGCAGCTGTATGTGGGGGCAGATGCTTTCGGGGCTCCTTACAAGCTGGTCATCCGTTCATGAGCACAGAGCTCTGCTCGGGGCCGGAGGTCTGTCCACCTGAACTAACCATGGGCAGCATACCTCTGCGATGTGCGGGGAGAAACCCAAGCTTTGCTGGAATTCTCAGGCTAAATACTTACGGGCAGTCCTGAGACTTGCGCATTCAGGCACACTGAAGAAAGCCTCTCGTGCTGGGCTTGTTTTCTCCATAGGTTTGTAGTCCTGCGGGAGGGCATCGTATACTGAGGGTGATGGAAGAGGACGCACGGAGGTGCCTCGTCCCGGTGAGTAATCGAAGTGCCCTGAATATGCCTTTGCAGTCAAGACTCAGGAACTGCTGCGGGAGGGCCTTACGCCAGACACTGCTTGGGATGCATTCCATTGGTCACTGAGGAGACCCTCGTTGAGAGAGGACCACGCTGCTACCCCTTGCGTGCAAACTCCTCCTCTGTGATACGGAGCTCTAAGTAAACATTCCAGTAGAAGGCTGTCCTCTCTGTTCGCCCTCTACCTGGCAGACTTCGACTAGGACGAATTTGGCACTAGGCACACGGGAAGGTGTAGAAGAAGATGCTGTGAAATGAGAGAGCAGAGGCAAGTCGACACTGGATTCAGGTAACGTGGGAGAAAGAGAGCAGTGCAGGACGCCTCATTACAGGAATCATTCAAGGTGTCGGAGTGGATGCGGAGACTGAGCTTGCCTAGTGTTTTCCGTGCCTGTGCTGTGCTGTGCGTCTGCCCTCTAAGCGCCTCGAATGAAGTCTGCAGTGTACGGCTCCCTCCTGCTGAGCGTCAGCTGCTCGCTTGTGTAGCCACTGAGCCGTAAGGCCTCGGTGAGGCTGCCTGGCTGACGAGAGAAACGCTTGCATACCATGAATTCCGCGTGGCAGTGCGAAAAGGCGCTTTATCTCTGCTCCTGCCCGGCTGCCTCCGAGAGGTGCAGGTAGACCGTGGATGTGGGGCTGTGCGGAGCGTGGGTCGGGGCGGTGGTGCCCTATATAAGTCGGCCTCCCGTGATTCAGAGCCCAAGCTCTGAGAACCAGGTGCACGCACTGGCCTTCAGGCCCCAAGCAACACGGCCGGCAAGAGGTGTGTGTGAAGCCTCTCCGCAGGCTTGCTGCGGTTGGGCCCTATAGCCTCGGAGGTGCGGTCCTGCAGAGGAGGCTCCGAGGCTGTTTCAGCCCCAGTGACTTGCTGCTCAGACAAATCCAGATTGACAGCTACACACTGCTGTGGCAAGGTGAGCTGCTTATATATACTTGTACTCCCCGACACAGGGAGAGTGTGAAGAGGTCTTCAGCCCAGCCTCAGGGGAGGAAGCAGAGCGAGTTGCTTTCGGCACAGCGTTGGAAGCAGGACGGCTGGGCGTTCTGCTCGAAGGGCCTGAAGCAGGCAGCACCGGGAGCCTCTGTCAGGTACGCTGCTCTTTAGGGCTAGTGAAGGTGAACTTAGACCTGCAACGGAAACTTCTCCGGGGTACACAAGCTCTAACTTCACGACCTAAGCCTTTCGGTTGCTTTCTGCTCCCTCACGCAGAGCGGGATGGCAAAAACCTAGGTGTGCGGTGTGTCCTCTGTGAATGCGCTTGACGTCCAAGAGATGCGTGCGCCGTGAATAGGACGTGAGCTGTATGTGGGGGCAGTTGCTTTCGGGGCTCCTTACAAGCTGGTCATCCGTTCATGAGCACAGAGCTCTGCTCGGGGCCGGAGGTCTGTCCACCTGAACTAACCATGGGCAGCATACCTCTGCGATCTGCGGGGAGAAACCGACCCTTTGCTGGGTTTCTCAGGCTAAATGCTTACTGGCAGTCCTGAGACTTGCGCATTCAAGCACCCTGAAGAAAGCCTCTCGTGCTGGGCTTGTTTTCTCCATAGGTTTGTAGTCCTGCGAGAGGGCATCGTATACTGACCGTGATGGTAGAGGAAGCACGGAGCTGCCTCGTCCCGGTGAGTATTCGAAGTGCCCTGAAGATGTCTTTGTAGTCAAGTGTCAGGAACTGCTGCGGGAGGGCCTTCCGCCAGACACTGCTCGGGACGCATTCCACACGTCACTGAGGAGACCCTCGTTGAGAGAAGACCACGCTGCTACCCCTTGCGTGCAACCTCCTCCTCTGTGATACGGAAATCTAAGTAAACATTCCAGTAGAAGGCTGTCCTCTCTGTTCGCCCTCTACCTGGCAGACTTCGACTCGGACGAATTTGGCACTAGGCACACGGGAAGGTGGAGAAGATGCTGTGAAATGAGAGCAGCAGAGGCAAGTCGGCACTGGATTCAGGTAACGTGGGAGAAAGAGAGCAGTGCAGGACGCCTCATTACAGAAATCATTCAAGGTGTTGGAGTGGCTGCAGAGACTGTGCTTGCCAAGTGTTTTCCGTGCCTGTGCTGTGCGTCTGCCCTCTAAGCGCCTCGAATGAAGTCTGCAGTGTACGGCTCCCTCCTGCTGAGCGTCAGCTGCTCGCTTGTGTAGCCACTGAGCCGTAAGGCCTCGGTGAGGCAGCCTGGCTGACGAGAGAAACGCTTGCATACCATGAATTCCGCATGGCAGTGTGAAACGGCGCTTTCTCTCTGCTCCTGCCCGGCTGCCTCCGAGAGGTGCAGGTAGTCCGTGGATGTGGGGCGGGGCGGAGCGTGGGGCGGGGCGGTGGTGCCCTATATAAGTGGGCCTCCCGTGCCTCAGAGCCCAAGCTCTGAGAACCAGGTGAACGCACTGGCCTTCAGGCTCCAAGCAACACGGCCGGCAAGAGGTGTGTGTGAAGCGTCTCCGCAGGCTTGTTGCGGTTGGGCCCTAAAGCCTCGGAGGTGCGGTCCTGCAGAGGAGTCTCCGAGGCTGTCTCAGTCCCAGTGACTTTCTGCTCAGACTAATCCAGATTGACAGCTAAACACTGCTGTGGCAAGGTGAGCTTCTTATATATACTTGTACTCCCGGACACAGGGATACTGTGAAGAGGTCATCCGCCCAGCCTCAGGGGAGGAAGCAGAGCGAGTTGCTTTTGGCACAGCGTTGGAAGCAGGACGGCTGGGCGTTCTGCTCGACGGGCCTGAAGCAGGCAGCACCGGGAGCCTCTGTCAGGTACGCTGCTCTTTAGGGCTAGTGAAGGTGAACTCAGACCTGCAACGGAAACTGCTCCGCGGTACACAAGCTCTAACTTCACGACCTAAGCCTTTCGGTTGCTTTCTGCTCCCTCACGCAGAGCGGGATGGCAAAAACCTAGGTGTGCGGGGTGTCCTCTGTGAATGCGCTTGACGTCCAAGAGATGCGTGCGCGGTGAATAGGACGTGCAGCTGTATGTGGGGGCAGATGCTTTCGGGGCTCCTTACAAGCTGGTCATCCGTTCATGAGCACAGAGCTCTGCTCGGGGCCGGAGGTCTGTCCACCTGAACTAACCATGGGCAGCATACCTCTGCGATGTGCGGGGAGAAACCCAAGCTTTGCTGGAATTCTCAGGCTAAATACTTACGGGCAGTCCTGAGACTTGCGCATTCAGGCACACTGAAGAAAGCCTCTCGTGCTGGGCTTGTTTTCTCCATAGGTTTGTAGTCCTGCGGGAGGGCATCGTATACTGAGGGTGATGGAAGAGGACGCACGGAGGTGCCTCGTCCCGGTGAGTAATCGAAGTGCCCTGAATATGCCTTTGCAGTCAAGACTCAGGAACTGCTGCGGGAGGGCCTTACGCCAGACACTGCTTGGGATGCATTCCATTGGTCACTGAGGAGACCCTCGTTGAGAGAGGACCACGCTGCTACCCCTTGCGTGCAAACTCCTCCTCTGTGATACGGAGATCTAAGTAAACATTCCAGTAGAAGGCTGTCCTCTCTGTTCGCCCTCTACCTGGCAGACTTCGACTAGGACGAATTTGGCACTAGGCACACGGGAAGGTGTAGAAGAAGATGCTGTGAAATGAGAGAGCAGAGGCAAGTCGACACTGGATTCAGGTAACGTGGGAGAAAGAGAGCAGTGCAGGACGCCTCATTACAGGAATCATTCAAGGTGTCGGAGTGGATGCGGAGACTGAGCTTGCCTAGTGTTTTCCGTGCCTGTGCTGTGCTGTGCGTCTGCCCTCTAAGCGCCTCGAATGAAGTCTGCAGTGTACGGCTCCCTCCTGCTGAGCGTCAGCTGCTCGCTTGTGTAGCCACTGAGCCGTAAGGCCTCGGTGAGGCTGCCTGGCTGACGAGAGAAACGCTTGCATACCATGAATTCCGCGTGGCAGTGCGAAAAGGCGCTTTATCTCTGCTCCTGCCCGGCTGCCTCCGAGAGGTGCAGGTAGACCGTGGATGTGGGGCTGTGCGGAGCGTGGGTCGGGGCGGTGGTGCCCTATATAAGTCGGCCTCCCGTGATTCAGAGCCCAAGCTCTGAGAACCAGGTGCACGCACTGGCCTTCAGGCCCCAAGCAACACGGCCGGCAAGAGGTGTGTGTGAAGCCTCTCCGCAGGCTTGCTGCGGTTGGGCCCTATAGCCTCGGAGGTGCGGTCCTGCAGAGGAGGCTCCGAGGCTGTTTCAGCCCCAGTGACTTGCTGCTCAGACAAATCCAGATTGACAGCTACACACTGCTGTGGCAAGGTGAGCTGCTTATATATACTTGTACTCCCCGACACAGGGAGAGTGTGAAGAGGTCTTCAGCCCAGCCTCAGGGGAGGAAGCAGAGCGAGTTGCTTTCGGCACAGCGTTGGAAGCAGGACGGCTGGGCGTTCTGCTCGAAGGGCCTGAAGCAGGCAGCACCGGGAGCCTCTGTCAGGTACGCTGCTCTTTAGGGCTAGTGAAGGTGAACTTAGACCTGCAACGGAAACTTCTCCGGGGTACACAAGCTCTAACTTCACGACCTAAGCCTTTCGGTTGCTTTCTGCTCCCTCACGCAGAGCGGGATGGCAAAAACCTAGGTGTGCGGCGTGTCCTCTGTGAATGCGCTTGACGTCCAAGAGATGCGTGCGCCGTGAATAGGACGTGAGCTGTATGTGGGGGCAGTTGCTTTCGGGGCTCCTTACAAGCTGGTCATCCGTTCATGAGCACAGAGCTCTGCTCGGGGCCGGAGGTCTGTCCACCTGAACTAACCATGGGCAGCATACCTCTGCGATCTGCGGGGAGAAACCGACCCTTTGCTGGGTTTCTCAGGCTAAATGCTTACTGGCAGTCCTGAGACTTGCGCATTCAAGCACCCTGAAGAAAGCCTCTCGTGCTGGGCTTGTTTTCTCCATAGGTTTGTAGTCCTGCGAGAGGGCATCGTATACTGACCGTGATGGTAGAGGAAGCACGGAGCTGCCTCGTCCCGGTGAGTATTCGAAGTGCCCTGAAGATGTCTTTGTAGTCAAGTGTCAGGAACTGCTGCGGGAGGGCCTTACGCCAGACACTGCTTGGGACGCATTCCACAGGTCACTGAGGAGACCCTCGTTGAGAGAAGACCACGCTGCTACCCCTTGCGTGCAACCTCCTCCTCTGTGATACGGAAATCTAAGTAAACATTCCAGTAGAAGGCTGTCCTCTCTGTTCGCCCTCTACCTGGCAGACTTCGACTCGGACGAATTTGGCACTAGGCACACGGGAAGGTGGAGAAGATGCTGTGAAATGAGAGCAGCAGAGGCAAGTCGGCACTGGATTCAGGTAACGTGGGAGAAAGAGAGCAGTGCAGGACGCCTCATTACAGAAATCATTCAAGGTGTTGGAGTGGCTGCAGAGACTGTGCTTGCCAAGTGTTTTCCGTGCCTGTGCGGTGCGTCTGCCCTCTAAGCGCCTCGAATGAAGTCTGCAGTGTACGGCTCCCTCCTGCTGAGCGTCAGCTGCTCGCTTGTGTAGCCACTGAGCCGTAAGGCCTCGGTGAGGCAGCCTGGCTGACGAGAGAAACGCTTGCATACCATGAATTCCGCATGGCAGTGTGAAACGGCGCTTTCTCTCTGCTCCTGCCCGGCTGCCTCCGAGAGGTGCAGGTAGTCCGTGGATGTGGGGCGGGGCGGAGCGTGGGGCGGGGCGGTGGTGCCCTATATAAGTGGGCCTCCCGTGCCTCAGAGCCCAAGCTCTGAGAACCAGGTGAACGCACTGGCCTTCAGGCTCCAAGCAACACGGCCGGCAAGAGGTGTGTGTGAAGCGTCTCCGCAGGCTTGTTGCGGTTGGGCCCTAAAGCCTCGGAGGTGCGGTCCTGCAGAGGAGTCTCCGAGGCTGTCTCAGTCCCAGTGACTTTCTGCTCAGACTAATCCAGATTGACAGCTAAACACTGCTGTGGCAAGGTGAGCTTCTTATATATACTTGTACTCCCGGACACAGGGATACTGTGAAGAGGTCATCCGCCCAGCCTCAGGGGAGGAAGCAGAGCGAGTTGCTTTTGGCACAGCGTTGGAAGCAGGACGGCTGGGCGTTCTGCTCGACGGGCCTGAAGCAGGCAGCACCGGGAGCCTCTGTCAGGTACGCTGCTCTTTAGGGCTAGTGAAGGTGAACTCAGACCTGCAACGGAAACTGCTCCGCGGTACACAAGCTCTAACTTCACGACCTAAGCCTTTCGGTTGCTTTCTGCTCCCTCACGCAGAGCGGGATGGCAAAAACCTAGGTGTGCGGGGTGTCCTCTGTGAATGCGCTTGACGTCCAAGAGATGCGTGCGCGGTGAATAGGACGTGCAGCTGTATGTGGGGGCAGATGCTTTCGGGGCTCCTTACAAGCTGGTCATCCGTTCATGAGCACAGAGCTCTGCTCGGGGCCGGAGGTCTGTCCACCTGAACTAACCATGGGCAGCATACCTCTGCGATGTGCGGGGAGAAACCCAAGCTTTGCTGGAATTCTCAGGCTAAATACTTACGGGCAGTCCTGAGACTTGCGCATTCAGGCACACTGAAGAAAGCCTCTCGTGCTGGGCTTGTTTTCTCCATAGGTTTGTAGTCCTGCGGGAGGGCATCGTATACTGAGGGTGATGGAAGAGGACGCACGGAGGTGCCTCGTCCCGGTGAGTAATCGAAGTGCCCTGAATATGCCTTTGCAGTCAAGACTCAGGAACTGCTGCGGGAGGGCCTTACGCCAGACACTGCTTGGGATGCATTCCATTGGTCACTGAGGAGACCCTCGTTGAGAGAGGACCACGCTGCTACCCCTTGCGTGCAAACTCCTCCTCTGTGATACGGAGATCTAAGTAAACATTCCAGTAGAAGGCTGTCCTCTCTGTTCGCCCTCTACCTGGCAGACTTCGACTAGGACGAATTTGGCACTAGGCACACGGGAAGGTGTAGAAGAAGATGCTGTGAAATGAGAGAGCAGAGGCAAGTCGACACTGGATTCAGGTAACGTGGGAGAAAGAGAGCAGTGCAGGACGCCTCATTACAGGAATCATTCAAGGTGTCGGAGTGGATGCGGAGACTGAGCTTGCCTAGTGTTTTCCGTGCCTGTGCTGTGCTGTGCGTCTGCCCTCTAAGCGCCTCGAATGAAGTCTGCAGTGTACGGCTCCCTCCTGCTGAGCGTCAGCTGCTCGCTTGTGTAGCCACTGAGCCGTAAGGCCTCGGTGAGGCTGCCTGGCTGACGAGAGAAACGCTTGCATACCATGAATTCCGCGTGGCAGTGCGAAAAGGCGCTTTATCTCTGCTCCTGCCCGGCTGCCTCCGAGAGGTGCAGGTAGACCGTGGATGTGGGGCTGTGCGGAGCGTGGGTCGGGGCGGTGGTGCCCTATATAAGTCGGCCTCCCGTGATTCAGAGCCCAAGCTCTGAGAACCAGGTGCACGCACTGGCCTTCAGGCCCCAAGCAACACGGCCGGCAAGAGGTGTGTGTGAAGCCTCTCCGCAGGCTTGCTGCGGTTGGGCCCTATAGCCTCGGAGGTGCGGTCCTGCAGAGGAGGCTCCGAGGCTGTTTCAGCCCCAGTGACTTGCTGCTCAGACAAATCCAGATTGACAGCTACACACTGCTGTGGCAAGGTGAGCTGCTTATATATACTTGTACTCCCCGACACAGGGAGAGTGTGAAGAGGTCTTCAGCCCAGCCTCAGGGGAGGAAGCAGAGCGAGTTGCTTTCGGCACAGCGTTGGAAGCAGGACGGCTGGGCGTTCTGCTCGAAGGGCCTGAAGCAGGCAGCACCGGGAGCCTCTGTCAGGTACGCTGCTCTTTAGGGCTAGTGAAGGTGAACTTAGACCTGCAACGGAAACTTCTCCGGGGTACACAAGCTCTAACTTCACGACCTAAGCCTTTCGGTTGCTTTCTGCTCCCTCACGCAGAGCGGGATGGCAAAAACCTAGGTGTGCGGCGTGTCCTCTGTGAATGCGCTTGACGTCCAAGAGATGCGTGCGCCGTGAATAGGACGTGAGCTGTATGTGGGGGCAGTTGCTTTCGGGGCTCCTTACAAGCTGGTCATCCATTCATGAGCACAGAGCTCTGCTCGGGGCCGGAGGTCTGTCCACCTGAACTAACCATGGGCAGCATACCTCTGCGATCTGCGGGGAGAAACCGACCCTTTGCTGGGTTTCTCAGGCTAAATGCTTACTGGCAGTCCTGAGACTTGCGCATTCAAGCACCCTGAAGAAAGCCTCTTGTGCTGGGCTTGTTTTCTCCATAGGTTTGTAGTCCTGCGAGAGGGCATCGTATACTGACCGTGATGGTAGAGGAAGCACGGAGCTGCCTCGTCCCGGTGAGTATTCGAAGTGCCCTGAAGATGTCTTTGTAGTCAAGTGTCAGGAACTGCTGCGGGAGGGCCTTACGCCAGACACTGCTTGGGACGCATTCCACAGGTCACTGAGGAGACCCTCGTTGAGAGAAGACCACGCTGCTACCCCTTGCGTGCAACCTCCTCCTCTGTGATACGGAAATCTAAGTAAACATTCCAGTAGAAGGCTGTCCTCTCTGTTCGCCCTCTACCTGGCAGACTTCGACTAGGACGAATTTGGCACTAGGCACACGGGAAGGTGGAGAAGATGCTGTGAAATGAGAGCAGCAGAGGCAAGTCGGCACTGGATTCAGGTAACGTGGGAGAAAGAGAGCAGTGCAGGACGCCTCATTACAGAAATCATTCAAGGTGTTGGAGTGGCTGCAGAGACTGTGCTTGCCAAGTGTTTTCCGTGCCTGTGCTGTGCGTCTGCCCTCTAAGCGCCTCGAATGAAGTCTGCAGTGTACGGCTCCCTCCTGCTGAGCGTCAGCTGCTCGCTTGTGTAGCCACTGAGCCGTAAGGCCTCGGTGAGGCAGCCTGGCTGACGAGAGAAACGCTTGCATACCATGAATTCCGCATGGCAGTGTGAAACGGCGCTTTCTCTCTGCTCCTGCCCGGGTACCTCCGAGAGGTGCAGGTAGTCCGTGGATGTGGGGCGGGGCGGAGCGAGGGGCGGGGCGGTGGTGCCCTATATAAGTGGGCCTCCCGTGCCTCAGAGCCCAAGCTCTGAGAACCAGGTGAACGCACTGGCCTTCAGGCTCCAAGCAACACGGCCGGCAAGAGGTGTGTGTGAAGCGTCTCCGCAGGCTTGTTGCGGTTGGGCCCTAAAGCCTCGGAGGTGCGGTCCTGCAGAGGAGTCTCCGAGGCTGTCTCAGTCCCAGTGACTTTCTGCTCAGACTAATCCAGATTGACAGCTAAACACTGCTGTGGCAAGGTGAGCTTCTTATATATACTTGTACTCCCGGACACAGGGATACTGTGAAGAGGTCATCCGCCCAGCCTCAGGGGAGGAAGCAGAGCGAGTTGCTTTTGGCACAGCGTTGGAAGCAGGACGGCTGGGCGTTCTGCTCGACGGGCCTGAAGCAGGCAGCACCGGGAGCCTCTGTCAGGTACGCTGCTCTTTAGGGCTAGTGAAGGTGAACTCAGACCTGCAACGGAAACTGCTCCGCGGTACACAAGCTCTAACTTCACGACCTAAGCCTTTCGGTTGCTTTCTGCTCCCTCACGCAGAGCGGGATGGCAAAAACCTAGGTGTGCGGGGTGTCCTCTGTGAATGCGCTTGACGTCCAAGAGATGCGTGCGCGGTGAATAGGACGTGCAGCTGTATGTGGGGGCAGATGCTTTCGGGGCTCCTTACAAGCTGATCATCCGTTCATGAGCACAGAGCTCTGCTCGGGGCGGGAGGTCTGTCCACCTGAACTAACCATGGGCAGCATACCTCTGCGATGTGCGGGGAGAAACCCAAGCTTTGCTGGAATTCTCAGGCTAAATACTTACGGGCAGTCCTGAGACTTGCGCATTCAGGCACACTGAAGAAAGCCTCTCGTGCTGGGCTTGTTTTCTCCATAGGTTTGTAGTCCTGCGGGATGGCACCGTATACTGAGGGTGATGGAAGAGGACGCACGGAGGTGCCTCGTCCCGGTGAGTAATCGAAGTGCCCTGAATATGCCTTTGCAGTCAAGACTCAGGAACTGCTGCGGGAGGGCCTTACGCCAGACACTGCTTGGGATGCATTCCATTGGTCACTGAGGAGACCCTCGTTGAGAGAGGACCACGCTGCTACCCCTTGCGTGCAAACTCCTCCTCTGTGATACGGAGATCTAAGTAAACATTCCAGTAGAAGGCTGTCCTCTCTGTTCGCCCTCTACCTGGCAGACTACGACTAGGACGAATTTGACACTAGGCACACGGGAGGGGGTAGAAGAAGAAGCTGTGAAAAGAGAGAGCAGTGTCAAGTCGACACTGGATTCAGGTAACGTGGGAGAAAGAGAGCAGTGCAGGACGCCTCATTACAGGAATCATTCAAGGTGTCGGAGTGGATGCGGAGACTGAGCTTGCCTAGTGTTTTCCGTGCCTGTGCTGTGCTGTGCGTCTGCCCTCTAAGCGCCTCGAATGAAGTCTGCAGTGTACGGCTCCCTCCTGCTGAGCGTCAGCTGCTCGCTTGTGTAGCCACTGAGCCGTAAGGCCTCGGTGAGGCTGCCTGGCTGACGAGAGAAACGCTTGCATACCATGAATTCCGCGTGGCAGTGCGAAAAGGCGCTTTATCTCTGCTCCTGCCCGGCTGCCTCCGAGAGGTGCAGGTAGACCGTGGATGTGGGGCTGTGCGGAGCGTGGGTCGGGGCGGTGGTGCCCTATATAAGTCGGCCTCCCGTGATTCAGAGCCCAAGCTCTGAGAACCAGGTGCACGCACTGGCCTTCAGGCCCCAAGCAACACGGCCGGCAAGAGGTGTGTGTGAAGCCTCTCCGCAGGCTTGCTGCGGTTGGGCCCTATAGCCTCGGAGGTGTGGTCCTGCAGAGGAGGCTCCGAGGCTGTTTCAGCCCCAGTGACTTGCTGCTCAGACAAATCCAGATTGACAGCTACACACTGCTGTGGCAAGGTGAGCTGCTTATATATACTTGTACTCCCCGACACAGGGAGAGTGTGAAGAGGTCTTCAGCCCAGCCTCAGGGGAGGAAGCAGAGCGAGTTGCTTTCGGCACAGCGTTGGAAGCAGGACGGCTGGGCGTTCTGCTCGAAGGGCCTGAAGCAGGCAGCACCGGGAGCCTCTGTCAGGTACGCTGCTCTTTAGGGCTAGTGAAGGTGAACTTAGACCTGCAACGGAAACTTCTCCGGGGTACACAAGCTCTAACTTCACGACCTAAGCCTTTCGGTTGCTTTCTGCTCCCTCACGCAGAGCGGGATGGCAAAAACCTAGGTGTGCGGCGTGTCCTCTGTGAATGCGCTTGACGTCCAAGAGATGCGTGCGCCGTGAATAGGACGTGAGCTGTATGTGGGGGCAGTTGCTTTCGGGGCTCCTTACAAGCTGGTCATCCGTTCATGAGCACAGAGCTCTGCTCGGGGCCGGAGGTCTGTCCACCTGAACTAACCATGGGCAGCATACCTCTGCGATCTGCGGGGAGAAACCGACCCTTTGCTGGGTTTCTCAGGCTAAATGCTTACTGGCAGTCCTGAGACTTGCGCATTCAAGCACCCTGAAGAAAGCCTCTTGTGCTGGGCTTGTTTTCTCCATAGGTTTGTAGTCCTGCGAGAGGGCATCGTATACTGACCGTGATGGTAGAGGAAGCACGGAGCTGCCTCGTCCCGGTGAGTATTCGAAGTGCCCTGAAGATGTCTTTGTAGTCAAGTGTCAGGAACTGCTGCGGGAGGGCCTTACGCCAGACACTGCTTGGGACGCATTCCACAGGTCACTGAGGAGACCCTCGTTGAGAGAAGACCACGCTGCTACCCCTTGCGTGCAACCTCCTCCTCTGTGATACGGAAATCTAAGTAAACATTCCAGTAGAAGGCTGTCCTCTCTGTTCGCCCTCTACCTGGCAGACTTCGACTAGGACGAATTTGGCACTAGGCACACGGGAAGGTGTAGAAGATGCTGTGAAATGAGAGCAGCAGAGGCAAGTCGGCACTGGATTCAGGTAACGTGGGAGAAAGAGAGCAGTGCAGGACGCCTCATTACAGAAATCATTCAAGGTGTTGGAGTGGCTGCAGAGACTGTGCTTGCCAAGTGTTTTCCGTGCCTGTGCTGTGCGTCTGCCCTCTAAGCGCCTCGAATGAAGTCTGCAGTGTACGGCTCCCTCCTGCTGAGCGTCAGCTGCTCGCTTGTGTAGCCACTGAGCCGTAAGGCCTCGGTGAGGCAGCCTGGCTGACGAGAGAAACGCTTGCATACCATGAATTCCGCATGGCAGTGTGAAACGGCGCTTTCTCTCTGCTCCTGCCCGGCTGCCTCCGAGAGGTGCAGGTAGTCCGTGGATGTGGGGCGGGGCGGAGCGTGGGGCGGGGCGGTGGTGCCCTATATAAGTGGGCCTCCCGTGCCTCAGAGCCCAAGCTCTGAGAACCAGGTGAACGCACTGGCCTTCAGGCTCCAAGCAACACGGCCGGCAAGAGGTGTGTGTGAAGCGTCTCCGCAGGCTTGTTGCGGTTGGGCCCTAAAGCCTCGGAGGTGCGGTCCTGCAGAGGAGTCTCCGAGGCTGTCTCAGTCCCAGTGACTTTCTGCTCAGACTAATCCAGATTGACAGCTAAACACTGCTGTGGCAAGGTGAGCTTCTTATATATACTTGTACTCCCGGACACAGGGATACTGTGAAGAGGTCATCCGCCCAGCCTCAGGGGAGGAAGCAGAGCGAGTTGCTTTTGGCACAGCGTTGGAAGCAGGACGGCTGGGCGTTCTGCTCGACGGGCCTGAAGCAGGCAGCACCGGGAGCCTCTGTCAGGTACGCTGCTCTTTAGGGCTAGTGAAGGTGAACTCAGACCTGCAACGGAAACTGCTCCGCGGTACACAAGCTCTAACTTCACGACCTAAGCCTTTCGGTTGCTTTCTGCTCCCTCACGCAGAGCGGGATGGCAAAAACCTAGGTGTGCGGGGTGTCCTCTGTGAATGCGCTTGACGTCCAAGAGATGCGTGCGCGGTGAATAGGACGTGCAGCTGTATGTGGGGGCAGATGCTTTCGGGGCTCCTTACAAGCTGGTCATCCGTTCATGAGCACAGAGCTCTGCTCGGGGCCGGAGGTCTGTCCACCTGAACTAACCATGGGCAGCATACCTCTGCGATGTGCGGGGAGAAACCCAAGCTTTGCTGGAATTCTCAGGCTAAATACTTACGGGCAGTCCTGAGACTTGCGCATTCAGGCACACTGAAGAAAGCCTCTCGTGCTGGGCTTGTTTTCTCCATAGGTTTGTAGTCCTGCGGGAGGGCATCGTATACTGAGGGTGATGGAAGAGGACGCACGGAGGTGCCTCGTCCCGGTGAGTAATCGAAGTGCCCTGAATATGCCTTTGCAGTCAAGACTCAGGAACTGCTGCGGGAGGGCCTTACGCCAGACACTGCTTGGGATGCATTCCATTGGTCACTGAGGAGACCCTCGTTGAGAGAGGACCACGCTGCTACCCCTTGCGTGCAAACTCCTCCTCTGTGATACGGAGCTCTAAGTAAACATTCCAGTAGAAGGCTGTCCTCTCTGTTCGCCCTCTACCTGGCAGACTTCGACTAGGACGAATTTGGCACTAGGCACACGGGAAGGTGTAGAAGAAGATGCTGTGAAATGAGAGAGCAGAGGCAAGTCGACACTGGATTCAGGTAACGTGGGAGAAAGAGAGCAGTGCAGGACGCCTCATTACAGGAATCATTCAAGGTGTCGGAGTGGATGCGGAGACTGAGCTTGCCTAGTGTTTTCCGTGCCTGTGCTGTGCTGTGCGTCTGCCCTCTAAGCGCCTCGAATGAAGTCTGCAGTGTACGGCTCCCTCCTGCTGAGCGTCAGCTGCTCGCTTGTGTAGCCACTGAGCCGTAAGGCCTCGGTGAGGCTGCCTGGCTGACGAGAGAAACGCTTGCATACCATGAATTCCGCGTGGCAGTGCGAAAAGGCGCTTTATCTCTGCTCCTGCCCGGCTGCCTCCGAGAGGTGCAGGTAGACCGTGGATGTGGGGCTGTGCGGAGCGTGGGTCGGGGCGGTGGTGCCCTATATAAGTCGGCCTCCCGTGATTCAGAGCCCAAGCTCTGAGAACCAGGTGCACGCACTGGCCTTCAGGCCCCAAGCAACACGGCCGGCAAGAGGTGTGTGTGAAGCCTCTCCGCAGGCTTGCTGCGGTTGGGCCCTATAGCCTCGGAGGTGTGGTCCTGCAGAGGAGGCTCCGAGGCTGTTTCAGCCCCAGTGACTTGCTGCTCAGACAAATCCAGATTGACAGCTACACACTGCTGTGGCAAGGTGAGCTGCTTATATATACTTGTACTCCCCGACACAGGGAGAGTGTGAAGAGGTCTTCAGCCCAGCCTCAGGGGAGGAAGCAGAGCGAGTTGCTTTCGGCACAGCGTTGGAAGCAGGACGGCTGGGCGTTCTGCTCGAAGGGCCTGAAGCAGGCAGCACCGGGAGCCTCTGTCAGGTACGCTGCTCTTTAGGGCTAGTGAAGGTGAACTTAGACCTGCAACGGAAACTTCTCCGGGGTACACAAGCTCTAACTTCACGACCTAAGCCTTTCGGTTGCTTTCTGCTCCCTCACGCAGAGCGGGATGGCAAAAACCTAGGTGTGCGGCGTGTCCTCTGTGAATGCGCTTGACGTCCAAGAGATGCGTGCGCCGTGAATAGGACGTGAGCTGTATGTGGGGGCAGTTGCTTTCGGGGCTCCTTACAAGCTGGTCATCCGTTCATGAGCACAGAGCTCTGCTCGGGGCCGGAGGTCTGTCCACCTGAACTAACCATGGGCAGCATACCTCTGCGATCTGCGGGGAGAAACCGACCCTTTGCTGGGTTTCTCAGGCTAAATGCTTACTGGCAGTCCTGAGACTTGCGCATTCAAGCACCCTGAAGAAAGCCTCTCGTGCTGGGCTTGTTTTCTCCATAGGTTTGTAGTCCTGCGAGAGGGCATCGTATACTGACCGTGATGGTAGAGGAAGCACGGAGCTGCCTCGTCCCGGTGAGTATTCGAAGTGCCCTGAAGATGTCTTTGTAGTCAAGTGTCAGGAACTGCTGCGGGAGGGCCTTACGCCAGACACTGCTTGGGACGCATTCCACAGGTCACTGAGGAGACCCTCGTTGAGAGAAGACCACGCTGCTACCCCTTGCGTGCAACCTCCTCCTCTGTGATACGGAAATCTAAGTAAACATTCCAGTAGAAGGCTGTCCTCTCTGTTCGCCCTCTACCTGGCAGACTTCGACTAGGACGAATTTGGCACTAGGCACACGGGAAGGTGTAGAAGATGCTGTGAAATGAGAGCAGCAGAGGCAAGTCGGCACTGGATTCAGGTAACGTGGGAGAAAGAGAGCAGTGCAGGACGCCTCATTACAGAAATCATTCAAGGTGTTGGAGTGGCTGCAGAGACTGTGCTTGCCAAGTGTTTTCCGTGCCTGTGCTGTGCGTCTGCCCTCTAAGCGCCTCGAATGAAGTCTGCAGTGTACGGCTCCCTCCTGCTGAGCGTCAGCTGCTCGCTTGTGTAGCCACTGAGCCGTAAGGCCTCGGTGAGGCAGCCTGGCTGACGAGAGAAACGCTTGCATACCATGAATTCCGCATGGCAGTGTGAAACGGCGCTTTCTCTCTGCTCCTGCCCGGCTGCCTCCGAGAGGTGCAGGTAGTCCGTGGATGTGGGGCGGGGCGGAGCGTGGGGCGGGGCGGTGGTGCCCTATATAAGTGGGCCTCCCGTGCCTCAGAGCCCAAGCTCTGAGAACCAGGTGAACGCACTGGCCTTCAGGCTCCAAGCAACACGGCCGGCAAGAGGTGTGTGTGAAGCGTCTCCGCAGGCTTGTTGCGGTTGGGCCCTAAAGCCTCGGAGGTGCGGTCCTGCAGAGGAGTCTCCGAGGCTGTCTCAGTCCCAGTGACTTTCTGCTCAGACTAATCCAGATTGACAGCTAAACACTGCTGTGGCAAGGTGAGCTTCTTATATATACTTGTACTCCCGGACACAGGGATACTGTGAAGAGGTCATCCGCCCAGCCTCAGGGGAGGAAGCAGAGCGAGTTGCTTTTGGCACAGCGTTGGAAGCAGGACGGCTGGGCGTTCTGCTCGACGGGCCTGAAGCAGGCAGCACCGGGAGCCTCTGTCAGGTACGCTGCTCTTTAGGGCTAGTGAAGGTGAACTCAGACCTGCAACGGAAACTGCTCCGCGGTACACAAGCTCTAACTTCACGACCTAAGCCTTTCGGTTGCTTTCTGCTCCCTCACGCAGAGCGGGATGGCAAAAACCTAGGTGTGCGGGGTGTCCTCTGTGAATGCGCTTGACGTCCAAGAGATGCGTGCGCGGTGAATAGGACGTGCAGCTGTATGTGGGGGCAGATGCTTTCGGGGCTCCTTACAAGCTGATCATCCGTTCATGAGCACAGAGCTCTGCTCGGGGCCGGAGGTCTGTCCACCTGAACTAACCATGGGCAGCATCCCTCTGCGATGTGCGGGGAGAAACCCAAGCTTTGCTGGAATTCTCAGGCTAAATACTTACGGGCAGTCCTAAGACTTGCGCATTCAGGCACACTGAAGAAAGCCTCTCGTGCTGGGCTTGTTTTCTCCATAGGTTTGTAGTCCTGCGGGAGGGCATCGTATACTGAGGGTGATGGAAGAGGACGCACGGAGGTGCCTCGTCCCGGTGAGTAATCGAAGTGCCCTGAATATGCCTTTGCAGTCAAGACTCAGGAACTGCTGCGGGAGGGCCTTACGCCAGACACTGCTTGGGATGCATTCCATTGGTCACTGAGGAGACCCTCGTTGAGAGAGGACCACGCTGCTACCCCTTGCGTGCAAACTCCTCCTCTGTGATACGGAGATCTAAGTAAACATTCCAGTAGAAGGCTGTCCTCTCTGTTCGCCCTCTACCTGGCAGACTTCGACTAGGACGAATTTGGCACTAGGTACACGGGAAGGTGTAGAAGAAAATGATGTGAAATGAGAGAGCAGAGGCAAGTCGACACTGAATCCAGGTACCGTGGGAGAAAGAGAGCAGTGCAGGACGCCACATTACAGGAATCATTCAAGGTGTCGGAGTGGATGCGGAGACTGAGCTTGCCTAGTGTTTTCCGTGCCTGTGCTGTGCTGTGCGTCTGCCCTCTAAGCGCCACGAATGAAGTCTGCAGTGTACGGCCCCCTCCTACTGAGCGTCAGCTGCTCGCTTGTGTAGCCACTGAGCCGTAAGGCCTCGGTGAGGCTGCCTGGCTGACGAGAGAAACGCTTGCATACCATGAATTCCGCGTGGCAGTGCGAAAAGGCGCTTTATCTCTGCTCCTGCCCGGCTGCCTCCGAGAGGTGCAGGTAGACCGTGGATGTGGGGCTGTGCGGAGCGTGGGTCGGGGCGGTGGTGCCCTATATAAGTCGGCCTCCCGTGATTCAGAGCCCAAGCTCTGAGAACCAGGTGCACGCACTGGCCTTCAGGCCCCAAGCAACACGGCCGGCAAGAGGTGTGTGTGAAGCCTCTCCGCAGGCTTGCTGCGGTTGGGCCCTATAGCCTCGGAGGTGCGGTCCTGCAGAGGAGGCTCCGAGGCTGTTTCAGCCCCAGTGACTTGCTGCTCAGACAAATCCAGATTGACAGCTACACACTGCTGTGGCAAGGTGAGCTGCTTATATATACTTGTACTCCCCGACACAGGGAGAGTGTGAAGAGGTCTTCAGCCCAGCCTCAGGGGAGGAAGCAGAGCGAGTTGCTTTCGGCACAGCGTTGGAAGCAGGACGGCTGGGCGTTCTGCTCGAAGGGCCTGAAGCAGGCAGCACCGGGAGCCTCTGTCAGGTACGCTGCTCTTTAGGGCTAGTGAAGGTGAACTTAGACCTGCAACGGAAACTTCTCCGGGGTACACAAGCTCTAACTTCACGACCTAAGCCTTTCGGTTGCTTTCTGCTCCCTCACGCAGAGCGGGATGGCAAAAACCTAGGTGTGCGGCGTGTCCTCTGTGAATGCGCTTGACGTCCAAGAGATGCGTGCGCCGTGAATAGGACGTGAGCTGTATGTGGGGGCAGTTGCTTTCGGGGCTCCTTACAAGCTGGTCATCCGTTCATGAGCACAGAGCTCTGCGGGGGGCCGGAGGTCTGTCCACCTGAACTAACCATGGGCAGCATACCTCTGCGATCTGCGGGGAGAAACCGACCCTTTGCTGGGTTTCTCAGGCTAAATGCTTACTGGCAGTCCTGAGACTTGCGCATTCAAGCACCCTGAAGAAAGCCTCTCGTGCTGGGCTTGTTTTCTCCATAGGTTTGTAGTCCTGCGAGAGGGCATCGTATACTGACCGTGATGGTAGAGGAAGCACGGAGCTGCCTCGTCCCGGTGAGTATTCGAAGTGCCCTGAAGATGTCTTTGTAGTCAAGTGTCAGGAACTGCTGCGGGAGGGCCTTACGCCAGACACTGCTTGGGACGCATTCCACAGGTCACTGAGGAGACCCTCGTTGAGAGAAGACCACGCTGCTACCCCTTGCGTGCAACCTCCTCCTCTGTGATACGGAAATCTAAGTAAACATTCCAGTAGAAGGCTGTCCTCTCTGTTCGCCCTCTACCTGGCAGACTTCGACTAGGACGAATTTGGCACTAGGCACACGGGAAGGTGGAGAAGATGCTGTGAAATGAGAGCAGCAGAGGCAAGTCGGCACTGGATTCAGGTAACGTGGGAGAAAGAGAGCAGTGCAGGACGCCTCATTACAGAAATCATTCAAGGTGTTGGAGTGGCTGCAGAGACTGTGCTTGCCAAGTGTTTTCCGTGCCTGTGCTGTGCGTCTGCCCTCTAAGCGCCTCGAATGAAGTCTGCAGTGTACGGCTCCCTCCTGCTGAGCGTCAGCTGCTCGCTTGTGTAGCCACTGAGCCGTAAGGCCTCGGTGAGGCAGCCTGGCTGACGAGAGAAACGCTTGCATACCATGAATTCCGCATGGCAGTGTGAAACGGCGCTTTCTCTCTGCTCCTGCCCGGCTGCCTCCGAGAGGTGCAGGTAGTCCGTGGATGTGGGGCGGGGCGGAGCGTGGGGCGGGGCGGTGGTGCCCTATATAAGTGGGCCTCCCGTGCCTCAGAGCCCAAGCTCTGAGAACCAGGTGAACGCACTGGCCTTCAGGCTCCAAGCAACACGGCCGGCAAGAGGTGTGTGTGAAGCGTCTCCGCAGGCTTGTTGCGGTTGGGCCCTAAAGCCTCGGAGGTGCGGTCCTGCAGAGGAGTCTCCGAGGCTGTCTCAGTCCCAGTGACTTTCTGCTCAGACTAATCCAGATTGACAGCTAAACACTGCTGTGGCAAGGTGAGCTTCTTATATATACTTGTACTCCCGGACACAGGGATACTGTGAAGAGGTCATCCGCCCAGCCTCAGGGGAGGAAGCAGAGCGAGTTGCTTTTGGCACAGCGTTGGAAGCAGGACGGCTGGGCGTTCTGCTCGACGGGCCTGAAGCAGGCAGCACCGGGAGCCTCTGTCAGGTACGCTGCTCTTTAGGGCTAGTGAAGGTGAACTCAGACCTGCAACGGAAACTGCTCCGCGGTACACAAGCTCTAACTTCACGACCTAAGCCTTTCGGTTGCTTTCTGCTCCCTCACGCAGAGCGGGATGGCAAAAACCTAGGTGTGCGGGGTGTCCTCTGTGAATGCGCTTGACGTCCAAGAGATGCGTGCGCGGTGAATAGGACGTGCAGCTGTATGTGGGGGCAGATGCTTTCGGGGCTCCTTACAAGCTGATCATCCGTTCATGAGCACAGAGCTCTGCTCGGGGCCGGAGGTCTGTCCACCTGAACTAACCATGGGCAGCATACCTCTGCGATGTGCGGGGAGAAACCCAAGCTTTGCTGGAATTCTCAGGCTAAATACTTACGGGCAGTCCTGAGACTTGCGCATTCAGGCACACTGAAGAAAGCCTCTCGTGCTGGGCTTGTTTTCTCCATAGGTTTGTAGTCCTGCGGGAGGGCATCGTATACTGAGGGTGATGGAAGAGGACGCACGGAGGTGCCTCGTCCCGGTGAGTAATCGAAGTGCCCTGAATATGCCTTTGCAGTCAAGACTCAGGAACTGCTGCGGGAGGGCCTTACGCCAGACACTGCTTGGGATGCATTCCATTGGTCACTGAGGAGACCCTCGTTGAGAGAGGACCACGCTGCTACCCCTTGCGTGCAAACTCCTCCTCTGTGATACGGAGATCTAAGTAAACATTCCAGTAGAAGGCTGTCCTCTCTGTTCGCCCTCTACCTGGCAGACTTCGACTAGGACGAATTTGGCACTAGGCACACGGGAAGGTGTAGAAGAAGATGCTGTGAAATGAGAGAGCAGAGGCAAGTCGACACTGGATTCAGGTAACGTGGGAGAAAGAGAGCAGTGCAGGACACCTCATTACAGGAATCATTCAAGGTGTCGGAGTGGATGCGGAGACTGAGCTTGCCTAGTGTTTTCCGTGCCTGTGCTGTGCTGTGCGTCTGCCCTCTAAGGGCCTCGAATGAAGTCTGCAGGGTACGGCTCCCTCCTGCTGAGCGTCAGCTGCTCGCTTGTGTAGCCACTGAGCCGTAAGGCCTCGGTGAGGCTGCCTGGCTGACGAGAGAAACGCTTGCATACCATGAATTCCGCGTGGCAGTGCGAAAAGGCGCTTTATCTCTGCTCCTGCCCGGCTGCCTCCGAGAGGTGCAGGTAGACCGTGGATGTGGGGCTGTGCGGAGCGTGGGTCGGGGCGGTGGTGCCCTATATAAGTCGGCCTCCCGTGATTCAGAGCCCAAGCTCTGAGAACCAGGTGCACGCACTGGCCTTCAGGCCCAAAGCAACACGGCCGGCAAGAGGTGTGTGTGAAGCCTCTCCGCAGGCTTGCTGCGGTTGGGCCCTATAGCCTCGGAGGTGCGGTCCTGCAGAGGAGGCTCCGAGGCTGTTTCAGCCCCAGTGACTTGCTGCTCAGACAAATCCAGATTGACAGCTACACACTGCTGTGGCAAGGTGAGCTGCTTATATATACTTGTACTCCCCGACACAGGGAGAGTGTGAAGAGGTCTTCAGCCCAGCCTCAGGGGAGGAAGCAGAGCGAGTTGCTTTCGGCACAGCGTTGGAAGCAGGACGGCTGGGCGTTCTGCTCGAAGGGCCTGAAGCAGGCAGCACCGGGAGCCTCTGTCAGGTACGCTGCTCTTTAGGGCTAGTGAAGGTGAACTTAGACCTGCAACGGAAACTTCTCCGGGGTACACAAGCTCTAACTTCACGACCTAAGCCTTTCGGTTGCTTTCTGCTCCCTCACGCAGAGCGGGATGGCAAAAACCTAGGTGTGCGGCGTGTCCTCTGTGAATGCGCTTGACGTCCAAGAGATGCGTGCGCCGTGAATAGGACGTGAGCTGTATGTGGGGGCAGTTGCTTTCGGGGCTCCTTACAAGCTGGTCATCCGTTCATGAGCACAGAGCTCTGCTCGGGGCCGGAGGTCTGTCCACCTGAACTAACCATGGGCAGCATACCTCTGCGATCTGCGGGGAGAAACCGACCCTTTGCTGGGTTTCTCAGGCTAAATGCTTACTGGCAGTCCTGAGACTTGCGCATTCAAGCACCCTGAAGAAAGCCTCTCGTGCTGGGCTTGTTTTCTCCATAGGTTTGTAGTCCTGCGAGAGGGCATCGTATACTGACCGTGATGGTAGAGGAAGCACGGAGCTGCCTCGTCCCGGTGAGTATTCGAAGTGCCCTGAAGATGTCTTTGTAGTCAAGTGTCAGGAACTGCTGCGGGAGGGCCTTACGCCAGACACTGCTTGGGACGCATTCCACAGGTCACTGAGGAGACCCTCGTTGAGAGAAGACCACGCTGCTACCCCTTGCGTGCAACCTCCTCCTCTGTGATACGGAAATCTAAGTAAACATTCCAGTAGAAGGCTGTCCTCTCTGTTCGCCCTCTACCTGGCAGACTTCGACTAGGACGAATTTGGCACTAGGCACACGGGAAGGTGGAGAAGATGCTGTGAAATGAGAGCAGCAGAGGCAAGTCGGCACTGGATTCAGGTAACGTGGGAGAAAGAGAGCAGTGCAGGACGCCTCATTACAGAAATCATTCAAGGTGTTGGAGTGGCTGCAGAGACTGTGCTTGCCAAGTGTTTTCCGTGCCTGTGCTGTGCGTCTGCCCTCTAAGCGCCTCGAATGAAGTCTGCAGCGTACGGCTCCCTCCTGCTGAGCGTCAGCTGCTCGCTTGTGTAGCCACTGAGCCGTAAGGCCTCGGTGAGGCAGCCTGGCTGACGAGAGAAACGCTTGCATACCATGAATTCCGCATGGCAGTGTGAAACGGCGCTTTCTCTCTGCTCCTGCCCGGCTGCCTCCGAGAGGTGCAGGTAGTCCGTGGATGTGGGGCGGGGCGGAGCGTGGGGCGGGGCGGTGGTGCCCTATATAAGTGGGCCTCCCGTGCCTCAGAGCCCAAGCTCTGAGAACCAGGTGAACGCACTGGCCTTCAGGCTCCAAGCAACACGGCCGGCAAGAGGTGTGTGTGAAGCGTCTCCGCAGGCTTGTTGCGGTTGGGCCCTAAAGCCTCGGAGGTGCGGTCCTGCAGAGGAGTCTCCGAGGCTGTCTCAGTCCCAGTGACTTTCTGCTCAGACTAATCCAGATTGACAGCTAAACACTGCTGTGGCAAGGTGAGCTTCTTATATATACTTGTACTCCCGGACACAGGGATACTGTGAAGAGGTCATCCGCCCAGCCTCAGGGGAGGAAGCAGAGCGAGTTGCTTTTGGCACAGCGTTGGAAGCAGGACGGCTGGGCGTTCTGCTCGACGGGCCTGAAGCAGGCAGCACCGGGAGCCTCTGTCAGGTACGCTGCTCTTTAGGGCTAGTGAAGGTGAACTCAGACCTGCAACGGAAACTGCTCCGCGGTACACAAGCTCTAACTTCACGACCTAAGCCTTTCGGTTGCTTTCTGCTCCCTCACGCAGAGCGGGATGGCAAAAACCTAGGTGTGCGGGGTGTCCTCTGTGAATGCGCTTGACGTCCAAGAGATGCGTGCGCGGTGAATAGGACGTGCAGCTGTATGTGGGGGCAGATGCTTTCGGGGCTCCTTACAAGCTGATCATCCGTTCATGAGCACAGAGCTCTGCTCGGGGCCGGAGGTCTGTCCACCTGAACTAACCATGGGCAGCATACCTCTGCGATGTGCGGGGAGAAACCCAAGCTTTGCTGGAATTCTCAGGCTAAATACTTCGGGGCAGTCCTGAGACTTGCGCATTCAGGCACACTGAAGAAAGCCTCTCGTGCTGGGCTTGTTTTCTCCATAGGTTTGTAGTCCTGCGGGAGGGCATCGTATACTGAGGGTGATGGAAGAGGACGCACGGAGGTGCCTCGTCCCGGTGAGTAATCGAAGTGCCCTGAATATGCCTTTGCAGTCAAGACTCAGGAACTGCTGCGGGAGGGCCTTACGCCAGACACTGCTTGGGATGCATTCCATTGGTCACTGAGGAGACCCTCGTTGAGAGAGGACCACGCTGCTACCCCTTGCGTGCAAACTCCTCCTCTGTGATACGGAGATCTAAGTAAACATTCCAGTAGAAGGCTGTCCTCTCTGTTCGCCCTCTACCTGGCAGACTTCGACTAGGACGAATTTGGCACTAGGCACACGGGAAGGTGTAGAAGAAGATGCTGTGAAATGAGAGAGCAGAGGCAAGTCGACACTGGATTCAGGTAACGTGGGAGAAAGAGAGCAGTGCAGGACGCCTCATTACAGGAATCATTCAAGGTGTCGGAGTGGATGCGGAGACTGAGCTTGCCTAGTGTTTTCCGTGCCTGTGCTGTGCTGTGCGTCTGCCCTCTAAGCGCCTCGAATGAAGTCTGCAGTGTACGGCTCCCTCCTGCTGAGCGTCAGCTGCTCGCTTGTGTAGCCACTGAGCCGTAAGGCCTCGGTGAGGCTGCCTGGCTGACGAGAGAAACGCTTGCATACCATGAATTCCGCGTGGCAGTGCGAAAAGGCGCTTTATCTCTGCTCCTGCCCGGCTGCCTCCGAGAGGTGCAGGTAGACCGTGGATGTGGGGCTGTGCGGAGCGTGGGTCGGGGCGGTGGTGCCCTATATAAGTCGGCCTCCCGTGATTCAGAGCCCAAGCTCTGAGAACCAGGTGCACGCACTGGCCTTCAGGCCCCAAGCAACACGGCCGGCAAGAGGTGTGTGTGAAGCCTCTCCGCAGGCTTGCTGCGGTTGGGCCCTATAGCCTCGGAGGTGCGGTCCTGCAGAGGAGGCTCCGAGGCTGTTTCAGCCCCAGTGACTTGCTGCTCAGACAAATCCAGATTGACAGCTACACACTGCTGTGGCAAGGTGAGCTGCTTATATATACTTGTACTCCCCGACACAGGGAGAGTGTGAAGAGGTCTTCAGCCCAGCCTCAGGGGAGGAAGCAGAGCGAGTTGCTTTCGGCACAGCGTTGGAAGCAGGACGGCTGGGCGTTCTGCTCGAAGGGCCTGAAGCAGGCAGCACCGGGAGCCTCTGTCAGGTACGCTGCTCTTTAGGGCTAGTGAAGGTGAACTTAGACCTGCAACGGAAACTTCTCCGGGGTACACAAGCTCTAACTTCACGACCTAAGCCTTTCGGTTGCTTTCTGCTCCCTCACGCAGAGCGGGATGGCAAAAACCTAGGTGTGCGGCGTGTCCTCTGTGAATGCGCTTGACGTCCAAGAGATGCGTGCGCCGTGAATAGGACGTGAGCTGTATGTGGGGGCAGTTGCTTTCGGGGCTCCTTACAAGCTGGTCATCCGTTCATGAGCACAGAGCTCTGCTCGGGGCCGGAGGTCTGTCCACCTGAACTAACCATGGGCAGCATACCTCTGCGATCTGCGGGGAGAAACCGACCCTTTGCTGGGTTTCTCAGGCTAAATGCTTACTGGCAGTCCTGAGACTTGCGCATTCAAGCACCCTGAAGAAAGCCTCTCGTGCTGGGCTTGTTTTCTCCATAGGTTTGTAGTCCTGCGAGAGGGCATCGTATACTGACCGTGATGGTAGAGGAAGCACGGAGCTGCCTCGTCCCGGTGAGTATTCGAAGTGCCCTGAAGATGTCTTTGTAGTCAAGTGTCAGGAACTGCTGCGGGAGGGCCTTACGCCAGACACTGCTTGGGACGCATTCCACAGGTCACTGAGGAGACCCTCGTTGAGAGAAGACCACGCTGCTACCCCTTGCGTGCAACCTCCTCCTCTGTGATACGGAAATCTAAGTAAACATTCCAGTAGAAGGCTGTCCTCTCTGTTCGCCCTCTACCTGGCAGACTTCGACTAGGACGAATTTGGCACTAGGCACACGGGAAGGTGGAGAAGATGCTGTGAAATGAGAGCAGCAGAGGCAAGTCGGCACTGGATTCAGGTAACGTGGGAGAAAGAGAGCAGTGCAGGACGCCTCATTACAGAAATCATTCAAGGTGTTGGAGTGGCTGCAGAGACTGTGCTTGCCAAGTGTTTTCCGTGCCTGTGCTGTGCGTCTGCCCTCTAAGCGCCTCGAATGAAGTCTGCAGTGTACGGCTCCCTCCTGCTGAGCGTCAGCTGCTCGCTTGTGTAGCCACTGAGCCGTAAGGCCTCGGTGAGGCAGCCTGGCTGACGAGAGAAACGCTTGCATACCATGAATTCCGCATGGCAGTGTGAAACGGCGCTTTCTCTCTGCTCCTGCCCGGCTGCCTCCGAGAGGTGCAGGTAGTCCGTGGATGTGGGGCGGGGCGGAGCGTGGGGCGGGGCGGTGGTGCCCTATATAAGTGGGCCTCCCGTGCCTCAGAGCCCAAGCTCTGAGAACCAGGTGAACGCACTGGCCTTCAGGCTCCAAGCAACACGGCCGGCAAGAGGTGTGTGTGAAGCGTCTCCGCAGGCTTGTTGCGGTTGGGCCCTAAAGCCTCGGAGGTGCGGTCCTGCAGAGGAGTCTCCGAGGCTGTCTCAGTCCCAGTGACTTTCTGCTCAGACTAATCCAGATTGACAGCTAAACACTGCTGTGGCAAGGTGAGCTTCTTATATATACTTGTACTCCCGGACACAGGGATACTGTGAAGAGGTCATCCGCCCAGCCTCAGGGGAGGAAGCAGAGCGAGTTGCTTTTGGCACAGCGTTGGAAGCAGGACGGCTGGGCGTTCTGCTCGACGGGCCTGAAGCAGGCAGCACCGGGAGCCTCTGTCAGGTACGCTGCTCTTTAGGGCTAGTGAAGGTGAACTCAGACCTGCAACGGAAACTGCTCCGCGGTACACAAGCTCTAACTTCACGACCTAAGCCTTTCGGTTGCTTTCTGCTCCCTCACGCAGAGCGGGATGGCAAAAACCTAGGTGTGCGGGGTGTCCTCTGTGAATGCGCTTGACGTCCAAGAGATGCGTGCGCGGTGAATAGGACGTGCAGCTGTATGTGGGGGCAGATGCTTTCGGGGCTCCTTACAAGCTGATCATCCGTTCATGAGCACAGAGCTCTGCTCGGGGCCGGAGGTCTGTCCACCTGAACTAACCATGGGCAGCATACCTCCGCGATGTGCGGGGAGAAACCCAAGCTTTGCTGGAATTCTCAGGCTAAATACTTACGGGCAGTCCTGAGACTTGCGCATTCAGGCACACTGAAGAAAGCCTCTCGTGCTGGGCTTGTTTTCTCCATAGGTTTGTAGTCCTGCGGGAGGGCATCGTATACTGAGGGTGATGGAAGAGGACGCACGGAGGTGCCTCGTCCCGGTGAGTAATCGAAGTGCCCTGAATATGCCTTTGCAGTCAAGACTCAGGAACTGCTGCGGGAGGGCCTTACGCCAGACACTGCTTGGGATGCATTCCATTGGTCACTGAGGAGACCCTCGTTGAGAGAGGACCACGCTGCTACCCCTTGCGTGCAACCTCCTCCTCTGTGATACGGAGATCTAAGTAAACATTCCAGTAGAAGGCTGTCCTCTCTGTTCGCCCTCTACCTGGCAGACTTCGACTAGGACGAATTTGGCACTAGGCACACGGGAAGGTGTAGAAGAAGATGCTGTGAAATGAGAGAGCAGAGGCAAGTCGACACTGGATTCAGGTAACGTGGGAGAAAGAGAGCAGTGCAGGACGCCTCATTACAGGAATCATTCAAGGTGTCGGAGTGGATGCGGAGACTGAGCTTGCCTAGTGTTTTCCGTGCCTGTGCTGTGCTGTGCGTCTGCCCTCTAAGCGCCTCGAATGAAGTCTGCAGTGTACGGCTCCCTCCTGCTGAGCGTCAGCTGCTCGCTTGTGTAGCCACTGAGCCGTAAGGCCTCGGTGAGGCTGCCTGGCTGACGAGAGAAACGCTTGCATACCATGAATTCCGCGTGGCAGTGCGAAAAGGCGCTTTATCTCTGCTCCTGCCCGGCTGCCTCCGAGAGGTGCAGGTAGACCGTGGATGTGGGGCTGTGCGGAGCGTGGGTCGGGGCGGTGGTGCCCTATATAAGTCGGCCTCCCGTGATTCAGAGCCCAAGCTCTGAGAACCAGGTGCACGCACTGGCCTTCAGGCCCCAAGCAACACGGCCGGCAAGAGGTGTGTGTGAAGCCTCTCCGCAGGCTTGCTGCGGTTGGGCCCTATAGCCTCGGAGGTGCGGTCCTGCAGAGGAGGCTCCGAGGCTGTTTCAGCCCCAGTGACTTGCTGCTCAGACAAATCCAGATTGACAGCTACACACTGCTGTGGCAAGGTGAGCTGCTTATATATACTTGTACTCCCCGACACAGGGAGAGTGTGAAGAGGTCTTCAGCCCAGCCTCAGGGGAGGAAGCAGAGCGAGTTGCTTTCGGCACAGCGTTGGAAGCAGGACGGCTGGGCGTTCTGCTCGAAGGGCCTGAAGCAGGCAGCACCGGGAGCCTCTGTCAGGTACGCTGCTCTTTAGGGCTAGTGAAGGTGAACTTAGACCTGCAACGGAAACTTCTCCGGGGTACACAAGCTCTAACTTCACGACCTAAGCCTTTCGGTTGCTTTCTGCTCCCTCACGCAGAGCGGGATGGCAAAAACCTAGGTGTGCGGCGTGTCCTCTGTGAATGCGCTTGACGTCCAAGAGATGCGTGCGCCGTGAATAGGACGTGAGCTGTATGTGGGGGCAGTTGCTTTCGGGGCTCCTTACAAGCTGGTCATCCGTTCATGAGCACAGAGCTCTGCTCGGGGCCGGAGGTCTGTCCACCTGAACTAACCATGGGCAGCATACCTCTGCGATCTGCGGGGAGAAACCGACCCTTTGCTGGGTTTCTCAGGCTAAATGCTTACTGGCAGTCCTGAGACTTGCGCATTCAAGCACCCTGAAGAAAGCCTCTCGTGCTGGGCTTGTTTTCTCCATAGGTTTGTAGTCCTGCGAGAGGGCATCGTATACTGACCGTGATGGTAGAGGAAGCACGGAGCTGCCTCGTCCCGGTGAGTATTCGAAGTGCCCTGAAGATGTCTTTGTAGTCAAGTGTCAGGAACTGCTGCGGGAGGGCCTTACGCCAGACACTGCTTGGGACGCATTCCACAGGTCACTGAGGAGACCCTCGTTGAGAGAAGACCACGCTGCTACCCCTTGCGTGCAACCTCCTCCTCTGTGATACGGAAATCTAAGTAAACATTCCAGTAGAAGGCTGTCCTCTCTGTTCGCCCTCTACCTGGCAGACTTCGACTAGGACGAATTTGGCACTAGGCACACGGGAAGGTGGAGAAGATGCTGTGAAATGAGAGCAGCAGAGGCAAGTCGGCACTGGATTCAGGTAACGTGGGAGAAAGAGAGCAGTGCAGGACGCCTCATTACAGAAATCATTCAAGGTGTTGGAGTGGCTGCAGAGACTGTGCTTGCCAAGTGTTTTCCGTGCCTGTGCTGTGCGTCTGCCCTCTAAGCGCCTCGAATGAAGTCTGCAGTGTACGGCTCCCTCCTGCTGAGCGTCAGCTGCTCGCTTGTGTAGCCACTGAGCCGTAAGGCCTCGGTGAGGCAGCCTGGCTGACGAGAGAAACGCTTGCATACCATGAATTCCGCATGGCAGTGTGAAACGGCGCTTTCTCTCTGCTCCTGCCCGGCTGCCTCCGAGAGGTGCAGGTAGTCCGTGGATGTGGGGCGGGGCGGAGCGTGGGGCGGGGCGGTGGTGCCCTATATAAGTGGGCCTCCCGTGCCTCAGAGCCCAAGCTCTGAGAACCAGGTGAACGCACTGGCCTTCAGGCTCCAAGCAACACGGCCGGCAAGAGGTGTGTGTGAAGCGTCTCCGCAGGCTTGTTGCGGTTGGGCCCTAAAGCCTCGGAGGTGCGGTCCTGCAGAGGAGTCTCCGAGGCTGTCTCAGTCCCAGTGACTTTCTGCTCAGACTAATCCAGATTGACAGCTAAACACTGCTGTGGCAAGGTGAGCTTCTTATATATACTTGTACTCCCGGACACAGGGATACTGTGAAGAGGTCATCCGCCCAGCCTCAGGGGAGGAAGCAGAGCGAGTTGCTTTTGGCACAGCGTTGGAAGCAGGACGGCTGGGCGTTCTGCTCGACGGGCCTGAAGCAGGCAGCACCGGGAGCCTCTGTCAGGTACGCTGCTCTTTAGGGCTAGTGAAGGTGAACTCAGACCTGCAACGGAAACTGCTCCGCGGTACACAAGCTCTAACTTCACGACCTAAGCCTTTCGGTTGCTTTCTGCTCCCTCACGCAGAGCGGGATGGCAAAAACCTAGGTGTGCGGGGTGTCCTCTGTGAATGCGCTTGACGTCCAAGAGATGCGTGCGCGGTGAATAGGACGTGCAGCTGTATGTGGGGGCAGATGCTTTCGGGGCTCCTTACAAGCTGATCATCCGTTCATGAGCACAGAGCTCTGCTCGGGGCCGGAGGTCTGTCCACCTGAACTAACCATGGGCAGCATACCTCTGCGATGTGCGGGGAGAAACCCAAGCTTTGCTGGAATTCTCAGGCTAAATACTTACGGGCAGTCCTGAGACTTGCGCATTCAGGCACACTGAAGAAAGCCTCTCGTGCTGGGCTTGTTTTCTCCATAGGTTTGTAGTCCTGCGGGAGGGCATCGTATACTGAGGGTGATGGAAGAGGACGCACGGAGGTGCCTCGTCCCGGTGAGTAATCGAAGTGCCCTGAATATGCCTTTGCAGTCAAGACTCAGGAACTGCTGCGGGAGGGCCTTACGCCAGACACTGCTTGGGATGCATTCCATTGGTCACTGAGGAGACCCTCGTTGAGAGAGGACCACGCTGCTACCCCTTGCGTGCAAACTCCTCCTCTGTGATACGGAGATCTAAGTAAACATTCCAGTAGAAGGCTGTCCTCTCTGTTCGCCCTCTACCTGGCAGACTTCGACTAGGACGAATTTGGCACTAGGCACACGGGAAGGTGTAGAAGAAGATGCTGTGAAATGAGAGAGCAGAGGCAAGTCGACACTGGATTCAGGTAACGTGGGAGAAAGAGAGCAGTGCAGGACGCCTCATTACAGGAATCATTCAAGGTGTCGGAGTGGATGCGGAGACTGAGCTTGCCTAGTGTTTTCCGTGCCTGTGCTGTGCTGTGCGTCTGCTCTCTAAGCGCCTCGAATGAAGTCTGCAGTGTACGGCTCCCTCCTGCTGAGCGTCAGCTGCTCGCTTGTGTAGACACTGAGCCGTAAGGCCTCGGTGAGGCTGCCTGGCTGACGAGAGAAACGCTTGCATACCATGAATTCCGCGTGGCAGTGCGAAAAGGCGCTTTATCTCTGCTCCTGCCCGGCTGCCTCCGAGAGGTGCAGGTAGACCGTGGATGTGGGGCTGTGCGGAGCGTGGGTCGGGGCGGTGGTGCCCTATATAAGTCGGCCTCCCGTGATTCAGAGCCCAAGCTCTGAGAACCAGGTGCACGCACTGGCCTTCAGGCCCCAAGCAACACGGCCGGCAAGAGGTGTGTGTGAAGCCTCTCCGCAGGCTTGCTGCGGTTGGGCCCTATAGCCTCGGAGGTGCGGTCCTGCAGAGGAGGCTCCGAGGCTGTTTCAGCCCCAGTGACTTGCTGCTCAGACAAATCCAGATTGACAGCTACACACTGCTGTGGCAAGGTGAGCTGCTTATATATACTTGTACTCCCCGACACAGGGAGAGTGTGAAGAGGTCTTCAGCCCAGCCTCAGGGGAGGAAGCAGAGCGAGTTGCTTTCGGCACAGCGTTGGAAGCAGGACGGCTGGGCGTTCTGCTCGAAGGGCCTGAAGCAGGCAGCACCGGGAGCCTCTGTCAGGTACGCTGCTCTTTAGGGCTAGTGAAGGTGAACTTAGACCTGCAACGGAAACTTCTCCGGGGTACACAAGCTCTAACTTCACGACCTAAGCCTTTCGGTTGCTTTCTGCTCCCTCACGCAGAGCGGGATGGCAAAAACCTAGGTGTGCGGCGTGTCCTCTGTGAATGCGCTTGACGCCCAAGAGATGCGAGCGTCGAGAAGAGTACGTGAGCTGTATGTGGGGGCAGTTGCTTTCGGGGCTCCTTACAAGCTGGTCATCCGTTCATGAGCACAGAGCTCTGCTCGGGGCCGGAGGTCTGTCCACCTGAACTAACCATGGGCAGCATACCTCTGCGATCTGCGGGGAGAAACCGACCCTTTGCTGGGTTTCTCAGGCTAAATGCTTACTGGCAGTCCTGAGACTTGCGCATTCAAGCACCCTGAAGAAAGCCTCTCGTGCTGGGCTTGTTTTCTCCATAGGTTTGTAGTCCTGCGAGAGGGCATCGTATACTGACCGTGATGGTAGAGGAAGCACGGAGCTGCCTCGTCCCGGTGAGTATTCGAAGTGCCCTGAAGATGTCTTTGTAGTCAAGTGTCAGGAACTGCTGCGGGAGGGCCTTACGCCAGACACTGCTTGGGACGCATTCCACAGGTCACTGAGGAGACCCTCGTTGAGAGAAGACCACGCTGCTACCCCTTGCGTGCAACCTCCTCCTCTGTGATACGGAAATCTAAGTAAACATTCCAGTAGAAGGCTGTCCTCTCTGTTCGCCCTCTACCTGGCAGACTTCGACTAGGACGAATTTGGCACTAGGCACACGGGAAGGTGGAGAAGATGCTGTGAAATGAGAGCAGCAGAGGCAAGTCGGCACTGGATTCAGGTAACGTGGGAGAAAGAGAGCAGTGCAGGACGCCTCATTACAGAAATCATTCAAGGTGTTGGAGTGGCTGCAGAGACTGTGCTTGCCAAGTGTTTTCCGTGCCTGTGCTGTGCGTCTGCCCTCTAAGCGCCTCGAATGAAGTCTGCAGTGTACGGCTCCCTCCTGCTGAGCGTCAGCTGCTCGCTTGTGTAGCCACTGAGCCGTAAGGCCTCGGTGAGGCAGCCTGGCTGACGAGAGAAACGCTTGCATACCATGAATTCCGCATGGCAGTGTGAAACGGCGCTTTCTCTCTGCTCCTGCCCGGCTGCCTCCGAGAGGTGCAGGTAGTCCGTGGATGTGGGGCGGGGCGGAGCGTGGGGCGGGGCGGTGGTGCCCTATATAAGTGGGCCTCCCGTGCCTCAGAGCCCAAGCTCTGAGAACCAGGTGAACGCACTGGCCTTCAGGCTCCAAGCAACACGGCCGGCAAGAGGTGTGTGTGAAGCGTCTCCGCAGGCTTGTTGCGGTTGGGCCCTAAAGCCTCGGAGGTGCGGTCCTGCAGAGGAGTCTCCGAGGCTGTCTCAGTCCCAGTGACTTTCTGCTCAGACTAATCCAGATTGACAGCTAAACACTGCTGTGGCAAGGTGAGCTTCTTATATATACTTGTACTCCCGGACACAGGGATACTGTGAAGAGGTCATCCGCCCAGCCTCAGGGGAGGAAGCAGAGCGAGTTGCTTTTGGCACAGCGTTGGAAGCAGGACGGCTGGGCGTTCTGCTCGACGGGCCTGAAGCAGGCAGCACCGGGAGCCTCTGTCAGGTACGCTGCTCTTTAGGGCTAGTGAAGGTGAACTCAGACCTGCAACGGAAACTGCTCCGCGGTACACAAGCTCTAACTTCACGACCTAAGCCTTTCGGTTGCTTTCTGCTCCCTCACGCAGAGCGGGATGGCAAAAACCTAGGTGTGCGGGGTGTCCTCTGTGAATGCGCTTGACGTCCAAGAGATGCGTGCGCGGTGAATAGGACGTGCAGCTGTATGTGGGGGCAGATGCTTTCGGGGCTCCTTACAAGCTGATCATCCGTTCATGAGCACAGAGCTCTGCTCGGGGCCGGAGGTCTGTCCACCTGAACTAACCATGGGCAGCATACCTCTGCGATGTGCGGGGAGAAACCCAAGCTTTGCTGGAATTCTCAGGCTAAATACTTACGGGCAGTCCTGAGACTTGCGCATTCAGGCACACTGAAGAAAGCCTCTCGTGCTGGGCTTGTTTTCTCCATAGGTTTGTAGTCCTGCGGGAGGGCATCGTATACTGAGGGTGATGGAAGAGGACGCACGGAGGTGCCTCGTCCCGGTGAGTAATCGAAGTGCCCTGAATATGCCTTTGCAGTCAAGACTCAGGAACTGCTGCGGGAGGGCCTTACGCCAGACACTGCTTGGGATGCATTCCATTGGTCACTGAGGAGACCCTCGTTGAGAGAGGACCACGCTGCTACCCCTTGCGTGCAAACTCCTCCTCTGTGATACGGAGATCTAAGTAAACATTCCAGTAGAAGGCTGTCCTCTCTGTTCGCCCTCTACCTGGCAGACTTCGACTAGGACGAATTTGGCACTAGGCACACGGGAAGGTGTAGAAGAAGATGCTGTGAAATGAGAGAGCAGAGGCAAGTCGACACTGGATTCAGGTAACGTGGGAGAAAGAGAGCAGTGCAGGACGCCTCATTACAGGAATCATTCAAGGTGTCGGAGTGGATGCGGAGACTGAGCTTGCCTAGTGTTTTCCGTGCCTGTGCTGTGCTGTGCGTCTGGCCTCTAAGCGCCTCGAATGAAGTCTGCAGTGTACGGCTCCCTCCTGCTGAGCGTCAGCTGCTCGCTTGTGTAGCCACTGAGCCGTAAGGCCTCGGTGACGCTGCCTGGCTGACGAGAGAAACGCTTGCATACCATGAATTCCGCGTGGCAGTGCGAAAAGGCGCTTTATCTCTGCTCCTGCCCGGCTGCCTCCGAGAGGTGCAGGTAGACCGTGGATGTGGGGCTGTGCGGAGCGTGGGTCGGGGCGGTGGTGCCCTATATAACTCAGCCTCCCGTGATTCAGAGCCCAAGCTCTGAGAACCAGGTGCACGCACTGGCCTTCAGGCCCCAAGCAACACGGCCGGCAAGAGGTGTGTGTGAAGCCTCTCCGCAGGCTTGCTGCGGTTGGGCCCTATAGCCTCGGAGGTGCGGTCCTGCAGAGGAGGCTCCGAGGCTGTTTCAGCCCCAGTGACTTGCTGCTCAGACAAATCCAGATTGACAGCTACACACTGCTGTGGCAAGGTGAGCTGCTTATATATACTTGTACTCCCCGACACAGGGAGAGTGTGAAGAGGTCTTCAGCCCAGCCTCAGGGGAGGAAGCAGAGCGAGTTGCTTTCGGCACAGCGTTGGAAGCAGGACGGCTGGGCGTTCTGCTCGAAGGGCCTGAAGCAGGCAGCACCGGGAGCCTCTGTCAGGTACGCTGCTCTTTAGGGCTAGTGAAGGTGAACTTAGACCTGCAACGGAAACTTCTCCGGGGTACACAAGCTCTAACTTCACGACCTAAGCCTTTCGGTTGCTTTCTGCTCCCTCACGCAGAGCGGGATGGCAAAAACCTAGGTGTGCGGCGTGTCCTCTGTGAATGCGCTTGACGTCCAAGAGATGCGTGCGCCGTGAATAGGACGTGAGCTGTATGTGGGGGCAGTTGCTTTCGGGGCTCCTTACAAGCTGGTCATCCGTTCATGAGCACAGAGCTCTGCTCGGGGCCGGAGGTCTGTCCACCTGAACTAACCATGGGCAGCATACCTCTGCGATCTGCGGGGACAAACCGACCCTTTGCTGGGTTTCTCAGGCTAAATGCTTACTGGGAGACCTGAGACTTGCGCATTCAAGCACCCTGAAGAAAGCCTCTCGTGCTCGGCTTGTTTTCTCCATAGGTTTGTAGTCCTGCGAGAGGGCATCGTATACTGACCGTGATGGTAGAGGAAGCACGGAGCTGCCTCGTCCCGGTGAGTATTCGAAGTGCCCTGAAGATGTCTTTGTAGTCAAGTGTCAGGAACTGCTGCGGGAGGGCCTTACGCCAGACACTGCTTGGGACGCATTCCACAGGTCACTGAGGAGACCCTCGTTGAGAGAAGACCACGCTGCTACCCCTTGCGTGCAACCTCCTCCTCTGTGATACGGAAATCTAAGTAAACATTCCAGTAGAAGGCTGTCCTCTCTGTTCGCCCTCTACCTGGCAGACTTCGACTAGGACGAATTTGGCACTAGGCACACGGGAAGGTGGAGAAGATGCTGTGAAATGAGAGCAGCAGAGGCAAGTCGGCACTGGATTCAGGTAACGTGGGAGAAAGAGAGCAGTGCAGGACGCCTCATTACAGAAATCATTCAAGGTGTTGGAGTGGCTGCAGAGACTGTGCTTGCCAAGTGTTTTCCGTGCCTGTGCTGTGCGTCTGCCCTCTAAGCGCCTCGAATGAAGTCTGCAGTGTACGGCTCCCTCCTGCTGAGCGTCAGCTGCTCGCTTGTGTAGCCACTGAGCCGTAAGGCCTCGGTGAGGCAGCCTGGCTGACGAGAGAAACGCTTGCATACCATGAATTCCGCATGGCAGTGTGAAACGGCGCTTTCTCTCTGCTCCTGCCCGGCTGCCTCCGAGAGGTGCAGGTAGTCCGTGGATGTGGGGCGGGGCGGAGCGTGGGGCGGGGCGGTGGTGCCCTATATAAGTGGGCCTCCCGTGCCTCAGAGCCCAAGCTCTGAGAACCAGGTGAACGCACTGGCCTTCAGGCTCCAAGCAACACGGCCGGCAAGAGGTGTGTGTGAAGCGTCTCCGCAGGCTTGTTGCGGTTGGGCCCTAAAGCCTCGGAGGTGCGGTCCTGCAGAGGAGTCTCCGAGGCTGTCTCAGTCCCAGTGACTTTCTGCTCAGACTAATCCAGATTGACAGCTAAACACTGCTGTGGCAAGGTGAGCTTCTTATATATACTTGTACTCCCGGACACAGGGATACTGTGAAGAGGTCATCCGCCCAGCCTCAGGGGAGGAAGCAGAGCGAGTTGCTTTTGGCACAGCGTTGGAAGCAGGACGGCTGGGCGTTCTGCTCGACGGGCCTGAAGCAGGCAGCACCGGGAGCCTCTGTCAGGTACGCTGCTCTTTAGGGCTAGTGAAGGTGAACTCAGACCTGCAACGGAAACTGCTCCGCGGTACACAAGCTCTAACTTCACGACCTAAGCCTTTCGGTTGCTTTCTGCTCCCTCACGCAGAGCGGGATGGCAAAAACCTAGGTGTGCGGGGTGTCCTCTGTGAATGCGCTTGACGTCCAAGAGATGCGTGCGCGGTGAATAGGACGTGCAGCTGTATGTGGGGGCAGATGCTTTCGGGGCTCCTTACAAGCTGATCATCCGTTCATGAGCACAGAGCTCTGCTCGGGGCCGGAGGTCTGTCCACCTGAACTAACCATGGGCAGCATACCTCTGCGATGTGCGGGGAGAAACCCAAGCTTTGCTGGAATTCTCAGGCTAAATACTTACGGGCAGTCCTGAGACTTGCGCATTCAGGCACACTGAAGAAAGCCTCTCGTGCTGGGCTTGTTTTCTCCATAGGTTTGTAGTCCTGCGGGAGGGCATCGTATACTGAGGGTGATGGAAGAGGACGCACGGAGGTGCCTCGTCCCGGTGAGTAATCGAAGTGCCCTGAATATGCCTTTGCAGTCAAGACTCAGGAACTGCTGCGGGAGGGCCTTACGCCAGACACTGCTTGGGATGCATTCCATTGGTCACTGAGGAGACCCTCGTTGAGAGAGGACCACGCTGCTACCCCTTGCGTGCAAACTCCTCCTCTGTGATACGGAGATCTAAGTAAACATTCCAGTAGAAGGCTGTCCTCTCTGTTCGCCCTCTACCTGGCAGACTTCGACTAGGACGAATTTGGCACTAGGCACACGGGAAGGTGTAGAAGAAGATGCTGTGAAATGAGACTGCAGAGGCAAGTCGACACTGGATTCAGGTAACGTGGGAGAAAGAGAGCAGTGCAGGACGCCTCATTACAGGAATCATTCAAGGTGTCGGAGTGGATCAGGAGACTGAGCTTGTCTAGTGTTTTCTGTGCCTGTGCTGTGCTGTGCGTCTGCCCTCTAAGCGCCTCGAATGAAGTCTGCAGTGTACGGCTCCCTCCTGCTGAGCGTCAGCTGCTCGCTTGTGTAGCCACTGAGCCGTAAGGCCTCGGTGGGGCTGCCTGGCTGACGAGAGAAACGCTTGCATACCATGAATTCCGCGTGGCAGTGCGAAAAGGCGCTTTATCTCTGCTCCTGCCCGGCTGCCTCCGAGAGGTGCAGGTAGACCGTGGATGTGGGGCTGTGCGGAGCGTGGGTCGGGGCGGTGGTGCCCTATATAAGTCGGCCTCCCGTGATTCAGAGCCCAAGCTCTGAGAACCAGGTGCACGCACTGGCCTTCAGGCCCCAAGCAACACGGCCGGCAAGAGGTGTGTGTGAAGCCTCTCCGCAGGCTTGCTGCGGTTGGGCCCTATAGCCTCGGAGGTGCGGTCCTGCAGAGGAGGCTCCGAGGCTGTTTCAGCCCCAGTGACTTGCTGCTCAGACAAATCCAGATTGACAGCTACACACTGCTGTGGCAAGGTGAGCTGCTTATATATACTTGTACTCCCCGACACAGGGAGAGTGTGAAGAGGTCTTCAGCCCAGCCTCAGGGGAGGAAGCAGAGCGAGTTGCTTTCGGCACAGCGTTGGAAGCAGGACGGCTGGGCGTTCTGCTCGAAGGGCCTGAAGCAGGCAGCACCGGGAGCCTCTGTCAGGTACGCTGCTCTTTAGGGCTAGTGAAGGTGAACTTAGACCTGCAACGGAAACTTCTCCGGGGTACACAAGCTCTAACTTCACGACCTAAGCCTTTCGGTTGCTTTCTGCTCCCTCACGCAGAGCGGGATGGCAAAAACCTAGGTGTGCGGCGTGTCCTCTGTGAATGCGCTTGACGTCCAAGAGATGCGTGCGCCGTGAATAGGACGTGAGCTGTATGTGGGGGCAGTTGCTTTCGGGGCTCCTTACAAGCAGGTCATCCGTTCATGAGCACAGAGCTCTGCTCGGGGCCGGAGGTCTGTCCACCTGAACTAACCATGGGCAGCATACCTCTGCGATCTGCGGGGAGAAACCGACCCTTTGCTGGGTTTCTCAGGCTAAATGCTTACTGGCAGTCCTGAGACTTGCGCATTCAAGCACCCTGAAGAAAGCCTCTCGTGCTGGGCTTGTTTTCTCCATAGGTTTGTAGTCCTGCGAGAGGGCATCGTATACTGACCGTGATGGTAGAGGAAGCACGGAGCTGCCTCGTCCCGGTGAGTATTCGAAGTGCCCTGAAGATGTCTTTGTAGTCAAGTGTCAGGAACTGCTGCGGGAGGGCCTTACGCCAGACACTGCTTGGGACGCATTCCACAGGTCACTGAGGAGACCCTCGTTGAGAGAAGACCACGCTGCTACCCCTTGCGTGCAACCTCCTCCTCTGTGATACGGAAATCTAAGTAAACATTCCAGTAGAAGGCTGTCCTCTCTGTTCGCCCTCTACCTGGCAGACTTCGACTAGGACGAATTTGGCACTAGGCACACGGGAAGGTGGAGAAGATGCTGTGAAATGAGAGCAGCAGAGGCAAGTCGGCACTGGATTCAGGTAACGTGGGAGAAAGAGAGCAGTGCAGGACGCCTCATTACAGAAATCATTCAAGGTGTTGGAGTGGCTGCAGAGACTGTGCTTGCCAAGTGTTTTCCGTGCCTGTGCTGTGCGTCTGCCCTCTAAGCGCCTCGAATGAAGTCTGCAGTGTACGGCTCCCTCCTGCTGAGCGTCAGCTGCTCGCTTGTGTAGCCACTGAGCCGTAAGGCCTCGGTGAGGCAGCCTGGCTGACGAGAGAAACGCTTGCATACCATGAATTCCGCATGGCAGTGTGAAACGGCGCTTTCTCTCTGCTCCTGCCCGGCTGCCTCCGAGAGGTGCAGGTAGTCCGTGGATGTGGGGCGGGGCGGAGCGTGGGGCGGGGCGGTGGTGCCCTATATAAGTGGGCCTCCCGTGCCTCAGAGCCCAAGCTCTGAGAACCAGGTGAACGCACTGGCCTTCAGGCTCCAAGCAACACGGCCGGCAAGAGGTGTGTGTGAAGCGTCTCCGCAGGCTTGTTGCGGTTGGGCCCTAAAGCCTCGGAGGTGCGGTCCTGCAGAGGAGTCTCCGAGGCTGTCTCAGTCCCAGTGACTTTCTGCTCAGACTAATCCAGATTGACAGCTAAACACTGCTGTGGCAAGGTGAGCTTCTTATATATACTTGTACTCCCGGACACAGGGATACTGTGAAGAGGTCATCCGCCCAGCCTCAGGGGAGGAAGCAGAGCGAGTTGCTTTTGGCACAGCGTTGGAAGCAGGACGGCTGGGCGTTCTGCTCGACGGGCCTGAAGCAGGCAGCACCGGGAGCCTCTGTCAGGTACGCTGCTCTTTAGGGCTAGTGAAGGTGAACTCAGACCTGCAACGGAAACTGCTCCGCGGTACACAAGCTCTAACTTCACGACCTAAGCCTTTCGGTTGCTTTCTGCTCCCTCACGCAGAGCGGGATGGCAAAAACCTAGGTGTGCGGGGTGTCCTCTGTGAATGCGCTTGACGTCCAAGAGATGCGTGCGCGGTGAATAGGACGTGCAGCTGTATGTGGGGGCAGATGCTTTCGGGGCTCCTTACAAGCTGATCATCCGTTCATGAGCACAGAGCTCTGCTCGGGGCCGGAGGTCTGTCCACCTGAACTAACCATGGGCAGCATACCTCTGCGATGTGCGGGGAGAAACCCAAGCTTTGCTGGAATTCTCAGGCTAAATACTTACGGGCAGTCCTGAGACTTGCGCATTCAGGCACACTGAAGAAAGCCTCTCGTGCTGGGCTTGTTTTCTCCATAGGTTTGTAGTCCTGCGGGAGGGCATCGTATACTGAGGGTGATGGAAGAGGACGCACGGAGGTGCCTCGTCCCGGTGAGTAATCGAAGTGCCCTGAATATGCCTTTGCAGTCAAGACTCAGGAACTGCTGCGGGAGGGCCTTACGCCAGACACTGCTTGGGATGCATTCCATTGGTCACTGAGGAGACCCTCGTTGAGAGAGGACCACGCTGCTACCCCTTGCGTGCAAACTCCTCCTCTGTGATACGGAGATCTAAGTAAACATTCCAGTAGAAGGCTGTCCTCTCTGTTCGCCCTCTACCTGGCAGACTTCGACTAGGACGAATTTGGCACTAGGCACACGGGAAGGTGTAGAAGAAGATGCTGTGAAATGAGAGAGCAGAGGCAAGTCGACACTGGATTCAGGTAACGTGGGAGAAAGAGAGCAGTGCAGGACGCCTCATTACAGGAATCATTCAAGGTGTCGGAGTGGATGCGGAGACTGAGCTTGCCTAGTGTTTTCCGTGCCTGTGCTGTGCTGTGCGTCTCCCCTCTAAGCGCCTCGAATGAAGTCTGCAGTGTACGGCTCCCTCCTGCTGAGCGTCAGCTGCTCGCTTGTGTAGCCACTGAGCCGTAAGGCCTCGGTGAGGCTGCCTGGCTGACGAGAGAAACGCTTGCATACCATGAATTCCGCGTGGCAGTGCGAAAAGGGGCTTTATCTCTGCTCTTGCCCGGCTGCCTCGGAGAGGTGCAGGTAGATCGTGGATGTGGGGCTGTGCGGAGCGTGGGTCGGGGCGGTGGTGTCCTATATAAGTCGGCCTCCCGTGATTCAGAGCCCAAGCTCTGAGAACCAGGTGCACGCACTGGCCTTCAGGCCCCAAGCAACACGGCCGGCAAGAGGTGTGTGTGAAGCCTCTCCGCAGGCTTGCTGCGGTTGGGCCCTATAGCCTCGGAGGTGCGGTCCTGCAGAGGAGGCTCCGAGGCTGTTTCAGCCCCAGTGACTTGCTGCTCAGACAAATCCAGATTGACAGCTACACACTGCTGTGGCAAGGTGAGCTGCTTATATATACTTGTACTCCCCGACACAGGGAGAGTGTGAAGAGGTCTTCAGCCCAGCCTCAGGGGAGGAAGCAGAGCGAGTTGCTTTCGGCACAGCGTTGGAAGCAGGACGGCTGGGCGTTCTGCTCGAACGGCCTGAAGCAGGCAGCACCGGGAGCCACTGTCAGGTACGCTGCTCTTTAGGGCTAGTGAAGGTGAAGTCAGACCTGCAACGCAAACCTCTCCGGGGTACACAAGGTCTAAGTTCTCGACCTAAGCCTTTCGGTTGCTTTCTGCTCCCTCACGCAGAGCGGGATGGCAAAAAGCTAGGTGTGGGGCGTGGTCTCTGTGAATGCGCTTGACGTCCAAGAGATGCGTGCGCCGTGAATAGGACGTGAGCTGTATGTGGGGGCAGTTGCTTTCGGGGCTCCTTACAAGCTGGTCATCCGTTCATGAGCACAGAGCTCTGCTCGGGGCCGGAGGTCTGTCCACCTGAACTAACCATGGGCAGCATACCTCTGCGATCTGCGGGGAGAAACCGACCCTTTGCTGGGTTTCTCAGGCTAAATGCTTACTGGCAGTCCTGAGACTTGCGCATTCAAGCACCCTGAAGAAAGCCTCTCGTGCTGGGCTTGTTTTCTCCATAGGTTTGTAGTCCTGCGAGAGGGCATCGTATACTGACCGTGATGGTAGAGGAAGCACGGAGCTGCCTCGTCCCGGTGAGTATTCGAAGTGCCCTGAAGATGTCTTTGTAGTCAAGTGTCAGGAACTGCTGCGGGAGGGCCTTACGCCAGACACTGCTTGGGACGCATTCCACAGGTCACTGAGGAGACCCTCGTTGAGAGAAGACCACGCTGCTACCCCTTGCGTGCAACCTCCTCCTCTGTGATACGGAAATCTAAGTAAACATTCCAGTAGAAGGCTGTCCTCTCTGTTCGCCCTCTACCTGGCAGACTTCGACTAGGACGAATTTGGCACTAGGCACACGGGAAGGTGGAGAAGATGCTGTGAAATGAGAGCAGCAGAGGCAAGTCGGCACTGGATTCAGGTAACGTGGGAGAAAGAGAGCAGTGCAGGACGCCTCATTACAGAAATCATTCAAGGTGTTGGAGTGGCTGCAGAGACTGTGCTTGCCAAGTGTTTTCCGTGCCTGTGCTGTGCGTCTGCCCTCTAAGCGCCTCGAATGAAGTCTGCAGTGTACGGCTCCCTCCTGCTGAGCGTCAGCTGCTCGCTTGTGTAGCCACTGAGCCGTAAGGCCTCGGTGAGGCAGCCTGGCTGACGAGAGAAACGCTTGCATACCATGAATTCCGCATGGCAGTGTGAAACGGCGCTTTCTCTCTGCTCCTGCCCGGCTGCCTCCGAGAGGTGCAGGTAGTCCGTGGATGTGGGGCGGGGCGGAGCGTGGGGCGGGGCGGTGGTGCCCTATATAAGTGGGCCTCCCGTGCCTCAGAGCCCAAGCTCTGAGAACCAGGTGAACGCACTGGCCTTCAGGCTCCAAGCAACACGGCCGGCAAGAGGTGTGTGTGAAGCGTCTCCGCAGGCTTGTTGCGGTTGGGCCCTAAAGCCTCGGAGGTGCGGTCCTGCAGAGGAGTCTCCGAGGCTGTCTCAGTCCCAGTGACTTTCTGCTCAGACTAATCCAGATTGACAGCTAAACACTGCTGTGGCAAGGTGAGCTTCTTATATATACTTGTACTCCCGGACACAGGGATACTGTGAAGAGGTCATCCGCCCAGCCTCAGGGGAGGAAGCAGAGCGAGTTGCTTTTGGCACAGCGTTGGAAGCAGGACGGCTGGGCGTTCTGCTCGACGGGCCTGAAGCAGGCAGCACCGGGAGCCTCTGTCAGGTACGCTGCTCTTTAGGGCTAGTGAAGGTGAACTCAGACCTGCAACGGAAACTGCTCCGCGGTACACAAGCTCTAACTTCACGACCTAAGCCTTTCGGTTGCTTTCTGCTCCCTCACGCAGAGCGGGATGGCAAAAACCTAGGTGTGCGGGGTGTCCTCTGTGAATGCGCTTGACGTCCAAGAGATGCTGTGCGCGGTGAATAGGACGTGCAGCTGTATGTGGGGGCAGATGCTTTCGGGGCTCCTTACAAGCTGATCATCCGTTCATGAGCACAGAGCTCTGCTCGGGGCCGGAGGTCTGTCCACCTGAACTAACCATGGGCAGCATACCTCTGCGATGTGCGGGGAGAAACCCAAGCTTTGCTGGAATTCTCAGGCTAAATACGTACGGGCAGTCTTGAGACTTGCGCATTCAGGCACACTGAAGAAAGCCGCTCGTGCTGGGCATGTTTTCTCCATAGGTTTGTAGTCCTGCGGGAGGGCATCGTATACTGAGGGTGATGGAAGAGGACGCACGGAGGTGCCTCGTCCCGGTGAGTAATCGAAGTGCCCTGAATATGCCTTTGCAGTCAAGACTCAGGAACTGCTGCGGGAGGGCCTTACGCCAGACACTGCTTGGGATGCATTCCATTGGTCACTGAGGAGACCCTCGTTGAGAGAGGACCACGCTGCTACCCCTTGCGTGCAAACTCCTCCTCTGTGATACGGAGATCTAAGTAAACATTCCAGTAGAAGGCTGTCCTCTCTGTTCGCCCTCTACCTGGCAGACTTCGACTAGGACGAATTTGGCACTAGGCACACGGGAAGGTGTAGAAGAAGATGCTGTGAAATGAGAGAGCAGAGGCAAGTCGACACTGGATTCAGGTAACGTGGGAGAAAGAGAGCAGTGCAGGACGCCTCATTACAGGAATCATTCAAGGTGTCGGAGTGGATGCGGAGACTGAGCTTGCCTAGTGTTTTGCGTCCTTGTGCTGTGCTGTGCGTCTGCCCTCTAAGCGCCTCGAATGAAGTCTGCAGTGTACGGCTCCCTCCTGCTGAGCGTCAGCTGCTCGCTTGTGTAGCCACTGAGCCGTAAGGCCTCGGTGAGGCTGCCTGGCTGACGAGAGAAACGCTTGCATACCATGAATTCCGCGTGGCAGTGCGAAAAGGCGCTTTATCTCTGCTCCTGCCCCGCTGCCTCCGAGAGGTGCAGGTAGACCGTGGATGTGGGGCTGTGCGGAGCGTGGGTCGGGGCGGTGGTGCCCTATATAAGTCGGCCTCCCGTGATTCAGAGCCCAAGCTCTGAGAACCAGGTGCACGCACTGGCCTTCAGGCCCCAAGCAACACGGCCGGCAAGAGGTGTGTGTGAAGCCTCTCCGCAGGCTTGCTGCGGTTGGGCCCTATAGCCTCGGAGGTGCGGTCCTGCAGAGGAGGCTCCGAGGCTGTTTCAGCCCCAGTGACTTGCTGCTCAGACAAATCCAGATTGACAGCTACACACTGCTGTGGCAAGGTGAGCTGCTTATATATACTTGTACTCCCCGACACAGGGAGAGTGTGAAGAGGTCTTCAGCCCAGCCTCAGGGAGGAAGCAGAGCGAGTTGCTTTCGGCACAGCGTTGGAAGCAGGACGGCTGGGCGTTCTGCTCGAAGGGCCTGAAGCAGGCAGCACCGGGAGCCTCTGTCAGGTACGCTGCTCTTTAGGGCTAGTGAAGGTGAACTTAGACCTGCAACGGAAACTTCTCCGGGGTACACAAGCTCTAACTTCACGACCTAAGCCTTTCGGTTGCTTTCTGCTCCCTCACGCAGAGCGGGATGGCAAAAAACTAAGTGTGCGGCGTGTCCTCTGTGAATGCGCTTGACGTCCAAGAGATGCGTGCGCCGAGAATAGGACGGGAGCTGTAGGGGGGGGCAGAGGCGATCGGGGCTCCTTACAAGCTGGTCATCCGTTCATGAGCACAGAGCTCTGCTCGGGGCCGGAGGTCTGTCCACCTGAACTAACCATGGGCAGCATACCTCTGCGATCTGCGGGGAGAAACCGACCCTTTGCTGGGTTTCTCAGGCTAAATGCTTACTGGCAGTCCTGAGACTTGCGCATTCAAGCACCCTGAAGAAAGCCTCTCGTGCTGGGCTTGTTTTCTCCATAGGTTTGTAGTCCTGCGAGAGGGCATCGTATACTGACCGTGATGGTAGAGGAAGCACGGAGCTGCCTCGTCCCGGTGAGTATTCGAAGTGCACTGAAGATGTCTTTGTAGTCAAGTGTCAGGAACTGCTGCGGGAGGGCCTTACGCCAGACACTGCTTGGGACGCATTCCACAGGTCACTGAGGAGACCCTCGTTGAGAGAAGACCACGCTGCTACCCCTTGCGTGCAACCTCCTCCTCTGTGATACGGAAATCTAAGTAAACATTCCAGTAGAAGGCTGTCCTCTCTGTTCGCCCTCTACCTGGCAGACTTCGACTAGGACGAATTTGGCACTAGGCACACGGGAAGGTGGAGAAGATGCTGTGAAATGAGAGCAGCAGAGGCAAGTCGGCACTGGATTCAGGTAACGTGGGAGAAAGAGAGCAGTGCAGGACGCCTCATTACAGAAATCATTCAAGGTGTTGGAGTGGCTGTAAGGACTGTGCTTGCCAAGTGTTTTCCGTGCCTGTGCTGTGCCTCTCCCCTCTAAGCGCCTCGAATGAAGTCTGCAGTGTACGGCTCCCTCCTGCTGAGCGTCAGCTGCTCGCTTGTGTAGCCACTGAGCCGTAAGGCCTCGGTGAGGCAGCCTGGCTGACGAGAGAAACGCTTGCATACCATGAATTCCGCATGGCAGTGTGAAACGGCGCTTTCTCTCTGCTCCTGCCCGGCTGCCTCCGAGAGGTGCAGGTAGTCCGTGGATGTGGGGCGGGGCGGAGCGTGGGGCGGGGCGGTGGTGCCCTATATAAGTGGGCCTCCCGTGCCTCAGAGCCCAAGCTCTGAGAACCAGGTGAACGCACTGGCCTTCAGGCTCCAAGCAACACGGCCGGCAAGAGGTGTGTGTGAAGCGTCTCCGCAGGCTTGTTGCGGTTGGGCCCTAAAGCCTCGGAGGTGCGGTCCTGCAGAGGGGTCTCCGAGGCTGTCTCAGTCCCAGTGACTTTCTGCTCAGACTAATCCAGATTGACAGCTAAACACTGCTGTGGCAAGGTGAGCTTCTTATATATACTTGTACTCCCGGACACAGGGATACTGTGAAGAGGTCATCCGCCCAGCCTCAGGGGAGGAAGCAGAGCGAGTTGCTTTTGGCACAGCGTTGGAAGCAGGACGGCTGGGCGTTCTGCTCGACGGGCCTGAAGCAGGCAGCACCGGGAGCCTCTGTCAGGTACGCTGCTCTTTAGGGCTAGTGAAGGTGAACTCAGACCTGCAACGGAAACTGCTCCGCGGTACACAAGCTCTAACTTCACGACCTAAGCCTTTCGGTTGCTTTCTGCTCCCTCACGCAGAGCGGGATGGCAAAAACCTAGGTGTGCGGGGTGTCCTCTGTGAATGCGCTTGACGTCCAAGAGATGCGGTGCGCGGTGAATAGGACGTGCAGCTGTATGTGGGGGCAGATGCTTTCGGGGCTCCTTACAAGCTGATCATCCGTTCATGAGCACAGAGCTCTGCTCGGGGCCGGAGGTCTGTCCACCTGAACTAACCATGGGCAGCATACCTCTGCGATGTGCGGGGAGAAACCCAAGCTTTGCTGGAATTCTCAGGCTAAATACTTACGGGCAGTCCTGAGACTTGCGCATTCAGGCACACTGAAGAAAGCCTCTCGTGCTGGGCTTGTTTTCTCCATAGGTTTGTAGTCCTGCGGGAGGGCATCGTATACTGAGGGTGATGGAAGAGGACGCACGGAGGTGCCTCGTCCCGGTGAGTAATCGAAGTGCCCTGAATATGCCTTTGCAGTCAAGACTCAGGAACTGCTGCGGGAGGGCCTTACGCCAGACACTGCTTGGGATGCATTCCATTGGTCACTGAGGAGACCCTCGTTGAGAGAGGACCACGCTGCTACCCCTTGCGTGCAACCTCCTCCTCTGTGATACGGAGATCTAAGTAAACATTCCAGTAGAAGGCTGTCCTCTCTGTTCGCCCTCTACCTGGCAGACTTCGACTAGGACGAATTTGGCACTAGGCACACGGGAAGGTGTAGAAGAAGATGCTGTGAAATGAGAGAGCAGAGGCAAGTCGACACTGGATTCAGGTAACGTGGGAGAAAGAGAGCAGTGCAGGACGCCTCATTACAGGAATCATTCAAGGTGTCGGAGTGGATGCGGAGACTGAGCTTGCCTAGTGTTTTCCGTGCCTGTGCTGTGCTGTGCGTCTGCCCTCTAAGCGCCTCGAATGAAGTCTGCAGTGTACGGCTCCCTCCTGCTGAGCGTCAGCTGCTCGCTTGTGTAGCCACTGAGCCGTAAGGCCTCGGTGAGGCTGCCTGGCTGACGAGAGAAACGCTTGCATACCATGAATTCCGCGTGGCAGTGCGAAAAGGCGCTTTATCTCTGCTCCTGCCCGGCTGCCTCCGAGAGGTGCAGGTAGACCGTGGATGTGGGGCTGTGCGGAGCGTGGGTCGGGGCGGTGGTGCCCTATATAAGTCGGCCTCCCGTGATTCAGAGCCCAAGCTCTGAGAACCAGGTGCACCCACTGGCCTTCAGGCCCCAAGCAACAGGGCCGGCAAGAGGTGTGTGTGAAGCCTCTCCGCAGGCTTGCTGCGGTTGGGCCCTATAGCCTCGGAGGTGCGGTCCTGCAGAGGAGGCTCCGAGGCTGTTTCAGCCCCAGTGACTTGCTGCTCAGACAAATCCAGATTGACAGCTACACACTGCTGTGGCAAGGTGAGCTGCTTATATATACTTGTACTCCCCGACACAGGGAGAGTGTGAAGAGGTCTTCAGCCCAGCCTCAGGGGAGGAAGCAGAGCGAGTTGCTTTCGGCACAGCGTTGGAAGCAGGACGGCTGGGCGTTCTGCTCGAAGGGCCTGAAGCAGGCAGCACCGGGAGCCTCTGTCAGGTACGCTGCTCTTTAGGGCTAGTGAAGGTGAACTTAGACCTGCAACGGAAACTTCTCCGGGGTACACAAGCTCTAACTTCACGACCTAAGCCTTTCGGTTGCTTTCTGCTCCCTCACGCAGAGCGGGATGGCAAAAACCTAGGTGTGCGGCGTGTCCTCTGTGAATGCGCTTGACGTCCAAGAGATGCGTGCGCCGTGAATAGGACGTGAGCTGTATGTGGGGGCAGTTGCTTTCGGGGCTCCTTACAAGCTGGTCACCCGTTCATGAGCACAGAGCTCTGCTCGGGGCCGGAGGTCTGTCCACCTGAACTAACCATGGGCAGCATACCTCTGCGATCTGCGGGGAGAAACCGACCCTTTGCTGGGTTTCTCAGGCTAAATGCTTACTGGCAGTCCTGAGACTTGCGCATTCAAGCACCCTGAAGAAAGCCTCTCGTGCTGGGCTTGTTTTCTCCATAGGTTTGTAGTCCTGCGAGAGGGCATCGTAAACTGACCGTGATGGCAGACGAAGCACGGAGCTGCCTCGTCCATGTGAGTATTCGAAGTGCCCTGAAGATGTCTTTGTAGTCAAGTGTCAGGAACTGCTGCGGGAGGGCCTTACGCCAGACACTGCTTGGGACGCATTCCACAGGTCACTGAGGAGACCCTCGTTGAGAGAAGACCACGCTGCTACCCCTTGCGTGCAACCTCCTCCTCTGTGATACGGAAATCTAAGTAAACATTCCAGTAGAAGGCTGTCCTCTCTGTTCGCCCTCTACCTGGCAGACTTCGACTAGGACGACTTTGGCACTAGGCACACCGGGAAGGTGGAGAAGATGCTGTGAAATGAGAGCAGCAGAGGCAAGTCGGCACTGGATTCAGGTAACGTGGGAGAAAGAGAGCAGTGCAGGACGCCTCATTACAGAAATCATTCAAGGTGTTGGAGTGGCTGCAGAGACTGTGCTTGCCAAGTGTTTTCCGTGCCTGTGCTGTGCGTCTGCCCTCTAAGCGCCTCGAATGAAGTCTGCAGTGTACGGCTCCCTCCTGCTGAGCGTCAGCTGCTCGCTTGTGTAGCCACTGAGCCGTAAGGCCTCGGTGAGGCAGCCTGGCTGACGAGAGAAACGCTTGCATACCATGAATTCCGCATGGCAGTGTGAAACGGCGCTTTCCCTCTGCTCCTGCCCGGGTGCCTCCGGGAGGTGCAGGTAGTCCGTGGGAGTGGGGCGGGGCGGAGCGTGGGGCGGGGCGGTGGTGCCCTATATAAGTGGGCCTCCCGTGCCTCAGAGCCCAAGCTCTGAGAACCAGGTGAACGCACTGGCCTTCAGGCTCCAAGCAACACGGCCGGCAAGAGGTGTGTGTGAAGCGTCTCCGCAGGCTTGTTGCGGTTGGGCCCTAAAGCCTCGGAGGTGCGGTCCTGCAGAGGAGTCTCCGAGGCTGTCTCAGTCCCAGTGACTTTCTGCTCAGACTAATCCAGATTGACAGCTAAACACTGCTGTGGCAAGGTGAGCTTCTTATATATACTTGTACTCCCGGACACAGGGATACTGTGAAGAGGTCATCCGCCCAGCCTCAGGGGAGGAAGCAGAGCGAGTTGCTTTTGGCACAGCGTTGGAAGCAGGACGGCTGGGCGTTCTGCTCGACGGGCCTGAAGCAGGCAGCACCCGGAGCCTCTGTCAGGTACGCTGCTCTTTAGGGCTAGTGAAGGTGAACTCAGACCTGCAACGGAAACTGCTCCGCGGTACACAAGCTCTAACTTCACGACCTAAGCCTTTCGGTTGCTTTCTGCTCCCTCACGCAGAGCGGGATGGCAAAAACCTAGGTGTGCGGGGTGTCCTCTGTGAATGCGCTTGACGTCCAAGAGATGCGTGCGCGGTGAATAGGACGTGCAGCTGTATGTGGGGGCAGATGCTTTCGGGGCTCCTTACAAGCTGATCATCCGTTCATGAGCACAGAGCTCTGCTCGGGGCCGGAGGTCTGTCCACCTGAACTAACCATGGGCAGCATACCTCTGCGATGTGCGGGGAGAAACCCAAGCTTTGCTGGAATTCTCAGGCTAAATACTTACGGGCAGTCCTGAGACTTGCGCATTCAGGCACACTGAAGAAAGCCTCTCGTGCTGGGCTTGTTTTCTCCATAGGTTTGTAGTCCTGCGGGAGGGCATCGTATACTGAGGGTGATGGAAGAGGACGCACGGAGGTGCCTCGTCCCGGTGAGTAATCGATGTGCCCTGAATATGCCTTTGCAGTCAAGACTCAGGAACTGCTGCGGGAGGGCCTTACGCCAGACACTGCTTGGGATGCATTCCATTGGTCACTGAGGAGACCCTCGTTGAGAGAGGACCACGCTGCTACCCCTTGCGTGCAACCTCCTCCTCTGTGATACGGAGATCTAAGTAAACATTCCAGTAGAAGGCTGTCCTCTCTGTTCGCCCTCTACCTGGCAGACTTCGACTAGGACGAATTTGGCACTAGGCACACGGGAAGGTGTAGAAGAAGATGCTGTGAAATGAGAGAGCAGAGGCAAGTCGACACTGGATTCAGGTAACGTGGGAGAAAGAGAGCAGTGCAGGACGCCTCATTACAGGAATCATTCAAGGTGTCGGAGTGGATGCGGAGACTGAGCTTGCCTAGTGTTTTCCGTGCCTGTGCTGTGCTGTGCGTCTGCCCTCTAAGCGCCTCGAATGAAGTCTGCAGTGTACGGCTCCCTCCTGCTGAGCGTCAGCTGCTCGCTTGTGTAGCCACTGAGCCGTAAGGCCTCGGTGAGGCTGCCTGGCTGACGAGAGAAACGCTTGCATACCATGAATTCCGCGTGGCAGTGCGAAAAGGCGCTTTATCTCTGCTCCTGCCCGGCTGCCTCTGAGAGGTGCAGGTAGACCGTGGATGTGGGGCTGTGCGGAGCGTGGGTCGGGGCGGTGGTGCCCTATATAAGTCGGCCTCCCGTGATTCAGAGCCCAAGCTCTGAGAACCAGGTGCACGCACTGGCCTTCAGGCCCCAAGCAACACGGCCGGCAAGAGGTGTGTGTGAAGCCTCTCCGCAGGCTTGCTGCGGTTGGGCCCTATAGCCTCGGAGGTGCGGTCCTGCAGAGGAGGCTCCGAGGCTGTTTCAGCCCCAGTGACTTGCTGCTCAGACAAATCCAGATTGACAGCTACACACTGCTGTGGCAAGGTGAGCTGCTTATATATACTTGTACTCCCCGACACAGGGAGAGTGTGAAGAGGTCTTCAGCCCAGCCTCAGGGGAGGAAGCAGAGCGAGTTGCTTTCGGCACAGCGTTGGAAGCAGGACGGCTGGGCGTTCTGCTCGAAGGGCCTGAAGCAGGCAGCACCGGGAGCCTCTGTCAGGTACGCTGCTCTTTAGGGCTAGTGAAGGTGAACTTAGACCTGCAACGGAAACTTCTCCGGGGTACACAAGCCTCAACTTCACGACCTAAGCCTTTCGGGTGCTTTCTGCTCCCTCACGCAGAGCGGGATGGCAAAAACCTAGGTGTGCGGTGTGTCCTCTGTGAATGCGCTTGACGTCCAAGAGATGCGTGGCGCCGTGAATAGGACGTGAGCTGTATGTGGGGGCAGTTGCTTTCGGGGCTCCTTACAAGCTGGTTATCCGTTCATGAGCACAGAGCTGTGCTCGGGGCCGGAGGTCTGTCCACCTGAACTAACCATGGGCAGCCTACCTCTCCGTGCTGCGGGGAGAAAACCGACCCTTTGCTGGGTTTCTCAGGCTAAATGCTTACTGGCAGTCCTGAGACTTGCGCATTCAAGCACCCTGAAGAAAGCCTCTCGTGCTGGGCTTGTTTTCTCCATAGGTTTGTAGTCCTGCGAGAGGGCATCGTATACTGACCGTGATGGTAGAGGAAGCACGGAGCTGCCTCGTCGCGGTGAGTATTCGAAGTGCCCTGAAGATGTCTTTGTAGTCAAGTGTCAGGAACTGCTGCGGGAGGGCCTTACGCCAGACACTGCTTGGGACGCATTCCACAGGTCACTGAGGAGACCCTCGTTGAGAGAAGACCACGCTGCTACCCCTTGCGTGCAACCTCCTCCTCTGTGATACGGAAATCTAAGTAAACATTCCAGTAGAAGGCTGTCCTCTCTGTTCGCCCTCTACCTGGCAGGACTTCGACTAGGACGAATTTGGCACTAGGCACACGGGAAGGTGTAGAAGATGCTGTGAAATGAGAGCAGCAGAGGCAAGTCGGCACTGGATTCAGGTAACGTGGGAGAAAGAGAGCAGTGCAGGACGCCTCATTACAGAAATCATTCAAGGTGTTGGAGTGGCTGCAGAGACTGTGCTTGCCAAGTGTTTTCCGTGCCTGTGCTGTGCGTCTGCCCTCTAAGCGCCTCGAATGAAGTCTGCAGTGTACGGCTCCCTCCTGCTGAGCGTCAGCTGCTCGCTTGTGTAGCCACTGAGCCGTAAGGCCTCGGTGAGGCAGCCTGGCTGACGAGAGAAACGCTTGCATACCATGAATTCCGCATGGCAGTGTGAAACGGCGCTTTCTCTCTGCTCCTGCCCCGGTGCCGCCGAGAGGTGCAGGTAGTCCATGGATGTGGGGCGGGGCGGAGCGTGGGGCGGGGCGGTGGTGCCCTATATAAGTGGGCCTCCCGTGCCTCAGAGCCCAAGCTCTGAGAACCAGGTGAACGCACTGGCCTTCAGGCTCCAAGCAACACGGCCGGCAAGAGGTGTGTGTGAAGCGTCTCCGCAGGCTTGTTGCGGTTGGGCCCTAAAGCCTCGGAGGTGCGGTCCTGCAGAGGAGTCTCCGAGGCTGTCTCAGTCCCAGTGACTTTCTGCTCAGACTAATCCAGATTGACAGCTAAACACTGCTGTGGCAAGGTGAGCTTCTTATATATACTTGTACTCCCGGACACAGGGATACTGTGAAGAGGTCATCCGCCCAGCCTCAGGGGAGGAAGCAGAGCGAGTTGGTTTTGGCGCGGCGTTGGAAGCAGGACGTCTGGGCGTACTGCTCGGCGGGCCTGAAGCAGGCAGCACCGGGAGCCTCTGTCAGGTACGCTGCTCTTTAGGGCTAGTGAAGGTGAACTCAGACCTGCAACGGAAACTGCTCCGCGGTACACAAGCTCTAACTTCACGACCTAAGCCTTTCGGTTGCTTTCTGCTCCCTCACGCAGAGCGGGATGGCAAAAACCTAGGTGTGCGGGGTGTCCTCTGTGAATGCGCTTGACGTCCAACAGATGCGTGAGCGGTGAATAGGACGTGCAGCTGTATGTGGGGGCAGATGCTTTCGGGGCTCCTTACAAGCTGATCATCCGTTCATGAGCACAGAGCTCTGCTCGGGGCCGGAGGTCTGTCCACCTGAACTAACCATGGGCAGCATACCTCTGCGATGTGCGGGGAGAAACCCAAGCTTTGCTGGAATTCTCAGGCTAAATACTTACGGGCAGTCCTGAGACTTGCGCATTCAGGCACACTGAAGAAAGCCTCTCGTGCTGGGCTTGTTTTCTCCATAGGTTTGTAGTCCTGCGGGAGGGCATCGTATACTGAGGGTGATGGAAGAGGACGCACGGAGGTGCCTCGTCCCGGTGAGTAATCGAAGTGCCCTGAATATGCCTTTGCAGTCAAGACTCAGGAACTGCTGCGGGAGGGCCTTACGCCAGACACTGCTTGGGATGCATTCCATTGGTCACTGAGGAGACCCTCGTTGAGAGAGGACCACGCTGCTACCCCTTGCGTGCAACCTCCTCCTCTGTGATACGGAGATCTAAGTAAACATTCCAGTAGAAGGCTGTCCTCTCTGTTCGCCCTCTACCTGGCAGACTTCGACTAGGACGAATTTGGCACTAGGCACACGGGAAGGTGTAGAAGAAGATGCTGTGAAATGAGAGAGCAGAGGCAAGTCGACACTGGATTCAGGTAACGTGGGAGAAAGAGAGCAGTGCAGGACGCCTCATTACAGGAATCATTCAAGGTGTCGGAGTGGATGCGGAGACTGAGCTTGCCTAGTGTTTTCCGTGCCTGTGCTGTGCTGTGCGTCTGCCCTCTAAGCGCCTCGAATGAAGTCTGCAGTGTACGGCTCCCTCCTGCTGAGCGTCAGCTGCTCGCTTGTGTAGCCACTGAGCCGTAAGGCCTCGGTGAGGCTGCCTGGCTGACGAGAGAAACGCTTCCATACCATGAATTCCGCGTGGCAGTGCGAAAAGGCGGTTTATCTCTGCTCCTGCCCGGCTGCCTCCGAGAGGTGCAGGTAGACCGTGGATGTGGGGCTGTGCGGAGCGTGGGTCGGGGCGGTGGTGCCCTATATAAGTCGGCCTCCCGTGATTCAGAGCCCAAGCTCTGAGAACCAGGTGCACGCACTGGCCTTCAGGCCCCAAGCAACACGGCCGGCAAGAGGTGTGTGTGAAGCCTCTCCGCAGGCTTGCTGCGGTTGGGCCCTATAGCCTCGGAGGTGCGGTCCTGCAGAGGAGGCTCCGAGGCTGTTTCAGCCCCAGTGACTTGCTGCTCAGACAAATCCAGATTGACAGCTACACACTGCTGTGGCAAGGTGAGCTGCTTATATATACTTGTACTCCCCGACACAGGGAGAGTGTGAAGAGGTCTTCAGCCCAGCCTCAGGGGAGGAAGCAGAGCGAGTTGCTTTCGGCACAGCGTTGGAAGCAGGACGGCTGGGCGTTCTGCTCGAAGGGCCTGAAGCAGGCAGCACCGGGAGCCTCTGTCAGGTACGCTGCTCTTTAGGGCTAGTGAAGGTGAACTTAGACCTGCAACGCAAACTTCTCCGGCGTACACAAGCTCTAACTTCACGACCTAAGCCTTTCGGTTGCTTTCTGCTCCCTCACGCAGAGCGGGATGGCAAAAACCTAGTTGTGCGGCGTGTCCTCTGTGAATGCGCTTGACGTCCAAGAGATGCGTGCGCCGTGAATAGGACGTGAGCTGTATGTGGGGGCAGTTGCTTTCGGGGCTCCTTACAAGCTGGTCATCCGTTCATGAGCACAGAGCTCTGCTCGGGGCCGGAGGTCTGTCCACCTGAACTAACCATGGGCAGCATACCTCTGCGATCTGCGGGGAGAAACCGACCCTTTGCTGGGTTTCTCAGGCTAAATGCTTACTGGCAGTCCTGAGACTTGCGCATTCAAGCACCCTGAAGAAAGCCTCTCGTGCTGGGCTTGTTTTCTCCATAGGTTTGTAGTCCTGCGAGAGGGCATCGTATACTGACCGTGATGGTAGAGGAAGCACGGAGCTGCCTCGTCCCGGTGAGTATTCGAAGTGCCCTGAAGATGTCTTTGTAGTCAAGTGTCAGGAACTGCTGCGGGAGGGCCTTACGCCAGACACTGCTTGGGACGCATTCCACAGGTCACTGAGGAGACCCTCGTTGAGAGAAGACCACGCTGCTACCCCTTGCGTGCAACCTCCTCCTCTGTGATACGGAAATCTAAGTAAACATTCCAGTAGAAGGCTGTCCTCTCTGTTCGCCCTCTACCTGGCAGACTTCGACTAGGACGAATTTGGCACTAGGCACACGGGAAGGTGTAGAAGAAGATGCTGTGAAATGAGAGCAGCAGAGGCAAGTCGGCACTGGATTCAGGTAACGTGGGAGAAAGAGAGCAGTGCAGGACGCCTCATTACAGAAATCATTCAAGGTGTTGGAGTGGCTGCAGAGACTGGGCTTGCCAAGTGTTTTCCGTGCCTGTGCTGTGCGTCTGCCCTCTAAGCGCCTCGAATGAAGTCTGCAGTGTACGGCTCCCTCCTGCTGAGCGTCAGCTGCTCGCTTGTGTAGCCACTGAGCCGTAAGGCCTCGGTGAGGCAGCCTGGCTGACGAGAGAAACGCTTGCATACCATGAATTCCGCATGGCAGTGTGAAACGGCGCTTTCTCTCTGCTCCTGCCCGGCTGCCTCCGAGAGGTGCAGGTAGTCCGTGGATGTGGGGCGGGGCGGAGCGTGGGGCGGGGCGGTGGTGCCCTATATAAGTGGGCCTCCCGTGCCTCAGAGCCCAAGCTCTGAGAACCAGGTGAACGCACTGGCCTTCAGGCTCCAAGCAACACGGCCGGCAAGAGGTGTGTGTGAAGCGTCTCCGCAGGCTTGTTGCGGTTGGGCCCTAAAGCCTCGGAGGTGCGGTCCTGCAGAGGAGTCTCCGAGGCTGTCTCAGTCCCAGTGACTTTCTGCTCAGACTAATCCAGATTGACAGCTAAACACTGCTGTGGCAAGGTGAGCTTCTTATATATACTTGTACTCCCGGACACAGGGATACTGTGAAGAGGTCATCCGCCCAGCCTCAGGGGAGGAAGCAGAGCGAGTTGCTTTTGGCACAGCGTTGGAAGCAGGACGGCTGGGCGTTCTGCTCGACGGGCCTGAAGCAGGCAGCACCGGGAGCCTCTGTCAGGTACGCTGCTCTTTAGGGCTAGTGAAGGTGAACTCAGACCTGCAACGGAAACTGCTCCGCGGTACACAAGCTCTAACTTCACGACCTAAGCCTTTCGGTTGCTTTCTGCTCCCTCACGCAGAGCGGGATGGCAAAAACCTAGGTGTGCGGGGTGTCCTCTGTGAATGCGCTTGACGTCCAAGAGATGCGTGCGCGGTGAATAGGACGTGCAGCTGTATGTGGGGGCAGATGCTTTCGGGGCTCCTTACAAGCTGGTCATCCGTTCATGAGCACAGAGCTCTGCTCGGGGCCGGAGGTCTGTCCACCTGAACTAACCATGGGCAGCATACCTCTGCGATGTGCGGGGAGAAACCCAAGCTTTGCTGGAATTCTCAGGCTAAATACTTACGGGCAGTCCTGAGACTTGCGCATTCAGGCACACTGAAGAAAGCCTCTCGTGCTGGGCTTGTTTTCTCCATAGGTTTGTAGTCCTGCGGGAGGGCATCGTATACTGAGGGTGATGGAAGAGGACGCACGGAGGTGCCTCGTCCCGGTGAGTAATCGAAGTGCCCTGAATATGCCTTTGCAGTCAAGACTCAGGAACTGCTGCGGGAGGGCCTTACGCCAGACACTGCTTGGGATGCATTCCATTGGTCACTGAGGAGACCCTCGTTGAGAGAGGACCACGCTGCTACCCCTTGCGTGCAAACTCCTCCTCTGTGATACGGAGATCTAAGTAAACATTCCAGTAGAAGGCTGTCCTCTCTGTTCGCCCTCTACCTGGCAGACTTCGACTAGGACGAATTTGGCACTAGGCACACGGGAAGGTGTAGAAGAAGATGCTGTGAAATGAGAGAGCAGAGGCAAGTCGACACTGGATTCAGGTAACGTGGGAGAAAGAGAGCAGTGCAGGACGCCTCATTACAGGAATCATTCAAGGTGTCGGAGTGGATGCGGAGACTGAGCTTGCCTAGTGTTTTCCGTGCCTGTGCTGTGCTGTGCGTCTGCCCTCTAAGCGCCTCGAATGAAGTCTGCAGTGTACGGCTCCCTCCTGCTGAGCGTCAGCTGCTCGCTTGTGTAGCCACTGAGCCGTAAGGCCTCGGTGAGGCTGCCTGGCTGACGAGAGAAACGCTTGCATACCATGAATTCCGCGTGGCAGTGCGAAAAGGCGCTTTATCTCTGCTCCTGCCCGGCTGCCTCCGAGAGGTGCAGGTAGACCGTGGATGTGGGGCTGTGCGGAGCGTGGGTCGGGGCGGTGGTGCCCTATATAAGTCGGCCTCCCGTGATTCAGAGCCCAAGCTCTGAGAACCAGGTGCACGCACTGGCCTTCAGGCCCCAAGCAACACGGCCGGCAAGAGGTGTGTGTGAAGCCTCTCCGCAGGCTTGCTGCGGTTGGGCCCTATAGCCTCGGAGGTGCGGTCCTGCAGAGGAGGCTCCGAGGCTGTTTCAGCCCCAGTGACTTGCTGCTCAGACAAATCCAGATTGACAGCTACACACTGCTGTGGCAAGGTGAGCTGCTTATATATACTTGTACTCCCCGACACAGGGAGAGTGTGAAGAGGTCTTCAGCCCAGCCTCAGGGGAGGAAGCAGAGCGAGTTGCTTTCGGCACAGCGTTGGAAGCAGGACGGCTGGGCGTTCTGCTCGAAGGGCCTGAAGCAGGCAGCACCGGGAGCCTCTGTCAGGTACGCTGCTCTTTAGGGCTAGTGAAGGTGAACTTAGACCTGCAACGGAAACTTCTCCGGGGTACACAAGCTCTAACTTCACGACCTAAGCCTTTCGGTTGCTTTCTGCTCCCTCACGCAGAGCGGGATGGCAAAAACCTAGGTGTGCGGCGTGTCCTCTGTGAATGCGCTTGACGTCCAAGAGATGCGTGCGCCGTGAATAGGACGTGAGCTGTATGTGGGGGCAGTTGCTTTCGGGGCTCCTTACAAGCTGGTCATCCGTTCATGAGCACAGAGCTCTGCTCGGGGCCGGAGGTCTGTCCACCTGAACTAACCATGGGCAGCATACCTCTGCGATCTGCGGGGAGAAACCGACCCTTTGCTGGGTTTCTCAGGCTAAATGCTTACTGGCAGTCCTGAGACTTGCGCATTCAAGCACCCTGAAGAAAGCCTCTCGTGCTGGGCTTGTTTTCTCCATAGGTTTGTAGTCCTGCGAGAGGGCATCGTATACTGACCGTGATGGTAGAGGAAGCACGGAGCTGCCTCGTCCCGGTGAGTATTCGAAGTGCCCTGAAGATGTCTTTGTAGTCAAGTGTCAGGAACTGCTGCGGGAGGGCCTTACGCCAGACACTGCTTGGGACGCATTCCACAGGTCACTGAGGAGACCCTCGTTGAGAGAAGACCACGCTGCTACCCCTTGCGTGCAACCTCCTCCTCTGTGATACGGAAATCTAAGTAAACATTCCAGTAGAAGGCTGTCCTCTCTGTTCGCCCTCTACCTGGCAGACTTCGACTCGGACGAATTTGGCACTAGGCACACGGGAAGGTGGAGAAGATGCTGTGAAATGAGAGCAGCAGAGGCAAGTCGGCACTGGATTCAGGTAACGTGGGAGAAAGAGAGCAGTGCAGGACGCCTCATTACAGAAATCATTCAAGGTGTTGGAGTGGCTGCAGAGACTGTGCTTGCCAAGTGTTTTCCGTGCCTGTGCTGTGCGTCTGCCCTCTAAGCGCCTCGAATGAAGTCTGCAGTGTACGGCTCCCTCCTGCTGAGCGTCAGCTGCTCGCTTGTGTAGCCACTGAGCCGTAAGGCCTCGGTGAGGCAGCCTGGCTGACGAGAGAAACGCTTGCATACCATGAATTCCGCATGGCAGTGTGAAACGGCGCTTTCTCTCTGCTCCTGCCCGGCTGCCTCCGAGAGGTGCAGGTAGTCCGTGGATGTGGGGCGGGGCGGAGCGTGGGGCGGGGCGGTGGTGCCCTATATAAGTGGGCCTCCCGTGCCTCAGAGCCCAAGCTCTGAGAACCAGGTGAACGCACTGGCCTTCAGGCTCCAAGCAACACGGCCGGCAAGAGGTGTGTGTGAAGCGTCTCCGCAGGCTTGTTGCGGTTGGGCCCTAAAGCCTCGGAGGTGCGGTCCTGCAGAGGAGTCTCCGAGGCTGTCTCAGTCCCAGTGACTTTCTGCTCAGACTAATCCAGATTGACAGCTAAACACTGCTGTGGCAAGGTGAGCTTCTTATATATACTTGTACTCCCGGACACAGGGATACTGTGAAGAGGTCATCCGCCCAGCCTCAGGGGAGGAAGCAGAGCGAGTTGCTTTTGGCACAGCGTTGGAAGCAGGACGGCTGGGCGTTCTGCTCGACGGGCCTGAAGCAGGCAGCACCGGGAGCCTCTGTCAGGTACGCTGCTCTTTAGGGCTAGTGAAGGTGAACTCAGACCTGCAACGGAAACTGCTCCGCGGTACACAAGCTCTAACTTCACGACCTAAGCCTTTCGGTTGCTTTCTGCTCCCTCACGCAGAGCGGGATGGCAAAAACCTAGGTGTGCGGGGTGTCCTCTGTGAATGCGCTTGACGTCCAAGAGATGCGTGCGCGGTGAATAGGACGTGCAGCTGTATGTGGGGGCAGATGCTTTCGGGGCTCCTTACAAGCTGATCATCCGTTCATGAGCACAGAGCTCTGCTCGGGGCCGGAGGTCTGTCCACCTGAACTAACCATGGGCAGCATACCTCTGCGATGTGCGGGGAGAAACCCAAGCTTTGCTGGAATTCTCAGGCTAAATACTTACGGGCAGTCCTGAGACTTGCGCATTCAGGCACACTGAAGAAAGCCTCTCGTGCTGGGCTTGTTTTCTCCATAGGTTTGTAGTCCTGCGGGAGGGCATCGTATACTGAGGGTGATGGAAGAGGACGCACGGAGGTGCCTCGTCCCGGTGAGTAATCGAAGTGCCCTGAATATGCCTTTGCAGTCAAGACTCAGGAACTGCTGCGGGAGGGCCTTACGCCAGACACTGCTTGGGATGCATTCCATTGGTCACTGAGGAGACCCTCGTTGAGAGAGGACCACGCTGCTACCCCTTGCGTGCAAACTCCTCCTCTGTGATACGGAGATCTAAGTAAACATTCCAGTAGAAGGCTGTCCTCTCTGTTCGCCCTCTACCTGGCAGACTTCGACTAGGACGAATTTGGCACTAGGCACACGGGAAGGTGTAGAAGAAGATGCTGTGAAATGAGAGAGCAGAGGCAAGTCGACACTGGATTCAGGTAACGTGGGAGAAAGAGAGCAGTGCAGGACGCCTCATTACAGGAATCATTCAAGGTGTCGGAGTGGATGCGGAGACTGAGCTTGCCTAGTGTTTTCCGTGCCTGTGCTGTGCTGTGCGTCTGCCCTCTAAGCGCCTCGAATGAAGTCTGCAGTGTACGGCTCCCTCCTGCTGAGCGTCAGCTGCTCGCTTGTGTAGCCACTGAGCCGTAAGGCCTCGGTGAGGCTGCCTGGCTGACGAGAGAAACGCTTGCATACCATGAATTCCGCGTGGCAGTGCGAAAAGGCGCTTTATCTCTGCTCCTGCCCGGCTGCCTCCGAGAGGTGCAGGTAGACCGTGGATGTGGGGCTGTGCGGAGCGTGGGTCGGGGCGGTGGTGCCCTATATAAGTCGGCCTCCCGTGATTCAGAGCCCAAGCTCTGAGAACCAGGTGCACGCACTGGCCTTCAGGCCCCAAGCAACACGGCCGGCAAGAGGTGTGTGTGAAGCCTCTCCGCAGGCTTGCTGCGGTTGGGCCCTATAGCCTCGGAGGTGCGGTCCTGCAGAGGAGGCTCCGAGGCTGTTTCAGCCCCAGTGACTTGCTGCTCAGACAAATCCAGATTGACAGCTACACACTGCTGTGGCAAGGTGAGCTGCTTATATATACTTGTACTCCCCGACACAGGGAGAGTGTGAAGAGGTCTTCAGCCCAGCCTCAGGGGAGGAAGCAGAGCGAGTTGCTTTCGGCACAGCGTTGGAAGCAGGACGGCTGGGCGTTCTGCTCGAAGGGCCTGAAGCAGGCAGCACCGGGAGCCTCTGTCAGGTACGCTGCTCTTTAGGGCTAGTGAAGGTGAACTTAGACCTGCAACGGAAACTTCTCCGGGGTACACAAGCTCTAACTTCACGACCTAAGCCTTTCGGTTGCTTTCTGCTCCCTCACGCAGAGCGGGATGGCAAAAACCTAGGTGTGCGGCGTGTCCTCTGTGAATGCGCTTGACGTCCAAGAGATGCGTGCGCCGTGAATAGGACGTGAGCTGTATGTGGGGGCAGTTGCTTTCGGGGCTCCTTACAAGCTGGTCATCCGTTCATGAGCACAGAGCTCTGCTCGGGGCCGGAGGTCTGTCCACCTGAACTAACCATGGGCAGCATACCTCTGCGATCTGCGGGGAGAAACCGACCCTTTGCTGGGTTTCTCAGGCTAAATGCTTACTGGCAGTCCTGAGACTTGCGCATTCAAGCACCCTGAAGAAAGCCTCTCGTGCTGGGCTTGTTTTCTCCATAGGTTTGTAGTCCTGCGAGAGGGCATCGTATACTGACCGTGATGGTAGAGGAAGCACGGAGCTGCCTCGTCCCGGTGAGTATTCGAAGTGCCCTGAAGATGTCTTTGTAGTCAAGTGTCAGGAACTGCTGCGGGAGGGCCTTACGCCAGACACTGCTTGGGACGCATTCCACAGGTCACTGAGGAGACCCTCGTTGAGAGAAGACCACGCTGCTACCCCTTGCGTGCAACCTCCTCCTCTGTGATACGGAAATCTAAGTAAACATTCCAGTAGAAGGCTGTCCTCTCTGTTCGCCCTCTACCTGGCAGACTTCGACTAGGACGAATTTGGCACTAGGCACACGGGAAGGTGTAGAAGATGCTGTGAAATGAGAGCAGCAGAGGCAAGTCGGCACTGGATTCAGGTAACGTGGGAGAAAGAGAGCAGTGCAGGACGCCTCATTACAGAAATCATTCAAGGTGTTGGAGTGGCTGCAGAGACTGTGCTTGCCAAGTGTTTTCCGTGCCTGTGCTGTGCGTCTGCCCTCTAAGCGCCTCGAATGAAGTCTGCAGTGTACGGCTCCCTCCTGCTGAGCGTCAGCTGCTCGCTTGTGTAGCCACTGAGCCGTAAGGCCTCGGTGAGGCAGCCTGGCTGACGAGAGAAACGCTTGCATACCATGAATTCCGCATGGCAGTGTGAAACGGCGCTTTCTCTCTGCTCCTGCCCGGCTGCCTCCGAGAGGTGCAGGTAGTCCGTGGATGTGGGGCGGGGCGGAGCGTGGGGCGGGGCGGTGGTGCCCTATATAAGTGGGCCTCCCGTGCCTCAGAGCCCAAGCTCTGAGAACCAGGTGAACGCACTGGCCTTCAGGCTCCAAGCAACACGGCCGGCAAGAGGTGTGTGTGAAGCGTCTCCGCAGGCTTGTTGCGGTTGGGCCCTAAAGCCTCGGAGGTGCGGTCCTGCAGAGGAGTCTCCGAGGCTGTCTCAGTCCCAGTGACTTTCTGCTCAGACTAATCCAGATTGACAGCTAAACACTGCTGTGGCAAGGTGAGCTTCTTATATATACTTGTACTCCCGGACACAGGGATACTGTGAAGAGGTCATCCGCCCAGCCTCAGGGGAGGAAGCAGAGCGAGTTGCTTTTGGCACAGCGTTGGAAGCAGGACGGCTGGGCGTTCTGCTCGACGGGCCTGAAGCAGGCAGCACCGGGAGCCTCTGTCAGGTACGCTGCTCTTTAGGGCTAGTGAAGGTGAACTCAGACCTGCAACGGAAACTGCTCCGCGGTACACAAGCTCTAACTTCACGACCTAAGCCTTTCGGTTGCTTTCTGCTCCCTCACGCAGAGCGGGATGGCAAAAACCTAGGTGTGCGGGGTGTCCTCTGTGAATGCGCTTGACGTCCAAGAGATGCGTGCGCGGTGAATAGGACGTGCAGCTGTATGTGGGGGCAGATGCTTTCGGGGCTCCTTACAAGCTGATCATCCGTTGATGAGCCCAGAGCTCTGCTCGGGGCCGGAGGTCTGTCCACCTGAACTAACCATGGGCAGCATACCTCTGCGATGTGCGGGGAGAAACCCAAGCTTTGCTGGAATTCTCAGGCTAAATACTTACGGGCAGTCCTGAGACTTGCGCATTCAGGCACACTGAAGAAAGCCTCTCGTGCTGGGCTTGTTTTCTCCATAGGTTTATAGTCCTGCGGGAGGGCATCGTATACTGAGGGTGATGGAAGAGGACGCACGGAGGTGCCTCGTCCCGGTGAGTAATCGAAGTGCCCTGAATATGCCTTTGCAGTCAAGACTCAGGAACTGCTGCGGGAGGGCCTTACGCCAGACACTGCTTGGGATGCATTCCATTGGACACTGAGGAGACCCTCGTTGAGAGAGGACCACGCTGCTACCCCTTGCGTGCAAACTCCTCCTCTGTGATACGGAGATCTAAGTAAACATTCCAGTAGAAGGCTGTCCTCTCTGTTCGCCCTCTACCTGGCAGACTTCGAGTAGGACGAATTTGGCACTAGGCACACGGGAAGGTGTAGAAGAAGATGGTGTGAAATGAGAGAGCAGAGGCAAGTCGACACTGGATTCAGGTAACGTGGGAGAAAGAGAGCAGTGCAGGACGCCTCATTACAGGAATCATTCAAGGTGTCGGAGTGGATGCGGAGACTGAGCTTGCCTAGTGTTTTCCGTGCCTGTGCTGTGCTGTGCGTCTGCCCTCTAAGCGCCTCGAATGAAGTCTGCAGTGTACGGCTCCCTCCTGCTGAGCGTCAGCTGCTCGCTTGTGTAGCCACTGAGCCGTAAGGCCTCGGTGAGGCTGCCTGGCTGACGAGAGAAACGCTTGCATACCATGAATTCCGCGTGGCAGTGCGAAAAGGCGCTTTATCTCTGCTCCTGCCCGGCTGCCTCCGAGAGGTGCAGGTAGACCGTGGATGTGGGGCTGTGCGGAGCGTGGGTCGGGGCGGTGGTGCCCTATATAAGTCGGCCTCCCGTGATTCAGAGCCCAAGCTCTGAGACCCAGGTGCACGCACTGGCCTTCAGGCCCCAAGCAACACGGCCGGCAAGAGGTGTGTGTGAAGCCTCTCCGCAGGCTTGCTGCGGTTGGGCCCTATAGCCTCGGAGGTGCGGTCCTGCAGAGGAGGCTCCGAGGCTGTTTCAGCCCCAGTGACTTGCTGCTCAGACAAATCCAGATTGACAGCTACACACTGCTGTGGCAAGGTGAGCTGCTTATATATACTTGTACTCCCCGACACAGGGAGAGTGTGAAGAGGTCTTCAGCCCAGCCTCAGGGGAGGAAGCAGAGCGAGTTGCTTTCGGCACAGCGTTGGAAGCAGGACGGCTGGGCGTTCTGCTCGAAGGGCCTGAAGCAGGCAGCACCGGGAGCCTCTGTCAGGTACGCTGCTCTTTAGGGCTAGTGAAGGTGAACTTAGACCTGCAACGGAAACTTCTCCGGGGTACACAAGCTCTAACTTCACGACCTAAGCCTTTCGGTTGCTTTCTGCTCCCTCACGCAGAGCGGGATGGCAAAAACCTAGGTGTGCGGCGTGTCCTCTGTGAATGCGCTTGACGTCCAAGAGATGCGTGCGCCGTGAATAGGACGTGAGCTGTATGTGGGGGCAGTTGCTTTCGGGGCTCCTTACAAGCTGGTCATCCGTTCATGAGCACAGAGCTCTGCTCGGGGCCGGAGGTCTGTCCACCTGAACTAACCATGGGCAGCATACCTCTGCGATCTGCGGGGAGAAACCGACCCTTTGCTGGGTTTCTCAGGCTAAATGCTTACTGGCAGTCCTGAGACTTGCGCATTCAAGCACCCTGAAGAAAGCCTCTCGTGCTGGGCTTGTTTTCTCCATAGGTTTGTAGTCCTGCGAGAGGGCATCGTATACTGACCGTGATGGTAGAGGAAGCACGGAGCTGCCTCGTCCCGGTGAGTATTCGAAGTGCCCTGAAGATGTCTTTGTAGTCAAGTGTCAGGAACTGCTGCGGGAGGGCCTTACGCCAGACACTGCTTGGGACGCATTCCACAGGTCACTGAGGAGACCCTCGTTGAGAGAAGACCACGCTGCTACCCCTTGCGTGCAACCTCCTCCTCTGTGATACGGAAATCTAAGTAAACATTCCAGTAGAAGGCTGTCCTCTCTGTTCGCCCTCTACCTGGCAGACTTCGACTCGGACGAATTTGGCACTAGGCACACGGGAAGGTGGAGAAGATGCTGTGAAATGAGAGCAGCAGAGGCAAGTCGGCACTGGATTCAGGTAACGTGGGAGAAAGAGAGCAGTGCAGGACGCCTCATTACAGAAATCATTCAAGGTGTTGGAGTGGCTGCAGAGACTGTGCTTGCCAAGTGTTTTCCGTGCCTGTGTTGTGCGTCTGCCCTCTAAGCGCCTCGAATGAAGTCTGCAGTGTACGGCTCCCTCCTGCTGAGCGTCAGCTGCTCGCTTGTGTAGCCACTGAGCCGTAAGGCCTCGGTGAGGCAGCCTGGCTGACGAGAGAAACGCTTGCATACCATGAATTCCGCATGGCAGTGTGAAACGGCGCTTTCTCTCTGCTCCTGCCCGGCTGCCTCCGAGAGGTGCAGGTAGTCCGTGGATGTGGGGCGGGGCGGAGCGTGGGGCGGGGCGGTGGTGCCCTATATAAGTGGGCCTCCCGTGCCTCAGAGCCCAAGCTCTGAGAACCAGGTGAACGCACTGGCCTTCAGGCTCCAAGCAACACGGCCGGCAAGAGGTGTGTGTGAAGCGTCTCCGCAGGCTTGTTGCGGTTGGGCCCTAAAGCCTCGGAGGTGCGGTCCTGCAGAGGAGTCTCCGAGGCTGTCTCAGTCCCAGTGACTTTCTGCTCAGACTAATCCAGATTGACAGCTAAACACTGCTGTGGCAAGGTGAGCTTCTTATATATACTTGTACTCCCGGACACAGGGATACTGTGAAGAGGTCATCCGCCCAGCCTCAGGGGAGGAAGCAGAGCGAGTTGCTTTTGGCACAGCGTTGGAAGCAGGACGGCTGGGCGTTCTGCTCGACGGGCCTGAAGCAGGCAGCACCGGGAGCCTCTGTCAGGTACGCTGCTCTTTAGGGCTAGTGAAGGTGAACTCAGACCTGCAACGGAAACTGCTCCGCGGTACACAAGCTCTAACTTCACGACCTAAGCCTTTCGGTTGCTTTCTGCTCCCTCACGCAGAGCGGGATGGCAAAAACCTAGGTGTGCGGGGTGTCCTCTGTGAATGCGCTTGACGTCCAAGAGATGCGTGCGCGGTGAATAGGACGTGCAGCTGTATGTGGGGGCAGATGCTTTCGGGGCTCCTTACAAGCTGATCATCCGTTCATGAGCACAGAGCTCTGCTCGGGGCCGGAGGTCTGTCCACCTGAACTAACCATGGGCAGCATACCTCTGCGATGTGCGGGGAGAAACCCAAGCTTTGCTGGAATTCTCAGGCTAAATACTTACGGGCAGTCCTGAGACTTGCGCATTCAGGCACACTGAAGAAAGCCTCTCGTGCTGGGCTTGTTTTCTCCATAGGTTTGTAGTCCTGCGGGAGGGCATCGTATACTGAGGGTGATGGAAGAGGACGCACGGAGGTGCCTCGTCCCGGTGAGTAATCGAAGTGCCCTGAATATGCCTTTGCAGTCAAGACTCAGGAACTGCTGCGGGAGGGCCTTACGCCAGACACTGCTTGGGATGCATTCCATTGGTCACTGAGGAGACCCTCGTTGAGAGAGGACCACGCTGCTACCCCTTGCGTGCAAACTCCTCCTCTGTGATACGGAGATCTAAGTAAACATTCCAGTAGAAGGCTGTCCTCTCTGTTCGCCCTCTACCTGGCAGACTTCGACTAGGACGAATTTGGCACTAGGCACACGGGAAGGTGTAGAAGAAGATGCTGTGAAATGAGAGAGCAGAGGCAAGTCGACACTGGATTCAGGTAACGTGGGAGAAAGAGAGCAGTGCAGGACGCCTCATTACAGGAATCATTCAAGGTGTCGGAGTGGATGCGGAGACTGAGCTTGCCTAGTGTTTTCCGTGCCTGTGCTGTGCTGTGCGTCTGCCCTCTAAGCGCCTCGAATGAAGTCTGCAGTGTACGGCTCCCTCCTGCTGAGCGTCAGCTGCTCGCTTGTGTAGCCACTGAGCTGTAAGGCCTCGGTGAGGCTGCCTGGCTGACGAGAGAAACGCTTGCATACCATGAATTCCGCGTGGCAGTGCGAAAAGGCGCTTTATCTCTGCTCCTGCCCGGCTGCCTCCGAGAGGTGCAGGTAGACCGTGGATGTGGGGCTGTGCGGAGCGTGGGTCGGGGCGGTGGTGCCCTATATAAGTCGGCCTCCCGTGATTCAGAGCCCAAGCTCTGAGAACCAGGTGCACGCACTGGCCTTCAGGCCCCAAGCAACACGGCCGGCAAGAGGTGTGTGTGAAGCCTCTCCGCAGGCTTGCTGCGGTTGGGCCCTATAGCCTCGGAGGTGCGGTCCTGCAGAGGAGGCTCCGAGGCTGTTTCAGCCCCAGTGACTTGCTGCTCAGACAAATCCAGATTGACAGCTACACACTGCTGTGGCAAGGTGAGCTGCTTATATATACTTGTACTCCCCGACACAGGGAGAGTGTGAAGAGGTCTTCAGCCCAGCCTCAGGGGAGGAAGCAGAGCGAGTTGCTTTCGGCACAGCGTTGGAAGCAGGACGGCTGGGCGTTCTGCTCGAAGGGCCTGAAGCAGGCAGCACCGGGAGCCTCTGTCAGGTACGCTGCTCTTTAGGGCTAGTGAAGGTGAACTTAGACCTGCAACGGAAACTTCTCCGGGGTACACAAGCTCTAACTTCACGACCTAAGCCTTTCGGTTGCTTTCTGCTCCCTCACGCAGAGCGGGATGGCAAAAACCTAGGTGTGCGGCGTGTCCTCTGTGAATGCGCTTGACGTCCAAGAGATGCGTGCGCCGTGAATAGGACGTGAGCTGTATGTGGGGGCAGTTGCTTTCGGGGCTCCTTACAAGCTGGTCATCCGTTCATGAGCACAGAGCTCTGCTCGGGGCCGGAGGTCTGTCCACCTGAACTAACCATGGGCAGCATACCTCTGCGATCTGCGGGGAGAAACCGACCCTTTGCTGGGTTTCTCAGGCTAAATGCTTACTGGCAGTCCTGAGACTTGCGCATTCAAGCACCCTGAAGAAAGCCTCTCGTGCTGGGCTTGTTTTCTCCATAGGTTTGTAGTCCTGCGAGAGGGCATCGTATACTGACCGTGATGGTAGAGGAAGCACGGAGCTGCCTCGTCCCGGTGAGTATTCGAAGTGCCCTGAAGATGTCTTTGTAGTCAAGTGTCAGGAACTGCTGCGGGAGGGCCTTACGCCAGACACTGCTTGGGACGCATTCCACAGGTCACTGAGGAGACCCTCGTTGAGAGAAGACCACGCTGCTACCCCTTGCGTGCAACCTCCTCCTCTGTGATACGGAAATCTAAGTAAACATTCCAGTAGAAGGCTGTCCTCTCTGTTCGCCCTCTACCTGGCAGACTTCGACTCGGACGAATTTGGCACTAGGCACACGGGAAGGTGGAGAAGATGCTGTGAAATGAGAGCAGCAGAGGCAAGTCGGCACTGGATTCAGGTAACGTGGGAGAAAGAGAGCAGTGCAGGACGCCTCATTACAGAAATCATTCAAGGTGTTGGAGTGGCTGCAGAGACTGTGCTTGCCAAGTGTTTTCCGTGCCTGTGCTGTGCTTCTGCCCTCTAAGCGCCTCGAATGAAGTCTGCAGTGTACGGCTCCCTCCTGCTGAGCGTCAGCTGCTCGCTTGTGTAGCCACTGAGCCGTAAGGCCTCGGTGAGGCAGCCTGGCTGACGAGAGAAACGCTTGCATACCATGAATTCCGCATGGCAGTGTGAAACGGCGCTTTCTCTCTGCTCCTGCCCGGCTGCCTCCGAGAGGTGCAGGTAGTCCGTGGATGTGGGGCGGGGCGGAGCGTGGGGCGGGGCGGTGGTGCCCTATATAAGTGGGCCTCCCGTGCCTCAGAGCCCAAGCTCTGAGAACCAGGTGAACGCACTGGCCTTCAGGCTCCAAGCAACACGGCCGGCAAGAGGTGTGTGTGAAGCGTCTCCGCAGGCTTGTTGCGGTTGGGCCCTAAAGCCTCGGAGGTGCGGTCCTGCAGAGGAGTCTCCGAGGCTGTCTCAGTCCCAGTGACTTTCTGCTCAGACTAATCCAGATTGACAGCTAAACACTGCTGTGGCAAGGTGAGCTTCTTATATATACTTGTACTCCCGGACACAGGGATACTGTGAAGAGGTCATCCGCCCAGCCTCAGGGGAGGAAGCAGAGCGAGTTGCTTTTGGCACAGCGTTGGAAGCAGGACGGCTGGGCGTTCTGCTCGACGGGCCTGAAGCAGGCAGCACCGGGAGCCTCTGTCAGGTACGCTGCTCTTTAGGGCTAGTGAAGGTGAACTCAGACCTGCAACGGAAACTGCTCCGCGGTACACAAGCTCTAACTTCACGACCTAAGCCTTTCGGTTGCTTTCTGCTCCCTCACGCAGAGCGGGATGGCAAAAACCTAGGTGTGCGGGGTGTCCTCTGTGAATGCGCTTGACGTCCAAGAGATGCGTGCGCGGTGAATAGGACGTGCAGCTGTATGTGGGGGCAGATGCTTTCGGGGCTCCTTACAAGCTGATCATCCGTTCATGAGCACAGAGCTCTGCTCGGGGCCGGAGGTCTGTCCACCTGAACTAACCATGGGCAGCATACCTCTGCGATGTGCGGGGAGAAACCCAAGCTTTGCTGGAATTCTCAGGCTAAATACTTACGGGCAGTCCTGAGACTTGCGCATTCAGGCACACTGAAGAAAGCCTCTCGTGCTGGGCTTGTTTTCTCCATAGGTTTGTAGTCCTGCGGGAGGGCATCGTATACTGAGGGTGATGGAAGAGGACGCACGGAGGTGCCTCGTCCCGGTGAGTAATCGAAGTGCCCTGAATATGCCTTTGCAGTCAAGACTCAGGAACTGCTGCGGGAGGGCCTTACGCCAGACACTGCTTGGGATGCATTCCATTGGTCACTGAGGAGACCCTCGTTGAGAGAGGACCACGCTGCTACCCCTTGCGTGCAAACTCCTCCTCTGTGATACGGAGATCTAAGTAAACATTCCAGTAGAAGGCTGTCCTCTCTGTTCGCCCTCTACCTGGCAGACTTCGACTAGGACGAATTTGGCACTAGGCACACGGGAAGGTGTAGAAGAAGATGCTGTGAAATGAGAGAGCAGAGGCAAGTCGACACTGGATTCAGGTAACGTGGGAGAAAGAGAGCAGTGCAGGACGCCTCATTACAGGAATCATTCAAGGTGTCGGAGTGGATGCGGAGACTGAGCTTGCCTAGTGTTTTCCGTGCCTGTGCTGTGCTGTGCGTCTGCCCTCTAAGCGCCTCGAATGAAGTCTGCAGTGTACGGCTCCCTCCTGCTGAGCGTCAGCTGCTCGCTTGTGTAGCCACTGAGCCGTAAGGCCTCGGTGAGGCTGCCTGGCTGACGAGAGAAACGCTTGCATACCATGAATTCCGCGTGGCAGTGCGAAAAGGCGCTTTATCTCTGCTCCTGCCCGGCTGCCTCCGAGAGGTGCAGGTAGACCGTGGATGTGGGGCTGTGCGGAGCGTGGGTCGCGGCGGTGGTGGCCTATATAAGTCGGCCTCCCGTGATTCAGGGCCCAAGCTCTCTGAACCAGGTGCACGCGCGGGCCTTCAGGGCCCAAGCAACACGCCCGGCAAGAGGTGTGTGTGACGCCTCTCCCCACGCTTCCTGCGGTTGGGCCCTATAGCCTCGGAGGTGCGGTCCTGCAGAGGAGGCTCCGAGGCTGTTTCAGCCCCAGTGACTTGCTGCTCAGACAAATCCAGATTGACAGCTACACACTGCTGTGGCAAGGTGAGCTGCTTATATATACTTGTACTCCCCGACACAGGGAGAGTGTGAAGAGGTCTTCAGCCCAGCCTCAGGGGAGGAAGCAGAGCGAGTTGCTTTCGGCACAGCGTTGGAAGCAGGACGGCTGGGCGTTCTGCTCGAAGGGCCTGAAGCAGGCAGCACCGGGCGCCTCTGTCAGGTACGCTGCTCTTTAGGGCTAGTGAAGGTGAACTTACACCTGCAACGGAAACTTCTCCGGGCTACACAAGCTCTAACTTCACGACCTAAGCCTTTCGGTTGCTTTCTGCTCCCTCACGCAGAGCGGGATGGCAAAAACCTAGGTGTGCGGCGTGTCCTCTGTGAATGCGCTTGACGTCCAAGAGATGCGTGCGCCGTGAATAGGACGTGAGCTGTATGTGGGGGCAGTTGCTTTCGGGGCTCCTTACAAGCTGGTCATCCGTTCATGAGCACAGAGCTCTGCTCGGGGCCGGAGGTCTGTCCACCTGAACTAACCATGGGCACCATAGCTCTGGGATCTGCGGGGAGAAACCGACCCTTTGCTGGGTTTCTCAGGCTAAATGCTTACTGGCAGTCCTGAGACTTGCGCATTCAAGCACCCTGAAGAAAGCCTCTCGTGCTGGGCTTGTTTTCTCCATAGGTTTGTAGTCCTGCGAGAGGGCATCGTATACTGACCGTGATGGTAGAGGAAGCACGGAGCTGCCTCGTCCCGGTGAGTATTCGAAGTGCCCTGAAGATGTCTTTGTAGTCAAGTGTCAGGAACTGCTGCGGGAGGGCCTTACGCCAGACACTGCTTGGGACGCATTCCACAGGTCACTGAGGAGACCCTCGTTGAGAGAAGACCACGCTGCTACCCCTTGCGTGCAACCTCCTCCTCTGTGATACGGAAATCTAAGTAAACATTCCAGTAGAAGGCTGTCCTCTCTGTTCGCCCTCTACCTGGCAGACTTCGACTCGGACGAATTTGGCACTAGGCACACGGGAAGGTGGAGAAGATGCTGTGAAATGAGAGCAGCAGAGGCAAGTCGGCACTGGATTCAGGTAACGTGGGAGAAAGAGAGCAGTGCAGGACGCCTCATTACAGAAATCATTCAAGGTGTTGGAGTGGCTGCAGAGACTGTGCTTGCCAAGTGTTTTCCGTGCCTGTGCTGTGCGTCTGCCCTCTAAGCGCCTCGAATGAAGTCTGCAGTGTACGGCTCCCTCCTGCTGAGCGTCAGCTGCTCGCTTGTGTAGCCACTGAGCCGTAAGGCCTCGGTGAGGCAGCCTGGCTGACGAGAGAAACGCTTGCATACCATGAATTCCGCATGGCAGTGTGAAACGGCGCTTTCTCTCTGCTCCTGCCCGGCTGCCTCCGAGAGGTGCAGGTAGTCCGTGGATGTGGGGCGGGGCGGAGCGTGGGGCGGGGCGGTGGTGCCCTATATAAGTGGGCCTCCCGTGCCTCAGAGCCCAAGCTCTGAGAACCAGGTGAACGCACTGGCCTTCAGGCTCCAAGCAACACGGCCGGCAAGAGGTGTGTGTGAAGCGTCTCCGCAGGCTTGTTGCGGTTGGGCCCTAAAGCCTCGGAGGTGCGGTCCTGCAGAGGAGTCTCCGAGGCTGTCTCAGTCCCAGTGACTTTCTGCTCAGACTAATCCAGATTGACAGCTAAACACTGCTGTGGCAAGGTGAGCTTCTTATATATACTTGTACTCCCGGACACAGGGATACTGTGAAGAGGTCATCCGCCCAGCCTCAGGGGAGGAAGCAGAGCGAGTTGCTTTTGGCACAGCGTTGGAAGCAGGACGGCTGGGCGTTCTGCTCGACGGGCCTGAAGCAGGCAGCACCGGGAGCCTCTGTCAGGTACGCTGCTCTTTAGGGCTAGTGAAGGTGAACTCAGACCTGCAACGGAAACTGCTCCGCGGTACACAAGCTCTAACTTCACGACCTAAGCCTTTCGGTTGCTTTCTGCTCCCTCACGCAGAGCGGGATGGCAAAAACCTAGGTGTGCGGGGTGTCCTCTGTGAATGCGCTTGACGTCCAAGAGATGCGTGCGCGGTGAATAGGACGTGCAGCTGTATGTGGGGGCAGATGCTTTCGGGGCTCCTTACAAGCTGATCATCCGTTCATGAGCACAGAGCTCTGCTCGGGGCCGGAGGTCTGTCCACCTGAACTAACCATGGGCAGCATACCTCTCCGATGTGCGGGGAGAAACCGAAGCTTTGCTGGAATTCTCAGGCTAAATACTTACGGGCAGTCCTGAGACTTGCGCATTCAGGCACACTGAAGAAAGCCTCTCGTGCTGGGCTTGTTTTCTCCATAGGTTTGTAGTCCTGCGGGAGGGCATCGTATACTGAGGGTGATGGAAGAGGACGCACGGAGGTGCCTCGTCCCGGTGAGTAATCGAAGTGCCCTGAATATGCCTTTGCAGTCAAGACTCAGGAACTGCTGCGGGAGGGCCTTACGCCAGACACTGCTTGGGATGCATTCCATTGGTCACTGAGGAGACCCTCGTTGAGAGAGGACCACGCTGCTACCCCTTGCGTGCAAACTCCTCCTCTGTGATACGGAGATCTAAGTAAACATTCCAGTAGAAGGCTGTCCTCTCTGTTCGCCCTCTACCTGGCAGACTTCGACTAGGACGAATTTGGCACTAGGCACACGGGAAGGTGTAGAAGAAGATGCTGTGAAATGAGAGAGCAGAGGCAAGTCGACACTGGATTCAGGTAACGTGGGAGAAAGAGAGCAGTGCAGGACGCCTCATTACAGGAATCATTCAAGGTGTCGGAGTGGATGCGGAGACTGAGCTTGCCTAGTGTTTTCCGTGCCTGTGCTGTGCTGTGCGTCTGCCCTCTAAGCGCCTCGAATGAAGTCTGCAGTGTACGGCTCCCTCCTGCTGAGCGTCAGCTGCTCGCTTGTGTAGCCACTGAGCCGTAAGGCCTCGGTGAGGCCGCCTTGCTAACGAGAGAAACGTTTGCATACCATGAATTCCGCGTGGCAGTGCGAAAAGGCGCTTTATCTCTGCTCATGCCCGGCTGCATCCGAGAGGTGCAGGTAGACCGTGGATGTGGGGCTGTGCGGAGCGTGGGTCGGGGCGGTGGTGCCCTATATAAGTCGGCCTCCCGTGATTCAGAGCCCAAGCTCTGAGAACCAGGTGCACGCAGTGGCCTTCAGGCCCCAAGCAACACGGCCGGCAAGAGGTGTGTGTAAAGCCACTCCGCAGGCTTGTTGCGGTTGGGCCCAATAGCCTCGGAGGTGCGGTCCTGCAGAGGAGGCTCCGAGGCTGTTTCAGTCCCAGTGACTTGCTGCTCAGACAAATCCAGATTGACAGCTACACACTGCGGTGGCAAGGTGAGCTGTTTATATATACTTGTACTCCCCGACACAGGGATAGTGTGAAGAGGTCTTCAGCCCAGCCTCAGGGGAGGAAGCAGAGCGAGTTGCTTTCTGCACAGCGTTGGAAGCATGACGACTGGGCATTCTGCTCGACGGGCCTGAAGCAGGCAGCACCGGGAACCTCTGTCAGGTACGCTGCTCTTTAGGGCTAGTGAAGGTGAACTTAGACCTGCAACGGAAACTTCTCCGGGGTACACAAGCTCTAACTTCACGACCTAAGCCTTTCGGTTGCTTTCTGCTCCCTCACGCACAGCGGGAAGGCAGAAACCTAGGTGTGCGGCGTGTCCTCTGTGAATGCGCTTGACGTCCAAGAGATGCGTGCGCCGTGAATAGGACGTGAGCTGTATGTGGGGGCAGTTGCTTTCGGGGCTCCTTACAAGCTGGTCATCCGTTCATGAGCACAGAGCTCTGCTCGGGGCCGGAGGTCTGTCCACCTGAACTAACCATGGGCAGCATACCTCTGCGATCTGCGGGGAGAAACCGACCCTTTGCTGGGTTTCTCAGGCTAAATGCTTACTGGCAGTCCTGAGACTTGCGCATTCAAGCACCCTGAAGAAAGCCTCTCGTGCTGGGCTTGTTTTCTCCATAGGTTTGTAGTCCTGCGAGAGGGCATCGTATACTGACCGTGATGGTAGAGGAAGCACGGAGCTGCCTCGTCCCGGTGAGTATTCGAAGTGCCCTGAAGATGTCTTTGTAGTCAAGTGTCAGGAACTGCTGCGGGAGGGCCTTACGCCAGACACTGCTTGGGACGCATTCCACAGGTCACTGAGGGGACCCTCGTTGAGAGAAGACCACGCTGCTACCCCTTGCGTGCAACCTCCTCCTCTGTGATACGGACATCTAAGTTAACATCCCTGTGGATGGCTGTCCTCTCTGTTCGCCCTCTACCTGGCAGACTTCGACTCGGACGAATTTGGCACTAGGCACACGGGAAGGTGGAGAAGATGCTGTGAAATGAGAGCAGCAGAGGCAAGTCGGCACTGGATTCAGGTAACGTGGGAGAAAGAGAGCAGTGCAGGACGCCTCATTACAGAAATCATTCAAGGTGTTGGAGTGGCTGCAGAGACTGTGCTTGCCAAGTGTTTTCCGTGCCTGTGCTGTGCGTCTGCCCTCTAAGCGCCTCGAATGAAGTCTGCAGTGTACGGCTCCCTCCTGCTGAGCGTCAGCTGCTCGCTTGTGTAGCCACTGAGCCGTAAGGCCTCGGTGAGGCAGCCTGGCTGACGAGAGAAACGCTTGCATACCATGAATTCCGCATGGCAGTGTGAAACGGCGCTTTCTCTCTGCTCCTGCCCGGCTGCCTCCGAGAGGTGCAGGTAGTCCGTGGATGTGGGGCGGGGCGGAGCGTGGGGCGGGGCGGTGGTGCCCTATATAAGTGGGCCTCCCGTGCCTCAGAGCCCAAGCTCTGAGAACCAGGTGAACGCACTGGCCTTCAGGCTCCAAGCAACACGGCCGGCAAGAGGTGTGTGTGAAGCGTCTCCGCAGGCTTGTTGCGGTTGGGCCCTAAAGCCTCGGAGGTGCGGTCCTGCAGAGGAGTCTCCGAGGCTGTCTCAGTCCCAGTGACTTTCTGCTCAGACTAATCCAGATTGACAGCTAAACACTGCTGTGGCAAGGTGAGCTTCTTATATATACTTGTACTCCCGGACACAGGGATACTGTGAAGAGGTCATCCGCCCAGCCTCAGGGGAGGAAGCAGAGCGAGTTGCTTTTGGCACAGCGTTGGAAGCAGGACGGCTGGGCGTTCTGCTCGACGGGCCTGAAGCAGGCAGCACCGGGAGCCTCTGTCAGGTACGCTGCTCTTTAGGGCTAGTGAAGGTGAACTCAGACCTGCAACGGAAACTGCTCCGCGGTACACAAGCTCTAACTTCACGACCTAAGCCTTTCGGTTGCTTTCTGCTCCCTCACGCAGAGCGGGATGGCAAAAACCTAGGTGTGCGGGGTGTCCTCTGTGAATGCGCTTGACGTCCAAGAGATGCGTGCGCGGTGAATAGGACGTGCAGCTGTATGTGGGGGCAGATGCTTTCGGGGCTCCTTACAAGCTGATCATCCGTTCATGAGCACAGAGCTCTGCTCGGGGCCGGAGGTCTGTCCACCTGAACTAACCATGGGCAGCATACCTCTGCGATGTGCGGGGAGAAACCCAAGCTTTGCTGGAATTCTCAGGCTAAATACTTACGGGCAGTCCTGAGACTTGCGCATTCAGGCACACTGAAGAAAGCCTCTCGTGCTGGGCTTGTTTTCTCCATAGGTTTGTAGTCCTGCGGGAGGGCATCGTATACTGAGGGTGATGGAAGAGGACGCACGGAGGTGCCTCGTCCCGGTGAGTAATCGAAGTGCCCTGAATATGCCTTTGCAGTCAAGACTCAGGAACTGCTGCGGGAGGGCCTTACGCCAGACACTGCTTGGGATGCATTCCATTGGTCACTGAGGAGACCCTCGTTGAGAGAGGACCACGCTGCTACCCCTTGCGTGCAAACTCCTCCTCTGTGATACGGAGATCTAAGTAAACATTCCAGTAGAAGGCTGTCCTCTCTGTTCGCCCTCTACCTGGCAGACTTCGACTAGGACGAATTTGGCACTAGGCACACGGGAAGGTGTAGAAGAAGATGCTGTGAAATGAGAGAGCAGAGGCAAGTCGACACTGGATTCAGGTAACGTGGGAGAAAGAGAGCAGTGCAGGACGCCTCATTACAGGAATCATTCAAGGTGTCGGAGTGGATGCGGAGACTGAGCTTGCCTAGTGTTTTCCGTGCCTGTGCTGTGCTGTGCGTCTGCCCTCTAAGCGCCTCGAATGAAGTCTGCAGTGTACGGCTCCCTCCTGCTGAGCGTCAGCTGCTCGCTTGTGTAGCCACTGAGCCGTAAGGCCTCGGTGAGGCTGCCTGGCTGACGAGAGAAACGCTTGCATACCATGAATTCCGCGTGGCAGTGCGAAAAGGCGCTTTATCTCTGCTCCTGCCCGGCTGCCTCCGAGAGGTGCAGGTAGACCGTGGATGTGGGGCTGTGCGGAGCGTGGGTCGGGGCGGTGGTGCCCTATATAAGTCGGCCTCCCGTGATTCAGAGCCCAAGCTCTGAGAACCAGGTGCACGCACTGGCCTTCAGGCCCCAAGCAACACGGCCGGCAAGAGGTGTGTGTGAAGCCTCTCCGCAGGCTTGCTGCGGTTGGGCCCTATAGCCTCGGAGGTGCGGTCCTGCAGAGGAGGCTCCGAGGCTGTTTCAGCCCCAGTGACTTGCTGCTCAGACAAATCCAGATTGACAGCTACACACTGCTGTGGCAAGGTGAGCTGCTTATATATACTTGTACTCCCCGACACAGGGAGAGTGTGAAGAGGTCTTCAGCCCAGCCTCAGGGGAGGAAGCAGAGCGAGTTGCTTTCGGCACAGCGTTGGAAGCAGGACGGCTGGGCGTTCTGCTCGAAGGGCCTGAAGCAGGCAGCACCGGGAGCCTCTGTCAGGTACGCTGCTCTTTAGGGCTAGTGAAGGTGAACTTAGACCTGCAACGGAAACTTCTCCGGGGTACACAAGCTCTAACTTCACGACCTAAGCCTTTCGGTTGCTTTCTGCTCCCTCACGCAGAGCGGGATGGCAAAAACCTAGGTGTGCGGCGTGTCCTCTGTGAATGCGCTTGACGTCCAAGAGATGCGTGCGCCGTGAATAGGACGTGAGCTGTATGTGGGGGCAGTTGCTTTCGGGGCTCCTTACAAGCTGGTCATCCGTTCATGAGCACAGAGCTCTGCTCGGGGCCGGAGGTCTGTCCACCTGAACTAACCATGGGCAGCATACCTCTGCGATCTGCGGGGAGAAACCGACCCTTTGCTGGGTTTCTCAGGCTAAATGCTTACTGGCAGTCCTGAGACTTGCGCATTCAAGCACCCTGAAGAAAGCCTCTCGTGCTGGGCTTGTTTTCTCCATAGGTTTGTAGTCCTGCGAGAGGGCATCGTATACTGACCGTGATGGTAGAGGAAGCACGGAGCTGCCTCGTCCCGGTGAGTATTCGAAGTGCCCTGAAGATGTCTTTGTAGTCAAGTGTCAGGAACTGCTGCGGGAGGGCCTTACGCCAGACACTGCTTGGGACGCATTCCACAGGTCACTGAGGAGACCCTCGTTGAGAGAAGACCACGCTGCTACCCCTTGCGTGCAACCTCCTCCTCTGTGATACGGAAATCTAAGTAAACATTCCAGTAGAAGGCTGTCCTCTCTGTTCGCCCTCTACCTGGCAGACTTCGACTCGGACGAATTTGGCACTAGGCACACGGGAAGGTGGAGAAGATGCTGTGAAATGAGAGCAGCAGAGGCAAGTCGGCACTGGATTCAGGTAACGTGGGAGAAAGAGAGCAGTGCAGGACGCCTCATTACAGAAATCATTCAAGGTGTTGGAGTGGCTGCAGAGACTGTGCTTGCCAAGTGTTTTCCGTGCCTGTGCTGTGCGTCTGCCCTCTAAGCGCCTCGAATGAAGTCTGCAGTGTACGGCTCCCTCCTGCTGAGCGTCAGCTGCTCGCTTGTGTAGCCACTGAGCCGTAAGGCCTCGGTGAGGCAGCCTGGCTGACGAGAGAAACGCTTGCATACCATGAATTCCGCATGGCAGTGTGAAACGGCGCTTTCTCTCTGCTCCTGCCCGGCTGCCTCCGAGAGGTGCAGGTAGTCCGTGGATGTGGGGCTGTGCGGAGCGTGGGGCGGGGCGGTGGTGCCCTATATAAGTGGGCCTCCCGTGCCTCAGAGCCCAAGCTCTGAGAACCAGGTGAACGCACTGGCCTTCAGGCTCCAAGCAACACGGCCGGCAAGAGGTGTGTGTGAAGCGTCTCCGCAGGCTTGTTGCGGTTGGGCCCTAAAGCCTCGGAGGTGCGGTCCTGCAGAGGAGTCTCCGAGGCTGTCTCAGTCCCAGTGACTTTCTGCTCAGACTAATCCAGATTGACAGCTAAACACTGCTGTGGCAAGGTGAGCTTCTTATATATACTTGTACTCCCGGACACAGGGATACTGTGAAGAGGTCATCCGCCCAGCCTCAGGGGAGGAAGCAGAGCGAGTTGCTTTTGGCACAGCGTTGGAAGCAGGACGGCTGGGCGTTCTGCTCGACGGGCCTGAAGCAGGCAGCACCGGGAGCCTCTGTCAGGTACGCTGCTCTTTAGGGCTAGTGAAGGTGAACTCAGACCTGCAACGGAAACTGCTCCGCGGTACACAAGCTCTAACTTCACGACCTAAGCCTTTCGGTTGCTTTCTGCTCCCTCACGCAGAGCGGGATGGCAAAAACCTAGGTGTGCGGGGTGTCCTCTGTGAATGCGCTTGACGTCCAAGAGATGCGTGCGCGGTGAATAGGACGTGCAGCTGTATGTGGGGGCAGATGCTTTCGGGGCTCCTTACAAGCTGGTCATCCGTTCATGAGCACAGAGCTCTGCTCGGGGCCGGAGGTCTGTCCACCTGAACTAACCATGGGCAGCATACCTCTGCGATGTGCGGGGAGAAACCCAAGCTTTGCTGGAATTCTCAGGCTAAATACTTACGGGCAGTCCTGAGACTTGCGCATTCAGGCACACTGAAGAAAGCCTCTCGTGCTGGGCTTGTTTTCTCCATAGGTTTGTAGTCCTGCGGGAGGGCATCGTATACTGAGGGTGATGGAAGAGGACGCACGGAGGTGCCTCGTCCCGGTGAGTAATCGAAGTGCCCTGAATATGCCTTTGCAGTCAAGACTCAGGAACTGCTGCGGGAGGGCCTTACGCCAGACACTGCTTGGGATGCATTCCATTGGTCACTGAGGAGACCCTCGTTGAGAGAGGACCACGCTGCTACCCCTTGCGTGCAAACTCCTCCTCTGTGATACGGAGATCTAAGTAAACATTCCAGTAGAAGGCTGTCCTCTCTGTTCGCCCTCTACCTGGCAGACTTCGACTAGGACGAATTTGGCACTAGGCACACGGGAAGGTGTAGAAGAAGATGCTGTGAAATGAGAGAGCAGAGGCAAGTCGACACTGGATTCAGGTAACGTGGGAGAAAGAGAGCAGTGCAGCACGCCACATTACAGGAATCATTCAAGGTGTCGGAGTGGATGCGGAGACTGAGCTTGCCTAGTGTTTTCCGTGCCTGTGCTGTGCTGTGCGTCTGCCCTCTAAGCGCCTCGAATGAAGTCTGCAGTGTACGGCTCCCTCGTGCTGAGCGACAGCTGCTCGCTTGTGTAGCCACTGAGCCGTAAGGCCTCGGTGAGGCTGCCTGGCTGACGAGAGAAACGCTTGCATACCATGAATTCCGCGTGGCAGTGCGAAAAGGCGCTTTATCTCTGCTCCTGCCCGGCTGCCTCCGAGAGGTGCAGGTAGACCGTGGATGTGGGGCTGTGCGGAGCGTGGGTCGGGGCGGTGGTGCCCTATATAAGTCGGCCTCCCGTGATTCAGAGCCCAAGCTCTGAGAACCAGGTGCACGCACTGGCCTTCAGGCCCCAAGCAACACGGCCGGCAAGAGGTGTGTGTGAAGCCTGTCCGCAGGCTTGCTGCGGTTGGGCCCTATAGCCTCGGAGGTGCGGTCCTGCAGAGGAGGCTCCGAGGCTGTTTCAGCCCCAGTGACTTGCTGCTCAGACAAATCCATATTGACAGCTACACACTACTGTGGCAAGGTGAGCTGCTTATATATACTTGTACTCCCCGACACAGGGAGAGTGTGAAGAGGTCTTCAGCCCAGCCTCAGGGGAGGAAGCAGAGCGAGTTGCTTTCGGCACAGCGTTGGAAGCAGGACGGCTGGGCGTTCTGCACGAAGGGCCTGAAGCAGGCAGCACCGGGAGCCTCTGTCAGGTACGCTGCTCTTTAGGGCTAGTGAAGGTGAACTTAGACCTGCAACGGAAACTTCTCCGGGGTACACAAGCTCTAACTTCACGACCTAAGCCTTTCGGTTGCTTTCTGCTCCCTCACGCAGAGCGGGATGGCAAAAACCTAGGTGTGCGGCGTGTCCTCTGTGAATGCGCTTGACGTCCAAGAGATGCGTGCGCCGTGAATAGGACGTGAGCTGTATGTGGGGGCAGTTGCTTTCGGGGCTCCTTACAAGCTGGTCATCCGTTCATGAGCACAGAGCTCTGCTCGGGGCCGGAGGTCTGTCCACCTGAACTAACCATGGGCAGCATACCTCTGCGATCTGCGGGGAGAAACCGACCCTTTGCTGGGTTTCTCAGGCTAAATGCTTACTGGCAGTCCTGAGACTTGCGCATTCAAGCACCCTGAAGAAAGCCTCTCGTGCTGGGCTTGTTTTCTCCATAGGTTTGTAGTCCTGCGAGAGGGCATCGTATACTGACCGTGATGGTAGAGGAAGCACGGAGCTGCCTCGTCCCGGTGAGTATTCGAAGTGCCCTGAAGATGTCTTTGTAGTCAAGTGTCAGGAACTGCTGCGGGAGGGCCTTACGCCAGACACTGCTTGGGACGCATTCCACAGGTCACTGAGGAGACCCTCGTTGAGAGAAGACCACGCTGCTACCCCTTGCGTGCAACCTCCTCCTCTGTGATACGGAAATCTAAGTAAACATTCCAGTAGAAGGCTGTCCTCTCTGTTCGCCCTCTACCTGGCAGACTTCGACTCGGACGAATTTGGCACTAGGCACACGGGAAGGTGGAGAAGATGCTGTGAAATGAGAGCAGCAGAGGCAAGTCGGCACTGGATTCAGGTAACGTGGGAGAAAGAGAGCAGTGCAGGACGCCTCATTACAGAAATCATTCAAGGTGTTGGAGTGGCTGCAGAGACTGTGCTTGCCAAGTGTTTTCCGTGCCTGTGCTGTGCGTCTGCCCTCTAAGCGCCTCGAATGAAGTCTGCAGTGTACGGCTCCCTCCTGCTGAGCGTCAGCTGCTCGCTTGTGTAGCCACTGAGCCGTAAGGCCTCGGTGAGGCAGCCTGGCTGACGAGAGAAACGCTTGCATACCATGAATTCCGCATGGCAGTGTGAAACGGCGCTTTCTCTCTGCTCCTGCCCGGCTGCCTCCGAGAGGTGCAGGTAGTCCGTGGATGTGGGGCGGGGCGGAGCGTGGGGCGGGGCGGTGGTGCCCTATATAAGTGGGCCTCCCGTGCCTCAGAGCCCAAGCTCTGAGAACCAGGTGAACGCACTGGCCTTCAGGCTCCAAGCAACACGGCCGGCAAGAGGTGTGTGTGAAGCGTCTCCGCAGGCTTGTTGCGGTTGGGCCCTAAAGCCTCGGAGGTGCGGTCCTGCAGAGGAGTCTCCGAGGCTGTCTCAGTCCCAGTGACTTTCTGCTCAGACTAATCCAGATTGACAGCTAAACACTGCTGTGGCAAGGTGAGCTTCTTATATATACTTGTACTCCCGGACACAGGGATACTGTGAAGAGGTCATCCGCCCAGCCTCAGGGGAGGAAGCAGAGCGAGTTGCTTTTGGCACAGCGTTGGAAGCAGGACGGCTGGGCGTTCTGCTCGACGGGCCTGAAGCAGGCAGCACCGGGAGCCTCTGTCAGGTACGCTGCTCTTTAGGGCTAGTGAAGGTGAACTCAGACCTGCAACGGAAACTGCTCCGCGGTACACAAGCTCTAACTTCACGACCTAAGCCTTTCGGTTGCTTTCTGCTCCCTCACGCAGAGCGGGATGGCAAAAACCTAGGTGTGCGGGGTGTCCTCTGTGAATGCGCTTGACGTCCAAGAGATGCGTGCGCGGTGAATAGGACGTGCAGCTGTATGTGGGGGCAGATGCTTTCGGGGCTCCTTACAAGCTGGTCATCCGTTCATGAGCACAGAGCTCTGCTCGGGGCCGGAGGTCTGTCCACCTGAACTAACCATGGGCAGCATACCTCTGCGATGTGCGGGGAGAAACCCAAGCTTTGCTGGAATTCTCAGGCTAAATACTTACGGGCAGTCCTGAGACTTGCGCATTCAGGCACACTGAAGAAAGCCTCTCGTGCTGGGCTTGTTTTCTCCATAGGTTTGTAGTCCTGCGGGAGGGCATCGTATACTGAGGGTGATGGAAGAGGACGCACGGAGGTGCCTCGTCCCGGTGAGTAATCGAAGTGCCCTGAATATGCCTTTGCAGTCAAGACTCAGGAACTGCTGCGGGAGGGCCTTACGCCAGACACTGCTTGGGATGCATTCCATTGGTCACTGAGGAGACCCTCGTTGAGAGAGGACCACGCTGCTACCCCTTGCGTGCAAACTCCTCCTCTGTGATACGGAGATCTAAGTAAACATTCCAGTAGAAGGCTGTCCTCTCTGTTCGCCCTCTACCTGGCAGACTTCGACTAGGACGAATTTGGCACTAGGCACACGGGAAGGTGTAGAAGAAGATGCTGTGAAATGAGAGAGCAGAGGCAAGTCGACACTGGATTCAGGTAACGTGGGAGAAAGAGAGCAGTGCAGGACGCCTCATTACAGGAATCATTCAAGGTGTCGGAGTGGATGCGGAGACTGAGCTTGCCTAGTGTTTTCCGTGCCTGTGCTGTGCTGTGCGTCTGCCCTCTAAGCGCCTCGAATGAAGTCTGCAGTGTACGGCTCCCTCCTGCTGAGCGTCAGCTGCTCGCTTGTGTAGCCACTGAGCCGTAAGGCCTCGGTGAGGCTGCCTGGCTGACGAGAGAAACGCTTGCATACCATGAATTCCGCGTGGCAGTGCGAAAAGGCGCTTTATCTCTGCTCCTGCCCGGCTGCCTCCGAGAGGTGCAGGTAGACCGTGGATGTGGGGCTGTGCGGAGCGTGGGTCGGGGCGGTGGTGCCCTATATAAGTCGGCCTCCCGTGATTCAGAGCCCAAGCTCTGAGAACCAGGTGCACGCACTGGCCTTCAGGCCCCAAGCAACACGGCCGGCAAGAGGTGTGTGTGAAGCCTCTCCGCAGGCTTGCTGCGGTTGGGCCCTATAGCCTCGGAGGTGCGGTCCTGCAGAGGAGGCTCCGAGGCTGTTTCAGCCCCAGTGACTTGCTGCTCAGACAAATCCAGATTGACAGCTACACACTGCTGTGGCAAGGTGAGCTGCTTATATATACTTGTACTCCCCGACACAGGGAGAGTGTGAAGAGGTCTTCAGCCCAGCCTCAGGGGAGGAAGCAGAGCGAGTTGCTTTCGGCACAGCGTTGGAAGCAGGACGGCTGGGCGTTCTGCTCGAAGGGCCTGAAGCAGGCAGCACCGGGAGCCTCTGTCAGGTACGCTGCTCTTTAGGGCTAGTGAAGGTGAACTTAGACCTGCAACGGAAACTTCTCCGGGGTACACAAGCTCTAACTTCACGACCTAAGCCTTTCGGTTGCTTTCTGCTCCCTCACGCAGAGCGGGATGGCAAAAACCTAGGTGTGCGGCGTGTCCTCTGTGAATGCGCTTGACGTCCAAGAGATGCGTGCGCCGTGAATAGGACGTGAGCTGTATGTGGGGGCAGTTGCTTTCGGGGCTCCTTACAAGCTGGTCATCCGTTCATGAGCACAGAGCTCTGCTCGGGGCCGGAGGTCTGTCCACCTGAACTAACCATGGGCAGCATACCTCTGCGATCTGCGGGGAGAAACCGACCCTTTGCTGGGTTTCTCAGGCTAAATGCTTACTGGCAGTCCTGAGACTTGCGCATTCAAGCACCCTGAAGAAAGCCTCTCGTGCTGGGCTTGTTTTCTCCATAGGTTTGTAGTCCTGCGAGAGGGCATCGTATACTGACCGTGATGGTAGAGGAAGCACGGAGCTGCCTCGTCCCGGTGAGTATTCGAAGTGCCCTGAAGATGTCTTTGTAGTCAAGTGTCAGGAACTGCTGCGGGAGGGCCTTACGCCAGACACTGCTTGGGACGCATTCCACAGGTCACTGAGGAGACCCTCGTTGAGAGAAGACCACGCTGCTACCCCTTGCGTGCAACCTCCTCCTCTGTGATACGGAAATCTAAGTAAACATTCCAGTAGAAGGCTGTCCTCTCTGTTCGCCCTCTACCTGGCAGACTTCGACTCGGACGAATTTGGCACTAGGCACACGGGAAGGTGGAGAAGATGCTGTGAAATGAGAGCAGCAGAGGCAAGTCGGCACTGGATTCAGGTAACGTGGGAGAAAGAGAGCAGTGCAGGACGCCTCATTACAGAAATCATTCAAGGTGTTGGAGTGGCTGCAGAGACTGTGCTTGCCAAGTGTTTTCCGTGCCTGTGCTGTGCGTCTGCCCTCTAAGCCCCTGGAATGAAGTCTGCAGTGTACGGCTCCCTCCTGCTGAGCGTCAGCTGCTCGCTTGTGTAGCCACTGAGCCGTAAGGCCTCGGTGAGGCAGCCTGGCTGACGAGAGAAACGCTTGCATACCATGAATTCCGCATGGCAGTGTGAAACGGCGCTTTCTCTCTGCTCCTGCCCGGCTGCCTCCGAGAGGTGCAGGTAGTCCGTGGATGTGGGGCGGGGCGGAGCGTGGGGCGGGGCGGTGGTGCCCTATATAAGTGGGCCTCCCGTGCCTCAGAGCCCAAGCTCTGAGAACCAGGTGAACGCACTGGCCTTCAGGCTCCAAGCAACACGGCCGGCAAGAGGTGTGTGTGAAGCGTCTCCGCAGGCTTGTTGCGGTTGGGCCCTAAAGCCTCGGAGGTGCGGTCCTGCAGAGGAGTCTCCGAGGCTGTCTCAGTCCCAGTGACTTTCTGCTCAGACTAATCCAGATTGACAGCTAAACACTGCTGTGGCAAGGTGAGCTTCTTATATATACTTGTACTCCCGGACACAGGGATACTGTGAAGAGGTCATCCGCCCAGCCTCAGGGGAGGAAGCAGAGCGAGTTGCTTTTGGCACAGCGTTGGAAGCAGGACGGCTGGGCGTTCTGCTCGACGGGCCTGAAGCAGGCAGCACCGGGAGCCTCTGTCAGGTACGCTGCTCTTTAGGGCTAGTGAAGGTGAACTCAGACCTGCAACGGAAACTGCTCCGCGGTACACAAGCTCTAACTTCACGACCTAAGCCTTTCGGTTGCTTTCTGCTCCCTCACGCAGAGCGGGATGGCAAAAACCTAGGTGTGCGGGGTGTCCTCTGTGAATGCGCTTGACGTCCAAGAGATGCGTGCGCGGTGAATAGGACGTGCAGCTGTATGTGGGGGCAGATGCTTTCGGGGCTCCTTACAAGCTGGTCATCCGTTCATGAGCACAGAGCTCTGCTCGGGGCCGGAGGTCTGTCCACCTGAACTAACCATGGGCAGCATACCTCTGCGATGTGCGGGGAGAAACCCAAGCTTTGCTGGAATTCTCAGGCTAAATACTTACGGGCAGTCCTGAGACTTGCGCATTCAGGCACACTGAAGAAAGCCTCTCGTGCTGGGCTTGTTTTCTCCATAGGTTTGTAGTCCTGCGGGAGGGCATCGTATACTGAGGGTGATGGAAGAGGACGCACGGAGGTGCCTCGTCCCGGTGAGTAATCGAAGTGCCCTGAATATGCCTTTGCAGTCAAGACTCAGGAACTGCTGCGGGAGGGCCTTACGCCAGACACTGCTTGGGATGCATTCCATTGGTCACTGAGGAGACCCTCGTTGAGAGAGGACCACGCTGCTACCCCTTGCGTGCAAACTCCTCCTCTGTGATACGGAGATCTAAGTAAACATTCCAGTAGAAGGCTGTCCTCTCTGTTCGCCCTCTACCTGGCAGACTTCGACTAGGACGAATTTGGCACTAGGCACACGGGAAGGTGTAGAAGAAGATGCTGTGAAATGAGAGAGCAGAGGCAAGTCGACACTGGATTCAGGTAACGTGGGAGAAAGAGAGCAGTGCAGGACGCCTCATTACAGGAATCATTCAAGGTGTCGGAGTGGATGCGGAGACTGAGCTTGCCTAGTGTTTTCCGTGCCTGTGCTGTGCTGTGCGTCTGCCCTCTAAGCGCCTCGAATGAAGTCTGCAGTGTACGGCTCCCTCCTGCTGAGCGTCAGCTGCTCGCTTGTGTAGCCACTGAGCCGTAAGGCCTCGGTGAGGCTGCCTGGCTGACGAGAGAAACGCTTGCATACCATGAATTCCGCGTGGCAGTGCGAAAAGGCGCTTTATCTCTGCTCCTGCCCGGCTGCCTCCGAGAGGTGCAGGTAGACCGTGGATGTGGGGCTGTGCGGAGCGTGGGTCGGGGCGGTGGTGCCCTATATAAGTCGGCCTCCCGTGATTCAGAGCCCAAGCTCTGAGAACCAGGTGCACGCACTGGCCTTCAGGCCCCAAGCAACACGGCCGGCAAGAGGTGTGTGTGAAGCCTCTCCGCAGGCTTGCTGCGGTTGGGCCCTATAGCCTCGGAGGTGCGGTCCTGCAGAGGAGGCTCCGAGGCTGTTTCAGCCCCAGTGACTTGCTGCTCAGACAAATCCAGATTGACAGCTACACACTGCTGTGGCAAGGTGAGCTGCTTATATATACTTGTACTCCCCGACACAGGGAGAGTGTGAAGAGGTCTTCAGCCCAGCCTCAGGGGAGGAAGCAGAGCGAGTTGCTTTCGGCACAGCGTTGGAAGCAGGACGGCTGGGCGTTCTGCTCGAAGGGCCTGAAGCAGGCAGCACCGGGAGCCTCTGTCAGGTACGCTGCTCTTTAGGGCTAGTGAAGGTGAACTTAGACCTGCAACGGAAACTTCTCCGGGGTACACAAGCTCTAACTTCACGACCTAAGCCTTTCGGTTGCTTTCTGCTCCCTCACGCAGAGCGGGATGGCAAAAACCTAGGTGTGCGGCGTGTCCTCTGTGAATGCGCTTGACGTCCAAGAGATGCGTGCGCCGTGAATAGGACGTGAGCTGTATGTGGGGGCAGTTGCTTTCGGGGCTCCTTACAAGCTGGTCATCCGTTCATGAGCACAGAGCTCTGCTCGGGGCCGGAGGTCTGTCCACCTGAACTAACCATGGGCAGCATACCTCTGCGATCTGCGGGGAGAAACCGACCCTTTGCTGGGTTTCTCAGGCTAAATGCTTACTGGCAGTCCTGAGACTTGCGCATTCAAGCACCCTGAAGAAAGCCTCTCGTGCTGGGCTTGTTTTCTCCATAGGTTTGTAGTCCTGCGAGAGGGCATCGTATACTGACCGTGATGGTAGAGGAAGCACGGAGCTGCCTCGTCCCGGTGAGTATTCGAAGTGCCCTGAAGATGTCTTTGTAGTCAAGTGTCAGGAACTGCTGCGGGAGGGCCTTACGCCATACACTGCTTGGGACGCATTCCACAGGTCACTGAGGAGACCCTCGTTGAGAGAAGACCACGCTGCTACCCCTTGCGTGCAACCTCCTCCTCTGTGATACGGAAATCTAAGTAAACATTCCAGTAGAAGGCTGTCCTCTCTGTTCGCCCTCTACCTGGCAGACTTCGACTCGGACGAATTTGGCACTAGGCACACGGGAAGGTGGAGAAGATGCTGTGAAATGAGAGCAGCAGAGGCAAGTCGGCACTGGATTCAGGTAACGTGGGAGAAAGAGAGCAGTGCAGGACGCCTCATTACAGGAATCATTCAAGGTGTCGGAGTGGATGCGGAGACTGAGCTTGCCTAGTGTTTTCCGTGCCTGTGCTGTGCTGTGCGTCTGCCCTCTAAGCGCCTCGAATGAAGTCTGCAGTGTACGGCTCCCTCCTGCTGAGCGTCAGCTGCTCGCTTGTGTAGCCACTGAGCCGTAAGGCCTCGGTGAGGCTGCCTGGCTGACGAGAGAAACGCTTGCATACCATGAATTCCGCGTGGCAGTGCGAAAAGGCGCTTTATCTCTGCTCCTGCCCGGCTGCCTCCGAGAGGTGCAGGTAGACCATGGATGTGGGGCTGTGCGGAGCGTGGGTCGGGGCGGTGGTGCCCTATATAAATCGGCCTCCCGTGATTCAGAGCCCAAGCTCTGAGAACCAGGTGCACGCACTGGCCTTCAGGCCCCAAGCAACACGGCCGGCAAGAGGTGTGTGTGAAGCCTCTCCGCAGGCTTGCTGCGGTTGGGCCCTATAGCCTCGGAGGTGCGGTCCTGCAGAGGAGGCTCCGAGGCTGTTTCAGCCCCAGTGACTTGCTGCTCAGACAAATCCAGATTGACAGCTACACACTGCTGTGGCAAGGTGAGCTGCTTATATATACTTGTACTCCCCGACACAGGGAGAGTGTGAAGAGGTCTTCAGCCCAGCCTCAGGGGAGGAAGCAGAGCGAGTTGCTTTCGGCACAGCGTTGGAAGCAGGACGGCTGGGCGTTCTGCTCGAAGGGCCTGAAGCAGGCAGCACCGGGAGCCTCTGTCAGGTACGCTGCTCTTTAGGGCTAGTGAAGGTGAACTTAGACCTGCAACGGAAACTTCTCCGGGGTACACAAGCTCTAACTTCACGACCTAAGCCTTTCGGTTGCTTTCTGCTCCCTCACGCAGAGCGGGATGGCAAAAACCTAGGTGTGCGGCGTGTCCTCTGTGAATGCGCTTGACGTCCAAGAGATGCGTGCGCCGTGAATAGGACGTGAGCTGTATGTGGGGGCAGTTGCTTTCGGGGCTCCTTACAAGCTGGTCATCCGTTCATGAGCACAGAGCTCTGCTCGGGGCCGGAGGTCTGTCCACCTGAACTAACCATGGGCAGCATACCTCTGCGATCTGCGGGGAGAAACCGACCCTTTGCTGGGTTTCTCAGGCTAAATGCTTACTGGCAGTCCTGAGACTTGCGCATTCAAGCACCCTGAAGAAAGCCTCTCGTGCTGGGCTTGTTTTCTCCATAGGTTTGTAGTCCTGCGAGAGGGCATCGTATACTGACCGTGATGGTAGAGGAAGCACGGAGCTGCCTCGTCCCGGTGAGTATTCGAAGTGCCCTGAAGATGTCTTTGTAGTCAAGTGTCAGGAACTGCTGCGGGAGGGCCTTACGCCAGACACTGCTTGGGACGCATTCCACAGGTCACTGAGGAGACCCTCGTTGAGAGAAGACCACGCTGCTACCCCTTGCGTGCAACCTCCTCCTCTGTGATACGGAAATCTAAGTAAACATTCCAGTAGAAGGCTGTCCTCTCTGTTCGCCCTCTACCTGGCAGACTTCGACTCGGACGAATTTGGCACTAGGCACACGGGAAGGTGGAGAAGATGCTGTGAAATGAGAGCAGCAGAGGCAAGTCGGCACTGGATTCAGGTAACGTGGGAGAAAGAGAGCAGTGCAGGACGCCTCATTACAGAAATCATTCAAGGTGTTGGAGTGGCTGCAGAGACTGTGCTTGCCAAGTGTTTTCCGTGCCTGTGCTGTGCGTCTGCCCTCTAAGCGCCTCGAATGAAGTCTGCAGTGTACGGCTCCCTCCTGCTGAGCGTCAGCTGCTCGCTTGTGTAGCCACTGAGCCGTAAGGCCTCGGTGAGGCAGCCTGGCTGACGAGAGAAACGCTTGCATACCATGAATTCCGCATGGCAGTGTGAAACGGCGCTTTCTCTCTGCTCCTGCCCGGCTGCCTCCGAGAGGTGCAGGTAGTCCGTGGATGTGGGGCGGGGCGGAGCGTGGGGCGGGGCGGTGGTGCCCTATATAAGTGGGCCTCCCGTGCCTCAGAGCCCAAGCTCTGAGAACCAGGTGAACGCACTGGCCTTCAGGCTCCAAGCAACACGGCCGGCAAGAGGTGTGTGTGAAGCGTCTCCGCAGGCTTGTTGCGGTTGGGCCCTAAAGCCTCGGAGGTGCGGTCCTGCAGAGGAGTCTCCGAGGCTGTCTCAGTCCCAGTGACTTTCTGCTCAGACTAATCCAGATTGACAGCTAAACACTGCTGTGGCAAGGTGAGCTTCTTATATATACTTGTACTCCCGGACACAGGGATACTGTGAAGAGGTCATCCGCCCAGCCTCAGGGGAGGAAGCAGAGCGAGTTGCTTTTGGCACAGCGTTGGAAGCAGGACGGCTGGGCGTTCTGCTCGACGGGCCTGAAGCAGGCAGCACCGGGAGCCTCTGTCAGGTACGCTGCTCTTTAGGGCTAGTGAAGGTGAACTCAGACCTGCAACGGAAACTGCTCCGCGGTACACAAGCTCTAACTTCACGACCTAAGCCTTTCGGTTGCTTTCTGCTCCCTCACGCAGAGCGGGATGGCAAAAACCTAGGTGTGCGGGGTGTCCTCTGTGAATGCGCTTGACGTCCAAGAGATGCGTGCGCGGTGAATAGGACGTGCAGCTGTATGTGGGGGCAGATGCTTTCGGGGCTCCTTACAAGCTGGTCATCCGTTCATGAGCACAGAGCTCTGCTCGGGGCCGGAGGTCTGTCCACCTGAACTAACCATGGGCAGCATACCTCTGCGATGTGCGGGGAGAAACCCAAGCTTTGCTGGAATTCTCAGGCTAAATACTTACGGGCAGTCCTGAGACTTGCGCATTCAGGCACACTGAAGAAAGCCTCTCGTGCTGGGCTTGTTTTCTCCATAGGTTTGTAGTCCTGCGGGAGGGCATCGTATACTGAGGGTGATGGAAGAGGACGCACGGAGGTGCCTCGTCCCGGTGAGTAATCGAAGTGCCCTGAATATGCCTTTGCAGTCAAGACTCAGGAACTGCTGCGGGAGGGCCTTACGCCAGACACTGCTTGGGATGCATTCCATTGGTCACTGAGGAGACCCTCGTTGAGAGAGGACCACGCTGCTACCCCTTGCGTGCAAACTCCTCCTCTGTGATACGGAGATCTAAGTAAACATTCCAGTAGAAGGCTGTCCTCTCTGTTCGCCCTCTACCTGGCAGACTTCGACTAGGACGAATTTGGCACTAGGCACACGGGAAGGTGTAGAAGAAGATGCTGTGAAATGAGAGAGCAGAGGCAAGTCGACACTGGATTCAGGTAACGTGGGAGAAAGAGAGCAGTGCAGGACGCCTCATTACAGGAATCATTCAAGGTGTCGGAGTGGATGCGGAGACTGAGCTTGCCTAGTGTTTTCCGTGCCTGTGCTGTGCTGTGCGTCTGCCCTCTAAGCGCCTCGAATGAAGTCTGCAGTGTACGGCTCCCTCCTGCTGAGCGTCAGCTGCTCGCTTGTGTAGCCACTGAGCCGTAAGGCCTCGGTGAGGCTGCCTGGCTGACGAGAGAAACGCTTGCATACCATGAATTCCGCGTGGCAGTGCGAAAAGGCGCTTTATCTCTGCTCCTGCCCGGCTGCCTCCGAGAGGTGCAGGTAGACCGTGGATGTGGGGCTGTGCGGAGCGTGGGTCGGGGCGGTGGTGCCCTATATAAGTCGGCCTCCCGTGATTCAGAGCCCAAGCTCTGAGAACCAGGTGCACGCACTGGCCTTCAGGCCCCAAGCAACACGGCCGGCAAGAGGTGTGTGTGAAGCCTCTCCGCAGGCTTGCTGCGGTTGGGCCCTATAGCCTCGGAGGTGCGGTCCTGCAGAGGAGGCTCCGAGGCTGTTTCAGCCCCAGTGACTTGCTGCTCAGACAAATCCAGATTGACAGCTACACACTGCTGTGGCAAGGTGAGCTGCTTATATATACTTGTACTCCCCGACACAGGGAGAGTGTGAAGAGGTCTTCAGCCCAGCCTCAGGGGAGGAAGCAGAGCGAGTTGCTTTCGGCACAGCGTTGGAAGCAGGACGGCTGGGCGTTCTGCTCGAAGGGCCTGAAGCAGGCAGCACCGGGAGCCTCTGTCAGGTACGCTGCTCTTTAGGGCTAGTGAAGGTGAACTTAGACCTGCAACGGAAACTTCTCCGGGGTACACAAGCTCTAACTTCACGACCTAAGCCTTTCGGTTGCTTTCTGCTCCCTCACGCAGAGCGGGATGGCAAAAACCTAGGTGTGCGGCGTGTCCTCTGTGAATGCGCTTGACGTCCAAGAGATGCGTGCGCCGTGAATAGGACGTGAGCTGTATGTGGGGGCAGTTGCTTTCGGGGCTCCTTACAAGCTGGTCATCCGTTCATGAGCACAGAGCTCTGCTCGGGGCCGGAGGTCTGTCCACCTGAACTAACCATGGGCAGCATACCTCTGCGATCTGCGGGGAGAAACCGACCCTTTGCTGGGTTTCTCAGGCTAAATGCTTACTGGCAGTCCTGAGACTTGCGCATTCAAGCACCCTGAAGAAAGCCTCTCGTGCTGGGCTTGTTTTCTCCATAGGTTTGTAGTCCTGCGAGAGGGCATCGTATACTGACCGTGATGGTAGAGGAAGCACGGAGCTGCCTCGTCCCGGTGAGTATTCAAAGTGCCCTGAAGATGTCTTTGTAGTCAAGTGTCAGGAACTGCTGCGGGAGGGCCTTACGCCAGACACTGCTTGGGACGCATTCCACAGGTCACTGAGGAGACCCTCGTTGAGAGAAGACCACGCTGCTACCCCTTGCGTGCAACCTCCTCCTCTGTGATACGGAAATCTAAGTAAACATTCCAGTAGAAGGCTGTCCTCTCTGTTCGCCCTCTACCTGGCAGACTTCGACTCGGACGAATTTGGCACTAGGCACACGGGAAGGTGGAGAAGATGCTGTGAAATGAGAGCAGCAGAGGCAAGTCGGCACTGGATTCAGGTAACGTGGGAGAAAGAGAGCAGTGCAGGACGCCTCATTACAGAAATCATTCAAGGTGTTGGAGTGGCTGCAGAGACTGTGCTTGCCAAGTGTTTTCCGTGCCTGTGCTGTGCGTCTGCCCTCTAAGCGCCTCGAATGAAGTCTGCAGTGTACGGCTCCCTCCTGCTGAGCGTCAGCTGCTCGCTTGTGTAGCCACTGAGCCGTAAGGCCTCGGTGTGCCAGCCTGGTTGACGAGAGAAACGCTAGCATACCATGAATTCCGCATGGCAGTGTGAAACGGCGCTTTCTCTCTGCTCCTGCCCGGCTGCCTCCGAGAGGTGCAGGTAGTCCGTGGATGTGGGGCGGGGCGGAGCGTGGGGCGGGGCGGTGGTGCCCTATATAAGTGGGCCTCCCGTGCCTCAGAGCCCAAGCTCTGAGAACCAGGTGAACGCACTGGCCTTCAGGCTCCAAGCAACACGGCCGGCAAGAGGTGTGTGTGAAGCGTCTCCGCAGGCTTGTTGCGGTTGGGCCCTAAAGCCTCGGAGGTGCGGTCCTGCAGAGGAGTCTCCGAGGCTGTCTCAGTCCCAGTGACTTTCTGCTCAGACTAATCCAGATTGACAGCTAAACACTGCTGTGGCAAGGTGAGCTTCTTATATATACTTGTACTCCCGGACACAGGGATACTGTGAAGAGGTCATCCGCCCAGCCTCAGGGGAGGAAGCAGAGCGAGTTGCTTTTGGCACAGCGTTGGAAGCAGGACGGCTGGGCGTTCTGCTCGACGGGCCTGAAGCAGGCAGCACCGGGAGCCTCTGTCAGGTACGCTGCTCTTTAGGGCTAGTGAAGGTGAACTCAGACCTGCAACGGAAACTGCTCCGCGGTACACAAGCTCTAACTTCACGACCTAAGCCTTTCGGTTGCTTTCTGCTCCCTCACGCAGAGCGGGATGGCAAAAACCTAGGTGTGCGGGGTGTCCTCTGTGAATGCGCTTGACGTCCAAGAGATGCGTGCGCGGTGAATAGGACGTGCAGCTGTATGTGGGGGCAGATGCTTTCGGGGCTCCTTACAAGCTGGTCATCCGTTCATGAGCACAGAGCTCTGCTCGGGGCCGGAGGTCTGTCCACCTGAACTAACCATGGGCAGCATACCTCTGCGATGTGCGGGGAGAAACCCAAGCTTTGCTGGAATTCTCAGGCTAAATACTTACGGGCAGTCCTGAGACTTGCGCATTCAGGCACACTGAAGAAAGCCTCTCGTGCTGGGCTTGTTTTCTCCATAGGTTTGTAGTCCTGCGGGAGGGCATCGTATACTGAGGGTGATGGAAGAGGACGCACGGAGGTGCCTCGTCCCGGTGAGTAATCGAAGTGCCCTGAATATGCCTTTGCAGTCAAGACTCAGGAACTGCTGCGGGAGGGCCTTACGCCAGACACTGCTTGGGATGCATTCCATTGGTCACTGAGGAGACCCTCGTTGAGAGAGGACCACGCTGCTACCCCTTGCGTGCAAACTCCTCCTCTGTGATACGGAGATCTAAGTAAACATTCCAGTAGAAGGCTGTCCTCTCTGTTCGCCCTCTACCTGGCAGACTTCGACTAGGACGAATTTGGCACTAGGCACACGGGAAGGTGTAGAAGAAGATGCTGTGAAATGAGAGAGCAGAGGCAAGTCGACACTGGATTCAGGTAACGTGGGAGAAAGAGAGCAGTGCAGGACGCCTCATTACAGGAATCATTCAAGGTGTCGGAGTGGATGCGGAGACTGAGCTTGCCTAGTGTTTTCCGTGCCTGTGCTGTGCTGTGCGTCTGCCCTCTAAGCGCCTCGAATGAAGTCTGCAGTGTACGGCTCCCTCCTGCTGAGCGTCAGCTGCTCGCTTGTGTAGCCACTGAGCCGTAAGGCCTCGGTGAGGCTGCCTGGCTGACGAGAGAAACGCTTGCATACCATGAATTCCGCGTGGCAGTGCGAAAAGGCGCTTTATCTCTGCTCCTGCCCGGCTGCCTCCGAGAGGTGCAGGTAGACCGTGGATGTGGGGCTGTGCGGAGCGTGGGTCGGGGCGGTGGTGCCCTATATAAGTCGGCCTCCCGTGATTCAGAGCCCAAGCTCTGAGAACCAGGTGCACGCACTGGCCTTCAGGCCCCAAGCAACACGGCCGGCAAGAGGTGTGTGTGAAGCCTCTCCGCAGGCTTGCTGCGGTTGGGCCCTATAGCCTCGGAGGTGCGGTCCTGCAGAGGAGGCTCCGAGGCTGTTTCAGCCCCAGTGACTTGCTGCTCAGACAAATCCAGATTGACAGCTACACACTGCTGTGGCAAGGTGAGCTGCTTATATATACTTGTACTCCCCGACACAGGGAGAGTGTGAAGAGGTCTTCAGCCCAGCCTCAGGGGAGGAAGCAGAGCGAGTTGCTTTCGGCACAGCGTTGGAAGCAGGACGGCTGGGCGTTCTGCTCGAAGGGCCTGAAGCAGGCAGCACCGGGAGCCTCTGTCAGGTACGCTGCTCTTTAGGGCTAGTGAAGGTGAACTTAGACCTGCAACGGAAACTTCTCCGGGGTACACAAGCTCTAACTTCACGACCTAAGCCTTTCGGTTGCTTTCTGCTCCCTCACGCAGAGCGGGATGGCAAAAACCTAGGTGTGCGGTGTGTCCTCTGTGAATGCGCTTGACGTCCAAGAGATGCGTGCGCCGTGAATAGGACGTGAGCTGTATGTGGGGGCAGTTGCTTTCGGGGCTCCTTACAAGCTGGTCATCCGTTCATGAGCACAGAGCTCTGCTCGGGGCCGGAGGTCTGTCCACCTGAACTAACCATGGGCAGCATACCTCTGCGATCTGCGGGGAGAAACCGACCCTTTGCTGGGTTTCTCAGGCTAAATGCTTACTGGCAGTCCTGAGACTTGCGCATTCAAGCACCCTGAAGAAAGCCTCTCGTGCTGGGCTTGTTTTCTCCATAGGTTTGTAGTCCTGCGAGAGGGCATCGTATACTGACCGTGATGGTAGAGGAAGCACGGAGCTGCCTCGTCCCGGTGAGTATTCGAAGTGCCCTGAAGATGTCTTTGTAGTCAAGTGTCAGGAACTGCTGCGGGAGGGCCTTACGCCAGACACTGCTTGGGACGCATTCCACAGGTCACTGAGGAGACCCTCGTTGAGAGAAGACCACGCTGCTACCCCTTGCGTGCAACCTCCTCCTCTGTGATACGGAAATCTAAGTAAACATTCCAGTAGAAGGCTGTCCTCTCTGTTCGCCCTCTACCTGGCAGACTTCGACTCGGACGAATTTGGCACTAGGCACACGGGAAGGTGGAGAAGATGCTGTGAAATGAGAGCAGCAGAGGCAAGTCGGCACTGGATTCAGGTAACGTGGGAGAAAGAGAGCAGTGCAGGACGCCTCATTACAGAAATCATTCAAGGTGTTGGAGTGGCTGCAGAGACTGTGCTTGCCAAGTGTTTTCCGTGCCTGTGCTGTGCGTCTGCCCTCTAAGCGCCTCGAATGAAGTCTGCAGTGTACGGCTCCCTCCTGCTGAGCGTCAGCTGCTCGCTTGTGTAGCCACTGAGCCGTAAGGCCTCGGTGAGGCAGCCTGGCTGACGAGAGAAACGCTTGCATACCATGAATTCCGCATGGCAGTGTGAAACGGCGCTTTCTCTCTGCTCCTGCCCGGCTGCCTCCGAGAGGTGCAGGTAGTCCGTGGATGTGGGGCGGGGCGGAGCGTGGGGCGGGGCGGTGGTGCCCTATATAAGTGGGCCTCCCGTGCCTCAGAGCCCAAGCTCTGAGAACCAGGTGAACGCACTGGCCTTCAGGCTCCAAGCAACACGGCCGGCAAGAGGTGTGTGTGAAGCGTCTCCGCAGGCTTGTTGCGGTTGGGCCCTAAAGCCTCGGAGGTGCGGTCCTGCAGAGGAGTCTCCGAGGCTGTCTCAGTCCCAGTGACTTTCTGCTCAGACTAATCCAGATTGACAGCTAAACACTGCTGTGGCAAGGTGAGCTTCTTATATATACTTGTACTCCCGGACACAGGGATACTGTGAAGAGGTCATCCGCCCAGCCTCAGGGGAGGAAGCAGAGCGAGTTGCTTTTGGCACAGCGTTGGAAGCAGGACGGCTGGGCGTTCTGCTCGACGGGCCTGAAGCAGGCAGCACCGGGAGCCTCTGTCAGGTACGCTGCTCTTTAGGGCTAGTGAAGGTGAACTCAGACCTGCAACGGAAACTGCTCCGCGGTACACAAGCTCTAACTTCACGACCTAAGCCTTTCGGTTGCTTTCTGCTCCCTCACGCAGAGCGGGATGGCAAAAACCTAGGTGTGCGGGGTGTCCTCTGTGAATGCGCTTGACGTCCAAGAGATGCGTGCGCGGTGAATAGGACGTGCAGCTGTATGTGGGGGCAGATGCTTTCGGGGCTCCTTACAAGCTGGTCATCCGTTCATGAGCACAGAGCTCTGCTCGGGGCCGGAGGTCTGTCCACCTGAACTAACCATGGGCAGCATACCTCTGCGATGTGCGGGGAGAAACCCAAGCTTTGCTGGAATTCTCAGGCTAAATACTTACGGGCAGTCCTGAGACTTGCGCATTCAGGCACACTGAAGAAAGCCTCTCGTGCTGGGCTTGTTTTCTCCATAGGTTTGTAGTCCTGCGGGAGGGCATCGTATACTGAGGGTGATGGAAGAGGACGCACGGAGGTGCCTCGTCCCGGTGAGTAATCGAAGTGCCCTGAATATGCCTTTGCAGTCAAGACTCAGGAACTGCTGCGGGAGGGCCTTACGCCAGACACTGCTTGGGATGCATTCCATTGGTCACTGAGGAGACCCTCGTTGAGAGAGGACCACGCTGCTACCCCTTGCGTGCAAACTCCTCCTCTGTGATACGGAGATCTAAGTAAACATTCCAGTAGAAGGCTGTCCTCTCTGTTCGCCCTCTACCTGGCAGACTTCGACTAGGACGAATTTGGCACTAGGCACACGGGAAGGTGTAGAAGAAGATGCTGTGAAATGAGAGAGCAGAGGCAAGTCGACACTGGATTCAGGTAACGTGGGAGAAAGAGAGCAGTGCAGGACGCCTCATTACAGGAATCATTCAAGGTGTCGGAGTGGATGCGGAGACTGAGCTTGCCTAGTGTTTTCCGTGCCTGTGCTGTGCTGTGCGTCTGCCCTCTAAGCGCCTCGAATGAAGTCTGCAGTGTACGGCTCCCTCCTGCTGAGCGTCAGCTGCTCGCTTGTGTAGCCACTGAGCCGTAAGGCCTCGGTGAGGCTGCCTGGCTGACGAGAGAAACGCTTGCATACCATGAATTCCGCGTGGCAGTGCGAAAAGGCGCTTTATCTCTGCTCCTGCCCGGCTGCCTCCGAGAGGTGCAGGTAGACCGTGGATGTGGGGCTGTGCGGAGCGTGGGTCGGGGCGGTGGTGCCCTATATAAGTCGGCCTCCCGTGATTCAGAGCCCAAGCTCTGAGAACCAGGTGCACGCACTGGCCTTCAGGCCCCAAGCAACACGGCCGGCAAGAGGTGTGTGTGAAGCCTCTCCGCAGGCTTGCTGCGGTTGGGCCCTATAGCCTCGGAGGTGCGGTCCTGCAGAGGAGGCTCCGAGGCTGTTTCAGCCCCAGTGACTTGCTGCTCAGACAAATCCAGATTGACAGCTACACACTGCTGTGGCAAGGTGAGCTGCTTATATATACTTGTACTCCCCGACACAGGGAGAGTGTGAAGAGGTCTTCAGCCCAGCCTCAGGGGAGGAAGCAGAGCGAGTTGCTTTCGGCACAGCGTTGGAAGCAGGACGGCTGGGCGTTCTGCTCGAAGGGCCTGAAGCAGGCAGCACCGGGAGCCTCTGTCAGGTACGCTGCTCTTTAGGGCTAGTGAAGGTGAACTTAGACCTGCAACGGAAACTTCTCCGGGGTACACAAGCTCTAACTTCACGACCTAAGCCTTTCGGTTGCTTTCTGCTCCCTCACGCAGAGCGGGATGGCAAAAACCTAGGTGTGCGGCGTGTCCTCTGTGAATGCGCTTGACGTCCAAGAGATGCGTGCGCCGTGAATAGGACGTGAGCTGTATGTGGGGGCAGTTGCTTTCGGGGCTCCTTACAAGCTGGTCATCCGTTCATGAGCACAGAGCTCTGCTCGGGGCCGGAGGTCTGTCCACCTGAACTAACCATGGGCAGCATACCTCTGCGATCTGCGGGGAGAAACCGACCCTTTGCTGGGTTTCTCAGGCTAAATGCTTACTGGCAGTCCTGAGACTTGCGCATTCAAGCACCCTGAAGAAAGCCTCTCGTGCTGGGCTTGTTTTCTCCATAGGTTTGTAGTCCTGCGAGAGGGCATCGTATACTGACCGTGATGGTAGAGGAAGCACGGAGCTGCCTCGTCCCGGTGAGTATTCGAAGTGCCCTGAAGATGTCTTTGTAGTCAAGTGTCAGGAACTGCTGCGGGAGGGCCTTACGCCAGACACTGCTTGGGACGCATTCCACAGGTCACTGAGGAGACCCTCGTTGAGAGAAGACCACGCTGCTACCCCTTGCGTGCAACCTCCTCCTCTGTGATACGGAAATCTAAGTAAACATTCCAGTAGAAGGCTGTCCTCTCTGTTCGCCCTCTACCTGGCAGACTTCGACTAGGACGAATTTGGCACTAGGCACACGGGAAGGTGTAGAAGATGCTGTGAAATGAGAGCAGCAGAGGCAAGTCGGCACTGGATTCAGGTAACGTGGGAGAAAGAGAGCAGTGCAGGACGCCTCATTACAGAAATCATTCAAGGTGTTGGAGTGGCTGCAGAGACTGTGCTTGCCAAGTGTTTTCCGTGCCTGTGCTGTGCGTCTGCCCTCTAAGCGCCTCGAATGAAGTCTGCAGTGTACGGCTCCCTCCTGCTGAGCGTCAGCTGCTCGCTTGTGTAGCCACTGAGCCGTAAGGCCTCGGTGAGGCAGCCTGGCTGACGAGAGAAACGCTTGCATACCATGAATTCCGCATGGCAGTGTGAAACGGCGCTTTCTCTCTGCTCCTGCCCGGCTGCCTCCGAGAGGTGCAGGTAGTCCGTGGATGTGGGGCGGGGCGGAGCGTGGGGCGGGGCGGTGGTGCCCTATATAAGTGGGCCTCCCGTGCCTCAGAGCCCAAGCTCTGAGAACCAGGTGAACGCACTGGCCTTCAGGCTCCAAGCAACACGGCCGGCAAGAGGTGTGTGTGAAGCGTCTCCGCAGGCTTGTTGCGGTTGGGCCCTAAAGCCTCGGAGGTGCGGTCCTGCAGAGGAGTCTCCGAGGCTGTCTCAGTCCCAGTGACTTTCTGCTCAGACTAATCCAGATTGACAGCTAAACACTGCTGTGGCAAGGTGAGCTTCTTATATATACTTGTACTCCCGGACACAGGGATACTGTGAAGAGGTCATCCGCCCAGCCTCAGGGGAGGAAGCAGAGCGAGTTGCTTTTGGCACAGCGTTGGAAGCAGGACGGCTGGGCGTTCTGCTCGACGGGCCTGAAGCAGGCAGCACCGGGAGCCTCTGTCAGGTACGCTGCTCTTTAGGGCTAGTGAAGGTGAACTCAGACCTGCAACGGAAACTGCTCCGCGGTACACAAGCTCTAACTTCACGACCTAAGCCTTTCGGTTGCTTTCTGCTCCCTCACGCAGAGCGGGATGGCAAAAACCTAGGTGTGCGGGGTGTCCTCTGTGAATGCGCTTGACGTCCAAGAGATGCGTGCGCGGTGAATAGGACGTGCAGCTGTATGTGGGGGCAGATGCTTTCGGGGCTCCTTACAAGCTGATCATCCGTTCATGAGCACAGAGCTCTGCTCGGGGCCGGAGGTCTGTCCACCTGAACTAACCATGGGCAGCATACCTCTGCGATGTGCGGGGAGAAACCCAAGCTTTGCTGGAATTCTCAGGCTAAATACTTACGGGCAGTCCTGAGACTTGCGCATTCAGGCACACTGAAGAAAGCCTCTCGTGCTGGGCTTGTTTTCTCCATAGGTTTGTAGTCCTGCGGGAGGGCATCGTATACTGAGGGTGATGGAAGAGGACGCACGGAGGTGCCTCGTCCCGGTGAGTAATCGAAGTGCCCTGAATATGCCTTTGCAGTCAAGACTCAGGAACTGCTGCGGGAGGGCCTTACGCCAGACACTGCTTGGGATGCATTCCATTGGTCACTGAGGAGACCCTCGTTGAGAGAGGACCACGCTGCTACCCCTTGCGTGCAAACTCCTCCTCTGTGATACGGAGATCTAAGTAAACATTCCAGTAGAAGGCTGTCCTCTCTGTTCGCCCTCTACCTGGCAGACTTCGACTAGGACGAATTTGGCACTAGGCACACGGGAAGGTGTAGAAGAAGATGCTGTGAAATGAGAGAGCAGAGGCAAGTCGACACTGGATTCAGGTAACGTGGGAGAAAGAGAGCAGTGCAGGACGCCTCATTACAGGAATCATTCAAGGTGTCGGAGTGGATGCGGAGACTGAGCTTGCCTAGTGTTTTCCGTGCCTGTGCTGTGCTGTGCGTCTGCCCTCTAAGCGCCTCGAATGAAGTCTGCAGTGTACGGCTCCCTCCTGCTGAGCGTCAGCTGCTCGCTTGTGTAGCCACTGAGCCGTAAGGCCTCGGTGAGGCTGCCTGGCTGACGAGAGAAACGCTTGCATACCATGAATTCCGCGTGGCAGTGCGAAAAGGCGCTTTATCTCTGCTCCTGCCCGGCTGCCTCCGAGAGGTGCAGGTAGACCGTGGATGTGGGGCTGTGCGGAGCGTGGGTCGGGGCGGTGGTGCCCTATATAAGTCGGCCTCCCGTGATTCAGAGCCCAAGCTCTGAGAACCAGGTGCACGCACTGGCCTTCAGGCCCCAAGCAACACGGCCGGCAAGAGGTGTGTGTGAAGCCTCTCCGCAGGCTTGCTGCGGTTGGGCCCTATAGCCTCGGAGGTGCGGTCCTGCAGAGGAGGCTCCGAGGCTGTTTCAGCCCCAGTGACTTGCTGCTCAGACAAATCCAGATTGACAGCTACACACTGCTGTGGCAAGGTGAGCTGCTTATATATACTTGTACTCCCCGACACAGGGAGAGTGTGAAGAGGTCTTCAGCCCAGCCTCAGGGGAGGAAGCAGAGCGAGTTGCTTTCGGCACAGCGTTGGAAGCAGGACGGCTGGGCGTTCTGCTCGAAGGGCCTGAAGCAGGCAGCACCGGGAGCCTCTGTCAGGTACGCTGCTCTTTAGGGCTAGTGAAGGTGAACTTAGACCTGCAACGGAAACTTCTCCGGGGTACACAAGCTCTAACTTCACGACCTAAGCCTTTCGGTTGCTTTCTGCTCCCTCACGCAGAGCGGGATGGCAAAAACCTAGGTGTGCGGCGTGTCCTCTGTGAATGCGCTTGACGTCCAAGAGATGCGTGCGCCGTGAATAGGACGTGAGCTGTATGTGGGGGCAGTTGCTTTCGGGGCTCCTTACAAGCTGGTCATCCGTTCATGAGCACAGAGCTCTGCTCGGGGCCGGAGGTCTGTCCACCTGAACTAACCATGGGCAGCATACCTCTGCGATCTGCGGGGAGAAACCGACCCTTTGCTGGGTTTCTCAGGCTAAATGCTTACTGGCAGTCCTGAGACTTGCGCATTCAAGCACCCTGAAGAAAGCCTCTCGTGCTGGGCTTGTTTTCTCCATAGGTTTGTAGTCCTGCGAGAGGGCATCGTATACTGACCGTGATGGTAGAGGAAGCACGGAGCTGCCTCGTCCCGGTGAGTATTCGAAGTGCCCTGAAGATGTCTTTGTAGTCAAGTGTCAGGAACTGCTGCGGGAGGGCCTTACGCCAGACACTGCTTGGGACGCATTCCACAGGTCACTGAGGAGACCCTCGTTGAGAGAAGACCACGCTGCTACCCCTTGCGTGCAACCTCCTCCTCTGTGATACGGAAATCTAAGTAAACATTCCAGTAGAAGGCTGTCCTCTCTGTTCGCCCTCTACCTGGCAGACTTCGACTAGGACGAATTTGGCACTAGGCACACGGGAAGGTGGAGAAGATGCTGTGAAATGAGAGCAGCAGAGGCAAGTCGGCACTGGATTCAGGTAACGTGGGAGAAAGAGAGCAGTGCAGGACGCCTCATTACAGAAATCATTCAAGGTGTTGGAGTGGCTGCAGAGACTGTGCTTGCCAAGTGTTTTCCGTGCCTGTGCTGTGCGTCTGCCCTCTAAGCGCCTCGAATGAAGTCTGCAGTGTACGGCTCCCTCCTGCTGAGCGTCAGCTGCTCGCTTGTGTAGCCACTGAGCCGTAAGGCCTCGGTGAGGCAGCCTGGCTGACGAGAGAAACGCTTGCATACCATGAATTCCGCATGGCAGTGTGAAACGGCGCTTTCTCTCTGCTCCTGCCCGGCTGCCTCCGAGAGGTGCAGGTAGTCCGTGGATGTGGGGCGGGGGGGAGCGTGGGGCGGGCCGGTGGTGCCCTATATAAGTGGGCCTCCCGTGCCTCAGAGCCCAAGCTCTGAGAACCAGGTGAACGCACTGGCCTTCAGGCTCCAAGCAACACGGCCGGCAAGAGGTGTGTGTGAAGCGTCTCCGCAGGCTTGTTGCGGTTGGGCCCTAAAGCCTCGGAGGTGCGGTCCTGCAGAGGAGTCTCCGAGGCTGTCTCAGTCCCAGTGACTTTCTGCTCAGACTAATCCAGATTGACAGCTAAACACTGCTGTGGCAAGGTGAGCTTCTTATATATACTTGTACTCCCGGACACAGGGATACTGTGAAGAGGTCATCCGCCCAGCCTCAGGGGAGGAAGCAGAGCGAGTTGCTTTTGGCACAGCGTTGGAAGCAGGACGGCTGGGCGTTCTGCTCGACGGGCCTGAAGCAGGCAGCACCGGGAGCCTCTGTCAGGTACGCTGCTCTTTAGGGCTAGTGAAGGTGAACTCAGACCTGCAACGGAAACTGCTCCGCGGTACACAAGCTCTAACTTCACGACCTAAGCCTTTCGGTTGCTTTCTGCTCCCTCACGCAGAGCGGGATGGCAAAAACCTAGGTGTGCGGGGTGTCCTCTGTGAATGCGCTTGACGTCCAAGAGATGCGTGCGCGGTGAATAGGACGTGCAGCTGTATGTGGGGGCAGATGCTTTCGGGGCTCCTTACAAGCTGGTCATCCGTTCATGAGCACAGAGCTCTGCTCGGGGCCGGAGGTCTGTCCACCTGAACTAACCATGGGCAGCATACCTCTGCGATGTGCGGGGAGAAACCCAAGCTTTGCTGGAATTCTCAGGCTAAATACTTACGGGCAGTCCTGAGACTTGCGCATTCAGGCACACTGAAGAAAGCCTCTCGTGCTGGGCTTGTTTTCTCCATAGGTTTGTAGTCCTGCGGGAGGGCATCGTATACTGAGGGTGATGGAAGAGGACGCACGGAGGTGCCTCGTCCCGGTGAGTAATCGAAGTGCCCTGAATATGCCTTTGCAGTCAAGACTCAGGAACTGCTGCGGGAGGGCCTTACGCCAGACACTGCTTGGGATGCATTCCATTGGTCACTGAGGAGACCCTCGTTGAGAGAGGACCACGCTGCTACCCCTTGCGTGCAAACTCCTCCTCTGTGATACGGAGATCTAAGTAAACATTCCAGTAGAAGGCTGTCCTCTCTGTTCGCCCTCTACCTGGCAGACTTCGACTCGGACGAATTTGGCACTAGGCACACGGGAAGGTGGAGAAGATGCTGTGAAATGAGAGCAGCAGAGGCAAGTCGACACTGGATTCAGGTAACGTGGGAGAAAGAGAGCAGTGCAGGACGCCTCATTACAGGAATCATTCAAGGTGTCGGAGTGGATGCGGAGACTGAGCTTGCCTAGTGTTTTCCGTGCCTGTGCTGTGCTGTGCGTCTGCCCTCTAAGCGCCTCGAATGAAGTCTGCAGTGTACGGCTCCCTCCTGCTGAGCGTCAGCTGCTCGCTTGTGTAGCCACTGAGCCGTAAGGCCTCGGTGAGGCTGCCTGGCTGACGAGAGAAACGCTTGCATACCATGAATTCCGCGTGGCAGTGCGAAAAGGCGCTTTATCTCTGCTCCTGCCCGGCTGCCTCCGAGAGGTGCAGGTAGACCGTGGATGTGGGGCTGTGCGGAGCGTGGGGCGGGGCGGTGGTGCCCTATATAAGTCGGCCTCCCGTGATTCAGAGCCCAAGCTCTGAGAACCAGGTGCACGCACTGGCCTTCAGGCCCCAAGCAACACGGCCGGCAAGAGGTGTGTGTGAAGCCTCTCCGCAGGCTTGCTGCGGTTGGGCCCTATAGGCTCGCATGTGTGGTCCTGCAGAGGAGGGGCCGAGGCTGTTTCAGCCCCAGTGACTTGCTGCTCAGACAAATCCAGATTGACAGCTAAACACTGCTGTGGCAAGGTGAGCTTCTTATATATACTTGTACTCCCGGACACAGGGATACTGTGAAGAGGTCATCCGCCCAGCCTCAGGGGAGGAAGCAGAGCGAGTTGCTTTTGGCACAGCGTTGGAAGCAGGACGGCTGGGCGTTCTGCTCGACGGGCCTGAAGCAGGCAGCACCGGGAGCCTCTGTCAGGTACGCTGCTCTTTAGGGCTAGTGAAGGTGAACTCAGACCTGCAACGGAAACTGCTCCGCGGTACACAAGCTCTAACTTCACGACCTAAGCCTTTCGGTTGCTTTCTGCTCCCTCACGCAGAGCGGGATGGCAAAAACCTAGGTGTGCGGGGTGTCCTCTGTGAATGCGCTTGACGTCCAAGAGATGCGTGCGCGGTGAATAGGACGTGCAGCTGTATGTGGGGGCAGATGCTTTCGGGGCTCCTTACAAGCTGGTCATCCGTTCATGAGCACAGAGCTCTGCTCGGGGCCGGAGGTCTGTCCACCTGAACTAACCATGGGCAGCATACCTCTGCGATGTGCGGGGAGAAACCCAAGCTTTGCTGGAATTCTCAGGCTAAATACTTACGGGCAGTCCTGAGACTTGCGCATTCAGGCACACTGAAGAAAGCCTCTCGTGCTGGGCTTGTTTTCTCCATAGGTTTGTAGTCCTGCGGGAGGGCATCGTATACTGAGGGTGATGGAAGAGGACGCACGGAGGTGCCTCGTCCCGGTGAGTAATCGAAGTGCCCTGAATATGCCTTTGCAGTCAAGACTCAGGAACTGCTGCGGGAGGGCCTTACGCCAGACACTGCTTGGGATGCATTCCATTGGTCACTGAGGAGACCCTCGTTGAGAGAGGACCACGCTGCTACCCCTTGCGTGCAAACTCCTCCTCTGTGATACGGAGATCTAAGTAAACATTCCAGTAGAAGGCTGTCCTCTCTGTTCGCCCTCTACCTGGCAGACTTCGACTAGGACGAATTTGGCACTAGGCACACGGGAAGGTGTAGAAGAAGATGCTGTGAAATGAGAGAGCAGAGGCAAGTCGACACTGGATTCAGGTAACGTGGGAGAAAGAGAGCAGTGCAGGACGCCTCATTACAGGAATCATTCAAGGTGTCGGAGTGGATGCGGAGACTGAGCTTGCCTAGTGTTTTCCGTGCCTGTGCTGTGCTGTGCGTCTGCCCTCTAAGCGCCTCGAATGAAGTCTGCAGTGTACGGCTCCCTCCTGCTGAGCGTCAGCTGCTCGCTTGTGTAGCCACTGAGCCGTAAGGCCTCGGTGAGGCTGCCTGGCTGACGAGAGAAACGCTTGCATACCATGAATTCCGCGTGGCAGTGCGAAAAGGCGCTTTATCTCTGCTCCTGCCCGGCTGCCTCCGAGAGGTGCAGGTAGACCGTGGATGTGGGGCTGTGCGGAGCGTGGGTCGGGGCGGTGGTGCCCTATATAAGTCGGCCTCCCGTGATTCAGAGCCCAAGCTCTGAGAACCAGGTGCACGCACTGGCCTTCAGGCCCCAAGCAACACGGCCGGCAAGAGGTGTGTGTGAAGCCTCTCCGCAGGCTTGCTGCGGTTGGGCCCTATAGCCTCGGAGGTGCGGTCCTGCAGAGGAGGCTCCGAGGCTGTTTCAGCCCCAGTGACTTGCTGCTCAGACAAATCCAGATTGACAGCTACACACTGCTGTGGCAAGGTGAGCTGCTTATATATACTTGTACTCCCCGACACAGGGAGAGTGTGAAGAGGTCTTCAGCCCAGCCTCAGGGGAGGAAGCAGAGCGAGTTGCTTTCGGCACAGCGTTGGAAGCAGGACGGCTGGGCGTTCTGCTCGAAGGGCCTGAAGCAGGCAGCACCGGGAGCCTCTGTCAGGTACGCTGCTCTTTAGGGCTAGTGAAGGTGAACTTAAACCTGCAACGGAAACTTCTCCGGAGTACACAAGCTCTAACTTCACGACCTAAGCCTTTCGGTTGCTTTCTGCTCCCTCACCCAGAGCGGGATGGGAAAAACGCAGGTGTGCGGCGTGTCCTCTGTGAATGCGCTTGACGTCCAAGAGATGCGTGCGCCGTGTATAGGACGTGAGCTGTATGTGGGGGTAGTTGCTTTCGGGGGTCCTTACAACCTGGTCATCCGTTCATGAGCACAGAGCTCTGCTCGGGGCCGCAGCTCTGTCCACCTGAACTAACCATGGGCAGCATACCTCTGCGATCTGCGGGGACAAACCGACCCTTTGCTGGGTTTCTCAGGCTAAATGCTTACTGGCAGTCCTGAGACTTGCGCATTCAAGCACCCTGAAGAAAGCCTCTCGTGCTGGGCTTGTTTTCTCCATAGGTTTGTAGTCCTGCGAGAGGGCATCGTATACTGCCCGTGATGGTAGAGGAAGCACGGAGCTGCCTCGTCCCGGTGAGTATTCGAAGTGCCCTGAAGATGTCTTTGTAGTCAAGTGTCAGGAACTGCTGCGGGAGGGCCTTACGCCAGACACTGCTTGGGACGCATTCCACAGGTCACTGAGGAGACCCTCGTTGAGAGAAGACCACGCTGCTACCCCTTGCGTGCAACCTCCTCCTCTGTGATACGGAAATCTAAGTAAACATTCCAGTAGAAGGCTGTCCTCTCTGTTCGCCCTCTACCTGGCAGACTTCGACTCGGACGAATTTGGCACTAGGCACACGGGAAGGTGGAGAAGATGCTGTGAAATGAGAGCAGCAGAGGCAAGTCGGCACTGGATTCAGGTAACGTGGGAGAAAGAGAGCAGTGCAGGACGCCTCATTACAGAAATCATTCAAGGTGTTGGAGTGGCTGCAGAGACTGTGCTTGCCAAGTGTTTTCCGTGTCTCTGGTGTGCGTCTGCCCTCTAAGCGCCTCGAATGAAGTCTGCAGTGTACGGCTCCCTCCTGCTGAGCGTCAGCTGCTCGCTTGTGTAGCCACTGAGCCGTAAGGCCTCGGTGAGGCAGCCTGGCTGACGAGAGAAACGCTTGCATACCATGAATTCCGCATGGCAGTGTGAAACGGCGCTTTCTCTCTGCTCCTGCCCGGCTGCCTCCGAGAGGTGCAGGTAGTCCGTGGATGTGGGGCGGGGCGGAGCGTGGGGCGGGGCGGTGGTGCCCTATATAAGTGGGCCTCCCGTGCCTCAGAGCCCAAGCTCTGAGAACCAGGTGAACGCACTGGCCTTCAGGCTCCAAGCAACACGGCCGGCAAGAGGTGTGTGTGAAGCGTCTCCGCAGGCTTGTTGCGGTTGGGCCCTAAAGCCTCGGAGGTGCGGTCCTGCAGAGGAGTCTCCGAGGCTGTCTCAGTCCCAGTGACTTTCTGCTCAGACTAATCCAGATTGACAGCTAAACACTGCTGTGGCAAGGTGAGCTTCTTATATATACTTGTACTCCCGGACACAGGGATACTGTGAAGAGGTCATCCGCCCAGCCTCAGGGGAGGAAGCAGAGCGAGTTGCTTTTGGCACAGCGTTGGAAGCAGGACGGCTGGGCGTTCTGCTCGACGGGCCTGAAGCAGGCAGCACCGGGAGCCTCTGTCAGGTACGCTGCTCTTTAGGGCTAGTGAAGGTGAACTCAGACCTGCAACGGAAACTGCTCCGCGGTACACAAGCTCTAACTTCACGACCTAAGCCTTTCGGTTGCTTTCTGCTCCCTCACGCAGAGCGGGATGGCAAAAACCTAGGTGTGCGGGGTGTCCTCTGTGAATGCGCTTGACGTCCAAGAGATGCGTGCGCGGTGAATAGGACGTGCAGCTGTATGTGGGGGCAGATGCTTTCGGGGCTCCTTACAAGCTGGTCATCCGTTCATGAGCACAGAGCTCTGCTCGGGGCCGGAGGTCTGTCCACCTGAACTAACCATGGGCAGCATACCTCTGCGATGTGCGGGGAGAAACCCAAGCTTTGCTGGAATTCTCAGGCTAAATACTTACGGGCAGTCCTGAGACTTGCGCATTCAGGCACACTGAAGAAAGCCTCTCGTGCTGGGCTTGTTTTCTCCATAGGTTTGTAGTCCTGCGGGAGGGCATCGTATACTGAGGGTGATGGAAGAGGACGCACGGAGGTGCCTCGTCCCGGTGAGTAATCGAAGTGCCCTGAATATGCCTTTGCAGTCAAGACTCAGGAACTGCTGCGGGAGGGCCTTACGCCAGACACTGCTTGGGATGCATTCCATTGGTCACTGAGGAGACCCTCGTTGAGAGAGGACCACGCTGCTACCCCTTGCGTGCAAACTCCTCCTCTGTGATACGGAGATCTAAGTAAACATTCCAGTAGAAGGCTGTCCTCTCTGTTCGCCCTCTACCTGGCAGACTTCGACTAGGACGAATTTGGCACTAGGCACACGGGAAGGTGTAGAAGAAGATGCTGTGAAATGAGAGAGCAGAGGCAAGTCGACACTGGATTCAGGTAACGTGGGAGAAAGAGAGCAGTGCAGGACGCCTCATTACAGGAATCATTCAAGGTGTCGGAGTGGATGCGGAGACTGAGCTTGCCTAGTGTTTTCCGTGCCTGTGCTGTGCTGTGCGTCTGCCCTCTAAGCGCCTCGAATGAAGTCTGCAGTGTACGGCTCCCTCCTGCTGAGCGTCAGCTGCTCGCTTGTGTAGCCACTGAGCCGTAAGGCCTCGGTGAGGCTGCCTGGCTGACGAGAGAAACGCTTGCATACCATGAATTCCGCGTGGCAGTGCGAAAAGGCGCTTTATCTCTGCTCCTGCCCGGCTGCCTCCGAGAGGTGCAGGTAGACCGTGGATGTGGGGCTGTGCGGAGCGTGGGTCGGGGCGGTGGTGCCCTATATAAGTCGGCCTCCCGTGATTCAGAGCCCAAGCTCTGAGAACCAGGTGCACGCACTGGCCTTCAGGCCCCAAGCAACACGGCCGGCAAGAGGTGTGTGTGAAGCCTCTCCGCAGGCTTGCTGCGGTTGGGCCCTATAGCCTCGGAGGTGCGGTCCTGCAGAGGAGGCTCCGAGGCTGTTTCAGCCCCAGTGACTTGCTGCTCAGACAAATCCAGATTGACAGCTACACACTGCTGTGGCAAGGTGAGCTGCTTATATATACTTGTACTCCCCGACACAGGGAGAGTGTGAAGAGGTCTTCAGCCCAGCCTCAGGGGAGGAAGCAGAGCGAGTTGCTTTCGGCACAGCGTTGGAAGCAGGACGGCTGGGCGTTCTGCTCGAAGGGCCTGAAGCAGGCAGCACCGGGAGCCTCTGTCAGGTACGCTGCTCTTTAGGGCTAGTGAAGGTGAACTTAGACCTGCAACGGAAACTTCTCCGGGGTACACAAGCTCTAACTTCACGACCTAAGCCTTTCGGTTGCTTTCTGCTCCCTCACGCAGAGCGGGATGGCAAAAACCTAGGTGTGCGGCGTGTCCTCTGTGAATGCGCTTGACGTCCAAGAGATGCGTGCGCCGTGAATAGGACGTGAGCTGTATGTGGGGGCAGTTGCTTTCGGGGCTCCTTACAAGCTGGTCATCCGTTCATGAGCACAGAGCTCTGCTCGGGGCCGGAGGTCTGTCCACCTGAACTAACCATGGGCAGCATACCTCTGCGATCTGCGGGGAGAAACCGACCCTTTGCTGGGTTTCTCAGGCTAAATGCTTACTGGCAGTCCTGAGACTTGCGCATTCAAGCACCCTGAAGAAAGCCTCTCGTGCTGGGCTTGTTTTCTCCATAGGTTTGTAGTCCTGCGAGAGGGCATCGTATACTGACCGTGATGGTAGAGGAAGCACGGAGCTGCCTCGTCCCGGTGAGTATTCGAAGTGCCCTGAAGATGTCTTTGTAGTCAAGTGTCAGGAACTGCTGCGGGAGGGCCTTACGCCAGACACTGCTTGGGACGCATTCCACAGGTCACTGAGGAGACCCTCGTTGAGAGAAGACCACGCTGCTACCCCTTGCGTGCAACCTCCTCCTCTGTGATACGGAAATCTAAGTAAACATTCCAGTAGAAGGCTGTCCTCTCTGTTCGCCCTCTACCTGGCAGACTTCGACTAGGACGAATTTGGCACTAGGCACACGGGAAGGTGGAGAAGATGCTGTGAAATGAGAGCAGCAGAGGCAAGTCGGCACTGGATTCAGGTAACGTGGGAGAAAGAGAGCAGTGCAGGACGCCTCATTACAGAAATCATTCAAGGTGTTGGAGTGGCTGCAGAGACTGTGCTTGCCAAGTGTTTTCCGTGCCTGTGCTGTGCGTCTGCCCTCTAAGCGCCTCGAATGAAGTCTGCAGTGTACGGCTCCCTCCTGCTGAGCGTCAGCTGCTCGCTTGTGTAGCCACTGAGCCGTAAGGCCTCGGTGAGGCAGCCTGGCTGACGAGAGAAACGCTTGCATACCATGAATTCCGCATGGCAGTGTGAAACGGCGCTTTCTCTCTGCTCCTGCCCGGCTGCCTCCGAGAGGTGCAGGTAGTCCGTGGATGTGGGGCGGGGCGGAGCGTGGGGCGGGGCGGTGGTGCCCTATATAAGTGGGCCTCCCGTGCCTCAGAGCCCAAGCTCTGAGAACCAGGTGAACGCACTGGCCTTCAGGCTCCAAGCAACACGGCCGGCAAGAGGTGTGTGTGAAGCGTCTCCGCAGGCTTGTTGCGGTTGGGCCCTAAAGCCTCGGAGGTGCGGTCCTGCAGAGGAGTCTCCGAGGCTGTCTCAGTCCCAGTGACTTTCTGCTCAGACTAATCCAGATTGACAGCTAAACACTGCTGTGGCAAGGTGAGCTTCTTATATATACTTGTACTCCCGGACACAGGGATACTGTGAAGAGGTCATCCGCCCAGCCTCAGGGGAGGAAGCAGAGCGAGTTGCTTTTGGCACAGCGTTGGAAGCAGGACGGCTGGGCGTTCTGCTCGACGGGCCTGAAGCAGGCAGCACCGGGAGCCTCTGTCAGGTACGCTGCTCTTTAGGGCTAGTGAAGGTGAACTCAGACCTGCAACGGAAACTGCTCCGCGGTACACAAGCTCTAACTTCACGACCTAAGCCTTTCGGTTGCTTTCTGCTCCCTCACGCAGAGCGGGATGGCAAAAACCTAGGTGTGCGGGGTGTCCTCTGTGAATGCGCTTGACGTCCAAGAGATGCGTGCGCGGTGAATAGGACGTGCAGCTGTATGTGGGGGCAGATGCTTTCGGGGCTCCTTACAAGCTGGTCATCCGTTCATGAGCACAGAGCTCTGCTCGGGGCCGGAGGTCTGTCCACCTGAACTAACCATGGGCAGCATACCTCTGCGATGTGCGGGGAGAAACCCAAGCTTTGCTGGAATTCTCAGGCTAAATACTTACGGGCAGTCCTGAGACTTGCGCATTCAGGCACACTGAAGAAAGCCTCTCGTGCTGGGCTTGTTTTCTCCATAGGTTTGTAGTCCTGCGGGAGGGCATCGTATACTGAGGGTGATGGAAGAGGACGCACGGAGGTGCCTCGTCCCGGTGAGTAATCGAAGTGCCCTGAATATGCCTTTGCAGTCAAGACTCAGGAACTGCTGCGGGAGGGCCTTACGCCAGACACTGCTTGGGATGCATTCCATTGGTCACTGAGGAGACCCTCGTTGAGAGAGGACCACGCTGCTACCCCTTGCGTGCAAACTCCTCCTCTGTGATACGGAGATCTAAGTAAACATTCCAGTAGAAGGCTGTCCTCTCTGTTCGCCCTCTACCTGGCAGACTTCGACTAGGACGAATTTGGCACTAGGCACACGGGAAGGTGTAGAAGAAGATGCTGTGAAATGAGAGAGCAGAGGCAAGTCGACACTGGATTCAGGTAACGTGGGAGAAAGAGAGCAGTGCAGGACGCCTCATTACAGGAATCATTCAAGGTGTCGGAGTGGATGCGGAGACTGAGCTTGCCTAGTGTTTTCCGTGCCTGTGCTGTGCTGTGCGTCTGCCCTCTAAGCGCCTCGAATGAAGTCTGCAGTGTACGGCTCCCTCCTGCTGAGCGTCAGCTGCTCGCTTGTGTAGCCACTGAGCCGTAAGGCCTCGGTGCGGCTGGCTGGCTGAGGAGAGAGACGCTTGCATACCATGAATTCCGCGTGGCAGTGCGAAAGGGCGCTTTATCTCTGCTCCTGCCCGGCTGCCACCGAGAGGTGCAGGTAGACCGTGGATGTGGGGCTGTGCGGAGCGTGGGTCGGGGCGGTGGTGCCCTATATAAGTCGGCCTCCCGTGATTCAGAGCCCAAGCTCTGAGAACCAGGTGCACGCACTGGCCTTCAGGCCCCAAGCACCGCGGACGGCAAGAGGTGTGTGAGAAGCCTCTCCGCAGGCTTGCTGCGGTTGGGCCCTATAGCCTCGGAGGTGCGGTCCTGCAGAGGAGGCTCCGAGGCTGTTTCAGCCCCAGTGACTTGCTGCTCAGACAAATCCAGATTGACAGCTACACACTGCTGTGGCAAGGTGAGCTGCTTATATATACTTGTACTCCCCGACACAGGGAGAGTGTGAAGAGGTCTTCAGCCCAGCCTCAGGGGAGGAAGCAGAGCGAGTTGCTTTCGGCACAGCGTTGGAAGCAGGACGGCTGGGCGTTCTGCTCGAAGGGCCTGAAGCAGGCAGCACCGGGAGCCTCTGTCAGGTACGCTGCTCTTTAGGGCTAGTGAAGGTGAACTTAGACCTGCAACGGAAACTTCTCCGGGGTACACAAGCTCTAACTTCACGACCTAAGCCTTTCGGTTGCTTTCTGCTCCCTCACGCAGAGCGGGATGGCAAAAACCTAGGTGTGCGGCGTGTCCTCTGTGAATGCGCTTGACGTCCAAGAGATGCGTGCGCCGTGAATAGGACGTGAGCTGTATGTGGGGGCAGTTGCTTTCGGGGCTCCTTACAAGCTGGTCATCCGTTCATGAGCACAGAGCTCTGCTCGGGGCCGGAGGTCTGTCCACCTGAACTAACCATGGGCAGCATACCTCTGCGATCTGCGGGGAGAAACCGACCCTTTGCTGGGTTTCTCAGGCTAAATGCTTACTGGCAGTCCTGAGACTTGCGCATTCAAGCACCCTGAAGAAAGCCTCTCGTGCTGGGCTTGTTTTCTCCATAGGTTTGTAGTCCTGCGAGAGGGCATCGTATACTGACCGTGATGGTAGAGGAAGCACGGAGCTGCCTCGTCCCGGTGAGTATTCGAAGTGCCCTGAAGATGTCTTTGTAGTCAAGTGTCAGGAACTGCTGCGGGAGGGCCTTACGCCAGACACTGCTTGGGACGCATTCCACAGGTCACTGAGGAGACCCTCGTTGAGAGAAGACCACGCTGCTACCCCTTGCGTGCAACCTCCTCCTCTGTGATACGGAAATCTAAGTAAACATTCCAGTAGAAGGCTGTCCTCTCTGTTCGCCCTCTACCTGGCAGACTTCGACTCGGACGAATTTGGCACTAGGCACACGGGAAGGTGGAGAAGATGCTGTGAAATGAGAGCAGCAGAGGCAAGTCGGCACTGGATTCAGGTAACGTGGGAGAAAGAGAGCAGTGCAGGACGCCTCATTACAGAAATCATTCAAGGTGTTGGAGTGGCTGCAGAGACTGTGCTTGCCAAGTGTTTTCCGTGCCTGTGCTGTGGGTCTGCCCTCTAAGCGCCTCGAATGAAGTCTGCAGTGTACGGCTCCCTCCTGCTGAGCGTCAGCTGCTCGCTTGTGTAGCCACTGAGCCGTAAGGCCTCGGTGAGGCAGCCTGGCTGACGAGAGAAACGCTTGCATACCATGAATTCCGCATGGCAGTGTGAAACGGCGCTTTCTCTCTGCTCCTGCCCGGCTGCCTCCGAGAGGTGCAGGTAGTCCGTGGATGTGGGGCGGGGCGGAGCGTGGGGCGGGGCGGTGGTGCCCTATATAAGTGGGCCTCCCGTGCCTCAGAGCCCAAGCTCTGAGAACCAGGTGAACGCACTGGCCTTCAGGCTCCAAGCAACACGGCCGGCAAGAGGTGTGTGTGAAGCGTCTCCGCAGGCTTGTTGCGGTTGGGCCCTAAAGCCTCGGAGGTGCGGTCCTGCAGAGGAGTCTCCGAGGCTGTCTCAGTCCCAGTGACTTTCTGCTCAGACTAATCCAGATTGACAGCTAAACACTGCTGTGGCAAGGTGAGCTTCTTATATATACTTGTACTCCCGGACACAGGGATACTGTGAAGAGGTCATCCGCCCAGCCTCAGGGGAGGAAGCAGAGCGAGTTGCTTTTGGCACAGCGTTGGAAGCAGGACGGCTGGGCGTTCTGCTCGACGGGCCTGAAGCAGGCAGCACCGGGAGCCTCTGTCAGGTACGCTGCTCTTTAGGGCTAGTGAAGGTGAACTCAGACCTGCAACGGAAACTGCTCCGCGGTACACAAGCTCTAACTTCACGACCTAAGCCTTTCGGTTGCTTTCTGCTCCCTCACGCAGAGCGGGATGGCAAAAACCTAGGTGTGCGGGGTGTCCTCTGTGAATGCGCTTGACGTCCAAGAGATGCGTGCGCGGTGAATAGGACGTGCAGCTGTATGTGGGGGCAGATGCTTTCGGGGCTCCTTACAAGCTGATCATCCGTTCATGAGCACAGAGCTCTGCTCGGGGCCGGAGGTCTGTCCACCTGAACTAACCATGGGCAGCATACCTCTGCGATGTGCGGGGAGAAACCCAAGCTTTGCTGGAATTCTCAGGCTAAATACTTACGGGCAGTCCTGAGACTTGCGCATTCAGGCACACTGAAGAAAGCCTCTCGTGCTGGGCTTGTTTTCTCCATAGGTTTGTAGTCCTGCGGGAGGGCATCGTATACTGAGGGTGATGGAAGAGGACGCACGGAGGTGCCTCGTCCCGGTGAGTAATCGAAGTGCCCTGAATATGCCTTTGCAGTCAAGACTCAGGAACTGCTGCGGGAGGGCCTTACGCCAGACACTGCTTGGGATGCATTCCATTGGTCACTGAGGAGACCCTCGTTGAGAGAGGACCACGCTGCTACCCCTTGCGTGCAAACTCCTCCTCTGTGATACGGAGATCTAAGTAAACATTCCAGTAGAAGGCTGTCCTCTCTGTTCGCCCTCTACCTGGCAGACTTCGACTAGGACGAATTTGGCACTAGGCACACGGGAAGGTGTAGAAGAAGATGCTGTGAAATGAGAGAGCAGAGGCAAGTCGACACTGGATTCAGGTAACGTGGGAGAAAGAGAGCAGTGCAGGACGCCTCATTACAGGAATCATTCAAGGTGTCGGAGTGGATGCGGAGACTGAGCTTGCCTAGTGTTTTCCGTGCCTGTGCTGTGCTGTGCGTCTGCCCTCTAAGCGCCTCGAATGAAGTCTGCAGTGTACGGCTCCCTCCTGCTGAGCGTCAGCTGCTCGCTTGTGTAGCCACTGAGCCGTAAGGCCTCGGTGAGGCTGCCTGGCTGACGAGAGAAACGCTTGCATACCATGAATTCCGCGTGGCAGTGCGAAAAGGCGCTTTATCTCTGCTCCTGCCCGGCTGCCTCCGAGAGGTGCAGGTAGACCGTGGATGTGGGGCTGTGCGGAGCGTGGGTCGGGGCGGTGGTGCCCTATATAAGTCGGCCTCCCGTGATTCAGAGCCCAAGCTCTGAGAACCAGGTGCACGCACTGGCCTTCAGGCCCCAAGCAACACGGCCGGCAAGAGGTGTGTGTGAAGCCTCTCCGCAGGCTTGCTGCGGTTGGGCCCTATAGCCTCGGAGGTGCGGTCCTGCAGAGGAGGCTCCGAGGCTGTTTCAGCCCCAGTGACTTGCTGCTCAGACAAATCCAGATTGACAGCTACACACTGCTGTGGCAAGGTGAGCTGCTTATATATACTTGTACTCCCCGACACAGGGAGAGTGTGAAGAGGTCTTCAGCCCAGCCTCAGGGGAGGAAGCAGAGCGAGTTGCTTTCGGCACAGCGTTGGAAGCAGGACGGCTGGGCGTTCTGCTCGAAGGGCCTGAAGCAGGCAGCACCGGGAGCCTCTGTCAGGTACGCTGCTCTTTAGGGCTAGTGAAGGTGAACTTAGACCTGCAACGGAAACTTCTCCGGGGTACACAAGCTCTAACTTCACGACCTAAGCCTTTCGGTTGCTTTCTGCTCCCTCACGCAGAGCGGGATGGCAAAAACCTAGGTGTGCGGCGTGTCCTCTGTGAATGCGCTTGACGTCCAAGAGATGCGTGCGCCGTGAATAGGACGTGAGCTGTATGTGGGGGCAGTTGCTTTCGGGGCTCCTTACAAGCTGGTCATCCGTTCATGAGCACAGAGCTCTGCTCGGGGCCGGAGGTCTGTCCACCTGAACTAACCATGGGCAGCATACCTCTGCGATCTGCGGGGAGAAACCGACCCTTTGCTGGGTTTCTCAGGCTAAATGCTTACTGGCAGTCCTGAGACTTGCGCATTCAAGCACCCTGAAGAAAGCCTCTCGTGCTGGGCTTGTTTTCTCCATAGGTTTGTAGTCCTGCGAGAGGGCATCGTATACTGACCGTGATGGTAGAGGAAGCACGGAGCTGCCTCGTCCCGGTGAGTATTCGAAGTGCCCTGAAGATGTCTTTGTAGTCAAGTGTCAGGAACTGCTGCGGGAGGGCCTTACGCCAGACACTGCTTGGGACGCATTCCACAGGTCACTGAGGAGACCCTCGTTGAGAGAAGACCACGCTGCTACCCCTTGCGTGCAACCTCCTCCTCTGTGATACGGAAATCTAAGTAAACATTCCAGTAGAAGGCTGTCCTCTCTGTTCGCCCTCTACCTGGCAGACTTCGACTCGGACGAATTTGGCACTAGGCACACGGGAAGGTGGAGAAGATGCTGTGAAATGAGAGCAGCAGAGGCAAGTCGGCACTGGATTCAGGTAACGTGGGAGAAAGAGAGCAGTGCAGGACGCCTCATTACAGAAATCATTCAAGGTGTTGGAGTGGCTGCAGAGACTGTGCTTGCCAAGTCTTTTCCGTGCGTGTGCTGTGCGTCTGCCCTCTAAGCGCCTCGAATGAAGTCTGCAGTGTACGGCTCCCTCCTGCTGAGCGTCAGCTGCTCGCTTGTGTAGCCACTGAGCCGTAAGGCCTCGGTGAGGCAGCCTGGCTGACGAGAGAAACGCTTGCATACCATGAATTCCGCATGGCAGTGTGAAACGGCGCTTTCTCTCTGCTCCTGTCGCGCTGCCTTCGAGAGGTGCAGGTAGTCCGTGGATGTGGGGCGGGGCGGAGCGTGGGGCGGGGCGGTGGTGCCCTATATAAGTGGGCCTCCCGTGCCTCAGAGCCCAAGCTCTGAGAACCAGGTGAACGCACTGGCCTTCAGGCTCCAAGCAACACGGCCGGCAAGAGGTGTGTGTGAAGCGTCTCCGCAGGCTTGTTGCGGTTGGGCCCTAAAGCCTCGGAGGTGCGGTCCTGCAGAGGAGTCTCCGAGGCTGTCTCAGTCCCAGTGACTTTCTGCTCAGACTAATCCAGATTGACAGCTAAACACTGCTGTGGCAAGGTGAGCTTCTTATATATACTTGTACTCCCGGACACAGGGATACTGTGAAGAGGTCATCCGCCCAGCCTCAGGGGAGGAAGCAGAGCGAGTTGCTTTTGGCACAGCGTTGGAAGCAGGACGGCTGGGCGTTCTGCTCGACGGGCCTGAAGCAGGCAGCACCGGGAGCCTCTGTCAGGTACGCTGCTCTTTAGGGCTAGTGAAGGTGAACTCAGACCTGCAACGGAAACTGCTCCGCGGTACACAAGCTCTAACTTCACGACCTAAGCCTTTCGGTTGCTTTCTGCTCCCTCACGCAGAGCGGGATGGCAAAAACCTAGGTGTGCGGGGTGTCCTCTGTGAATGCGCTTGACGTCCAAGAGATGCGTGCGCGGTGAATAGGACGTGCAGCTGTATGTGGGGGCAGATGCTTTCGGGGCTCCTTACAAGCTGATCATCCGTTCATGAGCACAGAGCTCTGCTCGGGGCCGGAGGTCTGTCCACCTGAACTAACCATGGGCAGCATACCTCTGCGATGTGCGGGGAGAAACCCAAGCTTTGCTGGAATTCTCAGGCTAAATACTTACGGGCAGTCCTGAGACTTGCGCATTCAGGCACACTGAAGAAAGCCTCTCGTGCTGGGCTTGTTTTCTCCATAGGTTTGTAGTCCTGCGGGAGGGCATCGTATACTGAGGGTGATGGAAGAGGACGCACGGAGGTGCCTCGTCCCGGTGAGTAATCGAAGTGCCCTGAATATGCCTTTGCAGTCAAGACTCAGGAACTGCTGCGGGAGGGCCTTACGCCAGACACTGCTTGGGATGCATTCCATTGGTCACTGAGGAGACCCTCGTTGAGAGAGGACCACGCTGCTACCCCTTGCGTGCAAACTCCTCCTCTGTGATACGGAGATCTAAGTAAACATTCCAGTAGAAGGCTGTCCTCTCTGTTCGCCCTCTACCTGGCAGACTTCGACTAGGACGAATTTGGCACTAGGCACACGGGAAGGTGTAGAAGAAGATGCTGTGAAATGAGAGAGCAGAGGCAAGTCGACACTGGATTCAGGTAACGTGGGAGAAAGAGAGCAGTGCAGGACGCCTCATTACAGGAATCATTCAAGGTGTCGGAGTGGATGCGGAGACTGAGCTTGCCTAGTGTTTTCCGTGCCTGTGCTGTGCTGTGCGTCTGCCCTCTAAGCGCCTCGAATGAAGTCTGCAGTGTACGGCTCCCTCCTGCTGAGCGTCAGCTGCTCGCTTGTGTAGCCACTGAGCCGTAAGGCCTCGGTGAGGCTGCCTGGCTGACGAGAGAAACGCTTGCATACCATGAATTCCGCGTGGCAGTGCGAAAAGGCGCTTTATCTCTGCTCCTGCCCGGCTGCCTCCGAGAGGTGCAGGTAGACCGTGGATGTGGGGCTGTGCGGAGCGTGGGTCGGGGCGGTGGTGCCCTATATAAGTCGGCCTCCCGTGATTCAGAGCCCAAGCTCTGAGAACCAGGTGCACGCACTGGCCTTCAGGCCCCAAGCAACACGGCCGGCAAGAGGTGTGTGTGAAGCCTCTCCGCAGGCTTGCTGCGGTTGGGCCCTATAGCCTCGGAGGTGCGGTCCTGCAGAGGAGGCTCCGAGGCTGTTTCAGCCCCAGTGACTTGCTGCTCAGACAAATCCAGATTGACAGCTACACACTGCTGTGGCAAGGTGAGCTGCTTATATATACTTGTACTCCCCGACACAGGGAGAGTGTGAAGAGGTCTTCAGCCCAGCCTCAGGGGAGGAAGCAGAGCGAGTTGCTTTCGGCACAGCGTTGGAAGCAGGACGGCTGGGCGTTCTGCTCGAAGGGCCTGAAGCAGGCAGCACCGGGAGCCTCTGTCAGGTACGCTGCTCTTTAGGGCTAGTGAAGGTGAACTTAGACCTGCAACGGAAACTTCTCCGGGGTACACAAGCTCTAACTTCACGACCTAAGCCTTTCGGTTGCTTTCTGCTCCCTCACGCAGAGCGGGATGGCAAAAACCTAGGTGTGCGGCGTGTCCTCTGTGAATGCGCTTGACGTCCAAGAGATGCGTGCGCCGTGAATAGGACGTGAGCTGTATGTGGGGGCAGTTGCTTTCGGGGCTCCTTACAAGCTGGTCATCCGTTCATGAGCACAGAGCTCTGCTCGGGGCCGGAGGTCTGTCCACCTGAACTAACCATGGGCAGCATACCTCTGCGATCTGCGGGGAGAAACCGACCCTTTGCTGGGTTTCTCAGGCTAAATGCTTACTGGCAGTCCTGAGACTTGCGCATTCAAGCACCCTGAAGAAAGCCTCTCGTGCTGGGCTTGTTTTCTCCATAGGTTTGTAGTCCTGCGAGAGGGCATCGTATACTGACCGTGATGGTAGAGGAAGCACGGAGCTGCCTCGTCCCGGTGAGTATTCGAAGTGCCCTGAAGATGTCTTTGTAGTCAAGTGTCAGGAACTGCTGCGGGAGGGCCTTACGCCAGACACTGCTTGGGACGCATTCCACAGGTCACTGAGGAGACCCTCGTTGAGAGAAGACCACGCTGCTACCCCTTGCGTGCAACCTCCTCCTCTGTGATACGGAAATCTAAGTAAACATTCCAGTAGAAGGCTGTCCTCTCTGTTCGCCCTCTACCTGGCAGACTTCGACTCGGACGAATTTGGCACTAGGCACACGGGAAGGTGGAGAAGATGCTGTGAAATGAGAGCAGCAGAGGCAAGTCGGCACTGGATTCAGGTAACGTGGGAGAAAGAGAGCAGTGCAGGACGCCTCATTACAGAAATCATTCAAGGTGTTGGAGTGGCTGCAGAGACTGTGCTTGCCAAGTGCTTTCCGTGCCTGTGCTGTGCGTCTCCCCTCTAAGCGCCACGAATGAAGTCTGCAGTGTACGGCTCCCTCCTGCTGAGCGTCAGCTGCTCGCTTGTGTAGCCACTGAGCCGTAAGGCCTCGGTGAGGCAGCCTGGCTGACGAGAGAAACGCTTGCATACCATGAATTCCGCATGGCAGTGTGAAACGGCGCTTTCTCTCTGCTCCTGCCCGGCTGCCTCCGAGAGGTGCAGGTAGTCCGTGGATGTGGGGCGGGGCGGAGCGTGGGGCGGGGCGGTGGTGCCCTATATAAGTGGGCCTCCCGTGCCTCAGAGCCCAAGCTCTGAGAACCAGGTGAACGCACTGGCCTTCAGGCTCCAAGCAACACGGCCGGCAAGAGGTGTGTGTGAAGCGTCTCCGCAGGCTTGTTGCGGTTGGGCCCTAAAGCCTCGGAGGTGCGGTCCTGCAGAGGAGTCTCCGAGGCTGTCTCAGTCCCAGTGACTTTCTGCTCAGACTAATCCAGATTGACAGCTAAACACTGCTGTGGCAAGGTGAGCTTCTTATATATACTTGTACTCCCGGACACAGGGATACTGTGAAGAGGTCATCCGCCCAGCCTCAGGGGAGGAAGCAGAGCGAGTTGCTTTTGGCACAGCGTTGGAAGCAGGACGGCTGGGCGTTCTGCTCGACGGGCCTGAAGCAGGCAGCACCGGGAGCCTCTGTCAGGTACGCTGCTCTTTAGGGCTAGTGAAGGTGAACTCAGACCTGCAACGGAAACTGCTCCGCGGTACACAAGCTCTAACTTCACGACCTAAGCCTTTCGGTTGCTTTCTGCTCCCTCACGCAGAGCGGGATGGCAAAAACCTAGGTGTGCGGGGTGTCCTCTGTGAATGCGCTTGACGTCCAAGAGATGCGTGCGCGGTGAATAGGACGTGCAGCTGTATGTGGGGGCAGATGCTTTCGGGGCTCCTTACAAGCTGATCATCCGTTCATGAGCACAGAGCTCTGCTCGGGGCCGGAGGTCTGTCCACCTGAACTAACCATGGGCAGCATACCTCTGCGATGTGCGGGGAGAAACCCAAGCTTTGCTGGAATTCTCAGGCTAAATACTTACGGGCAGTCCTGAGACTTGCGCATTCAGGCACACTGAAGAAAGCCTCTCGTGCTGGGCTTGTTTTCTCCATAGGTTTGTAGTCCTGCGGGAGGGCATCGTATACTGAGGGTGATGGAAGAGGACGCACGGAGGTGCCTCGTCCCGGTGAGTAATCGAAGTGCCCTGAATATGCCTTTGCAGTCAAGACTCAGGAACTGCTGCGGGAGGGCCTTACGCCAGACACTGCTTGGGATGCATTCCATTGGTCACTGAGGAGACCCTCGTTGAGAGAGGACCACGCTGCTACCCCTTGCGTGCAAACTCCTCCTCTGTGATACGGAGATCTAAGTAAACATTCCAGTAGAAGGCTGTCCTCTCTGTTCGCCCTCTACCTGGCAGACTTCGACTAGGACGAATTTGGCACTAGGCACACGGGAAGGTGTAGAAGAAGATGCTGTGAAATGAGAGAGCAGAGGCAAGTCGACACTGGATTCAGGTAACGTGGGAGAAAGAGAGCAGTGCAGGACGCCTCATTACAGGAATCATTCAAGGTGTCGGAGTGGATGCGGAGACTGAGCTTGCCTAGTGTTTTCCGTGCCTGTGCTGTGCTGTGCGTCTGCCCTCTAAGCGCCTCGAATGAAGTCTGCAGTGTACGGCTCCCTCCTGCTGAGCGTCAGCTGCTCGCTTGTGTAGCCACTGAGCCGTAAGGCCTCGGTGAGGCTGCCTGGCTGACGAGAGAAACGCTTGCATACCATGAATTCCGCGTGGCAGTGCGAAAAGGCGCTTTATCTCTGCTCCTGCCCGGCTGCCTCCGAGAGGTGCAGGTAGACCGTGGATGTGGGGCTGTGCGGAGCGTGGGTCGGGGCGGTGGTGCCCTATATAAGTCGGCCTCCCGTGATTCAGAGCCCAAGCTCTGAGAACCAGGTGCACGCACTGGCCTTCAGGCCCCAAGCAACACGGCCGGCAAGAGGTGTGTGTGAAGCCTCTCCGCAGGCTTGCTGCGGTTGGGCCCTATAGCCTCGGAGGTGCGGTCCTGCAGAGGAGGCTCCGAGGCTGTTTCAGCCCCAGTGACTTGCTGCTCAGACAAATCCAGATTGACAGCTACACACTGCTGTGGCAAGGTGAGCTGCTTATATATACTTGTACTCCCCGACAGAGGGAGAGTGTGAAGAGGTCTTCAGCCCAGCCTCAGGGGAGGAAGCAGAGCGAGTTGCTTTCGGCACAGCGTTGGAAGCAGGTCGGCTGGGCGTTCTGCTCGAAGGGCCTGAAGCAGGCAGCACCGGGAGCCTCTGTCAGGTACGCTGCTCTTTAGGGCTAGTGAAGGTGAACTTAGACCTGCAACGGAAACTTCTCCGGGGTACACAAGCTCTAACTTCACGACCTAAGCCTTTCGGTTGCTTTCTGCTCCCTCACGCAGAGCGGGATGGCAAAAACCTAGGTGTGCGGCGTGTCCTCTGTGAATGGGTATGACGTTCAAGAGATGCGTGCGCCGTGAATAGGACGTGAGCTGTATGTGGGGGCAGTTGCTTTCGGGGCTCCTTACAAGCTGGTCATCCGTTCATGAGCACAGAGCTCTGCTCGGGGCCGGAGGTCTGTCCACCTGAACTAACCATGGGCAGCATACCTCTGCGATCTGCGGGGAGAAACCGACCCTTTGCTGGGTTTCTCAGGCTAAATGCTTACTGGCAGTCCTGAGACTTGCGCATTCAAGCACCCTGAAGAAAGCCTCTCGTGCTGGGCTTGTTTTCTCCATAGGTTTGTAGTCCTGCGAGAGGGCATCGTATACTGACCGTGATGGTAGAGGAAGCACGGAGCTGCCTCGTCCCGGTGAGTATTCGAAGTGCCCTGAAGATGTCTTTGTAGTCAAGTGTCAGGAACTGCTGCGGGAGGGCCTTACGCCAGACACTGCTTGGGACGCATTCCACAGGTCACTGAGGAGACCCTCGTTGAGAGAAGACCACGCTGCTACCCCTTGCGTGCAACCTCCTCCTCTGTGATACGGAAATCTAAGTAAACATTCCAGTAGAAGGCTGTCCTCTCTGTTCGCCCTCTACCTGGCAGACTTCGACTCGGACGAATTTGGCACTAGGCACACGGGAAGGTGGAGAAGATGCTGTGAAATGAGAGCAGCAGAGGCAAGTCGGCACTGGATTCAGGTAACGTGGGAGAAAGAGAGCAGTGCAGGACGCCTCATTACAGAAATCATTCAAGGTGTTGGAGTGGCTGCAGAGACTGTGCTTGCCAAGTGTTTTCCGTGCCTGTGCTGTGCGTCTGCCCTCTAAGCGCCTCGAATGAAGTCTGCAGTGTACGGCTCCCTCCTGCTGAGCGTCAGCTGCTCGCTTGTGTAGCCACTGAGCCGTAAGGCCTCGGTGAGGCAGCCTGGCTGACGAGAGAAACGCTTGCATACCATGAATTCCGCATGGCAGTGTGAAACGGCGCTTTCTCTCTGCTCCTGCCCGGCTGCCTCCGAGAGGTGCAGGTAGTCCGTGGATGTGGGGCGGGGCGGAGCGTGGGGCGGGGCGGTGGTGCCCTATATAAGTGGGCCTCCCGTGCCTCAGAGCCCAAGCTCTGAGAACCAGGTGAACGCACTGGCCTTCAGGCTCCAAGCAACACGGCCGGCAAGAGGTGTGTGTGAAGCGTCTCCGCAGGCTTGTTGCGGTTGGGCCCTAAAGCCTCGGAGGTGCGGTCCTGCAGAGGAGTCTCCGAGGCTGTCTCAGTCCCAGTGACTTTCTGCTCAGACTAATCCAGATTGACAGCTAAACACTGCTGTGGCAAGGTGAGCTTCTTATATATACTTGTACTCCCGGACACAGGGATACTGTGAAGAGGTCATCCGCCCAGCCTCAGGGGAGGAAGCAGAGCGAGTTGCTTTTGGCACAGCGTTGGAAGCAGGACGGCTGGGCGTTCTGCTCGACGGGCCTGAAGCAGGCAGCACCGGGAGCCTCTGTCAGGTACGCTGCTCTTTAGGGCTAGTGAAGGTGAACTCAGACCTGCAACGGAAACTGCTCCGCGGTACACAAGCTCTAACTTCACGACCTAAGCCTTTCGGTTGCTTTCTGCTCCCTCACGCAGAGCGGGATGGCAAAAACCTAGGTGTGCGGGGTGTCCTCTGTGAATGCGCTTGACGTCCAAGAGATGCGTGCGCGGTGAATAGGACGTGCAGCTGTATGTGGGGGCAGATGCTTTCGGGGCTCCTTACAAGCTGATCATCCGTTCATGAGCACAGAGCTCTGCTCGGGGCCGGAGGTCTGTCCACCTGAACTAACCATGGGCAGCATACCTCTGCGATGTGCGGGGAGAAACCCAAGCTTTGCTGGAATTCTCAGGCTAAATACTTACGGGCAGTCCTGAGACTTGCGCATTCAGGCACACTGAAGAAAGCCTCTCGTGCTGGGCTTGTTTTCTCCATAGGTTTGTAGTCCTGCGGGAGGGCATCGTATACTGAGGGTGATGGAAGAGGACGCACGGAGGTGCCTCGTCCCGGTGAGTAATCGAAGTGCCCTGAATATGCCTTTGCAGTCAAGACTCAGGAACTGCTGCGGGAGGGCCTTACGCCAGACACTGCTTGGGATGCATTCCATTGGTCACTGAGGAGACCCTCGTTGAGAGAGGACCACGCTGCTACCCCTTGCGTGCAAACTCCTCCTCTGTGATACGGAGATCTAAGTAAACATTCCAGTAGAAGGCTGTCCTCTCTGTTCGCCCTCTACCTGGCAGACTTCGACTAGGACGAATTTGGCACTAGGCACACGGGAAGGTGTAGAAGAAGATGCTGTGAAATGAGAGAGCAGAGGCAAGTCGACACTGGATTCAGGTAACGTGGGAGAAAGAGAGCAGTGCAGGACGCCTCATTACAGGAATCATTCAAGGTGTCGGAGTGGATGCGGAGACTGAGCTTGCCTAGTGTTTTCCGTGCCTGTGCTGTGCTGTGCGTCTGCCCTCTAAGCGCCTCGAATGCAGTCTGCAGTGTACGGCTCCCTCCTGCTGAGCGTCAGCTGCTCGCTTGTGTAGCCACTGAGCCGTAAGGACTCGGTGAGGCTGCCTGGATGACGAGAGAAACGCTTGCATACCATGAATTCCGCGTGGCAGTGCGAAAAGGCGCTTTATCTCTGCTCCTGCCCGGCTGCCTCCGAGAGGTGCAGGTAGACCGTGGATGTGGGGCTGTGCGGAGCGTGGGTCGGGGCGGTGGTGCCCTATATAAGTCGGCCTCCCGTGATTCAGAGCCCAAGCTCTGAGAACCAGGTGCACGCACTGGCCTTCAGGCCCCAAGCAACACGGCCGGCAAGAGGTGTGTGTGAACCCTCTCCGCAGGCTTGCTGCGGTTGGGCCCTATAGCCTCGGAGGTGCGGTCCTGCAGAGGAGGCTCCGAGGCTGTTTCAGCCCCAGTGACTTGCTGCCCAGACAAATCCAGATTGACAGCTACACACTGCTGTGGCAAGGTGAGCTGCTTATATATACTTGTACTCCCCGACACAGGGAGAGTGTGAAGAGGTCTTCAGCCCAGCCTCAGGGGAGGAAGCAGAGCGAGTTGCTTTCGGCACAGCGTTGGAAGCAGGACGGCTGGGCGTTCTGCTCGAAGGGCCTGAAGCAGGCAGCACCGGGAGCCTCTGTCAGGTACGCTGCTCTTTAGGGCTAGTGAAGGTGAACTTAGACCTGCAACGGAAACTTCTCCGGGGTACACAAGCTCTAACTTCACGACCTAAGCCTTTCGGTTGCTTTCTGCTCCCTCACGCAGAGCGGGATGGCAAAAACCTAGGTGTGCGGCGTGTCCTCTGTGAATGCGCTTGACGTCCAAGAGATGCGTGCGCCGTGAATAGGACGTGAGCTGTATGTGGGGGCAGTTGCTTTCGGGGCTCCTTACAAGCTGGTCATCCGTTCATGAGCACAGAGCTCTGCTCGGGGCCGGAGGTCTGTCCACCTGAACTAACCATGGGCAGCATACCTCTGCGATCTGCGGGGAGAAACCGACCCTTTGCTGGGTTTCTCAGGCTAAATGCTTACTGGCAGTCCTGAGACTTGCGCATTCAAGCACCCTGAAGAAAGCCTCTCGTGCTGGGCTTGTTTTCTCCATAGGTTTGTAGTCCTGCGAGAGGGCATCGTATACTGACCGTGATGGTAGAGGAAGCACGGAGCTGCCTCGTCCCGGTGAGTATTCGAAGTGCCCTGAAGATGTCTTTGTAGTCAAGTGTCAGGAACTGCTGCGGGAGGGCCTTACGCCAGACACTGCTTGGGACGCATTCCACAGGTCACTGAGGAGACCCTCGTTGAGAGAAGACCACGCTGCTACCCCTTGCGTGCAACCTCCTCCTCTGTGATACGGAAATCTAAGTAAACATTCCAGTAGAAGGCTGTCCTCTCTGTTCGCCCTCTACCTGGCAGACTTCGACTCGGACGAATTTGGCACTAGGCACACGGGAAGGTGGAGAAGATGCTGTGAAATGAGAGCAGCAGAGGCAAGTCGGCACTGGATTCAGGTAACGTGGGAGAAAGAGAGCAGTGCAGGACGCCTCATTACAGAAATCATTCAAGGTGTTGGAGTGGCTGCAGAGACTGTGCTTGCCAAGTGTTTTCCGTGCCTGTGCTGTGCGTCTGCCCTCTAAGCGCCTCGAATGAAGTCTGCAGTGTACGGCTCCCTCCTGCTGAGCGTCAGCTGCTCGCTTGTGTAGCCACTGAGCCGTAAGGCCTCGGTGAGGCAGCCTGGCTGACGAGAGAAACGCTTGCATACCATGAATTCCGCATGGCAGTGTGAAACGGCGCTTTCTCTCTGCTCCTGCCCGGCTGCCTCCGAGAGGTGCAGGTAGTCCGTGGATGTGGGGCGGGGCGGAGCGTGGGGCGGGGCGGTGGTGCCCTATATAAGTGGGCCTCCCGTGCCTCAGAGCCCAAGCTCTGAGAACCAGGTGAACGCACTGGCCTTCAGGCTCCAAGCAACACGGCCGGCAAGAGGTGTGTGTGAAGCGTCTCCGCAGGCTTGTTGCGGTTGGGCCCTAAAGCCTCGGAGGTGCGGTCCTGCAGAGGAGTCTCCGAGGCTGTCTCAGTCCCAGTGACTTTCTGCTCAGACTAATCCAGATTGACAGCTAAACACTGCTGTGGCAAGGTGAGCTTCTTATATATACTTGTACTCCCGGACACAGGGATACTGTGAAGAGGTCATCCGCCCAGCCTCAGGGGAGGAAGCAGAGCGAGTTGCTTTTGGCACAGCGTTGGAAGCAGGACGGCTGGGCGTTCTGCTCGACGGGCCTGAAGCAGGCAGCACCGGGAGCCTCTGTCAGGTACGCTGCTCTTTAGGGCTAGTGAAGGTGAACTCAGACCTGCAACGGAAACTGCTCCGCGGTACACAAGCTCTAACTTCACGACCTAAGCCTTTCGGTTGCTTTCTGCTCCCTCACGCAGAGCGGGATGGCAAAAACCTAGGTGTGCGGGGTGTCCTCTGTGAATGCGCTTGACGTCCAAGAGATGCGTGCGCGGTGAATAGGACGTGCAGCTGTATGTGGGGGCAGATGCTTTCGGGGCTCCTTACAAGCTGATCATCCGTTCATGAGCACAGAGCTCTGCTCGGGGCCGGAGGTCTGTCCACCTGAACTAACCATGGGCAGCATACCTCTGCGATGTGCGGGGAGAAACCCAAGCTTTGCTGGAATTCTCAGGCTAAATACTTACGGGCAGTCCTGAGACTTGCGCATTCAGGCACACTGAAGAAAGCCTCTCGTGCTGGGCTTGTTTTCTCCATAGGTTTGTAGTCCTGCGGGAGGGCATCGTATACTGAGGGTGATGGAAGAGGACGCACGGAGGTGCCTCGTCCCGGTGAGTAATCGAAGTGCCCTGAATATGCCTTTGCAGTCAAGACTCAGGAACTGCTGCGGGAGGGCCTTACGCCAGACACTGCTTGGGATGCATTCCATTGGTCACTGAGGAGACCCTCGTTGAGAGAGGACCACGCTGCTACCCCTTGCGTGCAAACTCCTCCTCTGTGATACGGAGATCTAAGTAAACATTCCAGTAGAAGGCTGTCCTCTCTGTTCGCCCTCTACCTGGCAGACTTCGACTAGGACGAATTTGGCACTAGGCACACGGGAAGGTGTAGAAGAAGATGCTGTGAAATGAGAGAGCAGAGGCAAGTCGACACTGGATTCAGGTAACGTGGGAGAAAGAGAGCAGTGCAGGACGCCTCATTACAGGAATCATTCAAGGTGTCGGAGTGGATGCGGAGACTGAGCTTGCCTAGTGTTTTCCGTGCCTGTGCTGAGCTGTGCGTCTGCCCTCTAAGCGCCTCGAATGAAGTCTGCAGTGTACGGCTCCCTCCTGCTGAGCGTCAGCTGCTCGCTTGTGTAGCCACTGAGCCGTAAGGGCTCGGTGAGGCTGCCTGGCTGACGAGAGAAACGCTTGCATACCATGAATTCCCCGTGGCAGTGCGACAGGGCGCTTTATCTCTGCTCCTGGCCGGCTGCCTCCGAGAGGTGCAGGTAGACCGTGGATGTGGGGCTGTGCGGAGCGTGGGTCGGGGCGGTGGTGCCCTATATAAGTCGGCCTCCCGTGATTCAGAGCCCAAGCTCTGAGAACCAGGTGCACGCACTGGCCTTCAGGCCCCAAGCAACACGGCCGGCAAGAGGTGTGTGTGAAGCCTCTCCGCAGGCTTGCTGCGGTTGGGCCCTATAGCCTCGGAGGTGCGGTCCTGCAGAGGAGGCTCCGAGGCTGTTTCAGCCCCAGTGACTTGCTGCTCAGACAAATCCAGATTGACAGCTACACACTGCTGTGGCAAGGTGAGCTGCTTATATATACTTGTACTCCCCGACACAGGGAGAGTGTGAAGAGGTCTTCAGCCCAGCCTCAGGGGAGGAAGCAGAGCGAGTTGCTTTCGGCACAGCGTTGGAAGCAGGACGGCTGGGCGTTCTGCTCGAAGGGCCTGAAGCAGGCAGCACCGGGAGCCTCTGTCAGGTACGCTGCTCTTTAGGGCTAGTGAAGGTGAACTTAGACCTGCAACGGAAACTTCTCCGGGGTACACAAGCTCTAACTTCACGACCTAAGCCTTTCGGTTGCTTTCTGCTCCCTCACGCAGAGCGGGATGGCAAAAACCTAGGTGTGCGGCGTGTCCTCTGTGAATGCGCTTGACGTCCAAGAGATGCGTGCGCCGTGAATAGGACGTGAGCTGTATGTGGGGGCAGTTGCTTTCGGGGCTCCTTACAAGCTGGTCATCCGTTCATGAGCACAGAGCTCTGCTCGGGGCCGGAGGTCTGTCCACCTGAACTAACCATGGGCAGCATACCTCTGCGATCTGCGGGGAGAAACCGACCCTTTGCTGGGTTTCTCAGGCTAAATGCTTACTGGCAGTCCTGAGACTTGCGCATTCAAGCACCCTGAAGAAAGCCTCTCGTGCTGGGCTTGTTTTCTCCATAGGTTTGTAGTCCTGCGAGAGGGCATCGTATACTGACCGTGATGGTAGAGGAAGCACGGAGCTGCCTCGTCCCGGTGAGTATTCGAAGTGCCCTGAAGATGTCTTTGTAGTCAAGTGTCAGGAACTGCTGCGGGAGGGCCTTACGCCAGACACTGCTTGGGACGCATTCCACAGGTCACTGAGGAGACCCTCGTTGAGAGAAGACCACGCTGCTACCCCTTGCGTGCAACCTCCTCCTCTGTGATACGGAAATCTAAGTAAACATTCCAGTAGAAGGCTGTCCTCTCTGTTCGCCCTCTACCTGGCAGACTTCGACTCGGACGAATTTGGCACTAGGCACACGGGAAGGTGGAGAAGATGCTGTGAAATGAGAGCAGCAGAGGCAAGTCGGCACTGGATTCAGGTAACGTGGGAGAAAGAGAGCAGTGCAGGACGCCTCATTACAGAAATCATTCAAGGTGTTGGAGTGGCTGCAGAGACTGTGCTTGCCAAGTGTTTTCCGTGCCTGTGCTGTGCGTCTGCCCTCTAAGCGCCTCGAATGAAGTCTGCAGTGTACGGCTCCCTCCTGCTGAGCGTCAGCTGCTCGCTTGTGTAGCCACTGAGCCGTAAGGCCTCGGTGAGGCAGCCTGGCTGACGAGAGAAACGCTTGCATACCATGAATTCCGCATGGCAGTGTGAAACGGCGCTTTCTCTCTGCTCCTGCCCGGCTGCCTCCGAGAGGTGCAGGTAGTCCGTGGATGTGGGGCGGGGCGGAGCGTGGGGCGGGGCGGTGGTGCCCTATATAAGTGGGCCTCCCGTGCCTCAGAGCCCAAGCTCTGAGAACCAGGTGAACGCACTGGCCTTCAGGCTCCAAGCAACACGGCCGGCAAGAGGTGTGTGTGAAGCGTCTCCGCAGGCTTGTTGCGGTTGGGCCCTAAAGCCTCGGAGGTGCGGTCCTGCAGAGGAGTCTCCGAGGCTGTCTCAGTCCCAGTGACTTTCTGCTCAGACTAATCCAGATTGACAGCTAAACACTGCTGTGGCAAGGTGAGCTTCTTATATATACTTGTACTCCCGGACACAGGGATACTGTGAAGAGGTCATCCGCCCAGCCTCAGGGGAGGAAGCAGAGCGAGTTGCTTTTGGCACAGCGTTGGAAGCAGGACGGCTGGGCGTTCTGCTCGACGGGCCTGAAGCAGGCAGCACCGGGAGCCTCTGTCAGGTACGCTGCTCTTTAGGGCTAGTGAAGGTGAACTCAGACCTGCAACGGAAACTGCTCCGCGGTACACAAGCTCTAACTTCACGACCTAAGCCTTTCGGTTGCTTTCTGCTCCCTCACGCAGAGCGGGATGGCAAAAACCTAGGTGTGCGGGGTGTCCTCTGTGAATGCGCTTGACGTCCAAGAGATGCGTGCGCGGTGAATAGGACGTGCAGCTGTATGTGGGGGCAGATGCTTTCGGGGCTCCTTACAAGCTGATCATCCGTTCATGAGCACAGAGCTCTGCTCGGGGCCGGAGGTCTGTCCACCTGAACTAACCATGGGCAGCATACCTCTGCGATGTGCGGGGAGAAACCCAAGCTTTGCTGGAATTCTCAGGCTAAATACTTACGGGCAGTCCTGAGACTTGCGCATTCAGGCACACTGAAGAAAGCCTCTCGTGCTGGGCTTGTTTTCTCCATAGGTTTGTAGTCCTGCGGGAGGGCATCGTATACTGAGGGTGATGGAAGAGGACGCACGGAGGTGCCTCGTCCCGGTGAGTAATCGAAGTGCCCTGAATATGCCTTTGCAGTCAAGACTCAGGAACTGCTGCGGGAGGGCCTTACGCCAGACACTGCTTGGGATGCATTCCATTGGTCACTGAGGAGACCCTCGTTGAGAGAGGACCACGCTGCTACCCCTTGCGTGCAAACTCCTCCTCTGTGATACGGAGATCTAAGTAAACATTCCAGTAGAAGGCTGTCCTCTCTGTTCGCCCTCTACCTGGCAGACTTCGACTAGGACGAATTTGGCACTAGGCACACGGGAAGGTGTAGAAGAAGATGCTGTGAAATGAGAGAGCAGAGGCAAGTCGACACTGGATTCAGGTAACGTGGGAGAAAGAGAGCAGTGCAGGACGCCTCATTACAGGAATCATTCAAGGTGTCGGAGTGGATGCGGAGACTGAGCTTGCCTAGTGTTTTCCGTGCCTGTGCTGTGCTGTGCGTCTGCCCTCTAAGCGCCTCGAATGAAGTCTGCAGTGTACGGCTCCCTCCTGCTGAGCGTCAGCTGCTCGCTTGTGTAGCCACTGAGCCGTAAGGCCTCGGTGAGGCTGCCTGGCTGACGAGAGAAACGCTTGCATACCATGAATTCCGCGTGGCAGTGCGAAAAGGCGCTTTATCTCTGCTCCTGCCCGGCTGCCTCCGAGAGGTGCAGGTAGACCGTGGATGTGGGGCTGTGCGGAGCGTGGGTCGGGGCGGTGGTGCCCTATATAAGTCGGCCCCCCGTGATTCAGACCCCAAGCTCTGAGAACCAGGTGCACGCACTGGCCTTCAGGCCCCAAGCAACACGGCCGGCAAGAGGTGTGTGTGAAGCCTCTCCGCAGGCTTGCTGCGGTTGGCCCCTATAGCCTCGGAGGTGCGGTCCTGCAGAGGAGGCTCCGAGGCTGTTTCAGCCCCAGTGACTTGCTGCTCAGACAAATCCAGATTGACAGCTACACACTGCTGTGGCAAGGTGAGCTGCTTATATATACTTGTACTCCCCGACACAGGGAGAGTGTGAAGAGGTCTTCAGCCCAGCCTCAGGGGAGGAAGCAGAGCGAGTTGCTTTCGGCACAGCGTTGGAAGCAGGACGGCTGGGCGTTCTGCTCGAAGGGCCTGAAGCAGGCAGCACCGGGAGCCTCTGTCAGGTACGCTGCTCTTTAGGGCTAGTGAAGGTGAACTTAGACCTGCAACGGAAACTTCTCCGGGGTACACAACCTCTAACTTCACGACCTAAGCCTTTCGGTTGCTTTCTGCTCCCTCACGCAGAGCGGGATGGCAAAAACCTAGGTGTGCGGCGTGTCCTCTGTGAATGCGCTTGACGTCCAAGAGATGCGTGCGCCGTGAATAGGACGTGAGCTGTATGTGGGGGCAGTTGCTTTCGGGGCTCCTTACAAGCTGGTCATCCGTTCATGAGCACAGAGCTCTGCTCGGGGCCGGAGGTCTGTCCACCTGAACTAACCATGGGCAGCATACCTCTGCGATCTGCGGGGAGAAACCGACCCTTTGCTGGGTTTCTCAGGCTAAATGCTTACTGGCAGTCCTGAGACTTGCGCATTCAAGCACCCTGAAGAAAGCCTCTCGTGCTGGGCTTGTTTTCTCCATAGGTTTGTAGTCCTGCGAGAGGGCATCGTATACTGACCGTGATGGTAGAGGAAGCACGGAGCTGCCTCGTCCCGGTGAGTATTCGAAGTGCCCTGAAGATGTCTTTGTAGTCAAGTGTCAGGAACTGCTGCGGGAGGGCCTTACGCCAGACACTGCTTGGGACGCATTCCACAGGTCACTGAGGAGACCCTCGTTGAGAGAAGACCACGCTGCTACCCCTTGCGTGCAACCTCCTCCTCTGTGATACGGAAATCTAAGTAAACATTCCAGTAGAAGGCTGTCCTCTCTGTTCGCCCTCTACCTGGCAGACTTCGACTCGGACGAATTTGGCACTAGGCACACGGGAAGGTGGAGAAGATGCTGTGAAATGAGAGCAGCAGAGGCAAGTCGGCACTGGATTCAGGTAACGTGGGAGAAAGAGAGCAGTGCAGGACGCCTCATTACAGAAATCATTCAAGGTGTTGGAGTGGCTGCAGAGACTGTGCTTGCCAAGTGTTTTCCGTGCCTGTGCTGTGCGTCTGCCCTCTAAGCGCCTCGAATGAAGTCTGCAGTGTACGGCTCCCTCCTGCTGAGCGTCAGCTGCTCGCTTGTGTAGCCACTGAGCCGTAAGGCCTCGGTGAGGCAGCCTGGCTGACGAGAGAAACGCTTGCATACCATGAATTCCGCATGGCAGTGTGAAACGGCGCTTTCTCTCTGCTCCTGCCCGGCTGCCTCCGAGAGGTGCAGGTAGTCCGTGGATGTGGGGCGGGGCGGAGCGTGGGGCGGGGCGGTGGTGCCCTATATAAGTGGGCCTCCCGTGCCTCAGAGCCCAAGCTCTGAGAACCAGGTGAACGCACTGGCCTTCAGGCTCCAAGCAACACGGCCGGCAAGAGGTGTGTGTGAAGCGTCTCCGCAGGCTTGTTGCGGTTGGGCCCTAAAGCCTCGGAGGTGCGGTCCTGCAGAGGAGTCTCCGAGGCTGTCTCAGTCCCAGTGACTTTCTGCTCAGACTAATCCAGATTGACAGCTAAACACTGCTGTGGCAAGGTGAGCTTCTTATATATACTTGTACTCCCGGACACAGGGACACTGTGAAGAGGTCATCCGCCCAGCCTCAGGGGAGGAAGCAGAGCGAGTTGCTTTTGGCACAGCGTTGGAAGCAGGACGGCTGGGCGTTCTGCTCGACGGGCCTGAAGCAGGCAGCACCGGGAGCCTCTGTCAGGTACGCTGCTCTTTAGGGCTAGTGAAGGTGAACTCAGACCTGCAACGGAAACTGCTCCGCGGTACACAAGCTCTAACTTCACGACCTAAGCCTTTCGGTTGCTTTCTGCTCCCTCACGCAGAGCGGGATGGCAAAAACCTAGGTGTGCGGGGTGTCCTCTGTGAATGCGCTTGACGTCCAAGAGATGCGTGCGCGGTGAATAGGACGTGCAGCTGTATGTGGGGGCAGATGCTTTCGGGGCTCCTTACAAGCTGGTCATCCGTTCATGAGCACAGAGCTCTGCTCGGGGCCGGAGGTCTGTCCACCTGAACTAACCATGGGCAGCATACCTCTGCGATGTGCGGGGAGAAACCCAAGCTTTGCTGGAATTCTCAGGCTAAATACTTACGGGCAGTCCTGAGACTTGCGCATTCAGGCACACTGAAGAAAGCCTCTCGTGCTGGGCTTGTTTTCTCCATAGGTTTGTAGTCCTGCGGGAGGGCATCGTATACTGAGGGTGATGGAAGAGGACGCACGGAGGTGCCTCGTCCCGGTGAGTAATCGAAGTGCCCTGAATATGCCTTTGCAGTCAAGACTCAGGAACTGCTGCGGGAGGGCCTTACGCCAGACACTGCTTGGGATGCATTCCATTGGTCACTGAGGAGACCCTCGTTGAGAGAGGACCACGCTGCTACCCCTTGCGTGCAAACTCCTCCTCTGTGATACGGAGATCTAAGTAAACATTCCAGTAGAAGGCTGTCCTCTCTGTTCGCCCTCTACCTGGCAGACTTCGACTAGGACGAATTTGGCACTAGGCACACGGGAAGGTGTAGAAGAAGATGCTGTGAAATGAGAGAGCAGAGGCAAGTCGACACTGGATTCAGGTAACGTGGGAGAAAGAGAGCAGTGCAGGACGCCTCATTACAGGAATCATTCAAGGTGTCGGAGTGGATGCGGAGACTGAGCTTGCCTAGTGTTTTCCGTGCCTGTGCTGTGCTGTGCGTCTGCCCTCTAAGCGCCTCGAATGAAGTCTGCAGTGTACGGCTCCCTCCTGCTGAGCGTCAGCTGCTCGCTTGTGTAGCCACTGAGCCGTAAGGCCTCGGTGAGGCTGCCTGGCTGACGAGAGAAACGCTTGCATACCATGAATTCCGCGTGGCAGTGCGAAAAGGCGCTTTATCTCTGCTCCTGCCCGGCTGCCTCCGAGAGGTGCAGGTAGACCGTGGATGTGGGGCTGTGCGGAGCGTGGGTCGGGGCGGTGGTGCCCTATATAAGTCGGCCTCCCGTGATTCAGAGCCCAAGCTCTGAGAACCAGGTGCACGCACTGGCCTTCAGGCCCCAAGCAACACGGCCGGCAAGAGGTGTGTGTGAAGCCTCTCCGCAGGCTTGCTGCGATTGGGCCCTATAGCCTCGGAGGTGCGGTCCTGCAGAGGAGGCTCCGAGGCTGTTTCAGCCCCAGTGACTTGCTGCTCAGACAAATCCAGATTGACAGCTACACACTGCTGTGGCAAGGTGAGCTGCTTATATATACTTGTACTCCCCGACACAGGGAGAGTGTGAAGAGGTCTTCAGCCCAGCCTCAGGGGAGGAAGCAGAGCGAGTTGCTTTCGGCACAGCGTTGGAAGCAGGACGGCTGGGCGTTCTGCTCGAAGGGCCTGAAGCAGGCAGCACCGGGAGCCTCTGTCAGGTACGCTGCTCTTTAGGGCTAGTGAAGGTGAACTTAGACCTGCAACGGAAACTTCTCCGGGGTACACAAGCTCTAACTTCACGACCTAAGCCTTTCGGTTGCTTTCTGCTCCCTCACGCAGAGCGGGATGGCAAAAACCTAGGTGTGCGGCGTGTCCTCTGTGAATGCGCTTGACGTCCAAGAGATGCGTGCGCGGTGAATAGGACGTGCAGCTGTATGTGGGGGCAGATGCTTTCGGGGCTCCTTACAAGCTGGTCATCCGTTCATGAGCACAGAGCTCTGCTCGGGGCCGGAGGTCTGTCCACCTGAACTAACCATGGGCAGCATACCTCTGCGATGTGCGGGGAGAAACCCAAGCTTTGCTGGAATTCTCAGGCTAAATACTTACGGGCAGTCCTGAGACTTGCGCATTCAGGCACACTGAAGAAAGCCTCTCGTGCTGGGCTTGTTTTCTCCATAGGTTTGTAGTCCTGCGGGAGGGCATCGTATACTGAGGGTGATGGAAGAGGACGCACGGAGGTGCCTCGTCCCGGTGAGTAATCGAAGTGCCCTGAATATGCCTTTGCAGTCAAGACTCAGGAACTGCTGCGGGAGGGCCTTACGCCAGACACTGCTTGGGATGCATTCCATTGGTCACTGAGGAGACCCTCGTTGAGAGAGGACCACGCTGCTACCCCTTGCGTGCAAACTCCTCCTCTGTGATACGGAGATCTAAGTAAACATTCCAGTAGAAGGCTGTCCTCTCTGTTCGCCCTCTACCTGGCAGACTTCGACTAGGACGAATTTGGCACTAGGCACACGGGAAGGTGTAGAAGAAGATGCTGTGAAATGAGAGAGCAGAGGCAAGTCGACACTGGATTCAGGTAACGTGGGAGAAAGAGAGCAGTGCAGGACGCCTCATTACAGGAATCATTCAAGGTGTCGGAGTGGATGCGGAGACTGAGCTTGCCTAGTGTTTTCCGTGCCTGTGCTGTGCTGTGCGTCTGCCCTCTAAGCGCCTCGAATGAAGTCTGCAGTGTACGGCTCCCTCCTGCTGAGCGTCAGCTGCTCGCTTGTGTAGCCACTGAGCCGTAAGGCCTCGGTGAGGCTGCCTGGCTGACGAGAGAAACGCTTGCATACCATGAATTCCGCGTGGCAGTGCGAAAAGGCGCTTTATCTCTGCTCCTGCCCGGCTGCCTCCGAGAGGTGCAGGTAGACCGTGGATGTGGGGCTGTGCGGAGCGTGGGTCGGGGCGGTGGTGCCCTATATAAGTCGGCCTCCCGTGATTCAGAGCCCAAGCTCTGAGAACCAGGTGCACGCACTGGCCTTCAGGCCCCAAGCAACACGGCCGGCAAGAGGTGTGTGTGAAGCCTCTCCGCAGGCTTGCTGCGGTTGGGCCCTATAGCCTCGGAGGTGCGGTCCTGCAGAGGAGGCTCCGAGGCTGTTTCAGCCCCAGTGACTTGCTGCTCAGACAAATCCAGATTGACAGCTACACACTGCTGTGGCAAGGTGAGCTGCTTATATATACTTGTACTCCCCGACACAGGGAGAGTGTGAAGAGGTCTTCAGCCCAGCCTCAGGGGAGGAAGCAGAGCGAGTTGCTTTCGGCACAGCGTTGGAAGCAGGACGGCTGGGCGTTCTGCTCGAAGGGCCTGAAGCAGGCAGCACCGGGAGCCTCTGTCAGGTACGCTGCTCTTTAGGGCTAGTGAAGGTGAACTTAGACCTGCAACGGAAACTTCTCCGGGGTACACAAGCTCTAACTTCACGACCTAAGCCTTTCGGTTGCTTTCTGCTCCCTCACGCAGAGCGGGATGGCAAAAACCTAGGTGTGCGGCGTGTCCTCTGTGAATGCGCTTGACGTCCAAGAGATGCGTGCGCCGTGAATAGGACGTGAGCTGTATGTGGGGGCAGTTGCTTTCGGGGCTCCTTACAAGCTGGTCATCCGTTCATGAGCACAGAGCTCTGCTCGGGGCCGGAGGTCTGTCCACCTGAACTAACCATGGGCAGCATACCTCTGCGATCTGCGGGGAGAAACCGACCCTTTGCTGGGTTTCTCAGGCTAAATGCTTACTGGCAGTCCTGAGACTTGCGCATTCAAGCACCCTGAAGAAAGCCTCTCGTGCTGGGCTTGTTTTCTCCATAGGTTTGTAGTCCTGCGAGAGGGCATCGTATACTGACCGTGATGGTAGAGGAAGCACGGAGCTGCCTCGTCCCGGTGAGTATTCGAAGTGCCCTGAAGATGTCTTTGTAGTCAAGTGTCAGGAACTGCTGCGGGAGGGCCTTACGCCAGACACTGCTTGGGACGCATTCCACAGGTCACTGAGGAGACCCTCGTTGAGAGAAGACCACGCTGCTACCCCTTGCGTGCAACCTCCTCCTCTGTGATACGGAAATCTAAGTAAACATTCCAGTAGAAGGCTGTCCTCTCTGTTCGCCCTCTACCTGGCAGACTTCGACTAGGACGAATTTGGCACTAGGCACACGGGAAGGTGTAGAAGATGCTGTGAAATGAGAGCAGCAGAGGCAAGTCGGCACTGGATTCAGGTAACGTGGGAGAAAGAGAGCAGTGCAGGACGCCTCATTACAGAAATCATTCAAGGTGTTGGAGTGGCTGCAGAGACTGTGCTTGCCAAGTGTTTTCCGTGCCTGTGCTGTGCGTCTGCCCTCTAAGCGCCTCGAATGAAGTCTGCAGTGTACGGCTCCCTCCTGCTGAGCGTCAGCTGCTCGCTTGTGTAGCCACTGAGCCGTAAGGCCTCGGTGAGGCAGCCTGGCTGACGAGAGAAACGCTTGCATACCATGAATTCCGCATGGCAGTGTGAAACGGCGCTTTCTCTCTGCTCCTGCCCGGCTGCCTCCGAGAGGTGCAGGTAGTCCGTGGATGTGGGGCGGGGCGGAGCGTGGGGCGGGGCGGTGGTGCCCTATATAAGTGGGCCTCCCGTGCCTCAGAGCCCAAGCTCTGAGAACCAGGTGAACGCACTGGCCTTCAGGCTCCAAGCAACACGGCCGGCAAGAGGTGTGTGTGAAGCGTCTCCGCAGGCTTGTTGCGGTTGGGCCCTAAAGCCTCGGAGGTGCGGTCCTGCAGAGGAGTCTCCGAGGCTGTCTCAGTCCCAGTGACTTTCTGCTCAGACTAATCCAGATTGACAGCTAAACACTGCTGTGGCAAGGTGAGCTTCTTATATATACTTGTACTCCCGGACACAGGGATACTGTGAAGAGGTCATCCGCCCAGCCTCAGGGGAGGAAGCAGAGCGAGTTGCTTTTGGCACAGCGTTGGAAGCAGGACGGCTGGGCGTTCTGCTCGACGGGCCTGAAGCAGGCAGCACCGGGAGCCTCTGTCAGGTACGCTGCTCTTTAGGGCTAGTGAAGGTGAACTCAGACCTGCAACGGAAACTGCTCCGCGGTACACAAGCTCTAACTTCACGACCTAAGCCTTTCGGTTGCTTTCTGCTCCCTCACGCAGAGCGGGATGGCAAAAACCTAGGTGTGCGGGGTGTCCTCTGTGAATGCGCTTGACGTCCAAGAGATGCGTGCGCGGTGAATAGGACGTGCAGCTGTATGTGGGGGCAGATGCTTTCGGGGCTCCTTACAAGCTGGTCATCCGTTCATGAGCACAGAGCTCTGCTCGGGGCCGGAGGTCTGTCCACCTGAACTAACCATGGGCAGCATACCTCTGCGATGTGCGGGGAGAAACCCAAGCTTTGCTGGAATTCTCAGGCTAAATACTTACGGGCAGTCCTGAGACTTGCGCATTCAGGCACACTGAAGAAAGCCTCTCGTGCTGGGCTTGTTTTCTCCATAGGTTTGTAGTCCTGCGGGAGGGCATCGTATACTGAGGGTGATGGAAGAGGACGCACGGAGGTGCCTCGTCCCGGTGAGTAATCGAAGTGCCCTGAATATGCCTTTGCAGTCAAGACTCAGGAACTGCTGCGGGAGGGCCTTACGCCAGACACTGCTTGGGATGCATTCCATTGGTCACTGAGGAGACCCTCGTTGAGAGAGGACCACGCTGCTACCCCTTGCGTGCAAACTCCTCCTCTGTGATACGGAGATCTAAGTAAACATTCCAGTAGAAGGCTGTCCTCTCTGTTCGCCCTCTACCTGGCAGACTTCGACTAGGACGAATTTGGCACTAGGCACACGGGAAGGTGTAGAAGAAGATGCTGTGAAATGAGAGAGCAGAGGCAAGTCGACACTGGATTCAGGTAACGTGGGAGAAAGAGAGCAGTGCAGGACGCCTCATTACAGGAATCATTCAAGGTGTCGGAGTGGATGCGGAGACTGAGCTTGCCTAGTGTTTTCCGTGCCTGTGCTGTGCTGTGCGTCTGCCCTCTAAGCGCCTCGAATGAAGTCTGCAGTGTACGGCTCCCTCCTGCTGAGCGTCAGCTGCTCGCTTGTGTAGCCACTGAGCCGTAAGGCCTCGGTGAGGCTGCCTGGCTGACGAGAGAAACGCTTGCATACCATGAATTCCGCGTGGCAGTGCGAAAAGGCGCTTTATCTCTGCTCCTGCCCGGCTGCCTCCGAGAGGTGCAGGTAGACCGTGGATGTGGGGCTGTGCGGAGCGTGGGTCGGGGCGGTGGTGCCCTATATAAGTCGGCCTCCCGTGATTCAGAGCCCAAGCTCTGAGAACCAGGTGCACGCACTGGCCTTCAGGCCCCAAGCAACACGGCCGGCAAGAGGTGTGTGTGAAGCCTCTCCGCAGGCTTGCTGCGGTTGGGCCCTATAGCCTCGGAGGTGCGGTCCTGCAGAGGAGGCTCCGAGGCTGTTTCAGCCCCAGTGACTTGCTGCTCAGACAAATCCAGATTGACAGCTACACACTGCTGTGGCAAGGTGAGCTGCTTATATATACTTGTACTCCCCGACACAGGGAGAGTGTGAAGAGGTCTTCAGCCCAGCCTCAGGGGAGGAAGCAGAGCGAGTTGCTTTCGGCACAGCGTTGGAAGCAGGACGGCTGGGCGTTCTGCTCGAAGGGCCTGAAGCAGGCAGCACCGGGAGCCTCTGTCAGGTACGCTGCTCTTTAGGGCTAGTGAAGGTGAACTTAGACCTGCAACGGAAACTTCTCCGGGGTACACAAGCTCTAACTTCACGACCTAAGCCTTTCGGTTGCTTTCTGCTCCCTCACGCAGAGCGGGATGGCAAAAACCTAGGTGTGCGGCGTGTCCTCTGTGAATGCGCTTGACGTCCAAGAGATGCGTGCGCCGTGAATAGGACGTGAGCTGTATGTGGGGGCAGTTGCTTTCGGGGCTCCTTACAAGCTGGTCATCCGTTCATGAGCACAGAGCTCTGCTCGGGGCCGGAGGTCTGTCCACCTGAACTAACCATGGGCAGCATACCTCTGCGATCTGCGGGGAGAAACCGACCCTTTGCTGGGTTTCTCAGGCTAAATGCTTACTGGCAGTCCTGAGACTTGCGCATTCAAGCACCCTGAAGAAAGCCTCTCGTGCTGGGCTTGTTTTCTCCATAGGTTTGTAGTCCTGCGAGAGGGCATCGTATACTGACCGTGATGGTAGAGGAAGCACGGAGCTGCCTCGTCCCGGTGAGTATTCGAAGTGCCCTGAAGATGTCTTTGTAGTCAAGTGTCAGGAACTGCTGCGGGAGGGCCTTACGCCAGACACTGCTTGGGACGCATTCCACAGGTCACTGAGGAGACCCTCGTTGAGAGAAGACCACGCTGCTACCCCTTGCGTGCAACCTCCTCCTCTGTGATACGGAAATCTAAGTAAACATTCCAGTAGAAGGCTGTCCTCTCTGTTCGCCCTCTACCTGGCAGACTTCGACTAGGACGAATTTGGCACTAGGCACACGGGAAGGTGGAGAAGATGCTGTGAAATGAGAGCAGCAGAGGCAAGTCGGCACTGGATTCAGGTAACGTGGGAGAAAGAGAGCAGTGCAGGACGCCTCATTACAGAAATCATTCAAGGTGTTGGAGGGGCTGCAGAGACTGTGCTTGCCAAGTGTTTTCCGTGCCTGTGCTGTGCGTCTGCCCTCTAAGCGCCTCGAATGAAGTCTGCAGTGTACGGCTCCCTCCTGCTGAGCGTCAGCTGCTCGCTTGTGTAGCCACTGAGCCGTAAGGCCTCGGTGAGGCAGCCTGGCTGACGAGAGAAACGCTTGCATACCATGAATTCCGCATGGCAGTGTGAAACGGCGCTTTCTCTCTGCTCCTGCCCGGCTGCCTCCGAGAGGTGCAGGTAGTCCGTGGATGTGGGGCGGGGCGGAGCGTGGGGCGGGGCGGTGGTGCCCTATATAAGTGGGCCTCCCGTGCCTCAGAGCCCAAGCTCTGAGAACCAGGTGAACGCACTGGCCTTCAGGCTCCAAGCAACACGGCCGGCAAGAGGTGTGTGTGAAGCGTCTCCGCAGGCTTGTTGCGGTTGGGCCCTAAAGCCTCGGAGGTGCGGTCCTGCAGAGGAGTCTCCGAGGCTGTCTCAGTCCCAGTGACTTTCTGCTCAGACTAATCCAGATTGACAGCTAAACACTGCTGTGGCAAGGTGAGCTTCTTATATATACTTGTACTCCCGGACACAGGGATACTGTGAAGAGGTCATCCGCCCAGCCTCAGGGGAGGAAGCAGAGCGAGTTGCTTTTGGCACAGCGTTGGAAGCAGGACGGCTGGGCGTTCTGCTCGACGGGCCTGAAGCAGGCAGCACCGGGAGCCTCTGTCAGGTACGCTGCTCTTTAGGGCTAGTGAAGGTGAACTCAGACCTGCAACGGAAACTGCTCCGCGGTACACAAGCTCTAACTTCACGACCTAAGCCTTTCGGTTGCTTTCTGCTCCCTCACGCAGAGCGGGATGGCAAAAACCTAGGTGTGCGGGGTGTCCTCTGTGAATGCGCTTGACGTCCAAGAGATGCGTGCGCGGTGAATAGGACGTGCAGCTGTATGTGGGGGCAGATGCTTTCGGGGCTCCTTACAAGCTGGTCATCCGTTCATGAGCACAGAGCTCTGCTCGGGGCCGGAGGTCTGTCCACCTGAACTAACCATGGGCAGCATACCTCTGCGATGTGCGGGGAGAAACCCAAGCTTTGCTGGAATTCTCAGGCTAAATACTTACGGGCAGTCCTGAGACTTGCGCATTCAGGCACACTGAAGAAAGCCTCTCGTGCTGGGCTTGTTTTCTCCATAGGTTTGTAGTCCTGCGGGAGGGCATCGTATACTGAGGGTGATGGAAGAGGACGCACGGAGGTGCCTCGTCCCGGTGAGTAATCGAAGTGCCCTGAATATGCCTTTGCAGTCAAGACTCAGGAACTGCTGCGGGAGGGCCTTACGCCAGACACTGCTTGGGATGCATTCCATTGGTCACTGAGGAGACCCTCGTTGAGAGAGGACCACGCTGCTACCCCTTGCGTGCAAACTCCTCCTCTGTGATACGGAGATCTAAGTAAACATTCCAGTAGAAGGCTGTCCTCTCTGTTCGCCCTCTACCTGGCAGACTTCGACTAGGACGAATTTGGCACTAGGCACACGGGAAGGTGTAGAAGAAGATGCTGTGAAATGAGAGAGCAGAGGCAAGTCGACACTGGATTCAGGTAACGTGGGAGAAAGAGAGCAGTGCAGGACGCCTCATTACAGGAATCATTCAAGGTGTCGGAGTGGATGCGGAGACTGAGCTTGCCTAGTGTTTTCCGTGCCTGTGCTGTGCTGTGCGTCTGCCCTCTAAGCGCCTCGAATGAAGTCTGCAGTGTACGGCTCCCTCCTGCTGAGCGTCAGCTGCTCGCTTGTGTAGCCACTGAGCCGTAAGGCCTCGGTGAGGCTGCCTGGCTGACGAGAGAAACGCTTGCATACCATGAATTCCGCGTGGCAGTGCGAAAAGGCGCTTTATCTCTGCTCCTGCCCGGCTGCCTCCGAGAGGTGCAGGTAGACCGTGGATGTGGGGCTGTGCGGAGCGTGGGTCGGGGCGGTGGTGCCCTATATAAGTCGGCCTCCCGTGATTCAGAGCCCAAGCTCTGAGAACCAGGTGCACGCACTGGCCTTCAGGCCCCAAGCAACACGGCCGGCAAGAGGTGTGTGTGAAGCCTCTCCGCAGGCTTGCTGCGGTTGGGCCCTATAGCCTCGGAGGTGCGGTCCTGCAGAGGAGGCTCCGAGGCTGTTTCAGCCCCAGTGACTTGCTGCTCAGACAAATCCAGATTGACAGCTACACACTGCTGTGGCAAGGTGAGCTGCTTATATATACTTGTACTCCCCGACACAGGGAGAGTGTGAAGAGGTCTTCAGCCCAGCCTCAGGGGAGGAAGCAGAGCGAGTTGCTTTCGGCACAGCGTTGGAAGCAGGACGGCTGGGCGTTCTGCTCGAAGGGCCTGAAGCAGGCAGCACCGGGAGCCTCTGTCAGGTACGCTGCTCTTTAGGGCTAGTGAAGGTGAACTTAGACCTGCAACGGAAACTTCTCCGGGGTACACAAGCTCTAACTTCACGACCTAAGCCTTTCGGTTGCTTTCTGCTCCCTCACGCAGAGCGGGATGGCAAAAACCTAGGTGTGCGGCGTGTCCTCTGTGAATGCGCTTGACGTCCAAGAGATGCGTGCGCCGTGAATAGGACGTGAGCTGTATGTGGGGGCAGTTGCTTTCGGGGCTCCTTACAAGCTGGTCATCCGTTCATGAGCACAGAGCTCTGCTCGGGGCCGGAGGTCTGTCCACCTGAACTAACCATGGGCAGCATACCTCTGCGATCTGCGGGGAGAAACCGACCCTTTGCTGGGTTTCTCAGGCTAAATGCTTACTGGCAGTCCTGAGACTTGCGCATTCAAGCACCCTGAAGAAAGCCTCTCGTGCTGGGCTTGTTTTCTCCATAGGTTTGTAGTCCTGCGAGAGGGCATCGTATACTGACCGTGATGGTAGAGGAAGCACGGAGCTGCCTCGTCCCGGTGAGTATTCGAAGTGCCCTGAAGATGTCTTTGTAGTCAAGTGTCAGGAACTGCTGCGGGAGGGCCTTACGCCAGACACTGCTTGGGACGCATTCCACAGGTCACTGAGGAGACCCTCGTTGAGAGAAGACCACGCTGCTACCCCTTGCGTGCAACCTCCTCCTCTGTGATACGGAAATCTAAGTAAACATTCCAGTAGAAGGCTGTCCTCTCTGTTCGCCCTCTACCTGGCAGACTTCGACTAGGACGAATTTGGCACTAGGCACACGGGAAGGTGGAGAAGATGCTGTGAAATGAGAGCAGCAGAGGCAAGTCGGCACTGGATTCAGGTAACGTGGGAGAAAGAGAGCAGTGCAGGACGCCTCATTACAGAAATCATTCAAGGTGTTGGAGTGGCTGCAGAGACTGTGCTTGCCAAGTGTTTTCCGTGCCTGTGCTGTGCGTCTGCCCTCTAAGCGCCTCGAATGAAGTCTGCAGTGTACGGCTCCCTCCTGCTGAGCGTCAGCTGCTCGCTTGTGTAGCCACTGAGCCGTAAGGCCTCGGTGAGGCAGCCTGGCTGACGAGAGAAACGCTTGCATACCATGAATTCCGCATGGCAGTGTGAAACGGCGCTTTCTCTCTGCTCCTGCCCGGCTGCCTCCGAGAGGTGCAGGTAGTCCGTGGATGTGGGGCGGGGCGGAGCGTGGGGCGGGGCGGTGGTGCCCTATATAAGTGGGCCTCCCGTGCCTCAGAGCCCAAGCTCTGAGAACCAGGTGAACGCACTGGCCTTCAGGCTCCAAGCAACACGGCCGGCAAGAGGTGTGTGTGAAGCGTCTCCGCAGGCTTGTTGCGGTTGGGCCCTAAAGCCTCGGAGGTGCGGTCCTGCAGAGGAGTCTCCGAGGCTGTCTCAGTCCCAGTGACTTTCTGCTCAGACTAATCCAGATTGACAGCTAAACACTGCTGTGGCAAGGTGAGCTTCTTATATATACTTGTACTCCCGGACACAGGGATACTGTGAAGAGGTCATCCGCCCAGCCTCAGGGGAGGAAGCAGAGCGAGTTGCTTTTGGCACAGCGTTGGAAGCAGGACGGCTGGGCGTTCTGCTCGACGGGCCTGAAGCAGGCAGCACCGGGAGCCTCTGTCAGGTACGCTGCTCTTTAGGGCTAGTGAAGGTGAACTCAGACCTGCAACGGAAACTGCTCCGCGGTACACAAGCTCTAACTTCACGACCTAAGCCTTTCGGTTGCTTTCTGCTCCCTCACGCAGAGCGGGATGGCAAAAACCTAGGTGTGCGGGGTGTCCTCTGTGAATGCGCTTGACGTCCAAGAGATGCGTGCGCGGTGAATAGGACGTGCAGCTGTATGTGGGGGCAGATGCTTTCGGGGCTCCTTACAAGCTGGTCATCCGTTCATGAGCACAGAGCTCTGCTCGGGGCCGGAGGTCTGTCCACCTGAACTAACCATGGGCAGCATACCTCTGCGATGTGCGGGGAGAAACCCAAGCTTTGCTGGAATTCTCAGGCTAAATACTTACGGGCAGTCCTGAGACTTGCGCATTCAGGCACACTGAAGAAAGCCTCTCGTGCTGGGCTTGTTTTCTCCATAGGTTTGTAGTCCTGCGGGAGGGCATCGTATACTGAGGGTGATGGAAGAGGACGCACGGAGGTGCCTCGTCCCGGTGAGTAATCGAAGTGCCCTGAATATGCCTTTGCAGTCAAGACTCAGGAACTGCTGCGGGAGGGCCTTACGCCAGACACTGCTTGGGATGCATTCCATTGGTCACTGAGGAGACCCTCGTTGAGAGAGGACCACGCTGCTACCCCTTGCGTGCAAACTCCTCCTCTGTGATACGGAGATCTAAGTAAACATTCCAGTAGAAGGCTGTCCTCTCTGTTCGCCCTCTACCTGGCAGACTTCGACTAGGACGAATTTGGCACTAGGCACACGGGAAGGTGTAGAAGAAGATGCTGTGAAATGAGAGAGCAGAGGCAAGTCGACACTGGATTCAGGTAACGTGGGAGAAAGAGAGCAGTGCAGGACGCCTCATTACAGGAATCATTCAAGGTGTCGGAGTGGATGCGGAGACTGAGCTTGCCTAGTGTTTTCCGTGCCTGTGCTGTGCTGTGCGTCTGCCCTCTAAGCGCCTCGAATGAAGTCTGCAGTGTACGGCTCCCTCCTGCTGAGCGTCAGCTGCTCGCTTGTGTAGCCACTGAGCCGTAAGGCCTCGGTGAGGCTGCCTGGCTGACGAGAGAAACGCTTGCATACCATGAATTCCGCGTGGCAGTGCGAAAAGGCGCTTTATCTCTGCTCCTGCCCGGCTGCCTCCGAGAGGTGCAGGTAGACCGTGGATGTGGGGCTGTGCGGAGCGTGGGTCGGGGCGGTGGTGCCCTATATAAGTCGGCCTCCCGTGATTCAGAGCCCAAGCTCTGAGAACCAGGTGCACGCACTGGCCTTCAGGCCCCAAGCAACACGGCCGGCAAGAGGTGTGTGTGAAGCCTCTCCGCAGGCTTGCTGCGGTTGGGCCCTATAGCCTCGGAGGTGCGGTCCTGCAGAGGAGGCTCCGAGGCTGTTTCAGCCCCAGTGACTTGCTGCTCAGACAAATCCAGATTGACAGCTACACACTGCTGTGGCAAGGTGAGCTGCTTATATATACTTGTACTCCCCGACACAGGGAGAGTGTGAAGAGGTCTTCAGCCCAGCCTCAGGGGAGGAAGCAGAGCGAGTTGCTTTCGGCACAGCGTTGGAAGCAGGACGGCTGGGCGTTCTGCTCGAAGGGCCTGAAGCAGGCAGCACCGGGAGCCTCTGTCAGGTACGCTGCTCTTTAGGGCTAGTGAAGGTGAACTTAGACCTGCAACGGAAACTTCTCCGGGGTACACAAGCTCTAACTTCACGACCTAAGCCTTTCGGTTGCTTTCTGCTCCCTCACGCAGAGCGGGATGGCAAAAACCTAGGTGTGCGGCGTGTCCTCTGTGAATGCGCTTGACGTCCAAGAGATGCGTGCGCCGTGAATAGGACGTGAGCTGTATGTGGGGGCAGTTGCTTTCGGGGCTCCTTACAAGCTGGTCATCCGTTCATGAGCACAGAGCTCTGCTCGGGGCCGGAGGTCTGTCCACCTGAACTAACCATGGGCAGCATACCTCTGCGATCTGCGGGGAGAAACCGACCCTTTGCTGGGTTTCTCAGGCTAAATGCTTACTGGCAGTCCTGAGACTTGCGCATTCAAGCACCCTGAAGAAAGCCTCTCGTGCTGGGCTTGTTTTCTCCATAGGTTTGTAGTCCTGCGAGAGGGCATCGTATACTGACCGTGATGGTAGAGGAAGCACGGAGCTGCCTCGTCCCGGTGAGTATTCGAAGTGCCCTGAAGATGTCTTTGTAGTCAAGTGTCAGGAACTGCTGCGGGAGGGCCTTACGCCAGACACTGCTTGGGACGCATTCCACAGGTCACTGAGGAGACCCTCGTTGAGAGAAGACCACGCTGCTACCCCTTGCGTGCAACCTCCTCCTCTGTGATACGGAAATCTAAGTAAACATTCCAGTAGAAGGCTGTCCTCTCTGTTCGCCCTCTACCTGGCAGACTTCGACTAGGACGAATTTGGCACTAGGCACACGGGAAGGTGGAGAAGATGCTGTGAAATGAGAGCAGCAGAGGCAAGTCGGCACTGGATTCAGGTAACGTGGGAGAAAGAGAGCAGTGCAGGACGCCTCATTACAGAAATCATTCAAGGTGTTGGAGTGGCTGCAGAGACTGTGCTTGCCAAGTGTTTTCCGTGCCTGTGCTGTGCGTCTGCCCTCTAAGCGCCTCGAATGAAGTCTGCAGTGTACGGCTCCCTCCTGCTGAGCGTCAGCTGCTCGCTTGTGTAGCCACTGAGCCGTAAGGCCTCGGTGAGGCAGCCTGGCTGACGAGAGAAACGCTTGCATACCATGAATTCCGCATGGCAGTGTGAAACGGCGCTTTCTCTCTGCTCCTGCCCGGCTGCCTCCGAGAGGTGCAGGTAGTCCGTGGATGTGGGGCGGGGTGGAGCGTGGGGCGGGGCGGTGGTGCCCTATATAAGTGGGCCTCCCGTGCCTCAGAGCCCAAGCTCTGAGAACCAGGTGAACGCACTGGCCTTCAGGCTCCAAGCAACACGGCCGGCAAGAGGTGTGTGTGAAGCGTCTCCGCAGGCTTGTTGCGGTTGGGCCCTAAAGCCTCGGAGGTGCGGTCCTGCAGAGGAGTCTCCGAGGCTGTCTCAGTCCCAGTGACTTTCTGCTCAGACTAATCCAGATTGACAGCTAAACACTGCTGTGGCAAGGTGAGCTTCTTATATATACTTGTACTCCCGGACACAGGGATACTGTGAAGAGGTCATCCGCCCAGCCTCAGGGGAGGAAGCAGAGCGAGTTGCTTTTGGCACAGCGTTGGAAGCAGGACGGCTGGGCGTTCTGCTCGACGGGCCTGAAGCAGGCAGCACCGGGAGCCTCTGTCAGGTACGCTGCTCTTTAGGGCTAGTGAAGGTGAACTCAGACCTGCAACGGAAACTGCTCCGCGGTACACAAGCTCTAACTTCACGACCTAAGCCTTTCGGTTGCTTTCTGCTCCCTCACGCAGAGCGGGATGGCAAAAACCTAGGTGTGCGGGGTGTCCTCTGTGAATGCGCTTGACGTCCAAGAGATGCGTGCGCGGTGAATAGGACGTGCAGCTGTATGTGGGGGCAGATGCTTTCGGGGCTCCTTACAAGCTGGTCATCCGTTCATGAGCACAGAGCTCTGCTCGGGGCCGGAGGTCTGTCCACCTGAACTAACCATGGGCAGCATACCTCTGCGATGTGCGGGGAGAAACCCAAGCTTTGCTGGAATTCTCAGGCTAAATACTTACGGGCAGTCCTGAGACTTGCGCATTCAGGCACACTGAAGAAAGCCTCTCGTGCTGGGCTTGTTTTCTCCATAGGTTTGTAGTCCTGCGGGAGGGCATCGTATACTGAGGGTGATGGAAGAGGACGCACGGAGGTGCCTCGTCCCGGTGAGTAATCGAAGTGCCCTGAATATGCCTTTGCAGTCAAGACTCAGGAACTGCTGCGGGAGGGCCTTACGCCAGACACTGCTTGGGATGCATTCCATTGGTCACTGAGGAGACCCTCGTTGAGAGAGGACCACTCTGCTACCCCTTGCGTGCAGACTCCTCCTCTGTGATACGGAGATCTAAGTAAACATTCCAGTAGAAGGCTGTCCTCTCTGTTCGCCCTCTACCTGGCAGACTTCGACTAGGACGAATTTGGCACTAGGGACACGGGAAGGTGTAGAAGAAGATGCTGTGAAATGAGAGAGCAGAGGCAAGTCGACACTGGATTCAGGTAACGTGGGAGAAAGAGAGCAGTGCAGGACGCCTCATTACAGGAATCATTCAAGGTGTCGGAGTGGATGCGGAGACTGAGCTTGCCTAGTGTTTTCCGTGCCTGTGCTGTGCTGTGCGTCTGCCCTCTAAGCGCCTCGAATGAAGTCTGCAGTGTACGGCTCCCTCCTGCTGAGCGTCAGCTGCTCGCTTGTGTAGCCACTGAGCCGTAAGGCCTCGGTGAGGCTGCCTGGCTGACGAGAGAAACGCTTGCATACCATGAATTCCGCGTGGCAGTGCGAAAAGGCGCTTTATCTCTGCTCCTGCCCGGCTGCCTCCGAGAGGTGCAGGTAGACCGTGGATGTGGGGCTGTGCGGAGCGTGGGTCGGGGCGGTGGTGCCCTATATAAGTCGGCCTCCCGTGATTCAGAGCCCAAGCTCTGAGAACCAGGTGCCCGCACTGGCCTTCAGGCCCCAAGCAACCGGGCCGGCAAGAGCTGTGTGTGAAGCCTCTCCGCAGGCTTGCTGCGGTTGGGCCCTATAGCCTCGGAGGTGCGGTCCTGCAGAGGAGGCTCCGAGGCTGTTTCAGCCCCAGTGACTTGCTGCTCAGACAAATCCAGATTGACAGCTACACACTGCTGTGGCAAGGTGAGCTGCTTATATATACTTGTACTCCCCGACACAGGGAGAGTGTGAAGAGGTCTTCAGCCCAGCCTCAGGGGAGGAAGCAGAGCGAGTTGCTTTCGGCACAGCGTTGGAAGCAGGACGGCTGGGCGTTCTGCTCGAAGGGCCTGAAGCAGGCAGCACCGGGAGCCTCTGTCAGGTACGCTGCTCTTTAGGGCTAGTGAAGGTGAACTTAGACCTGCAACGGAAACTTCTCCGGGGTACACAAGCTCTAACTTCACGACCTAAGCCTTTCGGTTGCTTTCTGCTCCCTCACGCAGAGCGGGATGGCAACAACCTAGGTGTGCGCCGTGTCCTCTGGGAATGCGCTTGACGTCCAAGAGATGCGTGCGCCGTGAATAGGACGTGAGCTGTATGTGGGGGCACTTGCTTTCGGGGCTCCTTACAAGCTGGTCATCCGTTCATGAGCACAGAGCTCTGCTCGGGGCCGGAGGTCTGTCCACCTGAACTAACCATGGGCAGCATACCTCTGCGATCTGCGGGGAGAAACCGACCGTTTGCTGGGTTTCTCAGGCTAAATGCTTACTGGCAGTCCTGAGACTTGCGCATTCAAGCACCCTGAAGAAAGCCTCTCGTGCTGGGCTTGTTTTCTCCATAGGTTTGTAGTCCTGGGAGAGGGCATCGTATACTGACCGTGATGGTAGAGGAAGCACGGAGCTGCCTCGTCCCGGTGAGTATTGGAAGTGCCCTGAAGATGTCTTTGTAGTCAAGTGTCAGGAACTGCTGCGGGAGGGCCTTACGCCAGACACTGCTTGGGACGCATTCCACAGGTCACTGAGGAGACCCTCGTTGAGAGAAGACCACGCTGCTACCCCTTGCGTGCAACCTCCTCCTCTGTGATACGGAAATCTAAGTAAACATTCCAGTAGAAGGCTGTCCTCTCTGTTCGCCCTCTACCTGGCAGACTTCGACTCGGACGAATTTGGCACTAGGCACACGGGAAGGTGGAGAAGATGCTGTGAAATGAGAGCAGCAGAGGCAAGTCGGCACTGGATTCAGGTAACGTGGGAGAAAGAGAGCAGTGCAGGACGCCTCATTACAGAAATCATTCAAGGTGTTGGAGTGGCTGCAGAGACTGTGCTTGCCAAGTGTTTTCCGTGCCTGTGTTGTGCGTCTGCCCTCTAAGCGCCTCGAATGAAGTCTGCAGTGTACGGCTCCCTCCTGCTGAGCGTCAGCTGCTCGCTTGTGTAGCCACTGAGCCGTAAGGCCTCGGTGAGGCAGCCTGGCTGACGAGAGAAACGCTTGCATACCATGAATTCCGCATGGCAGTGTGAAACGGCGCTTTCTCTCTGCTCCTGCCCGGCTGCCTCCGAGAGGTGCAGGTAGTCCGTGGATGTGGGGCGGGGCGGAGCGTGGGGCGGGGCGGTGGTGCCCTATATAAGTGGGCCTCCCGTGCCTCAGAGCCCAAGCTCTGAGAACCAGGTGAACGCACTGGCCTTCAGGCTCCAAGCAACACGGCCGGCAAGAGGTGTGTGTGAAGCGTCTCCGCAGGCTTGTTGCGGTTGGGCCCTAAAGCCTCGGAGGTGCGGTCCTGCAGAGGAGTCTCCGAGGCTGTCTCAGTCCCAGTGACTTTCTGCTCAGACTAATCCAGATTGACAGCTAAACACTGCTGTGGCAAGGTGAGCTTCTTATATATACTTGTACTCCCGGACACAGGGATACTGTGAAGAGGTCATCCGCCCAGCCTCAGGGGAGGAAGCAGAGCGAGTTGCTTTTGGCACAGCGTTGGAAGCAGGACGGCTGGGCGTTCTGCTCGACGGGCCTGAAGCAGGCAGCACCGGGAGCCTCTGTCAGGTACGCTGCTCTTTAGGGCTAGTGAAGGTGAACTCAGACCTGCAACGGAAACTGCTCCGCGGTACACAAGCTCTAACTTCACGACCTAAGCCTTTCGGTTGCTTTCTGCTCCCTCACGCAGAGCGGGATGGCAAAAACCTAGGTGTGCGGGGTGTCCTCTGTGAATGCGCTTGACGTCCAAGAGATGCGTGCGCGGTGAATAGGACGTGCAGCTGTATGTGGGGGCAGATGCTTTCGGGGCTCCTTACAAGCTGGTCATCCGTTCATGAGCACAGAGCTCTGCTCGGGGCCGGAGGTCTGTCCACCTGAACTAACCATGGGCAGCATACCTCTGCGATGTGCGGGGAGAAACCCAAGCTTTGCTGGAATTCTCAGGCTAAATACTTACGGGCAGTCCTGAGACTTGCGCATTCAGGCACACTGAAGAAAGCCTCTCGTGCTGGGCTTGTTTTCTCCATAGGTTTGTAGTCCTGCGGGAGGGCATCGTATACTGAGGGTGATGGAAGAGGACGCACGGAGGTGCCTCGTCCCGGTGAGTAATCGAAGTGCCCTGAATATGCCTTTGCAGTCAAGACTCAGGAACTGCTGCGGGAGGGCCTTACGCCAGACACTGCTTGGGATGCATTCCATTGGTCACTGAGGAGACCCTCGTTGAGAGAGGACCACGCTGCTACCCCTTGCGTGCAAACTCCTCCTCTGTGATACGGAGATCTAAGTAAACATTCCAGTAGAAGGCTGTCCTCTCTGTTCGCCCTCTACCTGGCAGACTTCGACTAGGACGAATTTGGCACTAGGCACACGGGAAGGTGTAGAAGAAGATGCTGTGAAATGAGAGAGCAGAGGCAAGTCGACACTGGATTCAGGTAACGTGGGAGAAAGAGAGCAGTGCAGGACGCCTCATTACAGGAATCATTCAAGGTGTCGGAGTGGATGCGGAGACTGAGCTTGCCTAGTGTTTTCCGTGCCTGTGCTGTGCTGTGCGTCTGCCCTCTAAGCGCCTCGAATGAAGTCTGCAGTGTACGGCTCCCTCCTGCTGAGCGTCAGCTGCTCGCTTGTGTAGCCACTGAGCCGTAAGGCCTCGGTGAGGCTGCCTGGCTGACGAGAGAAACGCTTGCATACCATGAATTCCGCGTGGCAGTGCGAAAAGGCGCTTTATCTCTGCTCCTGCCCGGCTGCCTCCGAGAGGTGCAGGTAGACCGTGGATGTGGGGCTGTGCGGAGCGTGGGTCGGGGCGGTGGTGCCCTATATAAGTCGGCCTCCCGTGATTCAGAGCCCAAGCTCTGAGAACCAGGTGCACGCACTGGCCTTCAGGCCCCAAGCAACACGGCCGGCAAGAGGTGTGTGTGAAGCCTCTCCGCAGGCTTGCTGCGGTTGGGCCCTATAGCCTCGGAGGTGCGGTCCTGCAGAGGAGGCTCCGAGGCTGTTTCAGCCCCAGTGACTTGCTGCTCAGACAAATCCAGATTGACAGCTACACACTGCTGTGGCAAGGTGAGCTGCTTATATATACTTGTACTCCCCGACACAGGGAGAGTGTGAAGAGGTCTTCAGCCCAGCCTCAGGGGAGGAAGCAGAGCGAGTTGCTTTCGGCACAGCGTTGGAAGCAGGACGGCTGGGCGTTCTGCTCGAAGGGCCTGAAGCAGGCAGCACCGGGAGCCTCTGTCAGGTACGCTGCTCTTTAGGGCTAGTGAAGGTGAACTTAGACCTGCAACGGAAACTTCTCCGGGGTACACAAGCTCTAACTTCACGACCTAAGCCTTTCGGTTGCTTTCTGCTCCCTCACGCAGAGCGGGATGGCAAAAACCTAGGTGTGCGGCTTGTCCTCTGTGAATGCGCTTGACGTCCAAGAGATGCGTGCGCCGTGAATAGGACGTGAGCTGTATGTGGGGGCAGTTGCTTTCGGGGCTCCTTACAAGCTGGTCATCCGTTCATGAGCACAGAGCTCTGCTCGGGGCCGGAGGTCTGTCCACCTGAACTAACCATGGGCAGCATACCTCTGCGATCTGCGGGGAGAAACCGACCCTTTGCTGGGTTTCTCAGGCTAAATGCTTACTGGCAGTCCTGAGACTTGCGCATTCAAGCACCCTGAAGAAAGCCTCTCGTGCTGGGCTTGTTTTCTCCATAGGTTTGTAGTCCTGCGAGAGGGCATCGTATACTGACCGTGATGGTAGAGGAAGCACGGAGCTGCCTCGTCCCGGTGAGTATTCGAAGTGCCCTGAAGATGTCTTTGTAGTCAAGTGTCAGGAACTGCTGCGGGAGGGCCTTACGCCAGACACTGCTTGGGACGCATTCCACAGGTCACTGAGGAGACCCTCGTTGAGAGAAGACCACGCTGCTACCCCTTGCGTGCAACCTCCTCCTCTGTGATACGGAAATCTAAGTAAACATTCCAGTAGAAGGCTGTCCTCTCTGTTCGCCCTCTACCTGGCAGACTTCGACTAGGACGAATTTGGCACTAGGCACACGGGAAGGTGTAGAAGATGCTGTGAAATGAGAGCAGCAGAGGCAAGTCGGCACTGGATTCAGGTAACGTGGGAGAAAGAGAGCAGTGCAGGACGCCTCATTACAGAAATCATTCAAGGTGTTGGAGTGGCTGCAGAGACTGTGCTTGCCAAGTGTTTTCCGTGCCTGTGCTGTGCGTCTGCCCTCTAAGCGCCTCGAATGAAGTCTGCAGTGTACGGCTCCCTCCTGCTGAGCGTCAGCTGCTCGCTTGTGTAGCCACTGAGCCGTAAGGCCTCGGTGAGGCTGCCTGGCTGACGAGAGAAACGCTTGCATACCATGAATTCCGCGTGGCAGTGTGAAAAGGCGCTTTATCTCTGCTCCTGCCCGGCTGCCTCCGAGAGGTGCAGGTAGACCGTGGATGTGGGGCTGTGCGGAGCGTGGGTCGGGGCGGTGGTGCCCTATATAAGTCGGCCTCCCGTGATTCAGAGCCCAAGCTCTGAGAACCAGGTGCACGCACTGGCCTTCAGGCCCCAAGCAACACGGCCGGCAAGAGGTGTGTGTGAAGCCTCTCCGCAGGCTTGCTGCGGTTGGGCCCTATAGCCTCGGAGGTGCGGTCCTGCAGAGGAGGCTCCGAGGCTGTTTCAGCCCCAGTGACTTGCTGCTCAGACAAATCCAGATTGACAGCTACACACTGCTGTGGCAAGGTGAGCTGCTTATATATACTTGTACTCCCCGACACAGGCAGAGTGTGAAGAGGTCTTCAGCCCAGCCTCAGGGGAGGAAGCAGAGCGAGTTGCTTTCGGCACAGCGTTGGAAGCAGGACGGCTGGGCGTTCTGCTCGAAGGGCCTGAAGCAGGCAGCACCGGGAGCCTCTGTCAGGTACGCTGCTCTTTAGGGCTAGTGAAGGTGAACTTAGACCTGCAACGGAAACTTCTCCGGGGTACACAAGCTCTAACTTCACGACCTAAGCCTTTCGGTTGCTTTCTGCTCCCTCACGCAGAGCGGGATGGCAAAAACCTAGGTGTGCGGCGTGTCCTCTGTGAATGCGCTTGACGTCCAAGAGATGCGTGCGCCGTGAATAGGACGTGAGCTGTATGTGGGGGCAGTTGCTTTCGGGGCTCCTTACAAGCTGGTCATCCGTTCATGAGCACAGAGCTCTGCTCGGGGCCGGAGGTCTGTCCACCTGAACTAACCATGGGCAGCATACCTCTGCGATCTGCGGGGAGAAACCGACCCTTTGCTGGGTTTCTCAGGCTAAATGCTTACTGGCAGTCCTGAGACTTGCGCATTCAAGCACCCTGAAGAAAGCCTCTCGTGCTGGGCTTGTTTTCTCCATAGGTTTGTAGTCCTGCGAGAGGGCATCGTATACTGACCGTGATGGTAGAGGAAGCACGGAGCTGCCTCGTCCCGGTGAGTATTCGAAGTGCCCTGAAGATGTCTTTGTAGTCAAGTGTCAGGAACTGCTGCGGGAGGGCCTTACGCCAGACACTGCTTGGGACGCATTCCACAGGTCACTGAGGAGACCCTCGTTGAGAGAAGACCACGCTGCTACCCCTTGCGTGCAACCTCCTCCTCTGTGATACGGAAATCTAAGTAAACATTCCAGTAGAAGGCTGTCCTCTCTGTTCGCCCTCTACCTGGCAGACTTCGACTAGGACGAATTTGGCACTAGGCACACGGGAAGGTGTAGAAGATGCTGTGAAATGAGAGCAGCAGAGGCAAGTCGGCACTGGATTCAGGTAACGTGGGAGAAAGAGAGCAGTGCAGGACGCCTCATTACAGAAATCATTCAAGGTGTTGGAGTGGCTGCAGAGACTGTGCTTGCCAAGTGTTTTCCGTGCCTGTGCTGTGCGTCTGCCCTCTAAGCGCCTCGAATGAAGTCTGCAGTGTACGGCTCCCTCCTGCTGAGCGTCAGCTGCTCGCTTGTGTAGCCACTGAGCCGTAAGGCCTCGGTGAGGCAGCCTGGCTGACGAGAGAAACGCTTGCATACCATGAATTCCGCATGGCAGTGTGAAACGGCGCTTTCTCTCTGCTCCTGCCCGGCTGCCTCCGAGAGGTGCAGGTAGTCCGTGGATGTGGGGCGGGGCGGAGCGTGGGGCGGGGCGGTGGTGCCCTATATAAGTGGGCCTCCCGTGCCTCAGAGCCCAAGCTCTGAGAACCAGGTGAACGCACTGGCCTTCAGGCTCCAAGCAACACGGCCGGCAAGAGGTGTGTGTGAAGCATCTCCGCAGGCTTGTTGCGGTTGGGCCCTAAAGCCTCGGAGGTGCGGTCCTGCAGAGGAGTCTCCGAGGCTGTCTCAGTCCCAGTGACTTTCTGCTCAGACTAATCCAGATTGACAGCTAAACACTGCTGTGGCAAGGTGAGCTTCTTATATATACTTGTACTCCCGGACACAGGGATACTGTGAAGAGGTCATCCGCCCAGCCTCAGGGGAGGAAGCAGAGCGAGTTGCTTTTGGCACAGCGTTGGAAGCAGGACGGCTGGGCGTTCTGCTCGACGGGCCTGAAGCAGGCAGCACCGGGAGCCTCTGTCAGGTACGCTGCTCTTTAGGGCTAGTGAAGGTGAACTCAGACCTGCAACGGAAACTGCTCCGCGGTACACAAGCTCTAACTTCACGACCTAAGCCTTTCGGTTGCTTTCTGCTCCCTCACGCAGAGCGGGATGGCAAAAACCTAGGTGTGCGGGGTGTCCTCTGTGAATGCGCTTGGCGTCCAAGAGATGCGTGCGCGGTGAATAGGACGTGCAGCTGTATGTGGGGGCAGATGCTTTCGGGGCTCCTTACAAGCTGATCATCCGTTCATGAGCACAGAGCTCTGCTCGGGGCCGGAGGTCTGTCCACCTGAACTAACCATGGGCAGCATACCTCTGCGATGTGCGGGGAGAAACCCAAGCTTTGCTGGAATTCTCAGGCTAAATACTTACGGGCAGTCCTGAGACTTGCGCATTCAGGCACACTGAAGAAAGCCTCTCGTGCTGGGCTTGTTTTCTCCATAGGTTTGTAGTCCTGCGGGAGGGCATCGTATACTGAGGGTGATGGAAGAGGACGCACGGAGGTGCCTCGTCCCGGTGAGTAATCGAAGTGCCCTGAATATGCCTTTGCAGTCAAGACTCAGGAACTGCTGCGGGAGGGCCTTACGCCAGACACTGCTTGGGATGCATTCCATTGGTCACTGAGGAGACCCTCGTTGAGAGAGGACCACGCTGCTACCCCTTGCGTGCAAACTCCTCCTCTGTGATACGGAGCTCTAAGTAAACATTCCAGTAGAAGGCTGTCCTCTCTGTTCGCCCTCTACCTGGCAGACTTCGACTAGGACGAATTTGGCACTAGGCACACGGGAAGGTGTAGAAGAAGATGCTGTGAAATGAGAGAGCAGAGGCAAGTCGACACTGGATTCAGGTAACGTGGGAGAAAGAGAGCAGTGCAGGACGCCTCATTACAGGAATCATTCAAGGTGTCGGAGTGGATGCGGAGACTGAGCTTGCCTAGTGTTTTCCGTGCCTGTGCTGTGCTGTGCATCTGCCCTCTAAGCGCCTCGAATGAAGTCTGCAGTGTACGGCTCCCTCCTGCTGAGCGTCAGCTGCTCGCTTGTGTAGCCACTGAGCCGTAAGGCCTCGGTGAGGCTGCCTGGCTGACGAGAGAAACGCTTGCATACCATGAATTCCGCGTGGCAGTGCGAAAAGGCGCTTTATCTCTGCTCCTGCCCGGCTGCCTCCGAGAGGTGCAGGTAGACCGTGGATGTGGGGCTGTGCGGAGCGTGGGTCGGGGCGGTGGTGCCCTATATAAGTCGGCCTCCCGTGATTCAGAGCCCAAGCTCTGAGAACCAGGTGCACGCACTGGCCTTCAGGCCCCAAGCAACACGGCCGGCAAGAGGTGTGTGTGAAGCCTCTCCGCAGGCTTGCTGCGGTTGGGCCCTATAGCCTCGGAGGTGCGGTCCTGCAGAGGAGGCTCCGAGGCTGTTTCAGCCCCAGTGACTTGCTGCTCAGACAAATCCAGATTGACAGCTACACACTGCTGTGGCAAGGTGAGCTGCTTATATATACTTGTACTCCCCGACACAGGCAGAGTGTGAAGAGGTCTTCAGCCCAGCCTCAGGGGAGGAAGCAGAGCGAGTTGCTTTCGGCACAGCGTTGGAAGCAGGACGGCTGGGCGTTCTGCTCGAAGGGCCTGAAGCAGGCAGCACCGGGAGCCTCTGTCAGGTACGCTGCTCTTTAGGGCTAGTGAAGGTGAACTTAGACCTGCAACGGAAACTTCTCCGGGGTACACAAGCTCTAACTTCACGACCTAAGCCTTTCGGTTGCTTTCTGCTCCCTCACGCAGAGCGGGATGGCAAAAACCTAGGTGTGCGGCGTGTCCTCTGTGAATGCGCTTGACGTCCAAGAGATGCGTGCGCCGTGAATAGGACGTGAGCTGTATGTGGGGGCAGTTGCTTTCGGGGCTCCTTACAAGCTGGTCATCCGTTCATGAGCACAGAGCTCTGCTCGGGGCCGGAGGTCTGTCCACCTGAACTAACCATGGGCAGCATACCTCTGCGATCTGCGGGGAGAAACCGACCCTTTGCTGGGTTTCTCAGGCTAAATGCTTACTGGCAGTCCTGAGACTTGTGCATTCAAGCACCCTGAAGAAAGCCTCTCGTGCTGGGCTTGTTTTCTCCATAGGTTTGTAGTCCTGCGAGAGGGCATCGTATACTGACCGTGATGGTAGAGGAAGCACGGAGCTGCCTCGTCCCGGTGAGTATTCGAAGTGCCCTGAAGATGTCTTTGTAGTCAAGTGTCAGGAACTGCTGCGGGAGGGCCTTACGCCAGACACTGCTTGGGACGCATTCCACAGGTCACTGAGGAGACCCTCGTTGAGAGAAGACCACGCTGCTACCCCTTGCGTGCAACCTCCTCCTCTGTGATACGGAAATCTAAGTAAACATTCCAGTAGAAGGCTGTCCTCTCTGTTCGCCCTCTACCTGGCAGACTTCGACTAGGACGAATTTGGCACTAGGCACACGGGAAGGTGTAGAAGATGCTGTGAAATGAGAGCAGCAGAGGCAAGTCGGCACTGGATTCAGGTAACGTGGGAGAAAGAGAGCAGTGCAGGACGCCTCATTACAGAAATCATTCAAGGTGTTGGAGTGGCTGCAGAGACTGTGCTTGCCAAGTGTTTTCCGTGCCTGTGCTGTGCGTCTGCCCTCTAAGCGCCTCGAATGAAGTCTGCAGTGTACGGCTCCCTCCTGCTGAGCGTCAGCTGCTCGCTTGTGTAGCCACTGAGCCGTAAGGCCTCGGTGAGGCAGCCTGGCTGACGAGAGAAACGCTTGCATACCATGAATTCCGCATGGCAGTGTGAAACGGCGCTTTCTCTCTGCTCCTGCCCGGCTGCCTCCGAGAGGTGCAGGTAGTCCGTGGATGTGGGGCGGGGCGGAGCGTGGGGCGGGGCGGTGGTGCCCTATATAAGTGGGCCTCCCGTGCCTCAGAGCCCAAGCTCTGAGAACCAGGTGAACGCACTGGCCTTCAGGCTCCAAGCAACACGGCCGGCAAGAGGTGTGTGTGAAGCGTCTCCGCAGGCTTGTTGCGGTTGGGCCCTAAAGCCTCGGAGGTGCGGTCCTGCAGAGGAGTCTCCGAGGCTGTCTCAGTCCCAGTGACTTTCTGCTCAGACTAATCCAGATTGACAGCTAAACACTGCTGTGGCAAGGTGAGCTTCTTATATATACTTGTACTCCCGGACACAGGGATACTGTGAAGAGGTCATCCGCCCAGCCTCAGGGGAGGAAGCAGAGCGAGTTGCTTTTGGCACAGCGTTGGAAGCAGGACGGCTGGGCGTTCTGCTCGACGGGCCTGAAGCAGGCAGCACCGGGAGCCTCTGTCAGGTACGCTGCTCTTTAGGGCTAGTGAAGGTGAACTCAGACCTGCAACGGAAACTGCTCCGCGGTACACAAGCTCTAACTTCACGACCTAAGCCTTTCGGTTGCTTTCTGCTCCCTCACGCAGAGCGGGATGGCAAAAACCTAGGTGTGCGGGGTGTCCTCTGTGAATGCGCTTGACGTCCAAGAGATGCGTGCGCGGTGAATAGGACGTGCAGCTGTATGTGGGGGCAGATGCTTTCGGGGCTCCTTACAAGCTGATCATCCGTTCATGAGCACAGAGCTCTGCTCGGGGCCGGAGGTCTGTCCACCTGAACTAACCATGGGCAGCATACCTCTGCGATGTGCGGGGAGAAACCCAAGCTTTGCTGGAATTCTCAGGCTAAATACTTACGGGCAGTCCTGAGACTTGCGCATTCAGGCACACTGAAGAAAGCCTCTCGTGCTGGGCTTGTTTTCTCCATAGGTTTGTAGTCCTGCGGGAGGGCATCGTATACTGAGGGTGATGGAAGAGGACGCACGGAGGTGCCTCGTCCCGGTGAGTAATCGAAGTGCCCTGAATATGCCTTTGCAGTCAAGACTCAGGAACTGCTGCGGGAGGGCCTTACGCCAGACACTGCTTGGGATGCATTCCATTGGTCACTGAGGAGACCCTCGTTGAGAGAGGACCACGCTGCTACCCCTTGCGTGCAAACTCCTCCTCTGTGATACGGAGATCTAAGTAAACATTCCAGTAGAAGGCTGTCCTCTCTGTTCGCCCTCTACCTGGCAGACTTCGACTAGGACGAATTTGGCACTAGGCACACGGGAAGGTGTAGAAGAAGATGCTGTGAAATGAGAGAGCAGAGGCAAGTCGACACTGGATTCAGGTAACGTGGGAGAAAGAGAGCAGTGCAGGACGCCTCATTAAAGGAATCATTCAAGGTGTCGGAGTGGATGCGGAGACTGAGCTTGCCTAGTGTTTTCCGTGCCTGTGCTGTGCTGTGCGTCTGCCCTCTAAGCGCCTCGAATGAAGTCTGCAGTGTACGGCTCCCTCCTGCTGAGCGTCAGCTGCTCGCTTGTGTAGCCACTGAGCCGTAAGGCCTCGGTGAGGCTGCCTGGCTGACGAGAGAAACGCTTGCATACCATGAATTCCGCGTGGCAGTGCGAAAAGGCGCTTTATCTCTGCTCCTGCCCGGCTGCCTCCGAGAGGTGCAGGTAGACCGTGGATGTGGGGCTGTGCGGAGCGTGGGTCGGGGCGGTGGTGCCCTATATAAGTCGGCCTCCCGTGATTCAGAGCCCAAGCTCTGAGAACCAGGTGCACGCACTGGCCTTCAGGCCCCAAGCAACACGGCCGGCAAGAGGTGTGTGTGAAGCCTCTCCGCAGGCTTGCTGCGGTTGGGCCCTATAGCCTCGGAGGTGCGGTCCTGCAGAGGAGGCTCCGAGGCTGTTTCAGCCCCAGTGACTTGCTGCTCAGACAAATCCAGATTGACAGCTACACACTGCTGTGGCAAGGTGAGCTGCTTATATATACTTGTACTCCCCGACACAGGCAGAGTGTGAAGAGGTCTTCAGCCCAGCCTCAGGGGAGGAAGCAGAGCGAGTTGCTTTCGGCACAGCGTTGGAAGCAGGACGGCTGGGCGTTCTGCTCGAAGGGCCTGAAGCAGGCAGCACCGGGAGCCTCTGTCAGGTACGCTGCTCTTTAGGGCTAGTGAAGGTGAACTTAGACCTGCAACGGAAACTTCTCCGGGGTACACAAGCTCTAACTTCACGACCTAAGCCTTTCGGTTGCTTTCTGCTCCCTCACGCAGAGCGGGATGGCAAAAACCTAGGTGTGCGGCGTGTCCTCTGTGAATGCGCTTGACGTCCAAGAGATGCGTGCGCGGTGAATAGGACGTGCAGCTGTATGTGGGGGCAGATGCTTTCGGGGCTCCTTACAAGCTGATCATCCGTTCATGAGCACAGAGCTCTGCTCGGGGCCGGAGGTCTGTCCACCTGAACTAACCATGGGCAGCATACCTCTGCGATCTGCGGGGAGAAACCGACCCTTTGCTGGGTTTCTCAGGCTAAATGCTTACTGGCAGTCCTGAGACTTGCGCATTCAAGCACCCTGAAGAAAGCCTCTCGTGCTGGGCTTGTTTTCTCCATAGGTTTGTAGTCCTGCGAGAGGGCATCGTATACTGACCGTGATGGTAGAGGAAGCACGGAGCTGCCTCGTCCCGGTGAGTATTCGAAGTGCCCTGAAGATGTCTTTGTAGTCAAGTGTCAGGAACTGCTGCGGGAGGGCCTTACGCCAGACACTGCTTGGGACGCATTCCACAGGTCACTGAGGAGACCCTCGTTGAGAGAAGACCACGCTGCTACCCCTTGCGTGCAACCTCCTCCTCTGTGATACGGAAATCTAAGTAAACATTCCAGTAGAAGGCTGTCCTCTCTGTTCGCCCTCTACCTGGCAGACTTCGACTAGGACGAATTTGGCACTAGGCACACGGGAAGGTGTAGAAGATGCTGTGAAATGAGAGCAGCAGAGGCAAGTCGGCACTGGATTCAGGTAACGTGGGAGAAAGAGAGCAGTGCAGGACGCCTCATTACAGAAATCATTCAAGGTGTTGGAGTGGCTGCAGAGACTGTGCTTGCCAAGTGTTTTCCGTGCCTGTGCTGTGCGTCTGCCCTCTAAGCGCCTCGAATGAAGTCTGCAGTGTACGGCTCCCTCCTGCTGAGCGTCAGCTGCTCGCTTGTGTAGCCACTGAGCCGTAAGGCCTCGGTGAGGCAGCCTGGCAGACGAGAGAAACGCTTGCATACCATGAATTCCGCGTGGCAGTGTGAAACGGCGCTTTCTCTCTGCTCCTGCCCGGCTGCCTCCGAGAGGTGCAGGTAGTCCGTGGATGTGGGGCGGGGCGGAGCGTGGGGCGGGGCGGTGGTGCCCTATATAAGTGGGCCTCCCGTGCCTCAGAGCCCAAGCTCTGAGAACCAGGTGAACGCACTGGCCTTCAGGCTCCAAGCAACACGGCCGGCAAGAGGTGTGTGTGAAGCGTCTCCGCAGGCTTGTTGCGGTTGGGCCCTAAAGCCTCGGAGGTGCGGTCCTGCAGAGGAGTCTCCGAGGCTGTCTCATCCCCAGTGACTTTCTGCTCAGACTAATCCAGATTGACAGCTAAACACTGCTGTGGCAAGGTGAGCTTCTTATATATACTTGTACTCCCGGACACAGGGATACTGTGAAGAGGTCATCCGCCCAGCCTCAGGGGAGGAAGCAGAGCGAGTTGCTTTTGGCACAGCGTTGGAAGCAGGACGGCTGGGCGTTCTGCTCGACGGGCCTGAAGCAGGCAGCACTGGGAGCCTCTGTCAGGTACGCTGCTCTTTAGGGCTAGTGAAGGTGAACTCAGACCTGCAACGGAAACTGCTCCGCGGTACACAAGCTCTAACTTCACGACCTAAGCCTTTCGGTTGCTTTCTGCTCCCTCACGCAGAGCGGGATGGCAAAAACCTAGGTGTGCGGGGGGTCCTCTGTGAATGCGCTTGACGTCCAAGAGATGCGTGCGCGGTGAATAGGACGTGCAGCTGTATGTGGGGGCAGATGCTTTCGGGGCTCCTTACAAGCTGATCATCCGTTCATGAGCACAGAGCTCTGCTCGGGGCCGGAGGTCTGTCCACCTGAACTAACCATGGGCAGCATACCTCTGCGATGTGCGGGGAGAAACCCAAGCTTTGCTGGAATTCTCAGGCTAAATACTTACGGGCAGTCCTGAGACTTGCGCATTCAGGCACACTGAAGAAAGCCTCTCGTGCTGGGCTTGTTTTCTCCATAGGTTTGTAGTCCTGCGGGAGGGCATCGTATACTGAGGGTGATGGAAGAGGACGCACGGAGGTGCCTCGTCCCGGTGAGTAATCGAAGTGCCCTGAATATGCCTTTGCAGTCAAGACTCAGGAACTGCTGCGGGAGGGCCTTACGCCAGACACTGCTTGGGATGCATTCCATTGGTCACTGAGGAGACCCTCGTTGAGAGAGGACCACGCTGCTACCCCTTGCGTGCAAACTCCTCCTCTGTGATACGGAGATCTAAGTAAACATTCCAGTAGAAGGCTGTCCTCTCTGTTCGCCCTCTACCTGGCAGACTTCGACTAGGACGAATTTGGCACTAGGCACACGGGAAGGTGTAGAAGAAGATGCTGTGAAATGAGAGAGCAGAGGCAAGTCGACACTGGATTCAGGTAACGTGGGAGAAAGAGAGCAGTGCAGGACGCCTCATTACAGGAATCATTCAAGGTGTCGGAGTGGATGCGGAGACTGAGCTTGCCTAGTGTTTTCCGTGCCTGTGCTGTGCTGTGCGTCTGCCCTCTAAGCGCCTCGAATGAAGTCTGCAGTGTACGGCTCCCTCCTGCTGAGCGTCAGCTGCTCGCTTGTGTAGCCACTGTGCCGTAAGGCCTCGGTGAGGCTGCCTGGCTGACGAGAGAAACGCTTGCATACCATGAATTCCGCGTGGCAGTGCGAAAAGGCGCTTTATCTCTGCTCCTGCCCGGCTGCCTCCGAGAGGTGCAGGTAGACCGTGGATGTGGGGCTGTGCGGAGCGTGGGTCGGGGCGGTGGTGCCCTATATAAGTCGGCCTCCCGTGATTCAGAGCCCAAGCTCTGAGAACCAGGTGCACGCACTGGCCTTCAGGCCCCAAGCAACACGGCCGGCAAGAGGTGTGTGTGAAGCCTCTCCGCAGGCTTGCTGCGGTTGGGCCCTATAGCCTCGGAGGTGCGGTCCTGCAGAGGAGGCTCCGAGGCTGTTTCAGCCCCAGTGACTTGCTGCTCAGACAAATCCAGATTGACAGCTACACACTGCTGTGGCAAGGTGAGCTGCTTATATATACTTGTACTCCCCGACACAGGCAGAGTGTGAAGAGGTCTTCAGCCCAGCCTCAGGGGAGGAAGCAGAGCGAGTTGCTTTCGGCACAGCGTTGGAAGCAGGACGGCTGGGCGTTCTGCTCGAAGGGCCTGAAGCAGGCAGCACCGGGAGCCTCTGTCAGGTACGCTGCTCTTTAGGGCTAGTGAAGGTGAACTTAGACCTGCAACGGAAACTTCTCCGGGGTACACAAGCTCTAACTTCACGACCTAAGCCTTTCGGTTGCTTTCTGCTCCCTCACGCAGAGCGGGATGGCAAAAACCTAGGTGTGCGGCGTGTCCTCTGTGAATGCGCTTGACGTCCAAGAGATGCGTGCGCCGTGAATAGGACGTGAGCTGTATGTGGGGGCAGTTGCTTTCGGGGCTCCTTACAAGCTGATCATCCGTTCATGAGCACAGAGCTCTGCTCGGGGCCGGAGGTCTGTCCACCTGAACTAACCATGGGCAGCATACCTCTGCGATCTGCGGGGAGAAACCGACCCTTTGCTGGGTTTCTCAGGCTAAATGCTTACTGGCAGTCCTGAGACTTGCGCATTCAAGCACCCTGAAGAAAGCCTCTCGTGCTGGGCTTGTTTTCTCCATAGGTTTGTAGTCCTGCGAGAGGGCATCGTATACTGACCGTGATGGTAGAGGAAGCACGGAGCTGCCTCGTCCCGGTGAGTATTCGAAGTGCCCTGAAGATGTCTTTGTAGTCAAGTGTCAGGAACTGCTGCGGGAGGGCCTTACGCCAGACACTGCTTGGGACGCATTCCACAGGTCACTGAGGAGACCCTCGTTGAGAGAAGACCACGCTGCTACCCCTTGCGTGCAACCTCCTCCTCTGTGATACGGAAATCTAAGTAAACATTCCAGTAGAAGGCTGTCCTCTCTGTTCGCCCTCTACCTGGCAGACTTCGACTAGGACGAATTTGGCACTAGGCACACGGGAAGGTGTAGAAGATGCTGTGAAATGAGAGCAGCAGAGGCAAGTCGGCACTGGATTCAGGTAACGTGGGAGAAAGAGAGCAGTGCAGGACGCCTCATTACAGAAATCATTCAAGGTGTTGGAGTGGCTGCAGAGACTGTGCTTGCCAAGTGTTTTCCGTGCCTGTGCTGTGCGTCTGCCCTCTAAGCGCCTCGAATGAAGTCTGCAGTGTACGGCTCCCTCCTGCTGAGCGTCAGCTGCTCGCTTGTGTAGCCACTGAGCCGTAAGGCCTCGGTGAGGCAGCCTGGCTGACGAGAGAAACGCTTGCATACCATGAATTCCGCATGGCAGTGTGAAACGGCGCTTTCTCTCTGCTCCTGCCCGGCTGCCTCCGAGAGGTGCAGGTAGTCCGTGGATGTGGGGCGGGGCGGAGCGTGGGGCGGGGCGGTGGTGCCCTATATAAGTGGGCCTCCCGTGCCTCAGAGCCCAAGCTCTGAGAACCAGGTGAACGCACTGGCCTTCAGGCTCCAAGCAACACGGCCGGCAAGAGGTGTGTGTGAAGCGTCTCCGCAGGCTTGTTGCGGTTGGGCCCTAAAGCCTCGGAGGTGCGGTCCTGCAGAGGAGTCTCCGAGGCTGTCTCAGTCCCAGTGACTTTCTGCTCAGACTAATCCAGATTGACAGCTAAACACTGCTGTGGCAAGGTGAGCTTCTTATATATACTTGTACTCCCGGACACAGGGATACTGTGAAGAGGTCATCCGCCCAGCCTCAGGGGAGGAAGCAGAGCGAGTTGCTTTTGGCACAGCGTTGGAAGCAGGACGGCTGGGCGTTCTGCTCGACGGGCCTGAAGCAGGCAGCACTGGGAGCCTCTGTCAGGTACGCTGCTCTTTAGGGCTAGTGAAGGTGAACTCAGACCTGCAACGGAAACTGCTCCGCGGTACACAAGCTCTAACTTCACGACCTAAGCCTTTCGGTTGCTTTCTGCTCCCTCACGCAGAGCGGGATGGCAAAAACCTAGGTGTGCGGGGTGTCCTCTGTGAATGCGCTTGACGTCCAAGAGATGCGTGCGCGGTGAATAGGACGTGCAGCTGTATGTGGGGGCAGATGCTTTCGGGGCTCCTTACAAGCTGATCATCCGTTCATGAGCACAGAGCTCTGCTCGGGGCCGGAGGTCTGTCCACCTGAACTAACCATGGGCAGCATACCTCTGCGATGTGCGGGGAGAAACCCAAGCTTTTCTGGAATTCTCAGGCTAAATACTTACGGGCAGTCCTGAGACTTGCGCATTCAGGCACACTGAAGAAAGCCTCTCGTGCTGGGCTTGTTTTCTCCATAGGTTTGTAGTCCTGCGGGAGGGCATCGTATACTGAGGGTGATGGAAGAGGACGCACGGAGGTGCCTCGTCCCGGTGAGTAATCGAAGTGCCCTGAATATGCCTTTGCAGTCAAGACTCAGGAACTGCTGCGGGAGGGCCTTACGCCAGACACTGCTTGGGATGCATTCCATTGGTCACTGAGGAGACCCTCGTTGAGAGAGGACCACGCTGCTACCCCTTGCGTGCAAACTCCTCCTCTGTGATACGGAGATCTAAGTAAACATTCCAGTAGAAGGCTGTCCTCTCTGTTCGCCCTCTACCTGGCAGACTTCGACTAGGACGAATT